>NC_140780.1:71858864-73108864 GCF_044657685.1 Stegodyphus dumicola
CAAGCATTTCTAGTGAAAATAAAGTTAATATAAAACAAGAATTACCAGCCACAGATGTCTTTTTGCTCTGCACTATTTCTCCATTCTTTTTCTTTCATGATATGTTCTGCAATCCAAGAGTGCACAAATATGATGACAAATTACACTAGAAGAGGCCAAGGATGGGGGAAGGAATCATTAGATTTTAACTACTTTGAAATTAAAGAATATCTATACACAAAGAGAAATATCTAATATTGTTTCTTAATATATAAAACTTCGAAAGTAGCCTTCTTTGTTTTAAATTCCAGCAATGTGCTACATTGTTACTAAAATCATGATTGCAGTCGATAGAAAAGCAAATGATTTTCCTTATACGACAGAAGTACAGTAAGCGAAAGAGGTTTTTAATGTATGGGTACAACATGAACAATGAAAGAAAAAAAAATTATACAGTTATTACAGATACACAGAAAAAAAGGGAAAATGATCTTCGAGAAAAGTAAATAATTTTAGCGCAGGTACAAAAACGCCACCGAAAGTCAATAAGCAGGTAATTTTAAATGACAAATAAACAAAATAAACTTTAATGTTAGCTTTGAAGCAGGTGTTATATATAAAACTACCTTAATTCACACACAGAATTAGTGACATAACAGATCAAAACAGAGTAAGAATCAAAGTCGCAATATATTGACATATATACTTTTATAGCTCTTTTTTTTTTTTTTTTTTTTTAGAAAGGGCTCAAAAACACCATTCTATAAAAACAGATTTCGAAAAACATCTTGGAAACAAAAGTCATAAACCATAAAATAAATATTTCATTCAGAATTTTAACGCAAGAAACGTTTCTAATTTTAAGTTCTTTACTTAGGTACACTCATCCATGAGAGCTTAGTCCAATGTACAAGAAATTATCCTGTAATATTACCACGTCACTTTAATGAAATTATAGCAATATTTCACTCAGGGAAAGAACATATTGTCTAGCTGCCCGGGTTCGAACCCAGCTTTAATACAGCAAGCCAAAACACATCAAATGCCATTGAATGATATACCATTTTGAAATGTTGCAAAAAATTTAAATAAAATTTCGTGAATGAGCTATTGCAATTACCTATATACTAAAATTTTGACCAAAAATTCAACAAAACTAAGATACTCTTTTTTTCTTTCGAAGGAATCAAAGTCATATACTAATGTAGGGATGCTCAACTTATTGTACTATAAAATCTAAACATAGGAATAAAATTTTGTCAGCTATCTGAGATGTCCAATACCAAGAACTTCCGTAGAAGAAAACATACGTCTCAAAACACACGAAAGGTAAAACACAACTCAAATACTTTACTTTTAGCCTTGAAGCAGATGTTCTATATTAAACTGTCTTAGCTCACATACAGAATTAATAATATAATAGCTCAAAATGTTGTAAGAACCAAACACGCATTATATAAACATTAAAAGAAAAAAAATCTACATACATTTATTAGTGTTACGAGGGTTTATTCTGAAATATTATAATGTCACTTTCAGTGAAATGATAGAAATTTTCACTCAGGGAAAGGACATTCTGTCTGGCTGCCTGGGTTCCATCCCAGCTTCTGTTACAAAAGTTTCATAGAAGAATTTCAAAAATCTAGAAACGAAACTTATGAAGAAATTATTGACCATAATTGGTTCTATGATTTAGTCATTCTTACAGATATAATAACTAAAATCTTAAACTTGAGGGGGGGGAGAACTAAACTAAAGTTTTTGAATTTAAGGGTATTTTAAATTAATTTTAAATCAGAATTAATTTTGTAAAAATATTACACAAATATAAGGAATATACATTTTTACCATAATGCAATGTACATTTTGCCACTTTGAAAATCTGGAGAAATAAAGCGTGAAATATAAGAAAACTGAAACAAACATTTGGAAAATCTCATCGAGCTTAAATTAGTTACTAAATTAAATGTTTTGAGTGTATTTAAAATTAGGCCAACTACTACGTTCACTTCAAACCCATTACATAAAACTAGTATTTAAGAAAAATGGTAAAAGATTGCAAATATGTTAACAATTCTACTGATCTAGAAATAGAAATAACTGGTTTTCATCCTAATTAAGATGAAGAATATCACAAAAAGCCATTTGAATAGTCCTAGATGAGAAAAATCATGAACTGTTAAACTTTTAAAAAGATAAATTCCTGCTTTTGATCTACTTAAAAATGTGAAAGAGGATTTTCAGCAATAAACTTGTTAAAATCAATGTTAAGATACAGAATAACAAACAAACATCCGGACGACTGCATGGATTTAGCAATAACATCGCATGTACCAGAGGGAGAAAAAAAAACTCTCAGAAGAAATGCAATGTTAAATTTCACATTAAAATATGATTTCCCTGTATTTAATTTTCATCTTGCTGAATTTTTTTGTAAATAATACAAAGAGTATACCTTTTCTTTAAGATATTATACCACACATTTTTATACTTTGTGTAATGCACTTATAACTGAAATATTAAAAGTGAAATATATAATTGCAGCTAGCCAAAATTTTACAAACTTAAAATTGGCTCCCATTAAGTTAAAGTTGTTAATAACTGCACCAAGGGAAGGAATGCAATTTTATTTCTTTGTCTGTATTTGGTTTCATTTTCATATAGAAAGAGTTAAAAATAGGTTACCTAGGTAACAAAATTTAAACACACATTTTCAGGAAAAATTACAGAATAACAGATTTTGTTTCCCTGAAGACACAACACCTTGCTATTCCAGCTATGATACAGACTGCATACTGTCATAGAGAAATTCCTTTCTTAAACAGGGAATTCATATACTTTAATCTGTTTTTACACAAGTACTGTTTATGACTAATCCATGCTCCAGGAGTAAAATACTTTATAGTACACCCATCTAAATTTTTATTATTTCCGGTCATCTGTATAGACTGTTTACCTATCACGACTAAACTCCCAATCTGCATTCCAAATAACTCATACCATTCTTCAAGTCATATTTCGTAGTCTATCATTTTTAATACGGCAGGTACTTGCTGAGCGCAGACTTAGCATGATTTCGCGTATAGCAGTACCTTAAAGGATCCCATTTTATTTGTCCACTGCTAGAATTTCATTCATACCTGGTGCAACATTCATCCATCAACACCAGAAAGAATTTATCTGCTACTTTAAACAATTTCCATCGACTGAAAATGAAGTCCGAAAAATCTTACAAATTTCAAAAGCAATCGATGCCGAAGAATTTTCACATATGGAAGACAGAGAAGTCAAACAATGAATCAGAAAATTACAAAAGAAGAATTGGGGTCTTATAAAACCCCTTGATAATAAAAGCGCTCATTATGAAGTAGAGCTTTTAACTGAAGATAAGATGAAGAAATTGTTAAATAACACAAAAAGCAATGTCTAGCGAAGAATTACCCAATTAAAGAAAAACATGTGCTCTTTACAGCGGCACGCATACAGTTGCATCAATCATTCTTATAAGCAAAAGACATCAGCTTTCTCAAAAAATATTTCTGTCATGCATTTGCCAAGAGAACGGAAAGAAGTCCAAAAGAAACTTTCAGAGTGCTTTGCAAAACAAAGTGGAAAGTTATTCTGCAGAATTTTACTTCGATAATAATAAAACATCTCTGATTTGATTTCAAAACGAATTTTTATTTGTGAAATCAATTTTAAATAGATCTTCGCAAATAGGTTCATAAAACTTCCCAATATGCCAAAATAATTCAGATTAAGGGAAAAATTTAATAAAGTATGCTTGAAACAACTAATAAAAAGCACATTTTGAGCAGCCTTAACAGAAGACAATTTGGCCCCACTAACTTTCATTACGAGTACTCATTAAATTTTTATTTACATTTCTTTTTTGTTCAACATTTAACTTCCAATGGTTTTAAGAGAAACAGCACTTGATAGACAGACTCTAAATTCGGAAAAAATTGAAACAAAATTGGTTTATACACAGGCAGAGTAATTACACTGACCTGTTGGGAAGAAAAGACCCCGTTAGACAAGGAAAACATTAGGCCAGACAGAGAGGAAAATGATTAGCCTCCTCCTCGTAATGCAAAAGGAGGCCACTTGGGAAAAAATTACACTACAGCAGTAATTTTGAAACCACTAAGAAGCAACAGAACTCTAACAAATCTCAGACTTCTGATAATTATAGTGTGATTAACAGTTCAACCTCACTTCGAATATTACAATACAATATAAAGAAAGAACCAATTCAGACACTTCAATATGGAATTCAAAACCTAAGAAATTAATGCATAGACGCTACCCTAAACATTAAAACATAATGTGAAGCGTTCACATAAAATAAATAAGTAGTAAAACTCCAATATAAAGCAACATGTGAAAAGGGACCTACAAATTATAACATTCAAGCATTTCTAGTGAAAATAAAGTTAATATAAAACAAGAATTACCAGCCACAGATGTCTTTTTGCTCTGCACTATTTCTCCATTCTTTTTCTTTCATGATATGTTCTGCAATCCAAGAGTGCACAAATATGATGACAAATTACACTAGAAGAGGCCAAGGATGGGGGAAGGAATCATTAGATTTTAACTACTTTGAAATTAAAGAATATCTATACACAAAGAGAAATATCTAATATTGTTTCTTAATATATAAAACTTCGAAAGTAGCCTTCTTTGTTTTAAATTCCAGCAATGTGCTACATTGTTACTAAAATCATGATTGCAGTCGATAGAAAAGCAAATGATTTTCCTTATACGACAGAAGTACAGTAAGCGAAAGAGGTTTTTAATGTATGGGTACAACATGAACAATGAAAGAAAAAAAAATTATACAGTTATTACAGATACACAGAAAAAAAGGGAAAATGATCTTCGAGAAAAGTAAATAATTTTAGCGCAGGTACAAAAACGCCACCGAAAGTCAATAAGCAGGTAATTTTAAATGACAAATAAACAAAATAAACTTTAATGTTAGCTTTGAAGCAGGTGTTATATATAAAACTACCTTAATTCACACACAGAATTAGTGACATAACAGATCAAAACAGAGTAAGAATCAAAGTCGCAATATATTGACATATATACTTTTATAGCTTTTTTTTTTTTTTTTTTAGAAAGGGCTCAAAAACACCATTCTATAAAAACAGATTTCGAAAAACATCTTGGAAACAAAAGTCATAAACCATAAAATAAATATTTCATTCAGAATTTTAACGCAAGAAACGTTTCTAATTTTAAGTTCTTTACTTAGGTACACTCATCCATGAGAGCTTAGTCCAATGTACAAGAAATTATCCTGTAATATTACCACGTCACTTTAATGAAATTATAGCAATATTTCACTCAGGGAAAGAACATATTGTCTAGCTGCCCGGGTTCAAACCCAGCTTTAATAGAGCAAGCCAAAACACATCAAATGCCATTGAATGATATACCATTTTGAAATGTTGCAAAAAATTTAAATAAAATTTCGTGAATGAGCTATTGCAATTACCTATATACTAAAATTTTGACCAAAAATTCAACAAAACTAAGATACTCTTTTTTTCTTTCGAAGGAATCAAAGTCATATACTAATGTAGGGATGCTCAACTTATTGTACTATAAAATCTAAACATAGGAATAAAATTTTGTCAGCTATCTGAGATGTCCAATACCAAGAACTTCCGTAGAAGAAAACATACGTCTCAAAACACACGAAAGGTAAAACACAACTCAAATACTTTACTTTTAGCCTTGAAGCAGATGTTCTATATTAAACTGTCTTAGCTCACATAAAGAATTAATAATATAATAGCTCAAAATGTTGTAAGAACCAAACACGCATTATATAAACATTAAAAAAAAAAAAAAAAAAATCTACATACATTTATTAGTGTTACGAGGGTTTATTCTGAAATATTATAATGTCACTTTCAGTGAAATGATAGAAATTTTCACTCAGGGAAGGGACATTCTGTCTGGCTGCCTGGGTTCCATCCCAGCTTCTGTTACAAAAGTTTCATAGAAGAATTTCAAAAATCTAGAAACGAAACTTATGAAGAAATTATTGACCATAATTGGTTCTATGATTTAGTCATTCTTACAGATATAATAACTAAAATCTTAAACTTGAGGGGGGAGAGAACTAAACTAAAGTTTTTGAATTTAAGGGTATTTTAAATTAATTTTAAATCAGAATTAATTTTGTAAAAATATTACACAAATATAAGGAATATACATTTTTACCATAATGCAATGTACATTTTGCCACTTTGAAAATCTGGAGAACTAAAGCGTGAAATATAAGAAAACTGAAACAAACATTTGGAAAATCTCATCGAGCTTAAATTAGTTTCTAAATTAAATGTTTTGAGTGTATTTAAAATTAGGCCAACTACTACGTTCACTTCAAACCCATTACATAAAACTAGTATTTAAGAAAAATGGTAAAAGATTGCAAATATGTTAACAATTCTACTGATCTAGAAATAGAAATAACTGATTTTCATCCTAATTAAGATGAAGAATATCACAAAAAGCCATTTGAATAGTCCTAGATCAGAAAAATCATGAACTGTTAAACTTTTAAAAAGATAAATTCCTGCTTTTGATCTACTTAAAAATGTGAAAGAGGATTTTCAACAATAAACTTGTTAAAATCAATGTTAAGATACAGAATAACAAACAAACATCCGGACGACTGCATGGATTTAGCAATAACATCGCATGTACCAGAGGGAGAAAAAAAAACTCTCAGAAGAAATGCAATGTTAAATTTCACATTAAAATATGATTTCCCTGTATTTAATTTTCATCTTGCTGAATTTTTTTGTAAATAATACAAAGAGTATACCTTTTCTTTAAGATATTATACCACACATTTTTATACTTTGTGTAATGCACTTATAACTGAAATATTAAAAGTGAAATATATAATTGCAGCTAGCCAAAATTTTATAAACTTAAAATTGGCTCCCATTAAGTTAAAGTTGTTAATAACTGCACCAAGGGAAGGAATGCAATTTTATTTCTTTGTCTGTATTTGGTTTCATTTTCATATAGAAAGAGTTAAAAATAGGTTACCTAGGTAACAAAATTTAAACACACATTTTCAGGAAAAATTACAGAATAACAGATTTTGTTTCCCTGAAGACACAACACCTTGCTATTCCAGCTATGATACAGACTGCATACTGTCATAGAGAAATTCCTTTCTTAAACAGGGAATTCATATACTTTAATCTGTTTTTACACAAGTACTGTTTATGACTAATCCATGCTCCAGGAGTAAAATACTTTATAGTACACCCATCTAAATTTTTATTATTTCCGGTCATCTGTATAGACTGTTTACCTATCACGACTAAACTCCCAATCTGCATTCCAAATAACTCATACCATTCTTCAAGTCATATTTCGTAGTCTATCATTTTTAATACGGCAGGTACTTGCTGAGCGCAGACTTAGCATGATTTCGCGTATAGCAGTACCTTAAAGGATCCCATTTTATTTGTCCACTGCTAGAATTTCATTCATACCTGGTGCAACATTCATCCATCAACACCAGAAAGAATTTATCTGCTACTTTAAACAATTTCCATCGACTGAAAATGAAGTCCGAAAAATCTTACAAATTTCAAAAGCAATCGATGCCGAAGAATTTTCACATATGGAAGACAGAGAAGTCAAACAATGAATCAGAAAATTACAAAAGAAGAATTGGGGTCTTATAAAACCCCTTGATAATAAAAGCGCTCATTATGAAGTAGAGCTTTTAACTGAAGATAAGATGAAGAAATTGTTAAATAACACAAAAAGCAATGTCTAGCGAAGAATTACCCAATTAAAGAAAAACATGTGCTCTTTACAGCGGCACGCATACAGTTGCATCAATCATTCTTATAAGCAAAAGACATCAGCTTTCTCAAAAAATATTTCTGTCATGCATTTGCCAAGAGAACGGAAAGAAGTCCAAAAGAAACTTTCAGAGTGCTTTGCAAAACAAAGTGGAAAGTTATTCTGCAGAATTTTACTTCGATAATAATAAAACATCTCTGATTTGATTTCAAAACGAATTTTTATTTGTGAAATCAATTTTAAATAGATCTTCGCAAATAGGTTCATAAAACTTCCCAATATGCCAAAATAATTCAGATTAAGGGAAAAATTTAATAAAGTATGCTTGAAACAACTAATAAAAAGCACATTTTGAGCAGCCTTAACAGAAGACAATTTGGCCCCACTAACTTTCATTACGAGTACTCATTAAATTTTTATTTACATTTCTTTTTTGTTCAACATTTAACTTCCAATGGTTTTAAGAGAAACAGCACTTGATAGACAGACTCTAAATTCGGAAAAAATTGAAACAAAATTGGTTTATACACAGGCAGAGTAATTACACTGACCTGTTGGGAAGAAAAGACCCCGTTAGACAAGGAAAACATTAGGCCAGACAGAGAGGAAAATGATTAGCCTCCTCCTCGTAATGCAAAAGGAGGCCACTTGGGAAAAAATTACACTACAGCAGTAATTTTGAAACCACTAAGAAGCAACAGAACTCTAACAAATCTCAGACTTCTGATAATTATAGTGTGATTAACAGTTCAACCTCACTTCGAATATTACAATACAATATAAAGAAAGAACCAATTCAGACACTTCAATATGGAATTCAAAACCTAAGAAATTAATGCATAGACGCTACCCTAAACATTAAAACATAATGTGAAGCGTTCACGTAAAATAAATAAGTAGTAAAACTCCAATATAAAGCAACATGTGAAAAGGGACCTACAAATTATAACATTCAAGCATTTCTAGTGAAAATAAAGTTAATATAAAACAAGAATTACCAGCCACAGATGTCTTTTTGCTCTGCACTATTTCTCCATTCTTTTTCTTTCATGATATGTTCTGCAATCCAAGAGTGCACAAATATGATGACAAATTACACTAGAAGAGGCCAAGGATGGGGGAAGGAATCATTAGATTTTAACTACTTTGAAATTAAAGAATATCTATACACAAAGAGAAATATCTAATATTGTTTCTTAATATATAAAACTTCGAAAGTAGCCTTCTTTGTTTTAAATTCCAGCAATGTGCTACATTGTTACTAAAATCATGATTGCAGTCGATAGAAAAGCAAATGATTTTCCTTATACGACAGAAGTACAGTAAGCGAAAGAGGTTTTTAATGTATGGGTACAACATGAACAATGAAAGAAAAAAAAATTATACAGATATTACAGATACACAGAAAAAAAGGGAAAATGATCTTCGAGAAAAGTAAATAATTTTAGCGCAGGTACAAAAACGCCACCGAAAGTCAATAAGCAGGTAATTTTAAATGACAAATAAACAAAATAAACTTTAATGTTAGCTTTGAAGCAGGTGTTATATATAAAACTACCTTAATTCACACACAGAATTAGTGACATAACAGATCAAAACAGAGTAAGAATCAAAGTCGCAATATATTGACATATATACTTTTATAGCTTTTTTTTTTTTTTTTTTTTTTTAGAAAGGGCTCAAAAACACCATTCTATAAAAACAGATTTCGAAAAACATCTTGGAAACAAAAGTCATAAACCATAAAATAAATATTTCATTCAGAATTTTAACGCAAGAAACGTTTCTAATTTTAAGTTCTTTACTTAGGTACACTCATCCATGAGAGCTTAGTCCAATGTACAAGAAATTATCCTGTAATATTACCACGTCACTTTAATGAAATTATAGCAATATTTCACTCAGGGAAAGAACATATTGTCTAGCTGCCCGGGTTCGAACCCAGCTTTAATACAGCAAGCCAAAACACATCAAATGCCATTGAATGATATACCATTTTGAAATGTTGCAAAAAATTTAAATAAAATTTCGTGAATGAGCTATTGCAATTACCTATATACTAAAATTTTGACCAAAAATTCAACAAAACTAAGATACTCTTTTTTTCTTTCGAAGGAATCAAAGTCATATACTAATGTAGGGATGCTCAACTTATTGTACTATAAAATCTAAACATAGGAATAAAATTTTGTCAGCTATCTGAGATGTCCAATACCAAGAACTTCCGTAGAAGAAAACATACGTCTCAAAACACACGAAAGGTAAAACACAACTCAAATACTTTACTTTTAGCCTTGAAGCAGATGTTCTATATTAAACTGTCTTAGCTCACATACAGAATTAATAATATAATAGCTCAAAATGTTGTAAGAACCAAACACGCATTATATAAACATTAAAAGAAAAAAAATCTACATACATTTATTAGTGTTACGAGGGTTTATTCTGAAATATTATAATGTCACTTTCAGTGAAATGATAGAAATTTTCACTCAGGGAAAGGACATTCTGTCTGGCTGCCTGGGTTCCATCCCAGCTTCTGTTACAAAAGTTTCATAGAAGAATTTCAAAAATCTAGAAACGAAACTTATGAAGAAATTATTGACCATAATTGGTTCTATGATTTAGTCATTCTTACAGATATAATAACTAAAATCTTAAACTTGAGGGGGGAGAGAACTAAACTAAAGTTTTTGAATTTAAGGGTATTTTAAATTAATTTTAAATCAGAATTAATCTTGTAAAAATATTACACAAATATAAGGAATATACATTTTTACCATAATGCAATGTACATTTTGCCACTTTGAAAATCTGGAGAACTAAAGCGTGAAATATAAGAAAACTGAAACAAACATTTGGAAAATCTCATCGAGCTTAAATTAGTTTCTAAATTAAATGTTTTGAGTGTATTTAAAATTAGGCCAACTACTACGTTCACTTCAAACCCATTACATAAAACTAGTATTTAAGAAAAATGGTAAAAGATTGCAAATATGTTAACAATTCTACTGATCTAGAAATAGAAATAACTGGTTTTCATCCTAATTAAGATGAAGAATATCACAAAAAGCCATTTGAATAGTCCTAGATCAGAAAAATCATGAACTGTTAAACTTTTAAAAAGATAAATTCCTGCTTTTGATCTACTTAAAAATGTGAAAGAGGATTTTCAACAATAAACTTGTTAAAATCAATGTTAAGATACAGAATAACAAACAAACATCCGGACGACTGCATGGATTTAGCAATAACATCGCATGTACCAGAGGGAGAAAAAAAAAACTCTCAGAAGAAATGCAATGTTAAATTTCACATTAAAATATGATTTCCCTGTATTTAATTTTCATCTTGCTGAATTTTTTTGTAAATAATACAAAGAGTATACCTTTTCTTTAAGATATTATACCACACATTTTTATACTTTGTGTAATGCACTTATAACTGAAATATTAAAAGTGAAATATATAATTGCAGCTAGCCAAAATTTTATAAACTTAAAATTGGCTCCCATTAAGTTAAAGTTGTTAATAACTGCACCAAGGGAAGGAATGCAATTTTATTTCTTTGTCTGTATTTGGTTTCATTTTCATATAGAAAGAGTTAAAAATAGGTTACCTAGGTAACAAAATTTAAACACACATTTTCAGGAAAAATTACAGAATAACAGATTTTGTTTCCCTGAAGACACAACACCTTGCTATTCCAGCTATGATACAGACTGCATACTGTCATAGAGAAATTCCTTTCTTAAACAGGGAATTCATATACTTTAATCTGTTTTTACACAAGTACTGTTTATGACTAATCCATGCTCCAGGAGTAAAATACTTTATAGTACACCCATCTAAATTTTTATTATTTCCGGTCATCTGTATAGACTGTTTACCTATCACGACTAAACTCCCAATCTGCATTCCAAATAACTCATACCATTCTTCAAGTCATATTTCGTAGTCTATCATTTTTAATACGGCAGGTACTTGCTGAGCGCAGACTTAGCATGATTTCGCGTATAGCAGTACCTTAAAGGATCCCATTTTATTTGTCCACTGCTAGAATTTCATTCATACCTGGTGCAACATTCATCCATCAACACCAGAAAGAATTTATCTGCTACTTTAAACAATTTCCATCAACTGAAAATGAAGTCCGAAAAATCTTACAAATTTCAAAAGCAATCGATGCCAAAGAATTTTCACATATGGAAGACAGAGAAGTCAAACAATGAATCAGAAAATTACAAAAGAAGAATTGGGGTCTTATAAAACCCCTTGATAATAAAAGCGCTCATTATGAAGTAGAGCTTTTAACTGAAGATAAGATGAAGAAATTGTTAAATAACACAAAAAGCAATGTCTAGCGAAGAATTACCCAATTAAAGAAAAACATGTGCTCTTTACAGCGGCACGCATACAGTTGCATCAATCATTCTTATAAGCAAAAGACATCAGCTTTCTCAAAAAATATTTCTGTCATGCATTTGCCAAGAGAACGGAAAGAAGTCCAAAAGAAACTTTCAGAGTGCTTTGCAAAACAAAGTGGAAAGTTATTCTGCAGAATTTTCCTTCGATAATAATAAAACATCTCTGATTTGATTTCAAAACGAATTTTTATTTGTGAAATCAATTTTAAATAGATCTTCGCAAATAGGTTCATAAAACTTCCCAATATGCCAAAATAATTCAGATTAAGGGAAAAATTTAATAAAGTATGCTTGAAACAACTAATAAAAAGCACATTTTGAGCAGCCTTAACAGAAGACAATTTGGCCCCACTAACTTTCATTACGAGTACTCATTAAATTTTTATTTACATTTCTTTTTTGTTCAACATTTAACTTTCAATGGTTTTAAGAGAAACAGCACTTGATAGACAGACTCTAAATTCGGAAAAAATTGAAACAAAATTGGTTTATACACAGGCAGAGTAATTACACTGACCTGTTGGGAAGAAAAGACCCCGTTAGACAAGGAAAACATTAGGCCAGACAGAGAGGAAAATGATTAGCCTCCTCCTCGTAATGCAAAAGGAGGCCACTTGGGAAAAAATTACACTACAGCAGTAATTTTGAAACCACTAAGAAGCAACAGAACTCTAACAAATCTCAGACTTCTGATAATTATAGTGTGATTAACAGTTCAACCTCACTTCGAATATTACAATACAATATAAAGAAAGAACCAATTCACACACTTCAATATGGAATTCAAAACCTAAGAAATTAATGCATAGACGCTACCCTAAACATTAAAACATAATGTGAAGCGTTCACGTAAAATAAATAAGTAGTAAAACTCCAATATAAAGCAACATGTGAAAAGGGACCTACAAATTATAACATTCAAGCATTTCTAGTGAAAATAAAGTTAATATAAAACAAGAATTACCAGCCACAGATGTCTTTTTGCTCTGCACTATTTCTCCATTCTTTTTCTTTCATGATATGTTCTGCAATCCAAGAGTGCACAAAAATGATGACAAATTACACTAGAAGAGGCCAAGGATGGGGGAAGGAATCATTAGATTTTAACTACTTTGAAATTAAAGAATATCTATACACAAAGAGAAATATCTAATATTGTTTCTTAATATATAAAACTTCGAAAGTAGCCTTCTTTGTTTTAAATTCCAGCAATGTGCTACATTGTTACTAAAATCATGATTGCAGTCGATAGAAAAGCAAATGATTTTCCTTATACGACAGAAGTACAGTAAGCGAAAGAGGTTTTTAATGTATGGGTACAACATGAACAATGAAAGAAAAAAAAAATTATACAGTTATTACAGATACACAGAAAAAAAGGGAAAATGATCTTCGAGAAAAGTAAATAATTTTAGCGCAGGTACAAAAACGCCACTGAAAGTCAATAAGCAGGTAATTTTAAATGACAAATAAACAAAATAAACTTTAATGTTAGCTTTGAAGCAGGTGTTATATATAAAACTACCTTAATTCACACACAGAATTAGTGACATAACAGATCAAAACAGAGTAAGAATCAAAGTCGCAATATATGGACATATATACTTTTATAGCTTTTTTTTTTTTTTTTTTTTTTAGAAAGGGCTCAAAAACAGCATTCTATAAAAACAGATTTCGAAAAACATCTTGGAAACGAAAGTCATAAACCATAAAATAAATATTTCATTCAGAATTTTAACGCAAGAAACGTTTCTAATTTTAAGTTCTTTACTTAGGTACACTCATCCATGAGAGCTTAGTCCAATGTACAAGAAATTATCCTGTAATATTACCACGTCACTTTAATGAAATTATAGCAATATTTCACTCAGGGAAAGAACATATTGTCTAGCTGCCCGGGTTCGAACCCAGCTTTAATACAGCAAGCCAAAACACATCAAATGCCATTGAATGATATACCATTTTGAAATGTTGCAAAAAATTTAAATAAAATTTCGTGAATGAGCTATTGCAATTACCTATATACTAAAATTTTGACCTAAAATTCAACAAAACTAAGATACTCTTTTTTTCTTTCGAAGGAATCAAAGTCATATACTAATGTAGGGATGCTCAACTTATTGTACTACAAAATCTAAACATAGGAATAAAATTTTGCCAGCTATCTGAGATGTCCAATACCAAGAACTTCCGTAGAAGAAAACATACGTCTCAAAACACACGAAAGGTAAAACACAACTCAAATACTTTACTTTTAGCCTTGAAGCAGATGTTCTATATTAAACTGTCTTAGCTCACATACAGAATTAATAATATAATAGCTCAAAATGTTGTAAGAACCAAACACGCATTATATAAACATTAAAAGAAAAAAAATCTACATACATTTATTAGTGTTACGAGGGTTTATTCTGAAATATTATAATGTCACTTTCAGTGAAATGATAGAAATTTTCACTCAGGGAAAGGACATTCTGTCTGGCTGCCTGGGTTCCATCCCAGCTTCTGTTACAAAAGTTTCATAGAAGAATTTCAAAAATCTAGAAACGAAACTTATGAAGAAATTATTGACCATAATTGGTTCTATGATTTAGTCATTCTTACAGATATAATAACTAAAATCTTAAACTTGAGGGGGGAGAGAACTAAACTAAAGTTTTTGAATTTAAGGGTATTTTAAATTAATTTTAAATCAGAATTAATCTTGTAAAAATATTACACAAATATAAGGAATATACATTTTTACCATAATGCAATGTACATTTTGCCACTTTGAAAATCTGGAGAACTAAAGCGTGAAATATAAGAAAACTGAAACAAACATTTGGAAAATCTCATCGAGCTTAAATTAGTTTCTAAATTAAATGTTTTGAGTGTATTTAAAATTAGGCCAACTACTACGTTCACTTCAAACCCATTACATAAAACTAGTATTTAAGAAAAATGGTAAAAGATTGCAAATATGTTAACAATTCTACTGATCTAGAAATAGAAATAACTGGTTTTCATCCTAATTAAGATGAAGAATATCACAAAAAGCCATTTGAATAGTCCTAGATCAGAAAAATCATGAACTGTTAAACTTTTAAAAAGATAAATTCCTGCTTTTGATCTACTTAAAAATGTGAAAGAGGATTTTCAACAATAAACTTGTTAAAATCAATGTTAAGATACAGAATAACAAACAAACATCCGGACGACTGCATGGATTTAGCAATAACATCGCATGTACCAGAGGGAGAAAAAAAAACTCTCAGAAGAAATGCAATGTTAAATTTCACATTAAAATATGATTTCCCTGTATTTAATTTTCATCTTGCTGAATTTTTTTGTAAATAATACAAAGAGTATACCTTTTCTTTAAGATATTATACCACACATTTTTATACTTTGTGTAATGCACTTATAACTGAAATATTAAAAGTGAAATATATAATTGCAGCTAGCCAAAATTTTATAAACTTAAAATTGGCTCCCATTAAGTTAAAGTTGTTAATAACTGCACCAAGGGAAGGAATGCAATTTTATTTCTTTGTCTGTATTTGGTTTCATTTTCATATAGAAAGAGTTAAAAATAGGTTACCTAGGTAACAAAATTTAAACACACATTTTCAGGAAAAATTACAGAATAACAGATTTTGTTTCCCTGAAGACACAACACCTTGCTATTCCAGCTATGATACAGACTGCATACTGTCATAGAGAAATTCCTTTCTTAAACAGGGAATTCATATACTTTAATCTGTTTTTACACAAGTACTGTTTATGACTAATCCATGCTCCAGGAGTAAAATACTTTATAGTACACCCATCTAAATTTTTATTATTTCCGGTCATCTGTATAGACTGTTTACCTATCACGACTAAACTCCCAATCTGCATTCCAAATAACTCATACCATTCTTCAAGTCATATTTCGTAGTCTATCATTTTTAATACGGCAGGTACTTGCTGAGCGCAGACTTAGCATGATTTCGCGTATAGCAGTACCTTAAAGGATCCCATTTTATTTGTCCACTGCTAGAATTTCATTCATACCTGGTGCAACATTCATCCATCAACACCAGAAAGAATTTATCTGCTACTTTAAACAATTTCCATCAACTGAAAATGAAGTCCGAAAAATCTTACAAATTTCAAAAGCAATCGATGCCGAAGAATTTTCACATATGGAAGACAGAGAAGTCAAACAATGAATCAGAAAATTACAAAAGAAGAATTGGGGTCTTATAAAACCCCTTGATAATAAAAGCGCTCATTATGAAGTAGAGCTTTTAACTGAAGATAAGATGAAGAAATTGTTAAATAACACAAAAAGCAATGTCTAGCGAAGAATTACCCAATTAAAGAAAAACATGTGCTCTTTACAGCGGCACGCATACAGTTGCATCAATCATTCTTATAAGCAAAAGACATCAGCTTTCTCAAAAAATATTTCTGTCATGCATTTGCCAAGAGAACGGAAAGAAGTCCAAAAGAAACTTTCAGAGTGCTTTGCAAAACAAAGTGGAAAGTTATTCTGCAGAATTTTCCTTCGATAATAATAAAACATCTCTGATTTGATTTCAAAACGAATTTTTATTTGTGAAATCAATTTTAAATAGATCTTCGCAAATAGGTTCATAAAACTTCCCAATATGCCAAAATAATTCAGATTAAGGGAAAAATTTAATAAAGTATGCTTGAAACAACTAATAAAAAGCACATTTTGAGCAGCCTTAACAGAAGACAATTTGGCCCCACTAACTTTCATTACGAGTACTCATTAAATTTTTATTTACATTTCTTTTTTGTTCAACATTTAACTTTCAATGGTTTTAAGAGAAACAGCACTTGATAGACAGACTCTAAATTCGGAAAAAATTGAAACAAAATTGGTTTATACACAGGCAGAGTAATTACACTGACCTGTTGGGAAGAAAAGACCCCGTTAGACAAGGAAAACATTAGGCCAGACAGAGAGGAAAATGATTAGCCTCCTCCTCGTAATGCAAAAGGAGGCCACTTGGGAAAAAATTACACTACAGCAGTAATTTTGAAACCACTAAGAAGCAACAGAACTCTAACAAATCTCAGACTTCTGATAATTATAGTGTGATTAACAGTTCAACCTCACTTCGAATATTACAATACAATATAAAGAAAGAACCAATTCACACACTTCAATATGGAATTCAAAACCTAAGAAATTAATGCATAGACGCTACCCTAAACATTAAAACATAATGTGAAGCGTTCACGTAAAATAAATAAGTAGTAAAACTCCAATATAAAGCAACATGTGAAAAGGGACCTACAAATTATAACATTCAAGCATTTCTAGTGAAAATAAAGTTAATATAAAACAAGAATTACCAGCCACAGATGTCTTTTTGCTCTGCACTATTTCTCCATTCTTTTTCTTTCATGATATGTTCTGCAATCCAAGAGTGCACAAAAATGATGACAAATTACACTAGAAGAGGCCAAGGATGGGGGAAGGAATCATTAGATTTTAACTACTTTGAAATTAAAGAATATCTATACACAAAGAGAAATATCTAATATTGTTTCTTAATATATAAAACTTCGAAAGTAGCCTTCTTTGTTTTAAATTCCAGCAATGTGCTACATTGTTACTAAAATCATGATTGCAGTCGATAGAAAAGCAAATGATTTTCCTTATACGACAGAAGTACAGTAAGCGAAAGAGGTTTTTAATGTATGGGTACAACATGAACAATGAAAGAAAAAAAAAATTATACAGTTATTACAGATACACAGAAAAAAAGGGAAAATGATCTTCGAGAAAAGTAAATAATTTTAGCGCAGGTACAAAAACGCCACTGAAAGTCAATAAGCAGGTAATTTTAAATGACAAATAAACAAAATAAACTTTAATGTTAGCTTTGAAGCAGGTGTTATATATAAAACTACCTTAATTCACACACAGAATTAGTGACATAACAGATCAAAACAGAGTAAGAATCAAAGTCGCAATATATTGACATATATACTTTTATAGCTTTTTTTTTTTTTTTTTTTTTTTTTTTTTTAGAAAGGGCTCAAAAACAGCATTCTATAAAAACAGATTTCGAAAAACATCTTGGAAACGAAAGTCATAAACCATAAAATAAATATTTCATTCAGAATTTTAACGCAAGAAACGTTTCTAATTTTAAGTTCTTTACTTAGGTACACTCATCCATGAGAGCTTAGTCCAATGTACAAGAAATTATCCTGTAATATTACCACGTCACTTTAATGAAATTATAGCAATATTTCACTCAGGGAAAGAACATATTGTCTAGCTGCCCGGGTTCGAACCCAGCTTTAATACAGCAAGCCAAAACACATCAAATGCCATTGAATGATATACCATTTTGAAATGTTGCAAAAAATTTAAATAAAATTTCGTGAATGAGCTATTGCAATTACCTATATACTAAAATTTTGACCTAAAATTCAACAAAACTAAGATACTCTTTTTTTCTTTCGAAGGAATCAAAGTCATATACTAATGTAGGGATGCTCAACTTATTGTACTACAAAATCTAAACATAGGAATAAAATTTTGCCAGCTATCTGAGATGTCCAATACCAAGAACTTCCGTAGAAGAAAACATACGTCTCAAAACACACGAAAGGTAAAACACAACTCAAATACTTTACTTTTAGCCTTGAAGCAGATGTTCTATATTAAACTGTCTTAGCTCACATACAGAATTAATAATATAATAGCTCAAAATGTTGTAAGAACCAAACAAGCATTATATAAACATTAAAAAAAAAAAAAAAAAATCTACATACATTTATTAGTGTTACGAGGGTTTATTCTGAAATATTATAATGTCACTTTCAGTGAAATGATAGAAATTTTCACTCAGGGAAGGGACATTCTGTCTGGCTGCCTGGGTTCCATCCCAGCTTCTGTTACAAAAGTTTCATAGAAGAATTTCAAAAATCTAGAAACGAAACTTATGAAGAAATTATTGACCATAATTGGTTCTATGATTTAGTCATTCTTACAGATATAATAACTAAAATCTTAAACTTGAGGGGGGAGAGAACTAAACTAAAGTTTTTGAATTTAAGGGTATTTTAAATTAATTTTAAATCAGAATTAATTTTGTAAAAATATTACACAAATATAAGGAATATACATTTTTACCATAATGCAATGTACATTTTGCCACTTTGAAAATCTGGAGAACTAAAGCGTGAAATATAAGAAAACTGAAACAAACATTTGGAAAATCTCATCGAGCTTAAATTAGTTTCTAAATTAAATGTTTTGAGTGTATTTAAAATTAGGCCAACTACTACGTTCACTTCAAACCCATTACATAAAACTAGTATTTAAGAAAAATGGTAAAAGATTGCAAATATGTTAACAATTCTACTGATCTAGAAATAGAAATAACTGGTTTTCATCCTAATTAAGATGAAGAATATCACAAAAAGCCATTTGAATAGTCCTAGATCAGAAAAATCATGAACTGTTAAACTTTTAAAAAGATAAATTCCTGCTTTTGATCTACTTAAAAATGTGAAAGAGGATTTTCAACAATAAACTTGTTAAAATCAATGTTAAGATACAGAATAACAAACAAACATCCGGACGACTGCATGGATTTAGCAATAACATCGCATGTACCAGAGGGAGAAAAAAAAACTCTCAGAAGAAATGCAATGTTAAATTTCACATTAAAATATGATTTCCCTGTATTTAATTTTCATCTTGCTGAATTTTTTTGTAAATAATACAAAGAGTATACCTTTTCTTTAAGATATTATACCACACATTTTTATACTTTGTGTAATGCACTTATAACTGAAATATTAAAAGTGAAATATATAATTGCAGCTAGCCAAAATTTTATAAACTTAAAATTGGCTCCCATTAAGTTAAAGTTGTTAATAACTGCACCAAGGGAAGGAATGCAATTTTATTTCTTTGTCTGTATTTGGTTTCATTTTCATATAGAAAGAGTTAAAAATAGGTTACCTAGGTAACAAAATTTAAACACACATTTTCAGGAAAAATTACAGAATAACAGATTTTGTTTCCCTGAAGACACAACACCTTGCTATTCCAGCTATGATACAGACTGCATACTGTCATAGAGAAATTCCTTTCTTAAACAGGGAATTCATATACTTTAATCTGTTTTTACACAAGTACTGTTTATGACTAATCCATGCTCCAGGAGTAAAATACTTTATAGTACACCCATCTAAATTTTTATTATTTCCGGTCATCTGTATAGACTGTTTACCTATCACGCCTAAACTCCCAATCTGCATTCCAAATAACTCATACCATTCTTCAAGTCATATTTCGTAGTCTATCATTTTTAATACGGCAGGTACTTGCTGAGCGCAGACTTAGCATGATTTCGCGTATAGCAGTACCTTAAAGGATCCCATTTTATTTGTCCACTGCTAGAATTTCATTCATACCTGGTGCAACATTCATCCATCAACACCAGAAAGAATTTATCTGCTACTTTAAACAATTTCCATCAACTGAAAATGAAGTCCGAAAAATCTTACAAATTTCAAAAGCAATCGATGCCGAAGAATTTTCACATATGGAAGACAGAGAAGTCAAACAATGAATCAGAAAATTACAAAAGAAGAATTGGGGTCTTATAAAACCCCTTGATAATAAAAGCGCTCATTATGAAGTAGAGCTTTTAACTGAAGATAAGATGAAGAAATTGTTAAATAACACAAAAAGCAATGTCTAGCGAAGAATTACCCAATTAAAGAAAAACATGTGCTCTTTACAGCGGCACGCATACAGTTGCATCAATCATTCTTATAAGCAAAAGACATCAGCTTTCTCAAAAAATATTTCTGTCATGCATTTGCCAAGAGAACGGAAAGAAGTCCAAAAGAAACTTTCAGAGTGCTTTGCAAAACAAAGTGGAAAGTTATTCTGCAGAATTTTCCTTCGATAATAATAAAACATCTCTGATTTGATTTCAAAACGAATTTTTATTTGTGAAATCAATTTTAAATAGATCTTCGCAAATAGGTTCATAAAACTTCCCAATATGCCAAAATAATTCAGATTAAGGGAAAAATTTAATAAAGTATGCTTGAAACAACTAATAAAAAGCACATTTTGAGCAGCCTTAACAGAAGACAATTTGGCCCCACTAACTTTCATTACGAGTACTCATTAAATTTTTATTTACATTTCTTTTTTGTTCAACATTTAACTTTCAATGGTTTTAAGAGAAACAGCACTTGATAGACAGACTCTAAATTCGGAAAAAATTGAAACAAAATTGGTTTATACACAGGCAGAGTAATTACACTGACCTGTTGGGAAGAAAAGACCCCGTTAGACAAGGAAAACATTAGGCCAGACAGAGAGGAAA
Organism: Stegodyphus dumicola; assembly: GCF_044657685.1. NCBI lineage: Eukaryota > Metazoa > Arthropoda > Arachnida > Araneae > Eresidae > Stegodyphus > Stegodyphus dumicola. The sequence continues at coordinate 71,880,492 of NC_140780.1, forward strand.
ATGATTAGCCTCCTCCTCGTAATGCAAAAGGAGGCCACTTGGGAAAAAATTACACTACAGCAGTAATTTTGAAACCACTAAGAAGCAACAGAACTCTAACAAATCTCAGACTTCTGATAATTATAGTGTGATTAACAGTTCAACCTCACTTCGAATATTACAATACAATATAAAGAAAGAACCAATTCACACACTTCAATATGGAATTCAAAACCTAAGAAATTAATGCATAGACGCTACCCTAAACATTAAAACATAATGTGAAGCGTTCACGTAAAATAAATAAGTAGTAAAACTCCAATATAAAGCAACATGTGAAAAGGGACCTACAAATTATAACATTCAAGCATTTCTAGTGAAAATAAAGTTAATATAAAACAAGAATTACCAGCCACAGATGTCTTTTTGCTCTGCACTATTTCTCCATTCTTTTTCTTTCATGATATGTTCTGCAATCCAAGAGTGCACAAAAATGATGACAAATTACACTAGAAGAGGCCAAGGATGGGGGAAGGAATCATTAGATTTTAACTACTTTGAAATTAAAGAATATCTATACACAAAGAGAAATATCTAATATTGTTTCTTAATATATAAAACTTCGAAAGTAGCCTTCTTTGTTTTAAATTCCAGCAATGTGCTACATTGTTACTAAAATCATGATTGCAGTCGATAGAAAAGCAAATGATTTTCCTTATACGACAGAAGTACAGTAAGCGAAAGAGGTTTTTAATGTATGGGTACAACATGAACAATGAAAGAAAAAAAAAATTATACAGTTATTACAGATACACAGAAAAAAAGGGAAAATGATCTTCGAGAAAAGTAAATAATTTTAGCGCAGGTACAAAAACGCCACTGAAAGTCAATAAGCAGGTAATTTTAAATGACAAATAAACAAAATAAACTTTAATGTTAGCTTTGAAGCAGGTGTTATATATAAAACTACCTTAATTCACACACAGAATTAGTGACATAACAGATCAAAACAGAGTAAGAATCAAAGTCGCAATATATTGACATATATACTTTTATAGCTTTTTTTTTTTTTTTTTTTTTTTTTAGAAAGGGCTCAAAAACAGCATTCTATAAAAACAGATTTCGAAAAACATCTTGGAAACGAAAGTCATAAACCATAAAATAAATATTTCATTCAGAATTTTAACGCAAGAAACGTTTCTAATTTTAAGTTCTTTACTTAGGTACACTCATCCATGAGAGCTTAGTCCAATGTACAAGAAATTATCCTGTAATATTACCACGTCACTTTAATGAAATTATAGCAATATTTCACTCAGGGAAAGAACATATTGTCTAGCTGCCCGGGTTCGAACCCAGCTTTAATACAGCAAGCCAAAACACATCAAATGCCATTGAATGATATACCATTTTGAAATGTTGCAAAAAATTTAAATAAAATTTCGTGAATGAGCTATTGCAATTACCTATATACTAAAATTTTGACCTAAAATTCAACAAAACTAAGATACTCTTTTTTTCTTTCGAAGGAATCAAAGTCATATACTAATGTAGGGATGCTCAACTTATTGTACTATAAAATCTAAACATAGGAATAAAATTTTGCCAGCTATCTGAGATGTCCAATACCAAGAACTTCCGTAGAAGAAAACATACGTCTCAAAACACACGAAAGGTAAAACACAACTCAAATACTTTACTTTTAGCCTTGAAGCAGATGTTCTATATTAAACTGTCTTAGCTCACATACAGAATTAATAATATAATAGCTCAAAATGTTGTAAGAACCAAACACGCATTATATAAACATTAAAAAAAAAAAAAAAAAATCTACATACATTTATTAGTGTTACGAGGGTTTATTCTGAAATATTATAATGTCACTTTCAGTGAAATGATAGAAATTTTCACTCAGGGAAGGGACATTCTGTCTGGCTGCCTGGGTTCCATCCCAGCTTCTGTTACAAAAGTTTCATAGAAGAATTTCAAAAATCTAGAAACGAAACTTATGAAAAAATTATTGACCATAATTGGTTCTATGATTTAGTCATTCTTACAGATATAATAACAAAAATCTTAAACTTGAGGGGGGAGAGAACTAAACTAAAGTTTTTGAATTTAAGGGTATTTTAAATTAATTTTAAATCAGAATTAATTTTGTAAAAATATTACACAAATATAAGGAATATACATTTTTACCATAATGCAATGTACATTTTGCCACTTTGAAAATCTGGAGAACTAAAGCGTGAAATATAAGAAAACTGAAACAAACATTTGGAAAATCTCATCGAGCTTAAATTAGTTTCTAAATTAAATGTTTTGAGTGTATTTAAAATTAGGCCAACTACTACGTTCACTTCAAACCCATTACATAAAACTAGTATTTAAGAAAAATGGTAAAAGATTGCAAATATGTTAACAATTCTACTGATCTAGAAATAGAAATAACTGGTTTTCATCCTAATTAAGATGAAGAATATCACAAAAAGCCATTTGAATAGTCCTAGATCAGAAAAATCATGAACTGTTAAACTTTTAAAAAGATAAATTCCTGCTTTTGATCTACTTAAAAATGTGAAAGAGGATTTTCAACAATAAACTTGTTAAAATCAATGTTAAGATACAGAATAACAAACAAACATCCGGACGACTGCATGGATTTAGCAATAACATCGCATGTACCAGAGGGAGAAAAAAAAACTCTCAGAAGAAATGCAATGTTAAATTTCACATTAAAATATGATTTCCCTGTATTTAATTTTCATCTTGCTGAATTTTTTTGTAAATAATACAAAGAGTATACCTTTTCTTTAAGATATTATACCACACATTTTTATACTTTGTGTAATGCACTTATAACTGAAATATTAAAAGTGAAATATATAATTGCAGCTAGCCAAAATTTTATAAACTTAAAATTGGCTCCCATTAAGTTAAAGTTGTTAATAACTGCACCAAGGGAAGGAATGCAATTTTATTTCTTTGTCTGTATTTGGTTTCATTTTCATATAGAAAGAGTTAAAAATAGGTTACCTAGGTAACAAAATTTAAACACACATTTTCAGGAAAAATTACAGAATAACAGATTTTGTTTCCCTGACAACACAACACCTTGCTATTCCAGCTATGATACAGACTGCATACTGTCATAGAGAAATTCCTTTCTTAAACAGGGAATTCATATACTTTAATCTGTTTTTACACAAGTACTGTTTATGACTAATCCATGCTCCAGGAGTAAAATACTTTATAGTACACCCATCTAAATTTTTATTATTTCCGGTCATCTGTATAGACTGTTTACCTATCACGACTAAACTCCCAATCTGCATTCCAAATAACTCATACCATTCTTCAAGTCATATTTCGTAGTCTATCATTTTTAATACGGCAGGTACTTGCTGAGCGCAGACTTAGCATGATTTCGCGTATAGCAGTACCTTAAAGGATCCCATTTTATTTGTCCACTGCTAGAATTTCATTCATACCTGGTGCAACATTCATCCATCAACACCAGAAAGAATTTATCTGCTACTTTAAACAATTTCCATCAACTGAAAATGAAGTCCGAAAAATCTTACAAATTTCAAAAGCAATCGATGCCGAAGAATTTTCACATATGGAAGACAGAGAAGTCAAACAATGAATCAGAAAATTACAAAAGAAGAATTGGGGTCTTATAAAACCCCTTGATAATAAAAGCGCTCATTATGAAGTAGAGCTTTAACTGAAGATAAGATGAAGAAATTGTTAAATAACACAAAAAGCAATGTCTGATCTTCTAGCGAAGAATTACCCAATTAAAGAAAAACATGTGCTCTTTACAGCGGCACGCATACAGTTGCATCAATCATTCTTATAAGCAAAAGACATCAGCTTTCTCAAAAAATATTTCTGTCATGCAATTGCCAAGAGAACGGAAAGAAGTCCAAAACAAACTTTCAGAGTGCTTTGCAAAACAAAGTGGAAAGTTATTCTGCAGAATTTTACTTCGATAATAATAAAACATCTCTGATTTGATTTCAAAACGAATTTTTATTTGTGAAATCAATTTTAAATAGATCTTCGCAAATAGGTTCATAAAACTTCCCAATATGCCAAAATAATTCAGATTAAGGGAAAAATTTAATAAAGTATGCTTGAAACAACTAATAAAAAGCACATTTTGAGCAGCCTTAACAGAAGACAATTTGGCCCCACTAACTTTCATTACGAGTACTCATTAAATTTTTATTTACATTTCTTTTTTGTTCAACATTTAACTTTCAATGGTTTTAAGAGAAACAGCACTTGATAGACAGACTCTAAATTCGGAAAAAATTGAAACAAAATTGGTTTATACACAGGCAGAGTAATTACACTGACCTGTTGGGAAGAAAAGACCCCGTTAGACAAGGAAAACATTAGGCCAGACAGAGAGGAAAATGATTAGCCTCCTCCTCGTAATGCAAAAGGAGGCCACTTGGGAAAAAATTACACTACAGCAGTAATTTTGAAACCACTAAGAAGCAACAGAACTCTAACAAATCTCAGACTTCTGATAATTATAGTGTGATTAACAGTTCAACCTCACTTCGAATATTACAATACAATATAAAGAAAGAACCAATTCACACACTTCAATATGGAATTCAAAACCTAAGAAATTAATGCATAGACGCTACCCTAAACATTAAAACATAATGTGAAGCGTTCACGTAAAATAAATAAGTAGTAAAACTCCAATATAAAGCAACATGTGAAAAGGGACCTACAAATTATAACATTCAAGCATTTCTAGTGAAAATAAAGTTAATATAAAACAAGAATTACCAGCCACAGATGTCTTTTTGCTCTGCACTATTTCTCCATTCTTTTTCTTTCATGATATGTTCTGCAATCCAAGAGTGCACAAAAATGATGACAAATTACACTAGAAGAGGCCAAGGATGGGGGAAGGAATCATTAGATTTTAACTACTTTGAAATTAAAGAATATCTATACACAAAGAGAAATATCTAATATTGTTTCTTAATATATAAAACTTCGAAAGTAGCCTTCTTTGTTTTAAATTCCAGCAATGTGCTACATTGTTACTAAAATCATGATTGCAGTCGATAGAAAAGCAAATGATTTTCCTTATACGACAGAAGTACAGTAAGCGAAAGAGGTTTTTAATGTATGGGTACAACATGAACAATGAAAGAAAAAAAAAATTGTACAGTTATTACAGATACACAGAAAAAAAGGGAAAATGATCTTCGAGAAAAGTAAATAATTTTAGCGCAGGTACAAAAACGCCACTGAAAGTCAATAAGCAGGTAATTTTAAATGACAAATAAAAATAAACTTTAATGTTAGCTTTGAAGCAGGTGTTATATATAAAACTACCTTAATTCACACACAGAATTAGTGACATAACAGATCAAAAAAGAATAAGAATCAAAGTCGCAATATATTGACATATATACTTTTATAGCTTTTTTTTTTTTTTTTTTTTTTTAGAAAGGGCTCAAAAACAGCATTCTATAAAAACAGATTTCGAAAAACATCTTGGAAACGAAAGTCATAAACCATAAAATAAATATTTCATTCAGAATTTTAACGCAAGAAACGTTTCTAATTTTAAGTTCTTTACTTAGGTACACTCATCCATGAGAGCTTAGTCCAATGTACAAGAAATTATCCTGTAATATTACCACGTCACTTTAATGAAATTATAGCAATATTTCACTCAGGGAAAGAACATATTGTCTAGCTGCCCGGGTTCGAACCCAGCTTTAATACAGCAAGCCAAAACACATCAAATGCCATTGAATGATATACCATTTTGAAATGTTGCAAAAAATTTAAATAAAATTTCGTGAATGAGCTATTGCAATTACCTATATACTAAAATTTTGACCAAAAATTCAACAAAACTAAGATACTCTTTTTTTCTTTCGAAGGAATCAAAGTCATATACTAATGTAGGGATGCTCAACTTATTGTACTATAAAATCTAAACATAGGAATAAAATTTTGCCAGCTATCTGAGATGTCCAATACCAAGAACTTCCGTAGAAGAAAACATACGTCTCAAAACACACGAAAGGTAAAACACAACTCAAATACTTTACTTTTAGCCTTGAAGCAGATGTTCTATATTAAACTGTCTTAGCTCACATACAGAATTAATAATATAATAGCTCAAAATGTTGTAAGAACCAAACACGCATTATATAAACATTAAAAAAAAAAAAAAAATCTACATACATTTATTAGTGTTACGAGGGTTTATTCTGAAATATTATAATGTCACTTTCAGTGAAATGATAGAAATTTTCACTCAGGGAAGGGACATTCTGTCTGGCTGCCTGGGTTCCATCCCAGCTTCTGTTACAAAAGTTTCATAGAAGAATTTCAAAAATCTAGAAACGAAACTTATGAAGAAATTATTGACCATAATTGGTTCTATGATTTAGTCATTCTTACAGATATAATAACTAAAATCTTAAACTTGAGGGGGGAGAGAACTAAACTAAAGTTTTTGAATTTAAGGGTATTTTAAATTAATTTTAAATCAGAATTAATTTTGTAAAAATATTACACAAATATAAGGAATATACATTTTTACCATAATGCAATGTACAATTTGCCACTTTGAAAATCTGGAGAACTAAAGCGTGAAATATAAGAAAACTGGAACAAACATTTGGAAAATCTCATCGAGCTTAAATTAGTTTCTAAATTAAATGTTTTGAGTGTATTTAAAATTAGGCCAACTACTACGTTCACTTCAAACCCATTACATAAAACTAGTATTTAAGAAAAATGGTAAAAGATTGCAAATATGTTAACAATTCTACTGATCTAGAAATAGAAATAACTGGTTTTCATCCTAATTAAGATGAAGAATATCACAAAAAGCCATTTGAATAGTCCTAGATCAGAAAAATCATGAACTGTTAAACTTTTAAAAAGATAAATTCCTGCTTTCGATCTACTTAAAAATGTGAAAGAGGATTTTCAACAATAAACTTGTTAAAATCAATGTTCAGATACAGAATAACAAACAAACATCCGGACGACTGCATGGATTTAGCAATAACATCGCATGTACCAGAGGGAGAAAAAAAACTCTCAGAAGAAATGCAATGTTAAATTTCACATTAAAATATGATTTCCCTGTATTTAATTTTCATCTTGCTGAATTTTTTTGTAAATAATACAAAGAGTATACCTTTTCTTTAAGATATTATACCACACATTTTTATACTTTGTGTAATGCACTTATAACTGAAATATTAAAAGTGAAATATATAACTGCAGCTAGCCAAAATTTTATAAACTTAAAATTGGCTCCCATTAAGTTAAAGTTGTTAATAACTGCACCAAGGGAAGGAATGCAATTTTATTTCTTTGTCTGTATTTGGTTTCATTTTCATATAGAAAGAGTTAAAAATAGGTTACCTAGGTAACAAAATTTAAACACACATTTTCAGGAAAAATTACAGAATAACAGATTTTGTTTCCCTGAAGACACAACACCTTGCTATTCCAGCTATGATACAGACTGCATACTGTCATAGAGAAATTCCTTTCTTAAACAGGGAATTCATATACTTTAATCTGTTTTTACACAAGTACTGTTTATGACTAATCCATGGTCCAGGAGTAAAATACTTTATAGTACACCCATCTAAATTTTTATTATTTCCGGTCATCTGTATAGACTGTTTACATATCACGACTAAACTCCCAATCTGCATTCCAAATAACTCATACCATTCTTCAAGTCATGTTTTGTAGTCTATCATTTTTAATACCGCCGGTACTTGCTGAGCGCAGAATTGTAAAGCGTGATTTCGCATATAGCAGTACCTTAAAGGATCCCATTTAATTTGTCCACTGCTAGAATTTTATTCATACGTGGTGCTACATTCATCCATCAACACCGGAAAGAATTTATCTGCTACTTTAAACAATTTCCATCGACTGAAAATGAAGTCCAAAAATTCTTACAAATCTCAAAAGGAAACGATGCCAAAGAATTTTCACATATGGAAGACAGAGAATTCAAACAATGAATCAGAAAATTACAAAAGAAGAATTGGGGTCTTATAAAACCCCTTGATAATAAAAGTGCTCATTATGAAGAAGAGCTTTTAACTGAAGATAAGATGAAGGAATTGTTAAATAACACAAAAGCAATGTCTGATCTAGCGGAGAATGACCCAATTAAGGAAGAAACAGGACACTGGGAAACGTGTGCTTTTTACAGCGACACCCATACAGTTGCATCAATCATTCTTATAAGCAAAAGACATCAGCTTTCTCAAAAAATAATTCTGTCATGCATTTGCCAAGAGAACGGAAAGAAGTCCAAAAGAAACTTTCAGAGTGCTTTGTAATTAACAACACTTTGGATAGAGATTTGAAAAATAGAACTATGCTGGTATTGCAGTTCTCTGTGATTATACATTCTAAGATTGTAAATAAATAGTTTCTAAAAGCTAAAAGTGTACCCTTTAATTGATTAATTTTATATGGTGTCAGGAGTGTTTTGCTTTCAAAATGGAAAGTTTAAAACCATCAGAGCCGATGAAATTTGATGGAAATCTAGCTTGGAATTGGCAGAGATGGCTGCAATCATTTGAAATATATGAAGTAGCTAGAGAATTACATAATAAAGAAGAGAAGGTAAGAGTTAATACTTTTCTTCATGTAATAGGAATTTGTGGTCTTGAAATATATAAGACATTTCCTATAGAAGAGGGTAAAGAAATTAAAGTAAGTGAAATTAAAACAAAATTTACGGAATATTGTATTCCTAAGAAAAATATTACATATGAAAGACATTTATTCTTTACTAGAAATCAAACCGCGTCAGAAACCATAGATGAATACGTAACTGACCTTCGAAATAAAGCTAGAACATGCGAGTTTGCACAATTAACGGATAGTTTAATAAAGGATAAAATTGTTTGTGGTATTAAAGATGATATAGTGAGAGCAAGATTGTTACATGAAACAGAATTAACATTAGAAAAAGCTCTTGATATATGCAGATCTGCTGAAATAAGTGCACATCAAATGAAAATCATAAAAGATGAGGAAACTGCTGTAAACTTAGTGAAAAAGAAACTAAGTAAACATAATAAGAATACTTACAAAGAGGTAAATACCGATAAACAAAAGACAAAAATTTGTTCTAAATGTGGAACATCTCATGAGTATTGAATGTGTCCAGCATATGGAAAAATCTGTCATAAATGTAAAAAGGCAAATCATTTCGCGAGTCAGTGTAAAAGCAATATAATAAAAAATGAAGCAGTCAAGGTAAACAAAAAAGATAGACAAATTAAATTAATAAATCATGACTCTGAGGAAGAGTTAGAATTTTATGTTGGCACATTAAACCTTAATTCAGATAACAAGGAAGAGAAATGGACTGTTGACGTTAATGTAAATAAAAGTAAACTAAATTTGCAGTTAGATACTGGAGCAATGTGCAATGTTATTTCTAAAACCAAAGTGAAATTGCTAAATGTTCCGATACAGAAGTCTGAAATTAAAAGATTAGTTACATTCTCTGGGAATAAAATGGATACTTTAGGAAAAGTAGTACTTAACTGCCAATATGGAAAAAATAATTATGTTGTGGAATTCCAAGTTATTGACAAAGAAGTACCTTCTATATTAGGATTAAAATCATGTTTGCAACTAGGTTTGATTCAGAAAGTAATGTCTGTTTACACTGAAGACTTACTGGAGGAATACAAATATGTATTTGAAGGCTTAGGTTGTTTGAATAGAGAATATAAAATCCAGTTAAAACAAGATGTAACACCAGTCATTCATCCTCCAAGAAAAATACCCATAGTTATACGTGATAAAGTTAAGAAAGAATTACAAAGAATGGAAAATTTAAATGTTATTGAGAAAGTAAGAGAACCAACTGAATGGGTAAATTCAATGGTCACAGTTGTCAAACCGAACAAAATAAGAATATGTTTAGATCCTAGAGATTTAAATAAAGCTATAAAACGAGAACATTATCCGATGTTAACCATTGACGAAGTTGTCACTAGAATGCCTAACGCAAAAATATTTCCTGTTTTAGATGCTAATAGTGCTTTTTGGCAAATCCAGCTTGACGAAGAAAGTAGTAATTTGTGTACATTCAATACACCTTTTGGCAGATACAAATTTAAAAGATTACCTTTTGGCATATGTTCAGCTCCAGAAATTTGCCAAAGAAAATTAAGCCAAATAATAGAAGGTCTAGAAGGTGTTGAATGTATTATACATGATATCTTAATATGGGGATCTAATGAAAAGGAACATGAGCTACGACTTAAAAAAGTACTCCAGAGAGCACGAGAAAATAATTTGAAGTTCAATAAGGCTAAATGTAAAATAAAAGTTAATCGTGTGAATTATATAGGGCACGAGTTAAGTGAAAATGGACTAAAACCTGATTTTTCTAAAGTGGAAGCAATTGTTAAAATGCCAGAACCAACAGATGTGCCTTCGCTACAAAGATTTTTGGGAATGATTAATTATTTAGCCAAATTTATTCCTAACTTAAGTACTATTACTGCACCATTAAGACAGTTACTTGAGAAAAATGTCCTCTGGCACTGGACTGAAAAGCATCAAAAAGCTTTCGAAACACTTAAAGAATTGATTGCAAAAGAACCATATTAAAATTCTATGATGTTAATAAGGATGTAACGCTTTCAGTAGATGCAAGTTCTGAAGGATTAGGTGCTGTTTTACTACAAGAAAACCAACCAATTGCTTATGCTTCCAGAGCTCTAACAAAAAGTCAGAAAAATTATGCTCAGATAGAAAAAGAGCTTTTAGCTATTACCTCAAGTCAAAGTATTTTGGGACTTTGTAAAGTATTTGGGATATATTTATTAATTGTAGATAGAGTTGACAATGGAAAATGACTTATTTTTCAAAGGAGGAAGGGTAATTATTCCTTTATCTATGCAAAAGGAAATGTTAAATTTAATTCATGAGGGTCATTTTGGTATAGAAAAATGTAAGAAAAGAGCTAGAGATGTTTTGTTTTGGCCACTTATGAACAAGCAGATAGAAGATAAAATTTCAAAATGTTCTATATGTAATGAATACCAGAACAAAAACATAAGAGAGCCTATGATACCACATGAAATTCCCAATTTACCTTAGTTGCGACAGATTTATTTGAGATTAACAAAGATGTATATTTATTAATTGTAGATTACTATTCCAACTTTTTTGAAATCTCCAAACTACCGGATACTCGAAGTCACACAGTGATCAGTTACATGAAATCTCATATTGCAAGATACGGTATACCATTGATAGTGATATCTGATAATGGACCTCAGTTTGCAAGTAAAGAATTTTCAGAATTTGCAAAGAAATACCAATTTAAACATATAACAAGCAGTTCATACCATCAACAGTCGAACGGATTAGCAGAGCGTTCAGTACAAACAGCGAAGAAATTGTTAAAGAAAGCTCAAGCAGATCATGCTGATCCTTATTTAGTTTTGTTAGCTCATAGGAACACTCCAACAAATGAGATGCTAGGATCACCAGCTCAACGACTTATGAGTAGAACAAGAACAATTCTTCCTACATCTGAAGAATTACTTAAACCTCAAGTTGTGAGAAATGTAAAAGAAAAAATCAACCAAGAAAGAACTCAACAGAAGTCATATTATGATCGTCATACAAAAACATTACCATCACTAAATAAAGGAGATTGTGTTCGGATATATCACGATAATCGCTGGAAACCAGAAGTTGTAGAAGAAGTGCATAAGACGCCTAGATCATATATACTTAGATCAGGTGGATCAGTATTGAGAAGAAATAGAAAAGATATTAGAGAAAACAGTTCAGCTGTTGATGAGAATATCAGAGGAAAAGAACAAGGAGTTAATACACAGAAAACAAATGTAAAAGGATATGATTCCAGATATTCTCAAGGGCAAAGTTTAGAAGATCAACAACCAAACTCTGCTAACTCAGAAACAAGGAATGGTGAGCTAAGAACTAGAAGTGGGAGACTGATTAGAAAGCCGGCCAGGTATTTGGACTGATTTTAGACTATTAAAACTTTTGAACTCTTTAAAAAAACGGAAGATGTAATATTTAATAATTTGTAAATGGTAACATTTAATATTTAGTAACTTGTAATTGGCAACACTTTGCATACAGATTTGAAAAATAGATCTATGCTGGTATTTCAGTTCTCTGTGATTATACATTCTAAGATTGTAAATAAATAGTTTCTAAAAGCTAAAAGTGTACCCTCATAATTTTATAGTAATGCGAAAGGAGGCCACTTGGGAAAAAATTACACTACAGCAGTAATTTTGAAACCACTAAGAAGCAACAGAACTCTAACAAATCTCAGACTTCTGATAATTATAGTGTGATTAACAGTTCAACCTCACTACGAATATTACAATACAATATAAAGAAAGAACCAATTCAGAGACTTCAATATGGAATTCAAAACCTAAGAAATTGATGCATAAATGCTTACCCTAAACATTAAAACATAATGTGAAGCGTTCACGTAAAATAAATAAGTAGTAAAACTTCAATATAAAGCAACATGTGAAAAGTGACCTACAAATTATAACATTCAAGCATTTCTAGTGAAAATAAAGTTAATATAAAACAAGAATTACCAGCCATAGATGTCTTTTTGCTCTGCACTATTTCTCCGTTCTTTTTCTTTCATGATATCATGTTCTGCAATCCAAGAGTGCACAAAAATGATGACAAATTACACTAGAAGAGGCCAAGAGGGGGTAAAAAAGGAATCATTAGATTTTAACTACTTTGAAATTAAAGAATAATTATACACAAAGAAAAATATCTAATATTGTTTCTATATATATAGAACTTCAAAAGTAGCCTTCTTTGTTTTAAATTCCAGCAATGTGCTACATTGTTACTAAAATCATGACTGCAGTCGATAGAAAAGCAAATGATTTTCCTAATACTACGAAGAGTTTTGCTCAAGGTGATCACCGAGGCAAGCGGCAGTACGATCGCTGCGCTCCGTAAAAAAGTGAAAATTTTTCCTTTCCTCTTGGTGATTATCAATTAAATTTCTTTTAAAAATGTTTATTTTTCCCCTACAAAACCTATATCATTCCAATGAATTTCGGCTCCGATGTTGACGAGAATAAAACAGCGGACAATGTAAGGATATACTCCAAAAGCCTGGAATTTTAAGATAAGTACTTTTCTTTCATCTAAACTAAATCAAATTTCTATAAATAAGTGCCTTTAAATCAATAAATCTTAATTTTTCATTAGTTTAAAGCATTAAAAAATACTTGAAATTGCCATTGCTTGTGGCTTCCTTTGTGTATCAACTCGAAACAGACGCCAGCGTTATCAGTTCACGTCTGTCAACACTTACAAAGCCCTTAAGGAATCTCGAGAGAGGCAAAATTTGGGGATGAGGGGGATAATTTGGGCATCGCGCTATTTCCCTCTCGGATCTTCTGGATTCTCTTTTCTTTCTAGATCGCTTGAATATAGTTTCGCCTTTAAATAATATTATACCTCACCGATTTTTTCTCATACTGTTCTTTGCTATCTGTTAAATGTCCATATGTAAGGGATGGTTTATTCTTCACCGCCTTAAATGAATTTTTTAGAACTATGAGCCTAATATTGACTATGAGCCTTTTAGAACTGATACACAAAGGATAAATAACAGTGTGCCTCATTGTGTTATATTAACATTATTTAACTAGTAATAAATTATGATAGTAAAATAATTAATCTTGTAATAAATTATGATAGTTAAATTAATAAATACTGTTTAATTTGTGTTTTTAATACATATACTCAGTAATTTACACACATAAATATATATATATATATATATATATATTATTTTATTTATTTATTTATTTATTTATTTTTTGGGTGTATGCGGTTGTGGTCTTGTATTGTATATGGTTCTATGTTTGTTAGTCTTCTGCTGCTTTTTGAAAAATGTATGAAAATGTTGAGAATGAAAGTAGCATAAGTTACTTTGGTTAAATTAATATATACTTTTGTTTGATGACATTTGTTGATATCTCAGGATGCAAGCGTACATATTACTTTATATTCCATGCTAAATACCTTGATACGAAGCATTTTAACACCGTCAATATTTGTTTTTTCCCCAGTAACACATCTATTCACCATTACCAAACACACTCACTACACAAACACACCTGTGAGACACTATTTATTGTAAATGAAGACAGTTTTTTCTCCTTTTAACTACACTCATGGACACAATCGTATTTTAGGATATTTTTTACTTCTTTTCCTTTTCTTTCTATAGGCCCCTCTTTTTTTTTTTTTTTTTTTTTTTTCTTTTTCCCTCTATTATTTTTGGGCCATTTATTTTAAATTTTATTTTGTCCCATCTTTTCTTCCTGGCCTTTTGAACTCGTACAAGATGTACGAAGTTCCTTTTTACTCTCCTCAAATACGAAATTGCCCCTCTTTCTATATACCTTTCCTTCGCACCTATGCTTGATTTTTCGCCCATCGGTGCAGAAAGACTTAGCGGGTGCAAAACAAGACATCTGTCTACTTTGTCTGTCTGTCTGTCTAATACTACGAAGTACAGTAAGCGAATGGTGTTTTTAATGTATGGGTACAACATGAACAATGAAAGAAAAACAAATTATACAGTTATTACGGATACACAGAATAAATGGGATAATGATCTTCAAGAAGAGTAAATAATTTCGGCGATGGTAGAAAGATGGCACCGAAAGACAATAAGCCGGTAATTTTAAATGACAAATAAACAAAATAAACTTTACTGTTATTTTTGAAGCAGGTGTTATATATTAAACTACATTAATTCACACACACACAATTAGTGACACTTTGGAAAGTTATGTCACATAACTTAAAAGAAGTATTTCAATCAGAATTTTAACGTAAGAAACGTTTCTAATTTTAAGTTCTTTACCTAGGTACTCTCATGCATGAGAGGTGACAGCTTAGCCCAACGTACGAGGGTTTATCCTGAAATATTACCAGGTCACTTTCAACGAAATGACAGCAATATTTCACCGAGGAAAAGAACATGCCTAGCTGACTGGATTCCACCCCGATTTAAATACAGCAAGCCAAAACATATCCAATGCCGTTTTTCCAAGATGGAGTCGGCCGCTTTTTCCCAAAATGGCGTCCCAATTCAAAGAGAGGGAGAGGGGTAGGAGATTCTTTGGGCGTGGTGAGTGGTCATATCAAAGAATGTCTATGCAACAACAATACATATTTTTTGGTCATATCAAGGAGGTTAGAATAGAAGGAGGGAAGGTTCAACTCAAACGGTGAGGCTTAGCGGCCATGTTCCTGTTATCGCTGTGACTTGTGCAAGGAAGTCTGTAATTGGAATATTTTTTTTTTCTTTTCTTTTTGAAGCATGTCATCTTGTGTTGTATATGGATGCACAAAAAGATTTTTGAAAAAGATTCCTGGGATTACTTTTCACGCGTAAGTATTGATTTTCTTTTTTTTTTATGTAATTTGATAATTATGGTAAAAAAATATCCCAATGTCATGTTTTTTTTTTTTTTTTTTTTTTTTTTTCAGATGTAAAAAAGGGACTTAATAATAATCAAAATATGTTAAATACATTTTAATGTTTCTGTTTATAGCTGGAATCTTTGTTCCTTAACACACAATGATGTATGCTAGGATTTAAACTGTATAATTTAAACGTTTTAGGTAATTCGTTTGATAATTTTCATGAAAAATTAGACACCAATTGTTACTATTTTTATGGTTTTTAAAGGTATTAAATAAAGTAATGCTTTTCTTTATGTATTAATTATTATTCAATATAAAATTTTTGAACTGTTAAGAATATAATTTGTGCATTTGATCAAGATAAACTAACTTTTCTGTTGTTAAAATGTTTTTGCATAAATTTACAAATTTGTGGGCAGTATAGCAATAAAAGTAAGTAAAATATTTACACAACTGAACATGTGTAAAGATGTATCCAAAAATATAGGTATATTTCTCTAATTTAGCTTAATTCAAGGCAATTTCTTTCAGATTCTTAAATATGAAACGCGCATAAACTGAAATCACTGAATTCACATAAATCTGTTTTATTTTATTAATATTTATATATATATTATTGTGAAAAGAGTTTAAAACTTTCATTAAAAAAAAAATGCAACCTGTGACTATTTTTTAGATAATTATCCGCTATTAATTTCAGGTTAAATATATTTTAAATGATTCTTTAAAATTTTAAAATACTGTGAATAAATCAGAAATATCACTTCTTAAAGGAAAAACTGGAAAGTACACCCAACAGGTTGCTAATAAAACCTAAACAAATTCTATTTTTAAAGGCTTTAATGTTATGCACATGCATTTAGATTTCGAACTATTTCTTAATGATTTTCTGTACGTAGTAAATTACGGGTATTATCATCTTTATAAGATATCATATATAAAATATGTAAAATTTCATTATAAATTTTACATATATTTAGTGGAAAATACATGCACGGAACAGCTTAAAAACACGTACTTTTCACTGACGTAATGCAATGTTTTGAAGTTACAAACATGGACGCCACTTGTTCGGTGAAGTTTCATTTCCCGATAGTCGAGGAAACTGCGAACCCTCCTCCTTATATTCTAACCTCCTTGGGTCATATCCGTTCTCCAAGGTGATGTCGTCCGCTTTTCTCAAAATGGCGTCCCAATTCAAAGAGAGATAGTGACCATTTTTCAGTCTTTTCCAAGATGGGGAAAGAAGAAAACCTAGGATGGAATAATACGAGAGAGATAGAGAGAAAAAACGCCATCTTGTCATTTTCTGATAGGGTACCGGTAATCGAATACTTTTGTGACCGCCTGTACAGGAAATTGAGGAACACGTGTTAAGAAGAAACGTTCGTTGACAAAACGTCAGATGCGCCGAGAATCTGAAATCCTTCCAGTGCCCTCAAACAGGTAAAGAATTTCCTGCGAAATGTGTCCTCTGTGGAGGAGGACATGCATCTTGCAGTAAGGAATGCCCCAAAAGATCAGGAAATATAGATATTGAAAAAATTAATGAAGAAACACCAAACAATTCCCCAAATATGCAAAATCACCAGACTCACTCTACTCTCAGCCAATCACGTAATCAAGGATCAAGGAAGTTAATTTACGGAGTGCGCTAGGCTAGGCCTTTAACTCCGCATCATCAGAGATAGAATAATTACATCAAAAGAGGGGTTCATCTAATAAGGGAAAATTTTGAAGCCTAACTATAAAAATAAAAGCTTTTCAGATAATGCCTTCCGCATGAGAAAAAAGGAAAACTCTTAGAAAGTCTTTAAATTAAATTTTGTGTTTAAAAAGGGCCAGGAATAAATTTTGAGAGAGGAGTCAACATTCAAAAAGTTTTGAAAAGAATAAAAAGGTGCAATACATTTCCTTGATTCTTGATACGAACAGCAAAATAAAATCCTTAGGACAATCCGGAGAGTTGGGCAAAAAGGGCTGGGGGCGAAACCCGTTGGGCGGGTTCTGGTAGCAGTTCAGTGTGATACACTGAAGCAGGAGAAGAAAATTATTGGTCGCTATTTAGTGCGACGTTAAAAGGTCCCCGTAGGGGGTCGAAAGCAACCCGTTTAGCGGGTGGAAAAGAAGCTTTTAAGAAGCTATTGAGAAATTAAGTGCAGTCGCGTGCGGCTGCGGAGATAAGGGTTCCCTTGTTAAAGAAACGTTAGAAGACTCTTCTTAAAGAGTTAAAGAACAGGGTTCCCCCGGTCAATGCCCTTACGCATTGTTAACGCGGGGGCGGTTGGGGTTTAGGAACGAGAGGAAAGCATCCACTTGGGTGTCTGTATTCCAATACCGACGCCGTTTAAAAGGTAGTTGAGCATAATCAGCTTGTAAGATTGCTCTGGGTCGCTTTTTAGAAGAGGCAACCGCAGGATCATATAACGGCAGTGTATGTAATACTGGATTTCCAACAAGATGGATGTTTTTGAAATATCTTTCCGAAAGTCGCTGTATACAGCGACTTTCGAAGGAAGCGATTAATGGGCATAATTTTGAGGTCGTTATGAATGTCACCGTTCCTTATGAACCATGGAGCGTTTAATATCTGCCGTAAAAATTTTGATTGAAAAATTTGGACGTGTTTACGGTTAGTCAGAGCAGCTGAGCCCCAGGTGGGACTCGCGTAAGTGAGAATAGGCCTTATGATAGATTTATAAAGCAAGATCTTGTTATCAAGTGACAGGTCGCTATTTTTAGCGAAAAAGGGGCGCAGGTTGGCTTTGACAGCTTCCGCATTCGCAATAATTTTTTGAATGTGAAGTTGCCAAGTTAATTTTGAGTCTAGTAAAACAAAAAGGTATTTGTAAGTAGTAACCCAGGGAATAGGTTCACCGAAGAAAATTAGTTTATCTAAACGAGGGATGTTTCTTCGGATGAATAAAGTGGCAGCAAATTTAGCGACATTAATTTTGATTTTATACAGTCCGAGCCAGAGTTCTAAGGCTGAAAGGTAACTCTGTAATGTAGAGATTACCGTGGTGATGTTGTTATGTTGAGTTAGGATGGCCGTATCGTCTGCATATAAAGCTAAATCGATACTAGGTGCCTTAGGCACGGCGTTGATATAGATATTGAAGAGCAGAGGTGAGACAAGACTGCCCTGAGGACATCCAGCATGGATCGGGCGGGGAGTGGAGAGTTCGTGGTTAACTCGTACAAGGAAGCTTCGTCCGGCTAAGTACGAGCTAATAATTTTAATGATGTGAGCCGGAAACCCAAGTCGCATGAGCTTGTAAATTAGTCCGTCATGCCAAACCCTGTCAAAGGCTTTAGCTATGTCACGTGTTAAGAAGAAACGTTCGTTGACAAAACGTCAGATGCGCCGAGAATCTCAAATCCTACCAGTGCCATCAAACAGGTAA
The DNA here is from genome assembly GCF_044657685.1 of Stegodyphus dumicola. NCBI lineage: Eukaryota > Metazoa > Arthropoda > Arachnida > Araneae > Eresidae > Stegodyphus > Stegodyphus dumicola. The sequence continues at coordinate 71,899,418 of NC_140780.1, forward strand.
AGAATTTCCTGCGAAATGTGTCTTCTGTGGAGGAGGACATGCATCTTGTAGTAAGGAATGCCCCAAAAGACGAGGAAATATAGATATTAAAAAAATTAATGAAGATACATCAAAAAATTCCCCAAATATGCAAAATCAACAGACTCACTCTACTCTCAGCCAATCACGTAATTTGGGCACTGCCCCGTACAACCAATCATATGGGGTGATTACCAAGAGCAATCCAAACACGGTTAACGACAGGAAATTCCTCAAGAAATCTATGAATAAGAAATCTATAATAACGATAAAGAAGACCAATCCTCCAAAAATAAACGAAAATCAGTAAACAGAGACATAGAAAAACAATCCTTTGAAGAATTCACCGAGTTCATTACTGAAATTTACCAAATTTACCAGCAATACAAGCAGGCTTCTAACCCCGACTCCAGGCTCAAGATTGCAATGGCTCGCACTAAAGATATTCATCCAGATCGAGCATGAATAATTACCGCAGTAGCTAATCGCACCGACAGTGCGAATAGCTAACAGGCTATTCACACCACCTACTTTCGCGCATGCGCACAAGCAGCCCAGGTACCAGCATTTTACCGCAGTGGCTAATCGCACCGACGGTGCGAATAGCTAAAAGCCTATTTACACCACCTACGTTCGCGCATACGCACAATCAGCCCAGGTACCAGCATTTTACGCCAATTTGCGTAAGGCAGGCGGTAGTGAGAGCGAAGGTTGTTAACCCTAACTCAGCAATAGAAAGGTTTGTTAGTAGTTCACCAGCAAGAGAATAATTTGCAAGTAATAATTATCAGTTACAAAGACGAAGTCAATCTATATACATGAAAATGTTCGGGAAATGATTAGATAAAATAGGGATTTAATGATGGTTCTGATTGCAAGCGAGGACAAGTAATTAGTTAAAACCTTTAGTGTATTGACAAAAAGGCTACAGAAATTACTTAAAATCTTTTATTTAAAAGAGGAATTTTTATGCAAACTTAGACCTGTTCTTATAGCATAGGACTGTCAGAATTTATTATTCAGTAAGAAAACTTACTGAAAATGATAATATTCTTATATATTCAGCACTTCTTCAGTATCCACGCAGGTTTATAGGTTTAAATGCCATATTTCAAAATTAAAGTTATTTATGAAATAAAGACTTACAAAATCTGATAAATCATTTGTGTGTGCAAATTTTTAAATCTAAATCTCTTACATTAAATTATAACTGTCTTTTAAATTACATCCCATTATTTATTTCAATTTAATTGATTAATGTGTTTGTACTAATATTTCAAAGTTCTTTGAAGTACTTTTTGTGTCCTGAAAATGCCAAGGAATTCCATAAAAAAATAAGCAGGCATACAGAATAATTCATTTAATATTTCATATAATCGCTTTTAACTTATTTCATGTCTAAATTTTCTACACAGAAATCCGCTGTCTAATTTTTAGTATCTTTTATCGGACGAAATTTTTCAAAGAGGAATGAATTAAAGGCATGATTGAGCAAAACACATCTTTAAAGCTAAATGTATTCTAAGAAGTATAAAAAATGTCAGCACGATTTCCCCCCCCCTTTAAATCAGTCATTTAAACTATTCAAACCGTTCAGGAAAAGGATAAACATTGCGAACATAAAAATCTCCCTTTTTTATATGTACTTTAATAAAAGGAAAAGCGTTCCTTCTTTTTATAAGAAAAGGAACCCATTTTCCATTCTAAACTTTTGAAAGTCGCCAACGCTTAAAAAATGATAAACTACGCCAAGGTAGAAACCCGCCTTTTACAACTCAATGCGCATGCGTGCTTAATGTTGGTGCGAATAGCATCGGCCAATAATTACGCCCATACGGCTAATCCAAATACCATGCAACATATTAATTATGCCAAGTTTATATTTTATAATAGTAATGGTATTAAAAATCAAAAAATTGAAATTCAAAACTACATCAACCAGCACAGTCTGGATGTAATTTTATGAAGTGAAACCCACCTCAAATCAAATGACAAATTTAAAATTCCCAACTACAGCATCTATAGATCTGACCGTCTTCATAATCGTACTGGCGGTACAGCTATTCTCATGAAAAAATGTCTGAACAGTACCATCTTTCTTCTTCCCCTTATGAGCTTTGAAGCAAGTGTATCTATTTTGAACAGTGATAATAAAGAATATCTCATCATTGCTGTTTATAAGCCACTCAACAATAGCCTCAAGACTCAAGATCTTGACTATATTCTCAAGTTATCCAACTATTATTGCGGGGGACCTAAATTGTAAGGACGCTAACTGGAACTCCAGGCGAAATAATCCAGACGGAATTATTCTTAATAATTACATCATCAACAACCCTGATATCAACATTTATGGTCCAGATGAACATACGCATCTTCATCAAATCTCAAATACTTCTGATGTATTAGACATCTTAATTACCTTCAATGTTCCTCAAATACCTTTTCTCCAAGTGGATAATGAACTTTCTTCAGATCACCTACCAGTACGCTTCACTTTGTATGGCTTAAAGCATGGTCTTCCGCCTATAAAGTGCCGCATTAATTGGGAAAACTATGCTTAACACCTTGAAGAAAACATATCTGCTACCACTAAAATGACTAATAAAAGCGAAATTCATGATGCCACAGTCTATCTTAGCAGTAAAATCAACGAAGCCATCAACCACGCCAAATTTATTCCAAAACAGACTAATTATACGGTCCCACAGAATATTAGACAGAAAATTACAGAGAAAAATAGACTAACAAAAATTTATCAACGTTCTCACTCCACCTAAGACAAAAGAAGATTTAATGCTGCCAATCGGAACCTCAGAAAACTTATCCAAGAGTACAGAAACAATTGCTGGGATAACTTCATTGAAAGTCTTTCGCACACCGACCATTCTGTGTGGAAAGTTGCTAAAGCTCTAGATATGATATTTTCTACTACTTTTCCTTATCTTTTTATCCGCGATTAAATTCGCATGTAGGTATGGCAGATAAAAACCGGTATTTTGATTTGTGATCTGACTTCGTCCATCCAAAAATGGAGTTGCTTAGCTTTTGCGAAATGTTTGATTTTGTTCAAGGAGGCGTAAATTCTCGCTATATTACTGAAGCAGAGAGAATTTTAAAAAGCGCATCATTTGGTAAAGCACGGAATTTTACTTGAAAAACCCAATGTACAAATTTTGACTTCCTATTGAAGGGTAAGTTCTATAGTGTAATGATCGCATGAAATCGACGGACATTTCATTGTTGGAAAAGGAAAAATAATTTATTTATTTATTTTTTTAAATTTCTTGTTCATGTAAAGGATGAATTGCTGGCTGTTGTAATCATTGTGTCGCTGTTTTGATTTTAACGTTCACTGAATGTAAGCAAATGATTTCATATGTATTTAACTTGGGATGTCCAGAAATTCTTTGCTGTCAAAAGTGTATTTTTTTTCCATAAAATTTATTTTGAATCATTATATACTAAAAATATATTGATCTATATATGCGTTTATTGTATTTATACATACATAATAGCACACATAATACATAGCATTATATGTTATACATGATATTATAATTTATACATAATATATAGCTATTTAGCTTAATTTCTAAAATTAGAAGTACCGGAGCCCTATGGAAGACCGTCAGCAAATAGGGAACAAGAGTAAATAAATAAAACGACTATTAAACTAATTAATAATTTTAAAATTCAATAGTCAATTATTATCAAATTAATTAATATCTACTTAATTATTGTTTATTAAATGCTATTTAATCAATAATTATATATAATTAATCACAATTTAATTGATAGCTATTAGATAATTAGTTAATTATTTATTGAAAGATTTAATAATTAAAGATTAAAGTAATTAAATATTTAAAATTAAATTAAATGTAAACAGATAAATTTCAATTTAATAAGCGATTTTTAATATAAATTTATTGCTAAAAATAAAATTTTCAAGATAGAATTCCTACTGAAATTGTTATTCAATTACATAAAAGCTGCAATTACAATATTCAATTACAAGTGCAGCATCCTTCTTGTTTAGAGCTCTGGTGCACTCCGGCTGGTATTATGATTTTTTACAAAAACTAAGAAGCATCGGAGCCGGGATCCGGGGAGCTCCGGCCCAATTTAAGCTCTGATCGTAGGGTGAAAAAACTTCTTTTATCATCACAAAAATTAAATATTATTAAAATAATATAAAGTAATAATTAAAATTTATAAAGTATAGCTGATGAAAATTCAGATAATGCTGAAAACAGGGCAAAAGAGAATGATGGTGTTAGCGTATGAGAGGGTGGAAACAAAAAATGAATGAAATCTTGGTGAGAGAGAATGTTTTCTTTGACCGCGGCTCTTTGTTGATATAATTATAGCCATTAAACGGATGTGTGTCACGGGTAAAATGAGTCCTCAATCTGAATCCTAAGGATGAATGTAAAGTTACTGGTTACACTTTTCGCTCCCCGTATTTGGTTACACTTGTGGATACTGTGACAAGACGATGTATAGAAGCAATGAGCCATTTATTGCAGTATTTCACTCTTATTGTACTCGTTGTCACTTTACGCACATTTAAGAACACAAATTTTCCTTCCTGCGAGGATAACTAACTCTAACCATCGATAACAATACACTAGATACGATAGCATGGCGAGAAATTTACGCGTTCCTACTCAAGTCCCCCAAATTTATTGCCATTCCTAAAGGGAAAGGTTTCCGAATATCAGTGAGGGGACTTTACTTGAACGTCTCATGTTCTCATTAGTTCGCATTTCTAGGGAAATTGAGTATTGCAAGATCTGCTTAAAACTAAAACGTTAGGAATTCTACTTTTTTCCCCTTGAAATTGTAGTTCAGTTTTGTAAAATGAAGTACCGGACCTGATCTTAGGGCTCCGGTGCGCTCCAGCTAGAATTGTAATTTATTTTAAAAATTGAGAAGTACCGGAGCTGGGCTCTGATGCAATTTAAGCACTGGCTATTATATACATAATAGCACTACTTATCAGATGCAATTTTGAGAATATCAACAAGCAAAGCACTTAAAAATGAAAAAAAGATACTTGTAAAAGAAATATTAGTGTTCTATATATATTATAGAAAATACATGAAATGAATAATACCATTACCAAACACTTGAAAAAAAAAAAAGCAGATTAATTATTTTCTACCTCAGTACTCAGTACTATAAAGCAATCCTGCCATATAACGTGTAGTTAATTTTTGATTACATAATATTACAAGCATTTTCTTTAGATTTGTCCTACGAGTGATTAAAACTGATAGTTCAATCTCAGCTCAAATCCGGGTGAACAAGCAGTGCAGTTTTTTTTTTTTTCGAATACAAGCGAGTTTCCCCTATAAAGTTCTTCATAAAGCATTCTTCTTCAGGCTGATAACCAATGTGCTTAGTCATATTCAAAGACCCTAATCTAACCTTACCTTTCCTTTAGATTCCATATTCACGTGTTATATCTTTATCTGTTAATCTTAAATAACTGAAGTTTTCTTTTAACCAGATTTGCTTTTCTAATGCTGTTTTTAAATAGTAACATTATGTCTGAACAAAAAATTTAAGAAAAAGTCTATTAAAAAGGTCTGTGTGATAAGTCTATTAATGAATAACATTGTATGAACTTCATCATCTTTGAATATGAAACACTGAACTAACTCTTTGAATATGAAACATCCTAAATGAAAACACCGAGTCCATTTCAATCTATTACAAGAATAAATTATACATATCAAAATTCACAGTAAGAGCTTCTCCGTATTATATTACACAAAGATTAGAAACCAAGTCTCCACTTACAAAATCTTACACTGACATAATGGTCTTGTACTGAAACAGAATTGTAGCAACATAGAGGATATAAACTACATTATGCCAAAGAATTATTGAAATTTTCTGAATAAATTATAGCATTTAGAGTAAAGAAAGACACACACACACAAAAAAAAAAATTCATATTTGTTGTAAAATTGGTGCCATGTCTTTATGCTATAATAACTTCACACATTATCTACACATGTGTTTTCCTGTCAGTCAAGAAGATTGATGGAAATATTGTTCTTACAAAAATTATTCTGACATATATTTGGAGAAACATATATTTCTTTTTGAGTTACATGATCAACAGAAACTATACAGCTATAGCGTATAAAAAACTTTGAAAAATTATATATTGAAACTTGTTATATGTGGGAAAATTTATTTGGTTCGATAATCAGGAGGTAAATGTGGTTTATTAAAAATTTCTCAGTGCTATAAGAAACCAACGAGAATTTATGAGTATGTTTCAATATCATGTTTATCCATTATTGGGGCTAACATACATTGTTATCAGTTTATGTTTGCCCAAAATGGTCGAAGGTTGAGTAAAAATATTAGGAGTTTGAAGATAATCATCAATATACCTTAATATCTTTGCAACAGAAATATAATACCCCCCCAAAAAAAATATTTATCAAATGAATTTTAGTATGCCATAACAGTTTCATGGGAAAATATAACACACCTCTTATATAAACAACTGCAATCATTATATACAACAGCCATTTCATTTAAAAAAAAAAGGCATAAATTACATTAATCAGATAAAATTTGTTGTAAGAGCTTCATTATCTGGTTAAAAAACCATTTCAAGTACCATAACATAATTTTCATAAGAGAATTCCATCCATCACAGAATATTAAAAGCACTTTGGTAGAAATTTGATCATTGAAAAAGTACAATTTCATATAATGCACATTTTTTATTCTTTATTCTTACGGAAAACATTGTATTTTGAAAGAAAGACGACGCTTTCTTTCTTATAAGTACATAGACTCCAGAATTCTAATAATTATAATAAAAAAGGCATTTGCCAGCAAAATAACGGTTAACTATAAAATCATAACCATTTGTATAATATAACCATTTGTATGCACTGTCTTTGGTCGCACGTGTACCAGGAATGCATAAAAAAAAACCTAACACTTTTATAAAATGCTGAAACTAGGGGTTGGATAATCAGAAAATACTTAAATATTTAGTATTTGAATGAGGTTGATTGTGTATGCTTTATATAGCTTTGTCCAAAAACAATGTACTATTCGTATGTAACACAGAATAAAGTATACTAAATTACTGTTGACAATTTCAGTTTCTTGGTGCATATTTCATAGCTGATTATACACATGTAATATTAATGTGTGCCAGTTTTCAATCGAAAGCACTACACAAGGGCATCATCTACACCCTTAGGTATAGATGAGCCTGAGCAAGCTTTACTGTAATCAAATAAACCATAACCATTTTACCTTAGACTATTCATTTAACAACTGCGGCAAAATTTGGTACACTTCTGTTATCAGGACTGAATTCAGAAATGTATGTATGAATGCGTTCACATATGCACGTATATATGTACGTATGCATGTATGTTTGTATATAAACACACATATAAAAGTGCATACACACATACATACATTTCTGAATCCAGTCCCTATAACAGAAGAGTACATAGATTTTTCTATATAATAAAACATAAAATTTATGTGTGTATTTTTTTATAAGGAACAATATTTCTGACATGAATCAGCTGTCATCAACTAATGTCAAGAGCAAGTGAAAAACAAAAGAATAATTGTATAGAATTAAGATGTAATATATATTAAAAAAAATTTCTTTAGTGTAACTGTTCTTTTATTCATAGAATTTTATACTTGTATTTTCTTTTATTCAATCATTAACAGTTAGAAATGAATAGTGATTGGCTAAATATGGATATGTTCTTGTGTGTTTCATGCAGTTCTACTTCTCGTACTTACTCTGCGACATACTGAATTTAATTTTTATTTGGAAACTGATTAAATTAATTGTGATGGTGTGTGCTGAGAAATGGAATTTTGTGAAGAATATTTAAACTTGCCAATAAAAATAGGAATAATTTTAAAGTTTCTGTCAACATTTTTTATATTGTTATCAAATGTGACTTTAAAAAATTCTTTTTTTTTTATAGTAAAATGTGAATTGCATTAAAAGGGTATGATTTTATTTTAATTCCTTTATGAAAATAATTAACCTAAAAGACACACAGATCTCATTAACACATGAAAAACATAATAGTTCTATAAGCAATTCAAATTATATATTGTGATATACAGTAAGACCCCGCTTAACGCAGGGGATACGTTCCATCAAAGTAGAGCGTAATGCGAAACAGCGCTAAACGAGGCTATCTTTACATGTAAATATTGGGGTTAGGGGAAGATGGCTAGGAAATTGGTTAGGTATTAAATTTAAAAAGTATGTTTTTTTAATAAAAATAAAACCAAACATTTATTTCTTAAAGCCCAAATTAATACCACATTATTATTTCTTGCAAAAATAAAAACAAAATATAAATAACAAAACGAATATTCTTAAAAAAAACAAATAAAATTCTCAGTCAGTCATATTTAGTTAGCCTTCCGCGTTTTCAGTGTTCTGCCTTTTTGTGACAAAAGCATCTAATGTTGTTTGCCTTTTTCTTTTGCGTTGTTCTCTTAAAAGTTCTTCATAAACGGATAGAGCATCTCTAACACTACGCCTTACTTTTGAGCTCCTGTCAAAATTCGGATCATTTTCAATGAATTGATCCATTATTTCAGTTATAATAGACAAACTCCTTTTTACAAACGCCATCGAAAGTTCATTTTGCTCTTCTTCTGAATCACTGCTGTCAACATTTTTGTTTTCTTCTTGTTCAGTTAATTCCTTGAGCTCATCATTAGAAAGACTAGCCGCTGCTTCTTGAATTATTTCTTCGACATCTTCCACATTTACCCCTTCAAAATATGTCTGTACAATACCGCACCAAACAAGAAATACAAGTACACTCTTTCGGATATGTATTTGAAACCTATCGCTGCATAATATTTCGGGGAATCCCCGTATGCTGCGAGCGATTTCGTGGAATCCCCGGGTTGAAATAAAAGAGCGCTAAACCGAAACAGCGTTAAGCGGGGTCTTACTGTATTCTAAAAGCAAAATTATATAATACATAATGATATAAATTAAATACATATAATAAATATATAAAACTCTATAATGAATAATGATCATAACTGTATAATAAATGCGAACACACATTATATCACTGTGCTGTGAATGGAAGAATATCTAATTAGAAATTTACCTTTTATATATATTTGATAACATGGAACAGTAAAACATAAAGATCACAAGAAGTTATGAAAATAGGTTATGCAACTTAAGAAACAACAAGTTCTATGAAATGCACTTTAAGTTACTGCAATATCATGAGACACCATAAATAACCATAAGACGCGATAACTTAAGACAATATCATAAGACATACTACCAAGATAAGTATAATTTGTTCCTTCTTTTACATCAATAAGTTTTCTTTAAAAATTTAACCAGTGAATGCCAAAACAAATTTATTATCGGTGCCTTTGATGCAAGGTCACACAAAGATAAACTCGATTTAGCAAATTTCTGAAACATTAAAGTCAAAAGTGTTAAATTACAACTGTTAAGAAAGCAATTGTCTGGCAAATTTTAATTCTTATATGAAAACTGAATTAAATTTCGAATAAGTGACTGGGCTTGTACAGTATTTTAGAAGATATTTCATGTTCATACACTGAAAATAAATTGCACTTTAATGAAAGAGCTGGAAATATAGTCTGCATGATGCATAAAATATGATCAAATCTATTTGTTAAATACTTAATGCTTACTTTCAGGAATGTAGCTAGAGGGTAACAGTTTTTATATATTATTCTGAAAAATAACTTAAGATTGATTTGCAACACTTGGTATAAATAAAGATATTTTTCACCAAAGAATTAATATTATTTTCAGACTTTTTACTGTCAAACTAAATGTAGAAGCTAGACGATTTGAATATTTCATCTAACCTCTTCATTTAATGACATAAATGTATTTTTAACAGAATTAATTTTTACTCAGGGAAAGAACATGTTATCTAGCTGCCCAGGTTTCAACCCAGCTTTAATACAGAAAGCCAAAACACATCAAATACAATTGAATGTTACAGCATTTTAAAATGTTGCAAAAATTTTAAATGCAATTTTGTGGAAGAGCTATTGCAATTAACTACATACTAAAACTTTGACCAAAAATTCAAGAAAACAAAGATACTCCCTTTTCTTTCCAATGAACAAAAGTCATATACTAACATAGGGATGCTCAACTTATTGTTCTGAGATGTCCAATACCTAGAAATTCTATATATTGTAGAATAGAACCTGCGTCTGAAAACAGACGACAGGTAAAACATAATTCAAATACTTTACTTTTAGCCTGGAAGCAGGTGTTCTATATTAAACTGTCTTAATTCACATACAGAATTAGTGATATAAAAGCTCAAAATATTGTAAGAATCAAACACGCATTATACAGTCAAAAGTCTTTAATCCGGACTCGTCGGGACTTCGGCGATTCCGAATTATCGATTTTTACGAATTATAGATCATCAGTTTAAATCTGGTAAGATGGCATGCAGAAATTATAAAATGAAAAATATGAAACCGTAATTTATGAAATAAAGAGCAATTATGATCTAAAAGGTATCAAAATTTACAAAAAAAAAAAAAAAAAAAAAAAAAGCTTAATATTTATTTGTTTACTTTATTAAACATTTCTTTCAACGCGCGCATGCGTAAAGCATACATTACGCATAGTCGAAAGTAGAAAATTGCAACCAGAAAACTATTTCATTTGTATTCATGATATTTATAATGACGAGGAATTTGATTTAAATCATATCAAAGACTGAGTACATTGAGATGAAATCTACATTATAAGCCGAATAAAATAAAAACATCTGCCCTGAAGATAAGGATAGTGCTGACAGATCAACTTACAGTTCATTGCGCGCCGTCTGTTTATCAACTGCGTTGCCGTACGCACAACACATGCGCAGAAAGTTTGTAGCTTTGAGGTCCGGATTATAGATCATTCCGGATTAACGACTTTTGACTGTATTAACATTAAAAAAATCTATATACATTTATTAGTGTACGAGGATTGATCCTGAAATATTATAAGGTCACTTTAAAAGAAATGATAGAAACATTTCACTCGGGGAAGGGACATTCTCTCTGGCTGCCCGTGTTCCATCCCAGCTTCTGTAACATAAGTTTCATAGTAGAATTTTAAAATTCCACGAAAGAAACTTACGAAGAAATTATTGAACATACTTGGTTCTATGATTTAGCCATTCTTACAGACATAATAACTAAATCTTAAACTTCAAGGAAGGGGGAGAACTAAAGTCTTTGAATTAACCCGTTCACGATGGGCAATTTACTATGCTAAGCCTAACTTAAAAAAAAAAAAAAAAAAAAAAAGGATAAAGGATAAATGAAATTCGTCTTCTAATTTTAGTTACATTATGAGAAGAACATTCAGGTAGTCGTCAGAATTAATTCTAAACCTTTATTATTATATTTTCCTTAAAGATTTTATAAAATACTCCTTCTAAAATAATATAATTTTGCCCTTTTCCCACAAATAAATATACATGGAAAAATATCCAAACAATCGCAAATTTTATTTAACACAACACACAATTAAAAAATATTAAAACCATGTTTCATAAAAATTCAACGAGCAAACAACGAAAAGTAAGCAATGTTTCAAAATGAGACAGTGTATGATATTCTTTGAAACATAGGTGTACACAAAGTCCAACCTTGCTTTAGTCACAGGAATATAATATCTGCTGATATTTTACTCAGCAAATTTGACTCATTTAGCATTTGTATATGTTATACGGTCAGATAGAGCTTTCATATCGCCATTAAAAAAACTTTCACTAAGCGATACAAAATATTCCTCTCAATGCCGGAAAACTCAAAGAGTAATAAAAAAGTCTTTAATAATTGAACATCTACTTCACTATAACCGATAATAAAAATAAGACAAATTAATAAATTAAATGAAAAGTATTCCAGAGCATCCAGAACATATTCATGTAGAAATCATCGACGACCAATGCTGACTTAGAATACCTGGGGAGGTGACGTCATCCCAGCTTAGCACAGTGCGGAGCAGTCGAGACCAATGCGAGATAGCGTCCAGACGGGGGGACGAGCGGAGGCAATCAGATGGCTTGTAAATTCTCCAAGAGTTGGTGGAAACAGACGATTTCCTTTGATGTTTAAGTTCCATGTAGCCAAGCTGATCATATTATCTAAAATAGCTGTGGATGTTGCTTGTGTATAGGACTGAAATGTTCATCATTACATGAATCCTGTGGACTGAGTTTAACTATCATGACATCACCTGCAATATTAATTTTTACTTGACTTACCTTTATTACTTTTATATATTTCTTATTAGTAAAATAAAGCTTTTAATAATGCAATATCCGTGCTCTCCTCATATTACGAAAATAAATTCTACATTCATTTGTTTATATAAAATGACCCATTACATTACTCAACACTTAGTGATTGTGTATATTCTACACATTTAGTTTAGATTGCTTTCGTTTGCCATTAAAAAAAGATATACAGTGGATGGACAAAAATATGGAAACACCTTGTGAAATGCATGTTTGAAAAGAAAGATTGATTTTAATGAAATATGTAGGTGGCGCTGGCGTTTTTGACTACTGACGCCACCTATACAACTTCGTAAATGTGCTAAACAGTTCAGTTGTTGTCGGAGTACTGTTATGTGAGGTTGTCATTGCATTATGTCAGAGTTAACAGACTTCGAACGTGGGCAAATTGTTGGAGCACGTATGGTAGGTGCTTCTGTAAGCAAGGTAGCCGAGGTGTTTAGTGTTTCAAGAGGTACTGTATCGAAGATTTATTCCGCATATTTGAAAAGCTGAAAAACATCATCTGCTAAATCACAGCGCAGACGAAAGTGTGTCCTGAGTGATCGTGACAGACGATCATTAAGGGCAATTGTGACAAAAAATAAGAAGACCACAGCTGCAAAAGTTACTGCTGAAATGAATGTTGTGTTACCGAACCCTGTGAGTACCAAAACAATTAGAAGGGAGCTTCATAAACAGGGAATTGCTGGCCGTGCTGCAATTGAGAGGCCACTCATCGGTGATGCTAATGCCCGTAACATGAAAAGGTGGTGTTTAAGTCATAAAGCCTGGACTGTAGAGCAGTGGAAGCGAGTAATATGGTCTGACGAGTCTTCTTTCACATTGTTTCCCACATCTGGCGGAGTTTACGTTTGAAGAACGCCATCTCAAGCCTATAATACAGACTGCTTGTTGCCAAGAGCGAAACATGGCAGGGTTCTGTTATGGTTTGGGCAGCCATATCGTGGTTCTCTGCTAGCCCCATGATAACTGTGTCAGGGCACATGACTGCCAAGACTTATGTGAACATTTTGGCCGATCAAGTTCATTCCATGGTACAAACTTTGTTTCCCGATGGTGATGGTGTCTTCCAAGACGAAAAAGCCCCTGTCCCATCTCCCCTGGCCATCACAGTCACCAGACCTGAATATTATCAAACCTTTGTGGTCTACATTGGAACGGAAAGTGCGTTCTCGTTATCCACCGCCAACATCGTTATCTGAACTTGCCACCGTTTTGCAGGAAGAATGGTATAATATTCCCTTGGCAAACATACAGGAACTGTATTTATCCATTCCGAGAAGACTGCAAGCTGTTTTTGATGCCAACGAGTTTCCTACACCATATTAAGCAAAGAAACATGTTTTTTTAAAGGTGTTTCCATATTTTTGTCCAACCCCTGTATGTTTCGCTGAGGATTAAAAATATTCATCACAAAGCACCAAAAATCTAAGAGTAATAAAATAAATAAAAACAAGGGAGGAAAAATATCAGAGTAATAATAATAAAAAAATACTCTAATGATAGAACCTCTACCTCACTATATCCCCAAAATAAAAATGGTACCTCAATGCAGGGAGAGCCCGTTTAAGAGACATTACATTGCTCAACACCCACCCACAAATCTCACTCGCATTCGGAAACAAAATACCAAAAATAAAAATCATTGCATAGGAATGAAGGTAACCATACTTAACTTCCCATATATTTCCCCATAACAGGCATACAGCTACATCTAGCGGCTAAAAAGTCAAATGTGTTACACCCGGTCGATACAGTGAATTAAATGGCGATTCAAATATAACATACCCGGCCTTGAGGTAATGTTTGCTGCTGATGCACATATGATCAAACGCCTGTACTGAACGGGGTAAAGGGTATTATAAACTCATTTTAAAACAAAATTAATTTTGTGAAAATATTACACAAATTGAAGGAATATACATTTTTACTATAATGTAAATCTACGATTTGTCACTTTGAAAATGTGGAGAACTAAAGCGCGAAATAAAAGAAAACTGAAACAAACATTTGGAAAATCTCATCGAGCTTAAATTAGATTCTCAATTAGATGTTTTGAGTGTATTTAAAATTAGGCCAACTACTACGTTCACTTCAAACCCATTACATAAGACTAGTATTTAAGAAAAATGGTAAAAGATTGCAAATATGTTAACAATTCTACTGATCTAGAAATAGAAATAATTGGTTTTCATCCTAATTAAGATGAAGAATATCACAAAAAGCCATTTGAATAGTCCTAGATCAGAAAAATCATTGAAATGTTAAACTTTTAAAAAGATAAATTAATGCTTTCGTTCAGGTATTTATTTTTCATTTTGCTGAATTTTCTGTTAATAATACAAAGAGTATACATTTTCTTTAACATATTATACCACACATTTTTATGCATTGTGTAATGCACTCATAAATGAAATATTAAAAGTGCAATATATAACTGCTTATCAAAATTTTATAAACTTTATTATTTATAAAAAAATTGGCTCCCATTAAGTTAAAATTGCGCATAACTGCACCAAGGGAAGGAATGCAATTTTATTTCTTTGTCTGTATTTGGTTTCAATTTCATATAGAAAAAGTTAAAATAGGTTATCTAGGCAACCAAATTTAAACACACATTTTCAGTAAAAATTACAGAATAACCGATTTTGTTTCCCTGAAGACGCAACACCTCACTATTCCAGCTATGATACAGACTGCATACTGTCATAGAGAAAGTCCTTTCTTAAACAGGGAATGCATATAGTTTAATCTGTAGATCTTCGCAAATAGGTTCATTAAACTTCACAATATGCCAAAATAGTTCAGATTAAGGGAAAAATATAATAAAGTATGCTTGAAACAACTAATAAAAAGCACATTTTCCGCAGCCTTAACAGAAGACAATTTGGTCTCACTAACTTTCTTTACGAGTACTCATTAAATTTTTATTTACATTTCTTTTTTTGTTCAACATTTAAGTTTCATTGGTTTTAAGAGAAACAGCACTTGATAGAGAAACTCTAAATTCGGAAAAAACTGAAAAAAAAATTGGTTTATACACAGGCAGTGCAATTACACTGACCTGTTGGGAAGACAAGACACCGTTGGACAAGGAAAATATTAGGCCAGACAGAGAGGAAAATTAATAGCCTCCTCCTCGTAATGCGAAAGGAGGCCACTTGGGAAAAAATTACATTACAGCAGTAATTTTAAAACCACTATGAAGCAACAGAACTCTAACGAATCTCAGACTTCTGATAATTATAGTGTGATTAACAGTTCAACCTCATTTCAAATATTAAAATACAATATAAAGAAAGCACCAAATCAAACACTTCAATATGGAATTCAAAACCTAAGAAATTAATGCATAAATGCTACCCTAAACATTAAAACATAATGTGAAGCGTTCACATAAAATAAATAACTAGTAAAATTCCAATATAAAGCAACATGTGAAAAGGGAACTACAAATTATAACATTCAAGCATTTCTAGTGAAAATATAGTTAATATAAAACAAGAATTACCAGCCACAGATGTCTTTTTTGCTCTGCACTATTTCTCCGTTCTTTTCATCTTCGTTCTTTTTCTTTCATGATATAATGTTCTGCAATCCAAGAGTGCACAAAAATGATGACAAATTACACTAGAAGAGGCCAAGGATCGGGGAAGGAATCATTAGATTTTAACTACTTTGAAATTAAAGAATATCTATACACAAAGAGAAATATCTAATATTGTTTCTTAATATATAAAACTTCGAAAGTAGCCTTCTTTGTTTTAAATTCCAGCAATGTGCTACATTGTTACTAAAATCATGATTGCAGTCGATAGAAAAGCAAATGATTTTCCTTATACGACAGAAGTACAGTAAGCGAAAGAGGTTTTTAATGTATGGGTACAACATGAACAATGAAAGAAAAAAAAAATTATACAGTTATTACAGATACACAGAAAAAAAGGGAAAATGATCTTCGAGAAAAGTAAATAATTTTAGCGCAGGTACAAAAACGGCACCGAAAGTCAATAAGCAGGTAATTTTAAATGACAAATAAACAAAATAAACTTTACTGTTAGCTTTGAAGCAGGTGTTATATATAAAACTACCTTAATTCACACACAGAATTAGTGACATAACAGATCAAAAAAGAGTAAGAATCAAACTCGCAATATATTGACATTAAAAGAGCTATACATATATACTTTTATAGCTTTTTTTTTTTTTTTTATTTTTTTTTTTTTTTATTTTTTTTATTTTTTTTTAGAAAGAGCTCAAAAACACCATTCTAAAAACAGATTTCGAAAAACATCTTGGAAACAAAAGTCATAAACCATAAAATAAATATTCCATTCAGAATTTTAACGCAAGAAACGTTTCTAATTTTAAGTTCTTTACTTAGGTACACTCATCCATGAGAGCTTAGTCCAATGTACAAGAAATTATCCTGTAATATTAACACGTCACTTTAATGCAATTATAGCAATATTTCACTCAGGGAAAGAACATATTGTCTAGCTGCCCGGGTTCGAACCCAGCTTTAATACAGCAAGCCAAAACACATCAAATGCCATTGAATGATATACCATTTTGAAATGTTGCAAAAAATTTAAATAAAATTTCGTGAATGAGCTATTGCAATTACCTATATACTAAAATTTTGACCAAAAATTCAACAAAACTAAGATACTCTTTTTTTCTTTCGAAGGAATCAAAGTCATATACTAATGTAGGGATGCTCAACTTATTGTACTATAAAATCTAAACATAGGAATAAAATTTTGTCAGCTATCTGAGATGTCCAATACCAAGAACTTCCGTAGAAGAAAACATACGTCTCAAAACACACGAAAGGTAAAACACAACTCAAATACTTTACTTTTAGCCTTGAAGCAGATGTTCTATATTAAACTGTCTTAGCTCACATACAGAATTAATAATATAATAGCTCAAAATGTTGTAAGAACCAAACACGCATTATATAAACATTAAAAAAAAAAATCTACCTACATTTATTAGTGTTACGAGGGTTTATTCTGAAATATTATAATGTCACTTTCAGTGAAATGATAGAAATTTTCACTCAGGGAAGGGACATTCTGTCTGGCTGCCTGGGTTCCATCCCAGCTTCTGTTACAAAAGTTTCATAGAAGAATTTCAAAAATCTAGAAACGAAACTTATGAAGAAATTATTGACCAAAATTGGTTCTATGATTTAGTCATTCTTACAGATATAATAACTAATATCTTAAACTTGAGGGGGGGAGAGAACTAAACTAAAGTTTTTGAATTTAAGGGTATTTTAAATTAATTTTAAATCAGAATTAATTTTGTAAAAATATTACACAAATATAAGGAATATACATTTTTACCATAATGCAATGTACATTTTGCCACTTTGAAAATCTGGAGAACTAAAGCGTGAAATATAAGAAAACGGAAACAAACATTTGGAAAATCTCATCGAGCTTAAATTAGTTTCTAAATTAGATGTTTTGAGTGTATTTAAAATTAGGCCAACTACTACGTTCACTTCAAACCCATTACATAAAACTAGTATTTAAGAAAAATGGTAAAAGATTGCAAATATGTTAACAATTCTACTGATCTAGAAATAGAAATAACTGGTTTTCATCCTAATTAAGATGAAGAATATCACAAAAAGCCATTTGAATAGTCCTAGATCAGAAAAATCATGAACTGTTAAACTTTTAAAAAGATAAATTCCTGCTTTCGATCTACTTAAAAATGTGAAAGAGGATTTTAAACAATAAACTTGTTAAAATCAATGTTCAGATACAGAATAACAAACAAACATCCGGACGACTGCATGGATTTAGCAGTAACATCGCATGTACCAGAGGGAGAAAAAAAAAAAAAACTCTCAGAAGAAATGCAATGTTAAATTTCACATTAAAATATGATTTCCCTGTATTTAATTTTCATCTTGCTGAATTTTTTTGTAAATAATACAAAGAGTATACCTTTTCTTTAAGATATTATACCACACATTTTTATACTTTGTGTAATGCACTTATAACTGAAATATTAAAAGTGCAATATATAATTGCAGCTAGCCAAAATTTTATAAACTTAAAATTGGCTCCCATTAAGTTAAAGTTGTTAATAACTGCACCAAGGGAAGGAATGCAATTTTATTTCTTTGTCTGTATTTGGTTTCATTTTCATATAGAAAGAGTTAAAAATAGGTTACCTAGGTAACAAAATTTAAACACACATTTTCAGGAAAAATTACAGAATAACAGATTTTGTTTCCCTGAAGACACAACACCTTGCTATTCCAGCTATGATACAGACTGCATACTGTCATAGAGAAATTCCTTTCTTAAACAGGGAATTCATATACTTTAATCTGTTTTTACACAAGTGCTGTTTATGACTAATCCATGGTCCAGGAGTAAAATACTTTATAGTACACCCATCTAAATTTTTATTATTTCCGGTCATCTGTATAGACTGTTTACCTATCACGACTAAACTCCCAATCTGCATTCCAAATAACTCATACCATTCTTCAAGTCATATTTCGTAGTCTATCATTTTTAATACGGCAGGTACTTGCTGAGCGCAGACTTAGCATGATTTCGCGTATAGCAGTACCTTAAAGGATCCCATTTTATTTGTCCACTGCTAGAATTTCATTCATACGTGGTGCAACATTCATCCATCAACACCGGAAAGAATTTATCTGCTACTTTAAACAATTTCCATCGACTGAAAATGAAGAAGAAATGCAATACAGTCAAAAGTCGTTAATCCGGACTCGTCGGGACTTCGGCGTTTCCGGATTATAGATCATCAGTTTAAATCTCGTAAGATGGCATGCAGAAATTTTAAAATAAAAATATTAAACCTTAATTTATGAAATAAAGAACCATTATAATTTAAAGGGTATCAAAATTTACAAAAAGAAAAGCTTAATATTTATTTGTTTACTTTATTAAACATTTCTTTCAATGTAAGTTGTTTTAAGTTGCTTCGTTTTATGTGATAATACTTTCTCTTTAATTCTATAAACAGACACAATTTCTTGTTCAGTTACAAAGTTCCGCTGTTCAAGTCCCGTTAATTCTTGTGCCGAGAATACCGAAGAACTTGTCAATCGAAATTTTTTCGTTTTCACCAACCTCTCTGTCACATTCTTTATGTCTTTATCCATTTTTTGCAGCAATTCCACTTTTTGTTTGATGAACATCGAAACATAGTTTCGTTTTGTACGATCCTTTGGGAGCTCCAGAATCGGAAATTCTATTTGACATAATCGAAAGTTCAAGTTTACTTTTATAAAATTGCTATTACAGTCTGCAAAAAATAATAATCCGGATCCAATTCGAAGATTAAGTAACAACGCAATCATCAACATTAACTGAAATAGATAACTAGATAATTTTAGATTATGCCGTCCGTTATACATAAAACGCGCACGCGAAAACGTATTCTGCGCTTGCGCACACACATATGCGCAGTGGTAAAAGGTCTTACGCGAACGCGTAAACGCCTATGCGCATGTGTCAACGCGGCGCATGCGCAGAAAGTATTATAGATCATTGCGGATTATGGGTGTCCGAATTAACGAACAAACAAACATCCGGACGACTGCATGGATTTAGCAATAACATCGCATGTACCAGAGGGAGAAAAAAAAACTCTCAGAAGAAATGCAATGTTAAATTTCACATTAAAATATGATTTCCCTGTATTTAATTTTCATCTTGCTGAATTTTTTTGTAAATAATACAAAGAGTATACCTTTTCTTTAAGATATTATACCACACATTTTTATACTTTGTGTAATGCACTTATAACTGAAATATTCAAAGTGCAATATATAATTACAGCCAGCCAAAATTTTATAAACTTAAAATTGGCTCCCATTAAGTTAAAGTTGTTAATAACTGCACCAAGGGAAGGAATGCAATTTTATTTCTTTGTCTGTATTTGGTTTCATTTTCATATAGAAAGAGTTAAAAATAGGTTACCTAGGTAACAAAATTTAAACACACATTTTCAGGAAAAATTACAGAATAACAGATTTTGTTTCCCTGAAGACATAACACCTCGCTATTCCAGCTATGATACAGACTGCATACTGTCATAGAGAAATTCCTTTCTTAAACAGGGAATTCATATACTTTAATCTGTTTTTACACAAGTACTGTTTATGACTAATCCATGGTCCAGGAGTAAAATACTTTATAGTACACCCATCTAAATTTTTATTATTTCCGGTCATCTGTATAGACTGTTTACCTATCACGACTAAACTCCCAATCTGCATTCCAAATAATTCATACAATTCTTTAAGTCATATTTCGTAGTCTATCATTTTTAATACGGCAGGTACTTGCTGAGCGCAGACTTGTAAAGCGTGATTTTGCGTATAGCAGTACCTTAAAGGATCCCATTTTATTTGTCCACTGCTAGAATTTCATTCATACGTGGTGCAACATTCATCCATCAACACCGGAAAGAATTTATCTGCTACTTTAAACAATTTCCATCGACTGAAAATGAAGTCAGAAAAATCTTACAAATCTCAAAAGGAAACGATGCCAAAGAATTTTCACATATGGAAGACAGAGAAGTCAAACAATGAATCAGAAAATTACAAAAGAAGAATTGGGGTCTTATAAAACCCCTTGATAATAAAAGTGCTCATGATGAAGAAGAGCTTTTAACTGAAGATAAGATGAAGGAATTGTTAAATAACACAAAAGCAATGTCTGATCTAGCGTGGAATACCCAATTAAGGAAGAAACAGGACACTGGGAAACATGTGCTTTTTACAGCGACACCCATACAGTTGCATCAATCATTCTTATAAGCAAAAGACATCAGCTTTCTCAAAAAATAATTCTGTCATGCATTTGCCAAGAGAACGGAAAGAAGTCCAAAAGAAACTTTCAGAGTGCTTTGCAAAACAAAGTTGAAAGTTAATCTGCAGAATTTTACTTCAATAATAATAAAACATCTCTGATTTTATTTCAAAACGAATTTTTATTTGTGGAATCAATTTTAAATAGATCTTCGCAAATAGGTTCATAAAACTTCACAATATGCCAAAATAGTTGAGATTAAGGAAAAAATATAATAAAGTATGCTTAAAACAACTAATAAAAACACATTTTGAGCAGCCTTAACAGAAGATAATTTGGCCCCACTAACTTTCTTTATGAGTACTCATTAAATTTTTATTTACATTTCTTTTTTGTTCAACATTTAACTTTCAATGGTTTTAAGAGAAACAGCACTTCATAGAGAGAATCTAAATTCGGAAAAAACTGAAACAAAATTGGTTTATACACAGGAAGTGCAATTACACTGACCTGTTGGGAAGAGAAGACCCCATTAGGCAAGGAAAATATTAGGCCAGACAGAGAGGAAAATGCTTAGCCTCCTCCTCGTAATTGTAATATTTAATAATTTGTAAATGGTAACATTTAATATTTAGTAACTTGTAATTAACAACACTTTGGATAGAGATTTGAAAAATAGAACTATGCTGGTATTGCAGTTCTCTGTGATTATACATTCTAAGATTGTAAATAAATAGTTTCTAAAAGCTAAAGCCCTTTAATTGATTAATTTTATATGGTGTCAGGAGTGTTTTGCTTTCAAAATGGAAAGTTTAAAACCACCAGAGCCGATGAAATTTGATGGAAATCTAGCTTGGAATTGGCAGAGATGGCTGCAATCATTTGAAATATATGAAGTAGCTAGTGAATTACATAATAAAGAAGAGAAGGTAAGAGTTAATACTTTTCTTCATGTAATAGGAATTTGTGGTCTTGAAATATATAATACATTTCCTATAGAAGACGGTAAAGAAATTAAAGTAAGTGAAATTAAAACAAAATTTACGGAATATTGTATTCCTAAGAAAAATATTACATATGAAAGACATTTATTCTTTAATAGAAATCAAACCGCGTCAGAAACCATAGATGAATACGTAACTGACCTTCGAAATAAAGCTAGAACATGCGAGTTTGCACAATTAACGGATAGTTTAATAAAGGATAAAATTGTTTGTGGTATTAAAGATGATATAGTGAGAGCAAGATTGTTACATGAAACAGAATTAACATTAGAAAAAGCTCTTGATATATGCAGATCTGCTGAAATAAGTGCACATCAAATGAAAATCATAAAAGATGAGGAAACTGCTGTAAACTTAGTGAAAAAGAAACTAAGTAAACATAATAAGAATACTTACAAAGAGGTAAATACCGATAAACAAAAGACAAAAATTTGTTCTAAATGTGGAACATCTCATGAGTATTGAATGTGTCCAGCATATGGAAAAATCTGTCATAAATGTAAAAAGGCAAATCATTTCGCGAGTCAGTGTAAAAGCAATATAATAAAAAATGAAGCAGTTAAGGTAAACAAAAAAGATAGCAAATTAAATTAATAAATCAAGACTCTGAGGAAGAGTTAGAATTTTATGTTGGCACATTAAACCTTAATTCAGATAACAAGGAAGAGAAATGGACTGTTGACGTTAATGTAAATAAAAGTAAACTAAATTTGCAGTTAGATACTGGAGCAATGTGCAATGTTATTTCTAAAACCAAAGTGAAATTGCTAAATGTTCCGATACAGAAGTCTGAAATTAAAAGATTAGTTACATTCTCTGGGAATAAAATGGATACTTTAGGAAAAGTAGTACTTAACTGCCAATATGGAAAAAATAATTATGTTGTGGAATTCCAAGTTATTGACAAAGAAGTACCTTCTATATTAGGATTAAAATCATGTTTGCAACTAGGTTTGATTCAGAAAGTAATGTCTGTTTACACTGAAGACTTACTGGAGGAATACAAATATGTATTTGAAGGCTTAGGTTGTTTGAATAGAGAATATAAAATCCAGTTAAAACAAGATGTAACACCAGTCATTCATCCTCCAAGAAAAATACCCATAGCTATACGTGATAAAGTTAAGAAAGAATTACAAAGAATGGAAAATTTAAATGTTATTGAGAAAGTAAGAGAACCAACTGAATGGGTAAATTCAATGGTCACAGTTGTCAAACCGAACAAAATAAGAATATGTTTAGATCCTAGAGATTTAAATAAAGCTATAAAACGAGAACATTATCCGATGTTAACCATTGACGAAGTTGTCACTAGAATGCCTAACGCAAAAATATTTCCTGTTTTAGATGCTAATAGTGCTTTTTGGCAAATCCAGCTTGACGAAGAAAGTAGTAATTTGTGTACATTCAATACACCTTTTGGCAGATACAAATTTAAAAGATTACCTTTTGGCATATGTTCAGCTCCAGAAATTTGCCAAAGAAAATTAAGCCAAATAATAGAAGGTCTAGAAGGTGTTGAATGTATTATACATGATATCTTAATATGGGGATCTAATGAAAAGGAACATGAGCTACGACTTAAAAAAGTACTCCAGAGAGCACGAGAAAATAATTTGAAGTTCAATAAGGCTAAATGTAAAATAAAAGTTAATCGTGTGAATTATATAGGGCACGAGTTAAGTGAAAATGGACTAAAACCTGATTTTTCTAAAGTGGAAGCAATTGTTAAAATGCCAGAACCAACAGATGTGCCTTCGCTACAAAGATTTTTGGGAATGATTAATTATTTAGCCAAATTTATTCCTAACTTAAGTACTATTACTGCACCATTAAGACAGTTACTTGAGAAAAATGTCCTCTGGCACTGGACTGAAAAGCATCAAAAAGCTTTCGAAACACTTAAAGAATTGATTGCAAAAGCACCCATATTAAAATTCTATGATGTTAATAAGGATGTAACTCTTTCAGTAGATGCAAGTTCTGAAGGATTAGGTGCTCTTTTACTACAAGAAAACCAACCAATTGCTTATGCTTCCAGAGCTCTAACAAAAAGTCAGAAAAATTATGCTCAGATAGAAAAAGAGCTTTTAGCTATTACCTCAAGTCAAAGTATTTTGGGACTTTGTAAAGTATTTGGGATATATTTATTAATTGTAGATAGAGTTGACAATGGAAAATGACTTATTTTTCAAAGGAGGAAGGGTAATTATTCCTTTATCTATGCAAAAGGAAATGTTAAATTTAATTCATGAGGGTCATTTTGGTATAGAAAAATGTAAGAAAAGAGCTAGAGATGTTTTGTTTTGGCCACTTATGAACAAGCAGATAGAAGATAAAATTTCAAAATGTTCTATATGTAATGAATACCAGAACAAAAACATAAGAGAGCCTATGATACCACATGAAATTCCCAATTTACCTTAGTCGCGACAGATTTATTTGAGATTAACAAAGATGTATATTTATTAATTGTAGATTACTATTCCAACTTTTTTGAAATCTCCAAACTACCGGATACTCGAAGTCACACAGTGATCAGTTACATGAAATCTCATATTGCAAGATACGGTATACCATTGATAGTGATATCTGATAATGGACCTCAGTTTGCAAGTAAAGAATTTTCAGAATTTGCAAAGAAATACCAATTTAAACATATAACAAGCAGTTCATACCATCAACAGTCGAACGGATTAGCAGAGCGTTCAGTACAAACGGCGAAGAAATTGTTAAAGAAAGCTCAAGCAGATCATGCTGATCCTTATTTAGTTTTGTTAGCTCATAGGAACACTCCAACAAATGAGATGCTAGGATCACCAGCTCAACGACTTATGAGTAGAACAAGAACAATTCTTCCTACATCTGAAGAATTACTTAAACCTCAAGTTGTGAGAAATGTAAAAGAAAAAATCAACCAAGAAAGAACTCAACAGAAGTCATATTATGATCGTCATACAAAAACATTACCATCACTAAATAAAGGAGATTGTGTTCGGATATATCACGATAATCGCTGGAAACCAGAAGTTGTGGAAGAAGTGCATAAGACGCCTAGATCATATATACTTAGATCAGGTGGATCAGTATTGAGAAGAAATAGAAAAGATATTAGAGAAAACAGTTCAGCTGTTGATGAGAATATCAGAGGAACAGAACAAGGAGTTAATACACAGAAAATAGATGTAAAAGGATATGATTCC
This sequence comes from Stegodyphus dumicola, assembly GCF_044657685.1. NCBI lineage: Eukaryota > Metazoa > Arthropoda > Arachnida > Araneae > Eresidae > Stegodyphus > Stegodyphus dumicola. The sequence goes on from NC_140780.1 coordinate 71,924,827, forward strand.
AGATATTCTCAAGGGCAAAGTTTAGAAGATCAACTACCAAACTCTGCTAACTCAGAAACAAGGAACGGTGAGCTAAGAACTAGAAGTGGGAGACTGATTAGAAAGCCGGCCAGGTATTTGGACTGATTTTAGACTATTAAAACTTTTGAACTCTTTAAAAAAACGGAAGATGTAATATTTAATAATTTGTAAATGGTAACATTTAATATTTAGTAACTTGTAATTGGCAACACTTTGCATACAGATTTGAAAAATAGATCTATGCTGGTATTTCAGTTCTCTGTGATTATACATTCTAAGATTGTAAATAAATAGTTTCTAAAAGCTAAAAGTGTACCCTCATAATTTTATAGTAATGCGAAAGGAGGCCACTTGGGAAAAAATTACACTACAGCAGTAATTTTGAAACCACTAAGAAGCAACAGAACTCTAACAAATCTCAGACTTCTGATAATTATAGTGTGATTAACAGTTCAACCTCACTTCGAATATTACAATACAATATAAAGAAAGAACCAATTCAGACATTTCAATATGGAATTCAAAACCTAAGAAATTAATGCATAGACGCTACCCTAAACATTAAAACATAATGTGAAGCGTTCACGTAAAATAAATAAGTAGTAAAACTCCAATATAAAGCAACATGTGAAAAGGGACCTACAAATTATAACATTCAAGCATTTCTAGTGAAAATAAAGTTAATATAAAACAAGAATTACCAGCCACAGATGTCTTTTTGCTCTGCACTATTTCTCCGTTCTTTTTCTTTCATGATATCATGTTCTGCAATCCAAGAGTGCACAAAAATGATGACAAATTACACTAGAAGAGGCCAAGAGGGGGGAAAAAGGAATCATTAGATTTTAACTACTTTGAAATTAAAGAATAATTATACACAAAGAGAAATATCTAATATTGTTTCTATATATATAGAACTTCAAAAGTAGCCTTCTTTGTTTTAAATTCCAGTAATGTGCTACATTGTTTCTAAAATCATGACTGCAGTAGATAGAAAAGCAAATGATTTTCCTAATACTACGAAGTACAGTAAGCGAATGGTGTTTTTAATGTATGGGTACAACATGAACAATGAAAGAAAAACAAATTATACAGTTATTACGGATACACAGAATAAATGGGATAATGATCTTCATGTAGAGTAAATAATTTCGGCGATGGTAGAAAGATGGCACCGAAAGACAATAAGCCGGTAATTTTAAATGACAAATAAACAAAATAAACTTTACTGTTATTTTTGAAGCAGGTGTTATATATTAAACTATCTTAATTCACACACACACAATTAGTGACACTTTGGAAAGTTATGTTACATAACTTAAAAGAAGTATTTCAATCAGAATTTTAACGTAAGAAACGTTTCTAATTTTAAGTTCTTTACCTAGGTACTCTCATGCATGAGAGGTGACAGCTTAGCCCAACGTACGAGGGTTTATCCTGAAATATTACCAGCTCACTTTCAACGAAATGACAGCAATATTTCACCGAGGAAAAGAACATGCCTAGCTGACTGGATTCCACCCCGACTTAAATACAGCAAGCACTAGCGTCTACATCCCAAAACGGCAGCCTATGAGAGAGGCGATTCTATTATTTTCATCGGGGAGTAGGAGAGTTAGAATGGTTTTCTGAGGAATGCAACGGCAGTGGACTATATGTTTGCTTACATTTGGAAGTTCAAAAAATTGTTTAAGTGGATTGTCTTAGTTTCTTCGGTTACTTACAGGGAAATATTAGGCAGTTTTTTTCGGTTTGCTGATAGAGGGCAAGTAGACAATTTTCCTTTATAATCCGCTTTTAATTATTTAAACTTCAGAAGATTTAAGATGAAGAGAATATATTTAACACAACAGAACGCAATCTTAAGACTTGAAAATCTTTTAAAAGACAACAGCAAATTTTTAAACATTACTGTAAAAATTATCTTCGCTTTTAATTATAATAAATAATGAGATAATGCATGGATGAATTGTTAATTATATGATAACTATGCATTTATAAAAAGTTTTTAGTGATGAACTATAAATAATATTTTTAATTATCAATGTATTGTTTTTTTAAAAGATTTACAAGTCTTAAGCTTGGTTCTGTTGTGTTAAATATATTCACTTGATCTTAAATCTTCTGAAGTTTAAATAGATAAACACGGATTTATAAAGGTAAATTATCTATTTGCCATCTATCAGCAAACCAAAAAAACTGCCTAATATTTCCCTGAAAGTAACCGCAGAAACTAAGGCAATCCACCTTTGCAATTTTCTGAACTTCCTAATGTAAGCAAACATCGCGCACTGCCGCTGGCATTCCTCAGAAAACCATTCTAAATTCAATACTCCCCGATGAAAATAATAGAATCGCCTCTCTCATAGGCTGCCGTTTTGGGATGTAGACGCTAGTTACAGCAAGCCAAAACATATCCAATGCCGTTTTTCCAAGATGGAGTCGTCCGCTTTTTCCCAAAATGGCGTCCCAATTCAAAGAGAGGGAGAGGGGTAGAAGATTCTTTGGGCGTGGTGAGCGGTCATATCAAAGAATGTCTATGCAACAACAATACATATTTTTTGGTCATATCAAGGAGGTTAGAATAGAAGGAGGGAAGGTTCAACTCAAACGGTGAGGCTTGGCGGCCATGTTCCTGTTATCGCTGTGACTTGTGCAAGGAAGTCTGTAATTGGAATATTTTTTTTTTTCTTTTCTTTTTGAAGCATGTCATCTTGTGTTGTATATGGATGCACAAAAAGATTTTTGAAAAAGATTCCTGGGATTACTTTTCACGCGTAAGTATTGATTTTCTTTTTTTTATGTAATTTGATAACTATGGTAAAAAAATATCACAATGTCATGTTTTTTTTTTCCAGATGTAAAAAGGGACTTAATAATAATCAAAATATGTTAAATACATTTTAATGTTTCTGTTTATAGCTGGAATCTTTGTTCCTTAACACACAATGATGTATGCTAGGATTTAAACTGTATAATTTAAACGTTTTAGGTAATTCGTTTGATAATTTTCATGAAAAATTAGACACCAATTGTTACTATTTTTATGGTTTTTAAAGGTATTAAATAAAGTAATGCTTTTCTTTATGTATTAATTATTATTCAATATAAAATTTTTGAACTGTTAAGAATATAATTTGTGCATTTGATCAAGATAAACTAACTTTTCTGTTGTTAAAATGTTTTTGCATAAATTTACAAATTTGTGGGCAGTATAGCAATAAAAGTAAGTAAAATATTTACACAACTGAACATGTGTAAAGATGTATCCAAAAATATAGGTATATTTCTCTAATTTAGCTTAATTCAAGGCAATTTCTTTCAGATTCTTAAATATGAAACGCGCATAAACTGAAATCACTGAATTCACATAAATCTGTTTTATTTTATTAATATTTATATATATATTATTGTGAAAAGAGTTTAAAACTTTCATTTAAAAAAAAATGCAACCTGTGACTATTTTTTTAGATAATTATCCGCTATTAATTTCAGGTTAAATATATTTTAAATGATTCTTTAAAATTTTAAAATACTGTGAATAAATCAGAAATATCACTTCTTAAAGGAAAAACTGGAAAGTACACCCAACAGGTTGCTAATAAAACCTAAACAAATTCTATTTTTAAAGGCTTTAATGTTATGCACATGCATTTAGATTTCGAACTATTTCTTAATGATTTTCTGTACGTAGTAAATTACGGGTATTATCATCTTTATAAGATATCATATATAAAATATGTAAAATTTCATTATAAATTTTACATATATTTAGTGGAAAATACATGCACGGAACAGCTTAAAAACACGTACTTTTCACTGACGTAATGCAATGTTTTGAAGTTACAAACATGGACGCCACTTGTTCGGTGAAGCTTCATTTCCCGATAGTCGAGGAAACTGCGAACCCTCCTCCTTATATTCTAACCTCCTTGGGTCATATCCGTTCTCCAAGGTGATGTCGTCCGCTTTTCTCAAAATGGCGTCCCAATTCAAAGAGAGATAGTGACCATTTTTCAGTCTTTTCCAAGATGGGGAAAGAAGAAAACCTAGGATGGAATAATACGAGAGAGATAGAGAGAAAAAACGCCATCTTGTCATTTTCTGATAGGGTACCGGTAATCGAATACTTTTGTGACCGCCTGTACAGGAAATTGAGGAACACGTGTTAAGAAGAAACGTTCGTTGACAAAACGTCAGATGCGCCGAGAATCTCAAATCCTTCCAGTGCCCTCAAACAGGTAAAGAATTTCCTGCGAAATGTGTCCTCTGTGGAGGAGGACATGCATCTTGCAGTAAGAAATGCCCCAAAAGACCAGGAAATATAGATATTGAAAAAATTAATGAAGAAACACCAAACAATTCCCCAAATATGCAAAATCACCAGACTCACTCTACTCTCAGCCAATCACGTAATCAAGGATCAAGGAAGTTAATTTACGGAGTGCGCTAGGCTAGGCCTTTAACTCCGCATCATCAGAGATAGAATAATTACATCAAAAGAGGGGTTCATCTAATAAGGGAAAATTTTGAAGCCTAATTATAAAAATAAAAGCTTTTCAGATAATGCCTTCCGCATGAGAAAAAAGGAAAACTCTTAGAAAGTCTTTAAATTAAATTTTGTGTTTAAAAAGGGCCAGGAATAAATTTTGAGAGAGGAGTCAACATTCAAAAAGTTTTGAAAAGAATAAAAAGGTGCAATACATTTCCTTGATTCTTGATACGAACAGCAAAATAAAATCCTTATTACAATCCGGAGAGTTGGGCAAAAAGGGCTGGGGGCGAAACCCGTTGGGCGGGTTCTGGTAGCAGTTCAGTGTGATACACTGAAGCAGGAGAAGAAAATTATTGGTCGCTATTTAGTGCGACGTTAAAAGGTCCCCTTAGGGGGTCGAAAGCAACCCGTTTAGCGGGTGGAAAAGAAGCTTTTAAGAAGCTATTGAGAAATTAAGTGCAGTCGCGTGCGGCTGCGGAGATAAGTTGTCCCTTGTTAAAGAAACGTTAGAAGACTCTTCTTAAAGAGTTAAAGAACAGGGTTCCCCCGGTCAATGCCTTTACGCATTGTTAACGCGGGGGCGGTTGGGGTTTAGGAACGAGAGGAAAGCATCCACTTGGGCGTCTGTATTCCAATACCGACGCCGTTTAAAAGGTAATTGAGCATAATCAGCTTGTAAGATTGCTCTGGGTCGCTTTTTAGAAGAGGCAACCGCAGGATCATATAACGGCAGGGTATGTAATACTGGATTTCCAACAAGATGGATTTTTTTTAAATATCTTTCCGAAAGTCGCTGTATACAGCGAATTTCGAAGGAAGCGATTAATGCGCATAATTTTGAGGTCGTTATGAATGTCACCGTTCCTTATGAACCATGGAGCGTATAATATCTGCCGTAAAAATTTTTATTGAAAAATTTGGACGTGTTTACGGTTAGTCAGAGCAGCTGAGCCCCAGATGGGACTCGCGTAAGTGAGAATAGGCCTTATGATAGATTTATAAAGCAAGATCTTGTTATCAAGTGACAGGTCGCTATTTTTAGCGAAAAAGGGGCGCAGGTTGGCTTTGACAGCTTCCGCATTCGCAATAATTTTTTGAATGTGAAGTTGCCAAGTTAATTTTGAGTCTAGTAAAACACCAAGGTATTTGTAAGTAGTAACCCAGGGAATAGGTTCACCGTAGAAAATTAAATTATCTAAACGAGGGATGTTTCTTCGGATGAATAATGTGGCAGCAAATTTAGCGACATTAATTTTGATTTTATACAGTCCGAGCCAGAGTTCTAAGGCTGAAAGGTAACTCTGTAATGTAGAGATTACCGTGGTGACGTTGTTATGTTGAGTTAGGATGGCCGTATCGCCTGCGTATAAAGCTAAATCGATACTAGGTGCCTTAGGCACGGCGTTGATATAGATATTGAAGAGCAGAGGTGTCACAAGACTGCCCTGAGGACATCCAGCATGGATCGGGCGGGAAGTGGAGAGTTCGTGGTTAACTCGTACGCGGAAGCTTCGTCCGGCTAAGTACGAGCTAATAATTTTAATGATGTCAGCCGGAAACCCAAGTCGCATGAGCTTGTAAATAAGTCCGTCATGCCAAACCCTGTCAAACGCTTTAGCTATGTCACGTGTTAAGAAGAAACGTTTGTTGACAAAACGTCAGATGCGCCGAGAATCTCAAATCCTTCCAGTGCCATCAAACAGGTAAAGAATTTCCTGCGAAATGTGTCCTCTGTGGAGGAGGACATTCATCTTGTAGTAAGGAATGCCCCAAAAGACGAGGAAATATAGATATTGAAAAAATTAATGAAGATACACCAAAAAATTCCCCAAATATGCAAAATCAACAGACTCACTCTACTCTCAGCCAATCACGTAATTTGGGCACTGCCCCGTACAACCAATCATATTCGGTGATTACCAAGAGCAATCGAAACACGGTTAACGACAGGAAATTCCTCAAGAAATCTATGAATAAGAAATCTATAATAACGATAAAGAAGACCAATCCTCCAAAAATAAACGAAAATCAGTAAACAGGGACATAGAAAAACAATCCTTTGAAGAATTCACCGAGTTCATTACTGAAATTTACCAAATTTACCAGCAATACAAGCAGGCTTCTAACCCCGACTCCAGGCTCAAGATTGCAATGGCGCGCACTACAGATATTCATCCAGAACGAGCATGAATAATTACCGCAGTGGCTAATTGCACCGAAGGTGCTAATAGCTAACAGGCTATTCACACCACCTACTTTCGCGCATGCGCACAAGCAGCTCAGGTTCCAGCATTTTACCGCAGTGGCTAATCGCACCCAAGGTCCGTAGAAAGAACAGGTTAGCTCAGTTGGGGTAAACAAAGGAAAATACGTTCTGGCTGCCTATTGGCTGTGACGTCATTGAAGTTTTCTCTCCTCAGATCAACATAGATTTTTGCATTGATTTAAGCTGAATGTAAGCTTGTGCGCGACTGTGGAAACTCATTCGTTTCTTGTTTTTTTTTCCTCTCAAATATAATTAAATTTATGTAACATAATGGTTGGTACGCACTGCGCGATTGCATTATGCACAATAATGCAGGCAAAATAAAAAATAATCAGCAGAATGTATTATTTCATAGGTATAGAAACTTACAGTGTGTTTTGATTTGATACAAATTATTTTGAATTTTCGGGTTACTTAAATTAATTTATTCATTAATATATATAGAAACTTCTATGCATTTTATTAGGTGTATTTAAATGCCAACGGTTTTGAATATTGTTGTGAATTGTGACAGATGCATATAAATATGCTTAAATAGTTTTAAATTATGTGTATGTAGCTCACTGCATTAAATAACTCTGGTTACACATGGAAAAATGGCCATGCAACCAGTCTTTTCTCCAGGAATTGAAGTCAAACCACCAGTGTTCAGCTGATGAGCCTTGTCAATTACTTAGAATTTGAGCCTATTGTACTGTTAATATGGTACATGCCAGAAATAGAATATCATTAATACACGGGATACATATAAGTAATAAGAAGGACTAACAACACCGCAGAGTACAGAAAGCAACATAGATGTCCACAATTCATTTCGCGAGCAAATTAAGTTGTATTATTATACTTAAGGCTATCAGTTCTGGATAATTTAGTTACAGTAATTTTGCAAAGATAGTAAAGCAGTTCCTTCAGCAATATTAATTTTCTAATTATTAAGGCTTTTTTCTTTCATATTATTTGAAAACAGAGTAATACAGAGCATGCATTTAAATGCAATCAAAATTTAGGAAATGTATGATTTAAGAATATAGAAACGTTTAAAAAACAAATATGCTAAAATTCTTGTAAAATATAAAACTTCATTTTCTATCTGTACTTATAATTTGTTATGATTTGTATTATGAATGAATAATATAACTTAAGAAAATATTTTATTTATTATAGTTTTAAAATTTGCATTCCATTACTATACAGTGCACCATGATATATTTCATACAAAATTTCCTTTATAAAATTAAGATCCATATTTACTAAGATTTTGTGGAATGTAGTGTTTAAAATTTATTACCAAATTTGACTTTCGCATTTAATTATATAAATTTAACTGCAGAATTATATTTTGCTAGTATCTACGAATGTAATCATTATGTCTGTGGGGATATTGTACACAGGTCATCATATTAAATAAACATCCACCCTTTTCCCATGTGTTCACAGAAAGCACGATGACAGTCAAATGACGTTAAGATAAACTGCATAATGTATTTATGAGTGTATTTATCTGTGTATGAATACTATTTTTCCACAACTAAACTGATAACTCTAATTTTTTTTTCATTCATAGAATGGTTAAACTGAATATGCTAAATAAAATGTAACATTTAAGTTATAATATATACATATTTCTTTTTTGATACCAAAACAAACACATACAGCATTCAGTCCTATTAATATCTACCCACCAGCGGCCGAGCGGTAAAGTCGCTGAACACTGGTAGTTCGGTCCGAGGTTCGAATCCCGCGAACGGGCTGGCTGCACGGGCGTTTTCGTGGTTTCCCCATGTGTAACGTGTATACGAGCCAAAAGGAAGGTCCCAAAAGACCAGGAAATATAGATATTGAAAAAATTAATGAAGAAACACCAAAAAATTCCCCAAATATGCAAAATCAACACACTCAGTCTACTCTCAGCCAATCACGTAAGGATCAAGGATCAAGGAAGTGCAATTTACGGGGTTCATAGGCAATTACGCCTTTACCTCCACATCTTCAAAGGAAATTAAATCATCCGAAAGAGGGGATTGTCAAATAGGGTAAAAATTTTGATAAGCCGAATGACTTGGAGTAAGTGCCTTCACACTGAGTCAAAAAAAGGCAAAAAACTCAGAAGGTCTTAATTTTGCGCCGAAAAGGGGCCAGAATAATTTAGATAGGGGCAGCCATAAAAATTTGACTAGAAAAATAAAAGGTGAAGTTTCCTTGAACCTTGATAATAATTTTTAGCATACGTCAGATGAAGAATACGCAGGGGAATTCCGATGCGCGTTCTTCGAGGTGGGAGGGAGGGGGGAACCTGTTTACAGGTCGAAAAACTAGTTCTGCCAGTGATCAGCTGGGAGGGAGAAGTTTCATTTTTGATCGCTATTCAATGCGGTTTTTAAAGGCCAAAAAGGACGCTGTTAAGCGCCTAAGAAAGTTCCTTTTTAAAGGAAGAGAGAAGCTATAATTTAAAAATCTTTTACAGTTTTATTTCATTTGATAGGTTAAAGTATTTTAAATCAGTCCTATTTGACTGTGATGTTTCTTATTAAAGAAACTTAAAGGGGGTTCCTCGAGTTAATGCCGTGTGCATTAAAAAACTTTAGAGGCGGGGGGGTTAAGGAACGAGAGGTAGTTATTCACGTGGCTATCAGTGTGCTCATATCTAGCCCGTTTAAATGGCAGAGCTGAATATTCCCTGTTAAGAACCGCTCTGGGTCTTTTCCGGGAAGAAGCAACAGCAGGATCGTATACGGGTAGCATATGAAGCACAGGATTTGCAACACGTTGAATATTTTTGAAAAATTTTTTCGAAAGTCGCTGTATATAGCGAATAATGGGCATAATTTTGAGGTCGTTATGAATCTCTTGGTTTCCTACAAACCACGGAGCTTTTAGAATTTGCCGAAGCATTTTAGATTGAAAAATTTGGACATGTTTTCTGTTAGTCAGTGCACATGGGCCCCATACGGGACACGCATACGTAAGAACCGGCCTAATCATTGATTTGTAGAGCAAGATTTTGTTATCAGTTGACAGGTCGCTATTACTAGCTAGAAGGGGGCGTAGGGCGGTTTTGACAGCTGTCGCACCCGCTATGATTTTGCGGATGTGAGGCTGCCAAGTTAATTTTGAGTCTAGTAAAACACCTAGATATTTGTAAGAAGAGACCCAAGGAATGGGTTTACCGAAGAGCATTAAATTAGGTAAACTTGGGATGTTTCTTCGGATGAACATAGTGGCAGCACATTTTGCGACATTGATTTTGATTTTATACAGACCGAGCCAGAGTTCTAAGGTCGAAAGTTAACTCTGCAATTGTGAGATTATCTGGAGGGTGTTGGAGTGTTGTGAAATGATGGCTGTATCGTCTGCGTATAGCGTAAGATCGATATTTGGGGCCTTAGGAATATTATTTACATAAAGGTTAAAGATTGCCGGGGCGAGGAGGCTACCTTGAGCCACCCCAGCATAGATTGGGCGGGGAGAGGAGAATTCGTGGTTAACTCGCACGCAGAAACTGCGTCCGGTCAAGTACGAGTTAATAATTTTAATGAGATGGGCCGAAAAACCAAGCCACATGAACTTGTAAATAATCCCGTCATGCCGAGTCCTGTCAAAGGCTTTGGCAACGTCCAGATAGACAATTCCAGTTTTCTCTCACTTACGAAAGCCTTCATGAATGAATTCCACTACACGGAGTAACTGGTGTACCGTGGAGTGTTTAGGTCGGAAGCCGAATTGTTCCGGGATTAGTAAATTTTGATCCCGACAGAATTCATTCAGGCGATTAAGTAAGACAAATTCATAGATCTTAGAGAAGATAACAGACTTATGGGTCTGTAATTGACGGGCAAGTTTAAATTTTGTCCCGGTTTTGGAATGGGGACGACTGCTGCAATTTTCCAGAAGTTGGGGAAATAGCTTCTCCTGAGCATTAAATTTATGAGTACCGTGATCCATACGATAAACATAGGGGGGAAGTTTTTGATCATGCGATTCGAAATAGAATCTATGCCAGGTGCCTTGTCAGGTTTCAATTTATCTATGAAAACCATGACTTCAGTAGGGTCCGTTGGCCTGAGTTCAGTTGTGATAGGTTGTGTTAAAAAATCTTTAACCCGTCCTTGTATGCGCCCCTGTGTAACCGGGCGGTTACAGTAGGAGTCGTGGTTTGGTGTGAATTGAGTTGCAAGGCTGTCAGCTATGACATTCGCCTTTCCTGAGTCAGTGTAGGCCATCTGTGCGCCATCGGCCGTTTGAAGGGGCGGAATGTATGTTTTATGTTTGCGTAATCGGGCGGCTGCGCGCCAAATCGATTTGTCTTCAGTCGTTAGGGACTCAATGTATGTTTTCCACTCCGCTTGTTTTAATAAGCGGGTTTCGGTCCTTATCTCGTTCTGTATCTTGCGAAATTGGGCACGGATATTGGGATCTCGTGACCTTTGCCAAATTCTTCGCAAGTAATTTCGCTGCTTAATTTTGAATTTAGTCTCAGGTGGGAGCCTAGCACCTGGGTGTTTGCGTGGTTTTGAAGCCGCAGCTCTCGCTTCTTTCAGTAAAGACTCCAGACTTTTGATATGCCTGTCAAAGTCCGAATTGCTGGAAATTTTGATGGGAGGGAGTGAAGTTTTTTCCAAAATAAATATAAAGTCGTCCCAATTTGTTGAGACTTGCTCCTCTAATTTTGAGTATCGATTTTGAATATCTAGGGTTATCAAAACGGGGTAGTGATCAGAGTCCAATTCCTGAATGACTTTTATCTCATGCCGAAAAAATATATTATAAAAGGCAGCCAGATCAAGAACTGCAGGGGACCCTCTAACAGGGTAAAAAGTCGGGAGGGTAGGAGCTATGATCTGTACATGGTTACTCTGGCACCATGAATTTAGACTAATACCATACCTGTTCCTATTAGAACAAAACCATGCGGTATGGCGTGAATTTAGATCACCAGCAATTATTAGGTGATTTGAAATATTCAAAAGTTTATCAAAATCACTGACAGGAAAAGCTGGCCTTCCACGTGCTCTAGACAGTGGAGGTAGATAAGCTGAGACTATTGTCAGCGGGGAGGAATTTTGAAGGAAAATTTTGATGATTGTCGCTTCCAAAAATTTAAATCAGGGGACGGTATCATGTGGTGCTTTAACGAACGCTTCACATAGATACGAGTGCCACCACAGGGATTTCTGCCCTGTGACACCCTGTCAGTACAATAACTGTCATAATTCCCAATTTTGGGAGTACTCCCTGGGGTAAGGTGAGTCTCTTGGACTAAAAACACGTCAATATCGTGCTCTACTACAAAATCACGAACTTCGTGAATTTTCGATGTTAATCCATTGGCATTCCACGTGCAAATGGTCAGTTCTCTGGTGGTGTTTGAACTGTTATTCATAAAATTGAATTTTAAGCCGTTATTAGAGGTTCATCACTGAAAAACAGAAGACATGGGTCTAAAAAAGCCTAATTAGGTTGAAAGCTCAACATAGCTTTTATAGATATAAAATGCCCTCATTAAAGCATCTGCTTGCCTGAGTTTAGGCATTGCTTTTTTGAAGGCAAGGAGCAGAATATGCTTGTCTACCGCTGGGTCGCGGGAGATTTCAATTAAGCATTTTAGTGTAGATGAGAAGACATCGTCGGAATCATTGCTACACTCTGCTGTGGCTGACAGTGCTGGGGCTGCAGGGGCTTCTGCAGCCGGCAGTCTGGGATTCGTGATTTGAATCCGTGCTCGGTGGTGTTCTTCACCATCTGTGCATAAGATAGTAAACTGACGTTGCTTGGGGGAGCAGGCATGAGACGTCTTGTCTCAGCAGTTGCTGGGGGCTTAGAAGAACCCTGCGGGGGGCTGTCTGAGCAGCTGCCCTAGTCTTAGGCGCGGAATTTTTACCACGAGCCCGTTTGTTACCTGGGTAGCGGGGACAAGATTTATAAGAAGCAGGATGATCTCCACCGCAGTTGCAGCAAGTGGCAGGTACATCTAAGCCTTTGGTACACTCACGTGCCCAATGGGGTCCAGAGCATCTGACACAACGGATTGGAAGGGTGCAGAGTTCCGAAGAATGGAAAAAGCCCTGGCACCGAAAGCCCTGAGTAGGGCCCTTGCGCCCGCGGTAATGCTCAATGCTGATCTCTGTGCCCCACATGTCAGTGACAGCAAACAGATGATCGAGGAAGGCGTGAGGGATGACTTGTAAATACACAAGTGGCATTGGGTGTCTGGAGCCAGGCTGAGTAAGCCGAACGATGCGATGCACTTTAAATCCCATAGCCTCAACCTCCTCTTTGATGTCCCCGACATCTGTTTCAACAGGGAGGCCTCTGATGACAATTTTGACTGGCCGGTCCTGCTTGAGATCAAAAGTTTTGAACTGGATGCCGGCTTACTTCATCCAGCGGGTGACCTCCCTGAACTCCAGCTCTGTTTGAACAAAAATTTTTAGATAGGGTCCAGTCAGGATGCTCCGTAAATTAGGGGCAATTTCTCTCATGAAATACACTTGTGTCTTCCAGTTCTTGCTGCTTTTGAGATGTATTGCCGGAATCTCAGACTGCGGTGGGGGGGATACGTTCCGTGCCTGCTCGGAATTAACTCCCTCAGTAGTACTTGCAGTAGCTATTTCTGTGTCATTGGTTTGATCGCTGATTAAGGAATTTTTAATTTTTTCGTACTTGTTAGTACTCCTCTCCTTTTTAGGAGTAGCATTTTTTGAACTGGTTAGCAATTTAGAATTTGGAATAGTAGCATTTGTTTCTTTAGCGTTTTGTGCCAAATCATCTATTGTGAGATCCACAATAGGCGCCTTCCCTTGCTTTCGAGCCGCGGGGGTGATAAACACGTCAGAGTCGATTGTGTGCGTCTTTCGCTTCCGCGATGACGTCGACTGGACCGGTTTCCCTCGCACCTCATGCGTGGGAATAGATGCCTCTTGCTTGCGAGGATCTTCTGTGGATTGAGCGGCAGCCATCTTGGCTAAGCGCTCGCTCTCCAAGATATTAAGAAATTCTTCTCTGGTCGAGGGAAGGTGGAAAATTGGGACATCTAAGATATTGGCAATGTCGTTGATTTTATGAAAAAGGGTCTTACCCGCTTGGACCAGTTGCTCAATCCAGCTAAGTCCAGGGGCGAAGGCGTTCTTTTCAAAAAGTTCTTCTGGCGCTGGATTGCCTCGAACCGTTGCTTGAGGTCATAAAATTGAATGATGAGTTGCATTCGTTCGTCATCTGGTGACGCAGATTGCACAGGGGGAGCCTGATCCCTAATATCACACATATTCGCATCAATAACATCATTATCGACATTAAAATTCCCCGAATTAAGCTGAGTTGGCGGGAGCTCGTCACACGAGCGACCGTCACTCTTGCCGTCCATCCTCGGAATCCCCCAAATCACGTAATTTGGGCACTGTCCCGTACAACCAATCATATGGAGCGATTATCAAGAGCAACCCAAACACGGTTAACGACAGAAAATTCCTCAAGAAATCTATAAATAAGAAATCTATAATAACGATAAAGAAGCCCAATCCTCCAAAAATAAACGAAAATCAGTAAACAGAGACATAGAAAAACAATCCTTTGAAGAATTCACCGGGTTCATTACTGAAATTTACCAAATTTACCAGCAATACAAGCAGGCTTCTAACCCCGACTCCAGGCTCAAGATTGCAATGGCTCGCACTAAAGATATTCATCCAGATCGAGCATGAATAATTACCGCAGTAGCTAATCGCACCGACAGTGCGAATAGCTAACAGGCTATTCACACCACCTACTTTCGCGCATGCGCACAAGCAGCCCAGGTACCAGCATTTTACCGCAGTGGCTAATCGCACCGACGGTGCGAATAGCTAAAAGCCTATTTACACCACCTACGTTCGCGCATACGCACAATCAGCCCAGGTACCAGCATTTTACGCCGATTTCCGTAAGGCAGGTGGTAGTGAGAGCGAAGGTTGTTAACCCTAACTCAGCAATAGAAAGGTTTGTTAGTAGTTCACCAGCAAGAGAATAATTTGCAAGTAATAATTATCAGTTACAAAGACGAAGTCAATCTATATACATGAAAATGTTCAGGAAATGATTAGATAAAATAGGGATTTAATGATGGTTCTGATTGCAAGCGAGGACAAGTAATTAGTTAAAATCTTTAGTGTATTGACAAAAAGGCTACAGAAATTACTTAAATTCTTTTATTTAACAGAGGAATTTTTATGCAAACTTAGACCTGTTCTTATAGTATAGGACTGTCAGAATTTATTATTCAGTAAGAAAACTTACTGAAAATGATAATATTCTTATATATTCAGCACTTCTTCAGTATCCACGCAGGTTTATAGGTTTAAATGCCATATTTCAAAATTAAAGTTATTTATGAAATAAAGACTTACAAAATCTGATAAATCATTTGTGTGTGCAAATTTTTAAATCTAAATCTCTTATATTAAATTATAACTGTCTTTTAAATTACATCCCATTATTTATTTCAATTTAATTGATTAATGTGTTTGTACTAATATTTCAAAGTTCTTTGAAGTACTTTGTGTGTCCTGAAAATGCCAAGGAATTCCATAAAAAAAATAAGCAGGCATACAGAATAATTCATTTAATATTTCATATAATTTCATATAATCTTTTACAACTCAATGCGCATGCGTGCTTAATGTTGGTGCGAATAGCATCGGCCAATAATTACGCCCATACGGCTAATCCAAATACCATGCAACATATTAATTATGCCAAGTTTATATTTTATAATAGTAATGGTATTAAAAATCAAAAAATTGAAATTCAAAACTACATCAACCAGCACAGTCTGGATGTAATTTTATGAAGTGAAACCCACCTCAAATCAAATGACAAATTTAAAATTCCCAACTACAGCATCTATAGATCTGACCGTCTTCATAATCGTAGTGGCGGTACAGCTATTCTCATGAAAAAATGTCTGAACAGTACCATCTTTCCTCTTCCCCTTATGAGCTTTGAAGCAAGTGTATCTATTTTGAACAGTGATAATAAAGAATATCTCATCATTGCTGTTTATAAGCCACTCAACAATAGCCTCAACACTCAAGATCTTGACTATATTCTCAAGTTATCCAACTATTATTGCGGGGGACCTAAATTGTAAGGACGCTAACTGGAACTCCAGGCGAAATAATCCAGACGGAATTATTCTTAATAATTACATCATCAACAACCCTGATATCAACATTTATGGTCCAGATGAACCTACGCATCTTCATCAAATCTCAAATACTTCTGATGTATTAGACATCTTAATTACCTTCAATGTTCCTCAAATACCTTTCCTCCAAGTGGATAATGAACTTTCTTCAGATCACCTACCAGTACGCTTCACTTTGTATGGCTTAAAGCATGGTCTTCCGCCTATAAAGTGCCGCATTAATTGGGAAAACTATGCTTAACACCTTGAAGAAAACATATCTGCTACCACTAAAATGACTAATAAAAGCGAAATTCATGATGGCACAGTCTATCTTAGCAGTAAAATCAACGAAGCCATCAACCACGCCAAATTTATTCCAAAACAGACTAATTATACGGTCCCACAGAATATTAGACAGAAAATTACAGAGAAAAATAGACTAACAAAAACTTATCAACGTTCTCACTCCAGCGAAGACAAAAGAAGATTTAATGCTGCCAATCGGAACCTCAGAAAACTTATCCAAGAGTACAGAAACAATTGCTGGGATAACTTCATTGAAAGTCTTTCGCACACCGACCATTCTGTGTGGAAAGTTGCTAAAGCTCTAGATATGATATTTTCTACTACTTTTCCTTATCTTTTTATCCGCGATTAAATTCGCATGTAGGTATGGCGGATAAAAACCGGTATTTTGATTTGTGATCTGACATCGTCCATCCAAAAATGGAGTTGCTTAGCTTTTGCGAAATGTTTGATTTTGTTCAAGGAGGCGTAAATTCTCGCTATATTACTGAAGCAGAGAGAATTTTAAAAAGCGCATCATTTGGTAAAGCACGGAATTTTACTTGAAAAACCCAGTGTACAAATTTTGACTTCCTATTGAAGGGTAAGTTCTATAGTGTAATGATCGCATGAAATCGACGGACATTTCATTGTTGGAAAAGGAAAAATAATTTTTTTTTTTTTTTTTAAATTTCTTGTTCATGTAAAGGAGGAATTGCTGGCTGTTGTAAGCATTGTGTCGCTGTTTTGATTTTAACGTTCACTGAACGTAAGCAAATGATTTCATATGTATTTAACTTGGGATGTCCAGAAATTCTTTGCTGTCAAAAGTGTGTTTTTTTTTTCCATAAAATTTATTTTGAATCATTATATACTAAAAATATATTGATCTATATATGCGTTTATTGTATTTATACATACATAATAGCACACATAATACATAGCATTATATGTTATACATTATATTATAATTTATACATAATATATAGCTATTTAGCTTAATTTCTAAAATTAAAAGTACCGGAGCCCTATGGAAGACCGTCAGCAAATAGGGAACAAGAGTAAATAAATAAAACGACTATTAAACTAATTAATAATTTTAAAATTCAATAGTCAATTATTATCAAATTAATTAATATCTACTTAATTATTGTTTATTAAATGCTATTTAATCAATAATTATATATAATTAATCACAATTTAATTGATAGCTATTAGATAATTAGTTAATTATTTATTGAAAGATTTAATAATTAAAGATTAAAGTAATTAAATATTTAAAATTAAATTAAATGTAAACAGATAAATTTCAATTTAATAAGCGATTTTTAATATAAATTTATTGCTAAAAATAAAATTTTCAAGATAGAATTCCTACTGAAATTGTTATTCAATTACATAAAAGCTGCAATTACAATATTCAATTACAAGTGCAGCATCCTTCTTGTTTAGAGCTCTGGTGCACTCCGGCTGGTATTATGATTTTTTACAAAAACTAAGAAGCATCGGAGCCGGGATCCGGGGAGCTCCGGCCCAAAATAAGCTCTGATCGTAGGGTGAAAAAACTTCTTTTATCATCACAAAAATTAAATATTATTAAAATAAAATAAAGTAATAATTAAAATTTATAAAGTATAGCTGATGAAAATTCAGATAATGCTGAAAACAGGGCAAAAGAGAATGATGGTGTTAGCGTATGAGAGGGTGGAAACAAAAAACGAATGAAATCTTGGTGAGAGAGAATGTTTTCTTTGACCGCGGCTCTTTGTTGATATAATTATAGCCATTAAACGGATGTGTGTCACGGGTAAAATGAGTCCTCAATCTGAATCCTAAGGATGAATGTAAAGTTACTGGTTACACTTTTCGCTCCCCGTATTTGGTTACACTTGTGGATACTGTGACAAGACGATGTATAGAAGCAATGAGCCATTTATTGCAGTATTTCACTCTTATTGTACTCGTTGTCACTTTACGCACATTTAAGAACACAAATTTTCCTTCCTGCGAGGATAACTAACTCTAACCATCGATAACAATACACTAGATACGATAGCATGGCGAGAAATTTACGCGTTCCTACTCAAGTCCCCCAAATTTATTGCCATTCCTAAAGGGAAAGGTTTCCGAATATCAGTGAGGGGACTTTACTTGAACGTCTCATGTTCTCATTAGTTCGCATTTCTAGGGAAATTGAGTATTGCAAGATCTGCTTATTGTTAAACTAAAACGTTAGGAATTCTACTTTTTCCCCTTGAAATTGTAGTTCAGTTTTGTAAAATGAAGTACCGGACCTGATCTTAGGGCTCCGGTGCGCTCCAGCTAGAATTGTAATTTATTTTAAAAATTGAGAAGTACCGGAGCTGGGCTCTGATGCAATTTAAGCACTGGCTATTATATACATAATAGCACTACTTATCAGATGCAATTTTGAGAATATCAACAAGCAAAGCACTTAAAAATGAAAAAAAGATACTTGTAAAAGAAATATTAGTGTTCTATATGTATTATAGAAAATACATGAAATGAATAATACCATTACCAAACACTTGAAAAAAAAAAAAAAAAAAAAGCAGATTAAGTATTTTCTACCTCAGTACTCAGTACTATAAAGCAATCCTGCCATATAACGTGTAGTTAATTTTTGATTACATAATATTACAAGCATTTTCTTTAGATTTGTCCTACGAGTGATTAAAACTGATAGTTCAATCTCAGCTCAAATCCGGGTGAACAAGCAGTGCAGTTTTTTTTTTTTTTTTTTCGAATACAAGCGAGTTTCCCTATAAAGTTCTTCATAAAGCATTCTTCTTCAGGCTGATAACCAATGTGCTTAGTCATATTCAAAGACCCTAATCTAACCTTACCTTTCCTTTAGATTCCATATTCACATGTTATATCTTTATCTGTTAAGATTTGTCCATAACAGGATCACCAAGCTTCTACCAATCCAGCAGGAGCATACTCAAAACGTCAAATCCATGTGATTGATAACAAAATCGATGTTTTCACCTTGCAAACCTTTATAAATGTTCCAAATTTTCTTAAGGATTCTTAATAACCTTATTATTTAGAAATGCGTTTATTGTTGTTTTTATATTAACAAAAGCATTTAAATATAAAATATCAATTTTAAAAATAACTGAAGTTTTCTTTTAACCAGATTTGCTTTTCTAATGCTGTTTTTAATTAGTAACATTATGTCTGAACAAAAAATTTAAGAATAAGTCTATTAAAAAGGTCTGTGTGATAAGTCTATTAATTAATAACATTGTATGAACTTCATCATCTTTGAATATGAAACACTGAACTAACTCTTTGAATATGAAATATCCTAAATGAAAACACCAAGTCCATTTCAATCTAATACAAGAATAAATTATACATATCAAAATTCACAATAAGAGCTTCTCCGTATTATATTACACAAAGATTAGAAACCAAGTCTCCACTTACAAAATCTTACACTGACATAATGGTCTTGTACTGAAACAGAATTGTAGCAACATAGAGGATATAAATTACATTATGCCAAAGAATTATTTAAATTTCCTGAATAAATTATAGCATTTAGAGTAAAGAAAGACACACACAAAAAAAAAAATTTCATATTTGTTGTAAAATTGGTGCCATGTCTTTATGCTATAATAACTTCACACATTATCTACACATGTGTTTTCCTGTCAGTCAAGAAGATTGATGGAAATATTGTTCTTACAAAAATTATTCTGACATATATTTGGAGAAACATATATTTCTTTTTGAGTTACATGATCAACAGAAACTATACAGCTATAGCGTATAAAAAACTTTGAAAAATTATATATTGAAGCTTGTTGAAATTTGGGGAAATTTATTTGGTTCGATAATCAGGAGGTAAAAGTGGTTTATTAAAAATTTCTCAGTGCTATAAGAAACCAACGAGAATTTATGAGTATGTTTCGATATCATGTTTATCCATTATTGGGGCTAACATACATTGTTATCAGTTTATGTTTGCCCAAAATGGTCGAAGGTTGAGTAAAAATATTAGGAGTTTGAAGATAATCATCAATATACCTTAATATCTTTGCAACAGAAATATAATACCCCCCAAAAAAATAATAATATTTATCAAATGAATTTTAGTATGCCATAACAGTTTCATGGAAAAATATAACACACCTCTTATATAAACAACTGCAATCATTATATACAACAGCCATTTCATTTAAAAAAAAAGACATAAATTACATTAATCAGATAAAATTTGTTGTAAGAGCTTCATTATCTGGTTAAAATTCTTAAGCAAACAAGAAACCATTTCAAGTACCATAACATAATTTTCATAAGAGAATTCCATCCACCACAGAATATTAAAAGCACTTTGGTAGAAATTTGATCATTTAAAAAGTACAATTTCATATAATGCACATTTTTTATTCTTTATTCTTACGGAAAACATTGTATTTTGAAAGAAAGACGACGCTTTCTTTCTTATAAGTACATAGACTCCAGAATTCTAATAATTATAATAATAAAGGCATTTGCCAGCAAAATAACGGTTAACTATAAAATCATAACCATTTGTATAATATAACCATTTGTATGCACTGTCTTTGGTCGCACGTGTACCAGGAATGCATAAAAAAAAAAACCTAACACTTTTATAAAATGCTGAAACTAGGGATTGGATAATTAGAAAATACTTAAATATTTAGTATTTGAATGAGGTTGATTGTGTATGCTTTATATAGCTTTGTCCAAAAACAATGTACTATTCGTATGTAACACAGAATAAAGTATACTAAATTACTGTTGACAATTTCAGTTTCTTGGTGCATATTTCATAGCTGATTATACACATGTAATATTAATGTGTGCCAGTTTTCAATCGAAAGCACTACACAAGGGCATCATCTACACCCTTAGGTATAGATGAGCCTGAGCAAGCTTTACTGTAATCAAATAAACCATAACCATTTTACCTTAGACTATTCATTTAACAACTGCGGCAAAATTTGGTACACTTCTGTTATCAGGACCGAATTCAGAAATGTATGTATGAATGCGTTCACATATGCACGTATATATGTACGTATGCATGTATGTTTGTATATAAACACACATATAAAAGTGTATACACACATACATACATTTCTGAATCCAGTTCCTATAACAGAAGAGTACATAGATTTTTCTATATAATAAAAAATAAAATTTATGTGTGTATTTTTTTATAAGGAACAATATTTCTGACATGAATCAGCTGTCATCAACTAATGTCAAGAGCAAGTGAAAAACAAAAGAATAATTGTATAGAATTAAGATGTAATATATATTAAAAAATTTCTTTAGTGTAACTGCTCTTTTATTCATAGAATTTTATACTTGTATTTTCTTTTATTCAATCATTAACAGTTAGAAATGAATAGTGATTGGCTAAATATGGATATGTTCTTGTGTGTTTCATGCAGTTCTACTTCTGGTACTTACTCTGCGACATACTGAATTTAATTTTTATTTGGAAACTGATTAAATTAATTGTGATGGTGTGTGCTGAGAAATGGAATTTTGTGAAGAATATTTAAACTTGCCAATAAAAATAGGAATAATTTTAAAGTTTCTGTCAACATTTTTTATATTGTTATCAAATGTGACTTTAAAAAATTCTTTTTTTTTATAGTAAAATGTGAATTGCATTAAAAGGGTATGATTTTATTTTAATTCCTTTATGAAAATAATTAACCTAAAAGACACACAGATCTCATTAACATATGAAAAACATAATAGTTCTATAAGCAATTCAAATTATATATTGTGATATACAGTAAGACCCCGCTTAACGCAGGGGATACGTTCCATCAAAATAGAGCGTAATGCGAAACAGCGTTAAACGAGGCTATCTTTACATGTAAATATTGGGGTTAGGGGAAGATGGCTAGGAAATTGGTTAGGTATTAAATTTAAAAAGTATGTTTTTTTAATAAAAATAAAACCAAACATTTATTTCTTAAAGCCCAAATTAATACCACATTATTATTTCTTGCAGAAATAAAAACAAAATATAAATAACAAAACGAATATTCTTAAAAAAAAACAAATAAAATTCTAAGTCAGTCATATTTAGTTAGCCTTCCGCGTTTTCAGTGTTCTGTCTTTTTGTGACAAAAGCATCTAATTTTGTTTGCCTTTTTCTTTTGCGTTGTTCTCTTAAAAGTTCTTCATAAACGGATAGAGCATCTCTAACACCACGCCTTACTTTTGAGCTCCTGTCAAAATTCGGATCATTTTCAATGAATTGATCCATTATTTCAGTTATGATAGACAAACTCCTTTTTACAAATGCCATCGAAAGTTCATTTTGCTCTTCTTCTGAATCACTGCTGTCAACATTTTTGTTTTCTTCTTGTTCAGTTAATTCCTTGAGCTCATCATTAGAAAGACTAGCCGCTGCTTCTTGAATTATTTCTTCGACATCTTCCAACATTTACCCCTTCAAAATATGTCTGTACAATACCGCACCAAACAAGAAATACAAGTACACTCTTTCGGATATGTATTTGAAACCTATCGCTGCATAATATTTCGGGGAATCCCCGTATGCTGCGAGCGATTTCGTGGAATCCCCGGGTTGAAATAAAAGAGCGCTAAACCGAAACAGCGTTAAGCGGGGTCTTACTGTATTCTAAAAGCAAAATTATACAATACATAATGATATAAATTAAATACATATAATAAATATATAAAACTCTATAATGAATAATGATCATAACTGTATAATAAATGCGAACACACATTATATCACTGTGCTGTGAATGGAAGAATATCTAATTAGAAATTTACCTTTTATATATATTTGATAACATGGAACAGTAAAACATAAAGATCACAAGAAGTTATGAAAATAGGTTATGCAACTTAAGAAACAACAAGTTCTATGAAATGCACTTTAAGTTACTGCAATATCATGAGACACCATAAATAACCATAAGACGCGATAACTTAAGACAATATCATAAGACATACTACCAAAATAAGTATAATTTGTTCCTTCTTTTACATCAATAAGTTTTCTTTAAAAATTTAACCAGTGAATGCCAAAACAAAATTATTATCGGTGCCTTTGATGCAAGGTCACACAAAGATAAACTCGATTTAGCAAATTTCTGAAACATTAAAGTCAAAAGTGTTAAATTACAACTGTTAAGAAAGCAATTGTCTGGCAAATTTTAATTCTTATATGAAAACTGAATTAAATTTCGAATAAGTGACTGGGCTTGTACAGTATTTTAGAAGATATTTCATGTTCATACACTGAAAATAAATTGCACTTTAATGAAAGAGCTGGAAATATAGTCTGCATCATGCATAAAATATGATCAAATCTATTTGTTAAATACTTAATGCTTACTTTCAGGAATGTAGCTAGAGGGTAACAGTTTTTATATATTATTCTGAGAAATAACTTAAGATTGATTTGCAACACTTGGTATAAATAAAGATATTTTTCACCAAAGAATTAATATTATTTTCAGACTTTTTACTGTCAAACTAAATGTAGAAGCTAGACGATTTGAATATTTCATCTAACCTCTTCATTTAATGACATAAATGTATTTTTAACAGAATTAATTTTTACTCAGGGAAAGAACATGTTGTCTAGCTGCCCGGGTTTCAGCCCAGCTTTAATACAGAAAGCCAAAACACATCAAATACAATTGAATGATACAGCATTTTAAAATGTTGCAAAAATTTTAAATGCAATTTTGTGGAAGAGCTATTGCAATTACCTACATACTAAAACTTTGACCAAAAATTCAAGAAAACAAAGATACTCCCTTTTCTTTCCAATGAACAAAAGTCATATACTAACATAGGGATGCTCAACTTATTGTTCTGAGATGTCCAATACCTAGAAATTCTATATATTGTAGAATAGAACCTGCGTCTGAAAACAGACGACAGGTAAAACATAATTCAAATACTTTACTTTTAGCCTGGAAGCAGGTGTTCTATATTAAACTGTCTTAATTCACATACAGAATTAGTGATATAAAAGCTCAAAATGTTGTAGGAATCAAACACGCATTATACAGTCAAAAGTCTTTAATCCGGACTCGTCGGGACTTCGGCGATTCCGAATTATCGATTTTTACGGATTATAGATCATCAGTTTAAATCTGGTAAGATGGCATGCAGAAATTATAAAATGAAAAATATGAAACCGTAATTTATGAAATAAAGAGCAATTATGATCTAAAGGGTATCAAAATTTACAAAAAAAAAAAAAAAAAGCTTAATATTTATTTGTTTACTTTATTAAACATTTCTTTCAACGTGCGCATGCGTAATGCCGAATAAAATAAAAACATCAAATAAAATAAACATCCAATAAAATAAAACGGCATTATAAGCCGAATAAAATAAAAACATCTGCCCTGAAGATAAGGATAGTGCTGACAGATCAACTTACAGTTCATTGCGCGCCGTCTGTTTATCAACTGCGTTGCCGTACGCACAACACATGCGCAGAAAGTTTGTAGCTTTGAGGTACGGATTATAGATCATTCCGGATTAACGACTTTTGACTGTATTAACATTAAAAAAATCTATATACATTTATTAGAGTACGAGGATTGATCCTGAAATATTATAAGATCACTTTCAAAGAAATGATAGAAACATTTCACTCAGGGAAGGGACATTCTCTCTGGCTGCCCGTGTTCCATCCCAGCTTCTCTAACATAAGTTTCATAGTAGAATTTTAAAATTCCAGGAAAGAAACTTACGAAGAAATTATTGAACATACCTGGTTCTATGATTTAGCCATTCTTACAGACATAATAACTAAATCTTAAACTTCAAGGAAGGGGGAGAACTAAAGTCTTTGAATTAACCCGTTCACGATGGGCAATTTACTATGCTAAGCCTAACTTAAAAAAAAAAAAAAAAAGATAAATGAAATTCGTCTTAAAATTTTAGTTACATTATGAGAAGAACATTCAGGTAGTCGTCAGAATTAATTCTAAAACTTTATTATTATATTTTCCTTAAAGATTTTATAAAATACTCCTTCTAAAATAATATAATTTTGCCCTTTTCCCACAAATAAATATACATGGAAAAATATCCAAACAATCGCAAATTTTATTTAACACAACACACAATTAAAAAATATTAAAACCATGTTTCATAAAAATTCAACGAGCAAACAACGAAAAGTAAGCAATGTTTCAAAATGAGACAGTGTATGATATTCTTTGAAACATAGGTGTACATAAAGTCCAACCTTCCATTAGTCACAGGAATATAATATCTGCTGATATTTTACTCAGCAAATTTGACTCATTTAGCATTTGTATATGTTATACGGTCAGATAGAGCTTTCATATCGCCATTAAAAAACTTTCACTAAGCGATACAAAATATTCCTCTCAATGCCGGAAAACTCAAAGAGTAATAAAAAAGTCTTTAATAATTGAACATCTACTTCACTATAACCGATAATAAAAATAAGACAAATTAATAAATTAAATGAAAAGTATTCCAGAGCATCCAGAACATATTCATGTAGAAATCATCGAAGACCAATGCGGACTTAGAATACCTAGGGAGGTGACGTCATCCCAGCTTAGCACAGTGCGGAGCAATCGAGACCAATGCGAGATAGCGTCCAGACGGGGGGACGAGCGGAGGCAATCAGATGGCTTGTAAATTCTCCAAGAGTTGGTGGAAACAGACGATTTCCTTTGATGTTTAAGTTCCATGTAGCCAAGCTGATCATATTATCTAAAATAGCTGTGGATGTTGCGTGTGTATAGGACTGAAATGTTCATCATTACATGAATCCTGTGGACTGAGTTTAACTATCATGACATCACCTGCAATATTAATTTTTACTTGACTTACCTTTATTACTTTTATATATTTCTTATTAGTAAAATAAAGCTTTTAATAATGCAATATCCGCGCTCTCCTCATATTACGAAAATAAATTCTACATTCATTTGTTTATATAAAATGACCCATTACATTACTCAACACTTAGTGATTGTGTATATTCTACACATTTAGTTTAGATTGCTTTCGTTTGCCATTAAAAAAAGGTATACAGTGGATGGACAAAAATATGGAAACACCTTGTGAAATGCATGTTTGAAAAGAAAGATTGATTTTAATGAAATATGTAGGTGGCGCTGGCGTTTTTGACTTCTGACGCCACCTATACAACTTCGTAAATGTGCTAAACAGTTCAGTTGTTGTCGGAGTACTGTTATGTGAGGTTGTCATTGCATTATGTCAGAGTTAACAGACTTCGAACGTGGGCAAATTGTTGGAGCACGTATGGTAGGTGCTTCTGTAAGCAAGGTAGCCGAGGTGTTTAGTGTTTCAAGAGGTACTGTATCGAAGATTTATTCCGCATATTTGAAAAGCTGAAAAACATCATCTGCTAAATCACAGCGCAGACGAAAGTGTGTCCTGAGTGATCGTGACAGACGATCATTAAGGGCAATTGTGACAAAAAATAAGAAGACCACAGCTGCAAAAGTTACTGCTGAAATGAATGTTGTGTTACCGAACCCTGTGAGTACCAAAACAATTAGAAGGGAGCTTCATAAACAGGGAATTGCTGGCCGTGCTGCAATTGAGAGGCCACTCATCGGTGATGCTAATGCCCGTAACATGAAAAGGTGGTGTTTAAGTCATAAAGCCTGGACTGTAGAGCAGTGGAAGCGAGTAATATGGTCTGACGAGTCTTCTTTCACATTGTTTCCCACATCTGGCGGAGTTTACGTTTGAAGAACGCCATCTCAAGCCTATAATACAGACTGCTTGTTGCCAAGAGCGAAACATGGCAGGGTTCTGTTATGGTTTGGGCAGCCATATCGTGGTTCTCTGCTAGCCCCATGATAACTGTGTCAGGGCACATGACTGCCAAGACTTATGTGAACATTTTGGCCGATCAAGTTCATTCCATGGTACAAACTTTGTTTCCCGATGGTGATGGTGTCTTCCAAGACGACAAAGCGCCTGTTCACACAGCTCACATTGTCCAGGACTGGTTTTCTGAGCACGAGGATGAGTTGTCCCATCTCCCCTGGCCATCACAGTCACCAGACCTGAATATTATCAAACCTTTGTGGTCTACATTGGAACGGAAAGTGCGTTCTCGTTATCCACCGCCAACATCGTTATCTGAACTTGCCACCGTTTTGCAGGAAGAATGGTATAATATTCCCTTGGCAAACATACAGGAACTGTATTTATCCATTCCGAGAAGACTGCAAGCTGTTTTTGATGCCAACGAGTTTCCTACACCATATTAAGCAAAGAAACATGTTTTTTTAAAGGTATTTCCATATTTTTGACCAACCCCTGTATGTTTCGCTGAGGATTAAAAATATTCATCACAAAGCACCAAAAATCTAAGAGTAATAAAATAAATAAAAACAAGGGAGGAAAAATATCAGAGTAATAATAATAAAAAAATACTCTAATGATAGAACCTCTACCTCACTATATCCCCAAAATAAAAATGGTACCTCAATGCAGGACGAGCCCGTTTAAGAGACATTACATTGCTCAACACCCACCCACAAATCTCACTCGCATTCGGAAACAAAATACCAAAAATAAAAATCATTGCATAGGAATGAAGGTAACCATACTTAACTTCCCATATATTTCCCCATAACAGGCATACAGCTACATCTAGCGGCTAAAATTCAAATGTGTTACACCCGGTCGATACAGTGAATTAAATGGCGATTCAAATATAACATACCCGGCCTTGAGGTAATGTTCGCTGCTGATGCACATATGATCACACGCCTGTACTGAAGGGGGAAAGGGTATTATAAACTCATTTTAAAACAAAATTAATTTTGTGAAAATATTACACAAATTGAAGGAATATACATTTTTACTATAATGTAATCTACGATTTGTCACTTTGAAAATGTGGAGAACTAAAGCACGAAATAAAAGAAAACTGAAACAAACATTTGGAAAACCTAATCGAGCTTAAATTAGTTTCTAAATTAGATGTTTTGAGTGTATTTAAAATTAGGCCAACTACTACGTTCACTTCAAACCCATTACATAAGACTAGTATTTAAGAAAAATGGTAAAAGATTGCAAATATGTTAACAATTCTACTGATCTAGAAATAGAAATAATTGGTTTTCATCCTAATTAAGATGAAGAATATCACAAAAAGCCATTTGAATAGTCCTAGATCAGAAAAATCATGAACTGTTAAACTTTTAAAAAGATAAATTCCTTCTTTCGATCTACTGAAAAATGTGAAAGAGGATTTTCAACAACAAACTTGTTAAAATCAATGTTCAGATACAGAAAAACAAACAAACATCTGGACGACTGCATGGATTTAGCAATAACATCGCATCTACCAGAGGCAGAAAAAAAAAACTCTCAGAAGAAATGCAATGTTAAATTTCACATTAAAATATGATTTTCCTGTATTTAATTTTCATCTTGCTGAATTTTTTTGTAAATAATACAAAGAGTATACCTTTTCTTTAAGATATTATACCACACATTTTTATACTTTGTGTAATGCACTTATAACTGAAATATTAAAAGTGCAATATATAATTGCAGCTAGCCAAAAATTTATAAACTTAAAATTGGCTCCCATTAAGTTAAAGTTGTTAATAACTGCACCAAGGGAAGGAATGCAATTTTATTTCTTTGTCTGTATTTGGTTTCATTTTCATATAGAAAGAGTTAAAAATAGGTTACCTAGGTAACAAAATTTAAACACACATTTTCAGGAAAAATTACAGAATAAAAGATTTTGTTTCCCTGAAGACACAACACCTCGCTATTCCAGCTATGATACAGACTGCATACTGTCATAGAGAAATTCCTTTTTTAAACAGGGAATTCATATACTTTAATCTGTTTTTACACAAGTACTGTTTATGACTAATCCATGGTCCAGGAGTAAAATACTTTATAGTACACCCATCTAAATTTTTATTATTTCCGGTCATCTGTATAGACTGTTTACCTATCACGACTAAACTCCCAATCTGCATTCCAAATAATTCATACAATTCTTCAAGTCATATTTCGTAGTCTATCATTTTTAATACGGCAGGTACTTGCTGAGCGCAGACTTGTAAAGCGTAATTTCGCGTATAGCAGTATTTGAAAGGATCCCATTTTATTTGTCCACTGCTAGAATTTCGTTCATACGTGGTGCAACATTCATCCATCAACACCGGAAAGAATTTATCTGCTACTTTAAACAATTTCCATCGACTGAAAATGAAGTCCGAAAAATCTTACAAATTTCAAAAGCAATCGATGCCGAAGAAATTTCACATATGGAAGACAGAGAAGTCAAACAATGAATCAGAAAATTACAAAAGAAGAATTGGGGTCTTATAAAACCCCTTGATAATAAAAGCGCTCATTATGAAGTAGAGCTTTTAACTGAAGATAAGATGAAAAAATTGTTAAATAACACAAAAAGCAATGTCTGATCTTCTAGCGAAGAATTACCCAATTAAAGGAAAAACATGTGCTCTTTACAGCGGCACGCATACAGTTGCATCAATCATTCTTTAAGCAAAAGACATCAGCTTTCTCAAAAAATATTTCTGTCATGCATTTGCCAAGAGAACGGAAAGAAGTCCAAAAGAAACTTTCAGAGTGCTTTGCAAAACAAAGTGGAAAGTTATTCTGCAGAATTTTACTTCGATAATAATAAAACATCTCTGATTTGATTTCAAAACAAATTTTTATTTGTGAAATCAATTTTAAATAGATCTTCGCAAATAGGTTCATAAAGCTTCCCAATATGCCAAAATAGTTCAGATTAAGGGGAAAATTTAATAAAGTATGCTTAAAACAACTAATAAAAAGCACATTTTGAGCAGCCTTAACAGAAGACAATTTGGCCTCACTAACTTTCATTACGATTACTCATTAAATTTTTATTTACATTTCTTTTTTGTTCAACATTTAACTTTCAATGGTTTTAAGAGAAAAAGCACTTGATAGACAGACTCTAAATTCGGAAAATCTGAAACAAAATTGGTTTATACACAGGCAGAGTAATTACACTGACCTGCTGGGAAGAGAAGACCCCGTTGGACAAGGAAAATATTAGGCCAGACAGAGAGGGAAATGCTTAGCCTCCTCCTCGTAATGCGAAAGGAGGCCACTTAGAAAAAATTACACTACAGCAGTAATTTTGAAACCACTAAGAAGCAACAGAACTCTAACAAATTTCAGACTTCTGATAATTATAGTGTGATTAACAGTTCAACCTCACTTCGAATATTACAATACAATATAAAGAAAGAACCAATTCAGACACTTCAATATGGAATTCAAAACCTAAGAAATTAATGCATAGACGCTACCCTAAACATTAAAACATAATATGAAGCGTTCACGTAAAATAAATAAGTAGTAAAACTCCAATATAAAGCAACATGTGAAAAGGGACCTACAAATTATAACATTCAAGCAGTTCTAGTGAAAAGAAAGTTAATATAAAACAAGAATTACCAGCCACAGATGTCTTTTTGCTCTGCACTATTTCTCCGTTCTTTTTCTTTCATGATATGTTCTGCAATCCAAGAGTGCACAAAAATGATGACAAATTACACTAGAAGAGGCCAAGGGGGGGAAGGAATCATTAGATTTTAACTACTTTGAAATTAAAGAATATCTATACATAAAGAGAAATTTCTAATATTGTTTCTTAATATATAAAACTTCGAAAGTAGCCTTCTTTGTTTTAAATTCCAGCAATGTGCTACATTGTTACTAAAATCATGATTGCAGTCAATAGAAAAGCAAATGATTTTCCTTATACGACAGAAGTACAGTAAGCGAAAGAGGTTTTTAATGTATGGGTACAACATGAACAATGAAAGAAAAAAAAAATTATACATTTATTACAGATACACAGAATAAAAGGGATAATGATCTTCGAGAAAAGTAAATAATTTTAGCGCTGGTACAAAAATGGCACCGAAAGTCAATAAGCAGGTAATTTTAAACGACAAATAAACAAAATAAACTTTACTGCTAGCTTTGAAGCAGGTGTTATATATAAAACTATCTTAATTCACACACAGAATTAGTGACATAACAGATCAAAAAAGAGTAAGAATCAAACTCGCAATATATTGACATTAAAAGAGCTATACATATATACTTTTATAGCTTTTTTTTTTTTTTTTTTTTTTTTTTTTTTTTTTAGAAAGGGCTCAAAAACACCATTCTAAAAACAGATTTCGAAAAACATCTTGGAATCAAAAGTCATAAACCATAAAATAAATATTTCATTCAGAATTTTAACGCAAGAACCGTTTCTAATTTTAAGTTCTTTACTTAGGTACACTCATCCATGAGAGAGGACAGCTTAGTCCAATGTACAAGAAATTATCCTGTAATATTACCACGTCACTTTAATGAAACTATAGCAATATTTCATTCAGGGAAAGAACATATTGTCTAGCTGCCCAAGTTCGAGCCCAGCTTTAATACAGCAAGCCAAAACACATCAAATGCCATTGAATGATATACCATTTTGAAATGTTGCAAAAAATTTAAATAAAATTTCGTGAATGAGCTATTGCAATTACCTATATACTAAAATTTTGACCAAAAATTCAACAAAACTAAGATACTCTTTTTTTCTTTCGAACGAATCAAAGTCATATACCAATAGAGGGATGCTCAACTTATTGTACTATAAAACCTAAACATAGGAATGAAATTTTTTTAGCTATGTGAGATGTCCAATACCGAGAAATTCCATAAATTGTAGATTAGAACGTACCTCTCAAAACACACGAAAGGTAAAACACAATTCAAATACTTTACTTTTAGTCTTGAAGCAGATGTTCTATATTAAACTGTCTTAGCTCACATACAGAATTAGTAATATAATAGCTCAAAATGTTGTAAGAACAAAACACGCATTATATAAACAATAAAAAAAAATCTACATACATTTATTAGTGTTACGAGGGTTTATTCTGAAATATTATAATGCCACTTTCAGTGAAATGATAGAAATTTTCACTCAGGGAAGAGACATTCTGTCTGGCTGCCTGGGTTCCATCCCAGCTTCTGTTACAAAAGTTTCATAGAAGAATTTTAAAAATCTAGAAACGAAACTCATGAAGAAATTATTGACCATAATTCGTTCTACGAATTAGACATTCTTACAGACATAATAACTAATATCTTAAACTTGAGCAGGGAAGAGAACTAAAGTCTTTGAATTTAAGGTTATTTTAAATTCATATTAAATCAAACTTAATTTTGTAAAAATATTACACAAATATAAGGAATATACATTTTTACCATAATGGAATGTACATTTTGCCACTTTGAAAATCTGGAGAACTAAAGCGTGAAATATAAGAAAACTGAAACAAACATTTGGAAAATCTAACCGAGCTTAAATTAGTTTCTAAATTAGATGTTTTTAGTGTATTTAAAATTAGGCCCACTACTACGTTCACTTCAAACCCATTACATAAGACTAGTATTTAAGAAAAATGGTAAAAGATTGCAAATATGTTAACAATTCTACTGATCTAGAAATAGAAATAATTGGTTTTCATCCTAATTAAGATGAAGAATATCACAAAAAGCCATTTGAATAGTCCTAGATCAGAAAAATCATGAACTGTTAAACTTTTAAAAAGATAAATTCCTGCTTTCGATCTACTGAAAAATATGAAAGAGGATTTTCAACAACAAACTTGTTAAAATCAATTTTCAGATACAGAATAACAAACAAACATCCGGACGACTGCATGGATTTAGCAATAACATCGCATGTACCAGAGGGAGAAAAAAAAAAAACTCTCAGAAGAAATGCAATGTTAAATTTCACATTAAAATATGATTTCCCTGTATTTAATTTTCATCTTCCTGATTTTTTTTGTAAATAATACAAAGAGCATACCTTTTCTTTAAGATATTATACCACACATTTTTATACTTTGTGTAATGCACTTATAACTGAAATATTAAAAGTGCAATATATAATTGCAGCTAGCCAAAATTTTACAAACTTAAAATTGGCTCCCATTAAGTTAAAGTTGTTAATAACTGCACCAAGGGAAGGAATGCAATTTTATTTCTTTGTCTGTATTTGGTTTCATTTTCATATAGAAAGAGTTAAAAATAGGTTACCTAGGTAACAAAATTTAAACACACATTTTCAGGAAAAATTACAGAATAACAGATTTTGTTTCCCTGAAGACACAACACCTTGCTATTCCAGCTATGATACAGACTGCATACTGTCATAGAGAAATTCCTTTCTTAAACAGGGAATTCATATACTTTAATCTGTTTTTACACAAGTACTGTTTATGACTAATCCATGGTCCAGGAGTAAAATGCTACACCCATCTAAATTTTTATTATTTCCGGTCATCTGTATACACTGTTTACCTATCACGACTAAACTCCCAATCTCCATTCCAAATAACTCATACAATTCTTCAAGTCATATTTCGTAGTCTATCATTTTTAATACGGCAGGTACTTGCTGAGCGCAGACTTGTAAAGCGTGACTTCGCGTATAGCAGTATTTTAAAGGATCCCATTTTATTTGTCCACTGCTAGAATTTCATTCATACGTGGTGCAACATTCATCCATCAACACCGGAACGAATTTATCTGCTACTTTAAACAATTTCCATCGACTGAAAATGAAGTCCGAAAAATCTTACAAATTTCAAAAGCAATCGATGCCGAAGAATTTTCACATATGGAAGACAGAGAAGTCAAACAATGAATCAGAAAATTACAAAAGAATAATTGGGGTCTTATAAAACCCCTTGATAATAAAAGCGCTCATTATGAAGAAGAGCTTTTAACTGAAGATAAGATGAAGAAATTGTTAAATAACACAAAAAGCAATGTCTGATCTTCTAGTGAAGAATTACCCAATTAAAGAAAAAACATGTGCTCTTTACAGCGGCACGCATACAGCGGCATCAATCATTCTTATAAGCAAAAGACATCAGCTTTCTCAAAAAATATTTCTGTCATGCATTTGCCAAGAGAACGGAAAGAAGTCCAAAACAAACTTTCAGAGTGCTTTGCAAAACAAAGCGGAAAGTTATTCGGCAGAATTTTACTTCGATAATAATAAAACATCTCTGATTAAGACACAATAACACGCCGAACAAATACTAATTCAGAAGTCAAGCAACAAAAATCAGCGTTAATTTACAAAATTTTCACAGGACTAGTTTCGATGGTTTTACCGAACCATCATCTTCAGCTGCAAAACCGCAAATGAACAAGATAGGAAATAATGTTTAGATAAGATAAGAAAGCCTGGACAAGAATAAGCAAGTGGCGCCATCTGTTGGCGAAACCAGAACTAAAACATAATTTCTCTAAAAGCCGAAAGCAAATTTGGATTGGAATTAGGATCGTTAACTAGAACAGAAAGATTTTTATGAATGTGAAATGCCTCTAGAAAATCCAGTTCTCCAATGGAAGATGTTTTTTGAATAATTTTGGCAGCAGAAAAATTGAAAGTGTGATTTTCGGACCAACAATGTTGAGCAACAGAAGACTTCTGTGTTTCCTTTTTTCTAACATACGCCTCATGTTCTTTGACGCGAAATTTTAAGGCTCTCTTAGTTTGGCCAATGTAAATTAAACCGCACTGGCAAGGAATCCTATAAATACCCCAGGAATTCATATCCGGAATGGGGTCCTTGAGTATAGAAGTTGGAATTTTATTGATGGGAGAGTAAACAACCCGAAAGTTAAATTTCTGCAAAATATGTGCAACTTTATAGCTAATTGATGGAAAGAAGGGAATGACAACAGAATTTTTATAATCTCCTAAAATAAGAGTGTGGCTTTTAGTGTGTTGAGATGAGAATTTTTTAACTGCTTGATTAATAATGTTGGGTGAAAAGCCCCTGTCAATAGCTATTGCTTTTAAATAATTTAGTTCTTCATCAAGGGCTAGTTTGGAGGAGCAAACTTGAAGAGCACGGAAAACATAGGAATAAAATGAAGCTAACTTTTGTTTAGTCGGATGACATGATTTAAAGTGTGGTGGAAGGCATACCGATGAAGGTTTACGGTAAACTGTAATACTGAAGTTGGATGTGTTACGTGTGACCAGAATGTCGAGAAACGGAAGAGAATTGCAAGTCTCAAGTTCAAAAGTGAACTGAATAGCAGGATCAATAGAATTCATTGTTGAAAGAACTCTATTTAAATCATCTTTATTACCTTCAAACAGGGTAAAAGTATCGTCTACGTAGCGGAACCATGCCGGGAAGTTTAAAGTTTCAAATAATTTTGATTCATAATAATGCATGTAGATATCAGCCAGGATGGGACTGAGGGGGCTTCTCATGGCTAATCCCTCAGTTTGCTTGTAATATTTATTTTGGAAAACAAAATGTGTTTGTTTCAAACAGAGTTGAGTGAGAGAAATTAGCTCATCAATTTCGATGCAAGAGAAATGAAATTCGCGAAGTCTGGTTTCTAGACATCTTAATGCACCCTCCACTGGGACATTGGTGAATAATGATTTTACATCAAAAGAAACCATGAGTAAATTACGAGGAGAAATGTTTTTAACCTTTTTTACAAACTCTATTGAATTTTTTATGGTGTAAATGTTATTGTCTAATAGAGTGGAAAATCTAGAAACTAAATATTTAGCTAATGGATACGAGGCAGTACCTAAATTTGATACAATAGGGCGGAAAGGAATACCACTTTTATGAATTTTGGGAAGAGCATATAATCTGGCACAATTCGCAATAGATGGGATAAGCGAATGTTTTAAGTTGCTTGAAATGATTTGCGAAGATTTGATCGCAGTTTTTATTTTGGATAAGTCCGAAGGTGAAGGATCTTTAGGGATCGGATTATATGCTCCTTCGTTTAAGAGTTTAGTGACACCATCGATGTAAGTGTTCTTATCCATGACGACTATCTGGCCACCTTTGTCGGCCTTTGAAATGACAATATCCGGGTTAGAATGAATCTCGCGCATTGTAGCTCTTTCTCTCGCAGTTAGATTTGGTTTCAAAGGTTTATTATTGAATTTCACATTATGAGCGATAAGATGCCTAATCATTTCTTTCTGTGAATCTGAAACTTTACTGAACTTGAAAGCTTTTTCGATAGGAGCCAAAATCTTTGGAATCGAAGGTTTACAGGTTTGTGAGAAGTTAAAATTATATTTTAGAATTCTCTCTTGTTCTTCTGAAAGACTAACATTAGAAATATTAACTATTGGCTTGATGTTTACAATAGGAAGATTTTTTGAACTACTTGGACTGGAAGACTGTAAAAGAAGTTTTTCGAATTTAACTGCAAGGGTGTTTTTATGACGGTTAACTGCATTCTCCGTTCTAGACCAAGACTTTTGTTCAAGGGCAGTGAATTTTGGATATGTTTTAGCGAGTTCCAGATGAAGCTTATAGAGTTCATGTTCAATTTTGGACAATTGTTGACGTGTATCCCTTATCACGGACCGAAGTAAGGCAAGTTTGCAATTTAACAGAATTCTTGAAACGCGACTCGAAGGTTTTTGATTAGATTTGATTTGAATAAAATTGGGGATCAATTTTTTACATTTACATTTAAGTAAAAAGTCAAGATGATTCAGGAATTTTTGCCGTTTCAGGCGTAATTTAGTGAAACGATTAACAGATGAAGGCATGATAAACAATGCAGAAAATCAAACTAAATTAACTAAGCAATAATAAAGTACACACAAAATAGCAGAAAAATCCCTCACTGAAATGGATAGAAAACAAAATGTTTGTAAGCAAAATGCATGAAATCAGACAAGCAAAGCACAATATGCAAATGTACAAAACATAAACATAACTTGAAAATT
Source organism: Stegodyphus dumicola (assembly GCF_044657685.1). Classification (NCBI taxonomy): domain Eukaryota; kingdom Metazoa; phylum Arthropoda; class Arachnida; order Araneae; family Eresidae; genus Stegodyphus; species Stegodyphus dumicola. The sequence continues at coordinate 71,961,938 of NC_140780.1, forward strand.
GCAAAAATGTACTCACCGAAACTCCTACAATCACAAAATGGCGGCCACACCACGTGCAAAAAAGAAAGCAAAATGTAAGCCTGTTTGGGGCTTCTATAATTAAGACACAATAACACGCCGAACAAATACTAATTCAGAAGTCAAACAACAAAAATCAGCGTTAATTTACAAAATTTTCACAGGACTAGTTTCGATGGTTTTACCGAACCATCATCTTCAGCTGCAAAACCGCAAATGAACAAGATAGGAAATAATGTTTAGATAAGATAAGAAAGCCTGGACAAGAATAAGCAAGTGGCGCCATCTGTTGGCGAAACCAGAACTAAAACATAATTTCTCTAAAAGCCGAAGGCAAATTTGGATTGGAATTAGGATCGTTAACTAAAACAGAAAGATTTTTATGAATGTGAAATGCCTCTAGAAAATCCAGTTCTCCAATGGAAGATGTTTTTTGAATAATTTTGGCAGCAGAAAAATTGAAAGTGTGATTTTCGGACCAACAATGTTGAGCAACAGAAGACTTCTGTGTTTCCTTTTTTCTAACATATGCCTCATGTTCTTTGACGCGAAATTTTAAGGCTCTCTTAGTTTGGCCAATGTAAATTAAACCGCACTGGCAAGGAATCCTATAAATACCCCAGGAATTCATATCCGGAATGGGGTCCTTGAGTATAGAAGTTGGAATTTTATTGATGGGAGAGTAAACAACCCGAAAGTTAAATTTCTGCAAAATATGTGCAACTTTATAGCTAATTGATGGAAAGAAGGGAATGACAACAGAATTTTTATAATCTCCTAAAATAAGAGTGTGGCTTTTAGTGTGTTGAGATGAGAATTTTTTAACTGCTTGATTAATAATGTTGGGTGAAAAGCCCCTGTCAATAGCTATTGCTTTTAAATAATTTAGTTCTTCATCAAGGGCTAGTTTGGAGGAGCAAACTTGAAGAGCACGGAAAACATAGGAATAAAATGAAGCTAACTTTTGTTTAGTCGGATGACATGATTTAAAGTGTGGTGGAAGGCATACCGATGAAGGTTTACGGTAAACTGTAATACTGAAGTTGGATGTGTTACGTGTGACCAGAATGTCGAGAAACGGAAGAGAATTGCAAGTCTCAAGTTCAAAAGTGAACTGAATAGCAGGATCAATAGAATTCATTGTTGAAAGAACTCTATTTAAATCATCTTTATTACCTTCAAACAGGGTAAAAGTATCGTCTACGTAGCGGAACCATGCCGGGAAGTTTAAAGTTTCAAATAATTTTGATTCATAATAATGCATGTAGATATCAGCCAGGATGGGACTGAGGGGGCTTCCCATGGCTAATCCCTCAGTTTGCTTGTAATATTTATTTTGGAAAACAAAATGTGTTTGTTTCAAACAGAGTTGAGTGAGAGAAATTAGCTCATCAATTTCGATGCAAGAGAAATGAAATTCGCGAAGTCTGGTTTCTAGACATCTTAATGCACCCTCCACTGGGACATTGGTGAATAATGATTTTACATCAAAAGAAACCATGAGTAAATTACGAGGAGAAATGTTTTTAACCTTTTTTACAAACTCTATTGAATTTTTTATGGTGTAAATGTTATTGTCTAATAGAGTGGAAAATCTAGAAACTAAATATTTAGCTAATGGATACGAGGCAGTACCTAAATTTGATACAATAGGGCGGAAAGGAATACCACTTTTATGAATTTTGGGAAGAGCATATAATCTGGCACAATTCGCAATAGATGGGATAAGCGAATGTTTTAAGTTGCTTGAAATGATTTGCGAAGATTTGATCGCAGTTTTTATTTTGGATAAGTCCGAAGGTGAAGGATCTTTAGGGATCGGATTATATGCTCCTTCGTTTAAGAGTTTAGTGACACCATCGATGTAAGTGTTCTTATCCATGACGACTATCTGGCCACCTTTGTCGGCCTTTGAAATGACAATATCCGAGTTAGAATGAATCTCGCGCATTGTAGCTCTTTCTCTCGCAGTTAGATTTGGTTTCAAAGGTTTATTATTGAATTTCACATTATGAGCGATAAGATGCCTAATCATTTCTTTCTGTGAATCTGAAACTTTACTGAACTTGAAAGCTTTTTCGATAGGAGCCAAAATCTTTGGAATCGAAGGTTTACAGGTTTGTGAGAAGTTAAAATTATATTTTAGAATTCTCTCTTGTTCTTCTGAAAGACTAACATTAGAAATATTAACTATTGGCTTGATGTTTACAATAGGAAGATTTTTTGAACTACTTGGACTGGAAGACTGTAAAAGAAGTTTTTCGAATTTAACTGCAAGGGTGTTTTTATGACGGTTAACTGCATTCTCCGTTCTAGACCAAGACTTTTGTTCAAGGGCAGTGAATTTTGGATATGTTTTAGCGAGTTCCAGATGAAGCTTATAGAGTTCATGTTCAATTTTGGACAATTGTTGACGTGTATCCCTTATCACGGACCGAAGTAAGGCAAGTTTGCAATTTAACAGAATTCTTGAAACGCGACTCGAAGGTTTTTGATTAGATTTGATTTGAATAAAATTGGGGATCAATTTTTTACATTTACATTTAAGTAAAAAGTCAAGATGATTCAGGAATTTTTGCCGTTTCAGGCGTAATTTAGTGAAACGATTAACAGATGAAGGCATGATAAACAATGCAGAAAATCAAACTAAATTAACTAAGCAATAATAAAGTACACACAAAATAGCAGAAAAATCCCTCACTGAAATGGATAGAAAACAAAATGTTTGTAAGCAAAATGCATGAAATCAGACAAGCAAAGCACAATATGCAAATGTACAAAACATAAACATAACTTGAAAATTGCAAAAATGTACTCACCGAAACTCCTACAATCACAAAATGGCGGCCACACCACGTGCAAAAAAGAAAGCAAAATGTAAGCCTGTTTGGGGCTTCTATAATTAAGACACAATAACACGCCGAACAAATACTAATTCAGAAGTCAAACAACAAAAATCAGCGTTAATTTACAAAATTTTCACAGGACTAGTTTCGATGGTTTTACCGAACCATCATCTTCAGCTGCAAAACCGCAAATGAACAAGATAGGAAATAATGTTTAGATAAGATAAGAAAGCCTGGACAAGAATAAGCCAGTGGCGCCATCTGTTGGCGAAACCAGAACTAAAACATAATTTCTCTAAAAGCCGAAGGCAAATTTGGATTGGAATTAGGATCGTTAACTAAAACAGAAAGATTTTTATGAATGTGAAATGCCTCTAGAAAATCCAGTTCTCCAATGGAAGATGTTTTTTGAATAATTTTGGCAGCAGAAAAATTGAAAGTGTGATTTTCGGACCAACAATGTTGAGCAACAGAAGACTTCTGTGTTTCCTTTTTTCTAACATATGCCTCATGTTCTTTGACGCGAAATTTTAAGGCTCTCTTAGTTTGGCCAATGTAAATTAAACCGCACTGGCAAGGAATCCTATAAATACCCCAGGAATTCATATCCGGAATGGGGTCCTTGAGTATAGAAGTTGGAATCTTATTGATGGGAGAGTAAACAACCCGAAAGTTAAATTTCTGCAAAATATGTGCAACTTTATAGCTAATTGATGGAAAGAAGGGAATGACAACAGAATTTTTATAATCTCCTAAAATAAGAGTGTGGCTTTTAGTGTGTTGAGATGAGAATTTTTTAACTGCTTGATTAATAATGTTGGGTGAAAAGCCCCTGTCAATAGCTATTGCTTTTAAATAATTTAGTTCTTCATCAAGGGCTAGTTTGGAGGAGCAAACTTGAAGAGCACGGAAAACATAGGAATAAAATGAAGCTAACTTTTGTTTAGTCGGATGACATGATTTAAAGTGTGGTGGAAGGCATACCGATGAAGGTTTACGGTAAACTGTAATACTGAAGTTGGATGTGTTACGTGTGACCAGAATGTCGAGAAACGGAAGAGAATTGCAAGTCTCAAGTTCAAAAGTGAACTGAATAGCAGGATCAATAGAATTCATTGTTGAAAGAACTCTATTTAAATCATCTTTATTACCTTCAAACAGGGTAAAAGTATCGTCTACGTAGCGGAACCATGCCGGGAAGTTTAAAGTTTCAAATAATTTTGATTCATAATAATGCATGTAGATATCAGCCAGGATGGGACTGAGGGGGCTTCCCATGGCTAATCCCTCAGTTTGCTTGTAATATTTATTTTGGAAAACAAAATGTGTTTGTTTCAAACAGAGTTGAGTGAGAGAAATTAGCTCATCAATTTCGATGCAAGAGAAATGAAATTCGCGAAGTCTGGTTTCTAGACATCTTAATGCACCCTCCACTGGGACATTGGTGAATAATGATTTTACATCAAAAGAAACCATGAGTAAATTACGAGGAGAAATGTTTTTAACCTTTTTTACAAACTCTATTGAATTTTTTATGGTGTAAATGTTATTGTCTAATAGAGTGGAAAATCTAGAAACTAAATATTTAGCTAATGGATACGAGGCAGTACCTAAATTTGATACAATAGGGCGGAAAGGAATACCACTTTTATGAATTTTGGGAAGAGCATATAATCTGGCACAATTCGCAATAGATGGGATAAGCGAATGTTTTAAGTTGCTTGAAATGATTTGCGAAGATTTGATCGCAGTTTTTATTTTGGATAAGTCCGAAGGTGAAGGATCTTTAGGGATCGGATTATATGCTCCTTCGTTTAAGAGTTTAGTGACACCATCGATGTAAGTGTTCTTATCCATGACGACTATCTGGCCACCTTTGTCGGCCTTTGAAATGACAATATCCGAGTTAGAATGAATCTCGCGCATTGTAGCTCTTTCTCTCGCAGTTAGATTTGGTTTCAAAGGTTTATTATTGAATTTCACATTATGAGCGATAAGATGCCTAATCATTTCTTTCTGTGAATCTGAAACTTTACTGAACTTGAAAGCTTTTTCGATAGGAGCCAAAATCTTTGGAATCGAAGGTTTACAGGTTTGTGAGAAGTTAAAATTATATTTTAGAATTCTCTCTTGTTCTTCTGAAAGACTAACATTAGAAATATTAACTATTGGCTTGATGTTTACAATAGGAAGATTTTTTGAACTACTTGGACTGGAAGACTGTAAAAGAAGTTTTTCGAATTTAACTGCAAGGGTGTTTTTATGACGGTTAACTGCATTCTCCGTTCTAGACCAAGACTTTTGTTCAAGGGCAGTGAATTTTGGATATGTTTTAGCGAGTTCCAGATGAAGCTTATAGAGTTCATGTTCAATTTTGGACAATTGTTGACGTGTATCCCTTATCACGGACCGAAGTAAGGCAAGTTTGCAATTTAACAGAATTCTTGAAACGCGACTCGAAGGTTTTTGATTAGATTTGATTTGAATAAAATTGGGGATCAATTTTTTACATTTACATTTAAGTAAAAAGTCAAGATGATTCAGGAATTTTTGCCGTTTCAGGCGTAATTTAGTGAAACGATTAACAGATGAAGGCATGATAAACAATGCAGAAAATCAAACTAAATTAACTAAGCAATAATAAAGTACACACAAAATAGCAGAAAAATCCCTCACTGAAATGGATAGAAAACAAAATGTTTGTAAGCAAAATGCATGAAATCAGACAAGCAAAGCACAATATGCAAATGTACAAAACATAAACATAACTTGAAAATTGCAAAAATGTACTCACCGAAACTCCTACAATCACAAAATGGCGGCCACACCACGTGCAAAAAAGAAAGCAAAATGTAAGCCTGTTTGGGGCTTCTATAATTAAGACACAATAACACGCCGAACAAATACTAATTCAGAAGTCAAACAACAAAAATCAGCGTTAATTTACAAAATTTTCACAGGACTAGTTTCGATGGTTTTACCGAACCATCATCTTCAGCTGCAAAACCGCAAATGAACAAGATAGGAAATAATGTTTAGATAAGATAAGAAAGCCTGGACAAGAATAAGCCAGTGGCGCCATCTGTTGGCGAAACCAGAACTAAAACATAATTTCTCTAAAAGCCGAAGGCAAATTTGGATTGGAATTAGGATCGTTAACTAAAACAGAAAGATTTTTATGAATGTGAAATGCCTCTAGAAAATCCAGTTCTCCAATGGAAGATGTTTTTTGAATAATTTTGGCAGCAGAAAAATTGAAAGTGTGATTTTCGGACCAACAATGTTGAGCAACAGAAGACTTCTGTGTTTCCTTTTTTCTAACATATGCCTCATGTTCTTTGACGCGAAATTTTAAGGCTCTCTTAGTTTGGCCAATGTAAATTAAACCGCACTGGCAAGGAATCCTATAAATACCCCAGGAATTCATATCCGGAATGGGGTCCTTGAGTATAGAAGTTGGAATCTTATTGATGGGAGAGTAAACAACCCGAAAGTTAAATTTCTGCAAAATATGTGCAACTTTATAGCTAATTGATGGAAAGAAGGGAATGACAACAGAATTTTTATAATCTCCTAAAATAAGAGTGTGGCTTTTAGTGTGTTGAGATGAGAATTTTTTAACTGCTTGATTAATAATGTTGGGTGAAAAGCCCCTGTCAATAGCTATTGCTTTTAAATAATTTAGTTCTTCATCAAGGGCTAGTTTGGAGGAGCAAACTTGAAGAGCACGGAAAACATAGGAATAAAATGAAGCTAACTTTTGTTTAGTCGGATGACATGATTTAAAGTGTGGTGGAAGGCATACCGATGAAGGTTTACGGTAAACTGTAATACTGAAGTTGGATGTGTTACGTGTGACCAGAATGTCGAGAAACGGAAGAGAATTGCAAGTCTCAAGTTCAAAAGTGAACTGAATAGCAGGATCAATAGAATTCATTGTTGAAAGAACTCTATTTAAATCATCTTTATTACCTTCAAACAGGGTAAAAGTATCGTCTACGTAGCGGAACCATGCCGGGAAGTTTAAAGTTTCAAATAATTTTGATTCATAATAATGCATGTAGATATCAGCCAGGATGGGACTGAGGGGGCTTCCCTTGGCTAATCCCTCAGTTTGCTTGTAATATTTATTTTGGAAAACAAAATGTGTTTGTTTCAAACAGAGTTGAGTGAGAGAAATTAGCTCATCAATTTCGATGCAAGAGAAATGAAATTCGCGAAGTCTGGTTTCTAAACATCTTAATGCACCCTCCACTGGGACATTGGTGAATAATGATTTTACATCAAAAGAAACCATGAGTAAATTACGAGGAGAAATGTTTTTAACCTTTTTTACAAACTCTATTGAATTTTTTATGGTGTAAATGTTATTGTCTAATAGAGTGGAAAATCTAGAAACTAAATATTTAGCTAATGGATACGAGGCAGTACCTAAATTTGATACAATAGGGCGGAAAGGAATACCACTTTTATGAATTTTGGGAAGAGCATATAATCTGGCACAATTCGCAACAGATGGGATAAGCGAATGTTTTAAGTTGCTTGAAATGATTTGCGAAGATTTGATCGCAGTTTTTATTTTGGATAAGTCCGAAGGTGAAGGATCTTTAGGGATCGGATTATATGCTCCTTCGTTTAAGAGTTTAGTGACACCATCGATGTAAGTGTTCTTATCCATGACGACTATCTGGCCACCTTTGTCGGCCTTTGAAATGACAATTTGAAATGATCCGGGTTAGAATGAATCTTGCGCATTGTAGCTCTTTCTCTCGCAGTTAGATTTGGTTTCAAAGGTTTATTATTGAATTTCACATTATGAGCGATAAGATGCCTAATCATTTCTTTCTGTGAATCTGAAACTTTACTGAACTTGAAAGCTTTTTCGATAGGAGCCAAAATCTTTGGAATCGAAGGTTTACAGGTTTGTGAGAAGTTAAAATTATATTTTAGAATTCTCTCTTGTTCTTCTGAAAGACTAACATTAGAAATATTAACTATTGGCTTGATGTTTACAATAGGAAGATTTTTTGAACTACTTGGACTGGAAGACTGTAAAAGAAGTTTTTCGAATTTAACTGCAAGGGTGTTTTTATGACGGTTAACTGCATTCTCCGTTCTAGACCAAGACTTTTGTTCAAGGGCAGTGAATTTTGGATATGTTTTAGCGAGTTCCAGATGAAGCTTATAGAGTTCATGTTCAATTTTGGACAATTGTTGACGTGTATCCCTTATCACGGACCGAAGTAAGGCAAGTTTGCAATTTAACAGAATTCTTGAAACGCGACTCGAAGGTTTTTGATTAGATTTGATTTGAATAAAATTGGGGATCAATTTTTTACATTTACATTTAAGTAAAAAGTCAAGATGATTCAGGAATTTTTGCCGTTTCAGGCGTAATTTAGTGAAACGATTAACGGATGAAGGCATGATAAACAATGCAGAAAATCAAACTAAATTAACTAAGCAATAATAAAGTACACACAAAAGAGCAGAAAAATCGCTAACTGAAATGAATAGAAAACAAAATGTTTATAAGCAAAATGCATGAAATCAGACAAGCAAAGCACAATATGCAAATGTACAAAACATAAACATAACTTGAAAATTGCAAAAATGTACTCACCGAAACTCCTACAATCACAAAATGGCGGCCACACCACGTGCAAAAAAGAAAGCAAAATGTAAGCCTGTTTGGGGCTTCTATAATTAAGACACAATAACACGCCGAACAAATACTAATTCAGAAGTCAAACAACAAAAATCAGCGTTAATTTACAAAATTTTCACAGGACTAGTTTCGATGGTTTTACCGAACCATCATCTTCAGCTGCAAAACCGCAAATGAACAAGATAGGAAATAATGTTTAGATAAGATAAGAAAGCCTGGACAAGAATAAGCAAGTGGCGCCATCTGTTGGCGAAACCAGAACTAAAACATAATTTCTCTAAAAGCCGAAGGCAAATTTGGATTGGAATTAGGATCGTTAACTAAAACAGAAAGATTTTTATGAATGTGAAATGCCTCTAGAAAATCCAGTTCTCCAATGGAAGATGTTTTTTGAATAATTTTGGCAGCAGAAAAATTGAAAGTGTGATTTTCGGACCAACAATGTTGAGCAACAGAAGACTTCTGTGTTTCCTTTTTTCTAACATATGCCTCATGTTCTTTGACGCGAAATTTTAAGGCTCTCTTAGTTTGGCCAATGTAAATTAAACCGCACTGGCAAGGAATCCTATAAATACCCCAGGAATTCATATCCGGAATGGGGTCCTTGAGTATAGAAGTTGGAATTTTATTGATGGGAGAGTAAACAACCCGAAAGTTAAATTTCTGCAAAATATGTGCAACTTTATAGCTAATTGATGGAAAGAAGGGAATGACAACAGAATTTTTATAATCTCCTAAAATAAGAGTGTGGCTTTTAGTGTGTTGAGATGAGAATTTTTTAACTGCTTGATTAATAATGTTGGGTGAAAAGCCCCTGTCAATAGCTATTGCTTTTAAATAATTTAGTTCTTCATCAAGGGCTAGTTTGGAGGAGCAAACTTGAAGAGCACGGAAAACATAGGAATAAAATGAAGCTAACTTTTGTTTAGTCGGATGACATGATTTAAAGTGTGGTGGAAGGCATACCGATGAAGGTTTACGGTAAACTGTAATACTGAAGTTGGATGTGTTACGTGTGACCAGAATGTCGAGAAACGGAAGAGAATTGCAAGTCTCAAGTTCAAAAGTGAACTGAATAGCAGGATCAATAGAATTCATTGTTGAAAGAACTCTATTTAAATCATCTTTATTACCTTCAAACAGGGTAAAAGTATCGTCTACGTAGCGGAACCATGCCGGGAAGTTTAAAGTTTCAAATAATTTTGATTCATAATAATGCATGTAGATATCAGCCAGGATGGGACTGAGGGGGCTTCCCATGGCTAATCCCTCAGTTTGCTTGTAATATTTATTTTGGAAAACAAAATGTGTTTGTTTCAAACAGAGTTGAGTGAGAGAAATTAGCTCATCAATTTCGATGCAAGAGAAATGAAATTCGCGAAGTCTGGTTTCTAGACATCTTAATGCACCCTCCACTGGGACATTGGTGAATAATGATTTTACATCAAAAGAAACCATGAGTAAATTACGAGGAGAAATGTTTTTAACCTTTTTTACAAACTCTATTGAATTTTTTATGGTGTAAATGTTATTGTCTAATAGAGTGGAAAATCTAGAAACTAAATATTTAGCTAATGGATACGAGGCAGTACCTAAATTTGATACAATAGGGCGGAAAGGAATACCACTTTTATGAATTTTGGGAAGAGCATATAATCTGGCACAATTCGCAATAGATGGGATAAGCGAATGTTTTAAGTTGCTTGAAATGATTTGCGAAGATTTGATCGCAGTTTTTATTTTGGATAAGTCCGAAGGTGAAGGATCTTTAGGGATCGGATTATATGCTCCTTCGTTTAAGAGTTTAGTGACACCATCGATGTAAGTGTTCTTATCCATGACGACTATCTGGCCACCTTTGTCGGCCTTTGAAATGACAATATCCGAGTTAGAATGAATCTCGCGCATTGTAGCTCTTTCTCTCGCAGTTAGATTTGGTTTCAAAGGTTTATTATTGAATTTCACATTATGAGCGATAAGATGCCTAATCATTTCTTTCTGTGAATCTGAAACTTTACTGAACTTGAAAGCTTTTTCGATAGGAGCCAAAATCTTTGGAATCGAAGGTTTACAGGTTTGTGAGAAGTTAAAATTATATTTTAGAATTCTCTCTTGTTCTTCTGAAAGACTAACATTAGAAATATTAACTATTGGCTTGATGTTTACAATAGGAAGATTTTTTGAACTACTTGGACTGGAAGACTGTAAAAGAAGTTTTTCGAATTTAACTGCAAGGGTGTTTTTATGACGGTTAACTGCATTCTCCGTTCTAGACCAAGACTTTTGTTCAAGGGCAGTGAATTTTGGATATGTTTTAGCGAGTTCCAGATGAAGCTTATAGAGTTCATGTTCAATTTTGGACAATTGTTGACGTGTATCCCTTATCACGGACCGAAGTAAGGCAAGTTTGCAATTTAACAGAATTCTTGAAACGCGACTCGAAGGTTTTTGATTAGATTTGATTTGAATAAAATTGGGGATCAATTTTTTACATTTACATTTAAGTAAAAAGTCAAGATGATTCAGGAATTTTTGCCGTTTCAGGCGTAATTTAGTGAAACGATTAACAGATGAAGGCATGATAAACAATGCAGAAAATCAAACTAAATTAACTAAGCAATAATAAAGTACACACAAAATAGCAGAAAAATCCCTCACTGAAATGGATAGAAAACAAAATGTTTGTAAGCAAAATGCATGAAATCAGACAAGCAAAGCACAATATGCAAATGTACAAAACATAAACATAACTTGAAAATTGCAAAAATGTACTCACCGAAACTCCTACAATCACAAAATGGCGGCCACACCACGTGCAAAAAAGAAAGCAAAATGTAAGCCTGTTTGGGGCTTCTATAATTAAGACACAATAACACGCCGAACAAATACTAATTCAGAAGTCAAACAACAAAAATCAGCGTTAATTTACAAAATTTTCACAGGACTAGTTTCGATGGTTTTACCGAACCATCATCTTCAGCTGCAAAACCGCAAATGAACAAGATAGGAAATAATGTTTAGATAAGATAAGAAAGCCTGGACAAGAATAAGCCAGTGGCGCCATCTGTTGGCGAAACCAGAACTAAAACATAATTTCTCTAAAAGCCGAAGGCAAATTTGGATTGGAATTAGGATCGTTAACTAAAACAGAAAGATTTTTATGAATGTGAAATGCCTCTAGAAAATCCAGTTCTCCAATGGAAGATGTTTTTTGAATAATTTTGGCAGCAGAAAAATTGAAAGTGTGATTTTCGGACCAACAATGTTGAGCAACAGAAGACTTCTGTGTTTCCTTTTTTCTAACATATGCCTCATGTTCTTTGACGCGAAATTTTAAGGCTCTCTTAGTTTGGCCAATGTAAATTAAACCGCACTGGCAAGGAATCCTATAAATACCCCAGGAATTCATATCCAGAATGGGGTCCTTGAGTATAGAAGTTGGAATCTTATTGATGGGAGAGTAAACAACCCGAAAGTTAAATTTCTGCAAAATATGTGCAACTTTATAGCTAATTGATGGAAAGAAGGGAATGACAACAGAATTTTTATAATCTCCTAAAATAAGAGTGTGGCTTTTAGTGTGTTGAGATGAGAATTTTTTAACTGCTTGATTAATAATGTTGGGTGAAAAGCCCCTGTCAATAGCTATTGCTTTTAAATAATTTAGTTCTTCATCAAGGGCTAGTTTGGAGGAGCAAACTTGAAGAGCACGGAAAACATAGGAATAAAATGAAGCTAACTTTTGTTTAGTCGGATGACATGATTTAAAGTGTGGTGGAAGGCATACCGATGAAGGTTTACGGTAAACTGTAATACTGAAGTTGGATGTGTTACGTGTGACCAGAATGTCGAGAAACGGAAGAGAATTGCAAGTCTCAAGTTCAAAAGTGAACTGAATAGCAGGATCAATAGAATTCATTGTTGAAAGAACTCTATTTAAATCATCTTTATTACCTTCAAACAGGGTAAAAGTATCGTCTACGTAGCGGAACCATGCCGGGAAGTTTAAAGTTTCAAATAATTTTGATTCATAATAATGCATGTAGATATCAGCCAGGATGGGACTGAGGGGGCTTCCCATGGCTAATCCCTCAGTTTGCTTGTAATATTTATTTTGGAAAACAAAATGTGTTTGTTTCAAACAGAGTTGAGTGAGAGAAATTAGCTCATCAATTTCGATGCAAGAGAAATGAAATTCGCGAAGTCTGGTTTCTAGACATCTTAATGCACCCTCCACTGGGACATTGGTGAATAATGATTTTACATCAAAAGAAACCATGAGTAAATTACGAGGAGAAATGTTTTTAACCTTTTTTACAAACTCTATTGAATTTTTTATGGTGTAAATGTTATTGTCTAATAGAGTGGAAAATCTAGAAACTAAATATTTAGCTAATGGATACGAGGCAGTACCTAAATTTGATACAATAGGGCGGAAAGGAATACCACTTTTATGAATTTTGGGAAGAGCATATAATCTGGCACAATTCGCAATAGATGGGATAAGCGAATGTTTTAAGTTGCTTGAAATGATTTGCGAAGATTTGATCGCAGTTTTTATTTTGGATAAGTCCGAAGGTGAAGGATCTTTAGGGATCGGATTATATGCTCCTTCGTTTAAGAGTTTAGTGACACCATCGATGTAAGTGTTCTTATCCATGACGACTATCTGGCCACCTTTGTCGGCCTTTGAAATGACAATATCCGAGTTAGAATGAATCTCGCGCATTGTAGCTCTTTCTCTCGCAGTTAGATTTGGTTTCAAAGGTTTATTATTGAATTTCACATTATGAGCGATAAGATGCCTAATCATTTCTTTCTGTGAATCTGAAACTTTACTGAACTTGAAAGCTTTTTCGATAGGAGCCAAAATCTTTGGAATCGAAGGTTTACAGGTTTGTGAGAAGTTAAAATTATATTTTAGAATTCTCTCTTGTTCTTCTGAAAGACTAACATTAGAAATATTAACTATTGGCTTGATGTTTACAATAGGAAGATTTTTTGAACTACTTGGACTGGAAGACTGTAAAAGAAGTTTTTCGAATTTAACTGCAAGGGTGTTTTTATGACGGTTAACTGCATTCTCCGTTCTAGACCAAGACTTTTGTTCAAGGGCAGTGAATTTTGGATATGTTTTAGCGAGTTCCAGATGAAGCTTATAGAGTTCATGTTCAATTTTGGACAATTGTTGACGTGTATCCCTTATCACGGACCGAAGTAAGGCAAGTTTGCAATTTAACAGAATTCTTGAAACGCGACTCGAAGGTTTTTGATTAGATTTGATTTGAATAAAATTGGGGATCAATTTTTTACATTTACATTTAAGTAAAAAGTCAAGATGATTCAGGAATTTTTGCCGTTTCAGGCGTAATTTAGTGAAACGATTAACAGATGAAGGCATGATAAACAATGCAGAAAATCAAACTAAATTAACTAAGCAATAATAAAGTACACACAAAATAGCAGAAAAATCCCTCACTGAAATGGATAGAAAACAAAATGTTTGTAAGCAAAATGCATGAAATCAGACAAGCAAAGCACAATATGCAAATGTACAAAACATAAACATAACTTGAAAATTGCAAAAATGTACTCACCGAAACTCCTACAATCACAAAATGGCGGCCACACCACGTGCAAAAAAGAAAGCAAAATGTAAGCCTGTTTGGGGCTTCTATAATTAAGACACAATAACACGCCGAACAAATACTAATTCAGAAGTCAAACAACAAAAATCAGCGTTAATTTACAAAATTTTCACAGGACTAGTTTCGATGGTTTTACCGAACCATCATCTTCAGCTGCAAAACCGCAAATGAACAAGATAGGAAATAATGTTTAGATAAGATAAGAAAGCCTGGACAAGAATAAGCCAGTGGCGCCATCTGTTGGCGAAACCAGAACTAAAACATAATTTCTCTAAAAGCCGAAGGCAAATTTGGATTGGAATTAGGATCGTTAACTAAAACAGAAAGATTTTTATGAATGTGAAATGCCTCTAGAAAATCCAGTTCTCCAATGGAAGATGTTTTTTGAATAATTTTGGCAGCAGAAAAATTGAAAGTGTGATTTTCGGACCAACAATGTTGAGCAACAGAAGACTTCTGTGTTTCCTTTTTTCTAACATATGCCTCATGTTCTTTGACGCGAAATTTTAAGGCTCTCTTAGTTTGGCCAATGTAAATTAAACCGCACTGGCAAGGAATCCTATAAATACCCCAGGAATTCATATCCGGAATGGGGTCCTTGAGTATAGAAGTTGGAATCTTATTGATGGGAGAGTAAACAACCCGAAAGTTAAATTTCTGCAAAATATGTGCAACTTTATAGCTAATTGATGGAAAGAAGGGAATGACAACAGAATTTTTATAATCTCCTAAAATAAGAGTGTGGCTTTTAGTGTGTTGAGATGAGAATTTTTTAACTGCTTGATTAATAATGTTGGGTGAAAAGCCCCTGTCAATAGCTATTGCTTTTAAATAATTTAGTTCTTCATCAAGGGCTAGTTTGGAGGAGCAAACTTGAAGAGCACGGAAAACATAGGAATAAAATGAAGCTAACTTTTGTTTAGTCGGATGACATGATTTAAAGTGTGGTGGAAGGCATACCGATGAAGGTTTACGGTAAACTGTAATACTGAAGTTGGATGTGTTACGTGTGACCAGAATGTCGAGAAACGGAAGAGAATTGCAAGTCTCAAGTTCAAAAGTGAACTGAATAGCAGGATCAATAGAATTCATTGTTGAAAGAACTCTATTTAAATCATCTTTATTACCTTCAAACAGGGTAAAAGTATCGTCTACGTAGCGGAACCATGCCGGGAAGTTTAAAGTTTCAAATAATTTTGATTCATAATAATGCATGTAGATATCAGCCAGGATGGGACTGAGGGGGCTTCCCTTGGCTAATCCCTCAGTTTGCTTGTAATATTTATTTTGGAAAACAAAATGTGTTTGTTTCAAACAGAGTTGAGTGAGAGAAATTAGCTCATCAATTTCGATGCAAGAGAAATGAAATTCGCGAAGTCTGGTTTCTAAACATCTTAATGCACCCTCCACTGGGACATTGGTGAATAATGATTTTACATCAAAAGAAACCATGAGTAAATTACGAGGAGAAATGTTTTTAACCTTTTTTACAAACTCTATTGAATTTTTTATGGTGTAAATGTTATTGTCTAATAGAGTGGAAAATCTAGAAACTAAATATTTAGCTAATGGATACGAGGCAGTACCTAAATTTGATACAATAGGGCGGAAAGGAATACCACTTTTATGAATTTTGGGAAGAGCATATAATCTGGCACAATTCGCAATAGATGGGATAAGCGAATGTTTTAAGTTGCTTGAAATGATTTGCGAAGATTTGATCGCAGTTTTTATTTTGGATAAGTCCGAAGGTGAAGGATCTTTAGGGATCGGATTATATGCTCCTTCGTTTAAGAGTTTAGTGACACCATCGATGTAAGTGTTCTTATCCATGACGACTATCTGGCCACCTTTGTCGGCCTTTGAAATGACAATTTGAAATGATCCGGGTTAGAATGAATCTTGCGCATTGTAGCTCTTTCTCTCGCAGTTAGATTTGGTTTCAAAGGTTTATTATTGAATTTCACATTATGAGCGATAAGATGCCTAATCATTTCTTTCTGTGAATCTGAAACTTTACTGAACTTGAAAGCTTTTTCGATAGGAGCCAAAATCTTTGGAATCGAAGGTTTACAGGTTTGTGAGAAGTTAAAATTATATTTTAGAATTCTCTCTTGTTCTTCTGAAAGACTAACATTAGAAATATTAACTATTGGCTTGATGTTTACAATAGGAAGATTTTTTGAACTACTTGGACTGGAAGACTGTAAAAGAAGTTTTTCGAATTTAACTGCAAGGGTGTTTTTATGACGGTTAACTGCATTCTCCGTTCTAGACCAAGACTTTTGTTCAAGGGCAGTGAATTTTGGATATGTTTTAGCGAGTTCCAGATGAAGCTTATAGAGTTCATGTTCAATTTTGGACAATTGTTGACGTGTATCCCTTATCACGGACCGAAGTAAGGCAAGTTTGCAATTTAACAGAATTCTTGAAACGCGACTCGAAGGTTTTTGATTAGATTTGATTTGAATAAAATTGGGGATCAATTTTTTACATTTACATTTAAGTAAAAAGTCAAGATGATTCAGGAATTTTTGCCGTTTCAGGCGTAATTTAGTGAAACGATTAACGGATGAAGGCATGATAAACAATGCAGAAAATCAAACTAAATTAACTAAGCAATAATAAAGTACACACAAAAGAGCAGAAAAATCGCTAACTGAAATGAATAGAAAACAAAATGTTTATAAGCAAAATGCATGAAATCAGACAAGCAAAGCACAATATATAAATGTACAAAACATAAACATAACTTGAAAATTGCAAAAATGTACTCACCGAAACTCCTACAATCACAAAATGGCGGCCACACCACGTGCAAAAAAGAAAGCAAAATGTAAGCCTGTTTGGGGCTTCTATAATTAAGACACAATAACACGTCAAACAAATACTAATTCAGAAGTCAAACAACAAAAATCAGCGTTAATTTACAAAATTTTCACAGGACTAGTTTCGATGGTTTTACCGAACCATCATCTTCAGCTGCAAAACCGCAAATGAACAAGATAGGAAATAATGTTTAGATAAGATAAGAAAGCCTGGACAAGAATAAGCAAGTGGCGCCATCTGTTGGCGAAACCAGAACTAAAACATAATTTCTCTAAAAGCCGAAGGCAAACTTGGATTGGAATTAGGATCGTTAACTAGAACAGAAAGATTTTTATGAATGTGATCGAAAAAGCTTTCATATTCAGTAAAGTTTCAGATTCACAGAAAGAAATGATTAGGCATCTTATCGCTCATAATGTGAAATTCAATAATAAACCTTTGAAACCAAATCTAACTGCGAGAGAAAGAGCTACAATGCGCGAGATTCATTCTAACCCAGATATTGTCATTTCAAAGGCCGACAAAGGTGGCCAGATAGTCGTCATGGATAAGAACACTTACATCGATGGTGTCACTAAACTCTTAAACGAAGGAGCATATAATCCGATTCCTAAAGATCCTTCACCTTCGGACTTATCCAAAATAAAAACTGCGATCAAATCTTCGCAAATCATTTCAAGCAACTTAAAACATTCGCTTATCCCATCTATTGCGAATTGTGCCAGATTATATGCTCTTCCCAAAATTCATAAAAGTGGTATTCCTTTCCGCCCTATTGTATCAAATTTAGGTACTGCCTCGTATCCATTAGCTAAATATTTAGTTTCTAGATTTTCCACTCTATTAGACAATAACATTTACACCATAAAAAATTCAATAGAGTTTGTAAAAAAGGTTAAAAACATTTCTCCTCGTAATTTACTCATGGTTTCTTTTGATGTAAAATCATTATTCACCAATGTCCCAGTGGAGGGTGCATTAAGATGTCTAGAAACCAGACTTCGCGAATTTCATTTCTCTTGCATCGGAATTGATGAGCTAATTTCTCTCACTCAAATCTGTTTGAAACAAACACATTTTGTTTTCCAAAATAAATATTACAAGCAAACTGAGGGATTAGCCAAGGGAAGCCCCCTCAGTCCCATCCTGGCTGATATCTACATGCATTATTATGAATCAAATTTATTTGAAACTTTAAACTTCCCGGCATGGTTCCGCTACGTAGACGATACTTTTACCCTGTTTGAAGGTAATAAAGATGATTTAAATAGAGTTCTTTCAACAATGAATTCTATTGATCCTGCTATTCAGTTCACTTTTGAACTTGAGACTTGCAATTCTCTTCCGTTTCTCGACATTCTGGTCACACGTAACACATCCAACTTCAGCATTACAGTTTACCGTAAACCTTCATCGGTTTGTCTTCCACCATACTTTAAATCATGTCATCCGACTAAACAAAAGTTAGCTTCATTTTATTCCTATGTTTTCCGTGCTCTTCAAGTTTGCTCCTCCAAACTAGCCCTTGATGAAGAACTAAATTATTTAAAAGCAATAGCTATTGACAGGGGCTTTTCACCCAACATTATTAATCAAGCAGTTAAAAAATTCTCATCTCAACACACTAAAAGCCACACTCTTATTTTAGGAGATTATAAAAATTCTGTTGTCATTCCCTTCTTTCCATCAATTAGCTATAAAGTTGCACATATTTTGCAGAAATTTAACTTTCGGGTTGTTTACTCTCCCATCAATAAAATTCCAACTTCTATACTCAAGGACCCCATTCCGGATATGAATTCCTCGGTATTTATAGGATTCCTTGCCAGTGCGGTTTAATTTACATTGGCCAAACTAAGAGAGCCTTAAAATTTCGCGTCAAAGAACATGAGGCATATGTTAGAAAAAAGGAAACACAGAAGTCTTCTGTTGCTCAACATTGTTGGTCCGAAAATCACACTTTCAATTTTTCTGCTGCCAAAATTATTCAAAAAACATCTTCCATTGGAGAACTGGATTTTCTAGAGGCATTTCACATTCATAAAAATCTTTCTGTTTTAGTTAACGATCCTAATTCCAATCCAAATTTGCTTTCGGCTTTTAGAGAAATTATGTTTTAGTTCTGGTTTCGCCAACAGATGGCGCCACTTGCTTATTCTTGTCCAGGCTTTCTTATCTTATCTAAACATTATTTCCTATCTTGTTCATTTGCGGTTTTGCAGCTGAAGATGATGGTTCGGTAAAACCATCGAAACTAGTCCTGTGAAAATTTTGTAAATTAACGCTGATTTTTGTTGTTTGACTTCTGAATTAGTATTTGTTTGACGTGTTATTGTGTCTTAATTATAGAAGCCCCAAACAGGCTTACATTTTGCTTTCTTTTTTGCACGTGGTGTGGCCGCCATTTTGTGATTGTAGGAGTTTCGGTGAGTACATTTTTGCAATTTTCAAGTTATGTTTATGTTTTGTACATTTGGATATTGTGCTTTGCTTGTCTGATTTCATGCATTTTGCTTATAAACATTTTGTTTTCTATTCATTTCAGTTAGGGATTTTTCTGCTCTTTTGTGTGTACTTTATTATTGCTTAGTTAATTTAGTTTGATTTTCTGCATTGTTTATCATGCCTTCATCCGTTAATCGTTTCACTAAATTACGCCTGAAGCGGCAAAAATTCCTGAATCATCTTGACTTTTTACTTAAATGTAAATGTAAAAAATTGATCCCCAATTTTATTCAAATCAAATCTAATCAAAAACCTTCGAGTCGCGTTTCAAGAATTCTGTTAAATTGCAAACTTGCCTTACTTCGGTCCGTGATAAGGGATACACGTCAACAATTGTCCAAAATTGAACATGAACTCTATAAGCTTCATCTGGAACTCGCTAAAACATATCCAAAATTCACTGCCCTTGAACAAAAGTCTTGGTCTAGAACGGAGAATGCAGTTAACCGTCATAAAAACACCCTTGCAGTTAAATTCGAAAAACTTCTTTTACAGTCTTCCAGTCCAAGTAGTTCAAAAAATCTTCCTATTGTAAACATCAAGCCAATAGTTAATATTTCTAATGTTAGTCTTTCAGAAGAACAAGAGAGAATTCTAAAATATAATTTTAACTTCTCACAAACCTGTAAACCTTCGATTCCAAAGATTTTGGCTCCTATCGAAAAAGCTTTCAAGTTCAGTAAAGTTTCAGATTCACAGAAAGAAATGATTAGGCATCTTATCGCTCATAATGTGAAATTCAATAATAAACCTTTGAAACCAAATCTAACTGCGAGAGAAAGAGCTACAATGCGCGAGATTCATTCTAACCCGGATATTGTCATTTCAAAGGCCGACAAAGGTGGCCAGATAGTCGTCATGGATAAGAACACTTACATCGATGGTGTCACTAAACTCTTAAACGAAGGCCCATATAATCCGATCCCTAAAGATCCTTCACCTTCGGACTTATCCAAAATAAAAACTGCGATCAAATCTTCGCAAATCATTTCAAGCAACTTAAAACATTCGCTTATCCCATCTGTTGCGAATTGTGCCAGATTATATGCTCTTCCCAAAATTCATAAAAGTGGTATTCCTTTCCGCCCTATTGTATCAAATTTAGGTACTGCCTCGTATCCATTAGCTAAATATTTAGTTTCTAGATTTTCCACTCTATTAGACAATAACATTTACACAATAAAAAATTCAATAGAGTTTGTAAAAAAGGTTAAAAACATTTCTCCTTGTAATTTACTCATGGTTTCTTTTGATGTAAAATCATTATTCACCAATGTTCCAGTGGAGGGGGCATTAAGATGTCTAGAAACCAGACTTCGCGAATTTCATTTCTCTTGCATCGAAATTGATGAGCTAATTTCTCTCACTCAACTCTGTTTGAAACAAACACATTTTGTTTTCCAAAATAAATATTACAAGCAAACTGAGGGATTAGCCAAGGGAAGCCCCCTCAGTCCCATCCTGGCTGATATCTACATGCATTATTATGAATCAAAATTATTTGAAACTTTAAACTTCCCGGCATGGTTCCGCTACGTAGACGATACTTTTACCCTGTTTGAAGGTAATAAAGATGATTTAAATAGAGTTCTTTCAACAATGAATTCTATTGATCCTGCTATTCAGTTCACTTTTGAACTTGAGACTTGCAATTCTCTTCCGTTTCTCGACATTCTGGTCACACGTAACACATCCAACTTCAGTATTACAGTTTACCGTAAACCTTCATCGGTATGCCTTCCACCACACTTTAAATCATGTCATCCGATTAAACAAAAGTTAGCTTCATTTTATTCCTATGTTTTCCGTCCTCTTCAAGTTTGCTCCTCCAAACTAGCCCTTGAAGAAGAACTAAATTATTTAAAAGCAATAGCTATTGACAGGGGCTTTTCACCCAACATTATTAAACAAGCAGTTAAAAAATTCTCATCTCAACACACTAAAAGCCACACTCTTATTTTAGGAGATTATAAAAATTCTGTTGTCATTCCCTTCTTTCCATCAATTAGCTATAAAGTTGCACATATTTTGCAGAAATTTAACTTTCGGGTTGTTTACTCTCCCATCAATAAAATTCCAACTTCTATACTCAAGGACCCCATTCCGGATATGAATTCCTGGGGTATTTATAGGATTCCTTGCCAGTGCGGTTTAATTTACAATGGCCAAACTAAGAGAGCCTTAAAATTTCGCGTCAAAGAACATGAGGCATATGTTAGAAAAAAGGAAACACAGAAGTCTTCTGTTGCTCAACATTGTTGGTCCGAAAATCACACTTTCAATTTTTCTGCTGCCAAAATTATTCAAAAAACATCTTTCATTGGAGAACTGGATTTTCTAGAGGCATTTCACATTCATAAAAATCTTTCTGTTCTAGTTAACGATCCTAATTCCAATCCAAATTTGCCTTCGGCTTTTAGAGAAATTATGTTTTAGTTCTGGTTTCGCCAACAGATGGCGCCACTTGCTTATTCTTGTCCAGGCTTTCTTATCTTATCTAAACATTATTTCCTATCTTGTTCATTTGCGGTTTTGCAGCTGAAGATGATGGTTCGGTAAAACCATCGAAACTAGTCCTGTGAAAATTTTGTAAATTAACGCTGATTTTTGTTGTTTGACTTCTGAAAAAATCTCTGATTTGATTTCAAAACGAATTTTTACTTGTGAAATCAATTTTAAATAGATCTTCGCAAATAGGTTCATAAAACTTCCCAATATGCCAAAATAATTCAGATTAAGGGAAAAATTTAATAAAGTATGCTTAAAACAACTAATAAAAAGCACATTTTGAGCAGCCTTAACAGAAGACAATTTGGCCCCACTAACTTTCATTACGAGTACTCATTAAATTTTTATTTACATTTCTTTTTTGTTCAACATTTAACTTTCAATGGTTTTAAGAGAAACAGCACTTGATAGACAGACTCTAAATTCGGAAAAAACTGAAACAAAATTGGTTTATACCCAGGTAGAGTAATTACACTGACCTGCTGGGAAGAGAAGACCCCGTTGGACAAGGAAAATATTAGGCCAGACAGAGAGGAAAATGCTTAGCCTCCTCCTCGTAATGCGGAAGGAGGCCACTTAGAAAAAATTACACTACAGTAATTTTGAAACCACTAAGAAGCAACAGAACTCTAACAAATTTCAGACTTCTGATAATTATAGTGTGATTAACAGTTCAACTTCACTTCGAATATTACAATACAATATAAAGAAAGAACCAATTCAGACACTTCAATATGGAATTCAAAACCTAAGAAATTAATGCATAGACGCTACCCTAAACATTAAAACATAATGTGAAGCGTTCATGTAAAATAAATAAGTAGTAAAACTCCAATATAAAGCAACATGTGAAAAGGGACCTACAAATTATAACATTCAAGCAGTTCTAGTGAAAATAAAGTTAATATAAAACAAGAATTACCAGCCACAGATGTCTTTTTGCTCTGCACTATTTCTCCGTTCTTTTTCTTTCATGATATGTTCTGCAATCCAAGAGTGCACAAAAATGATGACAAATTACACTAGAAGAGGCCAAGGGGGGGAAGGAATCATTAGATTTTAACTACTTTGAAATTAAAGAATATCTATACATAAAGAGAAATTTCTAATATTGTTTCTTAATATATAAAACTTCGAAAGTAGCCTTCTTTGTTTTAAATTCCAGCAATGTGCTACATTGTTACTAAAATCATGATTGCAGTCAATAGAAAAGCAAATGATTTTCCTTATACGACAGAAGTACAGTAAGCGAAAGAGGTTTTTAATGTATGGGTACAACATGAACAATGAAAGAAAAAAAAATTATACATTTATTACAGATACACAGAATAAAAGGGATAATGATCTTCGAGAAAAGTAAATAATTTTAGCGCTGGTACAAAAATGGCACCGAAAGTCAATAAGCAGGTAATTTTAAACGACAAATAAACAAAATAAACTTTACTGTTAGCTTTGAAGCAGGTGTTATTAATAAAACTATCTTAATTCACACACAGAATTAGTGACATAACAGATCAAAAAAGAGTAAGAATCAAACTCGCAATATATTGACATTAAAAGAGCTATACATATATACTTTTATAGCTTTTTTTTTTTTTTTTTTTTTTTTTTTTTTTTTTTTTTTTTTTTTTAGAAAGGGCTCAAAAACACCATTCTAAAAACAGATTTCGAAAAATATCTTGGAAACAAAAGTCATAAACCATAAAATAAATATTTCATTCAGAATTTTAACGCAAGAACCGTTTCTAATTTTAAGTTCTTTACTTAGGTACACTCATCCATGAGAGCTTAGTCCAATGTACAAGAAATTATCCTGTAATATTAACACGTCACTTTAATGCAATTATAGCAATATTTCACTCAGGGAAAGAACATATTGTCTAGCTGCCCGGGTTCGAATCCAGCTTTAATACAGCAAGCCAAAACACATCAAATGCCATTGAATGATATACCATTTTGAAATGTTGCAAAAAATGTAAATAAAATTTCGTGAATGAGCTATTGCAATTACCTATATACTAAAATTTTGACCAAAAATTCAACAAAACTAAGATACTCTTTTTTTCTTTCGAACGAATCAAAGTCATATACTAATGGAGGGATGCTCAACTTATTGTACTAGAAACCTAAACATAGGAATGAAATTTTGTCAGCTATGTGAGCTGTCCAATACCGAGAAATTCCATAAATTGTAGATTAGAACGTACCTCTCAAAACACACGAAAGGTAAAACACAATTCAAATACTTTACTTTTAGTCTTGAAGCAGATGTTCTATATTAAACTGTCTTAGCTCACATACAGAATTAGTATTATAATAGCTCAAAATGTTGTAAGCACAAAACACGCATTATATAAACATTAAAAAAAAATCTACATACATTTATTAGTGTTACGAGGGTTTATTCTGAAATATTATAATGGCACTTTCAGTGAAATGATAGAAATTTTCACTCAGGGAAGAGACATTCTGTCTGGCTGCCTGGGTTCCATCCCAGCTTCTTTTACAAAAGTTTCATAGAAGAATTTTAAAAATCTAGAAACGAAACTCATGAACAAATTATTGACCATAATTCGTTCTACGAATTAGACATTCTCACAGACATAATAACTAATATCTTAAAGTTGAGCAGGGAAGAGAACTAAAGTCTTGGAATTTAAGGTTATTTTAAATTCATTTTAAATCAAAATTAATTTTGTAAAAATATTTCACAAATATAAGGAATATACATTTTTACCATAATGCAATGTACATTTTGCCACTTTGAAAATCTGGAGAACTAAAGCGTGAAATATAAGAAAACTGAAACAAACATTTGGAAAATCTAATCGAGCTTAAATTAGTTTCTAAATTAGATGTTTTGAGTGTATTTAAAATTAGGCCCACTACTACGTTCACTTCAAACCCATTACATAAGACTAGTATTTAAGAAAAATGGTAAAAGATTGCAAATATGTTAACAATTCTACTGATCTAGAAATAGAAATAATTGGTTTTCATCCTAATTAAGATGAAGAATATCAGAAAAAGCCATTTGAATAGTCCTAGATCAGAAAAATCATGAACTGTTAAACTTTTAAAAAGATAAATTCCTGCTTTCGATCTACTGAAAAATGTGAAAGAGGATTTTCAACAACAAACTTGTTAAAATCAATGTTCAGATACAGAAAAACAAACAAACATCCGGACGACTGCATGGATTTAGCAATAACATCGCATGTACCAGAGGGAGAAAAAAAAACTCTCAGAAGAAATGCAATGTTAAATTTCACATTAAAATATGATTTCCCTGTATTTAATTTTCATCTTGCTGAATTTTTTTGTAAATAATACAAAGAATATACCTTTTCTTTAAGATATTATACCACACATTTTTATACTTTGTGTAATGCACTTATAACTGAAATATTAAAAGTGCAATATATAATTGCAGCTAGCCAAAAATTTATAAACTTAAAATTGGCTCCCATTAAGTTAAAGTTGTTAATAACTGCACCAAGGGAAGGAATGCAATTTTATTTCTTTGTCTGTATTTGGTTTCATTTTTATATAGAAAGAGTTAAAAATAGGTTACCTAGGTAACAAAATTTAAACACACATTTTCAGGAAAAATTACAGAATAACAGATTTTGTTTCCCTGAAGACACAACACCTCGCTATTCCAGCTATGATACAGACTGCATACTGTCATAGAGAAATTCCTTTCTTAAACAGGGAATTCATATACTTTAATCTGTTTTTACACAAGTACTGTTTATGACTAATCCATGGTCCAGGAGTAAAATACTTTATAGTACACCCATCTAAATTTTTATTATTTCCAGTCATCTGTATAGACTGTTTACCTATCACGACTAAACTCCCAATCCGCATTCCAAATAACTCATACAATTCTTCAAGTCATATTTCGTAGTCTATCATTCTTAATACGGCAGGTACTTGCTGAGCGCAGACTTGTAAAGCGTGATTTCGCGTATAGCAGTATTTTAAAGGATCCCATTTTATTTGTCCACTGCTAGAATTTCATTCATACGTGGTGCAACATTCATCCATCAACACCGGAAAGAATTTATCTGCTACTTTAAACAATTTCTATCGACTGAAAATGAAGTCCGAAAAATCTTACAAATTTCAAAAGCAATCGATGCCGAAGAATTTTCACATATGGAAGACAGAGAAGTCAAACAATGAATCAGAAAATTACAAAAGAAGAATTGGGGTCTTATAAAACCCCTTGATAATAAAAGCGTTCATTATGAAGAAGAACGTTTAACTGAAGATAAGATGAAGAAATTGTTAAATAACACAAAAAGCAATGTCTGATCTTCTAGCGAAGAATTACCCAATTAAAGAAAAAACATGTGCTCTTTACAGCGGCACGCATACAGTTGCATCAATCATTCTTATAAGCAAAAGACATCAGCTTTCTCAAAAAATATTTCTGTCATGCATTTGCCAAGAGAACGGAAAGAAGTCCAAAACAAACTTTCAGAGTGTTTTGCAAAACAAAGTGGAAAGTTATTCTGCAGAATTTTACTTCGATAATAATAAAACATCTCTGATTTGATTTCAAAACGAATTTTTATTTGTGAAATCAATTTTAAATAGATCTTCGCAAATAGGTTCATAAAACTTCCCAATATGCCAAAATAATTCAGATTAAGGGAAAAATTTAATAAAGTATGCTAAAACAACTAATAAAAAGCACATTTTGAGCAGCCTTAACAGAAGACAATTTGGCCCCACTAACTTTCATTACGAGTACTCATTAAATTTTTATTTACATTTCTTTTTTGTTCAACATTTAACTTTCAATGGTTTTAAGAGAAACAGCACTTGATAGACAGACTCTAAATTCGGAAAAAACTGAAACAAAATTGGTTTATACACAGGCAGAGTAATTACGCTGACCTGCTGGGAAGAGAAGACCCCGTTGGACAAGGAAAATATTAGGCCAGACAGAGAGGAAAATGCTTAGCCTCCTCCTCGTAATGCCAAAGGAGGCCACTTAGAAAAAATTACACTACAGTAATTTTGAAACCACTAAGAAGCAACAGAACTCTAACAAATTTCAGACATCTGATAATTATAGTGTGATTAACAGTTCAACTTCACATCGAATATTACAATACAATATAAAGAAAGAACCAATTCACACACTTCAATATGGAATTCAAAACCTAAGAAATTAATGCATAGACGCTACCCTAAACATTAAAACATAATGTGAAGCGTTCACGTAAAATAAATAAGTAGTAAAACTCCAATATAAAGCAACATGTGAAAAGGGACCTACAAATTATAACATTCAAGCATTTCTAGTGAAAATAAAGTTAATATAAAACAAGAATTACCAGCCACAGATGTCTTTTTGCTCTGCACTATTTCTCCGTTCTTTTTCTTTCATGATATGTTCTGCAATCCAAGAGTGCACAAAAATGATGACAAATTACACTAGAAGAGGCCAAGGGGGGGGGGAAGGAATCATTAGATTTTAACTACTTTGAAATTAAAGAATATCTATACACAAAGAGAAATATCTAATATTGTTTCTTAATATATAAAACTTCGAAAGTAGCCTTCTTTTTATTAAATTCCAGCAATGTGCTACATTGTTACTAAAATCATGATTGCAGTCAATAGAAAAGCAAATGATTTTCCTTATACGACAGAAGTACACTAAGCGAAAGAGGTATTTAATGTATGGGTACAACATGAACAATGAAAGAAAAAAAAATGTATACAGTTATTACAGATACACAGAATAAAAGGGATAATGATCTACGAGAAAAGTAAATAATTTTAGCGCTGGTACAAAAATGGCACAGAAAGTCAATAAGCAGGTAATTTTAAATGACAAATAAACAAAATAAACTTTACTGTTAGCTTTGAAGCAGGTGTTATATATAAAACTATCTTAATTCACACACAGAATTAATGACATAACAGATCAAAAAAGAGTAAGAATCAAACTCGCAATATATTGACATTAAAAGAGCTATACATATATGCTTTTATAGCTTTTTTTTTTTTTTTTTTTTTTTTTTTTTTTAGAAAGGTCTCAAAAACACCATCCTAAAAACAGATTTCGAAAAACATCTTGGAAAGAAAAGTCATAAACCATAAAATAAATATTTCATTCAGAATCTTAACGCAAGAACCGTTTCTAATTTTAAGTTCTTTACTTAGGTACACTCATCCATGAGAGAGGACAGCTTAGTCCAATGTACAAGAAATTATCCTGTAATATTACCACGCCACTTTAATGAAATTATAGCAATATTTCACTCAGGGAAAGAACATATTGTCTAGCTGCCCAAGTTCTAGCCCAGCTTTAATATAGCAAGCCAAAACACATCAAATGCCATTGAATGATATACCATTTTGAAATGTTGCAAAAAATTTAAATAAAATTTCGTGAATGAGCTATTGCAATTACCTATATACTAAAATTTTGACCAAAAATTCAACAAAACTAAGATACTCTTTTTTTCTTTCGAAGGAATCAAAGTCATATACTAATGGAGGAATGCTCAACTTATTGTACTATAAAACCTAAACATAGGAATGAAATTTTTTCAGCTATGTGAGATGTCCAATACCGAGAAATTCCATAAATTGTAGATTAGAACGTACCTCTCAAAACACATGAAAGATAAAACACAATTCAAATACTTTACTTTTAGTCTTGAAGCAGATGTTCTATATTAAACTGTCTTAGCTCACATACAGAATTAGTAATATAATAGCTCAAAATGTTGTAAGAACAAAACACGTATTATATAAACATTAAAAAAAAATCTACATATATTTATTAGTGTTACGAGGGTTTATTCTGAAATATTATAATGCCACGTTTAGTGAAATGATAGAAATTTTCACTCAGGAAAGAGACATTCTGTCTGGCTGCCTGGGTTCCATCCCAGCTTCTTTTACAAAAGTTTAATAGAAGAATTTTAAAAATCTAGAAACGAAACTCATGAAGAAATTATTGACCATAATTCGTTCCACGATTTAGTCATTCTTACAGACATAATAACTAATATCTTAAAGTTGAGCAGGGAAGAGAACTAAAGTCTTGGAATTTAAGGTTATTTTAAATTCATTTTAAATCAAAATTAATTTTGTAAAAATATTTCACAAATATAAGGAATATACATTTTTACCATAATGCAATGTACATTTTGCCACTTTGAAAATCTGGAGAACTAAAGCGTGAAATATAAGAAAACTGAAACAAACATTTGGAAAATCTAATCGAGCTTAAATTAGTTTCTAAATTAGATGTTTTGAGTGTATTTAAAATTAGGCCCACTACTACGTTCACTTCAAACCCATTACATAAGACTATTATTTAAGAAAAATGGTAAAAGATTGCAAATATGTTAACAATTCTACTGATCTAGAAATAGAAATAATTGGTTTTCATCCTAATTAAGATGAAGAATATCAGAAAAAGCCATTTGAATAGTCCTAGATCAGAAAAATCATGAACTGTTAAACTTTTAAAAAGATAAATTCCTGCTTTCGATCTACTGAAAAATGTGAAAGAGGATTTTCAACAACAAACTTGTTAAAATCAATGTTCAGATACAGAAAAACAAACAAACATCCGGACGACTGCATGGATTTAGCAATAACATCGCATGTACCAGAGGGAGAAAAAAAAACTCTCAGAAGAAATGCAATGTTAAATTTCACATTAAAATATGATTTCCCTGTATTTAATTTTCATCTTGCTGAATTTTTTTGTAAATAATACAAAGAATATACCTTTTCTTTAAGATATTATACCACACATTTTTATACTTTGTGTAATGCACTTATAACTGAAATATTAAAAGTGCAATATATAATTGCAGCTAGCCAAAAATTTATAAACTTAAAATTGGCTCCCATTAAGTTAAAGTTGTTAATAACTGCACCAAGGGAAGGAATGCAATTTTATTTCTTTGTCTGTATTTGGTTTCATTTTTATATAGAAAGAGTTAAAAATAGGTTACCTAGGTAACAAAATTTAAACACACATTTTCAGGAAAAATTACAGAATAACAGATTTTGTTTCCCTGAAGACACAACACCTCGCTATTCCAGCTATGATACAGACTGCATACTGTCATAGAGAAATTCCTTTCTTAAACAGGGAATTCATATACTTTAATCTGTTTTTACACAAGTACTGTTTATGACTAATCCATGGTCCAGGAGTAAAATACTTTATAGTACACCCATCTAAATTTTTATTATTTCCAGTCATCTGTATAGACTGTTTACCTATCACGACTAAACTCCCAATCCGCATTCCAAATAACTCATACAATTCTTCAAGTCATATTTCGTAGTCTATCATTCTTAATACGGCAGGTACTTGCTGAGCGCAGACTTGTAAAGCGTGATTTCGCGTATAGCAGTATTTTAAAGGATCCCATTTTATTTGTCCACTCCTAGAATTTCATTCATACGTGGTGCAACATTCATCCATCAACACCGGAAAGAATTTATCTGCTACTTTAAACAATTTCTATCGACTGAAAATGAAGTCCGAAAAATCTTACAAATTTCAAAAGCAATCGATGCCGAAGAATTTTCACATATGGAAGACAGAGAAGTCAAACAATGAATCAGAAAATTACAAAAGAAGAATTGGGGTCTTATAAAACCCCTTGATAATAAAAGCGTTCATTATGAAGAAGAACGTTTAACTGAAGATAAGATGAAGAAATTGTTAAATAACACAAAAAGCAATGTCTGATCTTCTAGCGAAGAATTACCCAATTAAAGAAAAAACATGTGCTCTTTACAGCGGCACGCATACAGTTGCATCAATCATTCTTATAAGCAAAAGACATCAGCTTTCTCAAAAAATATTTCTGTCATGCATTTGCCAAGAGAACGGAAAGAAGTCCAAAACAAACTTTCAGAGTGTTTTGCAAAACAAAGTGGAAAGTTATTCTGCAGAATTTTACTTCGATAATAATAAAACATCTCTGATTTGATTTCAAAACGAATTTTTATTTGTGAAATCAATTTTAAATAGATCTTCGCAAATAGGTTCATAAAACTTCCCAATATGCCAAAATAATTCAGATTAAGGGAAAAATTTAATAAAGTATGCTTAAAACAACTAATAAAAAGCACATTTTGAGCAGCCTTAACAGAAGACAATTTGGCCCCACTAACTTTCATTACGAGTACTCATTAAATTTTTATTTACATTTCTTTTTTGTTCAACATTTAACTTTCAATGGTTTTAAGAGAAACAGCACTTGATAGACAGACTCTAAATTCGGAAAAAACTGAAACAAAATTGGTTTATACACAGGCAGAGTAATTACACTGGCCTGCTGGGAAGAGAAGACCCCGTTGGACAAGGAAAATATTAGGCCAGACAGAGAGGAAAATGCTTAGCCTCCTCCTCCTAATGCCAAAGGAGGCCACTTAGAAAAAATTACACTACAGTAATTTTGAAACCACTAAGAAGCAATAGAACTCTAACAAATTTCAGACTTCTGATAATTATAGTGTGATTAACAGTTCAACTTCACTTCGAATATTACAATACAATATAAAGAAAGAACCAATTCAGACACTTCAATATGGAATTCAAAAACTAAGAAATTAATGCATAGACGCTACCCTAAACATTAAAACATAATGTGAAGCGTTCATGTAAAATAAATAAGTAGTAAAACTCCAATATAAAGCAACATGTGAAAAGGGACCTACAAATTATAACATTCAAGCATTTCTAGTGAAAATAAAGTTAATATAAAACAAGAATTACCAGCCACAGATGTCTTTTTGCTCTGCACTATTTCTCCGTTCTTTTTCTTTCATGATATGTTCTGCAATCCAAGAGTGCACAAAAATGATGACAAATTACACTAGAAGAGGCCAAGGGGGGGGGGGGAAGGAATCATTAGATTTTAACTACTTTGAAATTAAAGAATATCTATACACAAAGAGAAATATCTAATATTGTTTCTTAATATATAAAACTTCGAAAGTAGCCTTCTTTTTATTAAATTCCAGCAGTGTGCTACATTGTTAGTAAAATCATGATTACAGTCAATAGAAAAGCAAATGATTTTCCTTATACGACAGAAGTACAGTAAGCGAAAGAGGTATTTAATGTATGGGTACAACATGAACAATGAAAGAAAAAAATATATATATACAATTATTACAGATACACAGAATAAAAGGGATAATTATCTACGAGAAAAGTAAATAATTTTAGCGCTGGTACAAAAATGGCACAGAAAGTCAATAAGCAGGTAATGTTAAATGACAAATAAACAAAATAAACTTTACTGTTAGCTTTGAAGCAGGTGTTATATATAAAACTATCTTAATTCACACACAGAATTAGTGACATAACAGATCAAAAAAGAGTAAGAATCAAACTCGCAATATATTGACATTAAAAGAGCTATACATATATGCTTTTATAGCTTTTTTTTTTTTTTTTTTTTTTTTTTAGAAAGGTCTCAAAAACACCATCCTAAAAACAGATTTCGAAAAACATCTTGGAAAGAAAAGTCATAAACCATAAAATAAATATTTCATTCAGAATTTTAACGCAAGAACCGTTTCTAATTTTAAGTTCTTTACTTAGGTACACTCATCCATGAGAGAGGACAGCTTAGTCCAATGTACAAGAAATTATCCTGTAATATTACCACGCCACTTTAATGAAATTATAGCAATATTTCACTCAGGGAAAGAACATATTGTCTAGCTGCCCAAGTTCTAGCCCAGCTTTAATATAGCAAGCCAAAACACATCAAATGCCATTGAATGATATACCATTTTGAAATGTTGCAAAAAATTTAAATAAAATTTCGTGAATGAGCTATTGCAATTACCTATATACTAAAATTTTGACCAAAAATTCAACAAAACTAAGATACTTTTTTTTCTTTCGAAGGAATCAAAGTCATATACTAATGGAGGAATGCTCAACTTATTGTAATATAAAACCTAAACATAGGAATGAAATTTTTTCAGCTATGTGAGATGTCCAATACCGAGAAATTCCATAAATTGTAGATTAGAACGTACCTCTCAAAACACATGAAAGATAAAACACAATTCAAATACTTTACTTTTAGTCTTGAAGCAGATGTTCTATATTAAACTGTCTTAGCTCACATACAGAATTAGTAATATAATAGCTCAAAATGTTGTAAGAACAAAACACGTATTATATAAACATTAAAAAAAAATCTACATATATTTATTAGTGTTACGAGGGTTTATTCTGAAATATTATAATGCCACGTTTAGTGAAATGATAGAAATTTTCACTCAGGAAAGAGACATTCTGTCTGGCTGCCTGGGTTCCATCCCAGCTTCTTTTACAAAAGTTTAATAGAAGAATTTTAAAAATCTAGAAACGAAACTCATGAAGAAATTATTGACCATAATTCGTTCCACGATTTAGTCATTCTTACAGACATAATAACTAATATCTTAAAGTTGAGCAGGGAAGAGAACTAAAGTCTTTGAATTTAAGGTAATTTTAAATTCATTTTAAATCAAAATTAATTTTGTAAAAATATTACACAAATATAAGGAATATACATTTTTACCATAATGCAATGTACATTTTGCCACTTTGAAAATCTGGAGAACTAAAGCGTGAAATATAAGAAAACTGAAACAAACATTTGGAAAATCTAATCGAGCTTAAATTAGTTTCTAAATTAGATGTTTTGAGTGTATTTAAAATTAGGCCCACTACTACGTTCACTTCAAACCCATTACATAAGACTAGTATTTAAGAAAAATGGTAAAAGATTGCAAATATGTTAACAATTCTACTGATCTAGAAATAGAAATAATTGGTTTTCATCCTAATTAAGATGAAGAATATCAGAAAAAGCCATTTGAATAGTCCTAGATCAGAAAAATCATGAACTGTTAAACTTTTAAAAAGATAAATTCCTGCTTTCGATCTACTGAAAAATGTGAAAGAGGATTTTCAACAACAAACTTGTTAAAATCGATGTTCAGATACAGAAAAACAAACAAACATCCGGACGACTGCATGGATTTAGCAATAACATCGCATGTACCAGAGGGAGAAAAAAAAACTCTCAGAAGAAATGCAATGTTAAATTTCACATTAAAATATGATTTCCCTGTATTTAATTTTCATCTTGCTGAATTTTTTTGTAAATAATACAAAGAATATACCTTTTCTTTAAGATATTATACCACACATTTTTATACTTTGTGTAATGCACTTATAACTGAAATATTAAAAGTGCAATATATAATTGCAGCTAGCCAAAAATTTATAAACTTAAAATTGGCTCCCATTAAGTTAAAGTTGTTAATAACTGCACCAAGGGAAGGAATGCAATTTTATTTCTTTGTCTGTATTTGGTTTCATTTTTATATAGAAAGAGTTAAAAATAGGTTACCTAGGTAACAAAATTTAAACACACATTTTCAGGAAAAATTACAGAATAACAGATTTTGTTTCCCTGAAGACACAACACCTCGCTATTCCAGCTATGATACAGACTGCATACTGTCATAGAGAAATTCCTTTCTTAAACAGGGAATTCATATACTTTAATCTGTTTTTACACAAGTACTGTTTATGACTAATCCATGGTCCAGGAGTAAAATACTTTATAGTACACCCATCTAAATTTTTATTATTTCCGGTCATCTGTATAGACTGTTTACCTATCACGAATAAACTCCCAATCTGCATTCCAAATAACTCATACAATTCTTCAAGTCATATTTCGTAGTCTATCATTTTTAAAACGGCAGGTACTTGCTGAGCGCAGACTTGTAAAGCGTGATTTCGCGTATAGCAGTATTTTAAAGGATCCCATTTTATTTGTCCACTCCTAGAATTTCATTCATACGTGGTGCAACATTCATCCATCAACACCGGAAAGAATTTATCTGCTACTTTAAACAATTTCCATCGACTGAAAATGATGTCCGAAAAATCTTACAAATTTCAAAAGCAATCGATGCCGAAGAATTTTCACATATGGAAGACAGAGAAGTCAAACAATGAATCAGAAAATTACAAAAGAAGAATTGGGGTCTTATAAAACCCCTTGATAATAAAAGCGTTCATTATGAAGAAGAACGTTTAACTGAAGATAAGATGAAGAAATTGTTAAATAACACAAAAAGCAATGTCTGATCTTCTAGCGAAGAATTACCCAATTAAAGAAAAAACATGTGCTCTTTACAGCGGCACGCATACAGTTGCATCAATCATTCTTATAAGCAAAAGACATCAGCTTTCTCAAAAAATATTTCTGTCATGCATTTGCCAAGAGAACGGAAAGAAGTCCAAAACAAACTTTCAGAGTGTTTTGCAAAACAAAGTGGAAAGTTATTCTGCAGAATTTTACTTCGATAATAATAAAACATCTCTGATTTGATTTCAAAACGAATTTTTATTTGTGAAATCAATTTTAAATAGATCTTCGCAAATAGGTTCATAAAACTTCCCAATATGCCAAAATAATTCAGATTAAGGGAAAAATTTAATAAAGTATGCTTAAAACAACTAATAAAAAGCACATTTTGAGCAGCCTTAACAGAAGACAATTTGGCCCCACTAACTTTCATTACGAGTACTCATTAAATTTTTATTTACATTTCTTTTTTGTTCAACATTTAACTTTCAATGGTTTTAAGAGAAACAGCACTTGATAGACAGACTCTAAATTCGGAAAAAACTGAAACAAAATTGGTTTATACACAGGCAGAGTAATTACGCTGACCTGCTGGTAAGAGAAGACCCCGTTGGACAAGGAAAATATTAGGCCAGACAGAGAGAAAATGCTTAGCCTCCTCCTCGTAATGCGAAAGGAGGCCACTTAGAAAAAATTACACTACAGCAGTAATTTTGAAACCACTAAGAAGCAACAGAACTCTAACAAATTTCAGACTTCTGATAATTATAGTGTGATTAACAGTTCAACCTCACTTCATATATTACAATACAATATAAAGAAAGAACCAATTCAGACACTTCAATATGGAATTCAAAACCTAAGGAATTATTGCATAAATGCTACCCTAAACATTAAAAAATAATGTGAAGCGTTCACGTAAATAAATAAGTAGTAAAACTCCAATATAAAGCAACATGTGAAAAGTGACCTACAAATTATAACATTCAAGCATTTCTAGTGAAAATAAAGTTAATATAAATTAAGAATTACCAGCCACAGATGTCTTTTTGCTCTGCACTATTTCTCCGTTCTTTTTCTTTCATGATATGTTCTGCAATCCAAGAGTGCACAAAAATGATGACAAATTACACTAGAAGAAGCCAAGAGGGGGAATAAAGGAATCATTAGATTTTAACTACTTTGAAATTAAAGAATAATTATAAACAAAGAGAAATATCTAATATTGTTTCTATATATATAGAACTTCCAAAGTAGCCTTCTTTGTTTTAAATTCCAGCAATGTGCTACATTGTTACTAAAATCATGACTGCAGTCGATAGAAAAGCAAATGATTTTCCTAATACTACGAAGTACAGTAAGCGAATAGTGTTTTTAATGTAAGGGTACAACATGAACAATGAAAGAAAAACAAATTATACAATTATTACGGATACACAGAATAAATGGGATAATGATCTTCAAAAAGAGTAAATAATTTTGGCGATGGTAGAAAGATGGCACCGAAAGACAATAAGCCGGTAATTTTAAATGACAAATAAACAAAATAAACTTTACTGTTATTTTTGAAGCAGGTGTTATATATTAAACTACCTTAATTCACACACACACAATTAGTGACATTTTGGAAAGTTATGTCACATAACTTAAAAGAAGTATTTCAATCAGAATTTTAACGTAAGAAACGTTTCTTATTTTAAGTTCTTTACCTAGGTACTCTCATGCATGAGAGGTGACAGCTTAGCCCAACGTACGAGGGTTTATCCTAAAATATTACCAGGTCACTTTCAACGAAATGACAGCAATATTTCACCGTGGAAAAGAACATGCCTAGCTGACTGGATTCCACCCCGACTTAAATACAGCAAGCCAAAACATATCTAATGCCGTTTTTCCAAGATGGAGTCGTCCGCTTTTTCCCAAAATGGCGTCCCAATTCAAAGAGAGGGAGAGGGGTAGGAGATTCTTTGGGCGTGGTGAGCGGTCATATCAAAGAATGTCTATGCAACAACAATACATATTCTTTGGTCATATCATGGAGGTTAGAATAGAAGGAGGGAAGGTTCAACTCAAACGGTGGGGCCTGGCGGCCATGTTCCTGTTATCGCTGTGATTTGTGCAAGGAAGTCTGTAATTGGAATATTTTTTTTTTCTTTTCTTTTTGAAGCATGTCATCTTGTGTTGTATATGGATGCACAAAAAGATTTTTGAAAAAGATTCCTGGGATTACTTTTCACGCGTAAGTATTGATTTTCTTTTTTTTTTTTTTATGTAATTTGATAACTATGGTAAAAAAATATCACAATGTCATGTTTGTTTTTTTTTTTTTTTTTTTTTCCCAGATGTAAAAAAAGGGACTTAATAATAATCAAAATATGTTAAATACATTTTAATGTTTCTGTTTATAGCTGGATTCTTTGTTCCTTAACACACAATGATGTATGCTAGGATTTAAACTGTATAATTTGAACGTTTTAGGTAATTCGTTTAATAATTTTCATGAAAAATTAGACACCAATCGTTACTATTTTTATGGTTTTTAAAGGTATTAAATAAAGTAATGCTTTTCTTTATGTATTAATTATTATTCAATTTAAAATTTTTGAACTATTAAGAATATAATTTGTACATTTGATCAAGATAAACTAACTTTTCTGTTGTTAAAATGTTTTTGCATAAATTTACAAATTTGTGGGCAGTATAGCAATAAAAGTAAGTAAAATATTTACACAACTGAACATGTGTAAAGATGTATCCAAAAATATAGGTATATTTCTCTAATTTAGCTTAATTCAAGGCAATTTCTTTCAGATTCTTAAATATGAAACGCGCATAAACTGAAATCACTGAATTCACATGAATCTGTTTTATTTTATTAATATTTATATTCTTGTTGTTATAAGATTGTTAGTTGTGAAAAGAGTTTAAAACTTTCATTTAAAAAAAATGCAACCTGTGACTATTTTTTTAGATAATTATCTGCTATTAATTTCAGGTTAAATATATTTTAAATGATTCTTTAAAATTTTACAATACTGTGAATAAATGAGAAATATCACTTCTTAAAGGAAAAACTGGAAAGTACACCCAACAGGTTGCTAATAAAACTTAAACAAATTCTATTTTTAAAGGCTTTAATGTTATGCACATGCATTTAGATTTCGAACTATTTCTTAATGATTTTCTGTACGTAGTAAATTACGGGTATTATCATCTTTATAAGATATCATATATAAAATATGTAAAATTTCATTATAAATTTTACATATATTTAGTGGAAAATACATGCACGGAACAGCTTAAAAACGCGTACTTTTCACTGACGTAATGCAATGTTTTGAAGTTACAAACATGGACGTCGTTTGTTCGGTGGAGTTTCATTTCCCGATAGTGGAGGAAACAACTGCGAACCCTCCTCCTTATATTCTAACCTCCTTGGGTCATATCCGTTCTCCAAGGTGATGTCGTCCGCTTTTCTCAAAATGGCGTCCCAATTCAAAGAGAGATAGTGACCATTTTTCAGTCTTTTCCAAGATGGGGAAAGAAGAAAACCTAGGATGGGATAATACGAGAGAGATAGAGAGAAAAAACGCCATCTTGTCATTTCCTGATAGGGTACCGGTAATCGAATACTTTTGTGACCGCCTGTACAGGAAATTGAGAAACACGTGTTAAGAAGAAACGTTCGTTAACAAAACGTCAGATGCGCCGAGAATCTCAAATCCTTCCAGTGCCCTCAAACAGGTAAAGAATTTCCTGCGAAATGTGTCCTCTGTGGAGGAGGACATGCATCTTGCAGTAAGGAATGCCCCAAAAGACCAGGAAATATAGATATTGAAAAAATTAATGAAGAAGCACCAAACAATTCCCCAAATATGCAAAATCACCAGACTCACTCTACTCTCAGCCAATCACGTAATCAAGGATCAAGGAAGTTAATTTACGGAGTGCGCTAGGCTAGGCCTTTAACTCCGCATCATCAGAGATAGAATAATTACATCAAAAGAGGGGTTCATCTAATAAGGGAAAATTTTGAAGCCTAATTATAAAAATAAAAGCTTTTCAGATAATGCCTTCCGCATGAGAAAAAAGGAAAACTCTTAGAAAGTCTTTAAATTAAATTTTGTGTTTAAAAAGGGCCAGGAATAATATTTGAGAGAAGAGTCAACATTCAAAAAGTTTTGAAAAGAATAAAAAGGTGCAATACATTTCCTTGATTCTTGATATCAACAGCAAAATAAAATCCTTAGGACAATCCGGAGAGTTGGGCAAAAAGGGCTGGGGGCGAAACCCGTTGGGCGGGTTCTGGTAGCAGTTCAGTGTGATACACTGAAGCAGGAGAAGAAAATTATTGGTCGCTATTTAGTGCGACGTTAAAAGGTCCCCGTAGGGGGTCGAAAGCAACCCGTTTAGCGGGTGGAAAAGAAGCTTTTAAGAAGCTATTGAGAAATTAAGTGCAGTCGCGTGCGGCTGCGGAGATAAGTTGTCCCTTGTTAAAGAAACGTTAGAAGACTCTTCTTAAAGAGTTAAAGAACAGGGTTCCCCCGGTCAATGCCTTTACGCATTGTTAACGCGGGGGCGGTTGGGGTTTAGGAACGAGAGGAAAGCATCCACTTGGGCGTCTGTATTCCAATACCGACGCCGTTTAAAAGGTAGTTGAGCATAATAAGCTTGTAAGATTGCTCTGGGTCGCTTTTTAGAAGAGGCAACCGCAGGATCATATAACGGCAGGGTATGTAATACTGGATTTCCAACAAGATGGATGTTTTTGAAAAACCTTTCCGAAAGTCGCTGTATAAAGCGATTAATGGGCATAATTTTGAGGTCGTTATGAATGTCACCGTTCCTTATGAATCATGGAACGTTTAATATCTGCCGTAAAAATTTTGATTGAAAAATTTCGACGTGTTTACGGTTAGTCAGAGCAGCTGAGCTCCAGATGGGACTCGCGTAAGTTAGAATAGGCCTTATGATAGATTTATAAAGCAAGATCTTGTTATCAAGTGACAGGTCGCTATTTTTAGCGAAAAAGGGGCGCAGGTTGGCTTTGACAGCTTCCGCATTCGCAATAATTTTTTGAATGTGAAGTTGCAAGGTTAATTTTGAGTCTAGTAAAACACCAAGGTATTTGTAAGTAGTAACCCAGGGAATAGGTTCACCGAAGAAAATTAGATTATCTAAACGAGGGATGTTTCTTCGGATGAATAAAGTGGCAGCAAATTTAGCGACATTAATTTTGATTTTATACAGTCCGAGCCAGAGTTCTAAGGCTGAAAGGTAACTCTGTAATGTAGAGATTACCGTGGTGATGTTGTTATGTTGAGTTAGGATGGCCGTATCGTCTGCATATAAAGCTAAATCGATACTAGGTGCCTTAGGCACGGCGTTGATATAGATATTGAAGAGCAGAGGTGAGACAAGACTGCCCTGAGGACAACCAGCATGGATCGGGCGGGGAGTGGAGAGTTCGTGGTTAACTCGTACGCGGAAGCTTCGTCCGGCTAAGTACGAGCTAATAATTTTAATGATGTGAGCCGGAAACCCAAGTCGCATGAGCTTGTAAATAAGTCCGTCATGCCAAACCCTGTCAAAGGCTTTAGCTATGTCACGTGTTAAGAAGAAACGTTCGTTGACAAAACGTCAGATGCGCCGAGAATCTCAAATCCTTCCAGTGCCATCAAACAGGTAAAGAATTTCCTGCGAAATGTGTCCTCTGTGGAGGAGGACATGCATCTTGTAGTAAGGAATGCCCCAAAAGACGAGGAAATATAAATATTGAAAAAATTAATGAAGATACACCGAAAAATTCCCCAAATATGCAAAATCAACAGACTCGCTCTACTCTCAGCCAATCACGTAATCAAGGATCAAGGAAGTGCAATTTACGGAGTTCATAGGCAATTACGCCTTTACCTCCACATCTTCAAAGGAAATTAAATCATCCGAAAGAGGGTATTGTCAAATAGGGTACAAATTTTGATAAGCCGAATGACTTGGATTAAGTGCCTTCACACTGAGTCAAAAAAAGGCAAAAAACTCAGAAGGTCTTAATTTTGCGCCGAAAAAGGGCCAGAATAATTTACATAGGGGCAGCCAGAAAAATTTTGACTAGAAAAATAAAAGGGGAAGTTTCCTTGAACCTTGATAATCATTTTCTTTGCATACGTCAGATGAAGAACACGCAGGGGAATTCCGATGCGCGTTCTTCGAGGTGGGAGGGAGGGGGGAACCTGTTTACAGGTCGAAAAAGTAGTTCTGTCAGTGATCAGCTGGGAGGGAGAAGTTTCATTTTTGACCGCTACTCAATGCGGTTTTTAAAGGCCAAAAAGGACGCTGTTAAGCGCCTAAGAAAGTTCCTTTTTAAAGGAAGAGAGAAGCTATAATTTAAAAATCTTTTACAGTTTTATTTCATTTGATAGGTTAAAGTATTTTAAATCAGTCCTATTTGACTGTGATGTTTCTTATTAAAGAAACTTAAAGGGGGTTCCTCGAGTTAATGCCGTGTGCATTAAAGAACTTTAGAGGCCGAGGGGGTTAAGGAACGAGAGGTAGTTATTCACGTGGCTATCAGTGTGCTCATATCTAGCCCGTTTAAATGGCAGAGCTGAATATTCCCTGTTAAGAACAGCTCTGGGTCTTTTCCGGGAAGAAGCAACAGCAGGATCGTATACGGGTAGCATATGAAGCACAGGATTTCCAACACGTTGAATATTTTTGAAAATTTTTTCCGAAAGTCGCTGTATATAGCGATTAATGGGCATAATTTTGAGGTCGTTATGAATCTCTTCGTTCCGTACAAACCACGGAGCTTTTAGAATTTGCCGAAGCATTTTAGATTGAAAAATTTGGACATGTTTTCTGTTAGTCAGTGCACATGGGTCCTCAATCACGTAATTTGGGCACTGCCCCGTACAACCAATCATATTCGGTGATTACCAAGAGCAATCCAAACACGGTTAACGACAGGAAATTCCTCAAGAAATCTATGAATAAGAAATCTATAATAACGATAAAGAAGACCAATCCTCCAAAAATAAACGAAAATCAGTAAACAGAGACATAGAAAAACAATCCTTTGAAGAATTCACCGAGTTCATTACTGAAATTTACCAAATTTACCAGCAATACAAGCAGGCTTCTAACCCC
The DNA here is from genome assembly GCF_044657685.1 of Stegodyphus dumicola. Taxonomy (NCBI): domain Eukaryota; kingdom Metazoa; phylum Arthropoda; class Arachnida; order Araneae; family Eresidae; genus Stegodyphus; species Stegodyphus dumicola. Next base: position 72,004,287 of record NC_140780.1, read on the forward strand.
GACTCCAGGCTCAAGATTGCAATGGCGCGCACTAAAGATATTCATCCAGAACGAGCATGAATAATTACCGCAGTGGCTAATTGCACCGAAGGTGCTAATAGCTAACAGGCTATTCACACCACCTACTTTCGCGCATGCGCATAAGCAGCCCAGGTACCAGCATTTTACCGCAGTGGCTAATCGCACCCAAGGTCCGTAGAAAGAACAGGTTAGCTCACTTGGGGTAAACAAACGAAAATGCGTTCTCGCTGCCTATTGGCTGTGACGTCATTGAAGTTTTCTCTCCTCAGATCAACATAGATTTTTGCATTGATTTAAGCTGAATGTAAGCTTGTGCGCGACTGTGGAAACTCATTCGTTTCTTGTTTTTTTTTTTTTTTTTTTTCCCTCTCAAATATAATTAAATTTATGTAGCATAATGGTTGGTACGCACTGCGCGATTGCATTATGCACAATAATGCAGGCAAAATAAAAAATAATCAGCAGAATGTATTATTTCATAGGTATAGAAACTTACAGTGTGTTTTGATTTGATACAACTTATTTTGAATTTTCGGGTTACTTAAATTAGTTTATTCATTAATATATATAGAAACTTCTATGCATTTTATTAGGTGTATTTAAATGCCAACGGTTTTGAATATTGTTGTGAATTGTGACAGATGCATTATAACGTTGCGCGCCTCTAACTAGCACGCAACCAAGAGGTGACTGTGAAAGCTTGTATAAACCACAGAGTCTTCTAAAGGGTTTAAGTCCCTTTTTATTCAACGTACTAATTTACAATTGCGTTCTCTTGACGCTTACAAACGGTGCCAACTCGGCAGTCAAAATAAAAATAAAAACCTGAAAAGAAATTAAAGACAATATTCTAACTACGAGGCTCTCTCAAATAACTAACTCACCGCGTTTTACAATACGGCTGCTAATTCAGCAGACTTGAAGCTCACTGGAACAATTGCAACTACTTCCCGCCAAGCACATAGGCCGCAACGCGGGGTTTTTCAAATCTCTATAACTACCTCCGCGCTCGCTAAGTAAGAATAACTCTCCCTCACCGAACTTGTTTCCTTCTATTTAAATCATACTACTTCCGCTGATAATTTGAATGCTTGCGCGTTCTACTCAAATTTACATATTCTGGCATTGGCAGTTCCAGGGGAAAGTAAGGATTGACAGGAAAGATAGTTTAAACTTAAAATAAATGTTAGTTAAAATAAATATAAACCCTACATTTGCCGCTGCCAGAATTTGGAAAACTTGGAAGCAGGTCCTACAAACGACCTGTTGTAAGTTTATCTAATTCTGAACTAACTGCCTCGTTTACACAAAAATAATCTTATGTAACAATTAAAATTCTGTTACTCTTTACAAAGGTTTCTTCTTACAGCAACTTTTCCTGGACTTCATCAATCAATCTTGGTCTTTCCTTCCAGCATCTGGAAGGAATAAGTATCAGTATCTTTCTACATACATTATAATTTACACTTTCTTGACACAATAAATTTTTGTTTTTAACGTTTCGTTTTTCTTAGTTATTGCTTACTTCACATTCATTCAATTTTTCAAGCATTAATTTAACTTTACCCTGGCTCTCCACCGTGTGTGGTGTCAAACGGGAATATTCGTGTTTTAGTCTTACAACACTTCCCCTAACCACCATGATTTGTTAGAATTCAACAACCAAATAGACACACCTTACTCGACATTCTACAACTCAATGAGCTACTTTAATATTCTTAAAAATTCAAATGTAGGTGGAGAACCCTACAAAACACATTCATTCTAACTTCCCCCTCATTCATCTTTTAAACATGCAGGCTTTCGCTCTAAAGCATGACTTTACAGTTTAATACTTAAATTTTGACTTCATTGCTTTTAAGCATTCACTTTTAGCATCTACAATTTTATTCTTCTAGACTAAATTCTACTTTTACATAACATGCAAGTATTTACATACATTTACAAAAGTTTAATACATATGCTTTTTACAATTTACCATAAAATGAATAAGAGAAAATAAATTTTTACTTTACTCATCCTTCGCCAAGCTGGCGGCACTGAAACTAAAATTCTTATTAGTACATACAAGAATACGAAGTTATTTTTATCTCCGGCCAAATTTTGGCTTTAACATAACAGAATTAGTCTTTCGACCAACAGAAAATGCTTGTTTTTAGCTTTTACACTTAAAGAAAATAATACTTTTGCCTTAGCTACATAAAGTAAAACAAAACTAAGTCTCAACCGAGACATATTGACTTTCGTCAAAACATAGAACTTCGTACTTATGCATAACATTTCGGAACAAAAGAGAAAAATATTTATAGAAGGTTTTAACTTATCTTTGAGTTTTCGATGCTTGAAACTCCGTCATCCGTTTTTGACAAAATTAAGTTAGAGGTCCAAGTTAGAGGTGTCATGGATGTCAATCTTCTCCTTGTTGATCTCCAATTGTCGTCCCCGTTGATCTTTCTTTTGCGTCCTCTACATGCTGGCCTCTTGACGGAGTAATCGTCTGGTTGTTGGCTTTTGCGTTTCTGCCTGGGACGGCTGGTCTTGACGTCCTCCGGTCTGGAGTCCTTGAATTTCTTCTGTTCCTCGTACTTCTGTGCTTCCTGTTGGAAGTTTCCGGAACGGCGGCCTTGCTGGCACCTGACTCTGTGGCCGTGTGCGCGTTCTTCTTGATGTGTAATTCCTCCTGCCATCCTTTGTAGGTGGTGTTTTTCTTTTTACCACGGTTTCTTTACCCGGTTCATCTGTATTTTTGTTTTTCTTAAACGCCGGAGTTTGATAATCATTTTTTCTTTTTGATACCGACGTCCGGGTTGTAGAAGTGCTAGGTCTCTCTTCAGTTCTCCGTTTCTTGGGTGGTGGAATAGTTGTTGCAGTCTCTGGCCCTTCTATTTCGTTTAGACTTGAGTCCTGCAAGAAACTTTTAAGGATTTCAAAATCATTGGGATTATAGTATTTTTTCACCTGGTCGGGACTTGCTTTACAGATTTCCCCTCTCTCGTTTTTAAGATATAAAACTACTCCTTTGATTTCCTGAATTACATAGGGGCCTTCAAACTTTGGAGCTAGCTTTGCCATAAAATTGTCTGGGGCACTTGATAAAGAAAATTTCCGTTTCAATACTTTATCACCAACTTTAAAATCTGCTTCACGGCGTTTTTTATCGTAATAAATTTTCTGCCTATTTCTTGCCGTATCCGAGGTTTTAAGCGCCTGATCAATTAGTTTTTGTACGTCCTTTTGTTTGAATTCCTGCTCTCTTTGTTGCACAAAGAATAATTTATCTAAAGGCGTAATTAACTTTCTGCCTAAAAATAATTCTGCTGGAGTTTTTCCCGTAGTATCATGATGTGCCGTTCTTAAAGCATAAGCTAATTCATTTATGTAGCCATCCCAGCGCTTGTGATGTGTGCTAACGTAACTGCGAATTATTTTTACAATGTTTTTATTAACTCTTTCTGCTATGTTAGCCTGTGGTCTATACGGAACCATTTTGATATGGCGTATATCAAGTCCATTGCATATGTTTTCAAATATTTGACTAATGAATTGTTTTCCGTTATCGCTAATGACTTTTATCGGTGCACCGTATTTTAAAATGTATCTGTGTAAGAATGCATCTGCGACTGTTTTGGCTGACGCGCGTTTAAGTGGAACAATTTCTATCCATTTTGAAAAATGATCTACTATTACTAAAAGAAAACGATTTTTATTTAACTCGCTCTGGGGGAAGGGACCAAGGAGATCTATGCCTAAAATTTCATTCGGAAATGTAGCGCGAATGCTATTTAAGTACCCGGCCGGGCTGTAATTAATATCATTTATTAACTGACATTGATTGCAGGACCTGACATACGCCGTTACTATTTTGTATAATTGCGGGAAATATACCGCCTCGCGTACCCTTTTTAAAGTCTTTCTGACCCCGAGGTGGCCCGCTGTTTTTTTTTCGTGCAACTCCCTCAAAATGCTTAATCGAAGCGAGGCTGGGATGACTGGCTTATACTCAAGATTTTCGTTCGTTGTTTTCGTATAGAATAATAAATTATCTATTATTTCATAGTTTTTTGCTCTATTTCTTATCGCATCGATATCTGTATGCTCAAAGCCTTCGGGGTCTTTCAAATAAGCATAGATATTTCCAAATTCAGGATCAGCTTTCAGTTCAGTAATAACCGTATCTCTAGAATCTAAAATTTTTGAAGTCAACACAGCGCATTTAAGTTCATTACCTTCCTCGTCCAGTTTTATACGAGAAAGTGCGTCAGCTACATTGTTTTCCTTACCCGGTTTATATTTTATTGTGATATTATATTCTTGGAGTTTTAAAGCCCATCTTATTAACCTGGGCGTTAGGTTTTTTCCCGAGTAAAGTCTACCAACAGCCGCATGATCCGAAAAGACAGTTACTGGCGATTTGCCGAAATAAACTCGAAATTTGTGTACAGCCATTAATACGGCTAATGTTTCTCTTTCTGTAGCTGTATAATTCCTTTGTGTTTGATTCAATGTTTTACTAAAAAATGCCAGCGGATGGTTATTTTGCATAAGAACCGCACCCACCGCATAGTCTGATGCATCTGCCGCAATTTCCAGGTTTTCGTCCCCCTCAGGGAATTTTAAAACAGGGCCATTAATAAGCGCTTCTTTTAATCTTTCAAAAGCCGTGTTAGCTTCCGCTGTCCACGTAAATTTACTCTTTTTTCTTTTGATTACTAAGAGTGGTTCAACAATATTAGCGAAATCTTTTATGAAAGATCGATAGTAAGAACATAGTCCAAGGAAAGACGAAAGTTTCTTGGCGGTGTTGGGCGGTGGGAAATTCTTAATAGCTTTTATTTTTGAATCTTGCGTTTCTATACCCTTTTGCGAAATTTTATAACCGAGATATTTAAGTTCTTTAGTTGCGAACTTGCATTTTGGGGCGTTAATTGTAAGACCGGCCTCTTTTAATAATTTAAAAACTTGTTCGAGATCACTAATGTGTTGTTCCAACGTACTACTCGTTATAATTATATCATCTAGATAAATTAAAGTTGATTTTCCTAGGACAGGCTTTAGAACAATGTCCATAGCTCTCTGGAATGTTGACGGGGCCCCACACAACCCAAAAGGCATGCGTAAAAATGCATAAGTGCCCGATTTTGTTATAAACGCGGTTTTATGTATATCTTCGGGTCTCATAGCTATTTGATAGTAGCCAGACGTTAAGTCCAAAGTAGACATATATCTCGTCGATTTGATCTGTCTAATGATCTCGTCTATAACCGGCAAAGGGTAAACTGGGAATTTAGTTATGCTATTTAGTTTTCTATAATCGATAGCAAACCTCCAAGCCCTTTTATCCGAAGGAGGAAACTCGTTCTTTTTCCTACATAGTACGACTGGACTCGCGTATTCACTATTTATGGGCGTTATTATTTTATTCTTTAACATCTCCTGAATATGTTCTTCGATGATTACGTCTTTTTGTTTGTCATAGCGGTAAGGTTTAGTCCTACAAGGTTTTTCGGCATTTAATTGAATCTTGTGAGTTACAATCTGACAGTTTCCCGGCTTTTCTGAAAACAAATGAGAAAAATTACTCACCACTTGCTGTATTGCTTTACTTTCCTGGTCATTCAAATGGCTAAGGTCCAATTCAGGTGTCTCCACCGGTTCCACCACCCTCTGGTCCATCTCCAGCACCACGGAACTATCTTGAAAATTTAATTTGGCCCTCGCGGCCCTTAAAAAGTCCATACCTAAAATAAGAGAGTGTAGGAGGTGTTTCACCACAAAAATTAATACTTTGAGATTTTCCTCTTTTACCTGTACGTTTAATGCTACTTTCCCGATGCAGTGACATGTTTTTCCTTGCGCCGCTATAATTTCCGTATTTCTGGTTTTAAAGAGTCGTATCCTATAAAAATTCCTTTTGAAGAACTTTTCACTCATGAAATTGCCTTCTGCCCCTGTATCGATGAGGGCTTCTACTGGTACACCGCCAACCAGGACTTGTATAATTGGTAGCTGTGAGTTTTTTACGATGACTGTATTTAGATGTCTATTTGAGGGTTTTTCTAAAACTTCCGGGGTCTGGACCCTCCCTTTCACAGGCCCCTCTAGTCGTTTAAAGCTTTCCTTTCAATCTGTGTCTTCTGGGTACGCGGATGCTTATTTTCAAATTTTCTTTTTGGGCCTTGCCCTTCAAGTTTCGATGCGTTAGCTTGATATTTCTTTCCCCCATATGAGCGATTTCCATTTCTTGTTTCCTCCTTCCTTCTGGTACTTTGAGAATATGTTTCCCCTCTCGCTCTTTCCGCGATTCTGCGATTTTGAAACTTCACCGCCAATTCGAAAAGTTCCTGCAATGTGGTTGGGTTTCTAATTTCAAAGTAGTCTTGGACAGCGGGTAACAATCTTGGTAATATTATTTCAATAATCTCCGCATCGGGTTTTTTCCCATACAACATATCCGTTAGCTTGATTTTTCGTAAAATAAAGTCCGTCAATTGTGCTGTATCCCGTTGATAGAAACTATATAGCTCGGCTTCCAGCCGTGCGCGATCTTTCACTATGGGGAAGGCCTTTACTAACGATTTTTTGAAATTTTCAAAAGTATACGTCGGGCTTCCAAATTCACCTAGAAGAAATTTGCCTATATTTTTCCACCATAGCGCGGCCTGTCCTCTTAGTGCTGATGTGGCGATAGCAACTTTTTGTCTTTCGGGCACAGGATAGAGCTGAAAGTGGTTTTCTATACCTTCTAAAAATACGGACACCGAATTTTTTCCGTCGAAATAGACGTTTGGCTTGATTGATGCTCTCAAAGTCTGGACCAGGTATCCAAATCCTTCTAACTGCGTTGTCATTTCTTGGTGTTGTCCAGCGGCTTCCATCCAGTTTTCGGCCATTTCAGTTCGATAAGTGTTCGGGCGCCAATATAACGTTGCGCGCCTCTAACTAGCACGCAACCAAGAGGTGACTATGAAAGCTTGTATAAACCACAGAGTCTTATAAAGGGTTTAAGTCCCTTTTTATTCAACGTACTAATTTACAATTGCGTTCTCTTGACGCTTACAAACGGTGCCAACTCGGCAGTCAAAATAAAAATAAAAACCTGAAAAGAAATTAAAGACAATATTCTAACTACGAGGCTCTCTCAAATAACTAACTCACCGCGTTTTACAATACGGCTGCTAATTCAGCAGACTTGAAGCTCACTGGAACAATTGCAACTACTTCCCGCCAAGCACATAGGCTGCAACGCGGGGTTTTTCAAATCTCTATAACTACCTCCGCGCTCGCTAAGTAAGAATAACTCTCCCTCACCGAACTTGTTTCCTTCTATTTAAATCATACTACTTCCGCTGATAATTTGAATGCTTGCGCGTTCTACTCAAATTTACATATTCTGGCATTGGCAGTTCCAGGGGAAAGTAAGGATTGACAGGAAAGATAGTTTAAACTTAAAATAAATGTTAGTTAAAATAAATATAAACCCTACAGCATATAAATATGCTTAGAATGTATTATTTCATAGGTATAGAAACTTACAGTGTGTTTTGATTTGATACAACTTATTTTGAATTTTCGGGTTACTTAAATTAATTTATTCATTAATATATATAGAAACTTCTATGCATTTTATTAGGTGTATTTAAATGCCAACGGTTTTGAATATTGTTGTGAATTGTGACAGATGCATATAAATATGCTTAAATAGTTTTAAATTATGTGTATGTAGCTCACTGCATTAAATAACTCTGGTTACACATGGAAAAATGGCCATGCAACCAGTCTTTTCTCCAGGAATTGAAGTCAAACCACCAGTGTTCAGCTGATGAGCCTTGTCAATTACTTAGAATTTGAGCCTATTGTACTGTTAATATGGTACATGCCAGAAATAGAATATCATTAATACACGGGATACATATAAGTAATAAGAAGGACTAACAACACCGCAGAGTACAGAAAGCAACATAGATGTCCACAATTCATTTCGCGAGCAAATTAAGTTGTATTATTATACTTAAGGCTATCAGTTCTGGATAATTTAGTTACAGTAATTTTGCAAAGATAGTAAAGCAGTTCCTTCAGCAATATTAATTTTCTAATTATTAAGGCTTTTTTCTTTCATATTATTTGAAAACAGAGTAATACAGAGCATGCATTTAAATGCAATCAAATTTTAGGAAATGTATGATTTAAGAATATAGAAACGTTTAAAAAACAAATATGCTAAAATTCTTGTAAAATATAAAATTTCATTTTCTATCTGTACTTATAATTTGTTATGATTTGTATTATGAATGAATAATATAACTTAAGCAAATATTTTATTTATTATAGTTTTAAAATTTGCATTCCATTACTATACAGTGCACCATGATATATTTCATACAAAATTTCCTTTATAAAATTAAGATCCATATTTACTAAGATTTTGTGGAATGTAGTGTTTAAAATTTATTACCAAATTTGACTTTCGCATTTAATTATATAAATTTACCTGCAGAATTATATTTTGCTAGTATCTACGAATGTAATCATTATATCTGTGGGGATATTGTACACAGGTCATCATATTAAATAAACATCCACCCTTTTTCCACGTGTTCACAGAAAGCACGATGACAGTCAAATGACGTTAAGATAAACTGCATAATGTATTTATGAGTGTATTTATCTGTGTATGAATAATATTTTTCCACAACTAAACTGATAACTCTAATTTTTTTTTCATTCATAGAATGGTTAAACTGAATATGCTAAATAAAATGTAACATTTAAGTTATAATATATACATATTTCTTTTTTGATACCAAAACAAACACATACAGCATTCAGTCCTATTAATATCTACCCACCAGCGGCCGAGCGGTAAAGTCGCTGAACACTGGTAGTTCGGTCCGAGGTTCGAATCCCGCGAACGCGCTGGCTGCATGGGCGTTTTCGTGGTTTCCCCATGTGTAACGTGTATACGAGCCAAAAGACCCAAAAGACCAGGAAATATAGATATTGAAAAAATTAATGAAGAAACACCAAAAAATTCCCCAAATATGCAAAATCAACACACTCAGTCTACTCTCAGCCAATCACGTAAGGATCAAGGAAGTGCAATTTACGGAGTTCATAGGCAATTACGCCTTTACCTCCACATCATCAAAGGAAATTAAATCATCCGAAAGAGGGGATTATCAAATAGGGTAAAAATTTTGATAAGCCGAATGACTTGGAGTAAGTGCCTTCACACTGAGTCAAAAAAAGGCAAAAAACTCAGAAGGTCTTAATTTTGCGCCGAAAAAGGGCCAGAATAATTTAGATAGGGGCAGCCATAAAAATTTGACTAGAAAAAAAGGTGAAGTTTCCTTGAACCTTGATAATCATTTTTAGCATACGTCCCCCCATAGCACAAAACATCCTCAGGATGTCCTATTTAAGTCGCAATATCCCGGGACGTACTTAGGATGTCCTAAGGATGTTGATTCTCAGATGTCCTGAGGAGATCGTAATTTAACATCCTGAGGATGTCTTATTTAAGTCGCTATGTCCCGGGATATGACAGGATGTCCTGAAGATATTGATTCTCAGATGTCCTGAGGAGTTCACCAATTTCACATCCTGAGGATATTCCTTCTGCATTGTCCGGAGGACTTTCGTAGTCGAACATTTTGAGAATATTTGTTCTCAAATTTACCAGTTTTAATTTTTTGACATTGCACATCTGAAACTTGCACATTATTTAATTTTTCATATGTATTTTACTAAGTTGTTTCTAAATGCTGTACATTAAAAATATTGATATGATTGATGATTTATTCTTGCTATTTTGTTATTAATTTTAAATGCTATTTTTTCTGACGTTTTTAAAAATTTATTTAGTCATGGAAAAGATTTTTTTCAATGGATTAGCATTTTCTAGAATATTTGCAAAATTCTAAATAACATATATTTTTTTATAAAAAATGTATAAATTACATGTATAATTACTTACAGATTACAAACCCTACTACAAATATAGGTAAAATTAGACATATATATATTTAATTACGGAAACGAATTTTTTTTTTTTTTTTTTTTTTTTTTTTTTTTAATTTGGGTATAGAGACATTAGGTATTTTTTTGGAAGCAGGAAACATGAAAAATTAGCAACTGCCTTCGCCGGGAATCGAAGGACAGACCTCTGGAATACCGGCCCAGTGAGCAGAACCACTACACCACGAAGACACGCTAGGTGTGGTGGTGGTGCATTTAATTATGGTAAAGCACATTAGGGCTATCTGCCTAAGGGGAGGGATGCCTTCGTGGAGGACTTTCTAAGGGAAACTGGCTCGTATACACGTTACACATGGGGAAAACCACGAAAACACCCATGCAGCCAGCCCGAACCTCGGTCCGAACTACCAGTGTTCAGCGACTTTACCGCTCGGCCGTTGGTGGGCCGAAGACACGCTAGGAAAGCGGGAGAAATACCTTATATTACTTCACTTTTTAAAGGGCGACTTTTTTTTAAGGGGATCTAGTCACTAAATCCTGGGTGTGGATATACCTCATCCAACACCTTTTTAGTTCGGGCGCCACTGTAGAGACATTAGGATTATTTTGGGAAGCCGTAGAGATGAAAAATTAGCAACCGCCTTCGCCGTGAATCGAACCACGGACCTCTGAAATACCGGCCCAGCGTGCAGAACCATTACACCACGAAGGCACCCTAGGAAAGCGAGAGAAATACCTCATAACGAAAATTTTTTTCCTCTAATTACAGGACAGAAAATGTTTTTCAATCGCGCGATCTGTTATTGATATTGAATTACAGTCGTGCGATAATTTCGCAGTAAAGATAATTCTCTGATGACTATCCAAGATTCTAGAAACTTTGGTCTCATATAAAGATGGTAGTCTTATAGAAATACTGCTTAATATCAATATTTATTTATAATCTCAGAACTATTGGTCACTTTCAGAAGTAGTCGTTTGAGAGGCGATATTCTATATATTTATTTACTGATACTCTCAGATTCCAAAATTTGTTTATATTCTCAGAAATATTGGACAGAAGGTGGTCGTCCTATGCATGCAAAATTTTACATTTCATTAAAAATGAATTCGGCATTATTTAACTATTTCCCTATCAATTAATTAATTAGATAAAGAAAAAATTATGAAATAGTACTGTTTTATTACGGAATAATGTAGGAAGTTCTGCAGAACTATATTCTTTCGCGTCATTGCACATTGTATCCGGCAAACTACTAGTTCCTCGTATGCTTCCGCAAAACCATAAACATCTGTCTGATTTGAAACGAAATCCAAAATGGCTGCGCCATGAAGTTAACTTGTATGGATATTTTTTGTTGCATGAAAGGTAAGTTCAGTTGCAATACTTGTATGTTTACTTTTTTTGCTTTTCAAATTTATGTTATTTATGTCATTTTAACAGTTAAATGTTTCACAGCTTTATGAATTGTTACCATTCTGTCGTGAATTACGTGTATCTCAATGGCTGGCTGTCTTTTCAAATATCTAATTTGCCTTGCTATCCAAATGTTTATGACTGAATTTTTTTTAGTCTAGTTTATGCATTCAGTTTCAAAATAATATGTGTGATCAGATTGCTTATTATTTTATTGCAGCAATAAATTTATGTAAAATAGTTTGAACAATTGTATAAAAATAAGAGTTTGCATTGTTTTGTCCAAAATATGTATGGGTGAAACATGATCTTAATCTAGTTTGTAATTCAAGTTTTTTTGTGGGTACTGTTCTGTTATCGGGACCAGAATCGGAAATGTATGAACCTGTGTTTGTAAGTATGTGCATAGATGTGTATATGTAGACACACACACATACAAATATACAAGCATACATAAATACATTTCTGAACCCGGTCCTGATAACAGAACAGTACCTTTTTTTAATATTTTTTGAATATTTTATAAAAGGATTAAGCATTTTTCAAACTGCATATCATTTTAAGATTCGACTTGCAGGAAGACAAAATATGGTCATTCAATCAAATGCTTATGATTGCTTTTAACAGTTTCTCATAAATATTGTTTGCATTTTTATTGTATTTTAGATACTTTAGTTATGTAAAGTAAACATGAGAATATTAGGAAAGCTGAAGAATATGAATAGCTGCCATAATACATGCATTTTTTCATCGAACCCATTGTTTTAGAAACCAATGCACCATTATTATATGCTGGCTTATTTTATAGTTATATGCAGTTTAATTTTATGTTCATGTTACTGTAGTATTGTCATTATAATAAAAGTATTGATAATTTTTGTTGAATCTTGCAAGTTGCCTAACATTCAGAATTACTACTACCGAATTTTACTGATAGGTTTTTTTGGGTTGACATAATCTGTCTGATAAATAAAATAAACTGGTGTTTAAATTATATGCATTTCTCTTAATGTTTCATTGAAAGTGAGATGGAAATATAAATGCTATCCAGAAAAGTGAATTCTTTTTGCCTGAAATAACAAATTGTACTAAATGATTAATGTTTATATCATTTTAGAAATGTCAAAATTAAAGTTTCTCTCCCTTCTCTTCTTTGATTTTGAAATAATTTATAATAAAATAATATATGCATAAGTGTAATCAATGTAAAGTGTCATTCAATAATATAATTTTTTTTTACTGATATTTTTATATTTCTTATCTGGGTTTTCTTTTGGTGTTAGAAGGAGGAAAAGACACTAATGTTTTAATTAAGGGAATAATTAAAACATTACAGTCTTTTAAATAACACAATTACAGTAATGTTTATTGAAGCAATCAGTACTGTGTGATCGCCAGTGATTGAATAATGTTAAAATGCATTGTTCATGAGGAAATTTGCTTATCTTTGTGTTTTATTTTGACACAAGCTGAAATTTGAATTATTGGAAGCACTTTGAAAACCTGAAATATTTCCTAACTCATTAATCAGGCCAATATATAACATAAAAATTTTCATACAAAATTATTTCTTTGAGCATATTATAAAGAGCTCTTTTAATTTTATTATTTGTACAAATTTTAGACAAAAGTAGCATGTAACAGTTAAAGATTTATTGAAGCCTACTTGTTGCTTGTGGTAACAAAGAAGTGTGAAAGATATTGTCACATTAGCGAACATGACGATCATTGATGCTTAGTTTAGTAATTTAATAATATATTGAGAAATGCTAAGAACTTTCAGAAGTAGACATTTCGGAAATGATGGGCTTCATACGAAATTTACATGGTTTTATTATTTATTCTTTAGTTAAAAATGGATTTTAGATGTTCATGTGAAAGAATTCTGTTTAATTATATGTGAAAGAATTGTTAAAGTTTGGCATTTAAAAAATGAATTAATAATATGCAATTCTTTTTATTTTACATATATTACTATATATATTTCTAATGCGCTATGTAAATGTCAGTGCTAAACAATTGAGATACTATTGGCAGGTCAATCTTTTCTTATACATGAAAAATTCTGATACTTTCTTATCATCTGCCCTCCCAGCTTCAACTTATGCTAAAACTGCAAGAGTATGTACACAATAATAGCAAATTATGCATATGCATACCACACACATGTATTTACATGCTTTATATTTAATCTTTATTTCTGAATAGTATTCCATTGGATGAAAATATGTGAATATTGACCCAATATATATATGTTTGTTTGTTTGCATCCTAAAATTTCTTGTTTCTTATAAAGTGCTTATTTGAATTACTACTTGTGAACAGAGCAGTAGATATGAACCATAAACTAACCATTTTGCCAATTTTCACAGCTTTGCAGATAGTCAGAAAGCACCAAAATTTGTAATAATGTTAAGTTTAAATGATGTTCTATACTTTTGTGTTAATTTTTCTATTCTATTAATTCTATTACTGTGTTATCAAACTTACTGTAGGAATTTCAACTGGTTAAGATGTTATTACCATGTGGAGAAGAATTTGGTTTTCAAGCTAGAAAAAATTGCAGATGAAGGATTTTGTAGAAGGTCAGTCAAACTGGTTTTAGTTAATTATAATTTAATTTTGGGTGAAGAATTCTCGAATTTATTTATCATAAGTGTCTAAAGGTCTTCTAAATTAAATTCTGCTTGTTTTTGAAATTTTTCATGACATTCATTCTTTGATTATTATTATTATTTTTAATTTACTAACTTATGTCGAGGCACATAATGTTGCATTTAATGCCATACCTTAAATATTGTAAAATGTTAAAATAATACATTTCACTTAAAAATGTGGTTGTGACAGTAAATTTTCTGTTACATTTGATCATCTATAAACATTCGTATACATCATTTTTCAATAATCTGTATATTATTTTGTGCATTTATTTTACAACCAAGATCTGGCATATGACTTGCTTTTCAAACTAATAACATGGTGTAATAATGTAATCTCATGGTTAAAGTTTACTATGGAACAGGCCAAATTTAATAAATTATTCTTTGATAGAAATTTATTCATGTGTTCAATGTGTCTCATCTCTTTAAATTGCTAAAGTAAATTTTATGTACTTGCATTTAGGAATTTTGACTGTATCAGAGTAATTTTGTTTCAGTTATTATAATATGCAAGGGGAAAAATTCATACATAGCTCCGTATTTAAAATTAGTTAATAAGTCCTTAATAAAGAGGGGTGTTTTGTTGTTTTTAATGTCGATAGATTTTAATTCAAAAATATGCCACATTAAGGGTTACTTTTTAACCTAATTTAAAATTTTCATTACTTTAACATGTTCAATAATTGTTATTTTAACTCCGATATTGTAATAATATTAAAATTCCTTACTTTTTGATAGGTAATCCAAATGTAAAACAAGAAAAGAAAAAATTAAAATCTAGAAGTATATTTATTTCATACCTCTAACAAATAAAAACAACACAAGCACTTTTTACTGTCTATCTGCATAGTGTGGCATGTCCCGTAAGACTGAGATTTGTATAGTCAAATCCATGTTTCAGTTAAAGGAAATGCATGCACAGTCTTCTGATTTTCACTTCGATTAAGGATTCTGTGTATACTAGCATAAGAAATATATTAGTTAATGCAGTGTTATACATCAATATTTATAGACAATTATTGTGGCTATGTTTATTATAATTTTGTTCACTGTAATGGCTGGAGTGCCTAAACCATCATGCTGTGTAAACAAAACTCAAATCTTCATCTCTGTATACTGCTCCACTAGTGTTTAAACCACTGAAATGGTGATTATGGTAGAACATCTTTGGTAAAAATTTACTCTACTGTAACCCTTGGCGAATCGTTTCTTTTTTTATATCAAGATCGTCACCTGAGAGGATCGGCACCAATTTCAAGGTGGTGCTACACAAAACCAAAATAAGAAGTCAAAGACATATACAAACTCTGTGTCCGTGTAAACATCGACCTGTTAAAACAGAGAACTGCACAAACTGGGCATTGTGCACTGCCTTAACTTTGTCCATGTACACATTGATCTATTTTCACTTTAAGAAAATCAGAAAGTTAAAAATATCATATTTACCAGAAAAAATTCGCCACTGTCTTAACACACAGACAACCAAAAATACACAAACAGAGAGGAATAAATTACCAAAAATACATATTTCCTAACATAAAAACATTAAACAACAAATATTCTAACAAAAATTAACACACAGAGACGAAAAAATAAATGAAATGTCATTTTTTTAACGTACCTTTTTTTTCACATGCATATGTTTAGGCTTCCCACCACCATCCTCCAGGTAAGCAATTCAATTAAATTTTTCGTCTCTTAGTCACCTCAGACATACTCAAACGAAGGTACCCACACCAAAATAATAGCATGTTCAAAATACAAGACCATACCACTTCTGTGCAATCAAACAAAGCAATTGAAAAGAATGGTAAGAACCAAAAACCTGGGTCCGTACAATAGGTTTACTATTACAAAAAGTAGCCCAAAACTAAATTTATCACAACACGTTGGCAATATTTGCAGAAATAACTCCTTTTTATTGACAAAAATTTTTTTTTTTTTTTTTTTTTTTTTTTTTTTTTTTTTTCCAAAGGCTATTTTCGCCACCATTATCAACATTAGGGTTACCGTAAAACTTATTTGACGCAATGGGCTTCCACATTTCACAAACAACCAATACCACTTTGCGATTTTTTTTCAGACAGAAACCAAGGTGTACCATACAGTAAAGATTAGCCACATCTTCATTTACTACTGTTACAGGTACTTCTTTGGTAGATTTCTGGGGTTAAATTCAAAAGTTTAAAATTGCATTAACATGATCAGATTTTATTTTCTGCACGTAGCTTACAATTACTTATGTATTGTCAGATAAATATTACCAGATGCAGTTAATTATTTTTTACTTGCCAATCTCACGAGACAATTTTTTTTTTTTTTTTTTTTTTTTTTTTTTTTGCTCCTGCAAGACAACTTTACTTTGTGTTGCAAAATAAATTCATTCTTACTCCTTTTGGACTTGCTTACACATTAAATTTAAAATAGTTTTATGATTAGGTAAGATGTGATTATCATAATTTTGTTTCTCTCTTTATCTTGGCAACTTTATATATTGATTCAGTATCCAGGTTACCTACCAGTGGCTGATTGATAAAACTGCTCATATGTTCAGCTGGTGGTTTGAGTTTATTTTCTGACATAAAAAATTTTAAAAGGCATCCCCCTTGTTTATTTTACTATAATCGAAAAATCAAATAATTGTTAATCTGTTTATAGGTACTAAGTGTTAAAATATTTTAAATGCTTCCTTTAATTTGCATTCTAATAGTCATTTGTTTAAATTTAATTATGAATTATATTCACATATAGCAATTGTGAGTGTTTTTTTATTTTAGGTGCTGTGAAAGGCAATGACAGAGATCCAGTTTATCAAGAGTTCTTATATACATAAGAATACATGGATATAAGATTGTTTTTCAGAAATTCAAATACAATGTGATAAATTGGATTAATAAAAACTATTTTGAATTTTGAAAAGTGTTTTTCCTCTGTTAATCATAATATAGTGCCATAAATTTCTGAATGTGTTTATTTTTCATCCAAATAAATAGGTTTACAAAAATTTGTCATATTAATAGATATTGCAGGATTTAGCATTATTATAAATATTTATTATAGCAGATTTAGCTGAACTACTTTTTTAGTCTCTCTGCAGATGAAGTCACAAAGGTAAGTGGTTAGATATTTTTCTGTATTCCCCATTAAGTAATTTTATCTGGTAAATTACCATTACTTATATACTAAAGGTGAAAGAATAAGCTTTCTGTGAAAATACAAAAATTTGCAGACATTTCAAAAAATTGGTATATGTAAAACAGTTCTTAAATTGCCACATATGCGAAACTGAAAATGTTATATATGAAATAGTTCAGAAATATAAATATTTTCACTATTTTTTAACTATAATTCACTGCATTTGTTATATATAATCACAGTTTAAGGTAGCAGTGCTTTTCTCACTGATTTCTCATGTATTTTGATTCATAAATACACGTACATAAATCCACGTATTTTGATTTCTCTTTTGAGACCGAATAAAAAATGAAAACATTCTCATTGACATTGAGAGTTGAATAAAAGCTCACCTCAAAATAAAATGAATTAATAAATTTATGGAAAATTTTACATAGCATATATTGAGCAGAAAGAGTAAACTGACTATACTTAATGGAATTAATAATTGGTAGAGTTGATTGCAGAATAAAATGCCTTAATTGCATGGTAAACAGTAGATCTTTTGGAGTTTTTCTATGTTGCGTAAAATGCAGATTTAAATTTCTGATATTGATTGTCATATAAATGGCAATTACTGTTTTATTTTGCTCTGAAATGAATGGTTAGTAATAAAATTCTGGATGAGACAACCTTTAACATGCGCTAGAATTTACAAAGTTTAATTTGATGCTGATTTCAACTGGTAAATTTCATTTTGCTGAATTTTGCATAAAATAATACCAATGAACCATTGCAAATTATTTTCAGAACTTTTTTTTTTTTTTTAATCTAAAAGGGCTATTAGTCTTGAAATGCGACTTCATATCGTCAATCGTAAACTTGTTTCGCTTTTTATTCAAGTCTTGCCATTTGGCAAAATTTAACATATTTACCTTTAAAATCTAATATATTATTGACTAACAAGCCAAGCTATTTAAAAGCATTACACACAGTTCTTAACAATGCTTTTTTTAATTTTTAATCTGATTGATTTAACATGCATTTAATTCATGATATATCTAATTGAAAAAATTTAATATTTTTACATAATTACATGATATATTTCTTCATTTTTCAAATATATAGAAGATATATAACTTTCTGGTGTCAGTATCTTATAAAATGTTTTGCTATTTCCACTGCCCCGTCTGTATTGATAATCTATGCATTCATAAACTTTTAGCCTTTTTGAGTGATTGCTAAAATCTGAGGCCTTTCAGATTTTTTTTTTTTTTTTTTAATTGTGTGAGCAGAAAGATAGAATTTTAGAAGAGCTTCTTGAGTTACCTTTTGAATGATATAAAGAATTGTTAACATAATGTCAAATTTTTACAACTAAATATTAAATATATAAAAAAGCCTGCAGCATTCTCATGTTACGAAAACATATTTATTCTGAGGCTAGGAATTGATTTAGTTTTAAAAATACAATTTATTCCTTTTAACAGTTTCCCAACAGTGTCATCAAAACACTATAAATTCCTTACATGTTTTAAAGAAAGATGATTCATTTATGTAAAGATTGTCAAATGGCTAATTTTATTATTAAATTTTTAATACAAATTAACTGAAATTAGAAACTGATTTTGTCAAATAATTTAATTATGAATAATTCAATTTGGGGGCTATTGGATGTTTAAAAATGATCAAAAGATTTTTAATATCTTAAAAATAAAAGCAAAATTTTCAGTTTTAATATTTTGTATTAATAATTCATTTTAATTTCCTTGCTCAGTTTTAATATATTCACAAATTCACTTTTAAAAACAAAATAAGTTGTATAAATATTTTCAACATTTCTGATTTTTCAATAGTAAGATTTGAGACTATCTGTGTAAAATAAGTAGGTTTTAGATCATCACACCTTCACATACTTTCACTGGAATTTTCCTCTGTATATATACTGGGATGTGACACTAAGCAGTTGAGAGTATGTATTTAAGAGGTTAAAGGGATATTGTAACTAGTGTTTCAAATCCAAATAACATTCCATACGCTGTCGATGGGACATAGATAGGATGTTTTTAGGATATAATGGGATGTGCTTAGGAGGTTTGTGGGATATCCCGGGATGTCCTGAGGATGTAGTAAGTAGGAGTTCATATCCTAATAACATCCCGCACGCTGTCGATGGGACTTGGTTAGGATGTCCTGAGGATATCCCGGGAAGTGACATTAAGCACTCGGGAGGAGGTGTTTAGGAGGTTCGCGGGATATTCCGGGATGTCCTCAGGATGTGCGCATATCCCGCGAGCAACCCAAGGATGTTTTTGTGCTATGTGGGTCAGATGAAGAATACGCAGGGGAATTCCGATGCGCGTTCTTCGAGGTGGGAGGTAGGGGGAACCTGTTTACAGGTCGAAAAAGTAGTTCTACCAGTGATCAGCTGGGAGGGAGAAGTTTCATTTTTGACCGCTATTCAATGCGGTTTTTAAAGGCCAAAAAGGACGCTGTTAAGCGCCTAAGAAAGTTCCTTTTTAAAGGAAGAGAGAAGCTATAATTTAAAAATCTTTTACAGTTTTATTTCATTTGATAGGTTAAAGTATTTTAAATCAGTCCTATTTGACTGTGATGTTTCTTATTAAAGAAACTTAAAGGGGGTTCCTCGAGTTAATGCCGTGTGCATTAAAGAACTTTAGAGGCGGGGGGGGTTAAGGAACGAGAGGTAGTTATTCACGTGGCTATCAGTGTGCTCATATCTAGCCCGTTTAAATGGCAGAGCTGAATATTCCCTGTTAAGAACAGCTCTGGGTCTTTTCCGGGAAGAAGCAACAGCAGGATCGTATACGGGTAGCATATGAAGCACAGGATTTCCAACACGTTGAATATTTTTGAAAATTTTTTCCGAAAGTCGCTGTATATAGCGAATAATGGGCATAATTTTGAGGTCGTTATGAATCTCTTCGTTTCGTACAAACCACGGAGCTTTTAGAATTTGCCGAAGCATTTTAGATTGAAAAATTTGGACATGTTTTCTGTTAGTCTGCACATGGGCCCCATACGGGACACGCATACGTAAGAACCGGCCTAATCATTGATTTGTAGAGCAAGATTTTGTTATCAGTTGACAGGTCGCTATTACTAGCTAAAAGGGGGCGTAGGGCGGTTTTGACAGCTGTCGCACCCGCTATGATTTTGCGGATGTGAGGCTGCCAAGTTAATTTTGAGTCTAGTAAAAGACCTAGATATTTGTAAGAAGAGACCCAAGGAATGGGTTCACCGAAGAGCATTAAATTAGGTAAACTTGGGATGTTTCTTCGGATGAACATAGTGGCAGCACATTTTGCGACATTGATTTTGATTGTATACACACCGAGCCAGAGTTCTAAGGTCGAAAGGCAACTCTGCAATTGTGAGATTACCTGGAGGGTGTTGGAGTGTTGTGAAATGATGGCTGTATCGTCTGCGTGTAGCGTAAGATCGATATTTGGGGCCTTAGGAATATTATTTACATAAAGGTTAAAGATTGCCGGGGCGAGGAGGCTACCTTGAGCCACCCCAGCATAGATTGGGCGGGGAGAGGAGAATTCGTGGTTAACTCGCACGCGGAAACTGCGTCCGGTCAAGTATGAGTTAATAATTTTAATGAGATGGGCCGAAAAACCAAGCCACGTGAACATGTAAATAATCCTGTCATGCCGAGTCCTGTCAAAGGCTTTGGCAACGTCCAGATAGACAATTCCAGTTTTCTCTCGCTTACGAAAGCCTTCATGAATGAATTCCACTACACGGAGTAACTGCTGTACCGTGGAGTGTTTAGGTCGGAAGCCGAATTGTTCCGGGATTAGTAAATTTTGATCCCGACAGAATTAATTCAGGCGATTAAGTAAGACAAATTCATAGATCTTAGAGAGAGAAGATAACAGACTTATGGGTCTGTAATTGACGGGCAAGTTTAAATTTTGTCCCGGTTTTGGAATGGGGACGACTGCTGCAATTTTCCAGCAGTCGGGGAAATAGCTTCTCCTGAGCATTAAATTTATGAGTACCGTGATCCATACGGTAAACATAGGGGGGAAGTTTTTGATCATGCGATTCGAAATAGAATCTATGCCAGGTGCCTTGTCAGGTTTCAATTTATCTATGAAAACCATGACTTCAGTAGGGTCCGTTGGCCTGAGTTCAGTTGTGATAGGTTATGTTAAAAAATCTTTAACCCGTGCTTGTATGCGCCCCTGTGTAACCGGGCGGTTACAGTAGGAGTCGTGGTTTGGTGTGAATTGAGTTGCAAGGCTGTCAGCTATGACATTCGCCTTTTCTGAGTCAGTGTAGGACATCTGTGCGCCATCGGCCGTTTGAAGGGGCGGAATGTATGTTTTATGTTTGCGTAATCGGGCGACTGCGCGCCAAATCGATTTGTCTTCAGTCGTTAGGGACTCAATGTATGTTTTCCACTCCGCTTGTTTTAATAAGCGGGTTTCGGTCCTTATCTCGTTCTGTATCTTGCGAAATTGGGCACGGATATTGGGATCTGGTGACCTTTGCCAAATTCTTCGCAAGTAATTTCGCTGCTTAATTTTGAATTTAGTCTCAGGTGGGAGCCTAGCACCTGGGTGTTTGCGTGGTTTTGAAGCCGCAGCTCTCGCTTCTTTCAGTAAAGACTCCAGACTTTTGATATGCCTGTCAAAGTCCGAATTGCTGGAAATTTTGATGGGAGGGAGTAAAGTTTTTTCCAAAATAAATCTAACGTCGTCCCAATTTGTTGAGACTTGCTTCTCTAATTTTGAGTATCGATTTTGAATATCTAGGGTTATCAAAACGGGGTAGTGATCAGAGTTCAATTCCTGAATCACTTTTATCTCATGCCGAAAAAATATATTATAAAAGGCAGCCAGATCAAGAACTGCAGGGGACCCTCTAACAGGGTAAAAAGTCGGGAGGGTAGGAGCTATGATCTGTACATGGTTACTCTGGCACCATGAATTTAGACTAATACCATACCTGTTCCTATTAGAACAAAACCATGCGGTATGGCGTGAATTTAGATCACCAGCAATTATTAGGTGATTTGAAATATTCAAAAGTTTATCAAAATCACTGACAGGAAAAGCTGGCCTTCCACGTGCTCTAGACAGTGGAGGTAGATAAGCTGAGACTATTGTCAGCGGAGAGGAATTTTGAAGGAAAATTTTGATGATTGTCTCTTCCAAAAAATTTAAATCAGGGGACGGTATCATGTGGTGCTTTAACGAACGCTTCACACAGATACAAGTGCCACCACAGGGATTTCTGCCCTGTGACACCCTGTCAGTACAATAAATGTCATAATTCCCAATTTTGGGAGTACTCCCTGGGGTAAGGTGAGTCTCCTGGACTAAAAACACGTCAATATCGTGCTCTACTACAAAATCACGAACTTCGTGAATTTTCGATGTTAATCCATTGGCATTCCACGTGCAAATGGTCAGTTCTCTGGTGGTGTTTGAACTGTTATTCATAAAATTGAATTTTAAGCCGTTATCAGAGGTTCATCACTGAAAAACAGAAGTCATGGGTCTAAAAAAGCCTAATTAGGTTGAAAGCTCAACATAGCTTTCATAGATATAAAATGCTCTCATTAAAGCATCTGCTTGCCTGAGTTTAGGCATTGCTTTTTTGAAGGCAAGGAGCAGAATATGCTTGTCTACCGCTGGGTCGCGGGAGATTTCAATTAAGCATTTTAGTGTAGATGAGAAGACATCGTCGGAATCATTGCTACACTCTGCTGTGGCTGACACTGCTGGGGCTGCAGGGGCTTCTGCAGCCGGCAGTCTGGGATTCGTGGATTTGAATCCGTGCTCGGTGGTGTTCTTCACCATCTGTGCATAAGATAGTGAAATGACGTTGCTTGGGGGAGCAGGCATGGGATGTCTTGTCTCAGCAGTTGCTGGGGGCTTAGAAGAACCCTGCGGGGGGCTGTCTGAGTAGCTGCCCTAGTCTTAGGCGCGGAATTTTTACCACGAGCTTGTTTGTTACCTGGGTAGCGGGGACAAGATTTATAAGAAGCAGGATGATCTCCACCGCAGTTGCAGCAAGTGGCAGGTACATCTAAGCCTTTGGTACACTCACGTGCCCAATGGGGTCCAGAGCATCTGACACAACGGATTGGAAGGGTGCAGAGTTCCGAAGAATGGAAAAAGCCCTGGCACCGAAAGCCCTGAGTAGGGCCCTTGCGCCCGCGGTAATGCTCAATGCTGATCTCTGTGCCCCACATGTCAGTGACAGCAAACAGATGATCGAGGAAGGCGTGAGGGATGACTTGTAAATACACAAGTGGCATTGGGTGTCTGGAGCCAGGCTGAGTAAGCCGAACGATGCGATGCACTTTAAATCCCATCGCCTCAACCTCCTCTTTGATGTCCCCGACATCTGTTTCAACAGGGAGGCCTCTGATGACAATTTTGACTGGCCGGTCCTGCTTGAGATCAAAAGTTTTGAACTGGATGCCGGCTTGCTTCATCCAGTGGGTGACCTCCCTGAACTCCAGCTCTGTTTGAACAAAAATTTTTAGATAGGGTCCAGTCAGGATGCTCCGTAAATTAGGGGCAATTTCTCTCATGAAAGACACTTGTGTCTTCCAGTTCTTGCTGCTTTTGAGATGTATTGCCGGAATCTCAGACTGCGGTGGGGGGGATACGTTCCGTGCCTGCTCGGAATTAATTTCCTCAGTAGTACTTGCAGTAGCTATTTCTGCGTCATTGGTTTGATCGCTGATTAAGGAATTTTTAATTTTTTCGTAGTTGCTAGTACTCCTCTCCTTTTTAAGAGTAGCATTTTTTGAACTGGTTAGCAATTTAGAATTTGGAGTAGTAGCATTTGTTTCTTTAGCGTTTTGTGCCAAATCATCTATTGTGAGATCCACAATAGGCGCCTTCCCTTGCTTTCGAGCCGCGGGGGTGATAAACACGTCAGAGTCGATTGTCTGCGTCTTTCGCTTCCGCGATGACGTCGATTGGACCGGTTTCCCCCGCACCTCGTGCGTGGGAATAGATGCCTCTTGCTTGCGAGGATCTTCTGTGGATTGAGCAGCAGCCATCTTGGTTAAGCGCTCGCTCTCCAAAATATTAAGAAATTCTTCTCTGGTCGAGGGAAGGTGGAAAATTGGGACATCTAAGATATTGGCAATGTCGTTGATTTTATGAAAAAGGGTCTTACCCGCTTGGTGCAGTTGCTCAATCCAGCTGAGTCCAGGGGCGAAGGCGTTCTTTTCATAAAGTTCTTCTGGCGCTGAATTGCCTCGAACTGTTGCTTGAGGTCATAAAATTGAATGATGAGTTGCATTCGTTCGTCATCTGGTGACGCAGATTGCACAGGGGGAGCCTGATCTCTAATATCACACATATTCGCATCAATAACATCATTATCGACATTAAAATTCCCCGAATTAAGCTCAGTTGGCGGGAGCTCGTCACACGAGCGACCGTCACTCTTGCCGTCCATCCTCGGAATCCCCCAAATGACGTAATTTGGGCACTGCCCCGTACAACCAATCATATGGAGCGATTACCAAGAGCAACCCAAACACGGTTAACGACAGGAAATTCCTCAAGAAATCTATAAATAAGAAATCTATAATAACGATAAAGAAGACCAATCCTCCAAAAATAAACGAAAATCAGTAAACAGAGACATAGAAAAACAATCCTTTGAAGAATTCACCGGGTTCATTACTGAAATTTACCAAATTTACCAGCAATACAAGCAGGCTTCTAACCCCGACTCCAGGCTCAAGATTGCAATGGCTCGCACTAAAGATATTCATCCAGAACGAGCATGAATAATTACCGCAGTGGCTAATTGCACCGACAGTGCGAATAGCTAACAGGCTATTCACACCACCTACTTTCGCGCATGCGCACAAGCAGCCCAGGTACCAGCATTTTACACCGATTTCCGTAAGGCAGGCGATAGTAAGAGCCAAGATTGTTAACCCTAACTCAGCAATAGAAAGGGCTGTTAATAGTCCACCAGCAAGAGAATAATTTGCAAGTAATAATTATCAGTTACAAAGACGATGTCAATCTATATACATGATAATGTTTAGGAAATGATTCGATAAAATAGGGATTTAATGATGGTTCTGATTGCAAGCGAGGACAAGAAATTAGTTGAAAAAATCTTTCGTGTATTGACAAAAAGGCTACAGAAATTACTTAAATTCTTTTATTTAACAGAGGAATTTTTATGCAAACTTAGACGCCTTATAGCAAAGGACTGCCAGAATTTATTATTCAATAAGAAAACTTACTAAAAATTATAGTATTCTTATATATTCATCATTTTTTCAGTATCCACTCATGTTTATATGTTCAAATGCAATATTTCAAAATCAAAGTTATTTATGAAATAAAACCTTATACAATCTGATAAATCATTTCTGTGTGCAAATTTTTAAATCTAAATCTCTTACATTAATTTTTTTCTGTCTTTTAAATTACATCCCATTATTTATTTCAATTCAGTTTATTAATGTGCTTGAACTAATACTTCTAAGTTCTTTGAAGTGCTTTATGTGTCATGAAAATGCCAAATATTTCCATAAAAAAATAAACAAGCATACAGAATTGTTATTAACAAGTATTATGTGATTAATTAGTCATTTAATAGTTGATTTAATCGCTTATTTCATGTCTAAATTTTCTACACAGAAAACCTCTGTCTAATTTTTATTATCTTTCCACGGACGAAGATTTTCAAAGAGGAATGAATTAAAGTCTTGATTGCGCAAAACACATCTTTGAAGCTAAATGTATTCTAAGAAAATCAAAAAAATGTAAACAAGATTTTGTCCCCCCCCCAATCAGTCATTTAAACTATTTCAACCGTTCAGGAAAACGACAAACATTGCGAACAATCTTCCTCTTTTTATATATACTTTAATAAAAGGAAATGTGTTCCTTCTTTTTATAAGAAAAGGAACCTATTTTGCTTTTTAAACTTTTAGAAAGCAAAATGGTTCTAAAAGTTTAGAGTTTCCAACGCTTAAAAAATGATAAACTACGCCAAGGTAGTAACCCGCCTTAAAAAAAAAAGACTCACTACAACTCTTAGGCGGTTCGCGTACGTAGAATCCGTTATGGATCTAACAGTTCAATGCACATGCTTGGTCAAAGGTGATGCGAAGAGCTTAAGCGGCTAAACGCACCGCTGGTGCGAATAGCATCGGCCGCATTTTACGCCGATTTCCGTAAGGCAGGCGGTAGTGAGACCGAAGGTTGTTAACTCTAACTCAGCAATAGAAAGGTTTGTTAGTAGTTCACCAGCAAGAGAATAATTTGCAAGTAATAATTATCAGTTACAAAGACGAAGTCAATCTATATACATGAAAATGTTCAGGAAATGATTAGATAAAATAGGGATTTAATGATGGTTCTGATTGCAAGCGGGGACAAGTAATTAGTTAAAATCTTTAGTGTATTGACAAAAAGGCTACAGAAATTACTTAAATTCTTTTATTTAAGAGAGGAATTTTTATGCAAACTTAGACCTGTTCTTATAGCATAGGACTGTCAGAATTTATTATTCAGTAAGAAAACTTACTGAAAATGATAATATTCTTATATATTCAGCACTTCTTCAGTATCCACGCAGGTTTATAGGTTTAAATGCCATATTTCAAAATTAAAGTTATTTATGAAATAAAGCCTTACAAAATCTGATAAATCATTTGTGTGTGCAAATTTTTAAATCTAAATCTCTTATATTAAATTATAACTGTCTTTTAAATTACATCCCATTATTTATTTCAATTTAATTGATTAATGTGTTTGTACTAATATTTCAAAGTTCTTTGAAGTACTTTGTGTGTCCTGAAAATGCCAAGGAATTCCATAAAAAAAATAAGCAGGCACACAGAATAATTCATTTAATATTTCATATAATCGCTTTTAACTTATTTCATGTCTAAATTTTCTACACAGAAATCCGCTGTCTAATTTTTAGTATCTTTTATCGGACGAAATTTTTCAAAGAGGAATGAATTAAAGGCATGATTGAGCAAAACACATCTTTAAAGCTAAATGTATTCTAAGAAGTATAAAAAATGTCAGCACGATTCCCCCCCCCCTTTAAATCAGTCATTTAAACTATTCAAACCGTTCAGGAAAAGGATAAACATTGCAAACATAAAAATCTCCCTTTTTTATATGCACTTTAATAAAAGGAAATGCGTTCCTTCTTTTTATAAGAAAAGGAACCCATTTTCCATTCTAAACTTTTGAAAGTCGCCAACGCTTAAAAAATGATAAACTACGCCAAGGTAGAAACCCGCCTTTTACAACTCAATGCGCATGCGTGGTTAATGTTGGTGCGAATAGCTTAAGCGGCTAATCGCACCGGTGGTGCGAATAGCATCGGCCAATAATTACGCCCATACGGCTAATCCAAATACCATGCAACATATTAATTATGCCAAGTTTATATTTTATAATAGTAATGGTATTAAAAATCAAAAAATTGAAATTCAAAACTACATCAACCAGCACAGTATGGATGTAATTTTATGAAGTGAAACCCACCTCAAATCAAATGACAAATTTAAAATTCCCAACTACAGCATCTATAGATCTGACCGTCTTCATAATCGTGGTGGCGGTACAGCTATTCTCATGAAAAAATGTCTGAACAGTACCATCCTTCCTCTTCCCCTTATGAGCTTTGAAGCAAGTGTATCTATTTTGAACAGTGATAATAAAGAATATCTCATCATTGCTGTTTATAAGCCACCCAACAATAGACTCAACACTCAAGATCTTGACTATATTCTCAAGTTATCCAACTATTATTGCGGGGGACCTAAATTGTAAGGACGCTAACTGGAACTCCAGGCGAAATAATCCAGACGGAATTATTCTTAATAATTACATCATCAACAACCCTGATATCAACATTTATGGTCCAGATGAACCTACGCATCTTCATCAAATCTCAAATACTTCTGATGTATTAGACATCTTAATTACTTTCAATGTTCCTCAAATACCTTTTCTCCAAGTGGATAATGAACTTTCTTCAGATCACCTACCAGTACGCTTCACTTTGTATGGCTTAAAGCATGGTCTTCCGCCTATAAAGTGTCGCATTAATTGGGAAAACTATGCTTAACACCTTGAAGAAAACATATCTGCTACCACTAAAATGACTAATAAAAGTGAAATTCATGATGCCACAGTCTATCTTAGCAGTAAAATCAACGAAGCCATCAACCACGCCAAATTTATTCTAAAACAGAATAATTATACGGTCCCACACAGCGGAATTATGATAAGCTTAGAACAATAGTGTTGAAAGAATTTCAGACAACGCCACAAGAGTGTTATACAGTTTTCAAAAAGCGTAAAAATTACAAAAAGGAAAAAAAGATTACAAAAAAAAAAAAAAAAAGATTACAGAAAGCTATGTTTAATTTGCGTCAAGATGAAATGCTACATTTGAGTATTATTGTCAGATGCGCTAAGTGAATGATTTTAAATTATTATGTAAATTAATTGAATCAGATGAAATATTCGGTTTATTTGATTGAGAATTGATGACACATATTGCAATTAAACAAGAAGAATCATGTTTTAAACCGCAAAAACTAGGTCGAGATTGTGATATTTATTTAACTTCAAAGGGCAAATGTAAAAGTAAATATAATGTATTTATGAAACCTTCTAGTGGAAACGAAATTCTAGATTCTCACTCAAAATTAATATTTCTAAATTCTCTATAAAGGAAAAAAAAAAAAAAAAAAAAAATCTTATCTTTTCTATCTTCCGGATGGCCGAGGAAACATCCATTCTGATTAAACAAAATATGTGTAAATCTCTAATAAACAGAGGAGCGTTATACCACACAACGTTTATTCACGAACACCAAAGACGAACAGAAACATATACATAATTGACATCACAGTTTCTTTTTACAAACAAACACTACCGCCATCTAAAGATATATAATCCTAAACTTAACACTCCCCCCTATGCATCCGTAAACGAATGCATCAATTTTATTGAACTTCAAGATTATGAAGTCTTTCATTTGGTCTTCTAACAACACCCTTATCTAACTGAATATCACAAGATCTAATTCTATCACCTCTTCCGTGAAATAATTCCTTAATCCTACCTATCTTCCAGTTACAGCGTTTCACATTATCTTCTCGTACAAGTACAACATCATTAATTTTAAACACGGGAGAATTCTTTGGAGTTTTTGAAAACATGACTTATCTTAATTCTAACAAATATTCTTTATAAAACCTTTTCCAAAAATGCTCTAATATTAATTGCCTATGCTTCCATTTTTTAATCAACTGAGATCTTGTAGATTCTAGTTTATATTCAGGTGAAGGTAAAGCAGTTAATCTAGATCCAGTTATAAAATGAGATGGTGAAAGAGGATCAGGTTCATTTGGTTCATTGTATACATACTTTATAGGTCTAGAATTAATAACAGCTTCAACTTCAACTAAGACAGTATACAGTTCTTCATAATATAAAGAAGCTTTACCTAGGATACGTTTTAAACAAGTTTTTAAAGATCTTACCAAACGTTCCCAGAATCCGCCCCACCAAGGAGCACCTTCTACAATAAATTTCCATTCAAACCCATTTTTACCAAGGAAATTTAGAACCTTTTCATCTTTACATAATTTATACAAATATTTTAATTCACGATCAGCAGTTTTAAAGGTTTTAGCATTATCAGAATATATAACTCTACAAATACACGTGCAAAAAATCTACGTAAGGCTTGAATGAAACACTGCACTTAAATTTGATAACAATTCTAAATGGACTCCTCGAGTCACTGCACAGGTAAACAATGAAATATACACTTTTGTACCATCCTTTAAATACAAAGGGCCAGCGAAATCTATGCCACTTTTCTCAAATGGTTGAGCTTTCTCCACTCGGTCAGCTGGAAGAGGAGCCGATATCTCGTGTCCAGCTTTAGCATTATATTTTTTACAAAATCTACAATCATGTAACACAGATTTTACAAAACGTCTAGCTTTTAAAATCCAAAATTTCCCTCTTACTTGCACTAAAGTTTCATTTACACCACTATGAAGTACCTTTTCATGACAATTCAAAATAATTAAACGAGAAAAATAATTATTTGGTAATATTATAGGCTGAATTTCATCGACATCTAATGATGATTTCACTAATCTACTTCCAACTCTTAAACAACCCTTTTCATCCATTACTGGATTTAACCCAAACAATTTGGAATTATGAGACAATGGTTTTTTACATTTAACATCATTCAACTCTTCAAAAAAATACTCACCTTGTGATAAGATAATCCAATAACACATAGCATTACATATTTCATTTTTGGTCACAGGACCAATCACTCTATTCTGTGACTTTAAATTATTAATGAATCTAAATACATATGACGTGACTCTTAAAAGTTTACCTAAGTCACTAAAGTTTTCTATTTTTAACACAGGTTGTAAAGGTTGAACACTGCTAGTAACTTGAGTCACAACTCTTTCTTCAACACTATCTACTGTGTTACAATGCTCGTTCACTTTAGGCCAATTTATTTCATCTTGATGAAGACATGGAGGTCCATGCCACCACACTTGATCTACTACAAGATCACTCACTTTAACACCACGTGTGATTTTATCGGCCGGATTATCTGAGCCAGGACAATGATGCCACATGCTCGGGGATGTTTTGTCTTGAATTTCAGACACTCGATTTTGTACGAATGTTTTCCATCGATCCAATGAAGCACAATAAGAGAATCTGTCCATAAATGAATCTTAGCTTGAGGAAAATACACACGGACTGTAGTTACAAGTCTTGCACCTAACACTGCTGCCATGAGCTCGAGTCTTGGTAAAGATAATTTTTTCAGGGGTGTCACTCTGCTCTTGGCTATCACTAAACTTGTTCCACAATATTTTAAGCTACGGAATTTCACGTACACTGCTGCTCCGTAAGCACTTTGAGATGAATCACAAAAACAATGTAGTTCTAGTGTTTCAGGTGTTTCATCAACATCACGAAAATACCACCGAGGTATCTGGATATTAGGTAGATCACATAGTTGCCTATACCATTTGCTCCACTAGTCTTGCAATTCTGGTGGGATAATTTCATCCCAATCAACACCTTTCAGCCATAAATCCTGAAACAGAACTTTTGCTTGAATAACATATGGAGCAAGAAACCCAATAGGATCGAAGATTTTTGAAGCAGCTTTTAAAACACAACGTTTTGTTTGGTCATTTGACTGGATGAAATCAACAACGTCTTGTGCATTAAAACAGAAGATATCCTTAATTGTATCCCATTGAAGTCCAAGAATCTTTGAGGAGAAATCACAGTCAGGCAATTTAAAGCTAACGAAGTTGTCACTTGATTTATACTGGTTTTTTACAGTATCCGAATTAGAATTCCATTTGGTCAAAGTCATTGATGCCTTTTTCATTATATCATTGGCTTCATGATATATCTGTATAGCTTCCTCCTCCGCATCTGATCCACAAATAAAATCGTCAACATACATGAAGTTTTCTAACATTTCTACAGTTCTGGGATGTATGTCATCAAATTTCTTTAAATGATGCTTAATGCAAGCACCCACCCAGGCAGCACGTCTCCAAAAATATACGTATAATTTTGGTGAAATAAGGGTATGGTATTTTTTGCACGTTACTTTTACGAAATTTATACGAATGAAAAAGGCTGAAGTTACTGTTGAGTCTTGATCGTTATTTTCCACACGTTATTTTTACGAAAATTATACGAATCCGAATGTATTGATAAAACTACCGCCATGATGGTATATTTTATTCGTCACTTTTACGCATATTATACGAATTCGAATGTTCTGAAAGAAACTACTGCCTTTATGGTATATTTCATTCGTCACTTTTACGGATATTATACGAAGTCTAAAAAGATTAAAAATGAAGTTTATTAATTCAAAATATTTAGTGTATTTCTGGCATTTCACTTTGTTTTCTTTGTCCACGAACATGAAAAAAGGGACATTCATATATGAGGCTAAAATTTTTCTATAAATTTTAACATGTGAGCTTAATCTTTACGTGCATTTTTGCAAAAAATTTTTTAATATATAATAAAATTCAGAGTTCTTTGAACCTGGAGTTCATTTCTTTGGAGACTGCCAAAGAGCACCTCATTAAAATTTTATGAATAAAACTAATAAAATAATATATTAACGTTTTATCAAAAAAAAAAAAAAATTCATGCTGCTGGAGCGATAGAAAAAAAGTTATAGAACAAATTGAGGATTTGTTTTTATGGTTTTGTACTGCTGTATTTGTATTTAGGAAGGATGAAGGATAAATGGATTGCTAATCACTAACAATTCTAATACATCTATATGCTTATTAAATTCTTTGGGTTATCTTAGTAACCTCGCACCTAGCACCAAAAATGTGGTCAACGTTAACTATAGCCAGCACTTAGAGTTTAAATGACTGAGTCTCGTAACAGTCCCCAGTCGCCTTTAAGTGAGGGAGACTACAATACATTATCGCGTTTTGGTCGATTTTCTAAAATTCTTCGCAATAAAAAGATACCATATAAAGATAGATACCATATTAATGGTATCTATCTTTTCATGCATTTTCTAATGTACTGTAGTTCTTTGTAGTCACTCTAAACACCTTATAAATCTGCCTTAAAAATTGCTTATGTTCTGGTAATCATTGCATATAATACAAACACCAACCACTTTTATTTTATTTTCTCCGGTAAAACGGAAATTAAATCAAAGGGATCACCAAAAAGCTGGGATTATAAAAGGCTTTATCGGAGAAGCAAACTGGAATCAAGTTATCAAGTGAGTTTCAACTAGAACCCAGATGTCTTAATTTTATTATCCTACACTTCTTAAAAAGTATATTTGCCATAGTGTAAAAATGCATTTTCTAAACTTAATTGCACAAGTATATTTATAAATATATTTTCTTAATTCAAACATCTTCAAAATAACTTATTTATTTTCTTATATCAAATTTGTTATTATTATTCATATCAACACTTACATTAATTTACACAATTTAATTTCTTTTATGAAAATCCTATTACCCATTTAACTGGAATAAGCTGTATATTAAATTTGTGTACTTACTGAGTTTGGTATAATACTCGCCTTATTTTATTTAGCAAATGTGGGCAATTAAATTGGAATAAGATTAGCAAATCTTTCATGTCGAAGAAAAGAATAATAAATACAGCAGAAGATGCTCGAAAACGTTTAACTTCTTGAACAATAGTTTAATGTAGACCAAAGGATCATTAATTATAATCAAAGATATACTAATATTTTTATTTAATAGTAATAATAATAACTCTACGAAATTGCAAGCTGAATCCTGATATTTTACATATATTTCAGTTCCTTTAATCTTTGTTATAAAAATCATATGAGGCTAATTTTTTTAAATTTTGTTTAATGTACAGAAAAAATGATATAGCGATTTTAATAATTTTTATATGAGGAAATAATTAATAAATAATGTAAATAAATAATTATATTATATTTTATATTTTTCCTGAAACAGTTAAAGACATTCTTAATATGGAGATCTACAGAATAAGTACAAGGTTCCAGTTAAATGAACTCAAAATTTGCATAGTTAATTTTACGCTAACTGATGAAAATTAACCGGATTTACGATTATACACTGAGCATGCGCATACACAGACATTTCTATTTTTCGTAGAAAAATTTAATTATTACCTTAATACAGAGATGCTGTGAATATAAATTTATATAATGCAAAAGTAAGTTTATTTCATATGCTAATTTAGAGGCTTTCTTAATATGTTTAATTATAAAGAAAAAAAAAGCAGATCAAGAATCAAGGAAGTTAATTTACGGAGTGCGCTAGGCTAGGCCTTTAACTCCACATCATCAGAGATAGAATAATTACATCAAAAGAGGGGTTCATCTAATAAGGGAAGATTTTGAAGCCTAATTATAAAAATAAAAGCTTTTCAGATAATGCCTTCCGCATGAGAAAAAAGGAAAACTCTTAGAAAGTCTTTAAATTAAATTTTGTGTTTAAAAAGGGCCAGGAATAAATTTTGAGAGAGGAGTCAACATTCAAAAAGTTTTGAAAAGAATAAAAAGGTGCAATACATTTCCTTGATTCTTGATATCAACAGCAAAATAAAATCCTTAGGACAAGCAATCCGGAGAGTTGGGCAAAAAAGGCTGGGGGCGAAACCCGTTGGGCGGGTTCTAGTAGCAGTTCAGTGTGGAGGAGAAGAAAATTATTGGTCGCTATTTAGTGCGACATTAAAAGGTCCCCTTAGGGGGTCGAAAGCAACCCATTTAGCGGGTGAAAGAAGCTTTTAAGAAGCTATTGAGAAATTAAGTGCAGTCGCGTGCGGCTGCGGAGATAGGTTGTCCCTTGTTAAAGAAACGTTAGAAGGCTCTTCTTAAAGAGTGAAAGAACAGGATTCCTCCGGTCAATGCCCTTACGCATTGTTAACGCGGGGGCGGTTGGGGTTTAGGAACGAGAGGTAAGCATCCACTTGGGCATCTGTATTCCAATACCGACGCCGTTTAAAAGGTAGTTGAGCATAATCAGGTTGTAAGATTGCTCTGGGTCGCTTTTTAGAAGAGGCAACCGCAGGATCATATACCGGCAGGGTATGTAATACTGCATTTCCAACAAGATGGATGTTTTTGCAAAATCTCTCCGAAAGTCGCTGTATAAAGCGATTAATGGGCATAATTTTGAGGTCGTTATGAATGTCATCGTTCCTTATGAACCATGGAGCGTTTAATATCTGCCGTAAAAATTTTGATTGAAAAATTTGGACGTGTTTACGGTTAGTCAGAGCAGCTGAGCCCCAGATGGGACTCGCGTAAGTGAGAATAGGCCTTATGATAGATTTATAAAGCAAGATCTTGTTATCAAGTGACAGGTCGCTATTTTTAGCGAAAAAGGGGCGCAGGTTGGCTTTGACAGCTTCCGCATTCGCAATAATTTTTTGAATGTGGAGTTGCCAAGTTAATTTTGGGTCTAGTAGAACACCAAGGTATTTGTAAGTAGTAACCCAGGGAATAGGTTCACCGAAGAAAATTAGATTATCTAAACGAGGGATGTTTCTTCGGATGAATAATGTGGCAGCACATTTAGCGACATTAATTTTGATTTTATACAGTCCGAGCCAGAGTTCTAAGGCTGAAAGGTAACTCTGTAATGTAGAGATTACTGTGGTGATGTTGGTATGTTGAGTTAGGATGGCCGTATCGTCTGCATATAAAGCTAAATCGATACTAGGTGCCTTAGGCACGTCGTTGATATAGATATTGAAGAGCAGAGGTGAGACAAGACTGCCCTGAGGACATCCAGCATGGATCGGGCGGGGAGAGGAGAGTTCGTGGTTAACTCGTACGCGGAAGCTTCGTCCGGCTAAGTACGAGCTAATAATTTTAATGATGTGAGCCGGAAATCCAAGTCGCATGAGCTTGTAAATAAGTCCGTCATGCCAAACCCTGTCAAAGGCTTTAGCTATGTCAAGATAGACAATTCCAGTATTCTCTCGCTTACGAAAGCCTTCATGAATGAATTCCACTACACGTAGTAACTGGTGTACCGTGGAGTGTTTAGGTCGGAAGCCAAATTGTTCCGGGATGATTAAGTTTTGATCTCGACAGAATTCATTCAGGCGATTAAGTAAGACATATTCATATACTTTTGAGAGTGAGGAAAGCAGACTAATTGGTCTGTAGTTGACGGGTAAGTTTAGATTTTGCCCCTGTTTTGGAATGGGGACGACCGTTGCAATTTTCCAGCGGTCGGGGAAGTAGCTTCTCCTTAGCATAAAATTAATAAGGACCGTAATCCAAACAATAAACATTACAGGGAAATTTTTAATCATGCGATTAGAAATAGAATCCATGCCTGGAGCCTTGTTGGGTTTCAGTCTATTGATGTATTCCATCACCTCTTTAGGATCAGTGGGCCTAAGTTCAGGCGTGAAAGGTTGTGTTAAAAACTCTTCAACACGTGAATGTATGCGCCCTTGAGTAACCGGGCGGTTACAGTAGGCGTCGTTATTAGGAGCGGATTGAGTAGCAAGGCTGTCGGCTAAGACTTCTGCCTTTTCAGTGTCTGTGTAAGCCATCCGTGCGTCATCGGCCGTTTGGAGCGGCGGAATGTGTCTGGATTGTTTGCGTATTCGAGCGGCAGCCCGCCAAATCGAATTGTCTTCAGTCGTTAGGGACTCAATGTAGTGTTTCCACTCCGTCTGTTTGAAGAGACGGGTTTCAGTCCTTATCTCGTTCTGTATTTTGCGAAATTGGGCGCGGATATTGGGATCACGCGACCTTTGCCAAAGTTTTCGCAAAAAGTTCCGCTGCTTAATTTTGGATTTAGTCTCAGGTGGGAGTCTGACACCCGGATAGAAAATTGGTTTTGAAGCCGCAGCTCTCGCTTCTTTGAGAATGGACTCCAAATTTAGTAAACACCTGTCAAAATCCGAATTGCTGGTAATTTTGATAGGGGGGGTAGCAGTACGTTCTAAAATAAATCTAAAATCGTCCCAATTTGTAGAGACTTGCTCCTGTAATTTTGAGTAACGATTTTGGATATCTAGGGTGATCAAAACTGGATAGTGATCAGAGTCAAGGTCTTGAATCACTTTTATTTCGTGTCTAAAATTGACATTATAAAAGGCAGCCAGATCAAGAACTGCAGGGGTCCCTCTAACAGGGTAGTAAGTCGGGAGGGTAGGAGCTATGATCTGTATATGGTTTCTCTGGCACCATGAATTTAGACTAATGCCATACCTGTTCCTGTTAGGGCAAAACCATGCGGTATGACGTGAATTTAGGTCACCAGCAATAATTAGGTGATTTGATAATGATAAAAGTTTATCAAAATCACTGACAGGAAAAGTACCTCTTCCACGTGCAGTTGATAGTGGAGGCAGGTACGCCGAGATGACTGTTAGTAAGGGAGAATTTTGGAGGAAAATTTTGATAATTGTCGCTTCCAAAATACTTAAATCAGGAGGGGGTATAATGTGATGCTTAATCGAACGCTTCACGTAGATACAGGTGCCACCACTTGCACGCCTGGCTAATGACACCCTGTCAGTCGAGTACATGTCATAATTCCCAATTTTGGGAGTTCTCCCTGGGGTAAGATGAGTCTCTTGGACTAATAACACGTCAAGATCGTGCACTACAATAAAATCTTTGACTTCATCGATCTTATTGATGAGGCCGTTTGCATTCCATGTGCACATGGTAAGTTCTCTGTTGGTAACGAAAAAAAAAAAAGCGTTGCAATTCTTCTTCACTGACCAATGGCAAAGCAGACACTTTCTACTTCCGGTTGTGGCGGGATATTTGTGAAGTCAGCACTCGGCAATGGCGGTCGAAAAGAATGGTAAAGTCGCAAAGAATACTGTTTGTTCGTGGATTGGCATTTGTGACTGAATCCATCGAAGTTACTAATTATTTGAAGAAAGTAAGTGAATATTTTATATTTTCAGTGTTTAATACTCGTACTTTCTTCACCTATATAAAATTTTATAAATAGCGTCTGTGTAGTAAATGTGATTTTCCATGTGTTGTTCTTTTGTGTACGTGTCTAATGATTCATTTTCAGGATTTGGTACTGTTAAATTTTGCACTAGTCTGTTTCTTACTGTTTGTGTCACTCCTTTTTGTATGTGTCTCACCTTTTTATAGTTATATTATTTTTACTCAAACGTTTTAATATTTATCTTAAAGCATACTGTAATTAAGCAGGAAATAGCTTTTAATGGAAAAAGAAAGGCAATATTAACATGACTAATTGTTCAGAAATCTGTTATGGAAATGTTATCTACCTTATGCCAAAAAATAAAGCATGTAACTTTCATTTATTTATGAAATTCAAAATTTTTTATTTGCTTAGTGTTTTCCCTAAAAATAATTTAATTTCTTATTTTTGAATTTAGTTTTATAAATTTGCTTTAATATATAATCTTTAACTCAAAGATATTGTGCTATTAAAAAAGGAAATTTTATGCCATAGAAACACAGGTACTTTGTTCCAAATCTGTGTTCATTTTTTTTATATATATATACTGAATTTTTATGCACTTGTAATTACTGAAATATATCCTTTTATGAATAATAAGTAAGTCCTAAGTCCTTTCATGAATGCATTTCTTTTTTGTTCGTTTGATTTTGTTGTTTTAGAAGATCTGCCATAGTTAAAGAAAGAAAATAAAGTAAGAATGCTTTACTTTCAGTTTTGAATAAATTTACTACTATTTACTGCAGCTTCAAGTTTCTCTAAACATAATTTTCGAAGTCAAAACTTGATAGTTATGTTGATTATTAGACTTGCATGAAAAAATTTATTGAAAAATTAGTATTTGATCTAAAATACCTTAAATTGTTTAAATTATATTTTACTAAATCATGTATTTTGATGTAACTAGATAGTTAAAAAAATTAAAATTGTAAATGTGCAAAAATGCTTATATAAAACCAAGAAATTGTTTATATTTTTGTTGCTTTTTCCCTTGTAAATTAATTGTATATATATATTACAGTCTGGGGAGTCAGCACGCTGCTGAATTGTAGTAAACAAGACGTCCAATCTACTAGACCATCAAAGATGCAGATTTGGATTTTCTATTTCATAGTTATTGAAATCATAATGGTATGTTTGTTTAAATTAGTACTGTTTATGAATGTGATAAAAATAAATTCTGATAAGCTAAGAAATGATTTATTTTCTATTAATTATGAACTGTAAATAATGTAACTAATTTTCTTCATAGTATTTACTAAACATTTTTTTTTAAAAAAGAGGTAGTCTTATTTATACAATTCTTGCAGAGATACCAAGAAATAAATTATTTCAGGAATTTTCACTCAGTATATCTTGATGTGTAAAATCGTGTTGTTCAATGCCATATTACTTTTTCACAGGAAAGTAATTTTATTGATCTAACATCTGCATAAATCAAACTTTTTTAAGAATGATTACAGTTTCTAACTTAGAATTTTCAGATTTAGAAAATGTATGTTTAATGTAGCATTAGTTTTCCATGGAATAGAAAAGGTTTTCAAAATGTTCAGTTGTTAGAGGGAAATAATATAAATGAGATTGTCCTGATACAGTTTCAGCTGGAAATGAAACTGAATTTTTGGATAGTGAAGATTTCATTTAAGAATTCTAATAAAACTGATTAATGTAAATCCTCTGCATTTAAAAATTCTAATAAAACTGATTAATGTAAATCCTCTGCATTTAAGAATTCTAATAAAACTGATTAATGTAAATCCTATGATTCATGTAGGTATTCTTCTGTTATCAGGACCAGATTCAGAAATGTGTGTTTATATGCATGCATTTTTAAATGTAGGTGCTCATGTGTGCATGTGTATATTCTTTATGTATGTATGTGTATACTTATACACATACATGCATATACACATGCTTACGTATCTACAGTGGAACACATGCTTACATATCTACAGTGGAGATATGAGTTTAATTCGTTCCAGCATTCAACTGGTATAGCGAATTTCTCGTATCTAGAAACAAGCTTCCCCATTGAAAATAATGGAAATTCAGTTAACCCGTTCCACACCCCAAAAAATATCAACATTTTAATATTAAGTCAATTTTTCCTAATAAATAACACTGGTAAATAATATAACAATAGTTTAACTTTGTTACCAACATTTTAACTCCTTCTCATTAATCCACACCAACAACAGCTTCTCAACATCTAGGAGTATTTTTATGGTGCTTGGAAGCAACGATAATTCCTTTGGCTACATCAGGTTTCTTAATTTCTTCCTGCTTCTTCAGAATAGTATAGATTTTCGATGTTGAAAGGCCGCAAGTCTTCGCCAATTCCGTCACCATGCTTATGTTTATCTATGATTTCTTTCTAGATATCGACGGCCATGGCCTCCTTATTTTTCTTTGCAGCACTATCTGAGGCAACAAGCTTCTTGCGAGGCATCTTGAAATAATTATTTTCACGTTAAATGTCAAAACAATTAACTTACAAGTGTACAAACACGTATATAAAAGAGCACTGAGTGATCTGACGAGGGGATTGCCTGAGTTGAGCCGGATAGGGAAATGGCGCCACCCATACCAACAGCCTGGTTCATTGCTCATTACTCAAATTAATGCTCATATTTCGCTCATACTTTCCTCGTATCTCGAGGTTTCATTGTACATTTCTGAATCCCGTCCTAATAACAGGAGTACCTTTGCCAGTATTGCAACAGAGCTAGAATGAATTATTGTGTTAAATACGTGGAAAATGCATGCTTAAAGTACTGTTATTTTCTAAAAATATTCTGTATGTCTATTTTTTACAAGAAGAAAAAATAGCTAAAAGCTGTTAATTTACTCGTATTTATTAGTCCAAAGGGGCTTTGTCCCTAAAGAACTATTGTTTTTGTTTTGCATTGGTTCACTATAAATATCTGTTTCACTTTTCAAACTGTTCCTACCAAATGTTAGAGTCCCTAGTGTGGGATTAATACTCTCTATCTTAGTGCCCTCTATAACCTATGTTAGGGTTAACCTGTATAACCTACAAGGATTGCCAGTTTAGGCGAGATATCTAGGTAGTCATCATAATACGTACCTTTTTATTATTTTAAAATTAAATTGAAAGTAATAAACTAGTTTTCGAATGGAGTTAAACTAGATTTGCATTCAACTCTGGTTTATTGTGTTAATGATGTTTTGCTGTAACAAATATGAATTTTTTGTTTAAGTATAATAATTTAAAATGTTTTTTCTAGAGAATGAAGTACTGCCACTAAGGTAAAGCTTGCAAGGTAATTTTCTATTCTACATTAACTCAATCTTTATGTCCTGTTACAGATATATTGGCAGACATTCAAAAAGAAAAATAATAACATTGAATGTAGTATATTAGATGGTTAACTGTGGTTTGGCAGCTCATTAATAATCTTACACATATTGAGTACGAATAACTTTGACAATTACCGGTATTTTCAATAGTATAAAATTAGGCAAGAAAGCAGCTTTAGCTTAGCACCGATTTTAAATACAACTCTCTTACCAATATTGGTTTGACGAAGGTAAAATATAATTGAATTTAATAAGTTGGAAATACTGTCTGTCTTTCCATGAGTTAAAAAATAATTTCAAATAAAATTTCTTTTTTCAGTTTTTCATGTTATTTGTTTAATGTTATTGTAATCTGATTTATCATATTTAGTCACATATTCCATCCCTCTTTGCACTATAGTATATAATTCAAAGGACTTATCAGTTTCAGCAATTTTTTTTTTTTTTTACCAGTATACATTTTTACCATAACTCTGTTTCTAAATCATATCCTGAAAAATTAACGAGTAAAGTACACAAAGAAGGAAAATATGCAAGTAAATCATGGCATTTAGTGTTGTTTATGTGTCTAATATTTGTACTAGATTGTAAAAGTTATAAAATTCTATTAGCTTTTTTAAATTATTCTTTTTTAAATTGAGATGCTTCTTTGCACCCAAATGGTTAAAGCCCTAGTATGACTTTGGTACTTTGATCTAACTTCTATTCCTAATAAATAATCCAGCTGCATACAGTTTACTCAATTTCTGCCATGTGTAAGGTAAACAGTATTAGGTTTTTTTAAATATATCTTTTACAACTATTCCATCAGTTAGATTTCTTTCATATTTTGCCTTAATTGAGAATTAATGCTAATTAAGAATTTATTAAAGTTAATATGTTAAGTTTTTGTGTGTATAATTCATTTTAAGTATGTGCAAGCAAATGCATACATTAACAGTTACTTAGAATTATGTTTTGGGTATCAAATTCAGAAATTTTGGGGCTGTTTTTAGAAGATTTATTAATGATTTATACTATATTAATATTGGTAAAAAAATTCTGTGGCTTTTATATGAGAGTATATATTTTAAAATAGCTGCATGATATGGTAGAGGTAAAAAGCTTTATGTGGATCATAAATTAATATTATGTGGCAATTTTTCATTTATTTAATAAAGAAAATATTCAATCCACAATTAAAATTTTTTCACTGGATTATTTGCATACAAAGTTTGCAGCAAATATTTCCTGCAACAGAAGTGACAATTTTTATTTTGCCAAGACAGGAAATTTAGTTAGTGAAAGCAGTAACCCTATTTTGAGATATTAAACAGGAAGGCAAATTTTTGAATTTAAATTGATTTTTGAAGGAAGACTTCATTTAGTCTTGCTATCATTCTACGTGACTCTTAACTTTTTTATGGTATTTATAATTTTATTGTTATTCAGCTTTCTGTTTGCTTAGAATGCACATGAATGTAGACTTGAAATATTTTATATTGCAAACTGAGATGCCATTGTTATCATAATTAAAGATTTTTACTCTGATTTTGGAGGAATTTACTGATAATACTTTTGATTGTGTATTGGTTTCTAGTTTATTGAAATGTGTAAAATAGCCTGTTAATGCATATACGTATGTTAATGACATGTATATGTTTATGAAGTATTCTGTTATATGTATATAGTGTTGTGATTAGTTTTCTGCTTACTCTTTATTTAAGAAAAAGTTATCTGTAAGAAAGCGAATATTCTTTACTATATGTAGCAGTAAAATTGAAAAGGCTAATGCAATATAATTAATACAAAATTAAGTTTTTTCTCATGTACTTAAATACAAACATAGCCATTAAAGACTTTCTGAACCTTGCAGTTCTAAACAAATCTTAAGTATTTTTTACTTGAAATTATAGGCATTGTGTAAGGTATATAATTGAAGCTTACTGTGTGATAGTATGAAATTAAATTTTTAATTACTGAAATGTAAATTTTTAAATATGAAATACTCAGTGCATTTTATATGCATTTTTTAATACTTCAACTATATTTAAAAACTGAAAACATCTGAAGTGTGAAATTATTACAAATTTTTCTTTTTCTTGTTTAGGAGCTGTTCTCAAAACATTGGGTGACAAAGAATTCACTTTTACAAAAATTGAGCAGGATATTAGAGACAGCGAACTATAGAACAAATATGGTGAAGCTGCATGAAGTCTATGTTGAATTTTATTATTGAAAAAAATATGCTCTTCAGATTTAATGTTAGTTTTTATTGTTTAACAGTAATTGCAGTTTTCGAATACCTGTAAAATAAACCTAATTCTTAAATTAATTTCATGTGTATTTCTTTTGCAACTATTACAGTTCATAATACTTCAAACAACTTGAAATTTTATACTTGTTAATTTATGTGGGATATGTTCATAATAATTTTATAATTTAAATAACTCATTGTTATCATATGAGCATAATCTAAAATGCACAGCATTTGACAACAAATTAATAAAAAATTAGCCAACTTCTAATTGCTTTCTTTTGTCCAGTTGCCTCTTTTTAAATCATTTAATACCATAAAGCTATTTGATGGAAAAAAAATAACTGGTATGTCCACATCAACATGTACATTTATAATGATGTTATAGAAAAAGTCACATGAGATAAATATTTAAAAACTTCAATATTCCTAAACAAATTAACTTTTTAAAATTTTATCTGGTATATAAGATAAAATAAAGAACATATTTAGGTAATTTTGAATTTGCATAATTTTTTGTACTTATTTATGAAATAAACAGTTACATTGTAAAAGGGAACTTTTTAAAAATACCTCAATAAAGCATTTCTTTTGTAGAGATGAACTTTTAGTACTGATCTAATATATTTATAAGATTTTAAACTGAGAAAGACAATAATAGATTACAATACATTGCAAGATTAACTCATAAATGTAAAATTTTTACATATCATAATTATGTGTGTAATTAAAACAGAAGTTACTCAATTAACTTGCATGCAAATTAATATTTTCCTTACATGTTTGGGATAAACTGAATTTTAATAAATAAATATGTATATATTTGTGTATTATCTGAAGATATGAGTGAAATATTTGTGACATTAAACATTCATCTTCAAGCAAAATAACAAAGTCAACTTGGTAAACTATTGGAAAAGGTAAGTTTCCTACAATTTCCTGGTCTATATTTAACAGTTTTAAAATTTAGCACACTCATTCAAATAATCTAAACGTATGATGTTTTCTTTTGTGCTACATCCGTTTACTGAATTTGTTAATTAACTATATTGTACTTTAGATAGAAATTAACGTAGATATTCCCTGTATTTTACGGTACAAAAACTTATATATTTGATAATAATTGACCTAAATCTTCCCTATGTTTTCTTTGCATATATGAATGACTTCGGTAAAAATTTAGTCCGATGTCTTCTCCTCTTTACTGTGTATAAGTGCACATTTTTGGTAAAAAATTTGCATAAATCTCCAATTACCTATTTACTGCATTTTTTGTAAAATGTGCTTATTTTAATCTCTTATTTTTTATATAAATCTATGCAAAAATGTTCTGCATATTATGATTAAAAGATAAAATTAATTTAATATCAAATTTTCACATATCCACCTTTTAGGTATGTACAGCAATATGGAATATATATAAC
The DNA here is from genome assembly GCF_044657685.1 of Stegodyphus dumicola. Classification (NCBI taxonomy): domain Eukaryota; kingdom Metazoa; phylum Arthropoda; class Arachnida; order Araneae; family Eresidae; genus Stegodyphus; species Stegodyphus dumicola. Next base: position 72,049,006 of record NC_140780.1, read on the forward strand.
TGGAAAATTTAAATGCAAAAAAATTAATTTCTATTCAAAAATTACATAACACTAAAAGGCTGAAAATCACTTTTAATATTTCATTTCAAAGTGACTACAAAATATGCATTAAATTTTGTAAACCTGAGTTCTATGTTTTAAATCAATTAATGCTATCGTTCATTTACATGGCATAAGAAAATGTCCTTCGGAAAAGCAAATAATTTATTTAAAGTGTTATTTAGTAATAATGAATTTAGTAAACAACTGTTTGCTACAGTTTTTTACTAAATTTATGAAATGAATTTAGTAAACAAAAATGCAAATGAACGATAGCATTAATTGATTTAAAACACAGAATTGATGTTTAAGAAATTTATTGCATATTTTCTAGTCACTTTGAAATGAAATATTAAAAGTCATTTTCAGCCTTTAAGTGTTACGTAATTTTTTAATAGAAATTTATTTATTTATTTATTTATTTTTTTTTTCATTTACTAGTGCATTTAAATTTTCCAGTTATATATATTCCATATTGCTGTACATAACTAAAAGGCAGATATGTAAGAATTTGATATAAAAATTATTTTACCTTTTAATCATAGCATACAGAAAGTTTTTGCATAGATTTATATAAAAAATATGAGATTAAAATAAGTACATTTTATGAAAAATGCAGTGAAAAGGTAATTGGAGATTTATGCAAATTTTTTACCAAAAAATGTGCATTTATACACAGTAAAGTGGAGAATACATCGGATTAAATTTTTACCAGTCATTTGCATATGCAAAGAAAACATAGGGAAGATTTAGGTCAATTACTATCAAATATATACGTTTTTGTACCGTAAAATACGGGGAATATCTACCTTAATTTTTACCTAATATATACGTTTATATACAGTAAAAAATCGGGGAAATTTACGTAAATTTTTACTAAATATATACGCATACGTGAAGCAAAAAATTGAGATTTACGTATATGCGATAAATATATGTAAATTTTTACTAAAAATATACGTAAATCCCTGAAATTTACGTATATTATACGTAAAAGTTGCGAATGAACAGTAGTCTCTCGCGTAAATATACCTAAATTTTACGTAAAAGTTACGTATAGTATAACGTAAAAATATACGTAAATATTTAGTAATTGCCACTGGACACTTTTTATGATATTTTTACGTTCAACTTGAACGTTTTTTATACGAAAGGCCATTCGTAAATTGCACGTATTTTTCTCGTGCAATTTACGAATGCATGCTGCCTGGGCAGCAAAAATGGACTTGATTTTGCTCCAAACATTACACGACACATCCGATAAACTTGAATTCTCATCAATCCACAAAAATCGCATTGAATCCCGATCTTCAGGTGCAACAGAAATTTGCAAAAACGCTTTCTCAATATCTGACGTAAATGCAATTCGATGAAGTCGAAAATTTATTAGAACTTTCAAAAGTTCAGGAAGAAGATTTGGTCCTTGTAGTAAATTATCATTTAGAGATTCATGACTTTTTTCCTTTGAAGAAGCATCATAAACAATGCGAAGTTTTGTAGAATTATGATCTTCACGGTGAGGTATGTAGTAAGTTCGTCTCCCAGATGGAGTACCAAGATCGACCTTTTCTATGATTTCTTCCTTAATCACTTCTTTATATTGCGCATAAAAGTTCAAGTTTGATTTAAATTGTTCGATCAGATTTAAAAATCGTCTTTCAGCATTCTTAAAATTGTCTCTTAAAGTCACATTCTGATCTTTCCATGGAAGTCTAACTTCGTATCTATCACCCTTTTCTGTAATCGAGTTGTTAAATATTTGCAAGGCCATTTCATTTTGTTCTTCGTCAGAAATATTTTTAATTCCTATAGATTCAATATCCCAAAACGATTCGACGCTTTTTAGAAGTTTCTCTTCTACAATTACGTTTAAACACGCATCATGGATTTCAAAGTCTGATGAAGAAAATCTGCCTTGTATACACCACCCAAACAAGGTTTTCATCGCTACGGTATTTCTGTTTATCCTTTTTATTTCTTCGCTTGCTATTTTCCACATAATGTCCGCGCCGATTAAAACGGCAATATGACTCATTCCATCGGCGCCGCCGCAGTCTGTCAAAGTGATGCCGAATGCCTGGAGTTTGGCTTTCATTTCTACATCTGGTACCCGTATATCGGCATTTGTTATGACTGGTACTTCAATGACTTCGAGATTTATGGATTTTTCAGGGTCATTAATATTGCGGAGAGTAAGTTCAACTTTCTTTCGACGCCAATATTTTCCGTTCTTTTCACCGAAGGTATGCAGATTTAAAACAGTTTCTCCTTTCACTGGTAACTGTAATTTTCTTGATAAATCTTCTCGAATTGCATAGATTTGGCTACCGCCGTCAAGAAGACATCTCACAATACAATTCTTATTTCTGCCCTCAGCCACAGCATACACCGTTTGAAGCATAATATTAGATCCAGTTTTGGCAGAAGAATTTTGAACAATTTCTGCCGATGTTTCGGTTTCCTTATTTTTTACACTGGAGACAGCTGATGTGGGATTTACACACACACATTCATGATGTTTACCGCGGCACTTTTTGCAGGAAAACTGTTTGTTCTTACAGTTGATAGCTAAATGTTTACATCCAAAACACAGAAAACATTTTCCTGTACGTTTCAAAATGTTGCGTTTCTCTTCAGAGTTCACCTCAGTACATTTATATCTCGTATGGTCTTCTTTATCACAAAATATACATTTGTATACAATTGTTGATAAAGCTGAAGCAGTCGGAACTTTCGGTTTATAATTCGGATAAACTTTCGTGCATTGTTCATTTTGACGAAAGTATGGTTTCTGATTCGTTTTCGCAGAGTTCATTAAACTTGCAGCTTCTCGACAGTTAACTTCCTTTTTTAAGAATTCTATAAGTTCCTTTATATCAAATCCTGCTTCCATATTTCGACTTCGATTAAATTCCAAATTTAATTCCTCTGGAAATTTCTGCAAAAGGATAGGACAGAGAATATTTCCATAACTTCCAGAAGTAACGTTTAACGATCCTAAACTTCGAATGTTGACTTCGCATTCATCGTACAGCTTATGCAGTGCTTTAACATTTGAAATGTTTCCCACTGGTTCAAGGGATAATAATTTATTCATATGCGAGGTGATAACAACATCTTGTCTTCCAAAACATTCTTTCAATATTTCTACTGCGGAATCATAATTCTGGTCACTTAAAGCGAAACCGGAAATGGCAGCTAAAGCATTACCTCCAAGTAAGGATTTTAGGTACACAAATTTTTCAGTTTTTCTCAATCCACTATGATTATGAATTGTATTTTCGAATTGGTTCCAAAAGTCTAACCATTTACACGAATCTCCGTAATAAGTTCCGATTTGCAGACGTGGCAACTTCACTTCAACTTCAGTTTTCGCTTCAACTGGAAGTGCAACATTAGCCGTTTCGTTCTGATGAACTGTTCTAGAAGATTCCGAATTCTTCTTCAAAAATCTTTGCATTCTTCCTCTCCATATAACAGTTTTATCCTGGTATTCTTGGCTTAAGGTAACTTCATTTTCAATCTCCTCCGAAGTTACTTTCGTTTCGATTTCTGAATCTAAACTTTTCAGTTCGTTGATTTTCTCAATTAACTGTTCATATAAATCCTCGATTATCTCAATTTTCTCATTTAGCGGAATATTATTTCCTAAATTCGTTTCGACTTTGGTTATCAGTTTCGTAGTTAATTGTCTTATAACCGATCGTTTCTTTTTCAAATTTTCAAGAACGCCCTCCATTTTCGAACTATTCAGTCTGTCGATTTTCTGATTCGTAATAATCCCGGTTTGCAGGCACCATAAACAAAATATGTGTAAATCTCTAATAAACAGAGGAGCGTTATACCACACAACGTTTATTCACGAACACCAAAGACGAACATTGGCAATCTAAAGATATATAATCCTAAACTTAACACTGATCGTTGAACTATCTAAATTCAAAGATTCTTCAAAATATTGACACTTAGACTTCTGTGAAACATAAATAGATTATATTTATACACAATTAATAGACTACGTTTAGATGAACATTACGCTCTTTCCTTCATACAATCTTTCTAGTTCTTGTTCTGGTTCTAGCTAAATGCAAATCAGAGTTCTATGTACGTTTTTGTTTTGATTATTCTAGATTTTAGATGTAACGGCGCTGACAGTCCAGAGTTTAGATGTAACATCTCCTCCCACCATTGAGGTCCGACGGTACGGAGGAACTCAATACACACAGGTCCAGTCGATGAGGGAGACCAACAACTCTTCCAGCTCTGGTTATCACGTGAGGACTTGAAGCAGGTTCTGAAACACAATGAGCCTGACCAGTCGTAGGGTTGTTTCTATCTCGAGATGTTCTGCCGTGGAACAGAGGACCAGCAGATTCGGGAATAGAGATCTCCGACGGGGAAAGCCGGGCCACTGGAGGAAGCAGAGTTCATTTCTTATCTTGACCCTCGTTAGTCTAACTTTTCCGTCTATACTGGGAAAAAGCTCGATTATGTTGGCTAAACACTAATGAGTGCGGCGTCTCTGGCTATCTTCCAACAGAACGACATCGCCTACTTGACACTGTTGATATTTTCCCCTCTTTATCGCATGTTGTCTCAACTGACCAAGATATTCACTACGAAATCTGTTTCTTAGATCACGTCTTATTCTCTGTCGATATTTGGATCAGCGGTTTAGTTCTTGGTAGCCTACGCAGTCAATATCAGGAACTCCTGATGACGCCAATTCATGGAGGAACATCACAGGGGTCAATGGTGAAGGATCTTGATTATCTTCTGATACGTATGTGATATGTCGTGTATTAATCATTTGTTCACAGTCACATAATATAATATATAACTCTTCGTAATTTAAGAAAGTTCGGCCTTATATTCTTCTTAAAAATTTTCTTTCATCATTCGCACAAGCCTCTCCCGCCAGGTAGCAGTGGGAGGTTTGAATTTTCATCGTGTCCTTTAAATAGAAACAGCTGAACATATGGCGTTCTACTTCACTTTCTTAAGAACACTGTTAGTCCGTACCAAATTAGTTCCGTTGTTGGAATATATTGCATAAGGTCTACCTCTTCTAGCAATGAATCTAGACTATCCAAGCTTTAGATCCATCACGGAGATAGAGAGGATCTGCTAGATCTACATCGACGACTTCAAAAAGGGCCCTTTCTCTAAGTTTGAATTCATGGAATTCGGGTGGAAATCCTGGCTCGACTACTACTCTTTGTGTAGCAAATCTTTTACATCTTACACATTTCCTGATAATATTTGATAATATTTCGAACAGTTTTTTTGGATTTTATATCCAAAATTTTTCTCTAAAATTTGCCATTAAAATGCTGACAACAGCATGCTGGAGTTCTACATGTGTCTCATAAATTAGTCTCTAAACAAGAGGGTGTTTTAAAGGTAAAATGAGAGGATATTGGAAATTTTCTTCATCTTAACGCTGTAGGACGTCCGTTTTCGCTCTGAAAATTCCATTTCGTCTACGATTAGTCTCAAAGCACGAACAGTGGAGTCTTTTATGCATGTAAATGATTCTTTCTGTTCCAAACCTACAAAGTGTCTTTTCAGCATTCTCAAATTCATCAACTGAGATATCAGGGATTAGGTCTTTGATGGCTGTCTTTTGATGGCTTTACTGTGGAAGACGACGTATTTTGGGACAACTCGATTTGATATTCGCGATTTGAAGTTCTTTCTCCAACTGCGCTAGTTTGATTTGATCTAACTCTACCTTTGTTTCGTTTTCAAGTTTTTGTAACGCAATTTGTGACTTGTTTTTGGCTTTGAGTTTTTTCCCCTTGCTTAAGCGCGTAATCAACTACGCTTTTACTAACTCTTGATAAGTTTTCAAAACTTTATTATTTCTTTATAAAAGTTTTTAAAATAACAATTTTCACATCTTTCGCAACGGTTAGATCTAACTCCGCAGCGAAAGCTTTAAATTCTTCTTTCCCTAATTTAGCTCCGATGTTAATGAGAGTGATAGAGTGGACACTGCGAGAATACACGAAGAAACCATGGAATTTTGAGATAAGTATCCTTCTTTCATCTAAACTAAATCAAATCTAAGTGCTTTTAAATTTATTAATATAATTGTTCACCAGTTTTTAGCGTTAAATAATGCTTGAAATTGCTCATTGCTTGCGTCTCTTTTTGTGGTAACAATTCCAAACAGGCGCTAACTTCGTTATCAGTTCTCGTTTGTCAACAATTCTCCCTTCTGAGCCCGCCCTACTATACAGGTTAAGCCCTATCTACTAGTATAAGGCCTTAGTCCTGTCTTGTTTTGAGGTATTTCCAGTTTCCAGAGAGGGAAAATGGAGATTTTGCGGAGCGACGTGTATATTAGGTTGCGCTATGCGCTACTTCGCTCTCCGATCTTTTTTTTTTTTTTTCCCCTGAGATCGCTTAAATATTTTTTTGCCTTTAAATATTATACCTCATTGATTTTTTTTTCTCAAACTGTTGTTTGCTATCTGTTTAATGTCTTTTTCTTTATTGCCTTAAATAAATTCTTAGAATTATGAGATAATATAAATACTGTTTTCTTCAATGTGTTAAACTAGCATTAATTAACAAGTAATAAATTATGATAGCAAACTGACAATAAATAAACTTGTAATAAATTATGATAAATATATTAATAAATACCACCGATCTATGTTTATTGTCTTTAGTTATTTTAGTTAAAGTAATATATATTTTTCTCTGATGTTATGGGTCTTTTGCTGTGTGTCTCAGGATGAAAGCATACATATTGCCTTGTATTCCATGTTCAGTACCATGAATACGAAGCATCTCAACACTAACCTTTCCCCCCCATCATCACATCTATTCAGCCTTAGCAAACATACTCACTGTGAGACACTATTTATTGCAAATGATCAGAGCTTCCTCTCCTTTTGACTACACCCATGGACACAATAATATTTTTAGGATATTATCTACTACTTTTCCTTATCTTTTTATCCGCGATTAAATTCGCATGTAGGTATGGCGGAAACATGACGAAAAATGTAGTCACAAAGCAGAATAAATTATAAAAATATTTGTGGCAACACAAACTTTCTGATTACTGTTTCAGAAAGCAGCTATATTATGTAGTCAGCTGTAAAACGTTGGTAGTAATTGCTTGTAAAATAAATAAGTTATCCAGATTCTTGCAACAGTCACCTATTCGAACATTTTATGGGTTTTAAGGTGTATGAGTCCCCTTAAGAGAGGAATTTTTATGCAAACTTAGACGTCTTATAGAATAGGACTGTCAGAATTTATTATTCAATAAGAAAACTTACTAAAAATTATAATATTCTTATATATTCATCATTTTTTCAGTATCCACTCATGTTTATAGGTTCAAATGCCATATTTCAAAATCAAAGTTATTTATGAAATAAAACCTTATACAATCTGATAAATCATTTCTGTGTGCAAATTTTTAAATCTAAATCTCTTACATTAATTTTTTCTGTCTTTTAAATTACATCCCATTATTTATTTCAATTTAGTTTATTAATGTGCTTGAACTAATACTTCAAAGTTCTTTGAAGTACTTTATGTGTCATGAAAATGCCAATTATTTCTATAAAAAAATAAACAGGCATACAGAATTGTTATTAACCAGTATTATGTGATTAATTAGTCATTTAATAGTTGATTTAATCGCTTATTTCATGTCTAAATTTTCTACACAGAAAACCTCTGTCTAATTTTTATTATCTTTCCACGGACGAAGATTTTCAAAGAGGAATGAATTAAAGTCTTGATTGCGCAAAACACATCTTTGAAGCTAAATGTATTCTAAGAAAATCAAAAAAATGTAAACAAGATTTTGTCCCCCCCCAATCAGTCATTTAAACTATTTCAACCGTTCAGGAAAACGATAAACATTGCGAACAATCTACCCTTTTTTATATATACTTTAATAAAAGGAAATGTGTTCCTTCTTTTTATAAGAAAAGGAACCCATTTTAGAAAGCAAAATGGTTCTAAAAGTTTAGAGTCTCCAACGCTTAAAAAATGATAAACTACGCCAAAGTAGTAACCCGCCTTCCAAAAAAAAAAAAAAAAAAAAAAAAAAAAAAAAAAAAAAGGCTCACTACAACTCTTAGGCAGTTCGCGTTCGTCGAATCCGTTATGGATCTAACAGTTCAATGCACGTGCGTGGTCAATGGTGGTGCGAATAGCTTAAGCGGCTAAACGCACCGCTGGTTCGAATAGCATCGGCCGCACTTTACGCCGATTTCCGTAAAGCAGGCGGTAGTGAGAGCGAAGGTTGTTAACCCTTAGGGGCGAATTCAAGTGCGACGCTTTGCTAATCGCAGTTCCTTCATCGCAGTAGGGCGTTCCTAACAGAGCCTAGCAAAGCGAATTCAGCTGCGACGCTTTTGTCCTCTCGCAACCGATGACGTCAAAATAGCAGTTGGAAATCAGCTGTCGCTCCAGCTAGGAAAGCATAACCGATGAACAGAAGCTGTTATCCAATGAAATTGTGTATCCCTGTAAACAAACTCACGTTGTTCGATAAGCGAAGGGAACTTGAATATTAGCGTCTCGTTTTCGATTAAAATCATGTAAAGATCAAGTAATTTTTCTGTGCGAGAATTGGAAGTTCTTGTAAATTCTCTTGAAAGTTACAAAGAACTTGTTAGTGGAGAATTAGGAAAATCATATGCTAATTTAAATGAACAAAAAGAAGCGCGGAGTGAAATTGCGGAGATTCTGAACTCTTTTGCGTTAGGAGTAAAAAGGACTGGATAGCAAGTAAAAAACAAATGGATCGATTTGAAAAGCCGCACAAAAAAGAAGGCAGCCAAAATAAAAAATAATCATTTCCATACAAGAGGAGGGCCAAGTACAAATATGAAACTTTCATATGTTGAAGAAAAAGTCCTTCCCCTGATAGGGAAGACTTGTGTTGAAGGCATCACCTCATTAGAATTTGATACTAGTGCACAATATATAATAAATTTAAGCATCTTTTGAATTTTGTAATGTGTTAATTTCAGATATATAAATTACATTTTTTTTTCATGTGTTATGATGTTCAAGATATTACTGATATTCAGTGTGTTTTAAATCTTATTAATGTCATTAAAATGTGAAGAGCAAGTATGATATTCATAAATAACTGAATTTTCTGGTAAACATTTGATAAAATAGGTATAAGTTACTGAATACTTTTTTCTAGTTTTGAGTGCTTGGATTTAAATTTAACAAATTTGTTATTATTTATTTAAATTAAGTATATAGTTATAAAACCACAGGTTTTAGTCCCGTTTATAATTCAAGTAATATACCCAACATGGCAGAAACTGTAATTTCTTGTATAGTTCAAACAGGCAAAAACTGTAGAAAATCCTCAAAATATTTGTCTTTCACCTGCAGAAGAATTATATATATATGTGTGTGTGTGTAATTTATAAGAATATTTGTGATCCTGCATGAAAGCTTTCCTTTCCTTAAACATATAGCATTCTTTATGTTTGTCATAATTCAAACCTATTCTGGTGGTTTGTGAATTTCATGACATCTTTTTAACAAGTGTAATAATGTTATTGCCTTAACAAAAATGTAAAGATAATGTGTTAAAATTATGATTTTTAGAAGAATAACATTAAAATGTTTTTAATTCCCTGTCTCATGTATTAAAATATCTTTTATTCTAGCAGTTTTTGAATACCTTGATACACATTCCCCAAGAGAAGAAGAGGAAAAATATGGTCACGTGCTCTAGTAACAAGAACATCCGCATGTGCTGTGTTTACAATGGAGTCGATAGCAGATATTCCGCTGAAAGTAATTGATTTTTCGAATTTAGAAATTTATGACTATTGCTAATAATTAAAAAATACGCTTGGAAATGATTTATCTTTCCTTGATGTCAACAAGAAGGGTCTTTTGTTATTCAAGGAAATCACTATGTGAACAGTATTCGTTTCAAAGTAATGCCGGATAGCACGGTACTTATAACAAGCTGTGTGAAGGCCGAAATTATGAAAAATATGTGCAATTTTCTGCAGTAAACGAGGTAAGATTTATAAATTTTTCTTATGCATGATGCTTACCAGTATTAATCCGCGATTCAATTCACCTATAGGTGGCGCTTTCACACATTAGTGGGGCGTATAAAAACCGGTATTTTGATTTGTGATCTGACTTCGTACACCCCAAAATGGAGTTGCTTAGCTTTCGTAAATGTTTGATTTTTGTTCAAGGAGGCGTAGATTTTCGCTGTATTACTGAAGCAGAGAGAATTTTAAAAAGCGGATCATTTGGTAATGCACGGGAGTTTACTTGAAAAATCTAGTGTACAAATTCTGGCTTCCTATTTAAGGATAAGTTCTATAGCGTCCTGAGCGCATGAAATCGAAGGACATTTCATTGTTGAAAAAGGTGAAATAATTTTTTTTTTAAATTTCTTGTTCATGTAAAGGAGGAACTGCTGGCTGTTGTAAGCATTATGTCGCTGTTTTATTGTATTGCGACAGGTAGCTGATTATAACGTTCACTGATCGTAAACAAATGATTTCATATGTGTTTAATATGGAATTTCCAGAAAATACGCACTTTCATATAATGTCCAACTTTCTTTCGCGAATCCACTCTTTTCTTCGTTTTCCTATCTTGTTCGATATTTTTCGAACCAAGAATGCGATGGAAGCATAACTCAGGTTCCTTGCAAGCTCGTGAATTACACTGGGGTACACAAGAAAACGTGGGGTCTGTACTTCTTTCTAAGTTATACATAATGCCCACAACAATCAAAAATAAACATTTAATTACTTTTCGATCGCAACACGTTTCACACGCAGTATTGTCAAAGGTAAATACCGATTTTTTACGTTTCCACTTTTTAGCCACTAGATGGCGTATCAGAGCGCTGGAATCGCGGATAATGTTTTCATTAAGAATATTAAATGTATATCACATAATTGAAAACTATTCCTGAGACCTTGAATAACGTTTTCAAACTTTTAAATGTAGTAATAATAGTATATTCATAGTTCATGAATAGTTGTTCTAAATTACTGGAATAGCCGAATTCGTGAAGATCTGTTTATCTGCAAGAACATAAATACAAAGCCAATTTTTTCTTATTAATATTAATTAGTGTCATAGAATATTTTATGCAGCTAAAATTTTATTAATTTCATCGGAATATGTTTTAATATTTTAGCTGTTGTAATTCTTTTTTAATCAATACACATAAATATCTGAAAGTTAAATTTTTTTAATACCTTTAATTGTAGATATTAAGGATACCAACAGCTGTAATATTAGAAGCATCCGTAATACTGAAACATTTGGATATAAAAGATTGCTTTTATAAGAATTTATACCTAATTCTAAATTTTTATGGGAGATTGCTGAGTTTATTTTAGTTTAAATATTAAATTAGCATGTATATTTAGTCCTTGAAAATCAGTGGTTGTGTCAGTCCATAGTTTGAGATAACATGTGCATTAGAATTACACTAGTCTATTTCCTATGGTAGATCTTTTCAATAAATACACTTGAAAATCTGTTTGAGCTACATGATTTTAAAATAAAAAATTCTGCACATAAATTATGTAACTTACACGATTCAAATTTATTTTTTGAATATTTAAAATGTATACAAACAGTACTTTATTATTTATTATTATAAAAGGAAGAAAAATGTATTATGAAAAATTATTAGTTTCAAAGCTAGTACTGCAGTGAACTCAGTTGCAAAAATCTGTATTTTTGGTTTTGACATTTATATTATAGTATACAAAATGTGTTATTTTGCAGTTTATACGATCAATAGGATAATAGTCAGTTGGTAAAAATTAAATTTTAAGTTGTATAAAATTATATATTAATTTTGAACCGCGCAGAACATTGCCATCGTTATCCTTACATGATTTGAAAGCCAACTGCATTTACAGTGCTCCGGAAATTTGACTATTACGATTTTCAGAAGCCAACTATTTATATTTACGGTTCTGCTAGTTAAGCTGATAAAATTATGACTTAAAAATATATTAATAGTAACTTCCTTTTCAGTGTAGAAGAGCAATCTATGTAAACATGATTTTATGTATTCATTTTTACTTTTTTATAAATGAATTAATTATCAAATCAAGGAAAGAACTCATAAATAAATATTAACAGTCAAAACATGGTAAAGCAGCGAACAAAAGAGTATCATGAAGATAACAATAACATATAAGAGTTACCAAAATTATACTAACCAAATGACTGAACAGTTAATTAATGGATGAAATAATAATTAAAGATGAAATGCAAATTTCATAACTAATTAAAAATAAACATGGTTTCCGAATTTTCAACACATCAACCGCAGCAAGCTTGTTTGTTTATATTAGCAGTTCTTACATCACGTGACCTCCAACGTCACCGGAATGTATCTCATTATTAATTATTCTAGTGCAAAGGTTCTCAACCTTTTGACTAACGCGTACCATCTAAACAAAAACTGAAAAACTTTAGTACCATCACTATATTTTACAATGATTATTTTTCAATTTCTCAATAGAAATATAAAAAAAATATTTTTCCACTTCCACATCCTATTGGCTATTTGTATTAAATATGCACACACAAAAAATATTAAATTAAAAATGTGTAACCATTTTTACTATGAAAATTCAAGAAAATAGTGTGAAATTTGGTTCTATTTGCGCGAGATCAGTTTCTTTATGACTGGTCTTATTTCACGTAATTTTAACCGTAAATTAGGATCCACTTTTAATTTTTTTCTTAATTTTTCAAACATAACATGGAAGAAAATCCTTGTTCATACAAATATGTTGTGCGAAAAGGCAATAAACATTTAATAGCTTTATTTTAAATGCCTTTAAATCCTTTTCTCCGTTGAACCAAAGGTTAACAAATTGTAGCGATCTCGAGAACAACTCAAAGCTCGCAAATTTGAAAATGATTTGGAATTCCTGAAGCTAGCGGTAAAGAATTCAATTGGTATTAAATTGACCCAGGTTCGGGTTCCGCTGATGCGATGCAACACTTCTCGCTGGTGTTAATACGCAGTGGCTAATCGCACCGACAGTGCGAATAGCTAAGACGCTATTCACACCACCTACGTTCGCGCATACGCACAATCAGCTCATGTACCAGCATTTTACGCCGATTTCCATAAGGTAGGCGGTAGCGAGACCGAAGGTTGTTAACCCTAACTCAGCAATAGAAAGGGTTGTTAATAGTTCACCAGCAAGAGAATAATTATCAGTTCCAAGGAGGAGGTCAATCTATATACATGATAATGTTCAGGAAATGATTAAATAAAATAAGGATTTAATGATGGTTCTAATTGCAAGCGAGGACGCGTAATTAGTTAAAAAATCTTTGTCTTGACAAAAAGGCTACAGAACTTACTTAAATTCTTTTATTTAACTGAGAAATTTTTATGCAAACTTAGACCCTAGTCTTATAGCATAGGACTGTCAGTATTTATTATTAAATAAGAAAACTTACTAAACATTACAATATTCTTATATATTCATCACTTTTTCAGTATCCGCATATGTTTATATTTCAAAATCAAAGTTATTTATGAAATAAAACCTTATAAAATCTGATAAATCATTTGTGTGTGCAAATTTTTAAATCTAAATATCTTACATTAAATTATTTCTGTCTTTTAAATTACATCCCCTTATTTGTTTCAATTTACTTTAATAGTTGATGTAATCGCTTTTAACTTATTTCAAATTTTCTACACAGAAATCCTCTGTCTAATTTTTATTATCTTTTCTCAGACAATTTTCAAAGTGGAATGAATTAAAAGTCTTTAAAGCTAAATGTATTCTAAGAAAAAATGTAAACAACATTTTGTCCCCCCCCCCAATTTAAACTATTCCAACCGTTCAGGAAAACGATAAACATTGCGAACATAAAAATCTTCCCTTTTTTATATATACTTTAATAAAAGGAAATGTGTTGCTTCTTTTAAAGTTTAGAAGAAGAGGAATCCATTTTCCTTTCTAAACTTTTGAATGTCGCCAACGCATAAAAAATGATAAACTATCCCAAGGTAGTAACCCGCCTTTACAATAAAAGATTCACTACAACACTTAAGGGCCCTATCACTTCTATGGACGCGCGCGCTTACCCGGGACCATTCCGAGAAACGAGATTCCAGTAGCACGCCTTTAAGCCGCAGGATTCCGAGAAATGTTTCGTCTAGCTAGGAGGAACCTGTCCCGGCTACGAGCAACATTTTAAAATTTGTCCAAAAATGTTCCGGCTGGAGACGTGTTCCTCGAACGTTCAACCAATCAGACGAAAGTTCTGCTTCTGAAGGATCACGGGTAACTTTCAATATGGCGATGGCTCTCACTGTGAAGTGATGGACGGTGGAAATAGAAGCCGATTTAATTATTGCTGTTTTGTTGTAATACAACTGCCTGAGTCATTTTTTAAATGTGTATATATTCATTAAATATATAATCGTGGAAATTTCAAAGTTGAGAGTATTTTACAACGTTCTTGCAGTTCGGATTTGTTTACAAATTGTTCGTCGCCAAAAGTTCGCCAAATTTGTCGTATTTCAAGCTGATCGTGTATTATCACTGTTATATAATAGAATTTTATTTCTTAAAGTTAAGTTGAAAAATTTTTTTAAATCTGTTTGTATATGCTCGGCTTTTCTCCTAATTACTTATCTTTTAAATTGTTAATTGCATAATCAGTGACACATTTTAAACAGCATAAAAGATGCATAAAAAAAGAAAAACATAGCTTATGTAATAATGAGAATACTCATTAAATTTGTCTATTATTTTCATGTTATTAATGAAATACTTTTTGAATTATAAATACATTAGAAACTATACTTTTATTGTAAATGCTACATATTGAAACATTGGGAATTTATGCATTTATTATTACGCATGATGAAAAAACATTTGTATATACATTCATTAATATAAATCTTATTCATTACATTAATACTAATAAATATATATTAACAACTTCTAAACCATCGCATCTCTCTATATGTATGTAAATATATGACTTATTAGATGTGTATATATATGCATGTATGAATACAAAAATGAACATTGCCAAGAAGTTTATTTGAAGTTGCTTTTAATTCAGATAACGATTATGTAATTGGCAGCAACTATAGTTATCAGTTCTTTGCAAATTATTATGGGTATGTAATAATCAGTTGAAAAGTAATTGATGAGTATTTGAGTACTAAAGAGTGTACACATTTTGTTATTGGGTTAATTCATAATTATATCATACGTATGATCTACGTAATAAAAACATGACTAATAAAAATAAGAAATGTAACAGCTGTGCATTTATAACATTTCATTACTTAAAACAGAGCACAACTGATTATCAACTTCATGTCTATTTACATAATGAATTGCACTTTCCAATTAAGTGCACGGGCCTACTAATGGCCGAAGCGTCGTTGAACACTGGTAGTTCTGTCTCAGGTTAGAAAGCCGCGAACGGGCTGGATACATGATGTTTCCTTGGTTTGCCCCATTTGTAACTGGTATACGAGCCAGTTTTAAAAAATCTTCAACAAAGGGATCCTCCTGTTAGGCAGGTATCCCTCGAGGCTTTGCCGTAATCACATAAAACAAACTCATGATGTGCACCACGTAATTTCTAGAGTTGGTATAATTAATGTGGTTTAGGTGTATTACCGAGTGTTCTATGGGACAGTAAACAACTCGCACATGTTGGATTGCTCATGATGAGCCATGATTATGAGCAGAGTCGTAGCTAGGATTTTCAGCGCCCAGGGACAACTGAAGATTTCGCGCCCCCGACTGCTTGCCAAGGATGGAAAACATTTAATTCTAAAATGTCGTAACATCAGTTTGGCGCCCCTTGGATTCTGCGCCTGGGGACAGATGCCCCCTTGCCCCCCTCTAGCTACGCCCCTGATTATGAGCCATAAAGTTAGTCAAGATCAGAAGGTGGTCACCAGGTCATAAATTTTTCAGTGAGCCATCAAATTTTCATTGCAATGCAGACAACAGAAAATACACATGGATAATGTCTGATAAATAGACTTATCCAGCACACGTTTTAAACTATTTTTAGTTGTATACAGAATTTGGCTATTACTGATGTAATGGATTACTATAACCAGAAGTGTGTTTATCTGTTACTTGAAGTGCCAGAGTGGAGATCAAAGTGATTATCTTGATAGAAATCACCTTTCTATTATCTTCCATTACTAACAATAAAGTTTAAAACGAAAAGAGTGTGAGCGATACAAAACAACACGGAAGAAGCAAACGTCACTTCAGAGGAAACGTCACTTTCGCCAATCTGAGCGATAATAACTGATTCTTGTTTGGCTTTCAGCCTGTTTACCAAGTGAAGATGGTAACCCTATTTCGCCAAAGGCCGTTTCTCAGAACTGTTGCTGCAAACGTTTTGTTCCGGCAACAAATATCGTAATGTGATAAGGGTTTAAGAGGCTATCACTTCTAGGGACGCACGTGGGTCAGTTCCGAGAAACGAGATTTTAGTAGCACTGCTTTAAGCAGGAGGCTTCCGAGAAATGTTCCGTCTATCTAGGAGGAACATGTCTCGGCTATGAGCAACATTTTGAAACTTTCCCGAAAATGTTCCGTCTGGAGACGTGTTCCTCGTACGTTCAACCAATCAGATGAAAGTTCAGCTTCTGAAGGATCACGGGTAACATTCAATATCGCGATGGCTCTCACTGTGAAGTCATGGACAGTGGAAATAGAAGATGATTTAATTATTGCTGTTTTGTTGTAATATAACAGCCAGAGTCATTTTTAAAATGTTTATATATTCATTAAATATATGATCGTGGAAATTTCAGAGTTGACAGTATTTTACGACGTTCTTGCAGTTCGGATTTGTTTACAAATTGTTCGTCGCCAAAAGTTCGCCAAATTTGTCGTATTTCAAGCTGATCGTGTATTATCACTGTTATATAATAGAATTTTATTTCTTAAAGTTAAGTTGAAAAATTTTTTTAAATCCGTTTGTATATGCGCGGCTTTTCTCCTAATTACTTATCTTTTAAATTGTTAATTGCATAATCAGTCACACATTTTAAACAGCATAAAAGATGCATAAAAAAAGAAAAGCATAGTTTATGTAATAATGAGAATACTCATTAAATTTGTCTATTATTTTCATGTTATTAATGAAATATTTTTTGGATTATAAATACATTAGAAACTACACTTTTACTGTAAATGCTACATATTGAAACATTGGAAATTTAGGGATTTATTATTACGCATGATGAAAAAACATTTGTATATACAGTCATTAATATAAATCTTATTCATTACATTAATACTAATAAATATATATTAACAACTTCTAAACCATCGCATCTCTCTATATGTATGTAAATATATGACTTATTAGATGTGTATATATATGCATGTATGAATACAAAAATGAACATTGCCAAGAAGTTTATTTGAAGTTGCTTTTAATTCAGATAACGATTATGTAATTGGCAGCAACTATAGTTATCAGTCCTTTGCAAATTATTATGGGTATGTAATAATCAGTTGAAAAGTAATTGATGAGCATTTGAGTACTAAAGAGCGTACACATTTTGTTTTTGGGTTACTTCATAATTATAGCATATGTATGATGTAAGTAATACAAACTTGACTAATAAATAATAAGAAATGTAACAGCTATGCATTTATAACATTTGATTACTTAAAACAGTGCACAACTGATTATCACCTTCATGTGTGTTTACATAATGAATTGTACTTTCCAATTATGTGCACAGGCCTACTAGTGGCCGAAACGTCGTTGAACACTGGTAATTCTGTCTGAGGTTAGAATGGCGCGAACGGGCTCGCTACATGTGCGTTTTCTTGGTTTTCCCCATTTGTAACTAATATACGAGCCAGTTTAAAAAAATCTTCTACAAAGGGATCCCTCCTGTTAGGCAGATATCCCTCAAGGCTTTGTCGTAATCACATAAAACAAACTCATGATGTGCACCTCCTAAACTTTAGAGTTGGTATAATTAATGTGTTTTAGGTATATTACCGAGCGTTCTATGGGACAGAAAACAACTCGCGCATGTTTGATTGCTCATGTATTCATATGCTTTATTTAATCTTCATTTTGCTGAAGAGTATCTGCTGGCTGGGAGGATGTAAATATCAGCCATATAGATTTTTGTCATAGAAGGTCTTGTTTTTTTTTTTTTTTTTTTTTTTTTTTTTTTGACATCAGAAAATACACATAAGTAATGTCTAATAAACATACTTATCCAGCACACGTTTTAAACTAGTCTTAGTGTATACAGAATTTGGCTATTACTGATGTAATTGATTGCTATAAACCAGAAATGAGTTCATCTGATCTGTTACTTGAAGTGCCAGAGTAGAGATCAAAGTGATTAACTTGATAGCGATCAATCTTCCATAACTAGCAATAAAGTTTAAAACAAAAAGACTGTGAGCAATACAAAACAACACGAAGAAGCAAACGTCACTTGAAAGGAAACGTCACTTTCGCTAATCTGAGCGATAACTGATTCTTGTTTGGCTTTCAGCCTGTTTAGCAAGTGAATATGGTAACTCGATTTTGCGGAAAAACGATTATTAGAACTGTTCCTTCAAACGTTTTGGTTCAACAAAAAATATCGTATGTGATAACGCTTTTAGGTAGTTCGCGTACGTAGAATCCGTTCTTTTCGATTGGGTTCAAATGACGGATCCGACAACTCAATGCGCATGCGTGATTAATGTTGGTGCGAATAGCTCAAGCGGCTAATCGAACCACTGGCGCGAATAGCATCGGCCGTGTTAATAGGGGCGACACGGGCAAGAAACTACCGAGACTTCTCCGAACCACGTGATCGCTACAAAATGTTCTGTTTTTGAAATTTTCAGTTAGAGTTCGATCACAGGAAATTTCTATAAGTTGTTCTTTTTCATCACGAGATTAAATTTCTAGTACATTTGAACAAAATGGATTTCTAATACAATTTTCTTTTCATTCTCGTGAAATTACATGTTGAAATTATTTATCAATGAAAAACAATGATTTTTTAATGTGGGATGCTAATTCTTTTTCTATTTTCAAATTATTTTCGGTTAGAAAACTTTCTAAAACTGATAAAAAGCTTAAAATATTATCCAATTCTTTGATTATTAGCTCAAGTTTTTTATCATTGCATTTATTTTATCTCTAATAGTAAACAAATTAGCAATTTGTCCTTGTAATCCTAAATTTCATTCATTTAACTTTCCAAAAATATCAGCTAAATATGCTAAACACGCCAACCATTGTTCACTAAATAAACAATTTTGCAATTAAAATTTTGAATCACAGAGAAAAATTTGAATTTCTGTGTTATATCATTATAGAATAATATAAAATCCTGCGTGATATTTACTACTGAACATCATTTCTGTGAAATAACATTTGTCAATGTTCATACTAGATTATCAGGTAGGTAACTGTGTTTTATATGTAACATAAGAAGAACAATTCAACCAATATTGTATCAATAACATACTAAGTATGAGAGCAGTTATCATAGTGTAACATAAGAAAAAAATATGTAAACAATTCTAAATTTCAGAATGTTGCGTTGTGAAAAACAAAACCCATTCTATGTTTAAGGTCCAGTGTAAGGAATTAAATACAATAATTACAAGGCTAGGTAGGTAAAATCAATCCAACGTTTATTAAGGAGTAAAAGTATGTATATAGTTACATTTTAACATGGTGGCGACTAGTCAGCTCTATATCTGAAGAAACAACTAAAGTTTACATACCTTCTTTACAAATTTAACAATTCACCTTTCCCGTTTGGAAGGATTCAACAGAATTTGGGTACTTGATACAACCCAGATGGACACTTTCACGAAGCAGGTAATAACAATTTTTCGTTGTAGATTACTTCTGTAAAAAAACAATAGGAGAATTATTAATGAGCAACCTCTTCGGAGGCCAGGCTCTCCGCCCCACAGCCGCTGCCGTCCGGCAGGACTCCGGACATCACCAAGATGTTGGCCATTCTGCGATTCAGGTGCTACCACTTCGTCCGTCGGGCCAGTTGTCTAATTTCTTAGCCTGCCATGGGAAGCCGTCGGCTGGTCCCCTCTCTGCATCTTGGAAGTCATCGAGAACAGCAAAAATAAAATTCTTGTGGACCCTTCCTTAAAAGTAAGTCGTTATTCGAAAACACTGCGCGCAGCTACTTTAATAGCTGTCGCGTTTTTTGAAAACTTGGCGTAGATGTAGATCAGCAAGAAGCCAAACCAGCAACCTGAACACTAGCGATCTTCACGGGAAGGGGTTTCCCGACTACCAGAAGAGCCGTTTTTCGCTATTCCACCATTCAGTTTCCAAGGCCACACCAATGTGTCATCAGATCTGCTGACGAAAACAAGGGGGGGGGAAGAAACTAGCCTCGCTCGAGGTCCCAGTCGATAATGCAAATCTTCTAACTCAACGGATATTTTCCCCCACCATAAGTATGCTGTAGAACATCTCCATGCTTGCCCGGTCCAGCAAAACAGGGTCCTCTTTTCGTGAAACACCATATGGTATATCCATTCAGCACTTTGCCCCCCACATAAGGTGTTTCGCTTGGGAAAAGGAATTTTGGGGTGCAGTAAAACCGCTGATAAGAGTTTCCGAGAATGAAATCCAAGCCGAGGCCAAGGGGTGAAAATTCTCTGAACCAAGTTAATACAAAAATGACTTTGGGAAATTAAAAATGAAGCTACTAATTACACAACATTATAATTCATAATAAAATGTCAGCACTGTCAAAATTGTTTCTTCAACTACAATTAAAGTATACACACATATTATCCAAATTAAAATACAAATACAATAATTTATCCTACCGCCAGTCAGAAAATATGTATTCGTTTAACTGTAAAAGAAAAAGGGATACAAATTAAGTTACTTAAGGTTAAGAAAAAAAAAATTTAACACACCAAAAGTGCAGCAACAAGGCTTTAAAAATAATTAAAGTTAAAAGTTAAACAACCTTAAGTTTCAAAACAACAAGATACAAAAACCATAAATCTTAAGTCCCTAAACTCAAACTCAAATTAAAATTAAACAACTTCAACTCAAGAAAACTTTTAAAGCAACCTAACCAAAATTTAAAGTTTACAAAAGTTACAATTTAAACTTACAACCAACTTTAAACAACAACAAAAATTAGAACTTCAATTACAAATCAAAACTGAAATAATAAGCAAAACAACTTAAGCTTGAAAATAAACGATTAATACATAACAAATCCTCCCCCGTTCCGGAAAGAATCAATAGTCTCTGACTTTACAAACACTCATATTGCAAGATACATGCTAAATAGTGGTGACAGTGACATAATTTTAGGAATTACTTGGAAACAAAACCAGCTCTTAAACTGGGTAGAAATTACAAAACTTTAGCAAAACACTTAAGTGAAAACACAATTAATTAACCTACCAATTCTAATGAGAAATCAGAATCACCCAACACTCACAGCAAAACAAAACACTCAAAAGTAAGCAACTCAAAGTATTAATCAAAGAAACGGCGAAACAAGCCGACAAAAACACACACACAAGAATTCAACTTGTATACTTTAGTACACAACTAACTTCACCGAACCAAAACGGTGAAACCGACGCAACTTCAAAGATCAATGAATCCAATACCAAAGACGAAATATAGTCGTCTTCCAAAATAAAATCAGTAAACTACAAAGTAAAACACAAAGTGGCACCTAAGTTGTTCAACTAACCTACCAAAATAGATACAAAAGTAGGCAAAAGTGAAATAACCCAAAACTCAGCAACACGTAAAAATTAGGAAACGACAACCAACAAGTCAATACTAAGCCTAGAAGCCCTAAGTTGCCACTTAGAAAGGAAAAAAAAATTTTTTGATAACCTTAACTTGAAGAAGAAACCAAGTGGTCCAACCACCAAAATTTAAAAAAAAAAAAAAAAAAAAAAAAAAAAAAAAAAAAAAAAAAGAAAACAATATTGAGACAAGAAGGTTGACAACCCTGAGAAAACGTGAGCTGGATAAGGCCAAAACAACCCCAAAACAACTAACCAATCGCGCAGCACACACAATAACAAATACACTGGATTCAGTAAATCGTACAGTCGGTCACAAAAGTATTCGAACACCGGTACCCTATCAGAAAATGACAAGATGGCGTTTTTTTCTCTTTCTCTCTGTGTGTCGTGTTATTCCATCCTAGGTTTTCTTCTCCCCCCATCTTGGAAAAAACTGGAAAAAAATGGTCACGATCTCTCTTTAAATGGGGGAGATGCCATTTTGAGAAAAAGCAGACGACCCCATCTTGGAGAATGAACATGACCGCTCTACACACCCTTTCTCTCTCTCTCTCTTTGGATTGGGAAGCCATTTTGGGAAAAAGCAGACGACCCTATCTTGGAGAACGGAAATGAACGCCTCTCCCTCTCTCTTTGAAATGGGAAGCCATTTTGGGACCCTCTATTCTTGGGGAGGGAGAAAACTGAAGTCTGCACCCCGCTGTCTCTGAATGCGGAAAGCCATTTTGGGAAAAGCGGACCCTCTTCTTCTGATCTTGGAATTCAGAAGGTATTTTGTGACCTTCTAATGTTGGAAAACTGAAATGAACACTCTACGCCTTCTCTCTCTTTGAGATGAGTAGCCATTTTGGAGGATTCTCCATCACCATCCTAACTTTGGAAAACTGAAATGAACACTCTACACCTTCTCTCTCTCTGAAATGGGTAGCCATTTGAAAACTCCCTAACTTTGGAAAAAACAGAAATGAACACTCTACACCATCTCTCTTTGAAAATGGGGGAAGGTGCCATTTTGAGAACTCCCTCCCCTAAACTTGGAAAAAAACTGAAATGAACGCTCTACACACTCTCTCTTTGGACATGGGTAGCCCTTTGGGGACCCTCTCCTCTTGGTAGAAAAAAAGAACTGAATTGAAGGCTCTACACAATCTCTCTTGGAATGGGATCCATATTTCGGGAAACGTGGAGCACTTCATGCTGGAAAACTGAAGTGAACCACCAAGATTGGACTCTATATAATATTTTTTTTATTGATATAATGACCCTCCTCCAATTTGTTGAAAAAAATTTGTTTTGGTTTTTTTCCCATTTCCGATGTGATTTCAGAAATGCAATTCCATAACAGTTCAATTTCATTCGAGGTTAACTGATCTAAACAGTCTTTGACCCACCCATCCGTATGATTATTTTCTTCTTCTTCCTGTTCCATCAAATTTCGTAAGTTCATATAATCATTCCATACGGGAAGGGCTGGATCCTCACAAGGCTGTCTTGAAACACTTAGAGTCTCTTTGGGATGAGTGGAGGGATCTAGAATGTCTGGACCCGGTGCGATTCTGCCTCCATGATTTCTGGACCCGTTGGAACTTGTGGACCCGGCTGACATTCTGCCTCCATGATTTCTGGACCTGTTGGAACTTGTGGACCCGGCTGTGATTCTGCCTCCATGATTTCTGGACCCGTTGGAACTTGTGGACCCGGCTGACATTCTACCTCTACGATGTCGGGACTCGTTGAAGCTTGTGGACCCATCTGACATTCTACCTCTACGATGTCCTGACAGGTTGGAGAAGAAGAAGAAGAGGATACTGGAAGAGGTTCTGTTTGTGAGGAGTCCGAAAGAGGCTGCCTATCTGAACAAGTCGGGGAAGAAGAAGAAGCTTCTCGGTTCTGGAGCGGATCTTGCATGCCAGGTAGGTTCCGGTAAGTCGACCGTTTTTTAAGAGGTAATTTTTTTTCTTCCTCCTCATCTTCAATCGTGATGACTTCAATTTCATTCCGTTGCCGGGTCGATTTTGTTTCGGGCCATGACGGTTTGGTCCAGCTCCTCTTATCATCTAAGGAAGGAATGGGTAAAGATGGCGGGGGGTCTCTTCTTCTTCTTGAAACACCATCGGCGATTGGAAAGAAATCTCCTTTTTCAATTGTTTCCAAAGCGTCCACGAGCACCGATCGACGAGAAAGAGACTCTTCTGGGTCGTGACGATGAGATATTGCGTTTTCGGGGGAACGACATAGTTTTGAAAAGGTCTTAGGATATATTTCTTATATTTCATCCTGTCGATGACTTTAAAACTCCTTTCCTTCAGATTGGGAGACGATGATTCGTAATAGGCGAGAGAAGCGGCTGTGGTCTGAACAATATGAACTTCGTCCTCAGCCGTCGTTCTCACTCCAAACGTAAAGTATCGTTTCGTGAGAAAAATATTCTTCCACCGAAAACTCGTGCGCGGATCCGTATATCACCGGTATGTTTGAATGGGCCGTCTCAAAGCTCGATCCATCCGGTTCCAAGAGAAGGGAGATTCCTCTTTCGTTTGTTGCGATTCGAATAAATTTCTGTATATATTCTGAACGAGCAGGTTGGAGGATTCGACATCTTGGTTGAAAGAAACGATCGCTTGATGAGGGGGTAAATGCGGAATAAATGTCGCACAATGACACGCCGAAAAGATTTTCAAGTTGGCGATTTGCTTTAGCGTCTTCAAATCCTCCCCGTTCAAAATCCGTTGAGTTGGAAAGACGTCTAATAGCGACATGGCTCCCAATGGAAAAGAAATGATCTCGCCCAGTACTCTCGCCTTTTTATATATAGACACACACAGACACACATAGAGGCTCTATGACGTCCGTTTTTTTTATTTCTCTCTCTCTTCTTTCCAAGAAATCTTATCTCCACGACCTCTTTTCTTTTTTTTTAAAAGATGAATGTGTGTGGGAATGAGGAAGTTACAGTAATAATTTAATAAACAAAAAAATCTAAGAAACCATGACCTTCTTTTTAGAGTCACCCTTTCCATCCCAAGGACGTCCAGAGATAGAGGAAGCAGGGAGAGGAGGAGGGAAGGGAAGATCACACTCTCTTTCTCTCTATAAATAAAAGGGGAGAACCCCAAAGTCGTATTTTTGTCCAAGTGGATCATGAGGAGGCATCCTCAGCTCACCACGTGTATTCCTTTCAAATATAAATATGTTGATCTTTCCTTTTATATCATCCAAGGAGTCGTTTACCTGAAAGCCTCCGATTTTTCAAAATGTGCGGGTTATCATACCGTGGGGAGTTGTCAAAAGATGCGGGACGAATTTTTGTCCGACGAAAACGTGTTGATGGCTCGTGATATTCCACCTTTGGATGCACAAATTTTGTTAATGAAACGAGCCAAATATTTTTACACGTCCCACTTTCTAACCGTCTCGCAAATGAATAGGATTATGGATCGTCTTGAGAAGACAAAAGGGATTCTCGTTCATTTTAGTGAATGGTTGCACAAATATCTGCACGAACCTCTCTCGATCGAGAAGACTGGGAAGAATGCCTATTATATTTTTCTCGAGGACTCTCCTCCTTCGTCTCATCTTAAGGAGGCCACGACTTTTGAAAAAATCCTCGAGCAAGAAAAAATAGAATGGTGGAACAACTACCCCATTCCTCTCCCCGAGCATCAGGAGGAGCCTGTTGAGAAGAAAAAGAAGAAACTTTTCCAAAAGCCTATCCTCATCCTCCTCGATAATGATGGGGATGAGGAGAAGCCAGTTCAGATTCCTCTCCGTTTGTCAAAACCCGTCGAGGATGAAAAACCTCTCCCTTTCTCAAGACCCCTCGAGGAAGAGAGACCCCTCGAGGAAGAGAGACCCCTCGAGGAAGAGAGACCCCTCGAGAAGGAGAGATCTCTCCCATTGTCAAACCTCCTCGAAGATGAAAATCCTCTCCCTTTCTCAAGACCCCTCGAGAACGAGGGACCTCTTCCTTTATCAAACCTCCTCGAAGATGAAAAACCTCTCCATTTATCAAGACCTCTCGAAAATGAGGGACCTCTCGATTTGTCAAGACCCCTCGAGGATAAGGGAACCGAAACTCCTCTCTCTTTCTCAAGACTCCTCGAAGAGCAGAGATCTCCCCCTTTCGAAGAGGAGGGACCTCTCAATTTGTCAAGACCCCTCGAGGATAATGGAACCGAAACTGATCTCCCTTTCTCAAGACTTCTCGAGGAGGAGGAGGAGAGACCGCTCCATGTCTCAAGACAGGACCCCCCTCTATCATTTGAGGATCCGAGGGAAACCATTCCTATTGAAAAACCATCTATCGACGATCCTCAGAAAAGATCTTCGGAGGAGACTAGACTTCCATGTAGAAAACGAATCTGCCACAATCATAATAATAATATACCCACCCCCTCTTTACTGTTTTTTACCCAAACTTTACTGTTTTTTAAGAATGTTATTTAATGGATCGATTTCAACCTATCGAGTTTCGCATGAGTTCCGGCCGTGCTGTGGGCCCACCTGGATACAAGTTTTCCCCTTTTGGAATAGAATTTCCGTCAAGGTAGGCTTCTTTTCCTCTTTTTGCATTTTTCATGTCATTTCATTTGTATTACAATATACTGAAAAGGGGCGTTCGAACTGATTTCTAGGCTATTTCTATACAAATGGAGCTCGATCCAAGAAAAAAATGATGTCTTTTTTTTTATTTTGTGGACTGCTCTATTTGTATTGGAATATACTGAAAACGTGTGTTTGAGTCAGTTTTCAGTATATTTGAATACAAATAGAGCTCGATCCAAGAAAGAAATGATGTCTTGTTTTATTTTGTGGACTGCCCTATTTGTATTGGAATATACTGAAAACGGGCGTTCACGTCGGTTTTCAGTATATTTCAATACAAATGGAGCTCGATCCAAGAAAACAAATGATGTCTTTTTTTTATTTTGGGGACTGCACTATTTGTATTGGAATATACTGAAAACGGGCGTTCACGTCGGTTTTCAATATATTCCAATACAAATGGAGCTCGATCCAAGAAAGAAATGATGTCTTTTTTTATTTTGTGGACAACCAATTTTATGGAGCTCCATCCAAGAAAAAAATGATGTCTTTTTTTATTTTGTGGACTGCCCTATTTTGTATTGGAATATACTGAAAACGGGCGTTCGAGTCGGTTTTCAGTATATTCTAATACAAATGGAGCTCCATCCAAGAAAAAAAAATTATGTCTTTTTTTATGTTGTGGACAGCCAAATTTGTATGGGAATATACTGAAAACGGGCGTTCGAGTCGTTTTTCAGACTATTTCTATACACATTCCACTATATCAAAATGACGTCATCGTTGAGTCCAAACAGAGTCGTCCCCGGACAGAGTCGTTCCCGGACAAAGTCGTCTCCGGACAATTTTATACCGAATTTGTATAGAAATATACTGAAAATGGGCTCGAGGGCCGCTTTCTAGTATATTCCTATATACATTGGGTTGCATTCAGAAACAAAAAGAATGTCTTTTTGAATGGACAGGATGACTATGGAAACCGGATCTCTCTCTCTCCCAAGATTGGATGAGAGAGCGGCCCCTATTTGTATTGCAATATACTGAAAACGGGCGTTCGAGTCAGTTTCTAGACTATTTCTATACAAATGGAGCTCTATTTACGAAAAAAATGATGTCTTTTTTATTGTGTGGACAGCCCTATTTGTATTGCAATATACTGAAAACAGGCGTTCGAGTCGGTTTCTAGACTATTCCTATACAAATTGCACCATCTATATAGAAATGATGTCATCGTTGAGTCCAAACAAAGTCGTCCCCGGACCATCTTGATGACCGAATATGTATAGAAATAGTGGGAAAATGGGCTTTAGGGCCGGTATCTGGACGATTCCTTTACAAATTCGGCCACATCCAGAAAAACAAAAATACATAATTTCTTTTTGGGTGGACAGGAGATGATAA
Source organism: Stegodyphus dumicola (assembly GCF_044657685.1). Classification (NCBI taxonomy): domain Eukaryota; kingdom Metazoa; phylum Arthropoda; class Arachnida; order Araneae; family Eresidae; genus Stegodyphus; species Stegodyphus dumicola. The sequence goes on from NC_140780.1 coordinate 72,076,818, forward strand.
ATTTCTTTTCTCTCTCTCCCAAGATTGGAGGAGAGAGTGGCCCAAAAAATGGGTCTCGGAAGGAATCGAATGCATCTTGAAATGCACTCATTCCTTCCAAGACCCATTTTTTTGGTCTCCTGATCCAACTCTCCAGCCTATGGAATAGGGAAAGCGGAGAACGTTTCCCCTTCCTTAAGCGACTGGAGACCATAGCGCATCATCATCATCCTCTTTCTGATACTTTTCAACTAAGGCTTGTTGCCTCTGGATGATTTTGGGGAGATGATGGATCCCGAATTGAGTGATGAAAAAGAGAGGACTCTTTTTCCTTTCTTGTTCGTCTTGCACAGTCTCTCGGAGAGTGATATACGTTTCCCCGTCCTCCTCGATTTTCGTCAGAGGTCTCATGAATATTTTACACATCCAAGGGAAGAGCGACTTGTTATGCAGGGATTTCGAAGCGACGAAGGCCGCTTCATTCGAAGTGAGGATAATCTGGTTCGGATGACCCCATTCTTTGGAGTAGTTATCCAAATCGCCTAGTCGAAGAAAATGGTGTCGATTGGGGAAAAAGACTTGGAGAACACTCATCGTATGCGAGACGTTCGTAGGCAAGATAGTCAAGATATCTTTGGCATTCCAGTACAGGAATCCTAGATCCACATACGCGTGCACGTAATAGTCATCGTTATATTCCAGTTTGAGCAGCATGGCTTTTGTTTTTTCCGTTCTCAAGGCGAAACACTCGTCTGATATGAACAAGAGCTCGCTGGCGATCCGTTTATATAGACTCCTCAGAGAGAGAGAGAGAGGGAGAGAGGGAGAGGGGAGGAGGAACAAGGTTGATGAATTCTAAAATAAAAAAAATGATAAAACATGAGTGTTTGTGAAGGTCATAGAGAGGTGACTATAAAGTTGTTTTATTTTTTATTTCCTCAAAAGAAAAACCAAAAGGGTCCCATTCCATACGACATGGCCTTTGAGAAGGTGACGGGGTCACGTGTCTACAAAGTTGATAAACTCTAGAATAAAGAAAAAGCTGTCATCACGTAGCTTTCGAGAAGAAAATGACAGGGGTCTCTAGGAGAAGGTCATAGGTAGTATACAAAAGATGGTTGTTTTTTTCGTTCCTCTCAATCCCATGACCTTTGAAAAGGTGACGGGGTGCCTTTAGGGAAAAAAAATAGAAGGTCATAGAGAGAGAGAGGTAGACAAAGTTGATTTTTTTTTCTAGAAGTCAACCGTCACGTCTCACATCACGTGGTCTTCTCGTATATATAGAGAGGCGAGTGGAAGACAGACTCTATTTCCCAGAGAGAGAGACTGCTGTGCGTAGCCGTATTTCTACTCAAGATGATGATCCGCGTCTTATATAATGAGTTTGTGAGCATTCGCTGTTATGTGGATGACGGAAGATTGTTTTGGAACGCTACGGACATTTTGCCTCTAATTCATACTTCCAGCAAAAGAACCTGGGACATTCTCTCCGTGTTTTTCGACGAACACCACGTCTTCAGGAAAATAAAAGATCTCGAGAGTCTCGGCAGTTCTCAAGAAGGATATGTCCTCTCCAGCGAAGAAATGTTACATCTGGCCGAAAAGAATCCTAAAAATAATCAGCTTCTGGCCTGGCTGTATAGCATTTTAACTCAGCCGCTGGTTCGAGTTGTACCCAATCAACCCGTTTACCGACTGCTCTATCCAGGGGAGAGATTTCCCTTCATTACCCTCTTTAATCTGGGAGTGCGCTACATACCGCCGCATCCAGGCATGACGGACTCTTCTACTTACCCTAAACAATATGCCAGCGCTTATTGCCAGACAGACCCCCGTCAAGAAACTCAGACGGTTTTAGCCGAGACTCAAACGGATCCCCTGGTGGTCTCTTTAAATGTCACTAAAGTCATCACCTTCTAAAAAAAAACCACCACCACCACCAGCAAAAAAAAAAAAAAAAAAATTGCTCCTCCTCCAAATTTTTTTTTATCTTCTCGAAAGAAAAAAAAAGAAACTTTTCCATCTAGCCTGTTTCTTTCAATCCCTCTTAAGAGAGAGAGGGAGGAGAAAAAAAAGAGAGTTCTGAGGAGGTAAAAGAAATGGGTCTGGAAGGAAACGGGTGCATTGCGAGAAAAAGAGGGTCCTCTTTTTTTTTTTTTTTTTTTTTTCGAAATGCACTCTTTTCCTTCCAGACCCATTTTTTTATCACTTCTTCAAGCCAATCTTGGAAAGGGGGGGCACAATAAATTGTGCGTAAAGTCCATTTCGATCAAGACTGGATTTTGTTTTTGAAAAGAAAACATAATGTTATATATAGATAGCTAAATCTTCAAGAATCCAAATTTCCTACACAAAAACTTTTGGATAGATCCCCAACCCCCATGAAAAGCGAACTGAGGGGCAATGACTTGAGAAATGAATCATTTACCAACTGTTTCCACAACACAGAGGGATTTGAAGCGAAACTTGAAGGGTTTAAATGGGCAAGCGAGAGTCCATTCTAGAAAGAATTGAATCCTATCTTGTCCGTCGAGTTGGCTGGGAAAAAATTCTGAGGGCCGGAAGAAAGATCTCCAGATCAGATTAAAAAAAAAAATCGGTACCTGTACGAATATTTAGCGTCAATTCCAGGTGGTCCCATTTTCCCCAAAACACGCATGACATATCTGTCCCAATTAAAACGAAAATTGAATTACATTTTTCCTAATCGAAATTTAAATCCTTCTTATACTATGATTAAGAGATCCATGAAAATTACATCTTACCGAAAGAATACATAAAAACGTTTTGTCTAAAAATGATGTATTCAAATTTAAGTTTTTTTTTAATAATCAAGATATATATAGCAAAAATATGGAATCGTATATTATTCTTAATTACGAAGGTTTTGAAATTGAAAATGAAAAAACTCTCAAAGAGTTGCATATGTCTTGCAGCAATGAGCTTCCCAAACACATAATAAAAGAACTGGCTTATATAACAAGTGACCAGTCGAAAGGAATCATTTATGTAGAACCACCTATACCATGGACACAATTATCTTCTTCTACTAAAAAATGTTTCACTTCCATTTACTTACCTTTAGCTGACAGCACGCATGGCTTTTCGTGGAACGAAGGACATTTACCATATGATGCAGTACAAGCATTCCTTATTTCATTAACTAAAGGATATAAAACCATTTATTGTCCTGATTATTGGAAGATTAATCTTTTATCTGAGACTCTCGCTAGTCCAATTATAGTGAATTTTCGATCAGAGAGGGAAAATTTATCTGATTCAAAGGAAAATTTATGCGATTTAACGAGTGTATCTTGTACAGATACATACATATCGTTTTGTTCTAAACATTTAGGCCGAACAAAATATTGTGCTTTTCAGGAAGTTTTGGTTTATTTTCATCGTTTACAAGAATATAAATCAGAAATTCCCGAGTTTGTAATAGTAGATAAAGGTAAGGATGGGAAGACAAACGAAAAAGATAGAGAATAGTAAAAGAGTTGTTTAAAAATTGATGTTTCAGTGTTATTAATTAATAAAAAACCCTTTTCGTCTGAAATTGATGTCTTCAATCACTCTCTCATCCAATCTTGGGAGAGAGAGAAATCCGGTTTCCATAGCCATCCTGTCCATTCAAAAAGACATTCTTTTTCTTTCTGAATGCAACCGAATGTATATAGGAATATACTAGAAAGCGGCCCTCAAGCCCATTTTCAGTATACTTCTATACAAATTCGGTATAAAATTGTCCGGGGACGACTTTGTCCGGGGACGACTTTGTCCGGGGACGACTTTGTCCGGGGACGACTCTGTCCGGGGACGACTCTGTTTGGACTGAACGATGACGTCATTTTGATATAGTGGAATGTGTATAGAAATAGTCTGAAAAATGACTCGAACGCCCGTTTTCAGAATATTCCAATACAAAATTGGTTGTCCACAAAATAAAAAAAGACATAATTTTTTTCTTGGATCGAGCTCCACTTGTATTGGAATATACTGAAAACCGACTCGAACGCCCGTTTTCAGTATATTCCAATACAAATAGGGCAGTCCACAAAATGAAAAAAGGACATCATTTTTTTCTTGGATCGAGCTCCATTTGTATTGAAATATACTGAAAACCGACGTGAACGCCCGTTTTCAGTATATTCCAATACAAATAGGGCAGTCCACAAAATAAAAAAAGACATCATTTCTTTCTTGGATCGAGCTCCATTTGTATTGAAATATACTGAAAACCGACGTGAACGCCCGTTTTCAGTATATTCCAATACAAATAGAGCAGTCCACAAAAAAAAAAAAAAAAAAAAAAAAAAAGACATCATTTCTTTCTTTGATCGAGCTCCATTTGTATTGAAATATACTGAAAACCGACTCAAACACCCGTTTTCAGTATATTCCAATACAAATTGGCAGTCCACAAAATAAAAAAAAGACATCATTTTTTTCTTGGATCGAGCTCCATTTGTATAGAAATAGCCTAGAAATCAGTTCGAAGGCCCGTTTACAGTATATTGGAATACAAATGAAATGACATGAAAAATGCAAAAAGAGGAAAAGAAGCCTACCTTGACGGAAATTCTATTCCAAAAGGGGAAAACTTGTATCCAGGTGGGGCCACAGCACGGCCGGAACTCAAGCGAAACTCGATAGCTTGAAATCGATCCATTAAATAACATTATTAAAAAACAGTAAAGTTTTATTCACATCGAGTCGGCTGGGAAAAATTTCTGAGAGCCGGAAAAAAATTTCTGTGGCTCAAAGTTAGATATGAAAAAAAAAAAAAAAAAAAAAAAAAAAAAAAAAAAAACTTTTAGTCTGAAAATTGATGTCTCAAATTTTTTGAAAACACAAACCGTGACTCTATCTTACATTGGATGCAATTAGAAAAATAAATTACCCCCCCTTTTCTTCCGAAATTGATGTCTTCAATTTTTGAAAAATTGAAGACATCAATTTCGGAAGAAAAGGGGGGGGTAATTTTTTTTTATATCTTACATTGGGTGCAATTAGAAAATTAGAAAAATAAATTACCCCCCAAAATTGAAGACATCAATTTCGGAAGAAAAGGGGGGTATTTTTTTTTTTTTTTTTTTTCAGGAAAATCTTTCTTCCGGCCCTCAGAGTTTTTTCCCAGCCAACTCGATGGACAAGATAGGATTTAATTCTTTCTGGAATGGACTCTCGTCTGCCTATTTAAACCCTCTACTATTGGAATAGGTAAGCCAAACTTTTACATTTAGTAGCAAGAAGGGTACTCCCGCTTTTCATGAGATTTACCCGTACTCCCGAAAAAATAAAAATATGAAGCAGATGATTGTATGTATAGATGGTTTAATTGGAGCTGGTAAATCCATTATCATGAAACGTTTAAAAAACAACTATCCCTGTTTTGAAGAACCCATTGAAAAATTTACGCTTTTATCTCATTTCTATGATGAACCTCAAAAATACCAGAAGGCTTTTCAATTTCAAGTTTTATTATCTCAGTTTGATCAGAAAGAAAAGTTTAAAGATATACCTGGTCTTATCATTGTTGAACGTTGTCCCTGGACATCGAGACACGTCTTTAGCGAATTGATATTAGATAAATCGACCATGGACATTTACGATGAGTTATATAAATCCCTGACGTACGATGTGGATTATTATATTTATTTACAAATCGATAGCTTGGAGGCATACAAACGAATATAGGTGAGAAATAAATCCGAGGAACGTAATATTACATTAGAATATCTCACCAAATTAGAAAATCAATATAAAAAAACTTTACTTAAAGAAAAAAATGTTTACCTTGTTGATGCACACAGAAGTATAAATGAAATAGTAAAGGATATTCGGAAAATTTTACAGTCACTCTCTAGTTCCATCCTGTAATTAAACGGGTCGCTTACAAGTCACATCTAGAATATTGATGATATTCCAAGATGAAAAATGTTAACACATTGTGAAAAAAAAATACCCCCCTTTTAGTCTGAAAATTGATGTCTCAAATTTTTTGAAAACACAAACCGTGACTCTATCTTACATTGGATGCAATTAGAAAAATAAATTACCCCCCTTTTCTTCCGAAATTGATGTCTTCAATTATTTCAGACTAAAAGGGATGTATTTTTTTTTTCTTTTTTTTTTTCTTACAGTCTATCCACAAGAGAAGACACAGTTTTTAAGAATGGAGTTTCCTTGATCGATTTCTTTCTTTCTACTTGCTATTATTTCAAGAATGACTCACGGTTTGTTTTTCGAAAGGGTGAGACATCATTCCCAGACAAAAGGGGGGGGTCATTAATTTTTATCATGTCTATAAGACATGATAAAAATTAACAAATTTTTTTTTTTTTCCAGCCAGAGAAATTTTTTTCCGGCTCTCAGAAATTTTTTCCCACTCGACTGGATGAATAAAACTATTTCAGCATTCGACGTTTCGCGTCCAATAATAACTGCCGGGTGTTCAAGAATGCAGATGCACCTACTAGATTTTCTACAGAGAAGATTGACTGGATGGAGAGTGGATGACACTTTCCAAGATTCCCGACTTTGGACCGTCAATAGGTAAATGATCTTTTTGTTTTTTTAAGAAAATTTATGGATAGATTCATTTCTTTTTGAATGGACCTAGAAAAATAGGACAAAGTTCTTTTCCAAGATTGGATGAGAGAGGGACCCAAAAAAATGGGTCTCGGAAGGAATCGAATGCATTTGCACTCATTCCTTACAAGACCCATTTTTTTTTTGGTCTCCTGATTCGTCTCTCTCTCTCTCTCTTCTTAGTCCATTTCCATAAATATAGGGAAAGCGGAGAACCTTTCCCTACTTATTTCTAAAAATATTTTCTTTTTTCTCCTGAGTTTATATATATATCAATTCAAATACTTTTGAGAACGGTCATCCCAATTCTCTGTCGTCTTTTCGGTTTTATTGTCCCAACACTCTAACTTAGTCTCAGTAGATTTTGGAGCATGGGTCGTCAGTTCATTGTCCCAACACTCTAACTTAGTCTCAGTAGATTTTGGAGCATGGGTCGTCAGTTCATTGTCCCAACACTCTGACATAGTCTCAGTAGATTTTGGAGCATGGGTCGTCCGTTCATCGTCCCAACACTCAGTGGACATAGTCTCAGTGGATTTTGGAGTATGGGTCGTCAGTTCATTGTCCCAACACTCTAACTTAGTCTCAGTAGATTTTGGAGCATGGGTCGTCAGTTCATTGTCCCAACACTCTGACATAGTCTCAGTAGATTTTGGAGCATGGGTCGTCCGTTCATCGTCCCAACACTCAGTGGACATAGTCTCAGTGGATTTTGGAGTATGGGTCGTCCGTTCATCGTCCAACACTCAGTGGACATAGTCTCAATGGATTTTGTCTTTGGATCCTCTGAAGATATTTTGGGGGTCTCAGGAGATTCTCTGGAAGGTTCGTCCCAACAGGCTGCTGGATCGTAATAGGGAATATTTTCAGGTACGTCTCCCCAACCCTCCGTCTTCCTCGAGCTATTGGAGGAAGTCGACGACAAAGAAGAAGAGCACACCAAGTGGAAAGGCGTATGCTCATCCGGATGTTCCATCACTTGGAAACAGGATAGATTATCCCACTTCTGGAGGAGGTCATCGTACGCTTTCGGGGACGGATCCTTCTCTAACTGATCGTAGGCCTTATCAAAAGCTTGCAGAGGATTGTCTGCTTCCTCCTGGATCCTCTCCTCTTTCACCGTTCCGTCTGGATAGACGTGATTGATATGAAAATCCCCTTCCGTAATGTGCCACCGATAGTTGCGCACTTTGTTTTCGGCACAATGGAAATATTTCCTCCTTTGATGATGTCGGGCACATTTTCCCCGATACTTCCAAATGATTCCATCTGGCACATAAATTTCCGTCACGGGTTTCTGATAATCCAAGGCTTTAGCAAAGAATTTAGCTTTCTGGCATTCCCCCACATAAATCGTGGAGAAGTTGTGAGTGAGCGATTGGAGAATGCGTCTTAAATGGTTGTAGGGAATATGGCCCTCGTTCCAACGAAGCCCGTGCCGGTTTCTCGTCAGCCAGGCATTCGTCTTTTGGTTTTTGTCACTCAGTTGGTGGAAGGGTTGAGGAGGAGCAAACGTCAACGATCCCACGGTCAAAAAATCTTTTGTCGCATAGCCCAATTCTTTTAAAACGTAGGTAAATTCAGCCTTCTTGTGGTTGTAGGACTGGAAACCCTCTAGATCGAGTTTTCTGAACACGCCATGCCGATGAATACGGTGATGTCTCCCACAAACAGGAAAAAAAAAAGAATCGAAAAAGTATCTACAGGGTGATTATAATTAAAGTTTAAGTTTCAAAACGCTATAAAAAAAGAACCACTGATGAAAATGATGTGAAATTTGAAAGGAATGTTATTGAAGAAGGCGGAACGAGTATGGCAGAAGAAAAAATTTAGTTTCAAAAGTTAGCAACAGATGGCGCTGTAAGCGGCAGAATCACGACGAGAAACGAGAAATGTTTCGTAAAACAACGGCTAAGGTGGAAGTTACACATTAAAACGCATTGACAAATTAGAATTGTTGAATAATTTTATTTGCATGACTGTACATATCACATCGGAAGGGACAAATCGGTTGGTTTCAAGAGTTTTGCGGCGGCATACCGCATAAGAACCATTCATCAAAGAAGTTCGGAACTGTCGCAAAACATGTTCAATATGATGTCCACCGTTGTGTGCAACAAGTTGAAAGCGACAAACAGCATGTTCCACAACGGATCGCAGTGTCTCCCGGGTGATGTTCAGAATGTTTTGCGAAATGCGTGCCTTTAATTCCGCTAAATTTGCAATTGGAGCATGGAACACAACATCCTTCAGATATCCCCACAACCAGAAATCACACGGAGTAAGATCAGGCGATCGGGACGGCCAGGCTGTAGGGAAATGACGGCTGATAATTCGAGCATTTCTGAAATGGCGCCTCAGCAGCTGCTTCACGGGATATGCAATGTGCGGAGGAGCGCCATCTTGCATAAAAATGATTTCATTCACACATCCACGCTGTTGCAGAGCTGGAATCACGTGGTTGCGCAAAAGAGACGCATACCTCTGACCAGTGACGATTGCGGTAACAGGACCGGAAGCACCCGTCTGCTCGAAAAAATATGGTCGTAGGATGACTAATGCCGTAAAGCCACACCATACCGTGACCTTTTCAGGATGAAGTGGTACGGGGTGCGTTGCCAGTGGATTTTCTGTTGCCCATATTCGACAATTCTGGGTATTCACGTATCCTGTCATATGGAAATGGGCTTATGGTCATATGGTCATATGGTCATATGGAAAGTGGATAATGAATGGCCGTGGAAAATTTCCAACGTCTCCCTAGCTGTCAGGTCAGAAGGAAGCAACTCCTGCACATGGCCAATTTTGTACGGATAGCATTGCAGGATGTTTCGTACCTGTCGTTTCGAATTTTTGCATCATTTTCTTTAGACCTACGACACTCATTGGACCAACGCCTTCTTTTATACCCTTCAGTGTCCTGAATTTTTGCAGAGCTACTCTTGCACAATCATCATTCTTGTAATACAGCTTTACCAGCAGAGCGCGGTCCTGCAGTGAAACACCCATGGCGAATGCCTGAGTCGCGAAATGAGGAACAGCCTGGTACCTGGCGGCTTTATAACACTGAAATTTAACTAAAATTTTAATTTACGTCTTCTTCCGCTTGCAGCGCCATCTGTTGGTAACTTTTGAAACTAAATTTTTTCTTCTGCCATACGCTTTCCGCCTTCTTCAATAACATTCCTTTCAAATTTGACGTCATTTTCATGAATGGTTCTTTTTTTATAGCGTTTTGAAACTTAAACTTTAATTATAATCACCCTGTATATAACAGGGAAGATCTAGAAAGAAAAAAAAAACAATAAAACGTTTTAGAGTCATCGTCTTGAAAGAGACATTTTCTTTTCAAAGGGTTAAGAAGAGAGTTCTTTTTAAATGAAGTTATTATTATGATTATTATTATGATTATTAAAAAAAACAAAGAATCAAATCGATTTTATATATAACCATATTCATAGGACGAAAGGGACTTACCAGCTCAGTTTACGTCTTCTTCTGTTCTCTGAAGAAATCTCGCGGAGGACACACACTTTTATACTCGCGCGACATCTGTCGGGATCGCGACTCCATCTAAATGTCAGGGTCATTCCAACCTCTTTCTTAAAAGGATTACGATGAAAGAAACACTTTGATAAAAAATATATTTATGAAAAGATATCTGAGGGTCGTGAGAACGTTTTCTCTCCCCCCCCGCCTATTTCAGAAAAAAAAATAAAAAGTCTTTCTTGGATCGCGTCAAGATTACAAAACAACTCACAGGACTTGTTTATCTCGATCTCCTCAGGGTCACCGTTTCACATAAGAAGATGGATGGACCCTGAACTTTAGACATGATAAAAATTAACTCTACCCGCCTTTTGTCTGGGCATGGGGTCTCACCGTTTCTAAAAATAGACCAGATCCCATTCTTGGAATTCTATTCTTTAGGAAAGGATGAGTGATGATCTTTTTAGAAAGTGTGAGACAACATTCCCAGACAAAAGGGGGGTAGAGATAATTTTTATCATGTCTAAAGACATAATAAAAATTAACAGAATTTTTTTTTTTTTTTTTTTCTTTTTTTTTTTTTTTTTTTAAGGTTAGAAAATTTTTCTGAGAGAGCTCAGAGCTGTTTCTTCCCAATCTTTTCCGACGATGGAAAGGGAAAAACTACTGATCCGCTTTCCCTACGCTTTAGGGGGGGGAAACAAAAAAATACTTATGAAATATTCATGTGTTGAAATTGGCTATTCAAATTAAGTGACGTTCTATTTCTCATTGGAACTGTTCAACGGCGAGTCCACTCGTCTCGTTTTTTGGGGTAGGGGATGAAAGTACAGCGGTTTGTTGAAATCGATGATAGTTTCCTTTTTAGTCGGCGGAACTGTAAATCTATCCCGTCTTAACTCTTCTAATCTCTTTGAAAGTCTTTCCACTTGCTCTGCTAAGGTTTCCTCGGTACTCATGGTCTCTCTTAGTTTAGGGAAGTCTTGACGTATTGGCTAGAGAACAGAGGGTATTTTTCTCTCTATACATATATCATGTGGGAGAGTGTGATTTATAAATCGTTGTGAAATCTTTCTACGTCTTGTGTAACTTGGAAGATTCTTCTTCTTCTTCTCGTCGATTGGGGTGGAGTTAGGGAAAAGAAATGGGATGGGAAAGAAATCAACACATTACAAAAAAAGGAACTTTTTTTTAATTTTTTTCTTTAGGGATTTACATACCATTCCATTCATAAACATTCAAGGAATCTCTCCAAGACGAAATTTTAGAAGAGGACCACAAAGAGTACACTTGAGGATCCTCTTTCAGGTCTAGGTGAGATAAGGGTTGAGACAATATTCTTGGGTCTCTAAAGCGTCCCAACTTAAACATTTATCATTATTATTAGAAAGTTCATTCTCTTCCTCCTCCTCCACATCGTCGCACGGGTTCTCCTGGGGAGATTCTTCCGCCTCCTCTTCGTCTTCGACGGCTTTGCTCTCGGAGGGGTAACAATGTAGTTTCCGGAAAACGTAACTACCCTCCATCAAATGGTATCGAAAATTTCTCACCTTGTTCTCGGCACAATGAATCATCTTTTGGAAAAATTGGTGTCGCGTGCATTTTGACTTGTTCCGCCACTCGGTTTTCCCTGGGATGTAAAACTCGTAAACGGATCGCTGGTAGAGCTTGCTGAAAAATTCGGCTTTATCGTATCCATTGACGTAGATGGCCTCCACATTTTCGGTCAGCATTTTCAGGATCGTAGGAAGATGCTCATAGGAAAGACGACCCTCGGTCCATTGCAGGCCGTGTCGGTTACTTGTAGTCTGGTTGACCACAGCTTGATTGCGGGACGATAAGTCATCGTAATGGACAGGAGGGAGAAAAATCATGGATCCGCATAAGGTTAAATCGCAAGTGATGTAGCCCAGTTTTTTCAAGATGAAACATATATCTCCCGTCTTTGGATCATGACAATGAAAGTATTCCATGTCCAGAACAATGTAGGAATCTTTGAGAGCTTTGGCACTCAAAATGTCCATCTTCTTCAATTGAGAAAAAAACAAAATTCTCTCTCTCGCTGTGTGTGTCCTGAAGGAAAAAATGGATAGCGTTCTCTCACCATCTCCTCTTTTATATATAGAGAGAAGGTTGCACGTGACAGGTCGTATGAATTCTGGGAAAGGTCACATTCGTATATATATATTTTTTTGAATAATATCGTGCGCATCTCAGTACACATCCATCATAATAATAATAAAGGTCACCTTAGAAAGAAAGAGAAATAAAAAACATGGAACTCGTGCTCGACTTTGAAGGTTTCTACGATTCTCAAGGAGCCTTTATTGTGAAAGAATTGGCTTACGTCACATTGGACGGTACTTTTCGAGGGGTATTTGTTTTTAAAACCCCGTTTCCATGGAAAATGCTCACCGAAAAAGAAAAACGAACCGCTGTGTGGGCGAGTGATTATTATCACGGCTTGTCGTGGTACGAAGGAGAAATTCCGTACAGTTATTTTCCATGGATGTTAACGATGTCAACGGAACCCTTTTCCGTGATTTGGGTGCGAGGAGAAACGAAACGGCGGTTTTTAGAGAAATGGTTGCAAAGATCCATTTATTGGATTTCGGGATCGACGCAAGAGTTTCTCAAATACAATGAGATCGAACGCATGAATTGTCCTAACCATACAAAAGGTTTTTTGCATTGCGCTCTACAAAAAGCGGTTCCGTATCATTATTATTTAAAGACACAGAGAAGAAATTCGCAAGGTCGATCCTGCACAATTCAATCTTGACAGAACTCATTAAAAAAAATACATATATCACGTTACTTCTTCAACAGCACAGATGGTTCTGAAGCGAAACTTGGAATTCTGAAATAATAGATCAGGGAGAAATCATTCTTAAAAAAATGGTAAGTCTCGAATCGGCTGGGATAAAAAAAATTTCTCAGAGCTGAGATAAAATTCTCTAACTCAAAAAAAAAAAAAAAAAAAAAAAAAAAAAAAAAAAAAAACTTTTGGTTAATTTTTATCATGTCTAAAGACATGATAAAAATTAATGACCCTCCCTTTTTGTCTGGGAAAGATATCTCACCCTTTCTAAAAATAGACCATGACTCATCCTTTCTCTAATGGCAATCATTCCAAGAATGAATCACGATTTGTTTTTCAAAAGAGTGAGACAACATTCCCAGACGAAAAGGGAAGGGAATCGTTAATTTTTATCATGTCTAAGACATGATAAAAATTAACAAAAAGTTTCTTTTTTTTTTTTTTTTACTGAGTTGGAGAATTTTTTCTCAGCTCTGAAAATTTTTTTCCAGCCGACTCGAGACTTTACCATTTATATTTACGAATGGTCTTTGGATTATTTATTTATTTTCTTTTAAAAAGAAAAATTCTGAGCAAGACCTATCTATTGGCTTAACATTCTGGTCATAGAAACAATCTAGAATCTCATTTTTCGAGGCTAATGCACGGGTTCTCCAATAAAAAGGTTTACTATAAAGGGATTGGTTTGAATGCATTTATCTGCAAATGTTGTAGGATTCTGTTGTTGAGAGGGGGTGGGTATATTATTATTATGATTGTGGCAGATTCGTTTTCTACATGGAAGTCTAGTCTCCTCCGAAGATCTTTTCTGAGGATCGTCGATAGATGGTTTTTCAATAGGAATGGTTTCCCTCGGATCCTCAAAAGATAGAGGGGGTCCTGTCTTGAGACATGGAGCGGTCTCTCCTCCTCCTCCTCGAGAAGTCTTGAGAAAGGGAGAGGAGTTTCGGTTCCATTATCCTCGAGGGGTCTTGACAAATTGAGAGGTCCCTCCTCTTCGAAAGGGGGAGATCTCTGCTCTTCGAGGAGTCTTGAGAAAGAGAGAGGAGTTTCGGTTCCCTTATCCTCGAGGGGTCTTGACAAATCGAGAGGTCCCTCATTTTCGAGAGGTCTTGATAAATGGAGAGGTTTTTCATCTTCGAGGAGGTTTGATAAAGGAAGAGGTCCCTCCTTCTCGGGGGGTCTTGAGAAAGGGAGAGGTTTTTCATCTTCGAGGGGGTTTGACAATGGGAGAGATCTCTCCTTCTCGAGGGGTCTCTCTTCCTCGAGGGATCTTGAGAAAGTTAGAGGTTTTTCATCCTCGACGGGTTTTGACAAAGGGAGAGGAATCTGAACAGGCTTCTCCTCATTCCCATCATTATCGAGGAGGATGAGGATAGGCTTTTGGAAAGGTTTCTTCTTTTTCTTCTCAACAGGCTCCTCCTGATGCTCGGGTAGAGGAATGGGGTAGTTGTTCCACCATTCTATTTTTTCTTGCTCGAGGATTTTTTCAAAAGTCGTGGCCTCCTTAAGATGAGACGAAGGAGGAGAGTCCTCGAGAAGAATATAATAGGCATTCTTTCCAGTCTTCTCGATCGAGAGAGGTTCGTGCAGACATTTGTGCATCCATTCACTAAAATGAACGAGAATCCCTTTTGTCTTCTCAAGACGATCCATAATCCTATTCATTTGCGAGACGGTTAGAAAGTGGGACGTGTAAAAATATTTGGCTCGTTTCATTAACAAAATTTGTGCATCCAAAGGTGGAATATCACGAGCCATCAACACGTTTTCGTCGGACAAAAATTCGTCCCGCATCTTTTGACAACCCCCCACGGTATGATAACCCGCACATTTTGAAAAATCGGAGGCTTTCAGGTAAACGACTCCTTGGATGATATAAAAGGAAAGATCAACATATTTATATTTGAAAGGAATACACGTGGTGAGCTGAGGATGCGTCCTCATGATCCACTTGGACAAAAATACGACTTTGGGGCTCTCCCCTTTTATTTATAGAGAGAAAGAGAGTGTGACCTTCCCTTCCCTCCTCCTCTCCCTGCTTCCTCTATCTCTGGACGTCCTTGGGATGGAAAGGGTGACTCTAAAAAGAAGGTCATGGTTTGTTAGATTTTTTTGTTTATTAAATTATTACTGTAACTTCCTCATTCCCACACACATTCATCTTTAAAAAAAAAGAAAAAGAGGTCATGGAGATAAGATTTCTTGGAAAGAAGAGAGAGAGAAACAAAAAAAAAACAAATAAAACGGACGTCATAGAGCCTCTATGTGTGTCTGTGTGTGTCTATATATAAAAAGGCGAGAGTACTGGGCGAGATCATTTCTTTTCCATTGGGAGCCATGTCGCTATTAGACGTCTTTCCAACTCAACGGATTTCGAACGGGGAGGATTTGAAGACGCTAAAGCAAATGGCCAACTTGAAAATCTTTTCGGCGTGTCATTGTGCGACATTTATTCCGCATTTACCCCCTCATCAAGCGATCGTTTCTTTCAACCAAGATGTCGAATCCTCCAACCTGCTCGTTCAGAATATATACAGAAATTTATTCGAATCGCAACAAACGAAAGAGGAATCTCCCTTCTCTTGGAACCGGATGGATCGAGCTTTGAGACGGCCCATTCAAACATACCGGTGATATACGGATCCGCGCACGAGTTTTCGGTGGAAGAATATTTTTCTCACGAAACGATACTTTACGTTTGGAGTGAGAACGACGGCTGAGGACGAAGTTCATATTGTTCAGACCACAGCCGCTTCTCTCGCCTATTACGAATCATCGTCTCCCAATCTGAAGGAAAGGAGTTTTAAAGTCATCGACAGGATGAAATATAAGAAATATATCCTAAGACCTTTTCAAAACTATGTCGTTCCCCCGAAAACGCAATATCTCATCGTCACGACCCAGAAGAGTCTCTTTCTCGTCGATCGGTGCTCGTGGACGCTTTGGAAACAATTGAAAAAGGAGATTTCTTTCCAATCGCCGATGGTGTTTCAAGAAGAAGAAGAGAACCCCCCGCCATCTTTACCCATTCCTTCCTTAGATGATAAGAGGAGCTGGACCAAACCGTCATGGCCCGAAACAAAATCGACCCGGCAACGGAATGAAATTGAAGTCATCACGATTGAAGATGAGGAGGAAGAAAAAAAATTACCTCTTAAAAAACGGTCGACTTACCGGAACCTACCTGGCGTGCAAGATCCGCTCCAGAACCGAGAAGCTTCTTCTTCTTCTTCCCCGACTTGTTCAGATAGGCAGCCTCTTTCGGACTCCTCACAGACAGAACCTCTTCCAGTATCCTCTTCTTCTTCTTCTCCAACCTGTCAGGACATCGTAGAGGTAGAATGTCAGATGGGTCCACAAGCTTCAACGAGTCCCGACATCGTAGAGGTAGAATGTCAGCCGGGTCCACAAGCTTCAACGGGTGCAGAAATCATGGAGGTAGAATCACAGTCCGGTCCACAAGTTCCAACGGGTCCAGAAATCATGGAGGCAGAATCACAGCCGGGTCCACAAGTTCCAACAGGTCCAGAAATCATGGAGGCAAAATGTCAGCCGGGTCCACAAGTTCCAACGGGTCCAGAAATCATGGAGGCAGAATCGCAGCCGGGTCCAGACATTCTAGGTCCCTCCACTCATCCCAAAGGGACTCCAAGTGTTTCAAGACAGCCTTGTGAGGATCCAGCCCTTCCCGTATGGAATGATTATATGGACTGACAAAATTTGATGGAACAGGAAGAAGAAGAAAATAATCATACGGATGGGTGGGTCAAAGACTGTTTAGATCAGTTAACCTCGAATGAAATTGAACTGTTATGGAATTGCATTTCTGAAATCACATCGGAAATGGGATAAAAACCAAAACAAAAAACAATTTTTTTTCAACAAATTGGAGGAGGGTCATGATATCAATAAAAAAATATTATATAGAGTCCAATATTGGTGGTTCACTTCAGTTTTCCAGCATGAAGTGCTTAACGTTTCCCGAAATATGGATCCCATTCCAAGAGAGATTGTGTAGAGCCTTCACTTCAGTTCTTTTTTTCTACCAACAGGAGAGGGTCCCCAAAGGGCTACCCATGTCCAAAGAGAGAGAGTGTAGAGCGTTCATTTCAGTTTTTTTCCAAGTTTACGGGAGGGAGGTCTCAAAATGGCACCTCCCCCCATTTTCAAAGAGAGATGGTGTAGAGCGTTCATTTCTGTTTTTTTCCAAAGTTAGGGAGTTTTCAAATGGCTACTCATCTCAAAGAGAGAGAAGGCGTGGAGCGTTCATTTCAGTTTTCCAACATTAGAAGGTCACAAAATACCTTCTGAATTCCAAGATCAGAAGAAGAGGGTCCGCTTTTCCCAAAATGGCTTTCCGCATTCAGAGACAGCGGGGTGCAGACTTCAGTTTTCTCCCTCCCCAAGAATAGAGGGTCCCAAAATGGCTTCCCATTTCAAAGAGAGAGGGAGAGGCGTTCATTTCCGTTCTCCAAGATAGGGTCGTCTGCTTTTTCCCAAAATGGCTTCCCAATCCAAAGAGAGAGAGAGAGAAAGGGTGTGTAGAGCGGTCATGTTCATTCTCCAAGATGGGGTCGTCTGCTTTTTCTCAAAATGGCATCTCCCCCATTTAAAGAGAGATCGTGACCATTTTTTTCCAGTTTTTTCCAAGATGGGGGGAGAAGAAAACCTAGGATGGAATAACACGACACACAGAGAGAAAGAGAAAAAAACGCCATCTTGTCATTTTCTGATAGGGTACCGGTATTCGAATACTTTTGTGACCGACTGTACGCAAACAAAACTTGTGGTAAAGAAGAAATATCTTCCTAACCCTACCAATAATGTACAAAAGTGTAAAGCTCAATTACTTCTTTACAAATCCATGAGTGTCTCTAGACGTTAAATTGTAAGGCACTTGTGTAGTAGTGTCACTAAGTTGACCAGCAGAACACCGATCTTGATCAGGGATCTCTAAAGTAGGAAATATAATTCTATCTGGCACCTTTGTTAAACGATTAACATGTACTACCTGACGTGTATGTTGTTTAGAAACCAACTCTATCCTGAAGTTAACCTTTGGATAACTTCTCTAGTACTCGATAAGGTCCCTTGTTAAATTTCATAACTTCTTAGCCGTTCCTGGCTGTACCACAGGAGTATATAAATACACTGTATCACCTAACTCCACGTTCTTGTGATAAGCTTTAGACTCTCTCGTATTTTCTTGTTTCTCAGCTGCAGTAGTTAAATTTGTCTTTACTACTTGAAATTATTTTTGCAGTCTTATGAGCAAATCCTTTGAATACGTCTTAAATTTTGACTGTGTCAAAATGTCAACAGGTAACGTTAAATCTCGGCCATATAAAAGAAAAGCCGGACAATCATCCAAAGCCTGATGCTTCCCAGCTCTATGTGCTAACAAAGCAAATGGTAAATGCCTGTCCCAATCTTCTTGTGTTTCAGACACCAAATGACTTAAAGAATTGATGAGTGTACCATTTAACATTTCCACAACCCCATCTGATTGTAAATTTTTTTATAAACATCAGTAATAGCTTGTGAAATGAAATTAGTACCTCTGTCTGTAATTATATGCTGTGGCACTCCATGAGAAGCAATAAACATTTCCAATTTTTCAATTATTGTTTCAGACGAGCAATTTTGTAAAGCATAAGCCTCTGGCCATCTAATGAAATAATCAGTAATAACCAAAATATATTTATGCCCAGAAACTGTTAAAGGCAGAGGGCCTACAATATCCATGGCAATACGTTCAATTGGTCTATTAGTTATTAGAACTCTCATTAAAGAAGCTTTCTGTGAAGGTTTAAAACCACGCTTCTGTATACATGAATGACAAGACTTTATGTAATTTAGAATTTGTTTATGTATGTTCTTCCAAAAGAAAGCTTTCTGAATTCTATGAAGTGTTCTATGAAAACCAGAATGAGCAGCTACCGGTGAATGATGATTCTGTTGCAAAATTTTTGGAACTAATGTTTGTGGTACAACAATTCTGTTTTGTTTTTGCCAACGAGCTTTAGGATTCTTAAATTTACAGTACAAGATATCATTTGCAATAGAAAAAAATTGTGAAAGAGGTTTTGGAGTTTTATTGTTTAGTAATTCTTCTTTTATCTGTTTACAATAAGGATCTAGAGCTTGTTGTTCTTTAATGGTGTGTATAAGATCAGGTGTAGTAGAAGTTGTATTTGTTCAGCTACATTGACAGATCTGGATAAATAATCAGCAGTCGAATTCAATTTTCCTGGTTTATGAATAATTTTATAATCATACTGAGACAACCCCATTATCCACCTGGCAATCCCAGATGTTGGATCTTTTAGTTTTAACACATGGGAAAGCGAAGCCTGATCACAATAAACAGTAAAACTTTTGCCTAAGACATATTGTCTAAAATGGGCAGTCGCCCAAACTACAGCTAATGCCTTTTTCTCAACTGTGCTATAATTAATTTCCGGACCCGTCAGCTTTCTGCTAGCAAAGCAAATAGAGTGTAAAAATCCATTCTCATCCTCTTGACCTAAAATTCAAGGCATCTGTACACAAAGCAAAATTCGAGGCATCTGTACACAAAGCAAAAGGTTTCTTGAAGTCAGGTAAAGCCAAAATAGGCAGCGTTAAAAGTTCAGTCTTTAAAGTATCAAAAGCCTGCTGAGTTTCATCAGTCCAACTAAAAGTTACTTTATCTTTAGTTAATTCAGTTAGTGGTAAAGCTGTGTGTGCAAAATTTTGAATAAATCTACGAAAAACCCTACAAGACCTCAAAATCTTCTCACTTCCTTCCTATTGTTAGGCACTTGAAAGCTATTAATAACCTTAAGGTTTTTATCATCAGGCTTAACTTTACCTTCAGAAACTTTAAAGCCTAAATAAGTGATCTCATTTCTCAGAAAATTGCATTTAGAAGGTTTTAATTTGAGATTATGTGCATCAAGTCTATCAAAGACAATTTTTAATTTGTTTAAGTGTTCCTCAAATGTATTAGAAGCTATAACTATGTCATCAATATAAATACCTATCTGTAAAGGCGAAAGATTTGCCAACACAATTGACATAAGTCTCTGAAAGGAACTAGGAGCATTTCTCAATCCAAATGGGACACGTGTCCAATGATAATGACCAGAAGGTGTAGTGAAACCACTTTTGTAGGTGTCTTCAGGGTGTATTTTCATTTGGAAGAAACCTGAGGTTAAATCCAACGTAGAAAAATAAGTAGCATTCCCTAAACCCTCAATAAGTTCAAACATGTTTGGCAGAGGAAACGAATCTTCAACAGTCTTTTCATTCAATTTTCTAAAATCTGTAACCAAACGATAACTACCATCTTGCTTCCTAACCAAAATAACAGGTGCAGAATAAGCACTATCACTTTCCTCTATAATTTTTGCCTCTAACAACTCAGCAATTTGTTTATCTAACTCTTGTCTTAAATGATAAGGAACTCTGTAAGGTTTCTGTCTGACAGGAATATTGTCCTTTAAATTGATATTATGCAAAATAGTATCACAACCAGTAAGTTCAGTAGCTGAAGAAGCAAAAATATGCTTATACTTGTCTAAGAGACTCATAAGTTCATGTTTCTGTTCCGGTAAATGACTTAAGTCAAACTGACCTCCCCAGGGTCCAAACTGATCACCAGTCTCAAGACTCGTTGAAAATACTGGCTGAATATCAGGTGTACTGGCATTAACAGGAGCCAAAGTGGCTAATTCCATACCTTTGTTGATGTGTATGAAGAAAGGAGAAAAATTTGCAACCTTAATGAAAAATTCATTGCTATCATGTTTACTATTGACTGAACGTGCTACACAAAATTTAGAGTGCTGATGGAGAGTGAGAGGTTCAATAAGTACAAAAGACTGTGAAAAGGGTAAAAGAGGAGATGAGACTTTGAGAATATTCTCAGAGAAAGGAGGAAGTTTATGTTTTGTCACAGAGTAGCAAAAGATATCATTAGTAGGGTTAATAGGAGATGAAGTACAATTATTAGAAACATCAGCATTTGACGTAGACTTGTGAAGGTGCAAAGGCACTAAAATGTGTTGACCTAGCAAATTAGATGTATTAAAATCAATACACAGTTTGTTTAAACTTAAAAATGTAGTTCCTATCAGTGCAGCATACTGATCAGACAAACTATCAATAATGAGAAATTCAGTTTCAAAGATCTGATCTTGAAATTTAACAGGCAAAGTGGCCTTCTTGTTAACTAACACCTTGTTGCTTGAAATCCCTTTTAAATAAACTTCACAAGGTTGAACCTTTAGTTTCTTTCCAAAACACTGACAGTATTTAGCATTTAACAAGTTAACAGTAGCTCCTGAATCTAAAAGAAATTTGAGTATATTACCCAAAATCGAGCCATTCACTATTGGAAGAGGTGCTTCACCTAAAGAAACTGAATACACTGAAGGTACCTTCAAAAGGGCTTCCTGGGATAAACTGAAGGTTTTGTTCTCCCTACCCCTAACTAGTTCAAATTCTGGCTAAAAACAGGAGCCTAAGGATTTAACTGAGTCGTGTTGCTTGTATTAACCTGTCCTGGAACTTGTTGTGTGTTAGGTTTCACTCTAGCATTACCTTGCTGGCTAGCAATGTTACGTGAAAACTGTCTCGCTCTGACATTGTTATTAGGAACCTTAGATAAATTCACCATACAATTTCTAGCTATGTGACCTAACCTATTACATCTGTAAGAACGAGGATCTACTTGTCTACTATTAACTGTAGACTTAGACATCAGTGACTGTACTTGCGTTTGCAAATTTCCCAACATGTTAGTCAAAGTAACAATGTTAACTTGCTGTGCCTTGATAGCTGCAGTTAGTTCGTCTTTCGAACTATTAACATGTGCAGCCTTAACTGTGACACGAGGAGTGGAAACTGCATTAACTTCAACAGTGTGCACATTGTTAAGCTCATCTGCATGAGTCTTAACCCAAACCTCTTCTTCAGCTATAGCATGTCTTCTAGCTGCTGCATATGTTTTGTGGTTCTGAGGTAACAACAATCGCCTCAAATGTAAATGGAGACCTTCAAGAAAAACTGACAAAAGTAAATCAAGTCTCTGACTCTCCACAGTTGAATCTTCCATCTTATCCAATGGCACAGTTTTACATGAAAGTGCCTCTATTCTAGCAGCAAACTGCCTAACTGTCTCTCTAGGCTTCTGAAAAGCCTGAATTAATGCTCTAAATATGAGCAGGCAAATTGTGCACTGTCGAAAATCTGTCCCTTAAAGCATCCACTACAGTAACCAAGTTGCTCTCATTCTTGAGACGAGGATTACTGCGAATAAATGCAGCCGCCTCACCCTCCAATTTTATTTTAATGGCAGTCAACTTATCAGAATCAGTACAGCCAACATGTGCTGCAACTAAATTAACTCTGTCAATAAAATCACTAAGCTGTGTAGAACCTACAGCTCCACTAAAAGTGGGAATAGACACAAGGGGATCAGCCCCAAAAACTGATATTCTACTAGTAGTAGGATGTGTAGTCTGATTCCCAGTAGAATTGTTATTCACCGCCATTCTGGTAGGTGCTCTGGTATTCTTCGTTACTAATTTATGAATTACAGGCATTGTGAAAGTTAAACTGATAAACAATATAAAAGTGTAACAATAAAATAATATGTGTAACCTTAATTAAACACAATTTTTCTTCACAAAGCATAAGAGTAATCAAAACAGTAAACAAAAGCAATTATGAAAATCAAAACTTAAACTAATTAAGCATTCAGTTAAATTTACTGCCACCACTACTAACACAGAAATTTTTAAGTACACTGGACCAGAATTTAAAAGCACGGCACCAAAATAATGTTATATCATTATAGCATAATAGAAAATCCTACGTGATATTTACTACTGAACATCATTTCTGTGAAATAACATTTGTCAATGTTCATACTAGATTATGAGGTAGGTAACTTTGTGTTATATGTAACATAACAGAACATTTCAACCAATATTGTATCAATAACATACTAAGTATGAGAGCAGTTATCATAGTGTAACATAAGAACAAAATATGTAAACAATTCTAAATTTCAGAATGTTGTGTTGTGTAAAAACAAAACCCATTCTATGTTTAAGGTCCAGTGTATGGAATTAAATACAATAATTACAAGGCTAGGTAGGTAAAATCAATCCAACGTTTATTAAGGAGTAGAAGTATGTATATAGTTACATTTTAACATGGTGGCGACTAGTCAGCCCTATATCTGAAGAAACAACTGAAGTTTACATACCTTCTTTACAAATTTAACAATTCACCTTTCCCGTTTGGGAGGCATCAACAGAATTTTGGGTACTTGATACAACTCAGATGGACACTTTCACGAAGCAGGTAATAACAATTTTTCGTTGTAGATTACTTCTGTAAAAAAAAACAATATGAGAATTATTAATGAGCAACCCCTTCAGAAGCCAGGCTCTCCGCCCCACAGCCGCTGCCGTCCGGCAGGACTCCGGACATCACCAAGATGTTGGCCATTCTGCGATTCAGGTGCTACCACTTCGTCCGTCGGGCCAGTTGTCTAATTTCTTAGCTTGCCATGGCAAGCCGTCGGCTGGTCCCCTCTCTGCATCTTGGAAGTCATCGAGAACAGCAAAAATAAAATTCTTGTGGACCCTTCCTTAAAAGTAAGTCGTTATTCGAAAACACTGCGCGCAGCTACTTTAATAGCTGTCGCGTTTTTTGAAAACTTGGCGTAGATGTTGATCAGCAGGAAGCCAAACCAGCAACCTGAACACTAGCGATCTTCACGGGAAGGGGTTTCCCGACTACCAGAAGAACCGTTTTTCGCTATTCCACCATTCAGTTTCCAAGGCCACACCAATGTGTCATCAGATCTGCTGACGAAAACAAGGGGGGAAGAAACTAGCCTCGCTCGAGGTCCCAGTCGATAATGCAAATCTTCTAACTCAACGGATATTTTCCCCCACCATAAGTATGCTGTAGAACATCTCCATGCTTGCCCGGTGCAGCAAAACAGGGTCCTCTTTTCGTGAAACACCATATGGTATATCCATTCAGCACTTTGCCCCCCACATAAGGTGTTTCGCTTGGGAAAAGGAATTTTGGGGTGCAGTAAAACCGCTGATAAGAGTTTCCGAGAATGAAATCCAAGCCGAGGCCAAGGGGTGAAAAATCTCTGAACCAAGTTAATACAAAAATGACTTTGGGAAATTAAAAATGAAGCTACTAATTACACAACATTATAATTCATAATAAAAATGTCAGCACTGTCAAAATTGTTTCTTCAACTACAATTAAAGTATACACACATATTATCCAAATTAAAATACAAATACAATAATTTATCCTACCGCCAGTCAGAAAATATGTATTCGTTTAACTGTAAAAGAAAAAGGGATACAAATTAAGTTACTTAAGGTTAAGAAAAAAAAAATTTAACACACCAAAAGTGCAGCAACAAGGCTTTAAAAATAATTAAAGTTAAAAGTTAAACAACCTTAAGTTTCAAAACAACAAGATACAAAAACCATAAATCTTAAGTCCCTAAACTCAAACTCAAATTAAAATTAAACAACTTCAACTCAAGAAAACTTTTAAAGCAACCTAACCAAAATTTAAAGTTTACAAAAGTTACAATTTAAACTTACAACCAACTTTAAACAACAACAAAAATTAGAACTTCAATTACAAATCAAAACTGAAATAATAAGCAAAACAACTTAAGCTTGAAAATAAACGATTAATACATAACATCTGATCGAAGTTAATAAAAAGACGATTTAAAACTTTCCCTCTAAATAACCGCCTTACTTTCGAAATGTAACAAAAGCGCCTTATGTTCACTGCCCATTTCTTGGCATAAAATCGTAAATATTCTAAAATTAAAAGCTATTAAGTATAACATCCATTTCTATTACACCTTTTAAAAAGTATAACTTATGACATATCTTGTTATGTCTAAAAATATTTTTGAAAATAAAAACGGATTATTTTGGTAAAGTCTATGACCGGCTATTGACCTTGAACAAAACTCAGATCGCATAAGTTTAAGAGTGTTAGAGAAAAAAACAGGATGTATTAAATTTTTGAATTTAGTAATTAAAAATACTTTGTTTCTTTGTGTACCACCAGTTTTTCTATTGCGCACCACCTGTGATACGCGTACCACCGGTTGAAAATCGCTGTCCTAGGCGTATTAATAATCACTTCTTGAGCAACAAAACCTGAATCCGGCCAAAAGGTTTACAGACATGAGAGTTGCAAACAACGCGATGGCAATTATTGTGATTGCTATATTTGTATTCAGAACATATATTGTTGTTTCAAATCTGAGCATCAGTGAGTTTTTTCAAGGCCAATTCACATGCTATATAGTTAAAATTAAGGAAACGTGGAAAAGATATTCAATACTAATAATTTAATAAGCTCTGAATAAAAAACTTAATCTGTTTCTAATATGTGAGTCATATTTTTTGGTATAGTATACATATAGGTTAAAATAATTTCAAACAAAATTCCCACTTTAGAAAAGTTCGGATAATTTTGATACACTTTTTAATTATCCGCACAAACAAAAAAATTTTCCAACTCATTGGCGGCGTCATAAATTCGCAAGAAAACTTTGTTTGGTTAACTTTGTCTTTTATTAGTTTTATTTCGCTCATAAATCCTAAAAAAGATGCATTTTATAAGAGAAAAACAATTTTATGCGAAAAATTAAAAATCTATTTGACCAATATTTATATATTTATAGCTGGTAGATACTGTTTAGTTAAATATACAGCGCACAAATGCACGTGTGCATACCATGCACTTGTACTAAAACACATGCATAGTATGCGCATGCAGGAATGGCCTTTATTGCTTATATGGCATGGAGGTAAGAAGGCAACTACTATTTCTTAACTCTGCTGTACATTCGAAAATACATCAAAACAGCGTAGTTCTACCAAATGTTGAAATCGAGAATCAGATATATAGAAAGTACCTATTTATTTCAGTTTACTAAATTTACATGTGCACATATATTTTAAATTTTAATACAGCCAGCGTAATATTTACAACATTTAACTCTGGATGGTGGGTGTGTAAAATATCGTTAATAATTATAGTAAATTTTCAAACTATCACTAACGAAACCCTTCATCATGATAATTACTTAACGAAAAATTATTCGGTTTTCTTTTTTAAAGACGACGGGTTCAAAGGTAAGCAATGCAAGACATCAGCGACATCAGCTTTGGGAAAATTATCAAAATTTTAAAATAAAACCAGATTTCATTGTTTCATATGCAATAAATAATTCAAAATAATGGTTCCTAAATATTATGTTGTTGAGTCTGCGTGTATTTTTTCGGAGTATACATTACTAAACCCCACGTTGAAGACTAACAGCGAATTCTCGCTATGTCTTTAAGAACAAAATACTGCAGAAGAAAGGTTTAAATAACCTTTTTATTAAATCTAAACTAAAACAGATGTACAAACTTCGTGCTCACCACTTCGTGCTTTGGAAATCAAATCTTCCCTTACAACCACATTGAAAGCTAAAGAGACATCATCATCACCTTTTCGTCCATGTACGCACCAGCCGAAAATAGTTTCCACTGCAACAAGGTTTTTGCTTAAGTATTTAATGTGTCCCATTACTCTATTGTAATAATAATCTGCTCCAATTATAATGGCAATGGGTTTTTTACGATCAGGATTTAGGAGGAGGAATATTTGTACCTGATATATGATCAGTTACTAATAATTAAACTTCTGTTCTAGAATCTGGAGAACTTCTATGTTCTAAACTTAATTTAACTACGTCATAATTTTTTGGATGGGTGAGGTATTCCCAAAAGTGTAGACAGTCAATTTTTCTTTTCTTATGACTTCGAGGTGTAATATGTTCATCCAACTCGCGAGCACAAAAAATTTCATACTTCCACTCTCCAAGAGAAGTCTGGCAAACCCCTTTTCCTTAGCTGTTTTATCTTTTATCGTGCAAGGATGTTAAAAGAATTATATTATTTACACTATGCAAAATGGCCGAAAAAATTTCTTCTTTCTGTTCCTTAGTTTGTGTATCATTTCTCGAAATTGAAATACTATCCTTTTCATCACTTGGTGTATTTTTAACTATCGAATGGATCTAAAACATATGGCTTCAGAATGTTTACCCTTTTTTACCTTACAACGGCAAACTAAAGTTTGCAAAATTTGAAGTAAATTTTACAAACTTTGGTTTGCCGTTGCTGGCATTCTGAAATGTTGTGCTTAGCTACAAAGCACTGAAAACAACACCCTTGCTTCTTCAAAATATCTCTCTTCTCATTAACTGTAAAGCATAAACAGGATTCTAAGTCATGGTTTTGAAAACAAAAAATGCAGTTTCGATTTGATGCCGCGGCTGCCATATATTCATGTGTGGTGACAGTTTGTTTATATTTTGGCGTCGGTGGATATCTGCTAATACTTTTCATTTCCGGTTTTGACTTGCGTGGAAAGGATAAGGAATTAATATTTTCTCGCGATTCTATTTCTAATCGGAAAAAAGTCTAGAAATTTGTTTAAATCATAGGTTGAGGGATTTCCAGTGAAATTCTAAAGTTATATCGTTCGGGATAATTTTCATCAAAATTGGAATAAACATGTTGGAATATGTTTCTGGTTTCACACAGAGTGCTAAAAGGCTTCTGATTTGAACTTAATCGTATCATAAAGTTTTCGCAGTTTTGTCACTTCATTTGTACTTTGAATGGTATTTAAATTTAAAAGATTAGAAATGTGTGTATTGATAATAAGGTCACTTCGATCGAATCTATTTTTAAAAATGTCTATAGCAGAGTCATAATTAGCCTCTGAGATTGAGAGACCTTCTATGGCCGATGCTGTGTTTCCACATAAATAAATTTTCAAATAATTAAAGATTTCGATCTTCGAAAGCGTAACATTATCATGAACAGTAACCTTGAATGAATTCCAAAAATTCATCCAATCGCTATAGTCTCCAGAAAATATATGAATTAACAGTTTGGGCAATTTCACATTATCTTCAATCTGTCTTTTGGTTTCAACTTCCGTGGATTAATTATTTAAATTCGTGTTGGCATTTTGAGTATTGTATTTCCTTAAATAACGGTTGATTTTAGACTTCGTTATTATTATTTTATCATTATATTCCATAGAAGTGTTAATATCTGACTCTAATTTTGATTCATCTTCAATCAAATTTTGTATTTTTCATTTAAATCATGTAGTTCCGTTTCTTTACTACTTAACAATTCTAAACAATTTTCTAACTCTTCTTGTTTTTCTTCTTTTAAATATTCATCTACATTTTTAATAATTTGAGTTACAGAAGCACGTATATGTGCTCGATTCTTATTTAGTGTCTTCTGTTCCATTTTAATAAATTATGAAAGGAGACCTACCGGCTTCGCTTAAAGAGACTAATCCAAGAGACGAAAAACACAAAATTTCAAATTAATCAGATTCTTCGGTTCCCGGCCGATGTACCAATTTCAAACGAAATACTGGATCAAGTTTGAATCAAACTGATAATCAAAAAATGAGATGCATAGCCTTGGTTTTATATAATTTTAATTAAAACTTTATATTATACATATATATACAATGTAGGCTAAAATGTTTAAATCGAGTGTCAACGCTTAAAAAGCAAGAACTAAATAGTTCCTTCAAAAGAATCTAGTAATCGAATTATACAGCTCAATGCAGTTCGAAATCTACCCTCAAGAAGACCAACTCCTCAAATTCAAAATGATTTGCAAGTCACGTGTTCAGAAGGGGAAGCGTTAAGTAAACCAATAAATTAAGGAAGGATTTATAACGGCATCTCTTGGCGATATCAAAGAATATTCCTTAACACCAGTAATGGTCGGGAATCAGACTAGACACCAAATCATGACTCATTCACCAATAGCACAGTACCTCTTTGTTACGAAGCCAAGTTGAATTCCAGAAAAATTTAAGTAGGCCGCTCTGTGGGAGGGTGACAGTGTGACGCAAATCACTGATCACCTTGTTTAGAACTGGTCTATATGTAACCTCGTGTAAATAATTTATGCAGATATAGTTACTTTCGTCGCTTTGAGGTAGAAACAAGTTGGTGTGCAATTATTACCTGTGGCGGTGCGCTGCCAAAACCCTGAGTTTTCGTAACGTATGGATGCCCACTTACAAGTATACATTACATAATTCCTACCGAAACTCGCTATAACGAAATTTATGGCACCGGATATTCGGATTACTGTAACAGATCTAATAAGCAAAATGGACTATCTCACAAAAACATGTAAAAATTGAATGAGAAAATATGAATGAAGGGGAAAAAACTGATTAGTCACATTTACTAGAAGAAATTAATTGCAACAATTATTACGTGCAGTTATACGTTGTTTGTTTTTACTAGGCCGCTCTGTGTGTTGTTTGTTGCGCAGATACGTTGTTTTTCTTTTCCAGTCAGTCTAGCCAATTCACTGGCCTGAAACATTTGTCTAGATATTGGCATATTACAGCAAATTTGAATGGGACACCATTTCAGCAATTTTTTTCCTACATCCCCCATGCTTCAAGTTTTTTTAACATTTGTCTGGTACCCAAAGTTTTGTCGATGAGCAGAAGTTACAGAGTTTCGTTTTTTTTTTTTTTTTTTTTTTTCAGATAGTACCAAATGCAGATTTGGATTAACTGTATTTTTGGCTGATATCGATTTAGGTGCAGCTATTTTATATTTCTAGAATAAAGCTCACCTTATTTTCACCGCAGAAAATTTACATTTCCAGCTCGCCACGAGAATGAATTTCTTACTCAGAGTGCAGAGATTTTGGTCAAATATATGAGAATTTCGCTGTTATGGAAAATAGAAAAGAGGAAGATAATTTCGACACCTATAAATTTTATACAATGCCTAGTGACAGACAATCATTTTCTTCTAAGATAGTTATGAATGCAATACAAAGATTAAATAACTAAAGAAAATTTTACGTGTTTTAAAATACCGAAAGAATGCAAAACTCCTATTCGGAGGGGATACTGCGATATACTGTATTGTACTGGGTTTCTATTGCGGGAGCAATACTTCCCAGTCATGCGGAGTTCCATGCGAAGCCTGGTATTAGAAAATTCCTTATTGAGTTTCCTATGAGGGGAGAAATAAGAGGCCTATTCGGAGGATAAAGCGTGGAGAGCATTTATACACAAACCAAACAAACCAATAAGAATTAAAACTTTTTATTGCCTGAAAAAAGAATCAATAGTAGAACTGCAAACTCATAACATTCACTTCCACTTTCTCTGAATAGCGAAAATTTTAAAATTTCCATCATGGAATGGAAATAGTTTTGAATAGAGTTTCGTCTGTCAGCTCAGTCAAAGAATTTGAAGAGAACCTGAGAATCTATCCAAGATTTTTGGTTCAGTGGTCATGTACGTCATACATAGCATCCTAAGGCATGCTTACTGTATCTTCATTCTCCTACAGCCGGTTTCACAATTGTTCGCCCAGACTTTATTTAGAACATAGAGAAAAGTGGGGATGAAAATAAAAGAAAATAATGTAAAGGTGATGTCCTTTATGTTTGAAGCTGTATCCTAATACCCTAAACTTTGATGGTTTTAACGGTTATTTATTTTTTCGTTAAAACTTGAAGAAATTCTGGTAAAAGATATGAAAAATACAAAAAGAAAATAGTTTCAATCGAAGATATTCACACAGTTCGTCAAATCCGATTTTCATAGTCTTTCGAAGCTCACTATAACAGTATAAAATAACATTGTGTAGAGGATACTAGATGGGACCAAATGGTTCGTTCGTTACACTTGGAGGTTCGACTGTACTTTATTTTGATACTGGTTCCAAAGGTGGCAAATAATGAAATAAATAGCGTTTACAGCACTGTGGCTACTTTCAGCTGCTGCTGCTGCCATCTTTAGATGCTCTGTTACCTCTCATCATCTGACATCACTCAAAATACGGTATCTACTCACTTTTCAAAATTTCGCTACTTTGATTTCCCTTCTGTGGCCCCTAATGTAGAAGTACAGGCTGCACACAAAAGAGACCGTTGTTATACCTAATACATTTTCTTATTAAAAATGCCAGTACGAGAATATTTCTGTGAACTAGTTTCGATGTCTGTACGTCAGTTACATATGCAAATTTTGAAACATCATATTGTTTAATTAGCCGAATATGCTAATCATAATTTATATATAGTATACAACTCGCACTTCAAAATGCGATACTTGCAAGAAGCACCCAATAGGCACCATGTACAGACGGACAAATGATTAACTTTGCAGTGCAGATATGCAAATCACGTGTACCAGTAACGCCAACTAGGAAGCATTATAAGAATAGAAGACTAGGCTGCTTCAAGCACTGGAATAGTGTGCATTTATTATTATTTTGCGTGGGAAGTATACCTTCTCGAAAAAAATGGCAGTCATTCGATGAAGTTTCTGAGCCTGTCAGAGGAAACGTTTGTGGACATCATGTTACCTAGATAACAGATTATTCTTCCGAGAAATTGGTGTTCGTGAGGGAATCAAGTTACAGTCATGCGAATATGGAGTCGCTTCTTGCAGGAAAGACGAACTTGACCGAAGGAAATGATTGCACCGGATTCATCAGGTCACCAAACAAGAGGCGAGGCATGCAATGTACATTACAATAACGAACCACATATCACTACAGAAGAACCGGAGCGCAATAATTAGGATCTGTTGCATAGCAACCTGTGTCAAGCATGTACGATTTGACGTTGTTGAAGAGGAGAGGAGTTTTTGCAATGGCGTCCAAACCTGCGATTACAGTTGACTCTACATCACAACCGTATGAGAATGCAATAGTGTCCTGAATGTTGGACATGGACAGACGAACGGCGTGCAGCCACCGTAGTATCATAGTATCACCGTAGTAGTACATTACCTGCAGCTACGCCATATGAACTTTCGTAACATACGGGTACAGAATAGACTGGCATAATCTTAAGGACATATCTAAAGCCTCTTTCTCGCAATGCCCACACATATCGCTGCTTCAAAATGCCGTCCTGAAATGGCAACAGGAATGGGACTTAAGTGATATCGGGAGAGGTACATACGATTTCTTCCCAAAAGTTAACCTTCAAAGACACGTGTCAGTCCCACAAATCACCAACTTTGTCACTCGTCACGGACCGTTTTCAGTTTATTTCCTTTGTTTTGGCATTTCCGAAACTGCAACCTGCGTCTCGCACCGCAGACCACTAAATCTATCAATGGCCTCTCACCAATGCCACTCACCTACGACGTCAGTGCAGTCGCTTTATTACAAAACATCGTGCGACTGTACATAACATATGACAGACTATCATCACGATTGCAGACCTGGGACAGGACATCTGCCAGGTCATATAAGACCTTCTATTCCTGAGCTGCCCCTTTCTCGTTAGGATACATTGCATTCTCGTTTAGGACACATTGCATTCAGGTGGAGATGCACATCAAGGTTGTAATGTGAGAGTGCCCTATCATGCTGAAACCATAATAAACATGTTTTCTCAACCTGTTCGTGTCCTTTCTTTCTTTCTTGTGTTTTGTGTTGTCACTACCGCTCAAGGAAAGCGTTGTTGACCATGCAATGCTATGTGATTTATCGTCTAGATGTACTGTATATCTCCTGAAAGTTTGTTACCGATTTGCTGAAACGTGTATGTATGAAGCACAAGAGATATCAAAGCCATATTTTCTGGATAAATATTGTAAGGTACATGAGTGAATCGATTAAACTTCAACCCCATTCTACGTGAGGAGCGTGAAGAAATCAGTATTTTATGTAGCCACCATGGTTGGGGTACTTATGTAGCCACCATGATCGACAGGGGTGATCCAGTGCATTGGCTGGCAAGATCACCAGACCTCACTTGTATTGACTACTTCCTCTGGGAGTACGTCAAGACACTGGTGTACGAAACCCTTGTTAACAGTGCTGAGGAATTTGTTGCACGCATCATGACAGCAGCTCGGGAAGTCCGGGACACGCCCGCTATTTTCCAGAACATCAGATCTCCCATGCGCCGCACATGTAAGGCCTGCATCACAGTTCGGGGTATAATGTCGAACACTTTCTTTGATGACGATTGTTGACTGTTTTTGTTATTATTTATTGGTTTCTGTTCTTTCTCACCCTGTTTGTGCTCTTCCTTTCTTGTGCTGGTTGCTGTCATTACCGCGAGAGGACAGCGTTTCCGACCACACACTGCGGTGTGATTTTCCATCGTCTAGATTTACTTTCTGTCTCCTGAAAGTTTGTAACCGATTTGCTGAAATACCCTGTATATATATATATATATATATATATATATATGTTTGTGTATGTATATAAATTAATATTCGCGTGCGTAATTCTTCCGTTTCTTGATTAACTTTTGAACACCAGTATATTTTAACAAAAGTTCGTTTAAACGGGTAGAAGAAAAAAATCAATATTTTGAAACAATTGTCAATACTATGCTTTTTGGAACCCTAAAAGCGTGTTGCCTCGCTAAAACACTAACTTAAACCAGCAAATAGGGAGACAGTTCGGTGCTTGCATGGGGCTGAATGCCGGCAGGTGGGGTTATAATTACTTTACTGATTGGCAGAATCTTGGGGAAAAATTAAATATTTGGACTTGTTGACTAAGTGACAGGAAAGTGATTAAAAGCAGTGTTTGAGACTAATTTTTGCTTTTAAATAAGACAACAATTAGAAATATAAAAAAGAACTAGTTAATTTGTGGTTCGTTGTAAAAAATTTTCCTCAAGATATAAACTGAAGCGCAGAGCATAACTAGTTAAACTGCTGTTGCTGTAAGAATATAAACAGCAAGTACACAATGAACCATTATCTGAGGATTACAGTGAGTTTGAAAATTTGCAATCTCAATTAATAATAAACGTTTTGGTGCACTTTAAAAATACAACACGTGCAGCAAAGGATACCTTACAACAATTCTGCAAGAT
Organism: Stegodyphus dumicola; assembly: GCF_044657685.1. Taxonomy (NCBI): domain Eukaryota; kingdom Metazoa; phylum Arthropoda; class Arachnida; order Araneae; family Eresidae; genus Stegodyphus; species Stegodyphus dumicola. Next base: position 72,110,688 of record NC_140780.1, read on the forward strand.
ACCAGAGGCATCCATAAAAACTACATGCAATTTCGTATGCATTTTAGCCCACTCTTTAGAAGTTACCATACAAGCTAAACGCTAGGCATGAGGACATTAATGTGCACTTTTATTTTGCTTCTCCAGAAAGTATATCAGAAATCTACACAATATTGTGACTTAGAATTTTATAAATATCAAGAATATTACAGAGAATATAAAATTGCTTATTAACTTAGAAGCCACACAACAAAAAAATCAGCGTTATAATTTCAAATTTTCACAGGACTAGTTTCGATGGTTTTACCGAACCATCACCCTCAGCTGCAAAAGCCTAAATGAACGAGTTAAGATATAATGATTAGATAAGATAAGAAAGCCTGGACAGGAGATAAGCTACTGGCGCCATCTGTTGATCAAACCAGAACTAAAACAATTTCTTTAAAGGAAAAGATGAATTGGAATTAGAGTCGTTAATTAGAACAGAAAGATTTTTTTTGAATGTGAAATGCCTCTAGAAAATCCCGTTCACCAACGGATGTTTTTTAAATAATTTTGGCAGCAGGAAAATTGAAAGTGTGATTTTCAGACCAACAATGTTAGGCAACAGAAGACTTCTGTGTTTCCTTTTTTCTAGCATATGCCTCATGTTCCTTAACGCGAAATTTTAAGGCTCTCTTAGTTTGGCCAATGTAAATTAAACCACACTGGCAAAGAATCCTGTAAATACCCCAGGAATTCATATCCGGAATGGGATCCTTGAGCATGGAACTCGGAATTTTATTGATGGGAGAATAAACTAGTCCTGTGAAAATTTTAAAATATAATGCTGATTTTTGTTGTTTGGCTTCTAAGTTAATATTTGTTCAGCATGTTATTGTATCTTAATTATAAAATTGCTTCTTAACATGTTTTTAATGTATACTTTGTCAGTCCTATAGTTAAAAGCAAACATTATATTTACTAGAAATTTTCGCATCTTTATAAAATATCTAATATGTACTGCATTTTGGGTGTGACAATATTATGTACAATACACATATTATAAAATAAACAATATGAAATGAGTTTACAATTTATGTATATGTTCATTTATTTTTCAAGAATTACATTTATTATTTAACACTCAGTACAGACAGATGACTTAAAAATCACAGATTAAGAATGAAATATAAAAAGATGAATATGAACACTAAGCAAATGTTTTTCTAACAAGATATAACAAACAGTTATCCAAAGTTTTCTACATTTAAAAAAATACAAAATGAACACAAAATAGGTACACAAAGGAACTCTTCTTTTATACAAAATTATTAAACTGCTTCGCAGAATACTGAAAACAAACATTACTCATTTGGAGAATTTAAGAGCCCAGTTAAGCGCCTAATGTTTTCATATGTATTAAACTTATCATACATGTCAGGAAAAGTACTTATTCGTTTATGTACGGTCTGACTGAAATTTAAAATTCATAATTCTGATGAGTACTACAAACAAAAATGTAAATCAGGCATCCATATGGAAATAAATATTTTTTTAACACGCAGCATAAAATAAAACATATTTCTGGAAAGAAAGGGAAAAAGATCTGGATTTAGAAAATTGTCTTTCTTTTTAACGCAGTTAACATCAGAATATCATGAACAAAAGTTAAAAAAAAAAAAAAAAAAAAAAAAAAAAAATATATATATATATATATATATATATATATATATAAATGCGACGATTTACAAAATTAGAAATAAAAAACGAAGCAGACATTTAAACACACCATGTTCCAGTGGAATTACAGAGAATGCCATCAGGTACAGCAATCACATATATCAAATTATGAAATTTATGATAAATATAAGATTATTTGATAGCATTAAAATGGTTCATAATACTTTTTAATCAATTTTATGTATGACAGCATTTCATTAAAACAAGTCAAGCTCTCATTTGTTTTAGAAACATGCAGCAAGGCTCTTCACAGTGGCCTAAATATGGAAATAAAAATCGAAAGTATATTTTAATAACACATAATAGTTACTAAATACATGTAAAAATAAAATAAATCAGTTTCATTTCTTAGGACTTATCAATGTTACATTTCCCTTTTAATCTTAAAAAGGTAAAATTAAAGAAATATGCCAACAAAAAGTATATAACGGCTTTCAAATGGTAAAAATATAACAAAATACATCTTTTTACTGAAGCTGTCACCTCATGACTAATGAACACTACTAGAATAAAACTAGACAGAATTAGAAATTTCTATGCAACATCAATATCACAACTTATGTGATTTTGCTTCTACTGATTTACTCTTTGTGGACAACAATTTATTTAACATTTCATTGAAAGTACTCCTTAGTTCGGTGGGTCCTCTTAGAAACATAATTCACGCAATAACCCTCCGCACTCTGTTATATCCTCTCAAGGAACGGGTGTCCCCTTTCAAGGGATATTAAAAGTTTATTACTGATTACATAGGATAAACATGTGCAAGTATAACGTTTTGAAAAGTGCTTATTTCCTAAAAATTCTTTCTGGAATAACACAACACATCAGACCAAAATATGGTTTATATACTGAGATATATACAAACTATCAGTCGGTGTTACATCGGAAGGGAACGTGTGAAGTTCATTCACGCTGCAGTTAAACTGTATTTTAGACTTGAATGGCCAACAAGTCGCTTGCAATCGACCACGAAGAGTTTTGGTCGATCACAGTCGATAGAACAAGATTTCAACACGCAAATGCAACTTAGTCGTGACTGACAGAAACAAACGGACGTGGTCCTTTCAGTATCATAATCTGACACTGGCAATTCGTCTTCTGCGCCAGTCATCGACAGTTATCTGTCAACTATTAGCTGTTCGACACGCCATCAGGAAGGCTCGTCGGCATTTCCTCCTTTAATCCTCGCTGTAACAATACATAATTTGGCATTCCTGTATTCCCTGTTTAATATCTAATACTCACCAGAGTGGTTATATTGTACTGGTATTTCTATACGAAGTGCTAATTCTTCTTAACGCTAGTGCTGCGCAAAAATGCAAGTGCATTCTTTCTTCGTTTTACTGCTTACAATTAAAATTGTCTACTTACATACTTCTTTTGCATTTAGTACCCAATAAAATTAGTAATAACTCCTCTCCCCCCCCCAAAAAAATCCGAAGATTTATGCATTACGAATATCAAACATATTATTCATGAAACAGCGATATGAGAAAAAATAAAATTGGGATCTTGGGGCTCAAGTAAGAGCTCAAATGCTTTTAAAAAGCCCATGTTGGAAACACACACTCAGTGATTATCGCATCATTCAAAATAAGCCACAAGTTAGCAAAAAATGTAAAAGATTTTCTGGCGGGGAATTTATAAGAAAAATTCTTCAAAATGTCAGATTCACTTTTTAATAATTTTAAGAACAAGATTGAAATTATTTTTTTTTTCTTCCGATGGCATGATCTAGCCGTTTGTATGCGTTGACCAATACTAAGGCCGGAAGCGGCAGTTTCTTTAATACGGAGTCACATAATAGATGGGCCATCGTTGCCTTCTATGAAGGGAGGAACAAATTACAAGTACGCCTTCTCTGGGATTCGAACCTGGCCGGTCGGTACCGTTCGTTGCGTGTTCGGTACGGCAGCCAGAGTCACTAACTACTTTCCCGTCTGGGCGGAAAAAGAAAAGAAAAATTTCTCGGAACTGCGGTTCCGCGAAACCGTGTTACCATTTTCATTTGGTAAACTAACGTGAAAGCCAAACAGGGATCAGTTATCGCTCATATTGGCGAAAGAGACGTTTGCTTTCAAATTCCGTGTACATACAAAATATATTTTATTATTTTAATACTGTTGGCTCAACTCGTTGGAAAATGACACGTGCTTTTTACATTAATTGTTACTTTTAAATTGTGCAAAGGTTCTGCAATATTTCACAAAAGATGTATTTTTTGCATCTAACGTCATTTTCAAAGTTAATTTAAATGCTACTGTCAATAAATAATATATCACTTTAAAGATTATTCCATGGAGAATTCAAAAGATTTTTAACATTTAAAATAACTTCCTTATAAATAGTATGGATGAGAAATGGAACTTTTTTTTATAATTCTTGTAATAATTTTAAAGTCGTATGAAAATAAGGTATTATTAGAAAATATCAAATACCTTACATAAATCAATGAATTTTAAACATGTTTCAGATTATATAGGTTACACATACCAAATTAGAAAATGTTATTTTACTAACTGCTAATGTACATCGCTTGGGCATTTTACTCGCGTTTGTCAAGGTCATTCACTCGAATTAGATGATATCAGCAGAAAATTACAGCTTCATTTAACTCTACGCTAGTGCTTGGATCCAGTAAATTGACTTTCTTCCAAATACACTATATAGAAAAAAAAAAAAAAAAAAAAAAAAAAAAAAATCGATGCACGAGGAAGAAATCATCAGATTGCTTTGAAATTTCGTATGCGATCTCCAGTGCATCGGAACTGCGCATCCAGCAGATGTACACTGTGTCTCAAAAAAAAAAAAAAAAAAAAAAAAAAAGAAAGACATTTCTACATCTACTGGCGTTCTACTAGCGTTCTACGATTGACGAAATTAAACTTGCTTTTTTCATGTCTCGAAAGCGCGACTTAGATTTATATATAGCATTGTTCTAATATAGGTATTTTGACAGAAAATCGGACTTTTCTAAAATAACCATGTTTTTTCCATACTTTCATTCTGCGACTAAAATTAGCCAAACTACCAAGTTTTGTAAAAATCGCAAAAGTAGTTTTTAAAAATTTAGCTCTCAAAATTTTAGCTCCTCAATATTAATTGAGTTTGGTATACATTTATTAATTTCTCTTTTTCTAGTAATCTTATTTGACTCTTCCTTTTACATTTCGAAATTCAGGTTCATTCCAAATAAAATTCACCCATTTTTTACGATTTATTTCTTTTTTAAATTTGTATTTTTTAATTAAAAAAAATTGAATTATAATCTACAAAATTTTTACCATCATCTTAAAGTAGACGTATTTCTAAGCGTACCTGCAAAAAATTAGTTTTTTATTCAAAATTTCCGAAGATATACGTGAATTTATATACTGGCGCGCTTTCAAATTTGGCATATTTGTTGAAAGCGATAAAATATCAAATATGGTTTAGACACTTTGTTAAAATTATTTGAAAGTAGAAACGATGTGACCTTTTCCCCCCGCTCATGCACAATGTAAAAAGGTAGGAACGAGGTGCCTTTTTTCTCGCTCCAGCATAATATAAGGGAAAGGAAAATTGGTTGCCATATTTTAAGAAGTTCGCCAAGTAAATTATTCTTGGCGCAGACTTAAAAAAATTGTGCCACGATAAATTTTTTAATTTCTTCGTATATATTTCGCACCAAATTTGACAAAATTTAATATCTAGGCATAATTTGAGTCGTAGAATTGAAATATGGAAAAAAAATTGGTATGATATTTCAGAAAAAGTCCGATTATTGTGTTAAAATACCTATGTTAGAACAATGCTGTATATAAATCTAATATATATTTTTAAGTCGCGCTTTCGAGACATGAAAAACGCAATTTGAATTTTGTCAATCGGCGCAGTAACCGTAGATATAGAACTGTCCGTGCCCTTTTTTTGCGCAGAGTACATAAGGAGCTGTTCTTGAACTATTGTTAACTTCTGTTGCCCTGCGATTTAGGATACCTTTCAACGACTGAAAATTGCCTCGCCACAGGATTCGAGCTCATTACGAGCAACTCTCATAATTTGAAAGAGATCGTATTGTTGGATTGAAATCGGAGAATCGTTCGTCATATGAGTCGAAGCGATGCGGCGATTAGAAGATGCTGGCGGGTAGACAACGGCATATTTCAGCGTCATGATGGTAGCGGTCGACCTAGAGCCGCAACAGATCGGGAGCACAGAGGGATTGTCAGATCAGCTGTCAGAGCGCCTGATTCATCGCTATCAACCATCAGACGTGCGACACGCGCACGAGTGTCCACCATGACCATTCATGACGGCTGATAGAGCGAAATCTACGCTTGTACCGACCGATATGCCACTTGCCTCTTACGCCTGCACACTCTCGAGCCAGATTATAGTGGTGCTTGGTTGGATTAGGTTGGAATGATGCTGACTGGGAACGTATAGTCTTTAGCAACAAATCGCGCTTCCAACTGCGTCGTGACGATCATCGAAGACGTGTCTGGAGACGCCCAGAGCAGGGTGCCGATCCTGCTTTCACTATTACACGCCACACAGGCTCTCAACCAGGAGTTATGATCTGAGGTGGTGCCATTTTCCTTGATAGCCGGACCATCAGACCTTTGGTCGTCATTAGTGACCCACTTACAGTACAGCGGTACGTCGACGACATTCTGAGACTTGTTTTGTTAACTTTCCTTTTGCTGTACCCTGACCTTATTATTTTTCAGAAAGATAATGCCAGGCCACATACAGCACGTGTTACTATGAACTGTCTTACAGCTTGTCAAACACTTCCTGCCAGATCTCTCCCCCATCGAGCATGTCTGGGATATGATGGAAAAGCGTCTGCATCTATCAGGGAATGTTGATGACCTAGCCCGACAATCGGAGCAAATTTGGCAAGAAATACCGCAAGAGACCATGCGGGAGCTTTATCAATGTATGCTATGCCATGAGGCAGCTTGCATCCAGGCTAGAAGTGGGTCAACACCTTATTGAGCTCGTTAATTTGTAACTATGTAACTCTGAAATAAATCATTCAGTTGTTCTAAAATTTTAATCATTTTCTATTCTGTATATAATTTTCCTATCCAACAATTTTTGTCTCCATAGGTCACCTCCTTCTTGGTGCGTCCTTTTTTTTTTTTTTTGTTTTTGTTTTTGTTTTTTATAGAGTGCATTTTCAAATGGAATGAGATTTGGCGACTGGACAGACAACTGCAATTTTCTAAAATTGATTTAGAAAAAAACACATCTGTGTACTATTCGTGCTCGATGGCATGACGCATTATCCTCCTGAAAAATGTAAACATTGTTTGAAACACATTAACAGCTAAAGGAAGCAATTTCTTTCAAGCATACTAATACTATATTAGGCCGCATTCATTTTCCCTTGTAGGATGGGAAGTCGGCCTCCTCCACGTGCAGTACAAACCCATATTAAAACTGCAGTAGAATGCAATACTGCTGTTGTACAATATGCCTTAAATCTTTCATTCCGTACGTATATATACTAAGTAAACTGTTAATTCTATATAACAGTACATATTGCGTAGTACAATACGCTTTAGATCTTTCATTAGGATGGTGTCTACCACTGTGACTCTTAAGTGGGTGTCAAAGAAAGTGTTGTTTCACCATCCCAGATAACTTTACGCCATTGATCCCCAGCACATCTTTACAATAGCATATTCCATACTGACATATCGATGCTACACGCAGGGGAAAACTTCTATGCAAAGTGTCTGTTCATCAGGATACAGAACCGGGTAGAATTATCAGGAATGAATTTACGCTCGACCGCTAGTGGATGTTTGCTTTTAAATACTAAAAACAAATACTTTTTTAGATACTAAAAACAAAAGTCCAGACCAAACGTTTTAGGCACAATTCCTGAAATAACTCAGAAGCTGTGCATATATACGTCAATTTGGTAATAAAGGATATCAAAGAAAAATTACAGCTTTAGTTAACTGTAATTCATTTATTCGGTGCTCTGCGCTAGCCTTCTGTAACAGTTTCATGCAGAAGCTTCTGATATGATTGATGTACACATCTGTGCAAGCAATGTAATGTTCGGGTTAATTTAGAAATAAATCAACCGTTTATCATTAATGCCCGGTTACAGAACTAGTTATCGTCTAGAAAGATGAAATCGCTACCTCCGAATGATAAATTTTTAAATGACAGACGCTGGAACTTAAAACTTGCGGAAAGTCTGCTTTTAAGACAGCCTAAAATTAAAGATTAGGTTAAGTGATTAAGGTAAAGTACACATGGACTATCTGCCTAAGTGGAGATATACTTCCTGGTAAAATTTACACGGAAAATTGGCTTGTAGTCAGGTTACTCACGGAAAAATCTCAAAATTGAAGCAACAGCGTGTGGAGTTTCGCAGAGCTGTAAATCTTTGTGAGGATGCGAATGCACGTTCAAATTTTGAAAACATTAAGTCAGAACTCTCATGATACTGCACAGACAGCAACAGCAAGAGCTCTGACACTGTCTCCATTTTTCTAAAAGGACAGCAGATTCTTATTTTTATTCGGTAGTGCAGAAAATAAAATAGCCAAATAGCCTTCAGGGAGCATTTACATAATATTAATCTAGCTAAAATAATTGGGAAACTGAAGGAAGGACAAATGCAAGAAGTGCAGTTAATATGATAGTTCGATACTGCTATTTAACTTATGATCCATGGCAGGATCAGCTGCTGGCCTCGAATGTTAAGCAGCAAACCGTATGTCAAGATACGAAATATCTTCCTTCTAAGACAGCTTCAATTTGCCTCAACAACATGCAGCCCACCTATTCTATGAGCTGACATGCAACGCCATGTCATAAAGCCAGCATTGGCGCTTTGAAAAGTAAAATTAAGCTCTTATTTTGCTGCGACATTCCTCTGTTAATGCTCTGCTTTTTTTTTTTTTTTTTTTGCTATATACCCTAAATCTATCATCATGATAACTTACCCACTATGTCGCCCAACCGGTACAGTTAGCGTCGCTGACTGCCGTGACGAAGGGCCCGAGTTCGAATTAAGGAGAAAGCATGGATGTTAGTAAATGTATAGTGTTCGTGCGGCAAGGGGGCACCCTAAATATACTGCGAGACGAAAGTCCTCTCGAGAGGTTGTTGGTAGGGGAAAGGAGAGTGGGACACCCTCGGACCCGGTGCTCTCCATCAAATTTTGGGGTGAGGACTGAGTTAAATCGCACTGTCACCTGTAATGCGCTCAAGGCTGTCTCCAACGACAGGCGTAATCTTGCGCTCCTTGCCATGAGGAATTTCGTGGGCTTGGGCTGACTATAAGTCAGACAAATAAACATTAATCAGCAACACCTTACCCACTATTTCTAGTATCATTGATAATGAAATTCCCTGTTTTTAATCAAAGATTTCTACGCAGGCTTATGGGCTCCTAAACCATTTTCTTTCACATTTCAGTCTGCAGCTCAGCAGGAAACAATGTTTTAACTCCATATGTGATACTTGCTTCTCATTAACACCCATCAAAGCACTCTTTTAATCTGAACTCAGAAAGACTGAGATCACAGTGCATGATAGGTTGTCTAGGCCCTTTTTCTCATCTTCCAAACTATTAAAATCGTATTTCTTCCAAACTACAAAAGATAGAAACATGATTCTAATGTTAACGGATAGAGAAAAGTTTACAATTATGTTATGCATTCAATAACTGCAGTTTGTATGGCTTCATGTGCAGACGATGATTTAGAACTCGCCATACCGTTGGTTGAGGAATTTTAAGTTCTTTGCTTGCTCGCGATGTGGATTTCTTTGGGCTCCTTTCGTAAAGTGTACGAATACGCTCGACATTCTCGTTCGATGTGCGTGGACGTCCCGTGCTTTTCCCTTTCCCTGCTGTGGTGTCGTCGCCATTTCACTACAGACTACCAACCGACAAATAATACCAGAACAAACAACAGCACCAATGCGGCCATTATTGGAACTTTTACCTGTACTAAATTGTACACTTTTCTCTATCCATTAACGTTAGAATCATGTTTCTATCTTTTGTAGTTTGGAAGAAATACATGTTTGCAATATGCTCTTTCTTTTTGAATAACCCTGTACTTTCTGGTATGATATGACAAAGGTTCGTAATCAAATAAAATGATAATTACGATCACGTTCTAATTAATATCTTAATTTAATTAATAAAATCTTCAATTAACTTGTGCTTTATAAAAACAGGAGAATGAAAGTAAAAGTGTCCGTTAGGAAGATTTATCTGAACAGTAATACGAGTATCAAAGAGCCTGTTGCTGATAAGCATGCGAATTTTACACATTACTGAAATCCAGCAGAACATGGAACGGGCATTTTTCATTACCAGAGAATGCCAGAAGTTGTCCACTATCTGGATCGACATCCCTATTACGTATCACGTGCGTTTCTGACTCATTTAGCTGAAGACCAGTGGGATGCCTCGAACTTGAATAGTTTCAAGGAATTTCCATATTCGCCTCATAAAGGTTCACGGAAACACCAGTAAATCAGTATGACTGTTGAAAAAGATCACGCACACTGTACAACGGCAAAAGATTCAGCTTGAATTGTGACAACCACCGATGGAGAAAGGAAAATAGGAATATCCTTTTCATATAATTAGGAATTCCTTTTCTCCCTCTTGGAGATGATACAGATTTATTTCCACGGGATGGTAATGGCTACAAATTCTCATAAAATTTATAACTATTAGTATTATTACCACTACAATATAATGTGATGCGAATTTTCAGATCTATGTATATTTTCACATCTTCTGATTATTACGTATAGAATACCGAAAATTCTTTAAAGTGCTATCTGAAGTAGAAAGAAGAGAGGAACACTGGGTTTTGGAAACTTATACAAGGAAAGACCTTTGTTGAACTCATTACTTTTAACCAAATTGAGGCAATAGAGGCAATTAATGAGCGAATGCCCTTCTTCCATATGATGGGAGTGAAATCGTCGCGAAGAGAGCGACTAACTGAGAAAATCTCCAGGGCTTAATGAAAAAACCAATATCATCGCTGAAAATTAAACTGTTGTCCTTCACAGTGAATATTCAATGAATGCTCATAATGTTCTCAATAACTTGCGTTACATTTTCCGTCTTAAAAATCTAAGGACATAAAAATGCATTCAAGGTTGTAATTACAATTTTTTAAGGATATAGTCTTACATTTCATCTCCGAGCTATTTTTTCTGCAAGCTGTTTCGTATAAATGACATTTAAAGACATATAAATATAACTACTGTTTTAAAGTATAAGGTATTTTCTCCCTCCTTTCTGCATGCCTTCGTGATGTAGAAGCAGTAGACTCGGCGCGTATTCGAGAGGTACAGGTTCGAGTCCCGGCGATGGCATTGCTCACTTTTCATGTCTCCAGCTTCAGAAAAAAATCCATCATGACTCTACAGTGGCGCCAGAATTAAAAGGTGGTGGATGATGAGTCTTCACCACCACAATTTGGGGACTGGATAACTTAATCCCCAGTCGCCCTTTAAAAGGGGAGTATATAAGGTGAAATTATTGCCACTTCCAGAAGAAAAACTGCACCTAATTCTTTTCACTCTGCACTGAGTATTTTCTCCCTCCTTTCTGCATGCTTTCGTAGTGTAACGGTAGCAGACTCGGCGCGTATTCGAAGGGTCCAGGTTCGAGTCTCGGCGAGGGAATTGCTCATTTTTTATGTCTCCTGCTTCAGAAAAAAATCCTAATGGCTCTACAAAAGTAACCCACATTTATGGCTTCAGGACTTGCTCCTAAATACAGTAGCGTTCAAACTTAAAAGATAATTACCAAAATAGAACTAAAATTTAGCTACAAGACATACGAATATGCAGAAGTTGTACATTAACATTTAGAAAGACATATTACATTGCTTACAAGTTTAAAAATGCTCAAATATTGATGCTAAAGTTAAAATTAAGAGTATAGTTTTCAAAGAACGGGAAATTACGTCACCTCCGTCCTCGAAGACAATAGGCATGTAACCTGCTCTAGCGGATATGCACACTTAACAATATTTTTCCGTTCTAATAATTAAGGTACCAATTAAGTTCAATTAGATCAAACGCCACTCTTTAAAGATGGCAGATCTGAGCTCCTGAATGCTCTAAGAAGTGAACTGATGCACCGATATCATCCATCTAAGACAATCACGATATGCTTCATCGAAATGAAATGAGGCAAGTGTGGTGGTCAATCCATTCGAACAATATCCGCAGATTGAAGGTATTATAAAGCATTTCTCTCGCTTTCTTAGCATGTTTTCGTGGTGTAATGGTCAGCACACTTGGCGCGTATTCGAGAGGTCCGAGGTTCGAGTCCCGGCGAGCGCAATGCTCCTTTTTCCTTTCTCCTGCTTAAAAATAACCTAAAGTGGCACCCAAACTAAAAAGTTGATGGATGGTCAGCACACTCAGCGCGTATTCGAGAGGTCCGAGGTTCGAGTCCCGGCGAGGGCATTGCTTATTGTTCATGAAATCCTGCTTCATAAATATCCTAATGACAGTATTTAGTCACCGTAGTAGGTCACAAATTGGCATGTCATTTCAGAAAAAGGTCCAACCTTGTGTCAAAATATATATATTATAACAATGCTATAATATATATATTTTACATTCCTATAAAAATGCATGTTTTAGTACACTCCACCACCACGCCAAGTTTGTCCTATGATCTATGAAACACCCTGTATATTCCCTTGTTCTGTTAACCTAAATTTTTACCCTACAATTAATAAAACTGTGTGACTGAGATTGAAAAATTATTTAATCATATTATGGAAATGAATAATCTCTGTATAACATTTATGCATATTTCAACATGTTGACTAAATATAAATAGCACTAGTTAATGAAGCATTAACTGATAGAAGTCTAACGGCACTGTGGAAACCCAATTAGTTCAATCTGGCATTGTTATTCTTTGATAAAGTATTTACAGAATTCATATGTACAAAATACCAAGATGTTATTGCCTTTGATATGCATGGTAGGCTGTTGAAAACTGCGGAGCTGCTTCTGAGGCATGGACCAAACACAGATTTTAAATCGGCAGGGTTCCAATGAGGTTATTCCTAACTCCTGTAGAAACTCTTAAAGATGACTAGTAAGTGGGCACAATCCCTAGTGATTTATTATGACGGTCTGGTATTTCCCTTACTTTTATGCATAACACTCACAATCCTCCCAATAAGAATTTTCTGGTAACCTTTCAAAGTCTTCTTTGTAAAATAATGAAATTATACAGAGACAGTACCAACAAGAAATTTGAAGTTTTGATGATATTTAATGCTAAATATTGTGTTTACACGCAGGTGCCGTCTTGTCATTTCTTTAAAGCATTAATACTAGCAGCATTTTGCTCCAAGATACCATATAACCTCATACAGCACAAAATCTAACAGAAAATACAAAATTTAGCATCTTCCCATTGCTTGCAAGCTCTGCAGATTAATTTATTATCGAATATACTGCATACTGTTTTGGAGGTACATTTCTTGTAATGAGTGCAACTACTATAAACACTGAGCAATCCACAGAACAATAGAAAACAGAAGAGAGACAAATTCTTTAATTTATAATGTCTTTTACAACGTTTCTTAAATTCTTTCATTTCTTAATTTGTAACTTCACAGAAATATAATAAATGAAATAACAAACTGGATGAGCAATACGGCTATGTAAAATTTAAAATTAAGCGAAAAAGTAACCTTAATTTGGCACAGATTTTTTAATAAATTCTATCGATGTCGAAAGCAATACTACACAAATTCCTCCTCTTCGGAAGACTAAACATTTTGGCACAAAATGGGAGAAAATGCATAAAAAATGGATGCATGTTGTGTATCCCAAATAAATATAAATGATGATCTCAAATGACAGCAAGTGGTGCCTAGAGGCGTCCTGTTACTCTGACGGATCGTGGAATTAAAAAAAAGTGGCATGCAGTGATTCTTCCTCTACAGCGAATGGACCTGGATATTACATCCAAAAGTGATTATGCAAACCATTCCAAGGCTAGGAGCTAAATGCCAGCGATTGGTGTTCTGCTAACCACAAGCTGTCATTCAAAGGCTGTCATGATGTATATCCAGGCGGCAATGAAGGCTAGAAGGAAAGACTATTTTCTTCAGTGATGAGTCTCACTTCTGTCTCGGAAGCAAGTATGTTCATAGATTGGTTTGGAAAGCATGTACACAATGCCATAAATAAGATTTTACGACAGAATGTCATATCAGGACTTCTATTGGGATAATATGAAGCAAAATATTGTATGGAAGGCGGACTCCTCTAGTCTCTCTTCGTGGAGTACTGATAGCTCTATATTCTACTGATTTTGTCCCACAATCAGTGGTACAGCCATTCTTGTAAGATGTTGCAGAAGCCGCATTTCAACACAATTCCAGGCTGCATGTTACTCATGCTGCTATGATTAACATGCGTGGACCTGACCTGCTGCATTTTTGTACTTTTCCTGCATTTAGTACCTCTCAGACATTTTCGATTACTGCAAAAGGAAAAGCTGCTGCCCACCTTATTGTCTTACGTGCCCAAGTGCCTGTAGTGTTGCAAAACATTCCTCAGCAATGATTAATGATTTTATTGATAGCATCCGAAGGCACATGTAAATGTGCGAACTTCTGCGTATAGCAGTTATAACGAATATTCAATAAACCGAGTTTATTTTAGCATTTTGTTTAAAATTTTTGATCATTTGCATATAATTAATATATCTATTGAATTTGCAAATTTCAGATTTCTGGGACATTTTCATTTTGGTTTTGCAATTTTAATGGCTGAAACAGAGTTTTCAAACGAAAACTGGAAGAATAAATTTATCAAAACGATGATAAATAATCTTCATCAGTTAATAGTTAAAAAAACAGTTTTGCTTTAAAAGTGCTATTAATACAACAGTATATTACAAAATGCGGAATTAAACAGGAAAGAAGGAAAAGAATCTTGAAAATTATTATTTTTTTTTTATATTGGCAAAATATATTATGCACATGGGGTTAAAAAGGAGTGAGAGACATGCTTTAAATCATTTTTAACCAGTTGAAAGCAAAAACAAAACATTTATATGTTTTCTATTGCCAGAAAACTTACCTTCTATGCATTCAATAACAAATAATGAATCCTGCAACATATTACATATGACCTATAAAATAATAAAATATTTTATTTCCAAAAATTCTTCTACACGATCAGCAGATATAATGCAAAATAACAAAAGATGTAATCTATTTCCAATAATTATAATATAGCACACTTAATGATACATAAGTCTAGTCAAGATAGAACTATTTCGTACAATATTAATATACAATAAAGTGCTATTTCGACAATGAAATTAATGACTAAATCATCTTTTTCAAGTTATTAAGGCATCATAAAATTAAAATAATTACCTCATCCGTAACTATCACACGTGTACCTGATGGCCCACTAACATATAATTCACAGGTATAATCTGCTGGAAACCCACAAAATGATTTTAATTTTGAGCTGAGTTCAAATAGTTTGGCAGTTTTTAAATAAATGGCACTATAAGCTGAAAGGAAAAATAAATTTTGAAAAGTCTATAAGCTTTAATATAACAACACATAAACTAATTTATTCATAGAATTCAGAAAAAAATCGGAGAATTGTGTACAATTTTACAAGAAAGAACTTCGTTTGTTGATCACAGTGCTAAAAAATAAGCAAGCAACACACTAATTATTACTTTAGTTGCATTATTACTTTAGCTTTGACAAAGCATGTATACTTGTTTTAGGAGGGATACTTTCGAGGAGGATTTTCTAAAGGGAACTGATTAGTATTCTCGCTATGTATGGGAAAACATTACCATTCCCATGGCCTATGAGCTTCGTTCAGACTGTAGTATACATGTCGTAAGTGGTTTAAGCCGAGCTTCGTAGCTAGGTAATCAGACCTTGCTATGTCACAAAAACTGGTTTAGAGGTTTTGGTACATAGTTCGAAGTTTTAAACTTTATGCCGACTTGGTATAAGAGTTCACCAATCAGAGCGAATGGGCAAAATCTATTAGACGGGAAAACAGAGTGGGAAAGCTGTAGACACATCCACACACGCACAAGTTTAGCTTCTCTAACTGGCTACGTCTTAGACCGTGTGTCGCAGATGTGAACGGACCTCCCGCATTTTATTCCTTATCTCTTTCATTCTTGGTGAAGATTGGGATTGAAAAGCCAAGATTTCCCAACCTCAAAGTCAACACGGACTCGCACTTGTTATATAATCTCATAAAACTGAATTTCCCAAGGCTTGATGGTTCTGCACGGCAAACATATCGTCGATTCAGCTAACAATACCTTCATTAATTAAATTACGATAGCTCAGAAAGAGGCTACCACAGTGGTTGAATACAATTCTTCCAATTCACGAACTCCTTAGGAGATCAAAACACATGTCAAAAAAGAGATCCGCTCAAGAAACATTATCATATCTCGTGAGACCCTGAACTAAAATTTTGCATGGAAGTCTGAATTTCCAAGAAAGTTCGCTTTAGAAACTCATACGAAACCTTAAAGAAATCAGACTTGTAGAAAGCCCGTTCTTTTTGAAAACTACGAGGCATAATATAGACGAAATAAAGAAGGAAAACCTGGAATGCAATTCACTCCTAGAAATGCAATTTACTCCTTATTTCGATCCAGTCGACCCACCCTTCATCGAACATGTAGATACACATACTGAAAACAGGCTCAAACCGCCAACGGCTAAAAATGTCACTGATCCCAGGACTCCGGGAGAAATTTAGGAGATTGTTAGGAAGCTATGCACATGTGCCAGGAGATGACGGAATTATATTAGCAATTTAACGACGAACAACGCTAACAAGTACAATGAACGCGTGCCCCACGCACTTGTACTTCTCTCGTCTGTGGAAAAGGGCAGGCATTTTCATGCTGCCAAAGCACAGAAAGAACCATACAAAGCTGGATTCTTTCCGTCCTATCAGCTTTCTGTTAGAAACTGAAAAATTACTAATTACTAGAAAAGTTGATCCTATGGCGGCTCAGACCTTATCTTGACTTACTTCCAGACGAACAGTTTGGTTTTAGAAAAGTATATATATATATATATATATATATATAAAAAACCACTAAACACAAAGAAATAACTAATAAGAACTATCAAAATTCTTAGCGCGGACACTTATAAGAAAAGATGTATTGCGCTCCTTACGCTATATGTGGCGAAAGTGTTCGACAAGCATCTGACATAAGGAACTAATTTACAGGCCCCTGACTCTAAATTTTAGAAGAGAAATGACTCTGATAATCAGGTTCTTCCAAGAAGAGGCACCTTGGGAATAGGGCAATGTAACGATGCATTCTTCCTCTAAGACAGTTCCGCAAGAATCCTGTTTTGGCCTGCACTTTCTTTTCTAAGCAGCTGATTTTTCTAAACCTGGAAATGACCACGGTTAGCTTTCGGCCGGCGGCTTACAGGCTACACAACAGCCTAGGTAAGTTTAAGTTCGCTCAACTATGCAACAACAGTGTTACACGCCAAAATTCAGGAAATAGAACTCCGATGTAGAAAACAGCGAGTGTACAATACAATAGTGAAAGCGAGTCTGTACTGAGACGGCACAGGTCGAAGTGTGAAATTCAGAATGAATTTTAATTAATGAAATAGTCTCTACAGTAACCAAAAGTTACGTTTCTGGAAGTTATTCTTAATTTCAATCTAAACTGAGGCCAGTACATCAAGTATGCAGTCAGTAGAGGTAATACATGAAATCCAGCCCTTACTTGATCACAAGTCAAATCTGGACCTTAAGAGGAGCTTTATCCATGACGAATTATCAAGCCTATTCTATGTCTCCAAAGCCAGGGCAATGGCTACGCCGGCAGTGGAATCCGTATATTCAGAATTACGCATTAGATGCATTCGATTTTATCCTGAATATACGAGGAGATTGTTCTTATTGTGTCGGCAGAGACTGGGATTTCAACTGTGATCAGTTTCGCTGGAAAGTTAGGTATGAATTCTTTTTTTTTTTAAGAGCTTTTATGAATTTTATACCCGCGATCAAAGGGTTATTAAACTGCAATTTGCCCGAAAATAAGGTGCTTTTTCATTATCACGAATGCTTTCATTTTCACTGGAAATTCGATGCTGCATAGGAACCTAAATGTCCCTCTGATTAGCGAACACCTGAGAAATGATAGCAAGTAGCTGTTTTGATAAGGGAATTAAGAGCTTTATGTTTAATTACTCACCGATAATCAATTATGTAGTAATGGAAGACGATCGTTATCGATAATCAGCTATGTAGCAATGGAAAATGATGGTATTTAGGCAATGATCAGACCTATTTGTTCATTGCCTACGCACCTTAAGGCGACCATAACTTTATTTGCATGTTATTTATTGCATGTACTTGTAAATATTTCTGTTCTTTTCCATGTTTTGATTTATAATTTGTAGTCATTAGTATATGCTTGTATATATTTTTGTTCTTATTTCCAAGAATTAATTTGTACTCAGGTTTTTCTTTTACCTTTATTTTAACTTACATTTGTGTTGTGTATTGTGTTCTTAGTGTTTGAAATTTTAGGGCTTTAAATAGGATTGTATATTTTGAATTTTTCATATATATATACTCGTGTTGTACATAAGTTGATTATACTTTTTGGCTTCACCTATCACTAGTGCGACGTTTTATCTTTCCGTCATCATTTTCTCTCATTTTTACATATTTGAACATAGGCTTGCACAAATATATTACATTCGTATATCTGACAAATGTTAGCCACCTTATCGACTTGCTACTTTAGAAAGATATAAAAAGGGGACGCTAAACATGATGACATTCCAATTTTTCTTGCTATGCGATGTCTTCGTGGAAAACTTTCTAAGGGAAACTGGTTCGTATACACGTTACACAGGGAGAAAACTACAAAAACGGCTATGCAGACAGCCCGTTCCCCTGAAATAGATCCCAGGTTGGAACTACCAGCGTTCAGCAGTTTTTGCCGCTCGGCCACTGGTGGGTTATAATGGGATGAAGACACGATTACATTTTCAAGCGGTCTGGAGTACACAGTGTGCAGAACTCGGTACAAAGAACTGAAACTTCTGGCAGCAATAACGGCTGTAATCCTGCTGGGCATGAAGTCCAATTGAGCTCGGATACAAATACGGGTATTTCGTTCATGCGGCTTTAGCTCTATGCCGCATTTCATAAATCGCAGTAGCAGGCGCTGCTGGTGGCATGCCAATATGTCTGTCAGTAGCCTACGATCAGATACTCTCAAAGGGTTAAGATATCTGGAGAACAAGCTGGCCAGGGTAACAGTTGAACTCGCCACCTTTAGTGTGTGTGTGTGATAGACAGAGATTTGTCCATGATTGCAATTATGTGCTTTCCTTTTACTTTAATTTTATAATATTCCTCTTTATGTGTTCATATTTCTCTCTCTCTCTTTCCCCCTCTTCTTGGTGTTCTCTTGGGTGCAGCCCCTTTTTTGCTATAAGGTGAATTCATATTCACTAGGCGTGCCGGACAGCGCCCACATTCTAACTAATCTAACTTTCTGTATCGCGGAAGGTCAGGGAAGCATAGGCAATATGAATCGTGCATAATCTTGCTGAAAAATTACGTCACGCAAGGTTGTAAGACGAGGCACAGCCATAGGCTTTAATGCGTCCCCTCCCCCTAAAAAAAAACCCGACGACAACTGTTTAAATTATCGGCTATGCGAACAAGATGTGACCGGATTGTACACCCAATGGTACACAATTCCGGTACGCCAGGTTATGCCAGCCGTCATAATTGTCCAAGTTACGGACAAAGCGAACAAGATGCATCCGGAATGTGAACCTAATGCACCCGATTCCTATACGCCAGGTTAAGCCAGCCGTCATACGCTGCCAGTATGACGATGACGAATGCAAGATGGCAACATTTTCCCTCTTCTGTGCTTCCAACACAGATACCTCCACCATGATGTTATATGTAGAATTGAAATTCGTCTGAAAAAATGATGTGATCCTTTTTGTCTGTCCAGTGTCGCAGTTCGTTTGCACCACTGTAGGTAAGCCTGCCTCTGCTGCAGCGTCAAGAAAGCCCACAACAAAGGTCGCTGTGCTGACAATCGTGGCGTTGCTGACATCAGCACACTGTCTATGCGAACACTTATCGTCCTGCATACGAGCCAAATTCCTGACTCAGGCTACGTGACATATGGCTTACGATCCCCCACAAGATCGAGAGTCTGTCCTCTCTGGCGTTACAGGCCCAAGGTAATTCAGATCCTGCATGACGTTGAGTATAATCCTCCTGGATCTATAGATTCCATATTATGCCTGACAGTCTTGGGATCCCGACCAACACGAACAGGAAAGTCGCAGAACTATGAACTAAATTAGAGGTCTTTAACCTTTCACGCCCGAGAGCCACATTAATAAATTCACAAAGATCCACGGGCCACATGTCCGTCAAAATAGTGTAGTCAGAAAATTTATAAAAAAAAGGGGGTTGTTTATCAAGACTACAATTGATTCTAGGCGAAGAGATAGTGTTACAGATTTGTATACATAGAGAGACATTGGTTCCAAAAAGTCAAAAGGAAATCGAATTAAAATCTTTTGCAACTTTTTTTAACTATGAAAAAAAAAAAAAATAAGCATAAAGATGATTGTACAGAACGATGTTACAAAATGCATTTACAATAAAAAAGGGGGGAGGGGGAACACATTTCTGGCGGGAGATGGTAGTTACTTAAGTTTTAATGCAAAATTTGACATTGTTTTTGCTTGATTAAAGTTTCAATATTCGGTTTAATCCGTGTTGTTGCAATTCGTAAAGTTTCCTCCAAATGTCTATCTGTCTGCCGTGTTCTTGTTTTTGATTTCAATTTTACTAAAAAGCTGTTCACATATGTAGGTACTGCCAAAGATAGAAGACATGAAGTGTGCATGTTTACGAATTCCTGGCTACTTGTCTTCGGTCACTTACTTCGAATAAAGATATATTAATGTAGGATTTTCAAGAAACTTTTATTTTACTGCAATCACACTGCAAATCTATAAATTCTAATTGAAGTTCAGGTGGAACACTTTCAACGTCTACTGAAAACGGCAAGGAGAACATTCTGATAAAAATTTCATTTTCACGAAAATCGGAAAATCTGCTTTTGAATTCCTCTTTCAAATTTGAAATGCATTGTACATAATTATTTAAATTCCATGTTGTAGAGTTCTTCACACACTCCATCAATTTTGGAAAGTGAGTGGAATTCTTATTTAGCAATTGACTTTCCCACAGGATTAATTTTGTCCCAAAAGCTTTCATAAAGTAATAAAGATTAAGAACAAGTACATCTTTTTCCAGTTAGTGGTATTTCAAATCATTGAGATGACCTGTAATATTCGCAAGAAATGCAAAGTGTCTCAACCATTTATCATCACTGAACTCGTGAATAGATTTCCCTTTAGATTCCATGAATTGTTGAACTTCGCTCTTCAAAGAAAACAGGCACTGAAGCATATGTAAGGAATATAGCAGATGAACGGATATAGCTATATTGGTATGTTTAAATCCTCAATTTTATCCATTCTGATACCTTTTAATCATATTTTACATGCAGATATTAAATCTTTGCTATATGGCAGACATGCAAAATGATAATGGATATAGCAGACGTAAATATTAGATTTTTATTTATAAATAATGCAAATTTTAAAGGAATTTCTTTGACTGAATAATCCTGTAAAAATTAAGTTACAGAAGATTTCAGCACGTGGTCATTCACTGAAGAAATATTAAGGCGAGTCAGGGTTAAAGTAAATTTTAAGTTCACCATGCGAAATGTCTTTTGGCTCAAGGTTGAGAATTAGCACCAAGTTAAATTAAATACGAATATAGAAATTAAATGCGAATGACTTGCACGATTCACAAAATTTGATATTATGTGTAATTTGAGGCGTAAAAGTGAAGTAAGGGGGGGGAAAAACAGCATTTCATTTCATAAAAAGTTCGAGTATATTCATTCTAAGCCGCGCATTCCAGACATGAAAAATGCAATTTAAAGTTTATTAATCGGTGTACCAGAACAGGAGATGTAAAAATGACTTCCACGCAATTTTTTAGACTCACTGTACATGAGATCATTACTAGAAACAGAAATGCAGATGTTAAAGCACAGAATTTAAGTATAGTGCTAACTTATAAGATCATTCGCAAATAGTTACTGCAGCAAATAGTACCATAAACAGATATCCCAAGAGCATGGAGAAAATCAGAATTTCTTGCAAATTTCGGGAACTTTGATAATATTAATATGCTAATTAAGAGTCATACATTTATGCAGTATATTTAAATACTCTTATAAACAATATTTTTATTACCTTTCTGGGAGGGCAAGCGAATATATAAGGTTAAATAGCACCTGAAAAACATTTAACAAAAACAAATTACTTCTGTAAAACAAAAATGGAAGCTTTTATAGCTCATTAGAGTTATAAAATGCCATTTCAGACTAAATGCAAGACCAAAAACTTACTTTCCATGAAGAGTGTTGAATAGACGAATCCCATTAGCAGTGCCACATATGTCAATTAAATCAGCACGCGTTAGGTTCAAAATATCAGCACCTGAAAATTTCAGATATGAGAAATCAAACCACATATATATATACAATCTTAGACAAAAAAAGCGACGCACCGAAAAGATATAAAGCAAATTGGACACAAATTGATATGCATACAGGTTTCGACGGAAAATGCAAAATTTTACATTTTGGCTGCTAATGAATGAACGGTTGTCGCTACAGCACATCTAATCTGCACAACTGGCAGGATATTTAAGAGAAGAAATTACAATACCAGGTCATAAATTCTTCACGAATTTCATTTCGTGTACTCTGGTAGAGAGTAACTATGCCTCGCATACAGGTGCGCGAACGATACGCGCAGATGTCAGAATTTGAGAGCGGTCGTGTAGTTGGTCTCAAAGAAGCCGGTTGTTCTTATCGGTGAATAGCTAGACAATTGAGCAGGAGCGAGCGATGCCACTATTAGATGATGTTGGCAGGAATGGGTGAACCAGGGCCACACACAGCGTCAAGAAGGAAGCGGTAGGCCTAGAGAAATGACAGAACGTGAAGACCGAGCAATCGTCAGAGCGGCACTCAGAGCCAAACATGCATCATTATCATCGATTGTACGTGCAACTTCAGTGACCGCAAGGACCACTCATAGACGACTCACAGAAAGGGGGCTGAGGTCACGGCGCCTCTTGCGCCGACTACCATTGACCTTTGACCTTTGTACAACGTCCAGCCCGTTTGCAGTGGTGTCGGGCTCATTCGCACTGGAATGTCACTGATTGGATTGGATTAGAATAATAGTCTTAAGTGATGAGTCCCGCTTTGAACTGAGCCCCGATAACCAGCGAAGGCTTGTCTGGAGACGCCAAGGACAGCGGTGTGATACCAACCTGACTGTCTTCCGGCAGACAGGCTGACGACCAGGAGTGATGGTCTGGGGTGCCATTTCATTTCATAGTAGGACCCCTTTGGTTCTCATCCGTCGCACCCTTATAGCACAGCGGTGGGTCAACAAAGTTCAAGGCCGTTGTGTTGCCCTTCATGTCACGCCTGGGCTTACATTTCAGCAAGATAATGCCCGCTCCCACACTGCACACGTTTCTACTGCTTGCCGAACATTACCTTGGCCAGCAAAGTCGCCGGATCTCTCTCCTATTGAGCACGTTTGGAGCATTATGGGCAGGGCCCTCCAACTAGCTCGGGATGTCGACGATCTAACGCGCCAGTTGGACAGAATTTGCCACGATATTCCTCAGGAGGACATCTGCAACCTCTATCAATTGATTGCAAGCCGAATAACTGCTTGCATAAGGCCCAGAGGTGGACAAACGCATGACTGACTTTTTAACTTTGGGAAGCTCTGTCGACATTCAATAACTCATCCAATTTTTCTCAAACTGTAATCATGTGTTTTTCTGTACATGCACATCACTTTTACCGACTTTTGTCCCATTTGGATAACTCCTTCTTGGTGCGTCATTTTTTTTTTTTTTGTCGTCTAAGAGTGTAGTTCTGATCTAAGTGGTTCTTAGGAAAGTCCGCTGAAAAATAGATATAATTCAAGAGTGTATTAAGAGTGTATATACACTCTGCCAGGGGGAAAAATTACATGCACCCAGAAGAAATCTAGCTACAATCACGAAACTCGGCAGGAATGTAGTCTAGTATGAGGTATGCAAATGATTTGAATTTCGACTCTAATGAGACAAGCGTAAGCGCATTATGCGCATATGAGATGTGCAGCTGGAAGGGTTTAAAAGCATGATTACTCGTGCCGTAGGGCTATTCAAACGAATCTCTCGACTTGGGTGGACAGTACGGTGACTAGAGATGGTTCTGAAACGTAGCTGACGGCAGTACGAACAGTTGTCAGACTTTGAGAAGGGGCGCAAGTAGGCCTCAGTGGAGCAGGTTGGTCGAACAGGCGTATCAGACGCCACTTCGGTCGGAGCGATACGGTAGTTGCTCGGTATTGCCGACAATGGATAACGGAAGGGATAGTCTACCATCGCGGAGGATCAGGGCGCCTCAGGAACACAAATGAGCACAAGGATCATGCAATCATAACAGCGACCATTTCTGCAACAGCAACGGTGCTAGCATTGATTCGACGCCATTTACCATCTTACAGGCATCGTGTGGTAAAACATCTGGAGATGACTGGCCGACGCTGGTATATGCTGCCAACATCCATTAAAATGCCTACCGTGTAGGCCGTGTCGAATGAATTTTTGCAAGCTGGATTTTGACCGACTTCAGGCGTGTAATCTTCAGCGATGAATCTCGATTCAGTCTCATTGCTGATGACCAACGCACACGCGTGAGGAGGCCAGCGGTCCGATCCGACAATTGTTGCCTAGCGGCATACGGCAATTATACAAGAACAAGCGATTTGTTGGGGCAGACGATCACCTTTAGTCGTCCTTCAAGACACTATGAGGACTCGCAGTTACGTGAACATTTTAACGCCGCTTGTACTGCCTGTTATCAAGTCGCCGAGGGGCCATTTCTCAGCAAGACAACGCTTGTCCACATATTGCACGACTCTCCTAACAATGTCTTCAAGGATATGACGTACTCTTGTGACCTGTCAAGTCACCAGACCTCTCGCCAATAGAGCACCAGAGGTGTCAGAGGTGGCTATACTACTTATTGATTTCTAATTTTTTTCATGCCATAACTTCTTAGTACTCATTTGTTTATCTCCTCATACACTAGATACATTTTAAGTTTCGTAATAGTACTAAGTTTCCTTCTGGGTGTATATATATTTTGTGATAGAGTGTATGCACACACTTGCATGCACAATTAAGGGAATTTGCAAATTATGTCTCTCTTTACACACAAATTATGTCTTATTATTGTTGAACCAAAGGTACTAATTATGGCACCGATAAATTAAGAATATCCTCAAAGTCGAATACATAAGCGTACTGGAACTGTGATTGTGGAGATCATAAAAGCGCAGGAGGTGTACTCGTACTTCCTTCACGATCTTCGCCATGTTTCTCGCGAGTTGTGTAAATTTTATGAGTAACCAGGAACGTATGGATGACGAAATGAGATGCAGCATTGTCGGCAGATTGACGGCAGGCTACTCAAAAGCGTAGGTGGCTTACAGAGCTTAATGTAACGCCCAGTGTCATCTGTGAATTCTGAAAAATGTTTCGGGACTATGGAACCATACCAAGACGATCTAGACAAGGTCGACCAAGACCCATAACGATGAATGCGGATCGTAATTTGGCATTTTCAGTGCGCCAGTACAGGAGTGCTACAGCTTCACAACTCTCACGTGAGCTGTATACTGCCACTAGAATCTGAGTTTAACGGTGTACAGTTGCCCGAAGGCTTCACGACGTTATCTCTCCCTCATCAAGGATATGGACCATTACGATGATGGAGGTGTAATGGTTTGGGGTTGGAATTATGTTGGATGACCACAAACTCCTGCATGTGATTGCTTCCTGACTGCTTTGAGGTATAGAAAGGAGACCTTAGAGCCCATGTTCTACTTTTCAAGGGCACAGTTGGTCCTGAATTCCTGTTAATGGACAACAACGCTCGCCGACATAGACTCAGCGGTGTCCACCGAAAACACCGCGGCAAAAGCATCGCCGACGAAAACTTCCCGGAGAAAACAACACAAGGCGAAAACGTCACGGTACAAAACATCGTGGGAGAAAAGAAAGCAAAGAGAAAACATCGTAGCTCTAAAACACTGTAGTACAAAATATTGTCGTCGAAAATAAAGCGGTTAAAAAACTTAGCAGTTTAAAAACATCGTCCTCGAAAATATTGTGCTAAAAAAAAAATAAAGTACCTACAAATTACCGCGTGACGATAACATTACACACATGCGTTTTTCAGGTTTGAAGCAGTTCCACACCTGCTGTCTTGCATTTAAATCTTCACCTATGATGACTCCATTGTTGAGTGCAAGTAAAACATCTAGGTCATACATAACATGTTGTGGCCTTGGACTGGGAGGTACACAGGTAGAGACAAAAGTGTATGTAAGTGAAATACTGGATGTGATGTTAACAGCTGTGGCTTCAGTGGCTAGAAGCTGTGGTACTGTAACTGGATAATGGGGGATGGAGCACTTTGCAAGTAGAGCAGTACCACCACTTATCTGTTCACTGAGAACAACTCTGGCAGTCCTATAATATTAGTTGCAGAAACTAATATTATTCTCTGGACTAAACTTGGCTTCTTGGAAAAGTAAGTAAGGACTGTACTCATTTGCAAAGTCCTGAAGCTCGTTAAGTCTACATGATAAACCATTTGCATTGCATGTAACAATATACAAATAATTTATGAGCTATTATACAATATTTATACTTAGAGAACTTAAAAAATCTTCAAATATTGAGAAAAGAATAAATAATTTATCAATAGAATTGCTGGCAGCTTTTATTTCCTGCATAAGGTCAGCAGTTCTTAAGTTACTAACAATCAAAATACAATTAAAAAGGTTATTAAATCTTTAAGCATTTGTAAGATATCAGTTAAAGGACTGTTATTAGAGTTCTCAGTCTATGGCCTCATGGCAGACAGATTTGGTGAAATTAGAACAGGAGCAGCAGTTTGAGCTGGGGCTTGTACAGGGGTCTAATTTATGGTTTCTTTGGCAGGACCGGGACCTCTCATTGGCAGCATTGGGTTAACTTTGCTGAAATTGGGCAGGTTTCCTTTAGATAACGTTTGTAAGACAGATGATTTGGGTAACACAGGAATCTTTGGTTTTGGATTTTCCTTTCTTACTGCATATGCAAGGCACCCCCTATAATATGCAGTGTTGGGCCCCCAGCAGTTGCAGCACTTCGGTTTATCAACTGTCTTAAATTCACAATTTATACTTTTATGTGATCCAGAGAATTCAATTTATGTGTCAGAAGAATGATGAAAAAACTGACAGTTATGGCATTCAGCCACAATTTATCGAGTTTTAGAGGGATCAATATATACCTTGAAATACAAAAAGTATACAATCTCATAAACATTTTCTCCACTCAGGCTGTTGAAAAGGGCATTTTCCAATCAGTAAAATGAAAAGGCAACTCAGCAGAAATGCGAGGATGCAAAAATGCAAGGAATCAGTGCGCAGTGCAAGACAGCTTAAAAAGAAGAAAGGAAGGCGTATTTCGAGGATTTTTTCTGCGAGTAACATTGTACATGCAGCATGGCTACAAAAAATCAAGACAAATTTGCATGTGGTAGAATGATGAGCTTGAAAAACAGCATAGTTTGACGCCTGTCAGTCAGGAGTTTTGAATTTATAAGAGTTGTTTTACGAGCTTAAAAAGCCTTCTAAACGATAGATACAGCTATAAGAAAGGTTGCTGGTGGTTGACCAAGGAAAACAACGATGACTGATGATGATATAAAACCTTACAGGCGAAAAGAGATCAAAACAAGACAGCGGACAACATTGCTAAGATCTGCGCACGAGCCCCCGACAACAGTTTTCCTGGTTTACAGTGGATATACTTCATAAAAATAGGTTATTCAGCAGATTTTATGAACACTGAATACCACTGATAGAAAGAACATTGCATTCTGAAAAGTGCATACCATTGCAAAAAAGAGTATCACATCGCTGCAATTTCCTTTGATATAAAAAGAGGATTCGACACTGTTAGTTGGCTATCTATTTTAGATACCGTGTGAAAGATGAACTCTCCAGGTGATCTTTATAAATTATTAAAAAGTTATTTTAGTGAAAGGAAAATTATATTTTCCATTCAGTAGAGTTTGATCTGTAAAGAGGATGTCCATGGGGATCATGTGGCTCACCACTGCTCTGGAACCTGATCACGAATAAATTGATCTCACAAGACATACTAGAAGATGTAGAAATGATATGTTTTGCTGATGATCTGAGGCTACTTATAAAAGAAGTCTCACTTGAAAAACTAAAAAAGAAATTTTAGGAAATAGTTACAGTGGAAGTTACAGTATTGTTGGAAGAGAGAAGAAAAGCTTTAATTTAATTTCGGCAAGACTTCAGCAATATTATATCCCAGAAGAGGAACTCACATAAGAAATTCGAGACTCCTATGTAATGGAACACAGAAATAAAATTCGTAACAAGCATGAAATACCGGGGAATAATCACAGATAATAAATTAACATTTATAGAACATTTCAACTACATTCATAGAAAAAGTGAAGCAAGTTTGAATTCCTATAAATGTAATTTTATATGGTACATTTTAGCAAGAAAAAGTAATATAATATGCAAAATCTATAAATACATTATAATTCCAATGATCACAACTGGTACTGGAGCATGGGGAACTGAAGCTGGCTGTTGCGCATGACACGAGCATTTAGAACCATCTCTACACAGGATGGGGGGGGGGTTTGCGTACTGGCTGGCGTCCTCCCTCTTATCTTACCCCATAAATTCTTTTTCAAAAACATTTATTAAGGACTAGAAAGAAAGATCTTATAATCTACGAAGATTACTTTGTAACAAGAAGCGCCTTTGAAAGACTAAATATCAATTTAATTCACCCAAAGGAGAGAATATCGATCCCTTATATTAAAATAACACCAACAATAGGTGAAATTGACATAGATACGGATGGCTCAGGGATTATAGAGGAGATTGGATTGACTTTTGTTGTGTATTTTCATAGCTGTGAAATATAAATAAAAAATATAAACTAGAGGAATTCAACTCTGTTTATCAAGCCGTATTAGCCGCTAACTCAAAAGCGACGCATTGGATAAAAAGAAACTTGTCAAGGCAGCACACAATTCAGATTTATTCCGATTTCTTATCAGCATTAGGAAGCCTCTCCAGCCGGACCAGGAGAGTTTTTATAATCAAGAAGTGAAAGAACTCCATAGGGATCTTTCCACAAAACATCAAATAAAACTTTCTAGGGTGAAAGCACACGTTAGATATGAGGGAAACGAGTGGGTGGACGCCTTTGCAAAAGAGGCTGCTACTGAGATAAATTTAGAAAGAATAGAGTATCGGGATTCAAATGGAAAGCAATGGAAAAAATGAATCTAAATATAAAGAATGTAATAAAAAACAGAAAGATTCAGACCATAGAAAGGACTACTTGGAAAACATCGAAATCTCAAAAGTATAAAAACCATATTTGATAAGGACTTTTGTCAGATCCTTTCAAGTCACAGCAGATTCCCGGCATACCTAAATAGATTTACAATTCAAGAAAACGCAAACTGTTTACTATCTGGAAAGGTGGGAAATAACAGACATTATTTGAAAGAAATCGAATTAACAAAAGATCTTAGGAGTAGCAAGGACATTAAAGACCTGGTTTATAATGGAAATGAAGCAAAAATGATCATGGAAAAAATTAATAAAAACCTGGTCGCAATTGGAATAGAACAATAACAAAGAACAAACAATATGGCTGCTGCTGGAGACTTCGTTTATTTATGTTGCGTTCTCCTATATGTTTTTTCTCTGTGGTTTGTCTAGAAAAGCCATAAAGTGAGCTTGGGCTTTCCAAAAGGGGGGCACTGCACCATACCTGCCTACCTACCATTGATAGCTGACCATTGGTGACACCATTTACATTGGTTTAGGGAACATAAAGACAATACAGTAACGTCCATCAATGCAGTGCAGCTTCATCAAAGCAATCACATCCTCTTTGATGACAGTTATATCAGTCTGACAAATGATATTCAGTGCCAGCTGATAAGGAAAGAGGTAGAAACAAGCTATCATCCTATTAACATCAGGGAAAGACACCATTGGGGGGTGCTGGCATGCTTGTATGAGGAGACATTGCGATGAATGGAAGGACAGAGGTTCACTTACTGGAGACTGTCATTGTGATGAAGTTATCCTCTCCTATGTGTGTCTTTTCTGATGTACCACTAATCCCGGCTTTGTTTTTATGGAAAACAATAGATGGCCACACAGAACTCATGCTGTTGAAGACCCCCTGAAATAAAAAGATATCCACAGAATGGATTGGAAAGCATGCTCCCTGATTCAAGTCCCACTGAACATATGTGTGATACTTCAGGGATACACCTGATGCCACAATCTTACCTTCCAAACACCACACAACTGAAACAGATGCTCCTTGAAGAGTAGAAACTCTTACTCAAAGAACTGTTAGACAATTTGGTGCTGATTATCGACAGATGGTGTAATGCTCTCATTGCATTTAAGGAAGGTCATATCTCTTACTAAAGCTCTTTGGTTTGCTGTTCTCCTCCTTGGCCGGACAGTTTTTTTTTTTTTTTGTACTAACACCATTCTGTCAATAAAGCCTTTTGCTGTTCATTATGTCCTGTATGCATCCTGTTGATTTCTTTCTCTACTCTACTTCTTCTCATCTTTGTAGTAGTAGTTAAAAAACTACTACTACATTGTGCCTTGGTGGTATGAATATCATGTCTCCCAGTTTATTTTTAAGAAATTATGGCCAGAATCAGGAAAGTTGCTGAATTTTTGCACGCTAGTGTGTGTGTATATATTCAGAAGGCAGCTAGCATAAATTGTGTTCAAAATTGCATTTCAAAACTAAATTTTAGACATCACAGTTAAAACAAAATCTCTTAGAAGACTGTTTACATAACAAATTTTTATAAACAAAACATATTCTTTATTACCTGTAAAGTTTGAGAAGTCTTTTACATAATTAGTAAACATATTTCTTTGCAGCCATGAGGCACACTCTTCAACAGTAGAATCATGTGTTAATGAGGCAATCTAGGAGAAACAATCTATTTTTAAATATCTAATCTATAAACAAACAAATAATCAATTGTACAGAATGGTTCCAATAATTACTGTAGAGGAATAACAACAGGTTTGATAAAAAATTGAGAGTAGAGAAATTTTCAACACAAAAGTAAATATCATGCACTAGTAATAAATAATCTCAATGGCATATTAAATATATACAGTAACATCTAGATTAAAATTCAGACATAAACATGAAAAATAAAAAATTGAAATAAAAGCCTTACTGGCTGATAAATAGTTAAACAAGAAATAAAGAAAAATATTTGAGACTATGGGTTCTCAAGCAGTATAAAGCAATATTTTTTTACGCCTAACACCAGAAATAAGTAACACACTGCTGTCATCAACTAAACTGTGGAATGTGCTGTAATTTAATTGTAGAAAAGGATTCAAGAGTCTACCCTAAAGTGAGCAGAATCTCAAACTCTGAAAAACAGACTTGCGCTACTCTCCTAGCTAATTTAATGTATAATGAACATGGCTTATATTACTGTTTCAGTAAAGGTGAAGAGTTTTATGTTTATTAACCCATTATCTTATTGTTTTTACTCTCATTTCTACTTTTGTAAGCTTCTACCATGATGAAAATTAATTAACATAAATAAGAAGAGAATTCTTGAAATTAACAGACGGTTTTTGTTAGCTACCAACGAGCTTTTCGAAACTATTTTAGACCAGCTCTTAGCTTTACTTGAATCGGCTTTAGCTAGCCATTTTTGCTCGCGTGATTAGAGGGCCTGAACCAAAGATTAGAGTTGATTTCCTCCATGGGAAATGCATACTTTAATCACATAAATTTCTACATTCTGTTAAATCCTGCAAGAGACGGTGACTTAAATTTTATGTTAATTACATGAGTAAGTTAAAATTTTATAAAAAGGTCCTCCCCCCCAAACCTTCTTCCAAGTTTACAGTTTTTTCTATGGAAGGCTAAGATGAGGCAATATGTTCCTTGTTTACAAGCACTCAGAATTTAAGATTTAAGTAGACAGATTCCGTATATTGGCGCTCAATGTAAATAATGCCTGAAGGCTCTGCAACGTTTAGTTCAGCATCTGTAAATTTACAAATTGAAGGAATGCTCGCAGTCCTGATAGGAGGTGTCAGGTATCTCATAGATGGCATGTGGACTTCGATAAAGCCAGCTGTCAGTGTTAATGGTATGCGTTCTGGAGACCAATGGACCCCCATTCCCTGGTGTTCACCCTCACAATTGTGGTGGAACTGCACAGTTAGTGCCAGACTAATGTGTATGATCAATGCTCAAAGTTTGATATCCCGCCCACTTCAACCTGTACCTATACTGAGTTTCGTAGAAAGTTTGAAAACCCCCTTTCTATTGTATCCGTAGGGCAAGCAAAAGAATATTGCCTTAGAAACACTCATTTTGAAAGGTCCAGAGCTGAGTTTGCATCAGTTGTTCATTAGGTGAACCAGGCAGCAAAAAGTAAAAGTTTGATAGCTTTAAGGTTACCCTAGTGAAAGCATTTCCTGCAGTAAAGGACACGGTTCAGTTGAAGTCGGAGCTATTAAAAAATATCACGTGCTAGGGAAGAAGTCATTACACTAGAATCAGAGAAAATTAAGGCAAATTCATTTTTCTTTCAAATCTTTTCATTTAAAGTTGTAATATTGTTGAAGCTGAATCTTTGAAACGTTCAACAAATTTATTAAATCAAATAACAAATGACTGCAAAATCAGATTCAGAGTACATAAAATACAATGCAAACATAGCGTTTAAAGAAAATACTTGAAACTTCAGCAACTTTCAGCCATTAAAAAAACATTAAAACAGATAACATTCTAAGTATCCCATATCTTATGGATAACAAGTTTCTTCTCAAGAAAACCATTTTTTTGAAATATGATAATACTAGTTACGTTTAAGGTATGTGTTTCATAATTTAGCTGTGAGGCAATAAGAAAACATTAAAGGTATTGGTATTTTCTTACTTGAGTATATGTGAGATATGAAACACAATTGGAAGAGAAAATTGTAAACATTTCACTCTGAACACGTCTAAGCTATTTTCTCCCCCCTTTCTGCATGTCTTCTTGGTGTAACAACAGCACACTTGGTCCGTATTCGAGAGGTCCAGGTTTGAGCCCCAGCGAGGACATTACTCATTTTTCATGTCTCTTGCTTCAAAAAACCCTAACAACAGTACGATGACGCCCCATCTAAGAAAGGCGGTGAAAAATGATTCACCACCAGGATTTGACTATTGGGTACCCTAATCCTCAGTAGCCCTTTAAGAGGAGAAGTATATAAGGTATTTTCTCCCTCCTTTCTCCAAGCCTTCATGGTGTAACCGTAGCTCACTCGGCGCGTATTCGAGAGGTCCAGGTTCGAGTACCGGCGAGGGCATTGCTCATTTTTCATGTTTCCTACTGCAAATAACCTAATGACTCTTCAGTGTCGCCGGAACTAAAAAGGTAGTGGATGATGACTCTTCACCAACAGGATTTGGCGTGTTTTCTGACCCCTTTCTGCATGCCATCATGGTATAATGTTAGCATACTCGGCGTGTATTCGAGAGGTACAGGTTCAAGTCACGGTGAGGCCATTGCTCATTTTTCACTTCTCCAGCATAAAAAAAATCATAATATCTCTAATCACATTAATTCTAGTCGTAAATAAATTTAATAGTTACTTAAACGATACATTCAAAAAATCAGATGGTTGATCCTAGATCGTGTATACGTGAATATTCGCGAGTTTTCTAAAGACGTATTGTAGTTTTTCACAGTTTGCATACTACATACATAGTACCGTAATTTCGCGCGTATAGTCCGCGGACTATCTGTGTTTAAAATGTGAATTTTTGAAGCTGCGGACTATCCACCAGTGCGGATAATACGCTGGTTGTTCACGGTTAAAATTGTTGAAATTTAAAAAAACACGCTGTCGTGAACTGCCGATTATCAAATATAAAAAAAAACATGAGATTCCAAGTATCCTTCGCACTGCTTTAGCACAACTGCCGGGAGGGGGAAAAGTAGTTGATGCGTCAACTCGGTTTTTAGAAGCCATAGTAGCAAGTACCTGGAGTACGAAAAAAAAAAAAAAAAAAGCGTGATTCGTTTACTTATAGCGTGGTTTGGCAACACCGAGTGAGTGGGGTCGAAGGTCACATTTCATTACCACTTATCACGAGGATAGCACGTTGCACAGTATTTTGTTTTCGTAGTTTGTCTTTCGTCTTCGCTAACGTTGATGAAACATCGCCGGAGATTTACTGCTGAGAGGTAGTTGAGAAAACTGAAAAAGATGGAAATAGAGAAGCGGGCCGTTATTGGTTTAATCCTAGTATCCGGTGCACACGGGATTTGACTACTTTTGGCGACTTTATGATGAGCAGTAAAAACGGGACATATACGATGAGTAGTTAACGGGTCATTCAAAGAAAATATATAGTTAAACATAGTATATATGTATATAGTATATATACTATATGTATATAGTATATATATATGTATATGTATATAGTATATATACTATGCGTGTATAGTATATATATAGACGTTCTTTGGATCATTTTTGGTGTTGGCGATAATTTTCAAAGTCGCGCCAAGGCTGCACCGTATACTAGGATTTTACTCCGTTATTTTGAAGTGGACAAGAAAGCGGTGAGAAATTTGCGCAAACAAAAGGATGTGTTTAAAAAGCATGGGAATATTGCCGTATTAAAAAAACGTAATTTCGGACGTATAGTCCGCGGACTATCCGGTGGTGCGGACTATCTGACAATTTTTAAATTTTTTTTTTATATAAAATCGTGTCTGCGGACTATACGATGGTGCGGACTATACGTGCGAAATTACGGTAATTTTAAAAGGCCAGTCTTAATATTAGTCATTTGTGTAAAGGACTCAAAGTTAACCCTTATTTTTAGTTAGTTAGTAGTTTTTATATTTTTATGTCCAGACCACAAGTGGTTGGTCTTTGTATCCCGAAGTGCGGGAGCACCTGTAATATCGTGGAAAATAAAGGATAATTTAACTTTTCTTATCTTGTCATCCTTGTTGTACTCCACAGGACATAGTTTGTAGTCAAACTCACTGTCGAATCAGGACACGTCATGTTTGCCAAACAGATTAAAAGAAAGCCCCAATAGCCTGAAGCGCAGTTACAAGTTTAGTTGATATAATTCAAGTTATAAATTTCCCCAAAAGAGAAAAATATACAAATAAACTTATGAATGAACAAAATTGTATTATACAAATAAACTGTTTTTATTTTTAATAATAAGCAAGCCCTCATTAAAGTTTGATATCTGTCACAAGGTTATGTAGGTTAGGTTAAATGAACATAGTAGAGCACATTAAGATTATTTGCCTAAGGCAAGGGATGCTTCTGTGGAGGACTTAGGAAATTGGCTCATATTTATGTTACACATGATAAAAACCATGCAGCCAGCCCATTTTGGCTGAGCTTGAATCTGGGTCAAACTCCAAGCATTCAGTGGTCTTAATCACTGATTATACAGGGATTACAGGAGATACCTTAACTCTATGATTTGGATATGGAATTTGAACTTTAATAATCATACCCAAAGTTGAAAAGCTAATACCTTTTTTACTGCATATAAATAAATATATTGCCTTGATGAAATTTTGATGCTTGATTCGATTCTTAAGGTCACAATTATAAATATGTAACATTTACAAATGGATAAGTTATTTCACATTATTTTGAAAATAAAGTTTGAAATTATGTTTACTTTGTTAGGATGACTTTCAGTGATTTCCTGAATTTCTGTAGTAGATGTAGCTTGCGGACCATCACAACTATGGCTGTATGGAAGAAGGAAAAATAACTCTGTTTAGAAAAGTAACCAGAGGTTACATAGAAAACTATTCAATATAACAACTAATGAAACATAATTCATGCATTTTGTTTTTTGAAACTGCATTACCAATCATTTTTATGAGAATCCACTAATGATTCTAACTGAGAATTTGGTGAGCAACCACTTGATATAGGAGAACATGGTGTTGAAGTTACTGAAGTATACAATGAAATATTTGACTGTGTTGAATTCCACAGATCAGAATAGCAAAGCTAAAAATGAAACAAAAAATATGATAAGTAGCAACAGTTTAGCATCATCAAAAATTAACACTTGTACTTTAATTTTATAGTATAATCATTTATTTATAAAATGTTTAGTATATATGAATTTTTTTTAACAATACCCATTTCAATAAAAGAAATTTTTTACAAATTCAAGAGCAGCCATTGCTCACATTTACGGACAGTGGGTTACCAAATGGAAAACTGGGTCTCAAAGTAAGGTTTTTGATGTCAGTTACTGGATACTCGAGTTCAAGTGTGAATTTCCAGATTTGAGCAGTCAAACAGATATATAACAGTATACATGGCTAGCAACAAAACCAGCCTAAATACTCTGGCTCTAATGAGCAACAAAATTTAGAGGAAGCAAAATGGAAAGAAGGAAGGCTGACACCAACTCAAATCATAATATGAAAGTTTCTACCAATAATTAACACAGTATTACAATTCATCAAACGAAAACAATATTAATTGCTGTGAAGAAAGAACCAATTACCCAGATGATACGAGGTATTGCTGTACTGTATTTTCTGATGTATAAGAAAAGAAATGCCAGATTCTTTAAACGACTTAATGACATTCTCACCTTTTCTACGTCCAAATATCAAAGCTTTGGATTATGGCTTAATAATAAAGACAGCCCACTTAAATGCCTGGTATATCTAAACTTAACGATTATTAGAGAAAGTTTGGATGTCGATTTACAGGACAAAAAATTATGGTTAAGTTAAAGATTCTGCATTTTTTCTTTGCAATTAGAATTACTTGGTATTACTATTTCTCTATAATCAAAGTCTAAATACCATAAAAAAATTTCTTTTAGATTTTCTATTTATGAAGACTCACGACTTAAATTCAGAATAATATAATATTACCTCCCCTTTTTTAGTGATGTAACTTTTTATTTCAGTCATTTCTGTATGACAAAAATACAGGCATGCATGCAGAATAATAAATAAAATTCTGACATAAATACTAAATTTTTCCAATCCCATCCCACACTTTCAACGAAATTAAACATATATAATTTATATGTATAGAATATTATACTTACATCTCTAAACACAGTATATTCAAACTGAGGATGATATTTTTCTTTGTCAGACTGCAAACGCTTACACATTTTTTCCCTGTCAGTTTTATGTTTCCGGTCTGCTCCTTTTGGCTTGAAGAAACAAACACAATTAACAAAACCATAAACCATCAAAATGCTTTAAGTTAAATCTATGTATAATCTGTATTAACATAATATTCACCTTGAAAACTTTCACCTGGCAGGAAGCTGAATGTAACTTTTGAGAGGTAGAATCATGAGTATATGTTTCAATCAAAATACGAAAGGGAACACCTTTCTCGCCTCCATGCTTTTTTTGAGTAAATTCGGTACTTATGCAATTCAGCTAAAAACAAAGAAAACAGCCTATCACATATCTACATATTTTCAAAGAATGTACATGTAGTTATTTTAAATGTTTGCATGGCTAAATAGCTTTGAATGGTTAAATGTAGACAGCTCCGGTTTAAGAAAGGAATCGAATAAGGTAAGCCCTTCAAACTATGATAATCTGGTTATGTGAAAAACTTTTAGTAAAAATATAAAACTATGCAAAACTTAAAAAACTTTTATACAGGATATCCAGGAACAAATTCCAGTGAGAAAAATTCTAAAAGGAGAAAGGAAAAAATTATTCCACATTATAGGATCAAAATTACTTGAGAAAATATCAATTAAAAGTCTTTGAGAGAGTACACAAATACTACTAAAGATAACTATGCATATAAAAAATAAGTTTTCGGATGTATATTCTTAAAGACAACTTTCTGATTAAGAGACCATATTAAGCAACATTTGTTTTAAATTGTAATTCATAGAAATGCTAAATTCAAAATTTTATATACCATGGAATTCATTTTTATATGGGGCCTGAATCAACAATCTCCTCTTCAGGTGAAAATAGTAAAGTGATTTAAGTCATAAATTTTTTAAATTCTGCATATTCCAGAATGGCCTTTTTCCCCTCCTTAAAAGATAGCATCAGAAGCAAGTTAGTAATTGTATTTTCTTCATCATAGGCTTATTGGAATCTATGCCAACTGCCAACTTTTAAATATAAAAAATCAAGATATTTTCGCACTGTGCATTGATGTAACTTCAGATTGATAAATTTGACTCAGGGTTCCTTTATAACTCATTTTTCTGATTAAAACGCCGATTATAATGGCCAAAAATATTATTATTATACACTAGATGCCTCTTATTGTTATCATGCTTGTCCACAGCTACTTTGATATCCTTAACCGAATGATAACACTAAATGATGAGGAAAAAATTCCCATCAAAATAGCAAGGGAATTTAAATATTTTAATATAAATATGAACAGAAATATATAAGCAGCATTTTAATTAGCAAAAGGCAAAAAATTTTGTTTATGAAACGTTCACAATGTCTTTAATGCAAAAGTTCGTTTATGAACTGTTCATAATGTTTCTGGAAATTGTTTGAACGATGCTCAATCCGTAATGTTAATACTTGACATTCCTCTCTGAAAGAGAAAATGCCAATGAAAAATTTAAAATTAGGGAGGGGGTAACCCTTGTAAGGATCTTAAGTTTTACTAACGTTTATTTTATTTTAAATCTTTACTATCACTTCTTATTTTCTACTTCTGACCAGAATTATAAGCGTTAATGTTTTTATGCAAAGTTTGTCTGGCGAACGCCAAGTATTTAAGTTGTGGCTTTTTGCCAAGCGAGAAAGAGGAAGCAGTTAGTCGAAGCAGGCCGCTTACCTTAGAAGTTTACTCAGTTGCTGGTTGCCGTCCAGGCCAGAGGTTTTAATCCTCTTGATAATTTTTAAACGTATTGTAGTGTTCACAGTTCTCTGTACTACATACGCTTCCTGTTAATATAAGGCCAATCTTCCACGTTTATTATTTTAAAGTTAAATTAGAGTTTAGTTCTATTTTTATATTTTTTCGTTAGACCCCAAGTAGCGGGTCTGTGTATTCCGAAGTACGGAAGTTATTGTAAATAGAGAAAAATAAAGGGTTTTGTATACCCTTCTTGTGTATCCTGTCTACTTCCCACAGTTTTGAACATAGCTTTAGTAAGCTCTCTGTTCCGAGTCAGGTCCTTGCATGTTCCCGAAGAAGGTAAGACGGAACATTGAACCTGATACCCTACCTTCGCTGAGAATTTCATGTACTTTTTTTTTTCAGAAGCAAGGAAAAAGCTGGGAAAAAAATTGCAGAAATTATTTGCTCCTGAAGAAGGACCTGTATCTAACCACATTATAAAACCAACAGAGTTATTCAAAAAGTACGTCAAACTAAGGCTACATTTTTTGGCTTAATTTTAAATGGTTGATTAAAACCAAAGTAAGCTATTTGGTGATTTAGTCCCTTATTTAGAGTCATTTCTCTGTCACATGCAAATTCTTATAATTTATTTTACCTTATTTGATTACTTTAATTCAGTTTAAAAAAATTTATTTTGTAATATGTTGATCATGTTAAACGAATTGTTGATTGCAAAAAGCAAAGTATTTTCCATATTTTCTTACACAAAAGAGCGGAATTTTGGCAATTCGATAACAATATCCAAATAAAAACATTTACCAGCGTTTACTGTATATTAATTTGGTAAATATTTATTCATTATTCCAAATTTTATGCTTTTCGACTAACTTCATTTGGTCTTGTAATTCCTATATAATTTTTACGATGAAAAGTTAAGTAGGAAAGAAACGTTTTCACGTTTTAAAATGTTTTATACATAATAAAGATAACATTAATAATCAATATGCATATAATTGACAGGAGAAATTCAACTTTAATAATCAATATGCATATAATCGACAGAAGAAATTCTGTAATACAGTACTGAGAATGAGAAGCCGAAATTTAATTCATGGGTTCACATATAAATGATGCAGGGTGTTTTCGAAAGTCCAAGATAACAAATGTCATTCTGCAAAACATGAGAACTAAAGTGCATATACAGGTCAGATATTACGAACAAAACGTTCTTTCACGTTCCAAATTAAAGACTAACATTGGTTCTCTTACATTCTAGAACCTGACGTCACTTTAGCACAGCTTCAATTCATTACAGTTTGCAATTAGAATTAGAATTAAACAGTTTCAGGCGCACATTAATTTAAATATTGGTTTTTGTCTATATAAAATTTGGAGGAAAAATATCTAAGCCTCTTTGCTTAATTATTTAATCTCATAAAAAAATATTATTCAATATGACATATAAAATACCGATATTTGAAATTTGACCTAAAATAGACTCTCATCAATTGTAGGCCTTTCATATTGGTCATTGTAATAGAGCGACTGTTATAACAAGTGTCTATTGCGTTAACACTTCTAGCATGTTTTCTTAGAATCTAACTATTTAGATATTCTCTTTCCAAATCAAACAAAATATAAAGGAGGCAGACAACAATCAGCTATTTGACACAAACAATTAATTTTTCCTGAAGCTTTTAACAGTGATATAGACCAAATAAGAATGTTACTTAAATTGAGTTATTTCTAAAAGTTTTTCATAAAGCTGTCTGAAGAAAACATTTTTGTATGCATTTTTGTTAGTTATGTTTTATGTATGAGTACACCTAATCAGAAACGAGCCGAGGTTTTGCCCAAGTACTGAATCTTTGCAAAGTTTGCACGTAAATATATAGAAAATTTTACTTGAATAATTTTCTATACATTAAATAAATGATTTATTAATAAGAAATTTGCCTCTATAAAATCCGTATAAAAATTTATTAGTGTGTTTATTTTACATAAACCTCCCCTCTATGTGGAAGCCGTTTTCATAATATTATGTAATTTATTTTATTGGATGTATATGCACAGAATCCATATGGAGTTAAATAGCTTACAGAGACCTTTCTGAACATTCTGCATTATACAGCAAATGAATTAAAATGTGTCATCTTTCCAAATTTTCTTAAAAAGCTCTTCGGTGAATTCGAAATAGGTATTCAGTTTGCTTTCAGCAGACTGATAATTTTTACAAGAGAAATTTAGGCAAATTCTTTTTAAACAAGTGGTTTTATTTCAGTTTCCTACTATAAAAATAAATATATATTCGCGAATCAAACTCAGAATGTAACTAGGAATTTTCAGCAACCTTACTTTCTCAGCAATTAGTTATGTTTCTAGGGGTAATAAAGTAAAGTGCTTGAACAAGAGATCCATAAAGCATTTAATTTTAATTTGTAATAATACGTTTTCAATACACATGAAATGATTCATAAACCTGTATGGTTTTAATACAATAAAACCACAACTACAAGAAACTGACATCATATACGGTAGATTTTTATTAAAAAAAAATCATATTGGTGATTTTTTTTTACTAAAAGGAAGATTAATCAAACTATAGTTGCATGATAATTAAACTACAATTACAAAAATTAAATTAAAATATGCCTGAAAACAGATATAATATTTTTTTAGTATACCGGTGTTATTTTAATTTTATGTAACTATTTTGTATATTATTTTGTTTTTATATATTTTGTTATTACGATCGAATAATGAATAGGAGTACTTTTTAAGTATAAATCAAAGAAGTAACTTGGCACTTAATTTGAAATGAACTTTGCAAATTAAAAGAGAAATCATAGTATGTTATTTTCAGTTCTCAGTTTTCAAAACATGTCATTTGGAGCGTTTAAGTTTGTTTGCATATTTAATCTATTCATCTTCTGCATTTCCATTAAACCAAATCCAAAAGTCATTCCTAATATTAAACTGAAAATTAAATTTATTAATATGTGTGATTCTTACAGTTTAATATAATATACAGTTCTTACAGTTTAATATAATATTC
This sequence comes from Stegodyphus dumicola, assembly GCF_044657685.1. Classification (NCBI taxonomy): domain Eukaryota; kingdom Metazoa; phylum Arthropoda; class Arachnida; order Araneae; family Eresidae; genus Stegodyphus; species Stegodyphus dumicola. Next base: position 72,152,669 of record NC_140780.1, read on the forward strand.
ACTATAAACGACCTATCCCTTTTCAAATTGTTGGCAACAAATATTATCACCTTGTATTATTTTTAAAGGAATTAAAGAATAAAGATTTCTCATGTATGAATTTGTGTTTCTAGCATTTTGAAAAAACGACCAACGGTACCTAATTAAGCCATTAAATTTTGAATAACGTAGTCCTCCACCCAAATATGTGCACCTGGAAGCCCAAATTTTGAATTTCCAATTTTTCGTATTATTTATTTCATATTTTTAAAATTTAATCAATTTTTGTTTAACAAATTTAACGATATGAAAGCGAGCACTAATACTGTTCGGTGTTACAGTAATACTGTTCGAAAAAAACATTTTTATCTCAGTTCATGAGACTGTTCCCAATCGAAAAATTGCAAGATATTTATTTATCTTTCAGTTTTAATTAAGAAACTCGACTCTATGAAAGCAATATGTTGCTGCTGCCGGGAGTAATTTTTTTTTTTTTAAATCTTTCACTCGTCAGTGTATTGCTCTTCAGTAAAGCCTAAAACACTTTTGTATTTAATCTGGAAAGTTAATAATTAAATAAGTGATTTAAAACCAATAAAAGCAGTTCTTGAGAATATTTTTTTCCTACTTTCCTACGTTTTAATGTAATTGATTTAATAAACATTATTTTAAAATCATGACATGTTTAATTAGAACTATTCAACATTTTTCTGAAATTACATTAGCTGGATTCATTAAAAATAGTTATATACTTTTTTCTTTTTTGATAACTATTAGGCGGCTGGCCACAGGAGAGGCCAGTTTTGAAAGAAATGACGTAGCAAATATAAAAGTATGTATGGCAAACTCAAAACACTCTACCTGGAATTCTAAAAATATGCTGCTTTTTAAATATACTGCGATTTTGTCCTTGAACTGAATTTTATGCAAGCGAAATGAATGCGATACCTACTTAATTAATAACATTAATACATAGAAAGTTAAAAATAAAAAGACACACACACACAAAAGTTAGCCATCTTGTTGAGAAAAGTGAACATTGATATAATGAACTGGGGAAAAACTGAAACGAATAAAAAAATTTACGCCAACACTTAATGTTTCAGTGAGGGTTCTAAACATTTGCTGTTATTCAGCTTTTAAAAATTTTGTGATTTTGGTGTTGAACTGTGGCATAAATGCGAAGAAAACGGGGCTTAATAATTAAGATAAAAAAGATAGGGGAAAAAAAAGTCTGGTTAGCAGGAGTACAACAGACCGGTAGACAACGCCCTCAGTGAGAGCGTAAAAAACCTTAACAAACCCTTCTGCGTTAAAATGTAAAAGCTTTAATTTTTTTTGGAGTATCTAAATTTTTGGGGGGCCTCAAGAAAAGCTTTTGCATAGGGGCCCAAGAGCTCTAGCTACGCCACTGAATATTGGATTTAGGAAAGATTCATCCCCATCCCCTCGGCGATGTTTTAATTCTTATTCTTAAAATCTTTAAATGCAACAAAATGCAAAGATTTTACATGAGGTAAATAATATCTTTGAACTAAACAGATCAAACAATCTTCAGAAATTTCAATTTCAGAAAAAGGTTCAGGGGTTTTAAACTTGATATGTGTTTGCAGACAATTATTTACAGATCTTAAAACTCTAGCAAACACTTGAATTAATTTACCATAATATGTTGTTTTAGATGCCAAAGGGGGTGCATCTTTCGCCAAATCAATAGTCACTATTTCAAAACCTTTCTTTCTTCCCCCCCCCCACGTCTACTTCTTTAGGCAGATTATCAATTTCGCCCCCAACCGGCCAACATTCAGGATCTTCCTTTAGGCACAAAAGCCCCTCCCACCAAATGAAGCAATTATGTCCCAAACAGAACAGCCATGCAACTGTACATCAGCAATATTCATACTCCTCGGGACAGGAATCCATGCCTAAGGGTCTGTCAACTCACGAATTTCTTTAACTCGTTTGGTCAGAAAAACTATCAATTTTTCAGCTCTTTTATCCACCAGATGGCTGCAGAATAATCATACCAAAGTGTTATTTAAGATCTGGTAGACCAAGCACTTTAAAACTAGAATTCACATGCCTAGCACCTATACTATAAGCCATCAAGTCAAATGGTGGCATATTCAGAGGTTTGAGAGGAACTACTCAAGACTTCGCTCTAACAAGAACTACCTTCAACCTTCACATCAGAATTAACTATTGATCCATCAAAGACGCAAGCAGCATATGCCCCTTTGCTAGCATCACTAAAGTTATGCAATTCAGAAAATGAATTAATTGCCATATAATGAGGCTAAATTATACTTTTTAGTTCATGCCCATTTTTATACCATTCTGAGAATTTATTCACAGTATCTGGTGATAACCCACATCCCAAGTTATTTTTCATATCCAAAAAATCTTGCAGTTGTAGCTTCAGAAGCAATTTGTTGGAGTTACCAAGCCAAGAGGATCGAAAATATTTTGCACATTGCCAAAATTAAACTCTTTGCTATTTTCAAGTCACATGTCAATGACTCTAAATTACTACATCTTAAAGTATCATTATTTAAGTCCCAGACTATCTCTAAAATGGAAGTTTCTCCAGAATGTCTGTCAACATGTTTACAAGGAACATTGTTTTCAAAGCCACAGAAATTAAAACAGTCTCTAGACATGATTAACTTTGCCTGTTCTATAAAATGAACTTACTCGTTAATATTAAAAATTCCAGTTACCCGACGGTCCACGTATAATGAGTTTTTAAATTTTTGAGCAGTTTGATCCTACGGTGGAGGGCAACGCAGGGCTAGAACAAACTCCAAATGCAACTCAACAATGTCTATAAATTTCTTCTCCTTCGTTACAAGGGGGCGAATCTATAACAAATCTCTGTCTTAGATGCAACAGATAACATCATAAAAGCGTTTTCAATGTCAACCCTCATACCGATTGGATACATTCTTAACAGATCAAGAATATCAGGTATTATTTCTATCAGATTAACTCCTTTAAATAAATAATCGCTTCAAGGATTTCCCACTCCAATAGCTAAAAACGCCAAAAACTGGGAGAATTTTTGAAGTTTTTAGTCCAAAGGGACAAATTTGCACAGAAGGACTATTAATTTCGTTTTGGCAATTTTCGCGGAATCACTATAAATGTTGATTCATTTTTCAAATTGTTGCCACCAAATATTAGAGCCCTGTATTTTACTTAGAGAAATTAAATAAAGAAGAATACAGCAAAAATGTATACATGTTTCTCGCATTGTGATAAAACAACAGTACCTAGAACCTTCAAATTTAGAATAACGAAGGTTTCCACTCGAATATGGGCCCAAATTTGGAATTTGTTTTATTATCTATTCCATATATTGTAAAACTTTAACGAATTTTTGATTAACACAGTCAACGATTTCAAAGCAAGCAATGGCAACACTGTACAGTAAAAAAAATCTCCAGTGTGTGAGACTGTATCAGAAATTTTAAATATACGCTTATTTTAAAATTATTTTGTGTTATTATGGTTGAACTGAATTTTACGGTTTAAGTGCAAAGAACATGATATTTAATAAATAAGGGTAACACCCAAAATGTTAAAAAAATGCCCCCTTGGGTGTAATGTAAAATCTGAAAGCTTTCAGATTTTTTTTTCTTTTACTACCTAATTTAATCACTAGTTTGCAAGGCAAATGCTTACATTCGTAATTCAATTCAATTTTCGGTACGCGTTCAGTGATACTAATTTTTTCCCATTCCTGGAAAACGTTTTTGATAGCCATATAAAAGTTAATCACATTTTAACTTAAAATCACTTTTTCACACCTTCCCAGGTTAGATCTTGATTATCAGATAAATGTGTAGAATCACATTTACATGGCAGCTCTAGTTCGTAATTTTGATTGGCAAGAACTATAATTTTTTCTTCAATATCAGTTAAGCTACCTTTGTTTGTAAGAGTTTGAAACAAATCAGCTTTTCCTAAAATTTCAAGTTCCCATAATGTGCTCGAAGAAATATTCCTAACATGCACAAGCTTACCAGCAGCCAAGTGGTTCAAAAAAAAAAAAAAAAAAAAAAAAAAAAAAACGCTGAACACTGGTACTTCCGACGTGGGCTTGATTTCAGTAGAACGGGCTGGATGCATTAATGTGTACATGAGCTAGTTTTCCTTAGAATGTCCTCCACGAAGGCATCCCTTCCCTTAGGCAGATAGCCCTAGTGTGTTTTGCCATCATCAACTAAACAGAATCGAATAGTGCATGGAAAAAGTAGCTAAAATGCTATCAACTGCACATGAATTCTGGTTTCCAGTTACGTTAAACAATGTTTTACAGACATCATATTTCAATTTCTTAAAGAAAACAAACATTTTGAATCTTCAAATAAAGAATACAGGTTCTGCTTTATTTCAAATTCAACTATGCACAGCATTTCTAATATAAATGGAAATATTCCATTAAGTACATTTTAAAATACAAACAACAGAAACAGAATAACTGTTTGCAGTGATAGATAAATCCTCCCCCCCCATTGAAAAATGAACAGAGTTCAAAATATTTTGCATTTACTTATTACACTACCGTATATATAAAGATATATATATATATATATACTTAATATTTTGTATTGGTTTGAGAATAATATTACGAAAAAGTGCAAAAATGCTTCGAAAGAAGTTAAATTTATTAAATATTTTGACAAATCAAATTGGAGAACATTCAGTTTGACATTTCTTGAAAATATTGAATTACCACAGATCACATCAAAGTTCTACTGAAATCACTGAAGGGCACCAGATGTCTTTAATTTCAAGTATATGTATGTTTTGTTTGGCATTAGTCATTAAAGGTGCATTGAGAAATTTCCAAATTTAATTATATATTTTAAGTTCTTCAGAAAAGATTTTGTATAAAACTTATACTATATTTAACATAAAGACATTAATACATGTTATTTACAGACATGATATTCCAAACTCGTAACAACTACAAAAGCACTTAGATTCTTTCTTAGCCTGGTAACAAAGAAATGGTTCCAAATGGTCAGTGCCTGCAAAGAGGCTCAGTAATTATTTTATTTTTCTGCTTGATAATAAGCCTGCAATTCTACTACAGAACAAAAATTTAAATGATTTTACTACTGTCGTTTAAGAATTTATTCATTACGTCAAAAAAATTCACACGTAGTTTGGATTGAATTGGGTTATTTAATATTGCAAAGCATATTAGGGCTTTTTGTCGATAGAGAGAGATGCCTTTGTGGATAATTCGAAACTGACAAGTATTGCATTATACATGAAAACCTAATGCAGTTAGCCTGCTCACCAGATGAAACAAAACCTGCAGTGAGCTAGTGTTTTGCAGAATTAGAGAGTTGGTCCCCTCATCAGCAATGGCTAGCCTATTACAAAATCACATCTCGACAAACTTTGGAACACTTTAAACAAAGGCTTAGCATTAATAGCATAGCCATAACAATAATTTCAAATCCAAACATCTGTATTGCAAGTCCCCAAAATACTTCGTTAAGTGTGCGAAACAAAAAGGGTTGGAAATGCCTGGTTAAAAAGTAAATTCAAATTTAGTATCTTCAGAACATTCCAAATTTAGTTTTCTGTAATGAAGTAATAAATAATACTAATATAAATGTATGGTTATAGAGCAGCATAGCATAAGAATATTAAAAGCCAATGAAAATACAGTGATTTCAGAAGTAAACTTATTATAATTTCTACTGATGGTTTATGCCTTACTCTACTTACTAAGGAATGCTAAAGTTCGGAAATGAAATATGAACTGAGTGAAATTATAGGCAGAATAAAATCAATAGACAGTGAAAAACATAACACCTCAGAGTCATTCAATAACAGAGGATAGTGTAACACAGATAAAAAAGTTGACATCATTTAGACATATGACATCTTAAAATAAAAAAACGAGAGTCACTTTAAAAGAGAGAGAACAATACAATGTTCAATTTATATTATAAATTACAATTTATATTATAATTTACATGGATGAATGGTGAATGTGTATAAATTTTTGAAGAAGTATTTAAGGTTCTGTTTAATTCAATATCTTTATTTTTTCTGAAATGATAATTTTTAGTACACAATAAACAATTTCCAACTAAACAGGCTTATGTAAATGCTATGACACTATCCATTCAGCTCCAAAGAACTTGCAGTAATTACAATTCCAAATAAAATATTTCTGGTAAATAAATTAGAAAGATTACTCTGAGATCAGATCTAAAGCTATGTTACTGTAAACATGAGTAAAGCAATATGTGTATATATTTTGGGTATGTTCAGATATACGCTCTGTGCAATTACTGATTACTACCAAAAATAATTATAACTAAAAATCCACCAACAGAATGATAAGAAGTTAATAAACTGGCAGTACATACCATTGACACTAACAGTAAATAACATTCAAAGAAAAAGAAAACTGAAACTATCCATTACAGTCGAAAATTCTGCCTTTCCCAAAAGAGGATGATATATGTGATTGCATTAATTTTACTTACAGCTGCATATGTTACAGATTCAGTTTAATTGGCATCGAAGTAAAATTTCCATACGTAATTAATAATTACATTAAGAAATAAATCCATAAAATACTATTTGTAAGCCTTTTTTTTTAATAATACCCTATTTGCATTTAAAATATCGATTTATAGGGAACAGATACGTATAATCTTGTTAAATAATGTATTAATTAAAGAGTATTAGGAAGTTTTTTTATACACTATGATATAAATAATTATGCTAGTACCTTTAAACAGTTTTATACAGCATCTTAAATGTGTTTTTTTGTGCTAATTTTAATCTTCCTTATTTATGAAGCTGCAGTTATAAAAATTTTTATCTGCAGCAATTTTACGGATTCAGGAAGATGAGCAGTTAGACTAGTTACTTTAATAAAACAAATAACAAAAGTATTTGAGTCTCTTGATTATTACTGATGCATTCACAAAGGATTTTTTCTGTGTAACTATATTGTTGGGGGAGGTTATAAAACCTCAAGGTAAACTGGTATTTCACTTAAGACAAACCAGAGTTCAGTAGTTTTACCCAAGTAGGCACAAATGAAAAAGGTCTTAGTAAAGATGGAAATAATTACTCTTACACACTGCAATGCAATTAAGGGCTTTTAAGAAACAAAAGAATAGAAGGTATAGTTTAAGCCTATTTCACTTTTTAATGTCAACAAAAATTTTCATTATTAAATAATATAAAAGTTATTTCTAAATTTGTAATTAAAAAATTCGATATATACTTTCAGAATAAGTAAAAATCAGTTTGTTCTTGTAAGTGGCTAGATGCATAGAGTTATTAGCAGCACAATATCACAGTATTAAAGTACATGAAAATATTTGCAGCAATTTCAAGGAAGATTTAATAATATTCTGTTCATAGGCTAAGTCTTTTCTGCACTCACTAGGACTAACAAAATTTTTAAGTAATATATGAAATGAGTGCACTTGTATATAGAAAAAAGTCGACAGAAGATAATAAATATTTTCGTCTCAAAGTCAATTTAATAACAGAAAGCAGTAGATGACGGATACACTGAGTTAATTAAATTCATTCAAGTCTAACTTTTTAAAAATAAAAATATGCAAAAAAAAAAAAAAAAAAAAAAAATCTGAAATTTAATATGGATGAATGGTTAAAAGGATATAAATTTTTAAAGAATCATTCAAGGCTCTGTTTGTCCCATGTCTTCATCGCATTAGCATCTTAAATTAACTTTAAAAATATTACAAAACATACTAGAATTTTTACAATACATAAAGAATGCCCATAAAAGTTTCTTCTCAAATTCCAAAACTAAAATTATAATCTAGTATCATGACAGAAAAATGTCACAAATTGTTTGCTCTTCATTTTTTAATGTTCCAGTTTCATTGGCAATTCAAAGATGCAACCAATGTAAATATTCCATAGTTTATCGATTTTGGACTTTATTATATTTATTTGTATAATTAACACTGTTTGGAAATGTTTAACAAATTGTTATTAACTTAGGGATTTTTTTATAAAATGCTATACATTTTAAATCCTCAAACAATTTAAGACTTTTGAACTAGAATAAAAAAACTTACTAAATCTACTATGATTCAACTAAGACAGAAAAGAATATAACATAAAGTTTCCATGTATATTTTAAATACAAGCTATTATATCCACTTTGATATACCTTTAGAAATACACCAACATCTCGACTGCAGTCCCATAAAAACTCGCACACATTGACATTCAAAGGACAACAAGTGGCTTCCAAGATGCCATATGAAAGAGGAAGGTCTATATTTTTAAAGAAAAGATCAAATTATATTAAAGCATATTAAAGAAAAATGAATGCAGGAACTATGAAATGCAATATATATCAAAAGAAAAATTGATATAGTTATCTTTGGTCTCATTTTGATGATACAGATATTTCTACCCAGTGCAATATTTCAGGATGATAATAACTCCACATCTTGTTTGAAGTTTCTCTTAGCAACAGAAAATGATGATTTATGTGCATATAAAAACATACGGCAATCATGTTTTTCAGCAAATACAACTTAACACCACTAATAGTTTTTACCTCTAATACCACACTTTCAACAGTTTAGTATATAAACAAAAAATTCACTTCCTAGATGTGGAACAACGTGCAGGAATGATAATTTCCCCATAAAAACATAAGAAGCTACCAACAAAAACTTTTCTAGGTATTTCACATGCTGCTAAGCAGATTTGCTTGGACAAATTTGATATGGTAAAACATACCAAGGCTTTGAGAAGGGCAGACTCTGCAGCAGACTCCTAAAAAACTGGCCCATATTTACATTAATGTGGAGAAAGGAAAAAAAAAAGAGCTTATGAAGCCAGCCTTTTCAACTGCAGGAAAAAAAGAATCTGGGCAAACTACTATTATTTTTCAGCTTTAATCTCTTGGTCAGTGGTTGGTTTATTGGTGCACAGAATTTAATGTAACTTATTTATCATTTGTGGAAAATTGATTTATCAAATATTTGACTGAACCACAACAATTGACATACTTTGATAAAAGAACAGGATTTGAATGTTATGTAAATGATTGAAAAAACAAGTTGGGAGGCATATCATTCTTACATTACAAAAAATATAACACAACATTTATAACAAATGCATAAAACAAATATGACTGGCAAATTAATTGAACATTAAATGTGAAGAGAAAAGAAAATTACCTTTAAAAATACTCAAAATGACACAAGAAAAATAAGTGCAGTGTATAACAAAATGTAACACAGCAGAGGTTCAAAGTTATCTATTTCTTTATCTTAATATTTCCAATCACAAATCAATACACAATGCAGGAATCATAGTAAGAAATGTCTACAGGTCCATGAGAGACATAAAATACCTTCCAATAGTCATATTTTTTTTTTCTTTTTTCATTTTTGGTTGCAGTCTTATATGTAAAGAAAATTCAATCGGAAGTCACAGGAAACATTTGAAGGTTTCACATTACAATATAAGTATCCTTTAATTATTGGGTTATTTAAAAGTTCCTTCAATTATTGGAAGATGGCAGTACATGGTACTTGTTAAAAAAATCTAATTAATGCTACTAACTCGGTCAGTCATCATGAATCTAAAAGAAAGCATTGTGTGGAATGGCTTATAGAAATGATTTCGGACACACAAGTAAAAAAAAAAATTTCCAATGAGTTACAGATGCACATCACGAACATAAACAGAAGCTTGAGACTACACATTTTAAGTAAAGAGGAAGAATTTTGCATCATAAAGTTACAAAGCAGTCTAGTGTGTCTTTAGGTTTGGGATCCTTTATTTTATTTGATAATGACAAAGCATGCTAGGGCTATCTGCATAAAAGGAGGGATGCCTTGTGGTGGAGTTTCTTAGGAAAACTGGCTAATATTCAGCTTACGCATGGGGAAAACTGAAGTCAACCACAAACTGAAGGCCTCTTTTTAGTTCACACAGCTTAAAACAAGCTACAGCAAGTAAACTGGAATTGTCTAATTTAACTGTGCACATGTCCTTTGAAGACAACTAAAGATGTCAGCCTACAAGCACAAATTTTGCATGTAGTTATGCAAAATTGCAGTGGTACACAAGGAATTTTGCACCAGCAATCACATTTTCTGTTGAAGAAACATTTCATGTCCTGGAAAATTTAATAAACAAATTTTAAGAATTTACCCATTAGAAACCTCACATGACAGAGAAAAAGACATCAGAGACAGTGCCAAAATTAATGTACGGTATGGTTGTTTTATAATCATATCAGTGAAAAAAAAAAAAAAAAAAAAAACTGGAAATACTCTTAGCTCCATCAATGAGCACTATGAATTACCCAACTGGGCTCAAAACCATGTCTATTCACATCTCCACCATACTAAAAAAACCCAGCAAAATTGCACTCTAACGTTGCAGAAATGAAGCATGCAGATTACTTGAAAAGGGATTTCTAGACCAATGGATTAACCAGAGTCAATTTATGTCTTAACCAGTTAGACCATCAACTATCATGCCATATGATATTTTCTGTAAACATAAACTGAAGAAATATGTGTACCATACTCATGGCTAACATGAATGAAGAGAACTTATGACTCACAACATTCATGTAAACATGATGGTGGATGACATGTGAAAGTAGAATATTTACTGGCTATTCTGGACACATATGCCTATGCTGAATGACTTTAAATTGTTTTCTGAAGATTACTTAAATGCATTCTGTGACTTGATTAAATTTACATTTAAATATAAAACTTTTGCATACAAATAAAACATTATATGTTGCTGTTATAGATTTACATGTCTCTGCATATAGTTTTATTTTTTCTATTTTTCAGTCTTAAAATTCAACACTTGAAAACACTTTAGCATTTTACAATATAAGGCAGTACTGTCCTTCCATTTAAATTCATTTTTGGCAAATATGTACTTGTATAGAATTTAAGCATATATCTAAAAAACACACACGCACACAAAATTACATAAAGGACCATACCAATTTCAAGAATTCTTTCACCAGGTCTTTGAGCCTGCCATTCCTTTATTTGCTCCTTTTCCATAAACTGTAAACGCCGTTCTTGAAAACCTACATGGACGACACTCTGAAAGATATTAAAAAAGATATACAAGACTGGAATTTCGAATTGTTAAAATAATTTATAATATTAAGGGAAATAGAATTAATAAAAAGTATTGCTTATTTCAGGAAACAGATATTCTAAAAATACGAGACATTACACTCATACCAAATAGAATAAAACAGTTCAAAGAAAAATCATAACAAACAGATTTTGAATGGTAATACAAATTTTGTGATAATCTATTACATCACAAACTACAAATATTTTTTAAAAACTTTTATGTCGAGCATGTGTATCTTATAAAAATTTACATACAAAAGGCAGCAAAAACTTGTTAAAAGGGACAAAATATCTCAATATTAAGTTAAATTGCCTTATAACTACTGTATTTTATTCTGTTGATAAAAATGCTAAACTCGTCACATTGTCTTCTACATTGTCACATTGTCTGTTTTAATTCTTTATTATCTGAGATGAGAAACTGACAGTAATAACTCATATTGAACATTCCATATATGCTTGAGGAGATTTTCGGTCAGCAGATCTAGATGAGCAGTTAAACTGCATGATGATGTCGGCTCAACGATATTTTTTTTACCAGCTAGTATAGTGATGTGAGCATTCTAAAGAAATGCATGTCTTGTTACATTGCATTAAGGTAAAATAAGGACCATTACAACATTAATACGTTCATTAAGAATCATATTTTCCTTAGAAAGCTTACCTAGTGAGATATAACTTTAAACTGTAACATTATTTTCACCATAAGGATATCTCTCATAGATTAAGAGTGATAGCATGTCTTTGTTCTTTTCATATCTAAAGCACAACAGAAATCATTCTTCAAAGTGAATTTGAACATGGCACCTTTCATGAAATTTCCTGCACGAAATTAAAACTGACATCGATAATTTTATAGCTCCTGAGAAATATGGGCTGGGATGGCTGTTCTGTTTGTTTTCTTAAACAGGTAAGCAAAGAAACTGCTCATCTACCAGATTAGAAGTCCCAAATATTATTTATACTTCTGACATGCTACCAGAAGAATTACGAACTGTTCCTTTAATCTACGTACCACAAAATAATTTACATCCATCCATCTTGCTATCTCTACCTTATTTTAGTTAGCCTCTAATCCATATATACATAGGGTGTTTACACACATTTAGAAAAATTTAAATAAAGAATTTAAAAAAAGCAAATTTTTGGAATAAAAATTTCTGGCAACAGCTTCTTATTTGAAATTCCATAATTCAAAGCACTGTGAAATGCACGATATTAAAATTTTTTAAGTGCAAAAAAGCAACATTATTGTTATTATTATTCAAGCAACAACATTCCATTTTTAATTGGAAAGAGAAAAACCATTAACCATTGCTTCCTCATAGAAAGAAACTTAATACACATATTTAAATTAATAAGAAACAGCGACAATGTCTCAGACCACTTGACAGCTGTTGCATATGCCAGAGGGTTAACTTTTCAGAACTTTCATAGGCTACTTTAAAGCATTACAGATGATTAATACTCAGCCATTCAAATAAATGTATATAAAAGCATACCTGTACATGAAATTTATAACACCTATTCATTTCAAATTAAGTAGATAAAATAATTTGAATATTTAATACATTATTTTCAAGATTCATTTGGTCACATTAACCCTATTTTTATTTCAGAGAAAATCATATATTATTAAGCAGGAGCAGAGAAAAAAATAAATGCCAAACTTTATTGATTATAGGAAGATTAGCATTTGAATTAACCAGAAATTTTCAAGATTATGGGAAACATTGATGCAGTTAATAAATATGAAGAAATATTAATTAGCTGAGACAGTAAATGGACATGAATGCAAAATTTTCATATCCACTTGAATGAAGGATACACAACTGTAAGTATCAAAATCATTAGAAATGGTTATTCATTTTATGTTTTCACAGATTAAATTCTTACACAGTTGAGTTCAAATATTTTCAAATTGGACTAACCTAAAATTTGGAGACTTCTTGTTGCTTATAACAAAATGTCATTCCAAAGCATTGCGCCAATTTGAGATGACTCAAAATAGTACAATTGTTTTCAAAATTCAAATCAAAATTCGATTATAAGTACATAAATGTGAAAAACTGACTTTCTGTACAATGGGCATTTGTTTAAATAACATATGATTTTTATGGAATTGCTGGCAGCATTTGTATTAAGTATTTCCATGAAATGTGGCCAATTTTACAATCCAACCATTCATTAGAAGACATAACTAGCAACATACTCTCAGTATTTTCAAAATTATATAGTAAAATTCATAGGTAAGGGAAAAAAGTCAATTTACTTTAATAGTTTAAAGTATATGCAAAATTCTGTAACTTTAATATGCCCAATTTTGTATATCTGCCATTCACTTAAAAGTAAAACTAGCAATCTAACCTCAGTACTTTCAAAATTTATACTTTGAAATTCATAGCTAAAGGAAAATATCATTTATTGTTTTCTTTAATAAATAATTTAACATCTGTGGAAAACTCTAGAAATTCAGTAAATTATCAAGACCTATCTTACATACATTTTATTAAAGAATTTTGTTCAGACCATAAAAAACAAATTCCTTCAAATAACTGAAAAAAAAAATCACACACTTACTTTAAATATCATATTTTTTTCATATGGAAAGCTTCCAGTTTTCTTTATTCTAACCTCGTAAGGCTGCCCTAAAAGGAAAGAAATGTCCATAGATAAGATTGAAATGTTGAATGTTATGCCAAGCATTATTTTTTGCTCTTTTCTTCTGGAATACTATGTAATCTTAAATCGGATGGACTACTTACTTTTGCCACATAATCACAGATGCCTAAAAACACACATAGAAACGGTATTCACCTCTCAAATGATTCATTCAAGCATTAATTGCTCATGTTTTAAATATTGGTACTGTTAAACTGAAATAATTACAGTTACAAATATATGAAAACTAAAAAAAGTTCATAACTGTATGCATGATAAAATATGATGCAAATGAACGACAACTTTAAGAAAGAAATTAAATTATTCAAACAAGTACAACAATAAATAATGCACGGAATTTCACTTTTGGTACATTTAAGAACTATACCGAATACTGCAAAGAATGCCTCTTATAGTACATTTTATTAGACCTGGAGAGCTTTAACTCAATTTTACACTTATAGCTAAAACTATTTTTACTTGCATTTTATTTTACTCACACATACAGAATATATATAACTTTGCACACATTTTGCTAATTATATGATGAAATGCTAAGTACTTAATAAAAAAATTAGATTTTAAACAATATAATAATTAGTACATAATAAGTGAAATTAAAGATCTAGTATTTAACAGTTAAAGTGGAAAACAAATTCTTCCTTGGGAATTTTTCACATTAGTCAATGTGCAAATTTCCGGGACCACTTAAAGAACAGCTAGCGCTAACAGAGTTGCTAATAATATGGAACTGCAGTATGGCAGGAAACACAAGGATATATGTTTAATTAGTAAATAAGTGACTCTGAACAAAAGGCACTTACAAAAAGCATAAAGGTCTTGAGAGATAAAACTGACATAAATTAAGCATAATCTAGACTCTGAAAGCTACCAAATATAATAACGGATGCTTTTGTGAGAAATTTTGCGCTTCTGCATTTCCGAACAAAATTTCGTATGTATTTCTCTCTGGGATAGTATATTTCCTTGTTTTTTCTCTTTTTTAAATGAAAATACAGAAAATTAATGATAACACCTAAACGGACATTTGAATTTTTGGATAAGAATAAAAACAACAGTTTAAAATATAGGAATAATAAGTAAACACAAAAGCATAAATTACTCACAAGAAAGAAGAAAAAGATTAATCTGCTACAGAAACAGTTTCACCAATTCATCCATAAAAGCTACAAAAGATATTAAAAAAAAAAAAAAAAAAAAAAAAAAAAAAACTCGCTAACTAAATTTTTCATTTTTTTTAATCGTAAAAGTATAACAAACATTTTAGGGGAATAAATCAATCATACTATTTATCAGCATTATAAAATATATCAAATTTCAGGGAACTGACTGAGCGAAGGCGACACAGGTTTAAATAATCTAAATTTGCTGTAACCTTCACAGACATCATTAAGATGTTATCAAACATACACATTCATATTTATAATAATAATTTAATTATTATTGAATAATAAAAATGTTGTCATACATACCAAGAAATGAACATATTACAGGATGAATATTTTCAACAATATTACTTAATGCGCGGTCAGGGAAAAAAAAGGAAATGGAGGAAGAGAGAAACTGCTTCTGTAGCAGAGAATAAATTACTAAATTGCATTAAAAATTATCTAGTTCCCACATTTGAATTTCTTTACTGTATATATATATATAAAGGGATTAGGAATGTTACCCTGGTTATTTCAATATTTTTCATCAAAGTATTTTCTTCCAAATATTCGTATGATGGCCATTTTGTGGAACAAAAATCATACAGTCCTTAGAAATTTCCAGCTATCTGAAACACAACAGTATTCAGAAAACCACAGCAGAATTAAAAACCCAAGCTTCCGATTTAACGTTGAAAAAATTAAAGTAGAAAATTCTGCTGTTGTCAAATACAAGTGCATTTCTAAAAGATTATATTTTGCTTATTGTGTAAATATACTACCAAATTTCTTACCACATAAAAAGTCATACTTAAATTCAGGTAAGATTTGAATCATGTACTTAAATACGATTAGCCAGAATTATGCATTATTTAAACTATTTTAGAAACAAAGAATTTGAAAAATTAATCTTAAATTTATTTTTTTTCTTTCACAGATCACTTACAGCAACAGAATATGAAACATAACTAAGCAATTTCAATTAAGATGAAATCTAAGAATGACAAATTTCTAAGAAAGGGACATAAAGAAATTCAAATATGATGGCACATAAATTAATACTACAATAAATTCTAAATGATTAAAAGTGGTTAACTACAGTTTTAAAAGAAATATGGTTTTTCCCGAGAAAAATAAAAAACTGGACACTTAAAATATTTATATCCTAAATGAAAAGCATAAAAGCAATATTCTTGAAAGGATTACACAGCTGAAAAGAATGAATAAAAATGCCTATTTTAAATTTACATTAAAAATTGACTTTTGTAACTGAAATTATGCATGAACAAACTCCTTGCTTTACAAAGTGAGAAAGGTATTTGGTAGTAAGTGAAACTACCTGAGCTATTTCCAAACACAATCAAATCCTAATTTAATGAATACAGATTTAAAAAAAAAAAAAAAAAAAAAAAAAAACCTATGTTCCCAACAAAAATTAAGCAAAATATCAACCTTATGGATTGTTCAAAATTTCCAACTTTTTCTAATTTTTAAATAACTTTTTTTATAAGTGAGTAGATTTGCTAGTCATCTTTAAACCACATACGAATACTCTTCCAATACAGAAAGGACTTAGCTTCCTTTCAGAAACCGAAACAGTGAAGTCCTCACCCACCACCAAACTATACAAGTGAACTACAGTTTGAGGACGTGAAGAACATTTGATCATTTAGAATGTTGAAGGATCTGGAAATGAAACTGCAGACTATGAAAAATCTCGAAGTTTTTTTTTATGCTATGACTTTTGTCAAACATTCATAGAATGAAATGACATCAAATATCATCAATAAGGAATTTTAAAACTTTGAACTTCTATTAGAAAGACAACTGAAACCATTACTCTGCATTATTGAGTATTCAAAGAAGATGCAGCAACAACAGAATCGAATTCTATACACCGACTAATTTTCAGAAAACGATGTCAATGTCAATTTACAGACGACTGGGTACACTGTGTGAATAATGAAAGAGGCAGTGATTCCTATCTTGAATACATAAAATACTATAATAAATCGGCTTCATGAATGCTCTTTCTAGGTGAGAGACGGAAGTGATTAATGAAGTTAAAACAAAAGTACTTAGCTCTCTTCCAAGAACTCATAAGTAATATGGAGAAAGCTTTGATATATAGAAGGCTTAAATACCAGATTTGTTATTTGAAACAATTTTGTTACAGAAAATAAATGCTTCAAAATTCCATTGTTGTTCTTATTTGCATATACGAGTAATACAACTTTTATTTACTCTCTTTACAGTGACCTTGATCTAAGTACATTACTTTTGTATTTCACTGCATATTTATAAGTCATTCAATGTCTCTTGATTCGACAATATCCAGTTTGCGTTTAGACACAGGTTTCCCCTTACAATACAGCAATTCTAGTTACTCCAGTCTTCGAAATATCACAGCTAGATCAAAAGCTAGAGCAAAATGAAATAAATATATTGTTCCCATAAATTTATAAGGTACGTTCTCCCTCCTTTACGCAAGCCTTCGTGGTGTAACGGTAGTACACTCGGCGCGTATTCGAGAGGTCCAGGTTCGAGTGAGAGCAATTCATATTTTTCATGCTTTCTACTTCAGAATAACCTAAGAATGATTCAGCAGTGATGCCCGAACTAAAAATGTAGTGGACAATAATTAATCACCGCCAGGATTTGGCGATTGGGTTCCCTAATTCCCAGTCGTCACAAAAGGGGGAGTATATAAGGCACTTTCTCCCTCTTTTACGCATGCCTTGGCGGTGTAACCGGTTGCCCACTAGGTGCGTATTTTAGAGGTCCAGGTTCGAGTCCCGGCGAAGGCATTGCTAATTTTTTACTTCTACTGCTTCAAAAATATATAACCTATGCCTCTACAGATTAAAGTACAACATCTATTCTTCTGCATAATACTGGTGATTCTCATATGCTATGTCAGTAATCCTCACAATATAAGCTATGTGCTCAAGTTAAGGCCCTGACCCTTCGTTACCTGTACTTATGAAACGAAAAATCCTTCATTTGATAAATTTTTCTTTTAATTAAAATCTCATAAATGTGTCTGTAAGATGAAGAAACTTTTTCAAAGATAAACTTTCAAAAGCAATTTCAAAGCTTAATTTCAAAACCATACTTATATTTTTTTCAAACCCTATTCCCCAGCAATTTGGCCATAAATTTAATGTGCAAATAGCAGGTTAAATTTCCATTAATATAAAACACACATACATGCAGCACTAACTCCCTTAACGACATCATCTGCCTCAGTTTTACACTTCAAAATATTAAAGGACTAATAAATAATTTTATAGCATTGTATTAATTTGTTTCCTGGTACACAGAAAATACTATATTTATATAACATGCTGGAAAGCTATATGAACATTTAGAGAAAAATATTAGACACCTATAAGACTTTGGTGATAAAAAGATGCTACATTTTTAAAAGCAAAGCTAAACACATTTTTCTTTAAAATATTATTCCCATAGATTTAAAATGGGCGCAATTTTAAATGAGTTTAGAAACAGCCTACTAAAAACTTCCTCACATAAAATATTTAGACTCATGAATAAAAAAAGAAAAAAATAGTATACAATTTAACTCTTCAAATACATGTATGTAAAATCTTATTTACTGCTACATTGTTTTCAATGAAATATTAATACATTTCTTTAGATAAAATTATTTCCACAATATTACCCATAATCTAAAAGTTTTTGACAATATGTATTAAATTAAAAAATAATTGCAATTAATACCAAGGTCAGTTTTTTAAAACCACAGATACAATTATATGATTATTAACTATCATCATTTATTGGCATGGACCGCATGTAAAGTCAGCCGTTAAGTCCGCATTTGTAAATTCTGCCGCTTATTGGATCGCACCTACATCTCCTGAATATAAGTTTCAAAAATTTGTTTCTGAAAATAAGACTGAAAAATCCAGAGAAACAGCCAATTGCAAATAAACAAACATGAATACTTTTTAAAGCATAAATACTGCTTCTCTAACAGAATATTAAAACAATGCTAAAGATTGAATATCCTCAATTACCAGTTTGAGATATTACACATAAGTTCACGTTAAAATGATGTATTTGCTGAAGAAAATACATATTCATGTACAAACACAAAAATACATATAATTCTTGCTTTTGTTGGACAGCAAATACATGTTTATTTTAATAGAATGGTATGAGATAATTTACTGAAAGCAGTGTCCTTCAACAGCTACAAACATTTCCACTTTCCGAATGTACCGAATGGATTCCGCGATAAATAAATTCAGGTTCTTTTAAGGTGATCCACTCATGAAGCCAGTTTTAGAGATTGTTAAAAGATGTCAAGTGTTGTTGAGAAAGGCCGTGCTGAATGATAATCGGAAGAGACGACGTTTGGTGAATATGGCGGGTGGAGTAAGACATCCCATTGAAGTTCCTTCAAAGTTACCTTCGCTCGGTTTGCAGCACGTGGGTTAGCATTCTCATTAAGCAGAATTACTTAGCATGTCTCTGACCATACTGCGAGCGTTTGTCTTTAAGTGCGCAATTCAATTTGAGTAATTGTGCTTCGTTGTTCAGCAGACACCGTTTGACCCGGTTACAGCAGTTCACGGTACATTACACCAAATGCAGAGCATAGTCTTTTTGCCACGGATATTCGTTTTTGACATTGATATTGACGGTTCGCAGCCATGATTTCATGTAAAAATGACTTCCGTTTTTGTCTTTGAAGCAACACTTCACAAATTCCTAAGCGCTTCGGAAAGTCTCTTTCTGTCAATTCATGTGGCACCCAGCTTCCCAACTTCTGAATCATCCCCATTGCTTTTAAACGCTTACTAACAGATCCACATTTAAAGTTTCAGACAAATGAATAAGCGTTTAAGATGAATCTTCTGCCAGTAATGCCTCTAAACTGTCCATCGTCAAACTTTTTCGGTTGACCAGGATGTACTTGTCACTCACATCAAAATCGCTTTCTTTGAATCGTCGGAAACAATCTCTGCACGTTGTTTCCGACAAAACATGTTTTTCATACCCTTCCACTAGCAAACGATGACTTTCCGCCGAGGTATTCTTGAGATGAAAGCAGAAGGGTAACACTTCCTGCAAATGCTGTCTTGTTAGTTCAGTCGCGAAATTACAGTTCAAAGGCATGGACAAAAGTCACACGTTTTAATGAATGGATTTGGAGAAATGGGACAATGAATTAAAAATGTTTACTCTTCAGCTGAACGACTGCAGAGGAGACGTGTTTCTTTAACTATACTGAAGTGGCATTCTTTGCAGAAAATAACATGTCCGTAATTCAGCTGTGAAATCAATGAATTAACAAAGCGATGAAAAGATATAATCGCAATGATGTCAGCCGTATTCTTTATAACATGCAAGGCATTATAACATTAAGCATTCTGCCGCTCGATGCAATTTTTGCAGGTCCTAAAATTCTACAAACTTAGCCGCTCCTAAATTTTGCAGTCCAATGCCTCCACTAAATTCTAAAAATTTTCCTGCTACGGTTTTTTTTTTGGGGGGGAAGGAGGGCGAACCGACACTGATAACATAGCAAATATAGATGCAAGTGGAAATACAAGCACCTTGGTGTACTGCATCTGCTGAATACAAGTTTTGAGACCATGTTTCAGAAAGTTCAATAATAAACTGCTTTAAGCATGGCAGCCTTTAAACAATGATGAAATGCAGGGATTTGAGGGGATCCAGTATCTCCAGCTAACTAGAACTGCAAAACATTTAAAGTTTTCGTGGTTACTGCGGGATATGCAGGTTTCAGAGCTAATGGCAGCAACCACTTCTCGAAGCAGACTGAAGCAACACGTAAAGAACTTTCTAAATGTGACGATGGTGAAAGACAAATTTACTTATACTGCATAAGGAAGAAGTGCTTTTTAATTAAATTAAGAATATAGCACTGGAGAGACAATTTTGAGAAACATTGTGAATATGAGCAAATTCTTTCACGATGACTTCCTGCAAGCCAGTGTTATTTTTTTAGCTTTTACTTCTTATTAAAATGTCATCAAAGCATAGATTTCTAAATTTCGAATACATATTCATTGAATTAAACTTCGTTGACAATTTTGTATGATATTCTCTCTCGAAATTTAATGCTATCATTCGGTTTATGTTATTTCAACAGCCACGAAAAAGCGTGATCACATTAATTGGTGCATATTGTACATAAACACGCATATATGAATATAGGTTGTATTGCCTGGAAAAGTATTCACATACGTAACCTAGACATACTATAAAAATTTTGACTTACATCACAAGAAAAACAGAAAATATCCCAAAGAGGAGGATCGCTTATATGTTATATACGTAACAATAAGCAATTAAATGAAATAAATGTTAAATCAAGCTTTGGATAGCAGCACGTTCATAATGAAGATATGAGTTTCGAAATTACATTCCAATACAAGTACAATTTTAACCATGTAACCTTTCAATTCATGTATTTTCGCCCCTTGTTAAAATTTCAAAAATAAACTAAAATGGCAATAAACAAATTTAAGAATCCACAGTGATTTAGAAAAGAACTCTACCTTAAGAGAGTGCAATGCATTGGGGGTGCGGAAGCAAATTTACCTCGTGCTTCAGAAAACATTTAAGCAGAATATGTCTCAAAGCTGTCAAATGCTAAGAGTGGGGGAACATAAAGTACAGGTTAGGAAAATTGTTCACATCTCTATTTCCATATTGAATTAACTATAACTACTTATAATTACTGATTAACTGACCAAGAGGCTAAAAACGATGAACACTGGTAATTAAGCCCACATTCAAATCTTAGCAAACAAGTTGGCCCCATGGATGTTTCTTTATGTGTAATACGAATACGAACCATTTTTCTATAGAGAAACATAAAGAAAAGGCAATCCTCCGAATTAGGCAGACAGTTTTCAAAAGTCTTAATAAACCATAATGTATTGGTTGCATCGTTTGTTGCTCTTTACCATAGGTAATCACTAGTGTTGACTATATTTGGGCTGTTTATCATTTCACTATGTTAAGCTCACCGTAACTTGGAGCGCATTTAGGAACATGAAATCGGTTTTCCTTCCCCATTCCATTGTAAAAAGTGAGTAACCGAAACTACTGATCCCTGATCAGTGGATATGGCGGCATAACCAGCACTTCTAGTACTTCCCGGAATAGAGTTCTTCAAACCAGATCTGATAATTTCATTGCATTTTCTGAAGCATAATGTTTTGAACATGGGTAGGGGCTTTTCTTAAAATTTCACCTGCGTACAAAGATGTATTTCCCAGGAAAATACAGGTACGCATTCAGCGGTTAAATAAATTTTTTATACTTATTTATTACTAAAATAAATTTCTTACGACATCAAAAACGTTTTCCGCTGAACTTGTGGTTCAGTTTTATAAAATAAGTGTCGGAGCGGGTCTTCTTTGGGCTCCGGCTGAAATTATGATTTAAGTAAAAAATCGAGACTTGCTGGAACCGGGCTCCGACGCAATTTAAAGATCTGGCTATAAATCTTTCATTGCGATAACAGTGCTTCAATCGTCAATAAATTTAAGGAAGGGCGAAATTTTTAATATGTTATAAATAAAAAAAATAAAAAAAAAAATATTGCCATTTTGACTTCGGGACACATTTTAATTTAATGAGGAAGTTATTCAAACAATTTTTCTTGGTACGCTAGAAATAACACGCTTGTTCATATCTTGCAAATCCCAAATCGTGAAGAGTACATTTCGGGGGGGGGGGGAGAAGAGCGGAGATATATGATTAGATAAAAAATATTATTGCGGTAGGAAAGAATTTAAACCAAACTGATGACGTTTAGTGTCTAAGAAATAAGGCAAGAGAGAAAAAAATCGCCAAGTGGTATGGCTTTAACAGAAAAGAACCACTGAATTTTCCGATAAATAGAATATTAATGGGAAGAAATGCAAATAAATGCTAAATGAAGATGATAAAAATCATAAAATTTAATATAACAAGAATTTGAAGATGATAAGTCTTCACTGAGATGACCGTGGCTCAATAATCTATCAAACAACGGACGGCGAAATCTGTAGTACGGTTTTAAATCCAGAAAATACCGTCATCGTTAGTAAAGATAGCAGAAAACAAGTAATTGAGAATGAAAAGGATTGGGTTATTCAGTTACGGCAAAGCACACGAGGGCTATCTGCCTAAAGGGAGGGATGCCTTCGTGGAGGACTTTCTAAAGGAACTGGCTCATGTACACGTTACACATGGGGAAAACCACGAAAACGCCCATGCAGCCAGCCCGTTCGCGGGATTCGAACTTCGGACCGAACTACCAGTGTTCAGCGTCTTTACCGTTCGGCAGCTGGTGGGCTCTCTGAGAATAAAAGATTTCAATTGATAATTTAACGGAAATTTTCGACAAGGCAAATACACAAGTTAAACAGCAGAACTGAACAAGAAATTATGTTTGTCTATAAAATTAAAGAGAAGTAGAATTAACGGAAAAAACGAAATTGCTTAAACAACTTATTGAAAGAAATGTTTAATTAAGCAATATAAACGTTAACACTGAACTTTTTTTGGGGGGGGGGAAGGGGGTACATTTTGATTTCCTTGAGGACGTAAAAATGCTTTATTAGTTTATATCTTTAATTTCATTATTTCTACACCTCATCTGAGTAGATTTAAATTAACGATCTAAAATCCAGGAATTTTCGAATTTATGCGGTTCTTTTTTTCGAATCTCTAACTTTATTAACTCATTTACCATATAATTTCCTCCTCCAATATTTTCATCATCTTCTCGGAATTAAAATATAACTAAGTAGAGGGAATGAACCATAAATGTATGGAGGTGGGTCCCAAAGCTGAAAAGTTTCTGCGATATTGGAAATGAACACTAAGGTTAGTAACAAAATGTTATTCAATCGATAAAAAAAAAAAAAAAAAAAAGATTCACATTTTTAGAAGTTTCTAATACAGGAATTAGAATATTTTAAAATCAGAAAAATCACAGTTTCAAATGGATTTTGATTGGTTTAAGGCTTCATGCGGACTGAATGATGAGGAAGATGAAAAAAGTGAGCATTTCGGAAGAAAGGGATTATAGTACGGAAGTCTTTTTTAATGTTGAATACTGTACACTATTTAATAGGACAGTGCCCAAGAACGGTTTAACTATGGTTCGTTATAAATGCAAGAACAGAAAGTTTTCAAAGAAAAGGATATCTTATTAATTTTGATGATGCAATCATTTAAAGTACTAGTTCCAGTACGTTTTCATATCTCAAACCTAAAAAAATTAGCATATTCTTGCACCCCATAAAGCAGTTAAAATTTTTTTTTTTTTCAAAATAAAATAAAAAAAAAAAAAAAAAAACACTGAAATCAAATTTTAAAAATATATAAAAATGAAACATGGAAATAAGAAAATATTACAAAAATTAATATTTGCATAAATATTTTAAAAAAATTAATGACGTTTGGGTTCCTGTTTACTGGATAAGAGATTTTAACTTAATACATATTCAAATCATGAGACCTCGTTGCTAATAGTAATTAGCATTGTATTATAAATTATTTTCTCCCTCCTTCCAGCGTGCCTTCGTGGTGTAACGGTAGCATACTCAGCGCGTATTCGAGACGTCAAGGTTCGAATCCCAGCGAAGGCATTGCTCATTTTTCACATCTCTTGCTTTAAAGTAAAGTAATGACTCCAAAGTGATACCAAAAATAAAAGGTGGTGGACGATAATTCGTCAACACCAAGATTTGGCGATTGGGTCCCCTAATTCCCAATCACCTTTTAAAAGAGAGAGTATTTTCTCCCTCTTTCCAGGTGTAACGGTAGCACACTAGGCGCGTATTCGAGAGGTCCAGGTTTGAATCCCGCCGAGGGCATTACCAACACCTTCTTAAACAGGTATTTAAGAAGGTGTTGGCATTACTCATTTTTCAAGTTTTCTGCTTTAAAAAAAGTAATGACTCAGAAGTGCATCCAAGCTGTTTCTGAATTTTGGTTTGACTAACAAATGGGCACTAATGTAGCCTCATTAAGCAGTCGCAAATACGAAAAACACAGTTTGTTACTTTTTTACTAAGTTTTGAGAAGATTGCTGAACACAAATATTGTTCCAAAGTACTGCTTTCACGCTGTGTTTCAAGAACACAATTTGTGTGCAGTTCTAAAACTCTTCCATCAGTTTTTCATCATCCAAGATATTACCCATACTAAAAGAATATGAGTTTATGATCCCTGTTTCCTAAGTTTCCAGTTCGCATACTCTATGATACCCATCAAATGACGTTGACAATATTTCCAAATGATCCAAATTTCTTCACATACACGTCACACACCGTCGTTTATAATACGGAAATGTGTTATCAACGCGTGCGCAGGAAATATGTTTTTGCACGCGGACCAAAGTCATGTGTGTTACTTTTAAACAATTACTTAATTTATTTTAAATAAAAAATGAAAATATTATTTCGGGCCTTCTAGGTCGTTACCCTTGGTTGGGAGCTTCTGATTTAAAGCATCTAACCAAATTTTGATGGAGCCGTAAATAATGAAATGCATTTGAATATTAAAAGAAATCCAATCATGTAATAATTTAATAATATTATAAAACTTGAGGAGAAGTATTAATGGCATTTTTAGGAAAAATAAGTATAAATTAACGTTGCTAATCGATAAAATGAAAAACGAATTAGGTTGGATGATAATAATATTTCAACTTTTCATGGCAGAGATGAGCAAAAGCTGAAATCATATGCATAAAATTATTATTGTTCCTGTTCGTCCAATTCAATAAAAAAAGAAAACCGAAAATATGACTGAAAGTCTAACTACTGCACAGGAAATGTGAAAAAATGTGTTAATTTAAAAACAATCAGAATATTTTCAGCAAAAATTAAAACTTTTTTGTGCAATTTCATGTGCAGTATTTCTAATTTCCTACACTTATATTAAAAAAATTCTAATTTTATGGACATTTCTCATGTAAAAAATTGCACATTAATTATAAAGGTTAATGAAAACGTTTTAGGTACAAGGAGTATATAAAAGTCTGAATAACAGGTGTGATGGCATTAAATGAACAAATGCTGCAGAATATGCAACATTCTCTACAAAGGTACATCTAAGGTTTTTTTGTGCACAGAGTACTACTACTACTCAAAGCATTCAGAAAGGTTACCATGTAGTGCACACATCAGTCTGAAATATAATTTATTTGCTGTTATATATACTTTTGCAGATTAAAACTTTTCTGCACAGTCATACGGAGTTACTTTAAAAAAAATGGATGAATGTAATACATACATAAACCGTTAAATTCTAGCTTTGTTCAATTTTATACAATTTCTCATTAACACATATTTTGATATCAGAACCGAGTTCACTGAACTTCCTTAACATCAACTGAACCTCTACTAAAAGTCATAAAATGACCTGTGGACTTTTCTCTTTTAACCAGCTGTATTTTATTCTTAAGAAAAAAAAAATCTGATGTGTACACCACATAACTTCCTTGTACGGAATATTAAATTATACGCATTTTTTTCTTGAATTTCATTTAAATTGATTGGATTAAATTAAATCTACTTCGTCGACAGCGCATAAACCACAATAGAATAAATGCACTCTTTAAAATTCACTATATTTGTTTACTATAACGACACTCTGAATGCACAAAATTTATATCATTTGAAGAATTATCGTTGCCATATGTTCTATTCAAATACTATAATAAAGCTAAAACGATGTATGAAAGAAATTAAGCAAACAAAACAGAAAAGAATTTCACAGACGATTTAGTATTTCTCATTCAATTAATTCAGTTCTCACTTCGCGACAAGGAAAAATACATAAAAACTCAAAATATCTGCATTAAAAATTACGAAGTAAATCTTAAACACTTATTTCCTCGAAAAAATTCCAGAAAAAATTAATCATGATTTAATTCGCAATAATAAATGAAGGCGTTATTTTTGTGTTGGGAAGCTTAGACTCTCTAGATTGGCAACAAATCTACAATTCTGCTGTTTCAAATGTAAACAAATATGTCCGCCACGTTATTTAAAACTTAACCGCACTTAAACAGCATTTAAATTGTTGATAATTGTACAAATATTGCTTCCAGAATTACTAAAGGCATAAAAACCTTAACCAGAAGATAAAAACAACATAATTCAATCATTTTTAAAGCAAAAAAATGTACAATTTACAAACATATAAGAGTAAAGAAACTGAGATCACTGAGCCGGGTAACAGAGTGGATATATATATATATATATATATATATATAAGTATATTTATACAGTCAAAAGTCGTTAATCCGGACTCGTCGGGACTTCGGCGATTCCGGATTATCGATTTTTCCGGATTATAGATCATCAGTTTAAATCTGGTAAAATGGCATGCAGAAATTATAAAATTAAAAATATGAAACCGTAATTTACGAAATAAAGAACAATTATGATCTAAAGGGTATCAAAATTTACAAAAAGAAAGCTTAATATTTATTTGTTTACTTTATTAAACATTTCTTTCAATGTAAGTTGTTTAAGTTGCTTCGTTTTTTACGTGATAATACATTCACTTTAATTCTATAAACAGACATAATTTCTTGTTCAGTTACAAAGTTCCGCTGTTCCAAGTCCTATAATTGCTGTGTCGAGAATACCGACTAATTCGTCAATCGAAATTTTTTGTTTTCAATAACCTCTGTCACTTTCTTCGCTATCGGAAGCGAATTATAATGACGAGGCATTTGATTTAAATCATATCAAAGACGGAGTACATCGAGATGAAATACTACATTGAGTAAGCAATTATAAGCCAAATAAAATAAAAACATCTGCCCTTAAGATAAGGATAGTGCTGACAGATCAACTTCCAATTCATTGCACGCCGCCGCGGCGTTAAAGATAAACAAAGTTTAGATAAACAAACGTTAAAGTTTAGATAAACAAAGGATATGGCTTTATCCATTTTTTGCAGCAATTCCACTTTTTGTTTAATGGACTCCGAAAGATACTTTCGCTTTGTATATCCTTTACATATTAGTAAATATATAACGGAAATTCTATTTGACATAATCGAATGTTCAAACTTACTTTTATGAAATTGCTCTAACAGTCTGCAAAAAATAATAATTCGGATCCAATTCGAAGATTAAGGAACAACGCAATCTGCAACATTAACTGAAATAGATAATTAGATAATTTTAGCTTAGCGCACACGAAAATTCGCAGCGGTAAAGGTCTTACGCGCATGCGTCAACGCGACGCATGCGCAGAAAGTTTGTAGCTTTGAGGTCCGGATTATAGATTATTCCGGATTATGGGTGTCCGAATTAACGACTTTTGACTGTATACGTTTGGTGCGGCCGATTGCAACCAAAATACGAGGTGCACATCTACATGTTATAGCAGTCCTATATACAAAATTTCAACGTTCTGAGGCTACTCGTTTTTGCACGTACGTACATACGTTCGTACAGACGCCACGAAAAATTCTCTTCAGAATTAATTTTAAAGCAGTTTTATAATTTTTTTTGTAGGAAAAGAGTCTTTTATTCTGTCCTTACGTACAGATATCACGCAAAAAAAAAAAAAATCATTAAATTGCATTCGATAGCGGTCAAAATGGATATTTTCGTTGAAATATGTTGCCTGAAACTTTTGCGATTACAATACTTCCTTTTTACTTCGTACAAGGAAGTAAAAAGGATGAAGAAAAGATACAGTGCTTATAATTATTTGGAGTCAGGGTTCCTCATTTTCCCACGCATTGATTAAGGTATATAAGTACTTTAAAATCAGTTAAAAAAGATTCAAACAGGAATACTTCACAAATTAGATAAAAGATAAGTAAACAATGACCTTAGGCGATAAATACGGAAAAGCATGAAAAGACCAAGGAAAAAAAATGTATTCGTGGAGGACTTTCTAAGGTAAACTTGCTCTATTTTTGCACATAGGCTGTATTTTTCCTTTCAGATTAAGCAAACATTTAAGATATAATTCCTGTATAACTAAGGGATTTATTCACACTAGTAGGTAATGTAATCTACTATTAGAACAATCACAGACATATAGGTGAGGTATGCCATATCCATGGAAAAACTTTTTCCCCAAGCCAAACAGTAATATTGGAAATATAAAACGGAAAAAGAAAATGTCAGATTTCCAACAAAATTAGTATCTGAGTATGCAAAACACGAACAAGAAATGATTAATTTTTTTCTGGAAATGTTCCAAATGTGATAAGTCAGGGATAAGAACTTTAATTAGTTTCACGAACAGGGCATGAAAAAATATTTTTAAAGACCTTTTTGAAACTGACACAAAAGATGTATAAACTAAATAACATAATGTAGACTGTATATGCAATTTATCTTTGAACCTCACGTCTCTGCAAAAAAATATCATGTGACAGTAAAGAAATAAACCAAATCAAATGTTTAATGCTAAGGTTAATAAAATAGCAATAAACAATCAAATGTGGTACATTGGGTTTCAAAAACAATGCTCAGTATAAAGAAAAACACGAAAATGAATAATTTGATCACTACAGTTATTTTAGTGTTCCAACTTTACCATGAGTATAGTTTTGACTTTTCAATGTCATTTATTTTTAACAGATAAATTTTAGTATATTTATTACGATGAAATCAAAGATAAAAGTTTATTACGTTTTATCAAAGAAAATAATCAATTTTATAAAATGACAATTTTGATAACCCTTTAGGCGGTCCCTTTAAGCAAAATTTACACTATGCTTGTACATAATGTATCCTTAGATATGCACACATACAAACTGCCAGTGGCTCAATGGATAAGCCAAATTAACAGTGGCAGATTGGTCTGGGTTAGATTCTGGTAGTTGAATGGGATGCTGCATGGATTCTCATGGTTTTCCTCATAAAAATCATGGGCAAGAGTCAACTTTCTTTAAGACAGTCCTTCCTTATTTTTCTTAAGGCATTTGTTTTATGTTCTGTTTCCTTTCTTAGCTGCAATATATGACCTAACCTAAATAAAACTGAGGTTATCCATGCGGAATGCCAAATGGTATTTTTTTGTGAAATAATAACACTGTGAAAAACACTCTGGCTCTCTCAAAACAAGTGCATTCCGAATTTGAATCAATAACTCAATTTAGTAACTAACACTAAAAAGAAATATTAATCATTTTTCAAGTTTTTTGGATCCATCAATCCATCATCATTAAAATGTAAAATAAGAAGCTGAAATTATGTTAACTATGGAAACTAACTGAGATTACTACACATTCAGGCATTGATTTTATATATAAGTTTTATATAATGTATCAAAAGTTTGCAAACGTTATTAAGCAAAACGTTATTAAAAATTTCATTTCGCGAGAAACGCAAAACATTATTAAAATTTTCATTTGGTTTTTTTAACTACAACCAAGAAACTTAACTATATATTGCATTTCGCCTAATACGAGATTTAAAAACTCTGTTAAGCATTTTTATTCATAAAATTCTTCATTCGTATGGCTAGCATTACTTCCTAAAAGTCAGCCTATAACGCATATGTAGTACATAAGTGAAGCAATCCACGGTTAGCAGTTCACACATTTTTGTGCAAGTTTATGCTTCTTTCACTTTCATTTACTCATTTTACAGCACTTTTATTTATCAGATATATAAATAGATATTTTCATGAATTATTCATGATGTAAAACTAGATTTTCAGACAGATTGATTAATTGTAGAAAAATAACTAAAAGCCATCTATCTTTGAAAAGATGCCTTTATGAGAAACTTCTAACGAAAGTTGGCTCATTTTCACATAGCAAAAAGGGAAACATCCCCAAGCCTCATGCAATCACACTGCTTATTCCCCGAAAATAAAACACATAGATGAACTTCCCATATTTTGTGACTGCAACCATTTTGTCACTGATGAACTTTTACCAGATAAAAGCCTGATGCATTAATACAAAGTTATCTCGGTTCAGGAAGAGGTTCTTGTGCACTATGCAAATTAAAGCAAAGACAAACAATATTTTTTAAGAGAAGCATTACTATTCAGAAACAAGTAAATAAGGTGTAATTAGCATATATTAAAAAACCTGCTGGAATAAAGGAAACTAAGAAGTTCATGCAATATCCCATACCAAACTTTAAATATGAACTAACATTAATTACATAAGAAAAGATTAACGATTTGACTCAATTAAACATAAAAGAACAAATTTAAACATGAAAAGAAACTAAGTGACATTTTAATGTACACTGAGGGGGAGAGAAGGAAAGGAACAGTTCTATTCCTTCCGTTCTACTGGACCGATTGACGAAATTCAAATTGCGCTTTTTCATGTCTCGAAAGCGCAACTTAGGATATACATTAGATTTATACATACTAACATAGATATTTTGACACAAAATCGGACTTTTTTTTAAATAAACTACCAATTTTTTTGCATATCTCGATTCAACGACTCAAATTATAACTAAATATTTTGTAAAATTTAGTGCGAAATTTACGGAGAAATTAAAAAATTTAACTTGGCGCATTTTTTCAGTTTGAGCCAAGAATAATTCACTTGGCGAGCTTCTGAATTTATAGCAATCTATCTTCCTTTCCTTTTATTCATTCCAGACGAGCAGAAAAAAGTCATCGTAATCTATCTTCCTTTCCTTTTATTCATTCCAGACGAGCAGAAAAAAATCATCGTTCATACTTTCAAATAATTTTAACAAACTACGTAGGCCATCCAGCGGCCGAGCGGTAAAGACGCTGAACACTGGTAGTTCGGTCTGAGGTTCAAATCCCGCGAACGGGCTGGCTGCATGAGCGTTTTCATGGTTTTCCCCATGTGTAACATGTATACGAGCAAGTTTCCCTTAGAAATCCTCCAGGAAGGCATCCTTCCCTTTAGGAGGCCCACCAGCGGCCGAGCGGTAAAGACGCTGAACACTGGTAGTTCGGTCCGAGGTTCGAATCCCGCGAACGGGCTGGCTGCATGGGCGTTTTCGTGGTTTTCCCCATGTGTAACGTGTATACGAGCCAGTTTCCCTTAGAAAGTCCTCCACGAAGGCATCCCTCCCCTTAGGCAGATAGCCCTAGTGTGCTTTGCCATAATTAAATACACCACCACACCTTCCCTTTAGGCAGATAGCCCTCGTGTGTTTTGGCATAATTGAATAAACCATAACAAACTGCGTAACCACATGTCGTGTTATTATCGCTTTTAACAAATATGCCAAATTTCAAAATGCGCCAATATGTAAATTCACGTATATCTTCGGAAATTTTGAATAAAAAAACTAATTTTTTGCAGGTGTACTTACACTTACTTTAAGATGATGGTAAAACTTTTATAGATTATAATACAAAATTGTTTTCGAAAAATTTATAAAAATTATATAAAAATAAAAATTTTAAAAATAAATCATAAAAAATAAGCGAATTTTATTTGGAATGAACCTAAATTTCGAAATATCAAAGGAAGAATAAAATAAGTTTAATAAAAAAATTGATATCAATAAATATATATCCAATCGAATTAACATTGAGAAGCTAAAATTTTGAGAGCTAATTTTTTAAAACAATACTCATGCGGCTTTCACAAAACTTGGCAAAATTTGAGTCCTAGAAAAGAAATATGGAAAAAAATTGGCATGTCATTTCAGAAAAAGTCTGATTTTGTGTCAAAATACCTATATTAGAACAATACTATATATAAATCTAATACATATCCTAAGTCGCGCTTTCGAACCATGAAAAACGCAAGCTGAATTTCGTCAATCGGCCAATTTGAACGGGAGACATAGAACTATCCCCCGTTTTTTTCTCCCTTTTTTTCTTTCCTTTTTTTTTTTTTTTCACAGTGTATATATCAGGTTAACAATAACTAAATCAATATCCTTCATTTTTAATTTGGAAAAAGTATATATATATATATATATATATATACCTTTGGAAAAAATATATATATATAAATTTGTACTTAAACATACTAATAAAAACTGCATTATTTCTCCTATAACAAATCTCTAAAAATGTGTTGCTACCAAGGGATACAACAATGATTTTGCACTTTACTGACAAGTAAAAATTTAATATTCAAAATACACTCCAAAATAAGGGGCAAATAAAATTTTAAATTTTCACAACTACTGTATTCCCCCCCTTTTTTACTAATTTTTTACCTTCCAAAAATCGAAAGGAGAAAATTACTAATTATGTGAATAATTTTAATTTCCAAAGGACACAGTTACAAGAACATAACAAATGAAACATAGTCATGGAAGACAGGCGATTATCAAAATATATATATTTAAAAAAAAAAAAAAAAAAAAAAAAAAAAAAAAAAAAAAAACTAAACCTTCATTCCAATAAAAATACATAGTAATATTAACATCACACTATCTAACAATGGTATCTACATTTCTACTTCCCTGTAACTTGAATCTTGCCTGTTCTTATTGCTGTCTCTGCTACTTCTTAGGTTTCAAATCATCCATAAATAATTAGTGAAGATGAATGTGAAGCTGACCTAGGAAAATCTTAGAATGAATGTTGGTCCATGTTTGCTTTGCTGTGATTGGTTTGGATCTTGTATGAGGCTGGCATAAAATTCAATATTTAGATGGAAAATGATAAAATGATTGTCACCACCTTTGCAGGTAGTTTGCAAGGGATTGTCACTCAAAAACAATTACTATGAAAGCAATTGCTACATGGACAAATCCACTTTAATATTTAAGGGACCTCATTCTCTGAACATACTGAAGAAAGAGAAAATTATGCAACTATTTAAATTTCTAGAACTCGGAACTAAAATGCTAGGGGAAAAATTACGCAAGTACTTTAGATGACAGTAAGTAAGAATAACAGACATTTAAGCCATGCTCAGAAGAACGAATACTAAATTTGGTGTTTTTTAAAAATAATGAGTTTCATGAAACAGCTTTGTAAAATCTAAAAAATAACAATGTTTCAACATCTTCAATTTAGTAAATCTTTTTGTAAATTGGTGTGCATATATATATATATATATATATATATAAGTCATGTTAAATTTAAAAAAAAAAAAAAACTACAGGTTGAAAGCAACAAAATCCTTTCAAGAATTTTCAGTTATACTTTATTTAAGAATTACGACTTAATTCATAATAATAAGAACGTGTCCTGTTCTTTATTTTTCCTGCTGTACCAAGATATCTGTCCAAAATTTTCCGACAAAAAAATTTCCGATCTATCGTAGATTACTTACTGTCTCTTGAAATCTATTTTAAATGGCACAGCTGAATGGTCAAATGTTGTAGCCCTTTTGTCCAAGATCCTATATAAATTCCAATTCCTTGTACATCACATCAAATGGAAGTAAATTGTTGCACTTATGACAGAGACCATATGCTCTGCAACAGGACTATGAAAATCCCTCTGATCATATGTACCTCTTAGCTCATGCTGTGCTTATCTCCCAAGTTTATTGAAAATAAGCAACAAGAGAAATAACCAGGTATTTCAAAAACTACTGAGAACATTCTGATACCAAAATATTTATTTAATACAACTACTAATCTAATTTTAAATATATTCAGTTAAAGAAGCTTTAACAGCAAATAAGGAAATTCCTTACAGGGTACAAAAGATAAAATCTGTATATATATATATATATATATATAAAGGCTAAAAAAGTTTTCACTTGCTACCAATATTCACTCAGTTCATCATCAATTATATCTCCATGCTCACTCTCACATGCATTCTGAGAAATGGAGGATAATTTAACTTTTTCAAGCAACAAATAAGCTAATAAGCTTCCCAGGATGCTAAATAACACCAGAAATATTTAACCAAAGAAAAATTAAAATACATGGATCTGAATTCATATTTTGCTATAACATTTCACACATATAAAACACAAAACAGACTAAAAATATTTGATAAGAAAGCTTCAAAATTACTTCATTCATAAACTGCAAGTAAATCTGTAATTTAAAACTTTTATTCAGAACACTCACAAACACCAAGCTATATAAATTATTATACAACCATTACTCTTCCTAACAAAATGGAACACAACTAGGGATAAGTATGACATACTAGCAGATTAAAGGAAAGAGTTCCATTCATGAAAATGAGACAAATTACATTACACACTGTTATTGTGACGAAAAGAAAATATTTCATTCATCACCGAATGTGCACTGCTAAAACTGCACATATATTTCTAATTGGGGCAGAACAACTACTCGAAAAGGAGAATCAAGCACACATGAGTGAGGTTGGATTTCATCAAGAATGGTTGCTGTCTTCCACTGTTACTGGTGCAGATGGATGGATACATGAAATGAAAACGAAATTTATCAGTTTTAACCTCAACAACTTACTTTACACCCATTTATAGTTAAGATCGCAGAAATACTTCAGTTACTTATTATCTAACATTTACCATGCTGCACATGCATATAATGCGGCTGTGATGATAAAAAATAATCAATAAAAATAAAATACATAAAATACTGAAGTATAGATTTATAAAGAAGTATAAAAATATATAGTTTTTGCCCACAGTGTTCAAAGTATAAAAAGCAATTTTTAGCTGAAAAAGATAAAATTCTTAAAAAAAAAAAAAAAAAAAAAACTATCCTTAATTTTCATATGTTCGCATATTTCGTATGCATAGCAGTTTAATTACAGTTTGAAATACCTGCACATAATTCAATAAATATAGCACTAACATTCAAGATTTGCTCAGAATTTAAACCTTTTGTCTTTCCAAACTATCTTTTTTATTACTTACAAAGATTAACTTGGTTTAAAGGAATTATTCAGTTAACTTTCGCAAAAATACTCAAGTCTACACATTTTTATCTTTCAAGCTTAGGTATTTAATATCGTAACTATATGTTTTTAAAATGTAAAATTAGCATTGTACATTAACAGGAAGAAGTAATGAAAAGAAAGATGGA
Organism: Stegodyphus dumicola; assembly: GCF_044657685.1. Taxonomy (NCBI): domain Eukaryota; kingdom Metazoa; phylum Arthropoda; class Arachnida; order Araneae; family Eresidae; genus Stegodyphus; species Stegodyphus dumicola. The sequence goes on from NC_140780.1 coordinate 72,188,578, forward strand.
AAGGATACTGATCATGTCAGATTAGATTTTATAAATATATATTTAGTGGAATATAAAAATAACATTTTCGCTCAGCTTCATTATGATTCATGAAATACAAGAAATTTTACATCTATTATGAAAATGAGACACAAACCGTAATTTAAAAAATATAAAAAAGAGCTTAAAAATATTGGTTTTAACTAATTTTGTTTTTCCCGGTGAAAGTTAGTTATGAAAAACTATATAAAGAACATATAAATATTTACAAGTTACAGAACATAAAAACATAGGTTAAGTGGAAATTAAAAAAGGATTTTGTTTTATTATCGTCAAGACAGAAACTTACATGTAGTAAAAAATAAAAACAGCAATGAAATTAGAATAAAGACTTTTATACATGTGTAGTTTTGTTATGCATTGGTTTATTTAATTGATTTATGTGATTATGGCAAAGCCACGGCAGCTTATCTGTATTGTTACACACTGGATAATTAACATAAAATTTGCAAACTTTAATCTAATGCTTAACTTTAGCAAAAATATACTGACACAAGTGCACAAGAATGAAAATGAGTCATTAAAAATTTCATAACTTTAGCAAAAATATATTGACTCAAGTGCTTGAGAATGAAAATTTTAATGATATTAACTGTGGGTCATTAAAAAGAGACAAACTTTGAACAAAGAGAATTTTATTCCTCAAATAAGCTCTGACAATAAAATGATTCTTAGGTTACTGAAACTATTTAAAATTTGATTCTTCATATTTTTTTTATAATACAGTATTGTCAGTAGTAGAAGTATTAAAACAGTTACTGTATATTCTCTACAGATAGCATTCTACAAAAAGACGATATATCCTGAAACTATAATATGCTATACAATATATAAACAATGCTACATGCTACCAATGAAAGCAGAAAAATCCCGATGAAAACAACCCCGAAGTTTAAAGTATTAGAAAATTTTTATCTCATTAAAAAAACTTTAGATCCAGTTGCATAAACTTTTTGACAATGCTTGTTTTACAGCAAGACTGACAGAATGGCTTTCAAAGAAAGAAAAAAGCATTTACAATTAAAGAAACTTTATAAATTATTCATTATGTTTAAGTATAAAACGTTAAAATTCAGGCTTTAAAAAGTAAGTTCCATATATGTCAACCATTGGTGAATGATAATGAAATACTAATCAAAGAAACTAGATGCATGTTTTAAAACCTTATAGGAAGGGGGGAAATGAGAACTTATTAAATAATGATATTAAGTTCATTCCAAACAAGAAAACTTGATTTTAAGTAATATGCTAATTTTAATCAGCTGTCTGCCATCATTTGTAATAATTTTTGCAAATAAAAATAAACAGTGCCTTTTGTCTTATTTGCAACATGAAAAATTTGAAGGAAGAACATTAGCTTTTTTCAGCTGCATTCCAGATGTTTCCTGCAATATGATTTAAAACATTATAATAAATTATTATATTATATTATTAATGGCCATATATCAGAAAATTCTTCAACGAAATCACATTTTTAACAATTCTCAATTATTAATTATATAATCAAAAGAAAGAGAGTAAAACTCACCTTGATTTAAATATGTCAAAGTCTCTTCATTTATCTTTGTTGAAACTGATGTTGGAGCCATAAGAATACAATGAAATGGCGGTGGTGGCCCCTGATTACCTTGATCAACAGTCTGTGGTGCAGGAACAACTGGAAGTTGCACAACTTGTGAAAGAACAGTGTTTATTACTGACCCAGTTGAATAAAAATGGCTACTTGCACGTACCTCTGGAGTAGATAAATTATGTGGACGGCATCTAATTTAAAGTGAATAAAATATTAAAAGTTCACTATTTTTATAATATATTTGAATATGTTTATGATACAATTACATAAATAGTTTAAAATAAAACGTAATGAAGATAAAATAACACACCGAACAAGTATTAATTTAGAATTCAAACTACAAACAACAATGCGCTAATTAATACAATGCTGATTTTTGTTGTTTGAATTCTAAATTAAAGCATAACGGATTATAGGTTTAACTATGTCTTAAGCAAGATTACACATTCAGTATCAATTTACATAAAAATACTGGAGAAACTCAAAATACTGTGGAGGAAGAAAATATTCAACAACTAGCAAACAAGTAAGAAAGCTAGATTTTTTTTTTAACAGCATGGTTTCTCTGACAGCCACTTTTTTTTGGGGGGGAGGGGATGTTATCATAGGAAACAATTAAAGCTTAGAAATCTCTAGAGCATAACCAAAATAGGACATGGAAGGAGACCAAAACATTAACGAAGAAATTGAAATATGAGAATTGTAAAACCAACAAAGGAAAAGTAAATGCTCCCCCTCCCTGGTAAATAATATCTAAAGAAATGGAATATCTTTCTTAATAGCCTAGTTCTAAAACTGCAAAATGGGAAAAAAAAACCTCAAGTCCAATGTTCAAATATTTTTATCAATTAAAATATGGATCAGTTTAAATTCATGTATATTTGAAGATTAATTTATTATTTTATACTTTTAAATTTACACATTGTAAAATACACTCTTTTGCAAATAAATCGAAGCACAATGAAGGAAGTGGTTGTTTTTGATTAAATTGAATATGTGTATAGCTCATACACAGATAATAAAATGATTAAAAAATCAAGGTCACAGTACATGTTCACGGCTTACAATCACCCATTCAGTGCTCAAATTAGTAGTTGATCGAACTGCTCCCGGCGGCAATGCATGCTTGAATTCATCAAGGCAAAGAGTGGTAGAGGTTCCTAATTTCATCCTAAGACACATTCTGCCAGGCATTCAGCAGTTGTCACTCCAGATCTGCGATATTTTGTGGTGCCCGACAGTGGAGTAGCGAGCATAACTGGCACCCGGGGCAAAATACCATTTTGGCGCCCTCCCCTAAAAAAAAGTGATATGATGAAAATCTTGTTTGGAGACCATTTGGCGCCCCTCTTCGAGCGGCACCTGGGGCATCATACAATCCCTTGCCTCCCTCGCTACGCCACTGGTGCCCGAATTTGGCGGCCTACCATATTCTAGACATGCTTGTTGGTGAAAAGTCTTGATGACCTTGCTGACCAAGGAAGAGTATCAACCGCACAGAGACTGTCCAGAGATATGCGAGCGAGATGTGGCCTTGCATTATCTTGTTGGAAAATTGCCCAAGTATGACATGCCACGAAGAGTAATGCAACCGGCCGCTGGATGATATCAACATGTCGTTGAGATGTTAAAGATGTACGGAGGATGACTAAAGATGACCTGCTGTCATAAGAAATAGCGCCCCACACCATCACACCAGGGGTTATGGCTGTATGCCTTTGTATAACAAAACTGATTGGGATTGCTAGCCCTGTCCTCTCCAGACACGAACATGGTGATGACCCCCTGCTTTAAGAGTGAAGCGGGATTCATTGCTGAAAACCATACGATGCCAGTTTGATGGCAGCCATGATGATCGGCTGCAACACCACTCCAGACGACTCCGCCAATGTTGTGGGCTCAAAGCGAAATGTCTTAAAGGCCTCTGTGAGCATAACCCTGCCTCAGGCAAGCGCGTCAGATGGTGGACAGTACCACGGTAGGTATAGACGCGGCTGTAGTGCGTTGAATGGTCGACAATGATACCATTGGGATGGTTTGGACCTGGCAAACAATCATCCTATCTAGCCTTGCATTTGTGCTTTTTGGCCTTCCAGAGCCTTCATTTCATTGGCAATTTCTTTGTAGCAACCATTGCTACCAACATCTTTGCATACCAGTGTCTGTACGCTGCAGGTGGCGGCCTGTTGCTCGGTATGACCACCCAGCTTCACGCAACCCTGCAATGTGATCACGTTCGAAATCGTTTAGTTATCTGTACGGTCTTCATTATAATCGTAATGGTATCTTTAGTTGGTGGAATCTTTAGTTGCTTTAGTTATGGAATTACATAGCAGCAACAAAAAAAAAAAAAAAAAAAAAAGATAAATTTTCCGCCTCTGTTACTAGTTTTATACTTTGTGAATTGCGCACTAGAAATGCGCGCTATGATCGCAATTCCTGTTTATTTGCCTTGAAACTTTGATCATTTACATGTTCAATCAAGATGTTTTTTCATATCAAATTTCATCACGATCGCAAAAGTCCTTCTTGGTGCTTCGATTTTTTTGCAAAAGAGTGCACATCTCAGATAATAAATATAGCTTACAAAAGATAATTTTAATAATGATTAATTAAACTAACATCTTTTAAATCATATCAAAATGCAAGAAGATAGGATCCAGATCACACTACTCTATGTGTCTATCAGCTCAGGCTAGAACAAGGCACTAACATTTTTAGCTGAATTCAGAATGTTGATAACTCTTTCAATATGAAGGGAAACTGTACATTAAGAGTTCATTTTTTTTTTTTATCAGACAGCTGAAGCGGAGCTTTAACATGTCATTCTGAAGTGGTTGAGAAAAACTGTTCATCATAAAAAGCTCATCAGAGGAAGAATAAACAGTTGGGTTATCACAACAATGCACAGTCACAGCGTCCTGAAGATGCAATACTTTTTGATGGAAACAAAATTTACAGTGGCACGTACTTCGTTACAAGCCAAATTTTGAACACTATGATAATTAAGAACATTTTCTAGGTCCAAAGTAGAAGTTAGTAGTTTTAAGACAATAATCTATTTTTCAGGGTGGTTGACAGATGGTACAAGACACAATTGGACAATTACAATCACTTCATAAGCCATATAATTTGTATACAAAGTCAGAAAGGAATTATTCTGGAGAGGGCAGAGACAACATTTAATTCAGACATGTTCCTTTTTTGGTTGTCCTCTTCTAGCTCTATTTTATCAACGATGTTTGACTCTTCCAAATTATTACAGTTCCATAATCTAAATGGCACCAAGATTATTGATAAATTGCTCACATATGTTGCAAACTTTTGCCAAAAGACTGGCAATCTTAATCACAGTCCTATTGGCTCCTGACTCCAAACTAATCTTTGTAATTAGAACTCTGTTTCTTTAAATAACTTTAATGCACATTTTTTAATTCGAAAATAATATTTACTAAAGTTTTTAGCAAATATAAACAATTCTTATAATTGATTTGGTCCATTTTGATGATTGACTATAAGTTTGATAAGAACGTTTTGTTATAAAGCAGTTGTTTGGTGTGGAAAAGGTAATATATCCAATTTTATTGTGTTAATTACCATAAAAGCAAACAGTTAACCATAAATTAATGTATAATAAGTGTTTTTGTAGCTTGCTTAAAAAGTTATCTGATAATGAACGACTTTGACAATTTTGAATATGCTAATTTATCAGAAAGTTTCAATGATGAAAGTTATGATCTCGTGAGTGATGGAAGTGAATCTGAAGCTAATGTTGCCAAGATTTCGGCATTAGCAACAAATCAGTATCAAATTAGCACAAATCAAAAAATAACTTGCACTATACCTATACATTCATTTTCTGTAAAAAAAAAAATAAAAAGACACGCATCTCACGTATGGTGCTGCTAATGGGAATGGAAGAGCAGCGCTACGGTTGTACCAGGAATGGTTTCCGAACAGGCATATGCCAAAGCACACAATGTTCGAGAGGTTGCATCGGTCTCTGTGTGAAAACGGGCCACCTTTGACACTAGGAGTGGAAGAAGTGCGCAACAACCTTGGATTGAAGAATACATCTTGAACACTGTGCATGAATCACCTCAGACAAGTACAAGAGCACGTCGTCTGCAGCTGAGTCATTCCACCGTTTGGAGAGCATTGCATGAAAATGGTTTGCACCCATACTATTTGCAGAGAGTCCAAGCCTTGCAAGAGACAAATTACTCTCTTCGAGTTCATTTCTGTCATTGGTTCTTGCAGCAGTGTGCGGCGCAGGCGGATTTCCCATCGGATGTACTATTCACGGACGAGGCAACTTTCTCACAGGATGGCATCTTCAATAGCCAGAACATGCACATGTGGGCAACTTATAATCCACACGGCACACGTCCAGATGCATTCCAAACCTGCTTCTCCGTGAATGTGTGAGTGGGTATTGTTAATGACTACCTCAGAGGCCCATACCTCTTACCTGCACGTACAAATGACTTATATCATATTTTTCTGCAAGAAGTGCTACCGGAATTGCTACGGGATGTTCCGGCTGTCGTTTGTGATCGCATGTGGTTCCAGCATGATGGTGCACCAGCCCATAACCACGTGCGGGTCCCTAATTACTTGGATGGGACATTTCTGGGCCAATGGATTGGCCATGGTGGACCCATTCAATGGCCACTTCGTTTGCCAGATTTAATCCAGCTTGGATTTTTTTTTATGAGGCCATCTGAAGAGCATCATTTACGAAACTCCCGCTGACTCACTGGAGGACCTCGTTGGCACGACTATCTGTTGCGGCTGCAAGCACGCGCGAAATGCCTGTCATTTTTCAAAATGTTCGTCAATCCCTTCTGCGACGTTACCAAGCATGTATTACTGCTCGTGGTCGCAATTTTGAACATTTATTGTAAATACTGTATTGCCACAAAGAAGCACATTGCGTTGAATTTTGTACATAAAACATTTTTTCCTCTCGTGTTCTTTCTTATGTTCCTGCCTTAATCTGTCACTTTAGACCCTATACTTCTATAAAAAAAAAATGCATGTTTTAGTACGCTCCACCACCCCTCCAAGTTTGTCCCATAATCTTTGAAACACCCTGTATACTTATTAAGGGCTTTTATCCTGATATGCAAAATACTCCAGGATATTATCACAAATACACAGAGGTTAGTGTGGTCATACAAAAAGATTCATGTTACCTCTGTTAAGTGCACTTTTCTAAAATGATGGATTAGCTGTATCATGCTCACACCTTTTTCCAGATAATGACATGATGTGATGTGAATCATATTATACAGTAACCTGCTCATATTTATGAATTAGAATCAGCTTCAATGTTTCTACTCCATATGATATTTTCATGCTAAAAATTACAGAAACTACTTTGTTAAAATAATGAATAAAAAGGAAACAAGGTCTTCTGGTATATAAAGCTTTTTCCTTGCAGCAGAAACAGTTATTGTCTGTATGAAATGATCATTAGTAAGCAGAGAAGCATATTTTTTCCCCCTCAGGTTGAAAGGCCAGAATGATCTTGTTATTTCTGTATGTCAGGTTCATTCTGATTCAACTAACTGCTTACTAATTTAGAGAATCAAGCAAATGACTCCTCTGCAATATTATTTAAATTATTTTTAACATAAAGTTAGCAAGCATTCAAAATTAATGCATATAATACAAACTATGGGATTTACAAATTTATTAAATAACATGCCCAAATGAGTTGCCATTCTCTGAGTAAAATGTCTAGCTTATTTGAATATGGCAAAGGACATGACGGCTATCTGCCCAAGATACCTTTGCATAGGACTTTTTAAGCGAATTTGGCTTTTATTCACATTGCACAATGGGAAACCACAAAAACCTATCATAGTCATACAACCAGCCCATCCTCCTGGGTTCTGACCCAGGTCCAGCTACCAGCAGTCTTAACCACTCACCTACTAGTTAGGGGGCATTTAAAATAATATGTAAGTAGATCAATGACTTCGAATTCTGAATGAAATGACTAGAAAGTAAACTCTCCCGATGGTAAGCCACTGTTTTCAGATAAAACATAAATATTTTTTATAAAGAATAGTAGTGATTTTCACTAATATAGCTGTTTTCTCTAGAATGCATTCTACATTCTTCCAAGATGTTTTTAACAATTATTTTTACAATGCTATAATATCCTTAACTAAGGAGCAGCATCACATATTTACCAAACCCTTAACATCATAGCTAATACTTTTGCCACACTAACAGGTAATGCATTATTTCACAGCTAATACTTTTGTCATACTTTGCCACAATAGGTAACTGCTATTGCTTTTAATACTACAGTAACTGCTCATATATTAACCATTTCTAAAAGTTATTTCAAAATTTGAAACATTCAAAACTGAATATGCAGTAATGCTAAATTTATATTTTTGTGCTACAGCTTTATTTTACTATAAATATATGCACACGAAGCTGAAAAAAAACCTTCAGGAAAAAGCAAGCTAGTTTCTTTAAACTACAGTCAAAAGTCTTTAATCCGGACTAGTCGTGACTTCGGCGATTCCGGATTATCGGTTTTTCTGGATTATAGATCATCAGTTTAAATCTGGTAAGATGGCATGCAGAAATAATAAAATTAAAATATGAAACCGTAATTTATGAAATAAAGAGCAATTATGATCTAAAGGGTATCAAAATTTACAAAAAGAAAGCTTAATATTTATTTGTTTACTTTATTAAACATTTCTTTCAACGCGCGCATGCGTAAAGCATATATTACGCATAGTCGAAATTAGAAAATTGCAACCAGAAAACTACTTAATGTGTATTCATGATATTTATAATGACGAGGAATTTGATTTAAATCATATCAAAGGCGGAGTACATCGAAATGAAATACTACATTTAGAAAGGAATTATAAGCTGAATAAAATAAAAATATCTGCTCTGAAGATAATTATAGTGCTGACAGATCAACTTCCAGTTCACTGCGCGCCGCGATGTCCCCCCCCCGGCCGAACAGCGTGAAATTGATAAACAGATTTCGGAATGGTTAGAGAAACGAAGGATATGCCTTTATCCATTTTTTGCAGCAATTCCACTTTTTGTTTGATGGACATCGAAACATGCTTTCGCTTTGTAGAACCTTTGGCAACTCCAGAATCAGAAATTCTTTTTCACATAATCGATACTTCAAGCTTACTTTTATAAAATAGCTCTAACAGTCTGCAAAAAATAATAAGCGGGATCCAATTAGAAGATTAAGTAACAACGCAATCTGCAACATTAACTGAAATAGATAATTAGATAATTTTAGCTTAGCTTATACCGTCCGTTATATATTAAATGCGTATGCGTAAATGTATTATGCGCATGCGCAGAAAGTTTGTAGCTTTGAGGTCCGGATTATAGATCATTCCGGATTAAAGACTTTTGACTGTACTAACCAGTTACTCATTAAATATCTTGTTCCTTCAATTTAATTTTGTAAAATACACACAGTGTTCAATAAAATTCAACCATTTCTCAAAAAAGAAATGGACAGCTTCTGTAGCTGAAACCATGACATGACCACAGCTGCTAGGAAAAAGAAGGTTCTTAGAATAGACATGATTACATATGCCTTATAGTGAAAACAGAAATGAGAGGTTGTAATAATTTAACATCCTATCAAAAGGGCTTGCAAATACCTCAGCATTGGGATAAATAACTCAAAAAGCAAAATTAATCAAATTCTGTCATTCTAAAGTAGTGAAGACATACTGGATATGTCAAGGAAATGATCACAAGCAGGCAAAATTCCATAAGTATGGTTGTACCATGAAGTGAGTGTGAAGTAAAAGGTTTTCATGAGATGAAACAGCATCTAAGAGCTGTAGGTAGTACAAACCTAGCAACACATAATATCCATATTTCATATAACTATCTACAATGCCACAATCTGCAGCCAAAATAATGCTTGCATCTCCCCATTTTTAATGACATGCCACTACCAGTTCTTTTTTGAATGTGCCCAGGAGCATGTTAATTACATCACTGGGAGAAAAAGAAATCCTCTTACCCTAACCTGAAGTTTCCTTCTACACCATGCTAATAGATGCATGAATATGGCAACCACTGGAATAGGCAATGGACTGGGATAACATGCAAAATACTATATACAATATTTACTCAAAGAAAATTTTAGTAATGGAAAAAATAAAATTTTATATGGAACCAACATGTGAAGCAAATCAAAAACAAATGTAGTGGAATTGGGTGAGGAAAGTATTGGAAAATTAATGCATTTAACTAAAGAAATAATATTTTGTTAATGTGAAAACGTTTAAAGAAATTGAATTTACTAACTAAAGAAGATGCATGGATAACTTTTGCTGACCCACAGTTCAAAACTATTATTAAGTGTCCAATTGTAATTAGCTATCAAAAGTCTATTTCTTCTTTTTGAGCATACGATTCATGTTCCTTAACAAGAAATTTCAGAACTTTTTTCAGTTTGGTTGATATATGTCAAATCACACTGTGATACGTGAAAAATTCCATAAGAATTAAAATCAGGGATGGAATTTTTAAGAATTTACAGAACAGTAAATTTTATTGACAGGTGAGAATGAACTTACAGAGAACAGAGCAATTTCATAATCGAGAGAGAAAAATTTTATAGTTGTCAGATAAATATGAAAAATTTCACTAATACATTGTTGCATGTCTTTGTCTAAATGCAAGTGCTGTCAGCTAAATGTGGTGTCGGCTGCATGTGTTGTTTTCAGAACCGTCGTTGACTAACAGCTGCCAGCGAATTATCATGGACAAAAGTTTTTGTGAGAAAGTAAGATGCTGAAACTGGAGATTATTTGAAAATCTGTGATAAAGCATTTACACTTTAATAGTCATTGAAAAATTAAAGAAGTTCCAAACAACAAATTCCCTATGGACCAGTTTATTCTTTTATGTTGCTGCATAGGCTTTATTTTAAACTGAAAAACTATAATGGGAAAAGCTACTATAAACAATTAAATTAAAACTATAACGAAACATAATGCTTATACATGATTTCCTTTTGTTCTTTTAAATTTCACGAAAAGAAATTTTCAGCAGTTTAAAACTATTAAACATACATATTTCTTGATTGTAGCATCCCCACACACAAAAAATGTAAATTAAAAAATATATAAATAATCAGAAGGCAAACCAAAATACACGAAAAGAAGCTTATCATCATTTAATTTTCCAAAACAACTACATTAATATTTAAAAAACAAAAAGAAAGGTAAATTTTACAGAATTCTAAGAAAAATTCTAAAGAAAAGGAAAAAGTGAAAAATTAAAAAGCATAACTACACAAGCATTCCCATTTTTTGCTGTAGTGCAGCATTACTATTTAATGAACACAACAGTAAGTTCAGAAACATATTAACTCAAAACACACAAAGCTGCAATTAAACTCTTAGTCAAAATTAAAGAATAGTAATCGGAAAAACACTTAGCTGTTTCTTATTGGAAAATAATTAAAAACAGTTTGTACAAAAGCATTATAACATTATTTAACCCTCTGAGTGGCATGACTGCTTCTCATAAGATTTTTTGTTACTTGATATATAGATTAGCTTATAACTTCAGATATTTTGCTTTCTTACTTTCTTTAATAATATAAATGTAATATTAATGAATATAAGTTTATGAAAACAGAGGCTAAAATAAGTAATTATATAAATTTAGCTAATAAATGCTGCACAGATACAGGTCTTCATGACAGATCCAAAAACCCATGCTCTCAGAGGGTTAATGTAAATAACCATGTTTGACAATCAATTAATCTCAAAATATTGAATTTAAAGTATGAATTATGAAAATTTAAAAATGATAGAAATATGATCTTTATTTTGTAACAAATTTTTTAATATGGTGCATGGATCACCTCTCATAAAAATGAAAACTTCGTATCTTTATTTTATAAAATCAACCAAACATCTGACCAAGACCTTGTGGAGTTATATGTCACTCTTCCAACAGCTGCATTTTTCAAATCCTAAAGGGTGCAGGGAGGCACAAGACATGCATCAATTCACAGTCTAAGGTTCAACTGCCACATGCAAAACTGAGTTCAAATTTGGGAAGCAAGCTGGCCTACTCATTCTAGTGATAGCTTCTGTTTTCAAGCATTCTGATGCCAAAGATGCTTTATGTAAATGAGCACTGTCACCCATCAACAAAAATTAGATCCCAAAATACCTCTAAACAGCCTTAATGGATTTCCAATACCTCATCTACATATCTGTGCATTGGCATACATTCACAAGTCTCTATTAAAGAAATGCAGCTCTGTATGGCTATTTTGGATGGTCCTGCCCCAAATTATGAAACTGCTCCTGTAGTGAAAATGGGATCTTTCCTGACAAAGGAATGCAGGTTGCATGTTCCTCGCTCTTCCCCATCAAAACATGTCTAAAATTACACTTCAGGCTACATCTGAACACTTCTTTAAACAAAACAAACCCACTCCTTTTAGCTCTACTGAATGTGACAAGAATAGCATTTTAATTTAAATGGAAAAATTATAATGAAATAGCCGTTATAAAAATTAAAATAAAATTATAATGGAATATAATATGTGAAACACAATTTAAATTTATTCTTTTAAATCTCATGAAAACACAAATTTTCAGCAGTTTAAAAAATATTATACATACATATTTCTTGATTTTAGCATACATATTTAAAAAAAAGAATGCAAATCAGGAATAAGAAGTTTATTACTTAAAACAGCCTCTCTCGAAGATGAAGTGGAAGGGATACAACACATGGGTTTCCTCGTATAAAGTCACCCTTGTGAAACCTTTCTGTAGCAACAGAATGTCTGATTCAAGCTCCTGTGACAGCCAGAAGGTCTACAGCCAACTCTCTTGCATCAGCAAGCAAAACGCATAAATGTATTGGAAGGAAAATCATCAACGTAAAATTTAAAATTAGGCAAAACAAAATTTATGCCAGACCAAGTAAGCAAGTAAACTAAGCTTTTTGCCTAATGTCAACACTCTTGTACTTACTTCACATTTTCTTTCACTGATAATGTAAGAAAACGGTCTTTGGATTGCTCTTGGACACTTGATCAAGTGGTCTACTAATTGATTCATTACTTTTTTATTTGGTTTATTTATCTCATTGCGGCAAAGCACTCAAGCGATATCTGCCTAAGAGGAATGCCTTTATGGGGACTTTTTAGAGGAAACTGCTCAGATCCATGTTACTCATGCAGGAAAACCAACCTTACAGCCTGCCAGCCCACTTGTCAGGTTTTAAACACCAAACTAAACTACCAGTGTTCAGAAACTTTACCACTAAAGGCCTGATTCATTACTTGAAAAGCTAATCCAAGTTCTTGATATGGTACTTGAGCGATATTCAGATCTTAAGAGACTTTCATTTGTGTTTGCCCCTCTTGAGTCTACCAATTAATCATCACTTTTGCCCTTCAATCAAATGATGCATTACACTTCTGAATACAACATGCATTCATTGCACAACACATTAATCAGTAGCCTAATTTATATATTTCATGCAATACATGCAATGCTCCAATTTTGCATTCAGTGTATTCATAATTAATATAAATACCTACACCATTGAAGAATGGTTGAAACTAGACAACATATTTTTAAAATTATCCCTTAATTTTGATGAACAGTGTATTTCGTTAAAAAAAAGAGGGGAAAAACAGTTATTTGAACTATCAGGTTAAAAAATATATGGCACTATTTGGTTTTGAGGACCGTAAAAAAATTGCCATGAAAATGTATGAGCAAAAGCACCAAATCTAGCAAACGCGTCCATTTAACAGCCCGCCAAATCTAGTATACACGCCGATTTCAGATTGCATAAGTTTATATAGTTCTATATTTCTGAAGACACCATTGAAATACTAGTTTAATTTTTAAATCCTTTTTTGATATACTATGGATTTAACAATTTGGGAATTGCCCATGAAGAAAAGTCTGCAATAGAATTTTGGGTAAAGTGCAGAATCACCCACTGCTTAACGCGTTTTTAAGAATTGCACATACTCCGTATCCATGTACACATCGACCTATTTTCACTTAAAAACAAAATCTCAGAATTGCACAAAAATGGCACTGCGCACACCCTTGACTTTATCTATGTACACATCGACTTATTTTCACTGAAAAAGTAAAAGAAAATTGACAAAAATCCAATTGTTTTCACCCTTGTAAAAAGAGGCAAACAAAGAAGTGAGTGATTCTGCACTTTAACGAGATTTTTTTCAAAGAAAAGGCATCATTATAGAAAATTATGTTTGAACAACCAACGAGATGAAACTATGCTTTAGCGATAACTCGGTAGCGAAATAGCGATACAGGCATCCATTCAGTTATGTTTAGCAAATTTTATATGAATTATAATAATGATCTGAAATAGTTATTTACTCTTATGCTTCCATTCAGTCATGTTTAGCCTTTTTTTATATAAATTATAACAATAAAAAAGTATTATATGAAATTAACCTTTCATCTAAATTAAAACATCAATCTTAGATAGTTATTTACTGTACATTTCCTTTCTTGCATTAGTGTTGCCGCAATTATTTTTGCCGGCACTGGCATCAACAATAGTTTGGCAATTTTTTATGGCCCTCAAAAACTGAATAGTACCACATATATCAATTTTATTCTTAGGAGAAATAAGATCATGTATTTGGCAATAGCAACTTCAAAAAGTGAGCCACAAGACAATGCGCAGTGCATCATTATATATGTAAATGCTTGTGTTTGGATTCCTTCTTCCCCCCTTTTTTGTATTACTACTTTATTCTTGCACATGTATTTACATGAAGGTCATTAATTACCTGGATGTTTGGAAATTTTCAGAATGCTCCAGTTCTTTGTTGAAACAAAAACGTTTGACACTATTCGTACAATCAATATCAGTAAGCTGAGAATAACGGATCTTCTTTCCATGTACAAGGCTAAATGGGTAACATTCTATTTGACACTTTGCAGATCCATGCAGGTTGCTAAAATGCGAGGAAAAATTAATAATTAGTGCATATTCTAATTTTGGTATAATTTTTAATATATATATACACACACAGACAAAATAAACATACATATATTTAAAAAAATTAAGTAAATAACTTTTCAAGTCTTAATTTTGCGATTTCCTCTTCTGCGCTAAAACTAGTTACATTCTCAAGTTCTCACTGGTAACAATCTCTTAATTAAATCTTCAGCTACCAGTTGTCAAATGAAAAGTAATTATTTTAATTGTGTGGCCAAACATCCAAGACATTCAGAAATTTCATGAGCCAAAACTAGGTACTTGTACCTTTTTAAAAGTAGCAGGATAGTTTTTATATTGAAAAAAAGTAATTTCAAATAAATTTGTGAATTTAATTTTTAATATAAAGATTAAAGAGTAACTCTTATTGCTCTTTCTCTGGATCCAGGAAAACACATGTTTAATGTACAGAAATTAATTTTTATATGCTAGACTGCTTTTCAAAGTAGAAAACCAAATAGACATTTGTCTTTGAAGATAATTATCAACTCTAATTTTAGTAAGAGTAAATTTAAGCCTCCCCCCCAAAAAAAATAACAGTAATCCAAAGAATCGTGTAATGCAGGGTTTCCCAAATTATGTTTCATGACCTAGTAAAAATTTTTATGGTTTACTGGCAATTTAAACAAACGTTAATCTTAAAATATTTTTCCCTTATCGTGAGTGTAAGAAAAATACATACAAAAATGTAAAACAATAAAAAACGTTTTTAATGAGAAGTGTAACAGTGCTTTTCGTGAACTAGATCTTTCAGATCTGCAAAAGACACCACCTTCAGTTTTAAATCTGGTTTGACATCTATACAGTTTCTGTATTTACTTTTTGGAAGAAAGAGAAAAATGTGTTAGTGTAAGTATCAGAATGCCATTTTAAATAAAAACAAACCTTGCAATGTCTCCAGACAGATCTTGGAGACAGCGAAATGTATCAACAGCAGAGGAAGCCAAGCTGTAAAATTTTTAACTAAGTAAATCAACATGAAATGATTTTAAAAAATTAATAAAGAGACATAATTTAAATACAAAATTATGATAAAACAAAAATAATTTTAATACAGATTTTTATACACAGTAAAAGCAAGAATTTACAACAAATATAACATCTTTCATTTTAAATATCAACATTATCTCATACTTATTTGCGGCTACCCAAATCAAATGGTATTAACATATGCATGAAAACAATGATAACTTATAGGATCAGGGGGTCTCTATTTTGAATCTTCATACAATGTAAATTAATATGTATAAACTTTAATTACATTTGAATAAAACTTACGTTTGCTAAAGTATGAATGGAGAAATTATCTTGCAGAGCTTTTATCAAAATTTTCCTTGAAGAAGTTTAGGATGTGCACAGTACACATAAGCAACTTACAACTAGTTTTTATCAGCCCTTTGAATTATAAAACTTTTATAATATTTTATAAATTATTATTACATTAACCGCTTTGCAGAATATATGTTACTTTACATTAAAATATAGTTAGACATTCTATTTTAAAACATTTAGGCATTAATATGATATTAAAATACATTGTAGTTTCCACTGCATCACTTAATACGTTGGTCACTTCGGTGCTCTTTTATCAATTATTATGCATTATTTAATTATATATTTATAATCCGTGCAAGTATAATTATCAGTGCGAGTATAATTATAATCAAGTAGTGGTGAGCTATAGGGGTTCAAGTGAGCCCTTTGTTAAATTTATCTTTCATTTGCAAGTCTTTTCTTCTTTTCATTTGCTTGTTTATTCATTCTGAGAAAAACAGATGTCTTGCATGACATAAGCTTACTTTGGCTTTGTAAGTCGGCCTTTGTTACCCTTTTCTTTCTGGGAATAAGGATCTCATCCACTTTCAGTCAAACTTGTAGCACATAATTTAAAATTTAAGCAAGTCCTGGAAAGTACTACTTGTTTGCAATAAATTTGTGACTGGATATTAGATTATTTAACATCAAGATAATAATATAAAGTCCCCCTCTTTTTTTTTGTTAAGAGATGTCAATAAATAGTTATTGCGAAATTAAAATTTGAATCAAGGTCATTGAACCTAAATGTGCAAGAGGTAACATGTTCATGATCAAAAACAGAAAAAAGGACACAATAATTTTGATATTAAAGCAAGAAATAAAAATTTATTATTTTCAGGATTTCACTAAGATGGCTTTAACAGGAAAAATTGTATATGAAAACGAAATTTTGAATAGTGCTGAAAAGCTAAGTCATTATAGAGTCTACTGCTAGCAGTGCTGAAGCTGAATGAGCTTTCAGATCCATAAACAGTATTTCCACAAGATCATCTTTGATTATGCAACATCTTTCAGATTTAATGACAACTTTTTCTTAAATAATAAGCCTTATATAAAATATTTCTTAAAAAATCATCATTCTGCCTCAGAACCTCCTAGAAAATCAATGTGAAAGAAAAATAAAATAACATATTCCCATATGTTAATTCAATAAGTGCTATAGGGAGTACAAACTGTCACACATAATTAATCTAGCATGATTTGTTTTACATAATTTCTGCGATATTAATTTTTTTTAATTATTATAAAGATGTCTTTTCCTTTTAAAATGCTTTATTGTTAATGCACAAGTATTTGTACTGCCTATTTTTGTAAAAAGTAAAATCTATAATTAGAATTTGATATTTGTTTTTCAAGATAAAGTGCAAGTACTTAGTTAAAGTTTTTATCGCTCCCTATTGGTTACATGCCTTGATTAAAACAATATGTGCTATATAGGATTTTTTAAACACACAGGCTGAATTTGATTTCCTGACAGATAAAATTCTAGTAACAGATGTTTTTGGTACATTATTCAACAGCTTTGAAATACTTTTGCATAATACCAATACAAAATATTTATGTATTTTAAATAAGCAAATTTTCTGGAAATGCTAAATATTTCTGAACACTGTTATTAACTTTTAGCAGTATTGCTCAACATTTCAGGCCCATCTAATATAATATAAAATTCTGTTAAAGCTGTTACTTATTAACAAAACTGTTTTAACCTACATTCCAAAAAAGAAAAAAGTATAAATAAAAAAAGGAAAATATTTATACCAAAAACAACAAAATAAAAAAATACATAAGATTTTCAGGCTAATCTTTGGAATATGGTAACAGGTAGTTTGGTGACATTTTGGTAAGGCGATAAAGGTTACTAGCTAGGACTTTAGCAGTGTACATGGATAAAGTCAAGAGTGTGTGCAATGCCATTTTTGTGCAATTCTGGGGGTTTTTTTAAGTGAAAATAGGTCGACGTGGACATGGATGACACCGTGTACGTGCAATTCCTAAAAACGTGGCAAGCAGTGGGCGATTTTGCACTTTCTCCCAATTTCGCACCTAATTTTCATCATGATTAAGCACCATAAAAGTTCTAGCATAAGCGTAATTCGGCAAGCAGATTGTTGGAAAAAAATGCCTTTACTTCGTAAAAACAAAATGGCGTCAAAAAAAAAAAAAAAAAAAAAAACTAGCAGGTTGCTGTAGCAGGGTTGGTCGCCAAGTTACCATAATCTGAAGATTAACCGATTTTCATCACAAAACTTAAAATATAAATTTGGAAATTTTATTTACCTGCCCCTTGCATCTTCTTTACGAGCAGAAATTTCAGGCACAGCAAATACTGAGGAGCTAGAATATAAAGATTTTAAATAATTTTTAACTATCTTATAAAATAAAATAGAATTATTTAAATGAACAAATAAAAAGATTTGGATGGTAAGTTTCAAATTATGTTTTGTTTCAGAATATAAATATATTTTACATAGTCTGCAATGCTAACATAGTATAATTGAACTAACATAGTATAACATAATAGACTAACATAGTATAGTCTGCAATGCTAACATAGTATAATTGAACTAAATAATACCGTAATATTGTATAATTGAAATAACATAGTAACAGCATAGCATAATTTTAATAAATATAGCATAACTGAAAATGTGATGTTTCATGGGGAAAGCGCAGAATCACCCACTGCTTGGCATGTTTTTAAGAATTGCACAAACTTGGTATCTATGTACACATCGACCAATTTTCACTTAAAAAAACATCAGAGAATTGCACAAATTCGGCATTGCGACCTCCCTTGACTTTCTCCATGTACACATTGATGTATTTTCACTTAAAAAGTCAAAGAAAATTGACAAAAATTCAATTCTTACTCTTGTAAAAAGCGCGAAACATAACACGCCAAATAAGTGGGCGATTTTGCACTTTACACATGTTTCACTCTTATGAAACTTAAGGGAGGCATACTATTTTTACATACCTCATGTTATTTGACGAAGTGCAAAGGTCAGCTTCCAAGCCTGACAAACTACGATCAAAATCAACGGACAAAACATCATGCACTTCATCAGGCACACACCATTGATTTGTTGATGACATTCCTTCTAGAAATGAAACCTATCAAGAACAAATATATTCCACTAAAAATTATATAACTGATAAATGGAAAGGTAAAAAGAATACTAAGAGTGCAACTAATGTTTTGAATAGTTATGGCAGAAAGCACCGAATGTTTCTTATTAAACATACCCATAACTTTACACATATACTTGCTTTTCAAAATCATGTAGCAGATCAATTTGAGAGATGCATGTATACATGCACTTTTGATAATATACATATATAATACTGGAGGTAAACATATATATATATATTTGCATATTTGATATATATATATATATATATAAACAGCACATACAACTATAAAATTACACTGTATAGAAGCACAGAAGATTAAATAATCATTGTGAATGTGCTATACTTAAAAGTGACCTGGTAAACCAATTTAAAAAAAAAAAAAAATTGATTTCGGGTATGTTCTGATTTTGACACTGTACTGATTAAAAACGAAAGACTTGTTGAATTCATAATTAAAATTTCTACTAGAGCTATGAAAATACAACAACCCATTCGCTATTTATCTCTATCTCTCAAAGATGCTGGAAAAATTGGTTAAAGATACTTTTTTTTAAAGCCATAATTTTTTATTAGGCTTTATTCGAAATACTGAGTTCAGAATACAGCGATAATCTTCCTAGTTTATAGATACACTATCCCTCACCATTTAAGACCTACACAGCTTAACAATACTGGGAACTACAATAGTATACTTAACAGTACAAAAGTGTATTGATAATCCTCAATCTAAAGATAGCTAGTAAAATTTTATATATTTTTAAATGAAATATTACATAAAAGAAATTAATAAATATGAAGTAAAACATTATGAATTGTATGTTTATTGCCATGAAGAAGAGTACAATAAATTTCTTTTCTCTTTTGGGAGCTTTTCATATGCAAAAAGCCATTTAGTACGAGATTAATTATTACTTAATGCAAATAAAAATATTCTGTTCATTTGTTACTGAAAAATTTTAAGCAGTTAAAAACACTTCTAGGCCATCATTTTTCACTACTTATTTCATAACTTTTTGCTACTTACTTCTGTAACATATCCACACACATTACAAGAATTTTCATTTATTATGATATTGTATTTGGATGCAATCTTTCCCTTGTGCCCCCAAAGATAAAATCAATGAAAAGACATAGATATATTTTTATGGTTATATACTTCATATATTTAATTCATGGATATTCGTATTTGTCATAGACATCATATAATATACATATCTATGTACGCTAAAAAACAAACAAGAAATCTGGTCATTTCAAAAAGTCTGCAAAATACACAAGTTACTTTAATATCATTTGTAATAATGTCATTCATAATATCATTGTAAGATAGCCTAATCTCAGATAATATAATTTTAAAATTAGTTTTTATCATGCTTAACATAACACTGGTTTACACATATATCTACTAAAAACTTGAAATTAAGAAACTGCATTAAATATTTTAGTACTTCTAACAAGAGGAAAGCAATACATACCTGAGATTTACGAAGCATAATTTTTGAACTTGTATACTTTCATGATGAGGAATAAATCCTCTACGCTGAAGTTTATTAGGAAACAGAAATAAACTGACACGATGAAAATATTAACCAAGACATCAACAAACAGAATGAGTCTCTGTAGAAGGAATGGATCATAAGCAAGTCTTTAATTTTAAAATACATGCGTAACCTTAAAGTTCTAACCCACAAAAAAATAGAGAGAAAAGAAATTTAAAGTCTGGTAGTCAAGTTAACTTCAGCGGTAATACGAACGAATTATAAATAAGTAAAAAAACTGCACTCCACTAAGCTAAAACTATGGTTCGGACTCGATTGCGCAATCTCAAGTTGGCACAATAACGGCTGCACAATTTCCGTGCACGTGCGTTTCGGCTGCTTCTGTCCAAGTGACGTGACGAAACGTGTGCTTCTACTTCTCTGCTTCATGCGCGATTTCTGACTGGTGAGTAGTTTTAGAAGGGAAGAATGACAGGCGGAGCTTGATGTCATAACTGTTGCGTTGTGCGCTGTTTTGCGCTTTTCGTTTCTCTCTGTATGAGGGCGTTTTCTTGCCGAAACAATTTTTCGTGTTTCAAGAGTTGGAGGTACAATATCAACCTTTCAAATAGTTGTGTATATTCCCTTTGTAGTTTTATTATTAAATACTGCCAGGATAATGACAGGTTTTATATATATAAATGTTTATGGGCCCGGAATGCATAAAAATTAAATTTGAATACATATACATATAAATGTTAATGGCCCCAGAATGCATAAAAATTAAATTTGACATGAAAGTTGACAAATGATGCAAGTTGCTTTATGATATTAGATTAAAGGAAAATAAAGGCAATTATTGATTGAAACGCTAAAAATAATTATACATTAGAGATTTTGTTATTATATCACATAAAAATAATAATAATAATAATTGGACCTCATTCTTTATGTCTTCTTATGTTGAAAACTTAGCCACTTTGTATTCGATTTTCGAGTATTAAATTACTAAAACTAAACTATTAAATGCAAATTACTAAAATTATATTGTTATTTACTTCTTAAAGTCTCGTATTGACAGCACTTTTCTTCGTATATACCCTTATACTTTCAAATTGTCAATGAATATAATATTGGAAATTACATTATTATTAATATTATATTTTTCACAATCATATATAAATTACTTTGGGGAGTAGAAATACTGTTTTTAAAATGTTAAATCAGCTGGGATTTTTAAAAAGATCATAAATTTAGAGTGAAGGTTAGGTTCTTACAGAGCTAAAAAACTATTATGCTTCTTAGAAGCTCTCAGTGTATTCACGTGCATGTTAATGTCAGTAATTTAAGTTTGTGCTATAGCTGAGCATTGTAAAAAGTATGGCATTTCAGGTTTTCAATTAACTAATTTTATATTAAATAAATGCAGGTATTTACTTTTAGCAAAGTAATAAATGAATGAGTCTTAAATTATTAAATTTTATAAACTTTACCTAATTCTAGTTTTTTGAAGTTCTTCAGTCAGCAAACAAACAGTATATATTATTAAGAATTTTCACGTTAGAAATGTCCACATTGGAGTCTTACCAATATTTTGGACTGCTACGATACGTTAGGTAATGCTAACAGGGCATTTATCATCCACTTAGCCTAGCAAATGATTCCATTCCTAGAGATATAAAATCTTTAAATTCTTCCTAACCTGGAAAAAAATAAGTCCTCAGAGTCCTGTTATAGCATATTTTATTTACCTTTCAAAGTGTAACTGTAATTGCTTTACAAACTGAACGATTTTAAAACAATAAAGGTCTTCCTTAAACATTTATGTTTTTTTTAAATAATATATTTGATTGATATAATTTACATTTAATGATATAATTTATAAGATGATCAATTAGTAATTTTATGAACATTTGCACCATTCTTTAATTAATGAAAGATGTGTTTGACACCATATATTACCTAAGTCGGCACAGAATAAATGCTTGATTTTGTTTAAAATTTATGCGCACTTTTTAAAATTATTTTGTGAGGATATTTCCTGTTGAAAATTTTGCCGAACATTTTTCTCCAAGAAATGTTTTTGGAAACTTATGTTGCTTACTAAAAATATATTTGTTCTGTTTTTTAATGATTCCAATTAATGAAATATTTTATTTAACCTTTTACATGGCTATGAGTAGTATGAAACGAAGGGTTCAGCCACAGTACTATTTCAAACTCGCAGGTGGAGCAAGTTCGCAAGAGAAACTCGCACAGGGAGCGACGATGTGACGGCAGGCGCAGCTAACTAATAAGGGGTAGTGTTTTATGGTTCATAATTTAGTTAAGATGACGTCACTAAGGAAGCTTGGATGTGTTATTAGTTTATATGTGATAATTAATATGTGATTTATTTTGTCTAATATATGTAGATTTTATTCAGGGAATCCAAGTATTTGCATGATTTTAAATTATATTTCTAGAAAACTATAAATAATACGTTGCCGTGATCATGACGATTCATATTATAGTTGTAGAGATATTAGGTATTTTGGAAGCAGGCAAGATGAAAAATTAGCAACTCCTTTGCCGAGAATCTAACCGCGGACCTCTCAATTACACGCTGAGCGTCCAGATTACCACACCATGAAGACATGCTAAGAAAGCGGGAGAAATACCATACCTTAGATACTCCCCCTTTTAAAGGGCGACTGAGGTTTTTAAGGGACCTAATCGCCAAATCTGGGTGTGGAGATTCATCATCCACCACCCTTTTACTTCGCGCGCCACTGTAGAGACATTAAGTATTTCGGAAGCATGCAAGATGAAAAATTAGCAACGTCTTCGCCGGGAATCGAACCGCGGACCTCTTAATTACGCGCTGAGCGTGCTGACCACCACACCGCGAAGGCATGCGAAGAAGGCCGGAGAAATAACTTATATAGTGTCTAATAATCGTATCTCCTGTTATAATGAAGAAAACGTGTCAAGATCCGGAACAAGTTGCAAGTTATGCAGGTTTGGATGTCTTAAATCATGCTGCTTGAGGTAAAATATAGAAAAGAGGTCAAAAAATGGTTAGAGGGTGTAAATGCTTTTCGACCCATTTGTACGAACTTAATTATTCAAATACGTGTTTATACCTATTGCATTATTTAATTTTAATTTTAATGTTTAACTTCATTCCTGTATTTTAGCTTTCGTAATTTTTATCTTGTTCTGCCCTTTTTAACCTTCAAAATTTTCAACATATTCTAATTTTAACTCGTTTCGTATATATTTCGATCTAAATTACTCAAATATGCACTTATATTTCTTATAGTATTTATACTTACATGTTACTTTGAACTTCTTTCGTTCTTTTTAACGTTTGCAATTTTTAACATATTCTAAATTTACAATTAATTTGTTATGCTTTTTAATCAAATATATGCTGTTATTTAATTTGAAAAGTAGTTTTAACGTCTTTCATGGAATTTAACCTTTGTAATTTTCAACATATTCTAATTTTTAACCTATTTATTATATTTCCTGACCACATACATGATCTTTATTTAATTTTGAACGTTATTTTTAACTTTTCTACATTTCTAGTTTTCTATATGCTCTTAGTTTTAAGTTATCTATTATATTTTCTGTTTAAAATACCTTATTTATTTTACTGCATTATTTTGTTCTACATAATTTTTTCACATTTTAACTTACTTGAACGTAACGAAATTAAGCATTTTATTTGACGTATGTTGTTGATTATTCATTAAAATCCCTAACTAATCCCTACCTATTTTACGAATCTATTTGAATTATATTCTGTTACCATGACTAATTCTACTATTTTACTTGATTTAAATTTTATGCGTCTGTCACAGATATTTCGATGGCTTTCATACTCATATACTGTAAATGACTTTTAGTTTTAGCTATTTTAATTTCTATTATGAAGATATATATTGATTGTTTTCAAAAAATTCATTTCAGAATCACATTTTACAACTACGAAACACTAATTCAGAAGTCAACCATTTGCGGTTTTACAGCTGAGGATGGTGGTTCGGTAAAACCATCGAAACTAGTCCTGTGAAAATTTTGTAAATATAACGCTGATTTTTGTTGTTTGACTTCTGAATTAGTATTTATTCGGCGTGTTATTGTGTCTTAATTATAGAAGCCCCAAACAGGCTTATTATTTGGCGTGTTATTGTGTCTTAACTATGAAACATTTAAGTAAAATATTCTCTACCGTAATGACGACCAGAAACAGTATTATGGTTTATGAAAAGAAGAAAAAATTTTCAAAATCCTGTTTTAGAAATGTTAGTAAATTCCTCTGCAGACAGAAGATTTCATAACTATTATAACTTTAGACACTATCTGTAAAGTGAGAAAACCAACAAAAATTTCCTCAGATATTCTTAGAGTATTACAATATCTCACAGTAGTTATCTTAACTACTCAAACGTTCAACAGAAGTTAATTCAAAACAGCTAAAGAAAGCTAATACGCGAATTCGCTACAAGCATGAACACTTTTCTAAACAAACTCTTAACACAACAACAAGCTAACTAAAATAACCGACTAACTAAATTGAGAAGTTTTCCTCCTTTTTATAAGATTTTTAAATCGCGCGCGAGAACTTTCTGGAACTTTCTCGAAATGAAAAAGAGATATTTATTAAATGTTAAATGCACGAGCTCTTGTATTTTCAATTTTCCGGCTTAGCTTTCCTTAAATATTCGTCACGCGCTGCACTGCGCGGGAAATAAAACCATTTAATTTGCAATTCAACTAACATAAGCTATTTAAATACCAAATCCGTAACACTGCCCCCTTCCCAAGGACTGCACGTCCCGGGCAGTGCAATCCCTGGACAGGAAGCCAAACTTACAACTGTGGCATAAATGCAATAATAAGCATTATATTACAATAATAAACAACATGAAAAATAAATGCAATAAATAAAACAAATCAAAGGCTATCAAATACTAAATACACATTTAGAAAAACAACATGAACAATAAATGCAATAAATAAAACAAATCAAAGGCTATCAAATACTAAATACACATTTAGAAAAACAACATGAACAATAAATGCAATAAATAAAACAAATAAAAGGCTTTCAAATACAAATCAAATACTAAATACACATTTAGAAACAAAAAAGACCATGGTCTTACACTATTTACAATTATTTACATTACGTACTATGGCCATAGTAATGAACGACTTTAGGCTTAGAGTTCGAAGACTTACGGATCCGAACCACGACGTCATTCAGCCTGTTTAGGACTGTGTACAGACCATCTCAAGATGACTGTAATTTCGGACAGAGTCCTTTCCGTCGAGTCGGATTCCACAACCACACATTGTCTCCTCTGTTGAATCTATGTCCAGTAGCTCTCGTGTTGTATCTGGTCTTCCCTTCCTCCGTCGCCAAGTTGACTCGCTTTCGTGCGCAACGGTGCATCATTTCATCATTTCAAACCGGGCCTGGACATCTTGGATCTATTCCTCAGGCGATGAAGGCGCATCCGTAGGGCGACCAAAAAGGCGGTCACAAGGCTGACGAAGGTCTCCACCGAAGAGCATCTGGGAATGATTTCGGCAGCTTTCTGAGCTGGGTCTTTCAGACAAGGCGTCGGCGTTTCCAGGTGAGGATCCCTTTTGAGTATGCATAGTCATGTCCTCAGATGCTGAGAACAGCTTGTTGTTTTTGAAGTCTAAGGGAAAATTGTATTTCCTTAAAAAGTCCAATCCAAGTATGCATAGATCTGTGGCATCCGCCACATAAGAAGGGTGATGGTAGACGGAACTTCCAAACGTGATGCTCACGTTTAACTTCCCAGCTATTTAGATTTCTTCGCCAGACGCAGTCTGGAGGGTAACACAGGATGGCGTCCAAATCAGTTTATCTTTAAATTGTTGAGCTTAATCTTTCCGAATGATCGTAACATTAGCTCCTGTGTCAATAATCATATTGCAAGGAACTCCGTCGATATGTCCATTGATGGATAGTCTATTACTGTTGCCACTCACTGTTGAAATTTTGAGCGCTCTTAAAGGGTGTTTTTCATTCTCTGGCAACCTCAGTTCCTCGATATGGTCACTAATTTGTTTATTGCGTTGTTGCCGGGAAATAGTCTTAATTTCCGTGCTCTGGGGTGTTCTGCAGTTCCTTCACACGTGGCCTTCAGCTCCGCAGTTCTAGCACTTTGGTCACTTGTCACTTCTTTTTCGTTTCAGGGCATTTAATAGTCTGTTTAGCTCCTCTGTCTTTTTTTTTCCGTACTCTGGGATGTTCTGCAGTTCCTTCGTATGTGGCCTTCAACACCGCAGTTCCAGCACTTTAGGGTTCGTTTCCTCTCACGAATATCCTGTCTCAAGGCGTTTACTAGTCTTGTCAAATCATCCGTTATATTATCCGTGCCCTGGGATGTTCTGCAGTGCCGTGGTATGTGCCCTTCAGTACCACATTTCCAACACCTTATATCCACTTTGTTCTTACTCCTACTCCGTATCAAAGCATTGACTTGTCTGGATAAATCCTCTAAACGAGCCATCACTTGATCCACAGGCTCGTGGACTCGCAAAGCTCTGCCTGGGTAGCGATCTCTACGAGTAGCTTGCTGCGCTGCCTCGAATTTCAGGGCGTGCAACAGAGCGCTTTTTATGTCCTTTACATCCGCCATTCGTAGAACCTTCTGTATTTCGGGATCCCGGATGCCATCGATAAAGTACTGCAGGGACAGGATTTTTCTCGTTTCTCTCGGGCACTCCGAAAGGCGCGGTGGGACAGCCTTTCTACATCCGGTGGCGAGTTCCTGGAGTGATTCGGCGGGCTTCTGTTGACGGGATTTTAATTGAAGCCTGCTGTAGTCTTTTAAACATTTCTCGCCAAAGCGCAGCTCCAATGCGCCGGATAGAGCTTCAAAGTCAAGTCTTTGGCTTTCTGGAAGCGTCTGTAGGATATCCGCCGCGTCTGCTCTCAAAGAAGCGGCAAGATGACAGGCCTTAGCTTGGGGATCCCATCCATTTGCTTCTGCCACCACAGAAAACTGTGTCTTATATATTTGCCAGGAAGTCTTCCCATCATATGTACAGAGAGGGACGAGCAGGCATAGATAGAAATTTAAAACCTTCAGAATTGTTTCCTGCAGTCGCTATGCACTTCTTTAGGCTGTCAACTTCTTTGGCGACGGCAGAAAAAACCCTATCATCAATTTGGGTTTGGACGGCAGAAACCTTTTCTTCAATTTCTCCAACTCTGTTTTCAACCGTGTCAATTCTGTCTTCTATAGCTTCAATTTTTTTTTTTTCCTATTATGCATGTGATTTCTCTCTTAATTTCCTCTTGGCCCACTTTCATTTTTGCTTTAAGGGGGCACAGGACCTTTAGGCTCGTCGAAACGATCATAAAAATCCTCAAACTCGAAACACAAAAACTCATATTATATGATTAAAAGTTACACTTTTTTTTAAATTTATACCTTAAATAGATATGCCTTATCAGACTGTATATGAAATCAAAATTGTAAATAAATAAATAATTTGTAAATTAAAATTTTTGGTACTATTCGGTTTTGAGGGCCGTAAAAAAATTGCAGCGAAAATGTATGCGCAAAAGCACCAAATCTAGCAAACGCGCCCATTTAACAGTTCGCCAAATTTAGCATACGCGTTGATTTCAGATTGCGTTAAGTTTATATAGTTCTATATTTCTTAAGCCGCCATTGACATACTAGTTTAATTTTTAAATCCTTTTTTGATATCCTACGGATTTAACAATTTGGGAATTGCCCATGACGAAAAGTTGGCAATAGAATTTTGGGTAAAGTTCAGAATCACCCACTGCTTGACGCGTTTTTAAGAATTGCACATACTCGGTATCCATGTGCACATCGACCTATTTTCCTTTAAAAAAAAATATCCTAGAATTGCATAAAAATGGCACTGCGCACACCCTTGACTTTATCTATGTACACATCGACCTATTTTCACTTAAAAAGTAAAAGAAAATTTACAAAAATTCAATTGTTTTTACCATTGTAAAAAGCGGCAAACAAATAGGTGAGCGATTCTGCACTTTACGGAGAATATTTTCAAAGAAAAGGCATAATTCATTATAGAAAATTACGTTTGAACAACCAACGAGATGAAATTATGCTTTAGCGATAGGTCGGTAGCGAAATAGCGATGCAGGCATTCATTCAGTTATGTTCAGCAATTTTTATATAAATTATAATAATGATCTGAAATAGTTATTTACTCTTATGCTTCCATTCAGTTAAGTTTAGCCTTTTTCATACAAATTATAATAATAAAAAAGTATTATATGAAATTAACCTTTCATCTAAAAACATCAATCTTAGATAGTTATTTACTATTATACTTCCTTTCTTGCCGCAATTATTAGGGTTGCCGCAATCATTTTTGGCAGCATTGGCATCAACAATAGTTTGGCGATTTTTTACGGAATAGTACCAAATTTTTAAAATGTACACAAGAGACATGTAAATAAAAATTATCAAATGTTGCGCGCATCATAAATTTGAAAATATTGCATATAGAAGACAATTTTTGGTAAAAATGTCTTCGAAATACATTCACCTCTAATTTAAAACCAAAATATATTATAAAATGAATCTTAAATTTGAAAAATTAAGAAAAAACGTTTTAAATCTAAAAATATGTAATTTTTTTATCATTTTTTTCAAGGTAAATATATGTATATATATTGATATATGTAATTTTTTTGATTTTAGCATGCAGCGTAACAACAGTAGCATACACAGTTAAATTTTTATGGGCATAGCATATATGGTTTGATAATAACACTGCGCGCAAACTTGAAAATTACCAATTTGAGAAAATCCAATTTAAAGATACAATATCACTTTTCTCTCTTTTATATTTTTCAAAACAAATTTAAAATGCACCAGAAGCTTAAACTACTTCTTCATAAACAATTATGAAGCTCATCAGCTTCCTTTTTTCCCTACTTTTGGTAATTCGAGCCTCTAAAGTATTGTCCTGGGCTCGTTTCTGTGCGAATTTAATACGAATTCTATTTGCTTCTTCTGCAGATGTTACACAGTTAGTTCCAAGTATACATTCTAATTCTTTCATGATGAACAGCGTTGCCTGTTTTCCATCATTAAAGTTGGCTACTGCTTAATTTGCAGAAATTTCTACAATTTTCCTACTATTGTTTGTTGTTTTCGGACAAAACGTCCAGATCAACGTATTTAGCGACTCGTTCACATTTTGTGGTCGACCACCAATGCATCTCTGTAGCAAGGCTGGGTGGGACAAATCTTTAAATACGGATTTTATAGCATCCATAATTGTTACAGGAACTGAATTTGTATGTTTAAAGTTTTTATTTGTGCCACTTACAACTGCTCTTTTGTATGCGCGCACCAAGAATCAACACCATCGGGGCAAAAGTCTTGAGTTAATTATCATTTGAACGTTTATAGTACTAAACAGCCCATATAGCTTTTTGCATAACGTGGTAGTTGTGAAAATGCTTCCTAATGGCATTACCATAATATGTTGTAAGTTGACCTATCAATACATCTTACCTATCAAGTCGATCTTTACCGCTAAGAGGTTAATTGTCATACAGTTTCTTGGCACGGAATTTCTGTTTCGTTTCCCCAAACGGGCACCTATTCGTTTTTGAATGTGGTTCACACATCCTATCTTCGAAATCGGAACATTATACTGGTTATCTTTTGTAAGGGCTAAGAAAGTTTTACAATCTCCATCACCAATATAATTAACGTAACGAAGACCATACTTTTCTTCGGATCGCGAAAACATACTCAACATACCATTCGCCTCCAATTGTGCAGATGAGCCTGAATGATTCTTATTGCATACTTTGTTATGTTCTATTTTCCATTTCAAATAGCTTTCTTTTGAGGATATATTTTTTCCAGTCTCACAACCTTTGCAGTAGGAACTTGAAACATAACGATGAATAACTTTACCCGTTTCACCACCAATAACGGAAGTTAACCGAAATGGGAAGAATGTCCTCTGGTTTTCCATGTGCCATTTCCGCCAACGGTCAAATCTGAAGAACCAGTCATTTTTATTTCTTCGTCAGCTGCTATCTTCATACTATTTTCCACAATATTACGTGTAGCAGCATGCATATGACTTACAATTTTGTCGTATGACTTCTGTGTTACAGCTGGTGGTAGATCTCTAATTCCACAAAATGTTCTGGATTCTGTCAATCATTTTCCACTATACCTCATTGCTAAAGTAAATCTTCTGTTTAAATCAGAAGCAGTTTGTTTTTCAACTACAAGTTTGGAATTTTTTTATAGATATTAGTACTCCACAAGAGCAGCATGAAATATTTATTTTTATGGTTAAACCATATACTACTTCAGAAGTAATACTAATTTCATTATAGCAAATATGACAGCATAAGTATTCTTCTAATACAGAAAATAATAAACTTTTAATAATTGCATACGCTTTAAATTCGCTGTCACCAGAAACTACAAAATGATCTAGAAGTTTTTTTTGCTGATGCAGACACATTTGCATCTTTATCATTACTTCTTGTGCACTGATTTCCAAAAAAATTATTCCTTTTCTTCGGTCTTTGACCCAAAGCTCTTTTCATATTATTATTCATTTTTAAATTTCAAAACTTTACATATCTTAAAATAAACGTTTATTCAGCAAAAAAACCTTGATACGAAAGAACAAAATAGAAACACTCAAAACGACGTTAGATTCAACGTGGAAATAAGAATTATCATGTAAACAGACCAAGGAGGTTAGAATAGAAGGAGAGAAGGTTCAACTCAAACGGTGAAGCTTGGCGGCCATCTTCCTGTTATCACCGTGACTTGTGCAAGGACGTCTGTCATTGCAACATTTTTTTCTTTTCTTTTTGAAGCATGTCAACTTGTATTGCATATGGATGCATAAATAGATTCTCGAAAAAAATTCCGGGCATTATTTTTCACACGTAAGTATTAATTTTCTTTTTTTTTATGTAATATGACAACTATGTCAAAAATATCACAATGTCATGTGGTTTTCTTTCCAGATGTGAAAAAAAGGACTTAAAATAGGTTATTTAATATAACTATAATCAAAATATATTAAATACATTTTAATGTTTCTGTTTATAGCTGGTATCTTCGTTCCTTAAGATACAATGCTATATGGTAGGATTTAAATTGTATAATTTGAACGTTTTAGTTAATTCGTTTTATAACTTTCATGAAAAGTAAGAAATCAATAGTTACTATTTTTATTAATTGTAAAGGTGTTAAATAAAGCAATGCTTTCCTTTATATATTAATTATTATTCATTTTTTAAAGTTAAGATAAACTGTTCTGTTGTTAAAAATTTTTTGTATAAGAAATTTCTGAGCAGTATAGTGATAAAATTAAGTAAAATATTTACACAATTGAACATGTGAAAAGATGTATCCAAAAACTTATATAGGTGTATTTATGTAATTCAACTTAATTAAAGGCAGTTTCTTTGAGATTAATAAATATGAAATGCGCATAAACTGAAATCAATGTTATCAATGTTTATCACTGAAATATGAAATGCGCATAAACTGTTTTATTTTATTAAGATTTATTTTCTAACCTAAGCGAATCCGTGAAATATGCAGAAACATCATTTTTTAAAGGCTTTAATGTTATGCGCATGCATTTAGATTTCGAACTATTTCTTAACAATTTGCTGTACATAGTAAATTATGGATATCATCTTTATTACTTTAAAACAAAAATTCAACAATAGCGGGGGATTTCATTATAAATTTAACATAATTTTACTGGAAAATAAATGCACGGAACAGTTTAGAAACACGTACTTGTCACTGCCGTAATGCAATGTTTTGAAGTCACAAATATGGACGCCGCTTGTTCGGCGGAGTTTCATTCCCCGATAGTGGAGGAAACTGCGAACCCTCCCTCCTTCTATTCTAACCTCCTTGAAACCAAGGAGGTTAGAATAGAAGGAGGGAAGGTTCAACTTAAACGGTGAAGCTTGGCGGCCATCTTCCTGTTATCACCGTGACTTGTGCAAGGAAGTCTGTCATTGCAACATTTTTTTCTTTTCTTTTTGAAGCATGTCAGCTTGTATTGCATATGGATGCACAAATAGATTCTCGAAAAAAATTCCGGGCATTATTTTTCACACGTAAGTATTAATTTTCTTTTTTTTTTTTTATGTAATATGACAACTATGTCAAAAATATCACAATGTCATGTGGTTTTCTTTCCAGATGTGAAGAAAAGGACTTAAAATAGGTTATTTAACTATAATCAAAATATATTAAATACATTTTAATGTTTCTGTTTATAGCTGGTATCTTCGTTCCTTAAGATACAATGCTATATGGTAGGATTTAAATTGTATAATTTGAACGTTTTAGTTAATTCGTTTTATAACTTTCATGAAAAGTAAGAAATCAATTGTTACTATTTTTATTAATTGTAAAGGTGTTAAATAAAGCAATGCTTTTCTTTATATATTAATTATTATTCATTTTTTAAAGTTAAGATAAACTGTTCTGTTGTTAAAAATTTTTTGTATAAGAAATTTCTGAGCAGTA
The DNA here is from genome assembly GCF_044657685.1 of Stegodyphus dumicola. NCBI lineage: Eukaryota > Metazoa > Arthropoda > Arachnida > Araneae > Eresidae > Stegodyphus > Stegodyphus dumicola. The sequence goes on from NC_140780.1 coordinate 72,221,769, forward strand.
TAGTGATAAAATTAAGTAAAATATTTACACAATTGAACATGTGAAAAGATGTATCCAAAAACTTATATAGGTGTATTTATGTAATTCAACTTAATTAAAGGCAGTTTCTTTGAGATTAATAAATATGAAATGCGCATAAACTGAAATCAATGTTATCAATGTTTATCACTGAAATATGAAATGCGCATAAACTGTTTTATTTTATTAAGATTTATTTTCTAACCTAAGCGAATCCGTGAAATATGCAGAAACATCATTTTTTAAAGGCTTTAATGTTATGCGCATGCATTTAGATTTCGAACTATTTCTTAATAATTTGCTGTACATAGTAAATTATGGATATCATCTTTATTACTTTAAAACAAAAATTCAACAATAGCGAGGGATTTCATTATAAATTTAACATATTTTTACTGGAAAATAAATGCACGGAACAGGTTAGAAACACGTACATGTCACTGCAATGTTTTGAAGTCACAAACATGGACGCCGCTTGTTCGGCGGAGTTTCATTCCCCGATAGTGGAGGAAACCGCGAACCCTCCCTCCTTCTATTCTAACCTCCTTGCTTGAAACAAACTACCAGCAGTGAAGTTGAGTAGTTGCCATCCTTCTTCCCTTACACCAAAAAAAAAAAAAAAAAAAAAAAAAAAAAAAAAAAAAAAAAAAAAAAACAGTATTAAATATTTCTGTGTAAATTAATAAAAATATGAGCTCGTATACAGCGTAACCAAAATGTAAACAACCACCATATTTATCCCTTTAAACGAGCGTCGCTGGTTTACTATCCGATATAAACTTTCATAACTCAAGAAATAATGCGAATTTTAGAACGCGGTTTTTTGCATTTTTTTCAGAAATGTTCATAGTATATTCATAAAATGTAAAAATCTGAAAATCGATTTTTTGAAGATTTAAAGGTCCTGTGCCCCCCAGAGTCGTAGCTAGGGTTTTCAGCGCCCAGGGACAACTGAAGATTTCGCGCCCCCTACTGCTTGCCAAGGATGGAAAACATTTAATTCTAAAATGTCGTAACATCAGTTTGGGGCCCCTTGGATTCTGCGCCCGGGGACAGACCCCCCCCTTGCCCACCTCTAGCTACGCCCCTGGTGCCCCCTTAACAGCTTCCATCTTTTCTTGAACGCCTTCTTGTCCCGCCTTAATCTCTTCCTTAACGGATTTTTGACCAGCATTTATTTTCTCTTTCATTTCTTCTTGTCCCGCTTTCATTTCTTCCTTAAACGATGCAAAGGCTGATATCAACTGCCTGAACTGTTCTTCCATCGCTCTTGTTATTGGCATTCAAATCCCACTTCTGACACCAAAAATTGTTGCGTGCGTACTGGTTCGTTATGAAATGAAGGCACAAGTCCAAGAAAAATGGACAAAATTTATTACTATCACAAAAAAAATTTCCTCAGATATTCTTTCAGTATTACAATATCTCACAGTAGTTATTTTAACTACTCAAACGTTCAACAGAAGTTAATTCAAAACAGCTAAAGAAAGCTAATCCGCGAATTCGCTACAATCAACAAGAGCAGTTTTCTAAACAAACTCTTAAAACAACAACAAGCTAACTAAAATAACTGACTGACTAAATTGAGAGGTTTTCCTCCTTTTTATAAGATTTTTAAATCGCGCGCGAGAACTTTCTGGAACTTTCTCGAAATCAAAAAGAGATATTTATTAAATGTTAAATACACGCGCTCTTGTATTTTCAATTTTCTGGCTTAGCTTTCCTTTAATATTCATCACGCGCTGCACTGCGCGGGAAATAAAACCATTTAATTTACAATTCAACTAACATAAGCTATTTAAATAGCAAATCCGTAACAATATCATCTCATACATTTTATATGTCTGATTTATACAACTTAAAATAACTTATATATATATATATATATATATAACGTATTTATTATATTTGCTTTTTAAAATACCACATTTATTTTACTGTTTTAGTTCTACATGATGTTTTCGCATGTTAACTTACCGAAATTTTTAAACCAAGCATTTTTAATCACGTCTGTTGATGATTATTCATTTAAATTCCTATTTAGTTTCTGTTTTTCAAGTCTATTTTAATTTGAATATTCTGTTATATTCTTACCATGACTAATTCTACTATTTTACTCCATTTAGGTACAATTATTAATCGCATTTTTAACCTTTATATTCAAATCAATTCCTGCATATTCAGAGATATTTTTATCCAATTTGTGTGTGTGTGTGATTATGGCAAAGCCTCGAGGGCTATCTGCCTAAGGGAAGGGATGCCTTCGTGGAGGACTTTCTATGAAAACTAGCTCGTATACACGTTACACATGGGGAAAATCGCGAAAACGCCCATGCATCCAGCCCTTTCGCGGGATAAAACCTCGGACCGAACTACCAGTGTTCAGCGACTTTACCGCTCGGCCGCTGGTGGGCTTTTATCTAATTTGATATAATTTATAAAATTTATTTCATACAATTTATACCACTTCACATTATTTAGGGAATACAATGTGAGTCTTATTTAAGATTTTTACTGAATGGTGCTAAAACTTTCAAGAAGAAATGAAATATTATTCTTATTTCATGAAAATTTATGTATGATTACGATATATCATAAACGTTAGAAGACTTCAGATGCTATGAAACAGCTCCAAAAACATTAAAATATTTCCAAAATATAAATTTTCACAGAAAGATTTAGGTATCTTTGGGGTAGTTCCGAAGTTATATCATTTCAGTCAAACTGAAAGACATCTTAACCAACTGGATATATTTCTTGTATTTTTCCAAATATTCATACACGGCAAATAGATATTGTTACGAATTTTGTACATAGATAGATAAATAATTTTAGAGAAATTATAGTATGTAAAATTGTTATTTTTTTCTCTATATGTAAAATATAGAGTATGTATGGTGGAAAATCTAGAGAGACGAAGCTTGCCTGAAAAGTAGGAATACAGAGGTAAGTCTATTTAACATTGAGTAGCGAGATATCTCCAAGCTGACAACGATTCTGGCGACTAATTTTTGTCACAAAATTTTGCGAGAAATCGTCAAAAGTCGCCAAACTTGGAGACCATTTGGCAACATTTTTGTCCGGAGCCTATATAACTGTAATGGCTATTCTGAAATGAATTGCGACTAAAATGAATTCGGCCTGCCTTCCAGTAATTTCGAGAAGCAGAAAGTACTAGAAATATCTTGGAGGCTGGGTGAAAACTATGCAAAAACAGAGAAAGCATCTGTATCAGTTGTTAGTTCAGCGTGAGTTCGGAGTACTGAGATACCTCCGGCCTATCTTCGATCTTTAGATAGATACGCTTTGCATTATATTGTGTTTAACGTTCTTAATAGTTTGCAGTGTAACTACTGATTGTACTTTGTGGTACTGTAAAAAGTCGTGCGACTTTTTTTTTTTTTTTTTTTGTTCTGTGTGTGTGGAACGTTTACAGAACTGTGAATTCCCTCTTTTGATAAAACAAAATTTATCAAGCAAGCATCGGTTCTGTGTGCAATCAATCTTTATGAGCCCGTGCGCATGTAATAATTTTTGGTGTCAGAAGTGGGACAGAATCCAGTGATACGAGTGATGGAATAGCAATTACGACCGCTGGTGCCAGCTTTTGCTGCATTCAAAGAAGAGATAAAAGCAGGGGAAAAAAACCTGTTAAAGAACAGATGAAGGCAGAACAGGAATCCGTTAAAAAAGAGATACACGCAAGCCAAGAAAAGATGGAAGGAGCCATCAACTCCGTTAAAGAAGTAATGAATGTTGGTCAAAAGGAATTGAAAAGAGAACTTACTGCCATAATAGAAAACGAATTCGAGGCAATGCGAGGCAGAATAGATGCGGTTGAAGCTAAATTTGAAGAACTTCAGGAAAGAGTTTCTGTAGTTGAACAACAAGTCGAAGAGAGAGTTTCTGCTGCTGTCGCCAAGGAAGTTTACATTCTAAAGAAGTCCATAACGACAGCTGGTCTCAATTCTAACAACATTAAATTTGAACATATGTCGTCCCGAACCCCTCTAATGCTATCCACATATGGCCTTCCTGGCAAGTGTATGAGACGCAGTTCACTATGGAGGCAAACACAAATCAGTGGGATTCCGAAGCTAAAGCCTGCTGTATCATCGCTTCTGTGAGATCAGGCGCAGCAGTTATCCTCCAAACTCTGCCCGAAAACCAGAGTCTAGGCTTTGAAGCTGCATACGGCGCGTTAGAGCTGCGCTTTGGCGAGAAGTATTTAAAAGACAGTAGGCTACAATTAAAATCTCGTCAACCGAAACCCACGGAAACACTCCAAGACCTCTCCACGGATGTTGAAAGGCTGTCTCATCTCGCTTTTTAAGACTGCCCAGCAGAAACAAGGGAAATACTGTCTCTGCAGTGCTTCGTCGATGGCATCCGGTATCCAGAGTACCAAAAGCCTTGAGAATGGAGGATGCCAAAGATTTAGAAAGCACTTTAGTGCATGCCATGAAATTTGAGCCAACCGAGAAAGCAACTCGCAGTGACCGAAATTTAATCAGAGCTGCTCAGTCCAGGAGCCAGGGGATCAACAGACTGCTCTTCTAAATGATTTAACAAAGCAAGTCAATGCCTTGACACGACACAGGAGCGGCAATAAACCGACTCCAGAACGTTGGAATTTCGGTGGAGAAGGCCACATACGAAGGAACTACAGAACACCCTTAAGGCATGAAAGCTAATACCGCTCCCAGCAAGAACGAGGGAAATTAATTAGCGGCCATCCCGCGGGGCAGAAGTTGTCAGATAATGGGAAGCCCCATTTCAAAACATTTTAGATTTTCGCAGTGTGTGACGGCAGTAATGGATTTTTCATCATGAGACATATAAATGGAGTTCCTTGCAATATGAACATCGATACAAAAGCCAGTGTTACCATCATCCGAAAAGATTTGGCTCAACAACTGGAAGTAAACTCATCTAGATGCCGCCTTGCATTATCCTCCAGACTATGTCCGGGGATAATATCGACATCGACAGAAAATTAAATGTTAACATCACATTTGGAAGCACCGCCTATCATCACACGGCATACGTACCAAATATTACGAATCCTTTCATACACGGATTACACTTTCGAAGAAAATAGCGTTTTTTCTTGGACTTTAAGAATAACGAATTGCATTGTCTCTGACGGCATAAGCCTGTTTGAAATTAAAGATGAAGGAGTTATATAATAACGCAAGACGATTTCACAGTACCAACAAGAATAAAATTTGTAATTCCTGAATCCATAGCTGAAAAAAGAAATTTACGGTACGGCATCATGGAATATCCTAAGAACTGTCTCATCTACTGGTGTAGGTCGTACCAGTTTGACACAGTAGAGAACTGATACAGGGTAGCATCCGCCAATCAAGTAACATCCAAGACATCTACTGATTGCTAAACAGAAAGAGGTAGGAAAACTACTAAAGAACACACAAGAAAGCGACGTTAACGAGCGTCCTTTCCGCATGTCCTTGGGCTTCTCTATGGGACTTGCGGAATTATTTGAAATTCCCTTTGTGATCTCTTGTTTGGTCGTCCTCCGGATACGCCTTCATCGCCTCAGGAGTACATCCGAGATCTCCAGGCATGGCTTGAAGTGATGCACATTTTAGCACTACAGCGAGTCAACTTGGCGGAGAGATGAAGACCCGATACGACAGGAGAGCTACAGGACATCTATTCAACAAAGGTGGCAAGGTGGGGTTATGGAATACGATTCGAAAGAAAGGACTCTCTCCTAAACTACAGTCACCTTGAGATAGTCCTTACACAGTCCTAAACAGGCTGAACGACGACATATATCGTCAAATTCTAAGCCTGTCTCGTTCATTACGACAAGCTAGCCCCTTACTATCGCCTTAGTGCGTAGTCCTCATAATGTAGGTAATATACTAAGACTATGATCCTATTCATTTCTAAATTTGTAAATTTATGCATTTGTGTATTGGTTTAGTATTTGATTTGTCTTATGTCATTTATTCCAGTTATTGTTTAAGTATTGCATTGATTTGCTTTAGTCGTAAGTATGGCTTCCTGGCTAGGGATTGTACTGCCCGGGACCTGCAATCCTTGGGAAGGAAGGCAATGCTACGGATTTTGTACATGGCTAAATAAATTTAGTGAAATTATATGTGAAAATGTTGTATTTTTCTGTATAATGAAAATATAGAGAGACCAAGGTTGGCGGAAAAGTTAGAATGCAGGGACAAGTCTATTGAACATTGAGTAAATGGCTATATCCCTAATTTGGCGAGATATTGTCAAGCTAGCAATGATTTTGGCAACTTATTTTTGTCGCCAAATTTGGCGAGAAATCTCTAAAAGTCGCAATCATTTGGCGACATTTGGGTCCGGACCCTGTATAACTGTAACGGATATTGTAATTGAATAATTAATGTTCTCTGTAACTGTAGCTGTATTCGGCCGCCTTATGCCTTAATACTATAAATATCTCGGCGGCTGGGCGAAAACTGTATAAGACCGGAAAGCGCATCTGCTTTCAGTGGTGAATTGTTATCTCAGCGTGAGTGCGGAGTATTGAGAATATCTCCAGATTAACTTCGCTCTTTAGATACGCTTTGTATTCCTTTGTGTTTAACGCTCTTAATAGTTTGCAGTGTAATTGCTGCTTGTACACTGTGATACCGTGAAGGAGTTGTATGACTTTTTGTGTATGTGTGTGCCTGGAAAGTTCCAGAGCTGTGAACTGCCTGCTTTGATGAAATAAATTTTATCAAGCTATTATCGGTTCTTTGTGCATTTAAACTTTGCGAACCCGTACGCATGCAAAAATATGATTATACAATTTACTTCAGTCGTTGTGCAGAATTCAGTATTCTACGTAGGTGACACGCGCGAAAATCGATTAAGTTTTGATCTGAGTTATGTATATGATATAAGTTATTCAAATTTTTCTTCGAGTTCGCATTGTGTAACTGTACTATTAAGGGAGACTGGTGGTTTTAAGATCATATATATGGCACTTAAAATAGTTTTGTGGACTAAGAGTGCTAATTAATATGAATATAAAATTTAATTGATCAAATGTAAAGTTTGCATATGCGAAGTATAAACTTTTATCTTCGAAAAAATACAAGAAATCAATCTAGTTGACTAAGATGTTTTTAACTTTGACTGAAGTGATATAACTTCTGATGTACTACGAAAATACCTAAATCTTTGTATGAGAATTGAAATTTTGAAAATATTTTAACGTTTTCGAAGCTTTTTCATAGCATGTGAAGTTTTCCAATAATTGTGACATATCGTAATCATTCATAAATTTTCATGAAATAGGAAAAATATCTGATTTCTTCTAGAAAGTTTTAGTATTATTGAAAAAAAAAAACTCGCATTGTATTCCCTAAATAATGTGAAGCGGCAGAAATTCTTTAAAAAAGAATTAGATATGCTCTAACAATCTAAACCTAAAGGATATTGAAAAGTTTGATAAGGAACCATAAAAATCTTGTATGATGTTCTGTGTTGCGCTCTCAATAGTGAAAATCTTTTCTTATATTATGTAATGTCCCTCCTTCCAGCATGCCTTCGTGATGTAACGGTTAGCACATTTTTCACATTGCACATTTTTCACTTCTCCAGCATCAAAAAACCCTAAAGACTCTACAGTGTTTTCTCAGACAAATAGTTCAATGCAGTCTTCTCTCTATAGTGAAATTTACTGACATTTCTCGAACATGATTTAGAAAAATATTTCATCTTCCATTTCCATAAACCATAATATTATTATCTTGTTGTCACTGGTATAGAGAATATTTTACTAAAATTCTTTAAAAGTGTAAAATGTAATTTTGAAATGAATGTTTCTCTGTATATTTCAATAACATAAATTAAAATAGTCAAAACGAAAAGGCATTTACAGAATATGAGTATGAAAGCCTCTGAAATATCTGTGACAGACGTATAAAATTTAAATGAAGTAAAATAGTAGAATTAGTCATGGTAAGATTATAACAGAATACATGAATTAAAATAGATTTGCAAAACGCGTAGGGATTAGTTAGGGAATAAAATGAATAATCATCAACAGGCATTATCAACATTGAAATAAAATGCTGAATTTGAAAATTTTGGTACGTTCATGAAAATTAACACGCGAAAAGTCATGAAGAGCTAAATCAAATAGTAAAATAAATGTGGTATTACAAACAGTAAATATATTAAATAACTTAAAATTAAGAGCACAAAGAAAACTAGAAAGGTAGAAAAGTTAAAAATAACGTTCAAAATTAAATAAAGATCATGTATGTGGTCAGGTAATATAATAAATAGGTTAAAAATTAGAATATGTGGAGATTTACAAAGGTTAAAGTCTACGAAAGACGTTAAAATTACGTTTCAAATTAAATGACAGCATATATTTGATTAAAAAGCATAACAAATTAATTGTAAATTTAGAATATGTTAAAAATTACAAATGTTAAAAAGAACGAAAGAAGTTAAAAATAACATGTAAGTATAAGTACTATAAGAAATATAAGCGCATATTTGAGTAATTTAGATCGTGATATATACGGAACGAGTTAAAATTAGAATATGTTGAAAAGAACAGAACAAGATAAAAATTACGAAGGTTAAAATGTATGAAAGAATTTAAAAATTACATCTAAAATTAAATAATATAATGTAAATAAGCGCGTATTTGAATAATTAAGTTTGTAAAGTATAGCAAATGAGTTGAAAAGCATTTACACCCTCTAATCATTTGTTGACCTCTCTTCTATATTTTACCTCGAGCAGCATGATTTAAAGCATCCAAACTTCCATAACTAGCGACTTGTCCAGGATCTTGACACGTTTTCTTCATTACACTAGGAAATACGATTATTAGGCGCTGTGATATGAATCATCATGATCACGGCAGCGTGTTATAGTTTTCTGGAAATACAATATAATTCAAAATCACGGAAATACTTTGATTCCCTGCATAAAATCTACATATATTAGGCAAATAATCACATATTAATTATCACATGTAAACTAATAACACATCCAAGCTTTCTCAGTGACGTCATCTTAAAGACTAAATTAAGAATCATAAAACGCTGCTCCTTATCAGTTAGCCGAGCCTCCGCGTGCATCCCCGGTCCCTCTGCGAGTTTGTAATCTCTGTCGCTAAACGCTTCATTTCAGACTACTCATAGCAATGTAAAAGGCCAAATAAATAAATAAATAAATAAAATATTGAGCGGTAACTTTAAAGAACAGAACCCCAATATTTTTAGTAAGCAACACGAGTTTCCAAATAAATTTGGTGAAGATAAATTTTCGGCAAAATTTTCAACAGGAAATATCTTTACAAAATAATGTAAAAAAAAGTTTGTATAAATTTTAAACAAAATCAAGCGATTATTCTGTACCGAACTAGGTGTTGTGATTTATCTCATTTGTTTGATAGCGACATCAGAACAAGTCCAGGAAATTCATCGTGGCAGGGAGTGCAAGATTGCGCCTGTCGTTTTCAGGAGCCTTGAGCTCCATACAGGAGACAGCACGATTTCGCTCAGTTCCGTCCCCAACTTTGATGGAGAGCACCCCGCTGAGGACGAGTCTGAGAGTCTCCACCATCAACCTCTCGAGAGGATTTTTTGGCGCACCGCATATTTAGATTGCATCCATGTCGCACAGACATTATACATTTACAAACATGTTTTCCTTCTCTGGGATTCAAACCTGCGCAATTCAGCGTCGCAGTAGGCTCCCGTAACCACTATACCGTCTGGGCGGTCCGAAGTAGATAATATATGGCGTCAGACACATCTTTAATTAATTAAAGGAATGGTGTAAATGTTCATAAAAATTTACTAATTGATCATGTTATAAATTATATCATTAAATGTAAATTATATCAATCAAATGTATTATTTAAAAAATAAACGTATTAATGATTAAGATAAACCTTTATTGTTATTAAATCGTTCAGTTTGTAAAGCAATTACAGTTACACTTTGAAAGATAAATAAATATCCTATAACAAATCGAATGGGAGCACTCTGAGGACTTATTATTTTCCAGGTTACGAAGAATTTAAACATTTTATGGCTGTATTCCCATTCTAGGGAACATTTGCTAGGCTATGTAGAGAATAAATACCCTGTTAGTAACGTAGCTAACCCTAAAGTAACGTAGTAGTGCAAAATATTGGCAATACCCTCCGCTGTAGGCTTTAGGTTCTTAACAACCTATGTCGTTTGATTGCTGACTGAAGAATTCCAAAAAACTAAAATTAGCTGCTTCTAAAGCTTACTAATTTCAGATTCATTCAGTTTTTACTTTGTAGGTAGAAGCTCTATGTCAGCATATTGAGACAAAGACTATGGAAAAGGTGTTTCAGACAGTGATTTCAACTGTTAAATTTTCAGAGAAAAATTCATTTGCATTTCGTGGCGATAGTATATTTTGGATTATCATCTGGATCTAGTGGAAACTGCAATAAAACTTTGAAATTTATAATCGAGTTTGATGAATTTTTAGTGTCTCATATGCAGAAATATCTTTCAAAATAAAAATGAAATGTAAATTATTATCACTGCAATATTTGTTGAATTAATTAAAATTATTGCTGTAAAAATGATGAACGTTTTAAAGCTGAATTTAAAAAATCAAAGTACTGTAAGGTTGATTCCAGAACTCATATAACGCATGCTGGTGAATTTACTCTCATACTGTGTTATTTGTTCGATAATGGGTAATGTGGGAAGCTTTGTTTCGGCTTCGTACTTATATATATTCACATACTGGCACTTCATTGGAAGCCATAGAACTGGATTAGCTAAATTTATTAAATTATGATATTTACCGTATATGACGCACTTTTTTTCTTTGAAGAAAGGTATGAAAAACGGGGTGCGTCTTATACGTAGATACTGCGTTTTATACGTCGATTCGTCGCTTGTGAAATGGGTCAAAGTTTCGTGAGATGCTGTGAAAATAGAGGCAGAGGTTAAATCATTTAAGAAGTGTGGCACACTTCAAGATCCTAATGCATGGATGGTACAGAGGACAATTTGTTGCATGAGGATTTAGAAGAGGTTTCAAGTGACTCTTCATTTAGCTCTGGAGATGAGTGTCTGGGTTTTGACGAAGGAGATCAAAAGATGTTCTTTCCCAGACAGATTGGGTATTTTAGGAAAATATTACTTTGTATTTGTATTACTTTATATTTAAAACACTGTAAATTCATTATAATGATCAGTAGTAAAGTTTTATTCTTCAAAAATGTGTTGCGTCTTATAGGCCGGCGCGTCTTATACGATTGCAAATACGGCATTTAATATTTACATAAATATAAAATAAATATGAAAGACTGGTGCGGTCACAGCTACGATAGTGCAGGAAATATATCTAGTCAAGATAAAGGTATGCAAGCCAGAATTAAACAGTATAATGTAACAATATATTATTTGGAATAGGCAGAATATTCACTCACTTTACTCGGCAATACTGCTACTCAATTTTGTCTGCATGATAGATTTCATTTTAATTTAGTGGAAAAGGGATCTGTATATTTTTTCTTGCTTCGCTTGCGAAGCCGTTGCAACGCTTTGGAACCTGTATTGTCGAAAATGGGATGAATTTCACTACTAAAAGTCTATGTGATGCTAGCTGGTCTTGTCAAGCAAATGCAATAAAAGCAAACCAAAATGACTGTAGGTAAATTTGAAGTGTTTTGCTTCGGTACTTTCAAGAATAAGAATAAGATCCTTCTACTCAAATCGAAGCAAAACACAGGGAGAGGGAAAAAAAAATTGAAATTTATTTTAATGGCCGTTACTTGCAACAAAAAGCCGATAAGGAGGAATAAACCCACCATATCCATACAAGATCCTAATTCTAATTTAACGACCTGTATAGTTTCTCTAAAAACTTTACTGTATTATGTACATCATTTAGGGATATGTATAAGGAAACTGAAAGTGAGGCATTAGCAATACCCGATATCAAATTTTAAGCTGATAGTTAAGTATAACGGAAAAGAGACTAGAAAACGGAAAAGAAATTTTGATGAAAACCAAACAGATGAAGATAACAATTTATTTAGTAGAGCAGGTCTTAAAATAAATATATTCTATGTTATTCGTAACAAAATTTATAGTTAAATTCCAAGGGCGTAGACAACTCTTATATGGGGAATAAGGGAATTTAGGGGGAATGCCCATTTACGAAATGGAATTTTTTCGAAACAGGCAAATTTTTTACGTGATAAAATACCTGATTTAAATTTAAAGCTTTATAAAAATAAACATTAATTTTGATTATTTTAAACTAAATTAATTTAACATAATCATTAAATGTATATTGATTTTATAATTTTAATGCATTATAACATAGAATTATTTTAATTTTATAACAATTGTTTTCCATCATATTTATACTGTTGGCCACCCAAATTGCAACACCAAGAAAGACAAGAGATATCACAACAAAATTTATTTAGTAGATAACATGTTGACCAAGTATAAAATGATTAAATTTATAGACTTCTGTGAAGTGTGATTCCTTCCAGAATCAGTAGCCAGAGTAGCCGCCCATTGTTGGAGATCACCGCTGCCACACGCCTCGGCATTAATTGAGGAAGAGACTTTGGATGTGTTCTTGGGGTACAGCAGACCAAGGAGTTTCCACAGTTGATCTGGTGTGGCAGCTTGAGAGGTAATCTTGGTCAATCGTTCAGCAACCATGGATCACATGTTTTCTATCGGTGAAAGATCCGGAGAGCGAGCCGGCCAGGGAAGCAATTCAATCCGGCGATTGACGAAGAACCCTTGGTCAATGCGTGCCATGTGTGGTCGCGTATTATCCTGTTGAAATATGGCTGTGGGTAATATGGCTTACCCTGAAGGTAAGGAAAGGACAACTGGCTCCAACACCTCGGAGATGTAGTGCTGGCTGTTTAAAGTACCGGCAATGCGTATTAGAGGAGTGCAATGCGTATTAGGAGAGTGATATCCAATACTGCCCCATACCATAATACCCGGTGCAGGACCAGTATGGCGGTGCATAACGCAGCTGTTCAGCATCCTCTCCCCACGGTGTCTCCAGAATCGAATCCGACCATTGTGGTGTTGCAGACAGAAGCGTGACTCGTCAGTAAAGACAATTTTATTCCATTCTGCCGTCCACATCCTTCTTTCATCGCCCCATTGGCGGCGGAGACATCTGTGGTTCTGCGTGAAGGGTAGACGAAGCAATGGACGTCTTGCGGACAGACCTCTCCGCTGTAAACGGCGTCGAATGGTACGTGCAGACACAGGATGATGCGTTACAGACTGAATGTGTTGTGCTATGGTTCGTGATGTGACTGAGCGATCCGTCACTGCCATGCCACAATGTTCCTGTCATCACGTGAAGTGGTGCACTGAGGTGGATGCGATCGAACACGCCGGTCCTCCTGCATCCAACGGTCACATATCCGCATTACAGCTGTATGGTTTCGTCCAACCACGACTACCGATTTCCCTGAAAGATAATCCGCACTCTCGGTAGGCCATTATCCTTCCTCTGTCGAACTCAGATACTTGATCAAACGATGATCGCTGTTTACTACGAGGCATAATTGATCGTTTTTTTGAAAAAAACCACAAGAAAAACACAATTGCCGAACTTGAAATCGTCGAAAACTCCAAGCATTAAATAGCGCTTTGAAGTGGCGCCACAGGCGCGCGTGATGTGCGTCTGCGCTGAAATTCTAATCATTTGCATATCTCACCTCTGCTAATGCATGTTGTAAATTTCATGTTATTTGCATGCTTCCTTCAGGGTGTTGCATTTACGGTGGCCAGCAGTGTACATACTTCGAGCTGATATTCCAATGCTAGTATTCTGAACGCAGGTAACCAAATAACTTTATTAATATTTTTCTTAAAACAGCAGGCGTTAAATACTTAATCTAAATAATTTGGCTGATAGGGATATGAAAATTGATTTCTAAACCTTAAAAGGCGGTATAAGTTGGATGACTATCAGTTAAAAGATTTGCAAATATTGTTATTACTGTAGTTATTGTATGTAATGTAAAAATCATTACTTCTGGCTTTTTCTTTATTGCTGTTACTAAAAAAATGGGCCTGCTTCCAACCTTTCTAAGCCTACTTAACAGCTCTTGAGCAGTGAAGATTCCTAGTACTTTTTTTCCTCTTTCTGCTACGACAATTAACCAGAAATTAATTAATTTCTTTTGTTAGGGCAAAATTTCAACAGACGCATCTTACACTCAAATGTTTTCCAAAGTTCCACGATCACTTTTTTCCCGCATTCTAAAAATAGATTCCAACGAGTCCCGCCCTAACGCTTTCAGTCACGCTCTCTATCCCTTCATTCTCCATCCTGGTTCGAATTCCAAATTTCATTCTGAGTGCGAAGAAAGTAACGGATTTGCATCACTTTAAAAGCTAGCAAACACGTAAGTTAATTAATTCATCTTCTGGCCATTTATGCATATGATATAAATTTCCTTTTCATACGTTTTTAATTTGATCTTTTTGGCTCATGTGAATATAATTTTATTCACCTTTTCTTAATTGTTTTATTGTTTTTACAAAGATTGCATTGTGTTTATTATTTCTACAAAGTTTATATTGAGTTAATGTGATTAAAGGCAAAAGTGTCAGGGGGGCACTTTTCTCAAGTAAGAAAATACAACTCGCTCTTACAAAAATATATCACGATTTTAAGATTGATTTTAAAACTTGACGAAACAGCCAGTTTCTTACTGAATTCTAAGCAGCACTTTTACTTCAACTCATCTCACTTAAATGCAACTTACTTAGCTTAAAATCATCTTAGTATGAAGCTTTTTTGTCAGAATAATTCTTACTTGAGGAAAAGACGAAACACTTTCTCATTTTATTATTGCTAATTGATCGGAATTTTTCGCCTTTAAAAAGTGAACTAATTTCCCGTCAATGACGATAATTACTTGGTTTATTGATTGCATTTTCCCTTTTAATTATACCTTTTTAAAGTTTCCATCTCAAAATTTATTCAAGATTCATTTTTGTTGTTCTCATTCTAAGTTTATTCAAGATTCAATTTTTAAATATGCTAATGTGTTACTTCATTTCAGTAGAATTCTATCTGCTTTTGTCAAAGGAGATAATACATTAAATAATCTATTAGAAAATAAATTATTATTTTATTACGTTGAAGCTTCTGCGCAAGTATTAGGCAATTTATTGCGATTAAATAATTTGTTTACTTAAATCTTTGATTTTAATTTAATAGCAGCAATTAGCGCTATTTATCTACTTCAAAGTCTACTACCAATATATCATCTCCAGATTCCTTTTCAGTTTGCGAAGTTTTTTTATAAAAATCCTTACTGTACTGAAGGTTAGCAGCCTCTTTACTTTTGCTCCTATCTCTCAAATTGAATTTATTAATTGTCGTTCCACTAGATCACAAACATGTAAATTTAACGCCATGCCTACATCAGACAACCCCAAACAGCAGTTTTTATGAAAGACCTTAACTGCATTTACATGCTTACCTGCAGTACCTGAAATATTAAATATATAGGACAAACTAAAAACAATCTCAGCTTTCGACTAAATAACCACAGAGCTCTTATTAAAAAATTCAGAGCCACGCAAATGAATAGCACTCAAATTAATTCATCTAGCCAACATAACTCTGCAGAAGTAGAACATTTTAAACACCATGACTTCGATAATATTAAAATACAGATTTGGGACAATATACCTAATTGCAAAAACGAATTTTTCAAGAATCGCTGTGTATTCCAAAACAACGTACTCTCTCTCCTGACTGACTGAATACGTACATTCATCAAAGACACAAAGATAAATCCAATAAATTGATATTCAGCCAATTTAAACTTTACAGCACCAAAACGCAAAGAAGAATCAACAATAAAAGATTTTTACCAGCTTTAGATGCAATTAAATTACTGTCGCAATTCAAAAATTTATTTAATTCTGCAAATTTCCCGAAGAAACTACTTATCTGGTTACACTCATTTTACTAATCAATTTCTTTTAATACTCGAAAAATATTTTCTTTCACAATACAACGATCTACAAATTATTAACAAATGTAGAGTTATCGTCCCAGCTTTTAGACACCAGACCAGTAGTTGTACTTAAATATCAAAAAACGTTAAACAGCTTGCTCACTAACCACCATGAAATAGAAGAGTCGGCTGAATGACATTGAAAATTGCCTAAATTCAGTCCATACGTAGATGATCATCACCAGTTCATAATCACTGGGAACTTGGATATACTTTAAAACGCGCAACTTAAAAAACTCATGAGTTATGGAGTAAAATATAGACCGTTAGACCGGAGTAAAAAATATAGATCAACAAAAATTTAGAAAATAACATCAACGAATTTATCGTTAAGGCCAGCTATCAGCTTGATACCATAGATGAAAGATGAAGTCCTTAAGCAAATTAAAATTGAACTAAAAGCAGGAAAATTTCAAACTCAATTAAATTGGTCTCAACTTCTGTCAACTATTAAAAATTTAAAGCTACTGTTTACTATCACCAAAACTGATAGAGTAAATAATAACTTTAGCATTATATGAAAACAATTCTACACAACAATTATCAGTAAAGAACTTTTTAACGCCAACACTACAGGAACCTCTATAATTAACCGAATTAAAGCATTTCATAAGAAACTCAAAATCTCTGTAAATCCAAGGTACAACAGATTTACTAACCTGCATGCTCTTCCAAAAATTCCATAAAACACCACTAAAATTCAGATTCATAGCAAACGTCAGAGTTACCGCAGCCGATGACTTTATTTTTTATTAATAAGACACAGAGCAATTTTTTTTTTTTTTTTTTTTTGAAAATGGCTCTTCAGGCTCAATGTAAATGCGGCATATATATTAGAAATTGAGCAAAAAAAGAGACTGTAAGGTATTTTTTCTCTCCTTACCTCGTGCTTTGGGATACAACTGGAAAATACATCCGAATAGCAATCGGAAGGTCCGGAGTTCAGCTGCCGGCGAGGGCATGGCATATTTCTAATGTTTCCCGGCCTCAAAAAACTATAAAAGCTTTACAAAATTATACCCTTATATCCTGCACATTAAAAAAAAAAAAAAAATCCTGCAAAATCAGATAAATAGTTGGACTCTTCAGTCACTGAAAGTAGTGGCGGCGGCTTATTTCCCGGCTTTAGTCGTTCAGCTACTGGTTGATCTAAAGAACAGAGATCTGTATTTCCTCTATGGCATTTCTATACAATTAACGCAAATCGGTGGTTAAGGATGACTTTAGATTTAATATGTAGTTAAAAAAAAAGGTTAGTTTATGACCACAGAAAGATGTCTCAGATTCGCTCAACGTGCAAAAAATTTCTTTAAAATTAAAGTCACTCTATAGTAGAATTTTAAATAACTTTAAAGCTAATGTATTTCACCACATCTGTTATTTTCTGATATAGTTCAGAAGCTACTCATTACTTATAAAATATAGCTATGATAGAATATTACAATGCCCTTATTAAAACAAATTCAGATGCTAATTTTATGTACATTTTTCCCCAATTTTCCCCCAATTTCAAAATTAATATTTATAAATCATAGTGCTACGTATAAGAATTATCCAGTTTATATACTTAAATCTATGAACGCTTTCTTTATTATCCACTTTTGAACAGAAATTCATACCTTTTTCATTTAAAGCAAGAAATCATGCGCAACAGAAACAACTATTTACCTCAGAATATTCGAACAAATATTATCTTGGTTTCAGTTTCATTAAAGTTCGGATTAAAATCTGTCTTTTTTGCGAGTTGCAATATAAAATATTTCAAAAACTCGTAATTATGAATAAATCTCATTTATCTGACAAGTCTTTTTGTCAACATCGGCGTTATTCTGAAGTCAATCACAAGTCATAGACTAGATTACGATCCATACTTATAACACAAACATTTATTACATTTTATTTTCAGGAAGAAACTTGAACATTTCAGTGACGAACTACGTCACTGTCAAAATAATTAATTACAGCTATGGGTTATAGTAAAAGACAGGATAGCTGCTCAGTGATGAAAGCCATCATCTCTGTCGTACTTTCCAGGTCGACTAACTTAAAGAAAAGAATAAAACATGAAATGGATGCCAAAACTCCAAAGTTAAAAACAGTAAATAAATCATGGAGGTAGAATAGCGCGCAAACTCACGGCGAGAATGGCTCATCCTTCACACCTTTGATTTTGATCATATGGACACGAAATCAAACATAAAGGAAAAGGAAAACATTTATGAACTTGTTACAATTTATAAATAAAAATTAGAAGTTAAAAAAAAAACAATCAATGAGTTCATAAGTTCAGTGTATTCGGAATCTTAAGTAATCAGCTTTTCTCTCTTGTGTTGGTGACTTATCTCACTTGTCCGACAGTAATATCAGAACAAGCCAACGAAATTCATCATGGCAAGGAGAACAAGACTGCGCCTGTCGTTGGCAAGAGCCTTGAAAACCATACAGGTGACAGTACGACTTCACTCAGTTCCGCCCCCAATTTCGATGGAGAGTACCCCGGAGGCACGGGTCCGAGGGCCGCCCACCCCTCTTTCCTGCCCACCAATCTCTCGAGAGGACTTTCGGCTCACCATATATTTAGAGTGCCTCATGCCTCAAAGACACTATACATTTACAAACACTATACATTATACATTTCCATTTACACTATACATTTCCATGCCTTCTCCGAGATTCGAACCCGGGGCCTTCGGTACCGCAGTAGGCTTCCCTAACCACTATATCGTCTGGGCAGCAATCTGCCCTTTCTAGTACCTCGTAGTTGTTGACTACATCTGGTAACGGAGTCGGTCTTCTTGACAGCACGAGGATCAGCACTTGTAGACAGCTTCGAATCATCAGGGCATCTCTTCGAAGTTGTTCGAGGAGGTACCTTAGTTCTAAGTGAAGCGCATTTTGTTCGGATGTTGAGATAGTTACTTCTGATTTTTCAGCTTTTTCGTGAACTACCATTAGATCTCGTCTTAAGTTGTTTTTTGTTTGTTGGTGCTGAATTATCAAGGCACTGTCCTGACGATTCTTTTCTTTAAATGAAGCAATTTTTTCTTATAAGTTTCCAAGTTGGAGTACACAATTTGCACTCTCTCTTCAATGTACTCAAGCTCTGAATCAAGCTTCGCATTCTGAACTCAAGTATAAAACTTCATCTATAACTACATTCGAAATATCATCCATTTTCTCTTCTTCAAGTAATTATATCTCATTTCTTGTTTCCAGAACTGTCTCTACTGGCTCAGAAATCCTTTGTTCTTTTTGTGTTCCTTAAACCCAAATCATCACTTTCTCCTTCAGCCATCTCATCTCCTTGGAGATCGCCTGCTTTCAATATGGAGGGCCTTCCACAGTTTTTTCTTCTTCTTTGGCTTTTGAAACTGCACCAGTTCTTCAGTTGTGTAATATTCATTGGCTTTTTAAACTGCACCAGTTCTTCAGTTGTCTAATATTCATTGGCTTTTTTCATTTCTTGCAACATCTTCTTATGTTTAATAACCCAAGCAGCTGCTGATTCCTCTTCTGTATCAGAATCAGTGACACCTTTTGTTTTTCTTCTATTAGTCACTTCTCTTTTATAACTTCATGACTTTTAGTTTTTCTTCTATTCTTTCTTCTTTTAGTTTTTCTTCATGACTTTTAGTTTTTCTTCATTTCAATGATGTTTACAGTTTTAGCAAAACCTTCTGCAGCTTTACTACTAACTTCTTTGTCTTCATTGTTCTGATCAATATTTGGAATCTCATTTCCTACATCCAATGTCTTTGAATCTAGTTTTGCAAGCAACTTGTTTGTTTTAACAATGCTTAAAGATAACTGAGTTCAGTGTGTTT
Organism: Stegodyphus dumicola; assembly: GCF_044657685.1. NCBI lineage: Eukaryota > Metazoa > Arthropoda > Arachnida > Araneae > Eresidae > Stegodyphus > Stegodyphus dumicola. Next base: position 72,241,665 of record NC_140780.1, read on the forward strand.
TTCAAATGCTGAATCAACATTGTCTTTGTCAGGAGATTTTTCTTCAATTTTTGTATCACTAATGAAGGGAACCTTTTCCGATTTATCTCAAGATGAGGAATAATATTGTGGAGATCGAGCATGCTTTTCAGCACTTGATGCTGCTAAGCCATGTTCTTCCATTGCTTCGTTAGCAAATTTTTCCAAAGATTCTTCATTATCATTATTTGTTTTCAAACGGTTTTTCAGTTCCCCAACATCTATGACTAGAGGCTAATACCTGTTTACTTAGGGTAAATATTAGGTGGCCCCTCTCACTTCTACATAACATAACATAACATCTATGACTCCACGGAGCTTAAAAATTTTTGTTTTGTTAGAATCACTCTCCTACCACCACATAAATTTGTGAAAGTCGCAATATGCTTCATTTATTCATATTTTCAAAGAAGCATCCGTACATCTGGAGCTAACATCGAAGTAACGGTAAGATTTTCAGTCTGCTCCGAACATCCTTGGTACGACACAAAACCGTCCAACCTAATTTTGTTTCTTCAGCAGAAAGGCCAAATTTAAGTCTTTTCTATTTCCCTGTCATTAGCTTACCGGCTACTGCACCTATGAGAAGTTCAGTTGGGCCACGGGCAATCTTCTAAATGTATCCCCATATCCGACATATAATACTGGACAATAAAGTGTGTTTCGATACTTCATCAAGTGTCATCGTTATTCACTCCAAATGCACATGAACCCCGTACGAACGTGAAGGAATAAAATAATGTAACAACTGGTGTCAGAAAATAAAACCGCAACAGTATCATCTCTTAAACCGTTCATATTGCGATAAGTACTCTAATAAGTACTGTAGTATGATTTTCGTGACGAATGAATCAGTTCAGAGTGAATATGAACATATTTACCCAACATCAATAAGTTCAATTTATATTATTTTCTATTATCATCATTTTAAATCTTCAAACGCATTTGTAAAATATTATAGTAAGGTAGTTACAGTTAAAACTTGTAACGATTAAGATTAAAATTACATATATAACATTTCTCTCTTTCGAGAACTAAAAAAAAAAAAAAAAAAGCACTACTAGTTTGTCGTTATCAAAGAACTGCAACACAGGAGTTGACAGAAGTAGATGTTTGACTCACAGAAATATTTGAACACTTTGCACATCCTATTATAAGGTATTTCTCCCGCCTTCTTAGCCAGCCTTCGTGGTGTGGTGGTCTGGACGCTCGGCACGTAATTGAGAGGTCCATGGTTCGATTCCCGGCGAAGGCTCTACTAATTTTTCATCTTTCCTGCTTCCAAAATACCTAATGTCTCTACACTATAAACAGCTGGTATTGTTTTTCAATAAATTTTTCAAAATTTCTTCAGAAACCTAAGGCACAAATCTCGTTAAATATGTTGCCATACGCAAAGATCTCATAAATTCTTGTGATATAAGACATAAGATGCGGACAAAGTTTACAATTTTTTGCACTTTAGCTGGATCGGGTGAAAGGCCATTAGCTGAGACTATGTAACAAAAATATTTTAATCCTGGTACTACAATCTGAATTTTCTGTTTGTGGAACTTCAACCCATTTGTCTGACAACTTGAAACACCATTTTTAACTCTCTGTAATGGATATTAAGAGTTTCACTATGTGGGATGATATCGCTAAAGTATGGATAAGAATTGAGCAAATTCTCTAAAACACTGTTTATTCCCTTTTGAAACACTTTAAGTGCACTACTAAGGCCGAAAGGCATGGCACAGAAACGACATCCCAGAAAAGGGAAATAAATGTACATAAATCAGCATCTAGTTGAATATGACAGAAAGTGCTTTTTGCATAAATTAAGGAGAAAAATTTTGATTTCTCAGATTTTGACAATAGCTAGTCTGCCTCCTTATAAACTTATTAAGGTGATGAGGATAGAGGCCAATTCTGAGATTATTGTCCTTTTTGGGAACAATAATAATTAGGTTTGCCTAGCAGCGGCTTTGTAACCCTTTGTATGATTTCGTCTTGAGTCATTCGCTGCAATTCTTCTTGAATATTGCTTTCTAGTGCTTTTAGTATTTTTCGAGCAGCGGCTGTAATAGATACAGATTCCTGTTGTAGGATGATTTTATGTTTGACAGAGAGACAACCTATTACGTGAAACATTATGTTATATTTTCAATTATGTGATGCAATTTAAAAAATGTAGCATTCACACTATTTACAGAAAATTAGAAAAATCATTGAATTAAATTTAAGTAAATACATGTTGCTGTTCTCAACACTGTCTGTACGCACGCAATAACAATTTTTATAAGATGGCTATTATTTATATAACATTTAAGGATACATGCACCAACAACTGGCAAAGCATCACCAGTATCTATACAAACCTATTGATGTTGGGTGAAATATTGACTTATTTAATTTTTTGAAATATAGAAAAAAGTAAAACATTTACCTGGTGTTTTCTTGATTCTCTGATTGTTTTCTGGGTTGTCTCCAAATACGGAAACATGTTTCTGCACTCCACAATTTTTGCATGTTCTAACATACGCTGGGGACCCACCAACGGCTGAGCAGTAAAGTCACTGAACTCCGGTAATTCGGTCTAGGGTTCGAATCCTGGCGAACAGCTGACTGCATGGGTTTTTTCGGGGTTCTTCCCCTTTATAATGTGCATATGAGGGAGTTTCGTTAGAACGTCCTCCACGAAAGCGTCCTTTCCCTTAGGCAGTTAACCCTCGAGTGCTTTGTCATAATCAGGGAAAAAAAAAAAAAAAAAAAAAAAAACCAAAGCAAGCCATAAGCTGGACAATGCCTTGGTTGATATCTTGAACCAGAATGCTAGCAAGGTCTTTGAGTATTTACAATGGAGAATTGTTTTGATTTTGCTGCTGGTAAGTATGGCTCTGACTATGTTCCTTGGAAAAAATGTTATTGCGGTCTTTTTTACGCCTCTTGTGGCAAATAGCATCAACCTGCTCCGATGTAGATATAGATAATTGTGACGTAGTATGAGAGTACAGTCTGTAAAGTTCGGTTGATTTGCAAATTTCAGTAGTTCTCTGTGAAGAGAGTTCAAGTTCTCTGAGCACACGCTAACGAAATGTATTGTTACGAAATGTCCAGGCGCGGTAAGATAGCTTCCCCTCAAAGCAGTTTTACGGTTGCCATAAAATGGCAATGGAAAGCAGGGTTGCCACATTTGGCGAGAAATCGTCCATTTGGCGACAGAATTGGCGATATACCATGGACGGATGGAGAACCTTCTGAAACGAATTCTTACCGGTTTAGCCCAGAATGTTCTCGAACATAAGCCGAAAGCTGTATAAACCCTGCTGGTCCGCAGTCAGTTAGTGTGTGTGCCTCGTCGAGAGGGCGAATGTGTGCCTCGTCGAGTGCGAGTTAGTATCGAGTTGGTGTCTCGTCTAGCGAGTCAATCCCTGCGGAGTAGATCGAGTTGACAGCCGGGCAGCGAGTGCCAAATGGGTCGTCGAGTGCATCGAAAGAGTTTCTTAGTGTATCGCGGTTAGTGCAACATCGAGAGAGTGTGTTGAGCTCCGGGAACGACTAAACCGAAGAGTTGGGAGCTGTGCTCTGTGTGTCGTCGAGTGCATCGCGAGTTGTAGCGTGGAGACTCGAGAGTACGTAAAATTCCGAGAACGACCAAGCAGAGTCGGGAGCTGTACTCTAGTGCTTTGCTGTGAAGCTGTCTCCTCCGTGATAGCCTGCTAACCTGAAGGCCGTGTCGCTGATCGTGTCAGCTTGTTTATAGTAGTTCATCGACGACTGTAAAAACGTGTTTTGGAGCTGTCCTGACAATACTGGACAATAAAGTGTGTTTCGATACTTCATCAAGTGTCATCGTTATTCACTCCAAATGCACATGAACCCCGTACGAACGTGAAGGAATAAAATAATGTAACAACTGGTGTCAGAAAATAAAACCGCAACAGTATCATCTCTTAAACCGTTCATATTGCGATAAGTACTCTAATAAGTACTGTAGTATGATTTTCGTGACGAATGAATCAGTTCAGAGTGAATATGAACATATTTACCCAACATCAATAAGTTCAAAAATCTCTACAGATTTTTGAACTAAACCATTATATTCAGAAGACCCCAGTATCACATTACGATATGGCTTATAATGTTCCTCAAACATATCGAAACTTTCTTTTATTGTCATGCTGCTGGCACTGAGAATGTAAAAGTCAGAAAGTCTTTATATGATGATTTGCCGGTAACGCTCATAAGTAAGGAAACACATGTTTCATTATCCTCGTTGGTGATAGTTTAGAGCCGTTTCAAAAGGTTCATATCTTCGCGGCTATTCCGAACATGCCTCTACTGAGTAGTGGTTCAGTCTGGTTCGATCTGCAGAGAAAGGTTCATTCAGTGCACATTATGAATCATTGCTCACTTTCACAAAATTTCTGAAGTTAGGTTTCGATGATTAGCGAATAAAAAATAGGACTTACCATTTTAGCTGAGACCGTGTTAAACATGTCATTAACTTTACATAGTTGAAACAAGTAAATAAATCAGATGCAGAAGAATAAGAACACTTATTTACTTAATAATATTTTACTAAATTTAAATCTTGCGACCACACAACAGCAGCTATATGCTTGCAGGAAAAAGAAAAGAAGAGGAAGTTGTAGTACCGAGGTTATAGTTAGAGGTTGTAAGTTTAAAATTGCATACTTAACACTATGTTCAACTAATTTATGGAGAAATATGTTTTGAAATTACTCTTGCACTAAGTAGCGATTCTTTGTGATGGTTGGGCTTATGTAAAGCATATCAAATATTATTTGAGTCACGTCAGTTAAATCAAGTGTAGTGTGGGGAGTTGATCAATGTGGATGTAAATGATTCCATGTCTCTAAATTCCTTTTACAGTATATATTATTATGTTTGCTTCAACTACAAGTAGTCAAAATTACAGAGCATATTTTTTTAAAAACAAAAAGGGACTTTTAGAATGAAGCTTCTACAACGTGAAGCTAATTGAAATTTTTCGTTGTGATGGAGATTATAAGTTGCTTTGCAAGAAAGTCAAGAAAATACTTATCAATTGACGAATTATTTATTAACTTTGCCACATACCGTATTTACTCCAGTATTTTCCCACTTAGCTTTTTAAGGGTCTCATTTTATTTTTTTTGAATATTCACGTAATTTTTCCCTTCATCAAGACATTCACAAGGCGAGCTCCCCTAAATGTTAAAACAGATTCGTCCACATACTGATTGTTTTTGTCTTACTAATTGATCTGCTCGTGGATTTTGTGTGCATGGGTTCTGATTGATAAATCAATAACAGTGAAGAGCTTTAAGAAAACGGAAGTAGGTATCTAATCTTCTGATGGTTCAGAAGATTATTCCACGTGGGAAGATAGACTGCACTTAGACGAAGACGATGATAACGGTGACAATGGCCATGACTTATAAGCTGTAGCAGATGACACAGACAGCACATCTAGCAGCAATAAATGACTTGAGGCCTACGGAGTAGCAGCATACGGCAACTGGGCGGGCGACATTCAACCTTACAGGGAAGTAGAATTGAAGATATCTGATTAGATATTATAATATTAGTATTGCTATGTAATCTCAGTGGAATTCTTTTAAATCAATAATATAATGGTAGTTATGTTTGTATAACTATCACTATACCGGTAGTTTATCCATGACTACTTTCGTTTTTCTTACTTTAACTGCATCCTTCGAAAATTATATTATTTGTATAATTCCCCCCTCTCAATTTTCGTACGATAATTTTAGAAAAACCCGCCCAGACGGGAACTTGGTTAGTGACTCTGACTGCCGTACAGAAGGGCTCGGGTTTGAATCACGTAGAAGGCATGGATGTAATTTGTCTGTCTCCTCACAGGAGACAAAGGTGGCCCATCCAAGGTGACTCATAATAAAGTGACCACCGATTTCGGCCTTAGAGGTGGCCAACGACCTTAGTAGTGGCGAACGGTTAGGGCCCGCCATTGGTGGGGAAAAACAGAAAAAAAAAAGATATGGAATACACGAGTAAACTTGGTACATCAGAATAAAAAGAATCTTCGGAAAGAACAAAAAGTACAGAATGGTAGTAGAACTTGCCAATGAATACTTTCTGTTTGTAAATTACCAAAATTTCTGTACCACAATGCATGTGAGAGAGCAGTGTATATTTAAAATAATAGCATCCTAGAAGTAGTAAAAATAAGAGCTGTTTTAAGTTTTGGACTGGTCGACCATAATCTTTCTTAAGTCATTTATATATTTTTAGAGCTGCGTATTACATACTCTTTTCAAAAACAGTCAGGAATTTGGCGACAAAATTCTTATGGTCATATAGTTGACTGCGTGGATAATGGATATCCAGGCGTATATGACACCCATACAAGAAATAATTTAGTCTCGTAATGCTTATTTTAAACCTCATGTTTGTGATACAATTAATATTATTACAATAAATGATTTAAGTTGCAAAAGTTAGGCATTTTCACATGTTATCTTCAGGAAAGCCTTTTTTTAAGACGGTTTCAAACAGCCCATCACAAGCCGGCTCATTCGAAGTGCTTGCTAACGCTTTTGATGAGAACAATTCTCTGAATCATGATACAAAAGACGAAGTTATTGCATAAAATACAAACGAAATGTACCTTAATTTTATGAAAGATTAGATATCGCCATTAGCTGAAAATAAAGGCCTGGGACTTTATTAAAATGTCAAGAATGCTATGGCCATAGGAATTCAATCTGCTGGGTACTGTGCAACAATACTGAGCGAAGTTAATAGTTAAGCTCAAAGAATTTCTTGTGATTGCGATAAAACACTTAACTTTGTTGCACGTTACGATACTATCAGTGCAATACTGGGAATTGCAGCAAATGGATATTTGAACCTAAAGTAATTCGACATCGTAACTGTCTCCTTTTTCGGTGCACCTTGAGGATGAAGTATTTTATGATAGTGGTAGAATATGTAAATCGAAACATCTCTGTTTAATTATTTTATGACTGCTATACATATCCAGATATTTCCTTTTTAGATTTGTGTGCTACTAGAAAAATGGAAAACTTTATACAGAAGCTGAATAAATTCTTTTAAGAAAATTTTCAGTTATATGGGTTAACTTCCGATTTATCATGATAATACCGGGAAAGATGTCCATGGTTAACTCAGAGTCACATTTAATTCGAATAACGTTTAGTATAATTAACACCTTAAACAAATTGCTATTAACAATTTACCGGCATTTTTATTTTTCAAGCAGCTTAATCTGGAGAATGATTTCTTTTCATTAGATTAAGTTAAATCGATATTCAAAATAAAAGCACATACTGTAAATAACGAAAAAATAAACATCACTAGAAATGAAGAAGCAATGTTATAAATGACATTAGAGAACAATACTTACAAGAGAGCTTGAAAAGTATCATAGAGTTCAAACGCATGTAAAAAAGATAGGTATGAACTTATAGTATTAATTGCAAAATGGTTCGTATATTTCGAGTTATATACAATTAAATTACATAATTACATACTAACTACGGTTAAAAATAACCAACAAACACAGCGACATCGCTTCTTAACCACTGCCGTTGCTCCACGCAGTTTTCTTCTCATTTATCGTACTTTTCCAGCTTTATTTTACGGTGATGGTTTATGATAATAATTTTTCAATCATTCCGCAATAAACAAACTTAATTTTTTTTCTTTAGAAACGGCATGGTCAATCTGCAACTCTGTTAATGACATCTAGTTAATACAAGCGTTGACCGTATTACGTATTAATCAATTATTTTCTGAAAGATTAGCGATCCTGTTTTAAAGGCATTCACTAATGTTGACTTTGCCTGAGATTTTAAAATTCGACGTTCATCCTCTAGAATTATCTGGAAACTACAGTGCTCAAAACAGTTAAAGGTTACTGGAAGTTGAGTATGAAACATTTCCATAACAGACTAATCTTTTAACAAAACGGAAGGAAAACAGATTAAAAAGAAAATTTTGTCGTTTATAAACTTCAGAATATGCAAATTTTGTTTGTGGCTTCTAAAATTTAGTTTTCGATAAAGAACGAAGAGGGATCTGTAACATGATTTTGTGTAAGAGGTGACTAGGAATAAATGATTTATGCTGAATTCTTTGTAGCAGTCCCAAGTAGCACACGACGTTGCAAACTGGTCCGAAAGGTTGCAAAGCGGTCGTGGTAACTTTTACGGCGGCTTTACAACGTTGTGAAGACGCAAAATATTTGCCGTCGCATCTTGGCAATTTGCCGACGTTGCTGAAACGTCATGATATGACCGCTTTTAGACGTGGTCGTTTTAGCATTTTTTTTAGTTCATCAGCATTATTTTTAGAATGAAAAGACACTAAATCTGTCTTTCAAGAATCTGAAGTCCGCATAAGATTTACTTTGCAATGTTTCATTACTTTATTTCATCTAAATATATTAATCTAAGGAAGATTCATCTAATGAAATGTAAATTTAATATAAATACTTTTGATTTATTAAATTTAATTAGTACTAAAAATACGTGCTAAATAATTGTTAAAAATTTTGTTAAAATAATTAATATTTAAAATATTTTTATAAATATTATAGCAAAATATTTAAAAATTAAACTAATCTATAAAGTAAGTTATTAAGTTATGCATTTTATATACTTTAAAAAAATCATATTTCCGAAATGAATGCAAATCACATGTTAGCAATTATTTCACTACTGAAATATGACTTTATTTCTTATTTTTGAAGTAAGGACGAATTCACGGCTGTCCAATATATATGGCGGAAGGAGAAGCAGACCTGACCATTATTTACTGAATTCTTATATAAACGAACATCTCGAGATTTGCGTGCTTTGGCTAGCTGTCAAATTCGAACAACTGCGCAATTAATTCAGATTCTAGCAGTTCTTTCAAGTAGTTTGGTAAAGATGCCATTTGTAAGGCGTCTGAAAAGACTTACTTCATGTTTGAAATTGAATCAAGCAATGACTGATATAAATAATATTGCTTATATCAAAAGTAAATGCACTGTCAATCAAAGAACGCATTGTGAATCTTCTCATTGTTCTGTATCTACTTGCTTCAACTGCCTTCAGCAAGCGAAATTATTGTGTGAATGCTGAATTTGTGCTTATTTTGTGTGTGAATATCTGCTCTACAAGAAATGCTAATCTTGAATCTAGTGTTCGGGAAATAGTGTCTCTGTGGTCTATAGTGGTCTGTGGAATATAGTGTTCGTGAAATAGTGTCTCTGTGGTCTATAGTGGTCTGTGGAATGTAGTGTTCGGGAAATAGTGTCTCTGTGGTCTATAGTGGTCTGTGGAATATAGTGTTCGTGAAATAGTGTCTCTGTGGTTCGTGAAATAGTGTCTCTGTGGTTCGTGAAATAGCGTCTGTGTGGAAATAGTGTCTGTCTCCAATCACTGTGGTCCCAGCGGTGCAATATTTGGATAAATTTACTAGCTTTGTGCTTCGGTTATAACGTCCTGTTGGCTTTCAGAATTAATTCCTATAAAACCAAAAATAACATACAACGGTAAGCCACTTTCTGGTTTTGCTGAAAATTCAATCAATACAGAAGCAACAACAATTCAAGCTGTTACGGTATGTTCATTATTTTCAAAATACAAAGAAATTATTGGACTGGTACCAGTACTTAAAATGACTGCTGAAGATGAATTAGATATATGCATAATATAAGCAATTAATTAATTATTAAAATTAAGAATAATGCACATTCTATAGTATATTCTCTTTTGTACAGTATGCAGAAAAGGTTAATGATTTTAAACAGTGTATGAAATGTATGATCGAAAAAATAGTGTTAAGGAAACATTAGCATTTCTATGACATATTAAAATCTATAATTATGCCATACTTAATTATGTAGAATTGAAAAACACTAAATATTTTTTTATTGATTGCAAATTGCAGTTTTATTACTTGTCGTTTGATATCTATTCTTCCAAACACTGTGTAATTCGCGTTTTTTTAAAAATATTGCCGTTATGTATGTTTATTAGATTATCTGAATAAATGAATGTTGGAAAATAGGTTCAAGTATATTCTATTTTCTTCGCTTACTTTTTATGTGCTCTTGATAACAAAGAAATTCATAATAAATAGAAACAAAAAGTTTCATCGTGTGCTCTTTAACGAAAAGCTTACTTTAGCCTACTTAGCTTACTATCGTATACTATATTATTTAACCCTTTGCGGCACAGTGTGTCCGGTCTGGACACACCTAAAAATTTCCTTCTGTACGCACAAATTGAATGAAAAAGGATTTATAGGTTACTATAGGTTACGCTGAACCTTCTTTATTTATAGTAGATGGCAGCTCAACACAAACCATTCCATATATTTTAGCCATGTTTAGTTTTTTAAGACCCTCATTTTTTAAAGAAATCTTCCAGATTTATTTTAGGGTGTAAAAGGAATTGTTTGAAAAGAAATTTCTATGTTATTTTTTTGGCTGTATGCTAATCTCCTTATTCTATATTAGTTTTAAATTTTTACTTTGAAATCTTGCCTAAAATCAAACAGCGAACCCTAGGTGTGCCCAGACCGGGCTCACTGATAAGCTAGGACAACTAAGAGTCTGTATTCTTTGTTTCCCCGCATCTCATCGGTTAGTTCATTGACAACAATGCTCGTTTCAGCACTCTTTTCGAAGCTCTATTCAATTAGTGTACTCTTTTCAGGCACACCCACAGACATGAACGATAAGTGCTATCTTCACAATATTTTACTTATGTACTCCTCTAGGCTTAATTAGACTGCCTACTTTTTTTTTTTTTTTTTTAAATCAAAACTCCGACTTTAAAAGGTAGCGTGCCGGAAAGGGTTAAATTATTTCTGTACAGTAACAAAAGGAAAGTTATTGATTATAAAAAAGGCGTGAATTGTAATCTACCACTATTCTAAAATTTAAAAATAAGTAAATACATTAATATATGATCGGAAGAAATGGTGTTAAGAAACATCAGCATTACTAGTAAATACTGCAGTCCATAATTATTGCACTTTTAATTGCTTACTATTTAAAAAACACAAATATTTTTTTATTAATTGGAAATTTTAGTTCTGTTACATTCCTTCTGCTGTTTATACTTTCAAACACTACTAGTTAATGTTTTTTTTTAAATAGTGCTGTCATGTATGTTGTTTGTTAGGTTATTATTTCATTTTAGATATGAATATGGGAAGTTATTAGATTTAGGTATATTTTTGATCACATTTATTTACTTTATATTGTCTTTCATTTGCATATCTTGGAGATATAGAAGTTAATGGTTATATTTTTTACTGTGAAACTCGAATAAATTTATACTTGAGTTCAGGTAAAATACTGATTAGGTTACCTTAAGAACCGCTTCCTAATTTATCATGACAGTTGCAATTTTTAATGTCTCTGAGATTTAACAGAAATAAATGTGATAATGCTGTTATCAGAAACGCTCTTTTTTTAACTCACATATGTATCTTTACTTTTATTTATGTCTATTGAGTTTTATTTACTTAAAACCTACTATTAATGTTATATATTTATAATAACCACTTTCATAATAACTCTCACTTAAGGAAAAAAATGATGAAATCTTAAATAATCGTAACTTAGAATTTAAGTTATTTAAAAATTATAGTTTAAAGTACTGAAAATAATTAAGGCTATTATTAATTATGCATATTTAGTCTAAGAGAAAAAAAATGTATTATCTTCTGGTTTTCAGGAAATGATAAAATATTTAAACTTTAGATAAATACAAGGAATACAAAATTTAAAATAAAGAAGAAAAATACATTAATTATTAAGTTTATTTTTCTGCATAAATCAATATGTAACACAAAGACATAAGAACGACAACAACTGTTTCACAACTGTTGCAAAAGGTGGAATTTTGCGAACATTTAGGCGTCTTTAAGACGTCGTGATACAATTCTTTCACAACCAAAATATCACTTGCGAAAGACGCAATAACGACGTCTATGGGACAAAAACCTCATCTGCAAAGACGTAATAAAGACGTCTTTGCAACGATTGCAAAACAGTGGATGTTCGCGGACATCTGGGCGTCTTAAAGACAACATATTACAACGTTTTTGCAACGACATCCGCGACGAGTTTTACAACGTCGTTACGACGTTGCTGTGCTACTTGGGATGAATGTGATGCCTTAAAAATATGCATTAGCTAAATCTTCAGTCTGGATGGCCAGTGATCGTTTAGAAATCAGCCAGGCATAACCTATTGTAGCGAAAGGCTTGAGAATGTTCCAAAGTTGCATTTCTAGATAATGAAATCGGGTTTTGGGAAACTGGAAGCGTTAGATGAATGTTAGGAGAAGGTGTAGGCGTATAACAACACAAAATAAAGAGAGGTATTTAACAGAAAAGACCAAAAGAAACCCGCAGTATGAATCCACTCTTCTGCAACTGCACCTTTCGAAAGCTATTGAAACCAATTTATTAACTAAAGCTATTAGAAACCAACCCCATAGTAGTAGCTGGTAGGATCGCAAGCCTGTGGTTTGTGCTTTTTTAACAGAAGGTCTCCGTTCGGCCTGTAGAAGGTGGGTACAAGAGCATTTTATATGAAGAAGAAAAGAATGGGTCAATGCTTTCTCTGAGGAGAAAATGACTTACCATTTGGAGAAATTCATCACTCAGAATTATCCTGCACTTGTGAACGAAAGTATCCGATTTAAGGAGGTGGAGTGATTATCTGGCAGGTAATCTGTATTCGTGGCTGGACGAACCTGTACATCATCAGAAGTGAACCGCTGACGGCTCAGCTCATACTCATTTTGAAGTACTTAATAACCTTATAAGAAACTACTATTTAAATAAACTTCTCCAAATAGAGCCTATCAACACTACATTGCAAACGGCCAATCTAAACCAATGCAAGAGTGCGTTTCGAAATGTTGTGAAAGCTTATTAGTCTATTCAGGAGGAACTGTTGAAGATAGATAGCAATTGATCTCTTATCTTATGACATACGGAAGCTAATATGTATATATTTTATGAACTAATACTGCTTGTTCTTAAGGCAGTGCTCCTTGTTCTTTTTAGCCGTAATTTTGTTCCCAATGTGATACCTGTAAGTGTAACAGTGGCAAATTAAGTTAACAGTGGCAATGTAGAATACTGATTTCTTATACCTTTGTAGCAATTTTATCGAAATAGATCCACTGCTTTAGTATTTTCATGATTTCTTTTTCTATTCATAAGAGTAACAATTAGCAGTTTTCCTTACATTTTAGCATGTTTATCTTTCCCCGCCTCACAGTGTATTTTAATCAACGAAAAAAATTCTTTTAGATAGAATTTATAATGATTTCATTGTAAGTAAATAACTTGAAAATAAGACTATGAAACTGAAAAAAAATTCTTTTCCCGCTGCTTATGTTGATGAGTTAACATTATTTAGATAACTACGTTCAAAATACCTTCTTCTAATCAGCTTTATACTTGAAATATGAGCTAAAATATTTCAGCTAATTTAATTAATTTTTTAATTAGACCTTTTTTTCCCCAGAAAAGATTGTTGAAGCCATGTAGGAATGTAGTTTTCTAGGATAACGTACGTCAGCATTTTCTGATCAGGGAACTGCAGAAAACTGTCCTGAAAATAACAGCTGAATTTTCAAGACTTCTATAAAGACATAATAAAAAGATAAATTCACACCATGTAACAATAAGAATGAAAAAAAAAAGGCTTAAAACATGATTTTTAAAATGTTTGTTTTCAGTATAGATAAATCTCTTTTCAGTCAGTTCGTAAGTAGTGACATGTGGTAATGGATCCCTGTCTTTATCACATGTCTAATATCTATCACGTGTCTAATCTCTTTATCACATATCTAATCTATGCTTAAATGGCATTAAATCTTCAACAGAGCGCGGACTTTTAAAATCCTGAACTTATAACACAATCAGGTATTTTGTAGTCCAATGCTATCGTAATATCGGTGACAAAAGGCTCATTCAGAAGTATATTTTGTAAAAACATTTGCATTTTCCAGGAACTGCATCAATATTTCAGGCTCACGCAAAACTTATTTTGACTTTATCTGCAGTAAAAATACTTTCATAGGACCAATTCGCAATTTCAATAAGTTTATTTTCTTAAACTTTTAAATTAAGGAAGTGTAAGAAAGCCATACATTCATTATATAAAATTAGAACTTAATTCTTAATAGCTTTAGAATTCTATGAAAAAAGGAAAAAGATATTTGGTTGGTCTTGGAATATTAATGAAATATCTTTAAGTATTCTGAACATATCTGCCTGAATACATTTGCTGTATTACTGAAAATTTATATATAGTTATTTTGCATCTTTTGTTATTGTAAATTTTTGTATATACCTGTTTTATATTATTTATTATATTTTGTATATTCCTGCTTTGTATATCTTCCTGCTTTGTGTATTCCTCTACAGTGTTTTAAATTTGGGCATTGTGTATTTATGCGTATAATAATTCTGTTATGGTTCAGTTTATAAAGCTTTGTTTATAAAAAGTGCTGGGAATTTCTAAATAGCTCCTGTAGAATTGAAGATATCGTTCCTGGAAATTTCCGGGTTTGCCAACAAGTTGCATTAAAGACTGGCCATCTTTGGCGAAAAATTACTGAATTTGGTGAGTTATAAAACTTCATGAAGTCTTTGGTCTACAAGATTCAGAGTGAATAGAAGCGAATTCGAGACAAAATCTTCTTCTGTAGTATGTTTTATATACTGAACTGCAGGTCTTGCATGTTAATTAATGCATGCAAGCGCATACAAAACAAGAATATACCTCCAAAAAGCCTGTATTCAGAAATATAAACAAACAAATAAAATGAATGGATTGATACAGACAAGTTTTAAATAATTGCCTTTCAATGTGCTAATTAAAATGAGAGATTCAACTAAAATAGGAATAAAACTTGCAGCTTACCTTAGCAGCCTGAAAGATGCATTAATTATAACTCTAAGATGCATCAGTTGAACCTCAGTGAGTGCTTTCTTCATTCGCACTTAGACGCGAGTTTTCTAAACGACTTATATCTGTTCATTGAATCACGCAAAAATGAAGGTTTTCATAACATATTCTTTTCGTGGACTTTCGCTATTGTTCAGATATTACCTCTTCGTCTAAAATTCATGAGTTTCTCTTTGGTTGCTGTATCATGTATAATTTTAATGACAATGAAAAATTTTATGGTTCATTTATGACAGTCTTTCCTTGTTAAAAATTTTAGCACAGTTACTGTATTCTGTTTTGGCTTAAAATTTATAACCAACTTTTATTATTTAGTTTGTTTGGATTACTCACTCCAGGGCAAAACCATAAATACAGAAAGAAAAAAATCTGTAGTTCTTCTTCACACAAAAGCTAAAAATGCAAAGTTACTTCACACGAAACAGTTCTCGTATAACCAGTCACAAACCAAAGCGTTATTTGACGAAATGTGCAACCATATCGAGGGGGGGGGGAAACAAAACACCATTAATGAATACATTCTGCACAGCCTACAGAGAGAAAATGTTCTAGAAATAATGACCCATTTCATTCCCTTTTATCGAACTGTCAGTTACGACGCGAAAAAAGAAGTAGTAAACGTTGCCAGTAATTGTTTAGCTTATGGATGACCAACCTGCGCCACGCGTGCCACAGAGTGGCACTCGAAGACTTACTGAAAAATTAAGATTTGAAAAAATAATATCGTCTGTATCAACTCCGTCGATAGATACACACATAAACACATTCGAATAAATATAATAATTCAATTTCTCTGTAAGACATTACTCAACTGAAATCCAAATCTAAATTATTGACCTACAGCAGTATATTACACTGTAAAGCATCATAAGGAACTTATTTCAACTGCAAGTGATCCAAATTTATATTGAATTTTGGAAATTTGTACCCACAAGAATTTTCTATATTTACACGATGTTAGATATTGCTGTAGGTATGGATCAACATACCTTTGTGAACAAATGCTTTCTATTATAAACATAATAAAATTAAAATATTATACAAGATTAATTAATATGCAACACCTAATTTTATAGCATCTTCAAGAACTAATCGTATGTAAATGATTTGGTAAAAAAACTGCATATTCAAAAATCACTTTAATTAAGACTGAATGATTATTCTAGTTATTTAGAATTAAATGTTTCAAATTATTCATTTTTATTTTATACATAACCCAACTGATTGAACCTTTAAAAATTTTGTACTTTTGTTTTATTTATTATATTATTTTTAAAATGTCCACTACTCAGATTTACATAAAACAATGTGCTATTTGCGTAAAAATCCCATAATCAGCTTAATAAATAACATATTTTTCACCTTTCTATATTTTTTAGTATGTTGAAAAAGGTGAAAGTGGCACGCATAACATTTTTTTTTAGATAGTGGCCCTCTTTCTAAAAAGGTTGGTCACCCCTGGTTTAGCTTATTGTTTAAGGGGATGGATACGGGACGGATGCTTTTGCGGAGGAAATTCTATGGGAAAGTGATTTGTATTCACATTACACGTGGGGAAAATCACGAAAATACCATGCCGCCAGTTCCTTCGTCGAGATATTTACAGAGTCTGAAAAACCAGTTTTATCGGTCTTGGCTACTTTGCCACTGATTAGTTCGTTTGTGATATTTCATCTTTTTTCTAAATACTTTTTATTTTATTTCGGCTACTTTACAAGTTACTTTGCGTATGATAGTTCTTGCTCGCTATGTACTGGTAATTTGCGAAACGGATAGTCGGGACTTCATAGTGAAAGGGACTATAAGCATATTAATGTGACCTATGTGATAGAATGATTTCGATGCAGCCATTGATGCAGCTATGATTCTAACATGTCTGATTTGGATGGCATGTCTGATTTGGAGGACATGTCCGATTGGATAGTAGACATTAGTTGCTAAATTCTTTGTCAGACAGAAGGTGTGATTAATCAAGTTTTGATTCGACATGTGATTTCAGCCGTTCGTTTGGAAATTTAAAAACAAACTAGACAGAGAACAAATGTGGAAATAATGGGATTTGGTTTTCATTAAAAATTGACTTTTACGTCTCACGATTTCAAATGCTTCCTATGGTGATTATCTCTTATTTCAAACTTTTTCTAAAAATGTAATGAACTGAAATTTGATAATTATTAATACGTTGCTTGTTGTTTTATAATCTTTTTAAATAAGCTCTGATTTGTTTAAATTTAGTTGAATTCATTTGAGTATAACGAAATTTCTAGGAAATTTAATTCCTACTGTGAGAAATTTTACAAAAGCTTTCTTAGTTTTTAATTAATATCACATTTTAGCAAGCTTTTGTATATATCTCTATATTTTTCTTATAGTTTCTTTTAAAATAATAAAGGAACTTTATATAAACGTGCACATCTGGAATTGCTGTTAAAAATGGTAGGTATTTACCGCTATACACAGAACAAGCAAGCATTTGTAACCCTACCTTTCTAACTGTTTAAAAATTACAGCCTATTGTTCGTGAAGCTTCTCACGTGCACATCAGCAGGATAATCAAGCTGTGTACACCTACCTAAAAACAATGAGGACTTTTAAAGAATGTTGCATTCTTTTAAACTTGGTAAATGTACTTCTTAGTACACTTAACGTATCGATATAACATGAGTGTGACAGTTGTTCCAAAGAAAAAGTTTCAAATTTTCTTGTTAAAAGGATAATAGACCATTATTTCTTCTTAAAGTCTTTGCTTTCTAAAAAATGAATAAAAATTACTTTATTCCTAATTTGTACCATATCTATAATGTTTTTCAGGACACGTGCGAGTGATGTCTGTAAAATTTTATTAATAACGAAACTACTCCAAGCAGTAATGAATTTGTTCCAAATGCTTTCCACTAAGCTAAAATATCCTCCTAATTTTACAAGCATATTGGAATATTAATATATTTTGCCTAGCTCTTATCGTGAAAACTGCACTAAATCAGTACTAAATCACTTCCCAGAATACTCATGTCCTTGATTTCCTCTACAGCATGATACGTATTTTTATTCTGCGTTGAAACTGGTATTTTTTTCTGTACGTATTTTTTTTTTTTTTTTAATTTTCCTTGGCTTTTTTTTTTCCATTATGCTTTTTTTCTGTGCTTAATAATTGTATATTAACAATCTTCATTTCGTTCTTTCATTTAAATCAGTTTTTGATACCACGTTTTTTAATTCTATTGTTAAATCTAACCTGACTCTAACTTATAGTTTATTTTGGAGCGACTACTCTTGGTTTCCAATGTGTATTCGCTTTTAAATGAGCAATACGAATGTACTTTTCAATTCTCCTTAATTTAATTTTTTGAATGCACTGACCGCATACCGTTTCCAATTAGAATATCAATTCAGAGAGCTGAAAATATGTGACACTATGACATTTTAGAATTAATATTGAATTTATGAATGCGTCAGCACAAACTGATTTTTTTTTACCAAACTAAAGGCAATTTAGAGGGGTTTAGGTTTATGCGATTGGTGGCAAAGCCTTGAGGGCTATCTGCTAAAGGGAGGGATGCCTTCGTGGAGGACTTTCTAAGGGAAACTGGCTCGTGTAACACGTTACACATGAGAAAAACCACCAAAACGCCCATGAAGCCAGCCTGTTCGCGGGATTCGAACCTCGGACCGAACTATTAGTGTTCAGCGACTTTACCGCTTGGCCGCTGGTGACAAAGTCCATTTAGAAGTTTCGATGGACTTTTTTTTAAGTTACTCTTGAGGAAAATAATGCAGCGAAAAGAAAAATTAAACTAAATTGTTAAATGTTACGTAATAATATTGTAATACAAGCGGCTGAAAATAATGTGCTCGAAACTAGAATGAACGAAAGAGTACAATTTGGAACGGTAATAGGGAGTGCTGTTAATAAAAGCATAATAAAAACAAAAAATTTATAGTTCGCCTTTTGCGGAAGCAGTGTACTTTTACGCAAATTTGTAAGCAAAAACACAGGAGTTGAAGCATTGTGCCCGCAGACTAGTTTAGAATCAGCCATCTTCCATCGTTTCGAATTTGATAAGTTGACTTTTCTCGGTAATTTTTTTCAAATTTCAGTCTCTTATTGTTTATTCAGCTACAGGTATAAGCAACTACGCATAGAAGCAGCAAGTTTCTTTCGGGATTGAAGACCAGATGAGACAGGTTAGCTGCGTCTGAATAGGGATTTCCAGGTTTATTTCGATATTTAAAGTAAATAAAACTTGCTAGTTTCTCTCAGAAAATCTTCCGTTAGGACAGTGCCATTTAAGCAAATATCTCTCATGTTCTTTAATGAAAGTACCAACCAAACTATGAGTCTTGAATCATTCCTTTTTAAATGTCAACTAATACCTAACAATTTTTCAAGGTAGTCTGAATGTTAAGTACTTTATTCTCTGTTCTTCATCAAAAACGTATAGCCGAGATCTTTTATTATATCACATTAAACTTGAAGAAATAAGTTTGCAAAGATAAATTGAATTCAGAATATGATATATTAAGAAGAAAAACCTTATTTTATAAATAAGAGCACTCGAATAAATAAGAACACTGGGCTTTCCACTCCTTGAAGCTAAGTCCACAGCTAGCAAAACGGATAAGACTGGCTCAGTTGTCGGAGAAAACGATGGTTGCATAGGGGTTTTTGCTGTTTTACCCACGTTTAATGCGAATATGGGCCACTTTCTCTTTCAAATTTCTCCATGAAGACATCCCTTACCTTAGGCAGGTAGCCCTCGCATTCTTTGACATGATTAACCATGTAGAGTCGTTAGGTTAATTGGAAGCAGAAAGGATGAAAAATATGCAACTGCCTTCGCCGGGAATCGAACCACGGACCTCTGGAATAGCGGCCTAGCGTGCTACCGTTACACCACGAAGGCACGCTAGGGAAGTGGTAGAAATACCTTATAAACCAACTAATCATTTTAAAGACAAAAATTTTGCGGAAGAGACCACATAAACACCAAATGTTTTGCTCTTGAAAAGAGGGTTTGGTTTGCTTTGCTTTAATTATGGCAAAGAACTCAAGGGCAATCTGCCTAAGGGGGATGCCTTCGTGGAAGACCTTTTAACAAAAACTGGTAGGTATGCACATTACACACGGGGAAAATCACGAAAACGCCCATGCAGCCCATGCCTTTATACATTAAAACGTTTAATTTTGTATTTTATACAACATATACTAAACTAAAAAGAGAACCATATATTTTTATTTAAATAACTTGAATGAAATATCCTTATCTGTAAGATTTTTTCACGAATGACGCAGCCGACTATTAACATTATTTCATGATGAAGGCAGCGCATAAGAAATCTGAAATTTCCATGAAACATAGAATATATTGAAATATGCAAATGATTAGCATTTTTCTGGTCACGCCATGAGCACGTTACAGACAAGAGTAAAAGTACAGCGAAGTAGTGTACAAAGGGAGATAGAAATGCCGACTTTTCATTCAGAAACTGCTCTCTTTTTTTTTTTTTTTTTCAGTAATGTTTCGCCTTCTATACAAGAAGAAGAAACTAATACCAACACGTTTTAGGTATCTTGGAATTCGATCGTGAGAGAATCGTAGCGTACCAGGACTGTGGATTATCTATCGTACTGTGCAATTCTGCTTGCGCTGGTCGAGGTCCAATGGCAATAATTAAGAGAATTTGCAGTTGATGGATCCAGATGGACCCACATGCGGAATCTCAATAGTCGCTATTCACAACTGCTCGAAACTACAAACATGTTGCAACACCTCTATTAGAAAGAACTCTTACATCCACAGCACGTACCCTGGGTCTGGAAATTTAGTGTGTTGGCACAGCACCAAATATTCGCTCCTACGATGCAAGGACATCTGCAATGCCCGGGTTGTCAGCAAGGACTAATAGGACATATCTTGACGATGTAGTACAGGAATCAATGCCTCTCAACGACTAACACGGACACATTAATACCATGACGTCTTTTCTGACGAATTCCGCTTTTGCTTGCACCATCATGGTGGCCGTATCCGTGCGTGGAGGCATCCGAGGAACGAACATTGGAAATTTGTTCTTCATCGTCATACCGTCACACCAGCCTAGCGGCTGCAATGATGACAAAAACTATCGTTGGAAACACATAGTGGAGGTAAGAATAGAAGGAGAAGCCCTTCATTCTCTCCAGTTGAACTACCGCTTTACAAGCTAAGAGGTTATTTTTGTTTACATTCATTGCATATTACGTTGACAGCCTTTTCCAATTCTTTATTTTATGCTTTTAAAAATACTCTCTTTATTTTCCCATTAAATATTATTCGATAATTAAAAATGTGTTTGAGAAAGATATCCAGTTTTATTACAGGTATCTTAGGAGAATTCCTTCGAGTATCTTAAATTATAACTTTGTCATCCTCCTCATTTAATTCGGTAATTAACAATACTTTACAGAGTTATAAAAAGCCCACAAGATACCACGGAACACCACTGACTGATTAGGTGACACCACTGAACGCAAGTAGTTTTACTTGCGTATTGCATGGATATTTTTGCCATTTTGCTCATGCGTAACGTAAATGCGATCCAATTTCTTTTAGAAGGTTGTCCTCATTACGCTTAAACAGTATTCAGCTAAGCAAACAAACATAGTGATAAATTATCTACTTATTAAAATTACATTTGATAATAGTTTAATTCTAAGTTTGAAAATATTAATAAATTTTTTCATCGTCTTAACTTGCATCAAAAATAAACTGAACAGAAATTAGAACTGTTGCGTACTAGCATCGAAATATTAAAATGTAAGCTATTCTGATTTGAAATAAATTTTTTAAAATCATTATAGCGCGAATATGATTTTTAATTTTAAAGATATTTTTGAAAATCTGAAAGGCTTCTCATATTTCAGAACATATTTCAAAGCAAGCTGCTTTGAAATAGAAAAGAAATAATGGATGATTTTAATATTAATAATATAAAAAAACCCTTGATTTTAATTTTTGTGAATTGTTAACCAAATAAAACCTCTAATCCACTCCTTAAATGGACACCAATCACTTCTGAAATGGTCTGTATTTATAAGAACGTAAACTATCATACATAAAACGATTACCTCCACAGAAAATCATAATTATGTGGAATCATGAGTGGTTGTCTTAGAGACCGTTTACTGTGTTTGCTCTCAAATATATTTTATTTCAAATAATTGGAATAACTATCTCTTTGTATCTGTAAAATTCCAAGAAATCATTCTTTATACTCTTTTTTTTTCTATTAAAGGTCTGTAAAAAAATTAGTACTAAGTGCAGAGGGCAACTTTTACTTACTTATTTAGAATATGCATTAGTAATTTTAATCTTTTCCATATTAAAAAAATAATGCTTAGATAAGGGAAATGAGAAGATTATATATAAAGGTGATATATATTATTTCAAAAATTAAGTAGGGAAAATACTGTAAGAAAAAAATGTACATTAACATTAGAAATATTTGCCTGTTGCGTATTAGAAGATTTAAAATTCTTTCTTTGAACTCATGGAGCAAAGACTATATTGTATTATTGACAGATAAGTCAGTTCCGTAAAAATAATAGTAATGAAAGGAAAAATATTCCAAAAGTGTGTAAAACAGAGTTATACATCTTACACTAATACAAATGATTTTATTATTCTACCAATTTTGCTTTTAAATTAGTTTTTCCTTCAAATCTATTGTGCTAACGAATCGATTTGTAAGAAACGACATTCATTCTTGTGATTGTAATATTAGTAAAAACTAAACATTTGAAATGCTTAAAAATAAAAGCAACGGCATTTTTTTAAACAACGAAAAATTCAATGAAGAGCATTAACAGTTAAAATAAAGCAAATATGCAAAGAATAAATAAAATGAACAGCCAATTAAAAAAAAATAGTACAAAAGCGCTAACAGTATAGCCCAAATTAATTTTAAGATAAAAACCTAAGTAAACTGAGAAATAATTAAAAATGAAATAAATGTTTGAGCAATGGAAAATTAGAAAAGGTTTTAGAAAACTACAATACGTTATGAAAATGACTAAGAATCGAATTACAATCCATAACTTATGGAACCAATAGAAAGTGAATTTACGATGACGTCAGAAATCATGTGAACATACGTAAGTATGATATCACAAAAATCCGGTGATCTTTGACGTCATGTATCACTTTTTGTGACTTTTCAATTCTTTTCTTGCTACTTTAGTTGAAAACGTTCTGGCATCACTGCGCCAAGCATCTTTGACAGTCAGTGCGAGCTGTAGTTGCATTCGGCAAAGTAATGGTGGTCGAATTGAGGACAAATTTATCATGAGTTATATTATGCAGCAAGCTATGAAGGTCTGCTACTACATAACGCTGTCACTTCGCTGACCCAAAGTGAAGTCACGGAGCTTTCAGACAACATATTCCCTGAACGAAACTCATTCCAATGGCATTTTCTTTCTTTTAACCTCCTGAATACGCCATGTAACGCTACTGCTTTTATCTTGGACACCCTGCATAATCGTCACTAGTTGACAAAAGTATCTTATTATACAGAGTGAACAGACAGCAAAATACTTTTATTTGTACCATTAGAAATGATCCAACTGAAAGAACAATCACAAATTTTCTGTCATTAAAAGTCGAAGTTAAAAGATGAAGCTTAAAGCCCTTGAAATTATTTGAAAATTATTAGCGCCTTTTAAAAAGCTCTGAGTCTGGTTTCTGATTAATCCTACAAGGTCATGACGCTCATAATACAACACTAATAGTCAGATCGTGAAGTGTGTATACCTCTGTTTCAAGTCAGAATAAACAAACGTTCAGAAACTGGTCACTTTACTTTTAATGAAAAAAGAAGTTTTGCGAAAACATTTATGTAATTTTGAAATATGATCTTTCTCCCTTGTCACATCATTATTTTGTTCATGACTTCTTAATACTCAATAAAATTAAGTGTAAATTTTGATTTAAAAAGGACGATTCTGAGAAATGATCAGAAATTGCCAGTAATAAGCACTCTAAAGTTTCTAGAAAAAAGGCTGGTGGAAAAATAATTAATTCTTTAAGTAGTCAACTCCAGATTATCTATTTGGTAGATTATTTTGATTGCGAATTAATCGGGCCTTTGTTTGAAAGAAAGTTAAATTTGTTTACTGCAGAACGAGAAAAATTTGCGTTACCAAACCGTCAACATAAAACAAACTTTTTACGTGATGTAAGAGACAAGAAAGGAAAATACGTAGTACATATATCGATGATAGCAGTTGACGTCATAGTGTATAGAAATGTTTTTATCTGCCATTTAACACGTAATTTAATTGTACCTAAGCCTGAATATACACCGTATTTACAAAAGCCATTACCCTACCCTTACTTTCGCAACCGTTGGTCGTAGAGCTATATTTCCATTACAAAAGTGTTTTAAATGACGCGAATATTCATGTTTTGGCATTTATAAATCTAATAAAATCAATTCTGTAAAATTACAAAATCTAACTTTTTATACATACCTTTGCTCCTTACACTTATATTTAGGAAAATTTTGTACTCATTTAAAAAAATAAAACACAAAATCTTTTAACTCCTGTACAAAAAATAATGACCAAGATATTAAATTTCAAAATACGCGAGTTCTGACGCCATTTTCAGTTTGCGATAAGAGGTTAGTTAATGAAATAAATTAGAATAATTTCTGGCTCATATTCGGGTTACATATGTCAAAAACCACAAAACTTCCAAAAGTAGCTCAATAGCGATAGTTTGGTCTGGGGTTTGAATCCCGGGGAAAGGGCCCGCTGTATGGGCGTTTTCGTGGTTTTCACCATGTATAACGTGTATATGTTACCGTGAAAGACCGAAATTAGAGAATGTCAACATTCACCAAATACGTCGGTGAAAGATCGAATATTGCATTACATTCGGACCCTCACCGGTGTATGTCGACAATCACAGATATGCTCTGTTTAGTTTAGTTTAGTTTAGTGACGGAGGACGTGGGCACCATCCCTTTACCGTTATGGTTAATTGGTAATAGCACCACGTCCACCCTTATCTAGAGACTAGTGGGACTACAGGTCATACTTTACAGTACTTACGATATCGTACAAAATAAATAAACCATACAATTTCCTACATATGCATGATACAGTATATAATCAAACAGGATTATTAAAGCGGTATGCTCTGTTGTAGGTCGCAAAGAGAGGAGTATATTTACACGCTGTCATTGCAAAAGGAAGTGTTCCACAAATAAATGCAGTTGTAAAAGCAAGGGCCTCTTGTGCAATTAAAAGTGTCATAATTGTTTAAGTTGTTTCAATAAATAAGATTTGAATCAAATAATTTAGTAAGTTTTTAACTTCTATTATTTTCCTTTCTCATTTTGAATGTACTGTGTGTTTTAAGTTCTAATGTTCTTAAGTTCTTATTTTAAGGCTCAAGTGAGTTTTTTCGCGATTGAATTACGGAGAAGAAAATATAACATTCTTATATGTTCAACATTCGCCATTAGTACATGGTGAATGTCGACATTTACCGGTGTAAGTCAGAAATAAGAGCATTTGGAAAATATTTCGGACATACACCAAGCGACTAGGTGAATGTTGGCATTCACCGGTGAAAGTCGACATTCTCCAGATTTCGGTGTTTCACCGTAACATATATAAGTCAGCTTCTCTTAGAAAGTCCTCGACAAAAGCATCCCTCTCCTTAGGCAGATAGTAGCTCTAGTGCTTTGCCGTAATCAAAAATAAAAAAACAAAAACTTCCATGCAGTCAGCCCTTACCAACGGAGGTCGAATTACCAGCGTTCTGAGGTCTTACCGCTCGGCCGCTGATGTACCGGTTGGGTAACGAAAATTTTAACTCTTGGAAATCTAATAAAATGTCAATGGAAGGAAGATAATGAAATTTCTTAGATGTAACGTTTTTTAAAAAATGATTACTGCCTTTAGGAACACTAACGGAATCCCGTTTAAAAGGAAAAAAATCAGCAAAAGGGAAAGGGGTTCAACACATAAACCACTCATTTCCGATTATGAGCCCCATACTGCGAAATTTACATCATAAGAGTATGGAAGGGAAGGTCATTGGAGTGATATTCGGCATCTCTGGAATTCTCACTAGTCTGGTTTGACTGCTATGTTCCCCGAGGAATTCCTAGTGAATGTAATAATTCGAAATTTTGAGGATTTATAAAAAGGTTTCCACAGGTACAGAAGCTAATAAGGGGTATTAAAGTGATGCGTGTTGCAGTGAAGTTTATGATCTATATATAAAATCTTGCAAGCCTGAAAGGAATATATGCATGACATTATTTCATTAGTACAAAGCATATTAGGGCTGCATGCTTGCCTACTGGGAAGGTTGCCTTCACAGAGGCCATTCTAACGAAAACTGGCGTTACATAGTATAAAGGGCCCACCAGCGGCCGAGTGGTAAAGCCGCTGAACACTGGTAGTTCGGTCCGAGGTTCGAATCCCGCGAACGGGCTGGGGCGTTTTCGTGGTTTTCCCCATGTGTAACGTGTATACGAGCCAGTTTCCCTTATAAAGTCCTCCACGAAGGCATCCCTCCCCTTAGGCAGGTAGCCCTAGTGTGATTTGCCGTAATTAAATCAACTAACCAACCAACCAACATAGTATAAAGACACTCTCATACACTTTCCTCCTTCGGGCATAACTCGCGAAGTGTAACTAGCTAGGTTCTAGACATTTTGTTGCGACTCAAGAAAAATTCGAAACGAACCTGGAAACACAGGAAACTATATCAATAAACTGGCAGCATGGAGGAAGGAGGAGGAATTTAAATAAACTTTTAAAAATGAAATATTAGCTTCATTAAATTCATACAGTTTTTCCCCCATAAACGTCAATAATGAGTCAATAATGAGTTGTGATCAAATTCGCAAGCCGATAAAGGTGATGCATTCGGAAGTAACACAACTAAATATCTCTAGGGAAACAGGTAAACTACGTTCATCTTTGTATGTCTTAAGGGATTTTGCGTTTGTATAATGAAATACTGAGTTAACTAAATATTGAATTCAGCATCTAGAGAGATTATTTTTTTATTTAATGAAGCATTTCACACTTAGCCACTGGCTGCCAGGAAACATTGGAACCCAATGGAAATATTTCAAACGGACCTTATAAGAGATGCGGTGCTTTTTTAGATGGAATACAAGCACTGTCATACTGTGCAGTCTGCGAAAGTTTAAATGAAGAAAATATCAGCTGCATGCTATTTGGTAAGTATTATAAATCAATTTTCAGTAAAACCCATTTCGTATTTTCCTATTTCTTATTTTTTGTGTGCTGTTCTCGAGACTTACTAGAATCCTTTCCATACCAAACATATTTCAGGTTCACTATGTGGCTGAGTTTAATAGACGGCGATTAATGTATTTCAAATCGTGATATCAGTTTTAAAATTTCCAATTCAAATAACAACTAATTCAATAATTAATTCTAAAATATTAATTAAAAATTAATGCTAAACTATTTACACAATTTTGAAATTCATTTTTTAATTTTTTATAAAAGTATATTCTTATAACTACGTTCTCGATAAAATTTTATCTCTTACAAACAATCATTCTGTCTGTGTTTGTTTCGTATTGTTCAACAACTTCGTAAAACTGCTGGTAGCTCTTTTGATCAGCACCTTTCAGTTCAACAGTTTTTCTTAGAATTTGTACTGTTTTTCTAGATTCGAGTGATGTTGGCATGTCATCACATTTTTCTTTATTACTTTAGCTGTCAGTTTTTGCAACTCTTTTATCATTTTTGCAGTCAGATTTTACACACGTTGTTGTGTATTGACACATTTTAAAAATGATTCTTCATAACGTCTGTCACAGATGTCTGAAATATTAGCTCTAGTTTGCAATTCTGATGAGGCTTCTTCTGTATAAAAACCGCATTTTTGAGAAAATGCTTTAACTGATTTTAAAGATTAACCCCTGCATTAACTATAATATGCATGGCTTCTACAGAGATATCAGATCACTTATTTCTTTCGAACTGCTTGCATTTTCACAAAACTCAATTCTTTTCACCATTTTCTGAACACCTCTTTTACAATGACACTTGAAAGCTTTTATAATATCCTAGTCTAAAGGCCGAATGTTCGAAGCTGTATTTGCAGGAAAAGAGACTACTTTTTTCCCTCCCATGTGGAGACATTAGGTATTTTTTTAAAGCAGGCAAGATGAAAAATGAGCAATCGCCTTCGCCAGAAATCGAACCACGGACCCCTGGAATACCGGCCCAGCGTGCAGAACCACTACACCACGAAGGCACGCTAGGAAAGCGAGAGAAATACTTTACATCCGGAAAGAGATCAGATGTGTGTTTGTTGTACAGTTATATAACTATTAAAAGTGTTTTTTTTCCCTCATTTTGCAGTTCGCTATCTTATTCCAAGAGAAAATCAGTAAAAACACTATTTGTTACACATGAATTCTTATTACTATGACAAATTAGAGATAAATACTTGGCTCTTTTGAATCATCGATGTTTTCTGCTTTTGTCAATAACTATTACTGTCTTCTTAATTGTTCGTTCCATATTGAATCCTAATAATAAAGTAACTCATTCCTTCAATTTTTTAAACCAGCTGCTATTTCACCCTTGAATATTAATGTGTGCTCTGGTGAGGTTCTGTATACATAGTCCAATGTCATCTGTATGATAAACTTCTTAAGCTTCTATTCACGTAGCAGTCCAAGTAAAACGTCTTCTATCCAACTATCAGCTGATGACCTTCGTATTCCTTCTCACCATGCAGGTTCTGATGAACAATACTGGAATTATCTTTCTACAGCTTGCGAGCCATATGTATGTAAATTTCCTAACATTTCGCGATTTAGTGAAAAGGCTCTATAAGCAGAAACATTTTATGTTTTTATAGCTTGAAAACGTTCTAGAAATGTAGATTTTCGATTTCTGTCGTTCATGCTCTTCCTTAAGATATTTGTATTTTTTATTAGTTATTTATTAATCATAATTCCTTAATTAAATGAATTTTGCAATGCTGTTTGGGACAATCCTAGTTTAAATATAATTTTTTGTGACTGCAACTGCCAACAGCAGCAAAAGTTTTTAACAATTTGTCTTTTCTTTCGGGCTTAAGTCTATGCTTGACATTTTGGACATATTGCAAGTTAAGCACACAAAAAATTGAAAAAGAAATGCTTCTTCCTGTGATTTATTCAAGTTTCAAAATTTGCATTTCTAACCACTAGAAAGATTGCCTTTCTTCTGTTTAGTCGATCTGCCACTTCATGAGTGTAAGCGTAAACAATGCATGCTTTGTTTTTTCTTCAGCCTACAGTTCCTTTTTATTCAAAGACTGTTAACATATGGTAATGCTAATAAGCATATAATCAAGTTTTTTTAATAATTCTCTGTGAACATAACTGTTGTCTATCCTCAAAGGAAAATTTTGAGTGTGGAAGCCCTTTGATGGTCATCACCGAGCTCAGCTCGCATTCTAGTTATGTACAAACAGTGGATGTAAACAAACCAGTTCGAAGTACAAATTTACGACTGACAGATATCACGTTTATTTGGGAAGAAAGAATTATTTAATGCCACGACTGCTGAAAGGTTAAAAGATGGGATACAGGAGCTGCACTTCCATATCCTATCAGATGCTTTGCCCTATGCACTTCGTTCACTATTGCTAGAAGATTATTTTCTTACCCTCCTCTCTCAAACGCAAAAAAATACATGTTCATTTATTTAGTCTTATATTATTTTTAACGTGTTTTACAAATTAAACAACAAGAAGTGAAGAAAATTTTGATAAATACCAAAATTTGAATAAAAGTAGTTTTTTTTATATTCATAAACTAAAACTAAGTACTTAACAATTAATTAAAAGGCTGATCGCATTCCCCTCCCCTGAAATTATGAAATTTCTTCCTAAAAGGGAATTGCCCCCTAGTTGAGAACCGCTGGTCTAGAGGATTGTTTTTGTTAACCTTCAGATAAGGAGATTCTGTTAATCTGAAGTCCAGTGCAGACTTCAGAGGACAACTTATGAACTCTGAAAACAGTCTCGCAAGTACATGGAATAGGGAGTGGGGGTAAGAAAATTTCGGACAATCTCATTTTATTGAAGCACTACATGCATGAATGATAAAGCTACGGTCCTCAGTTTATCTATCTTGAACTGAAAATGTTAAATGGGTAAACTACGAAAAGCTTTGATAAGTACAAGTAGGATATTCTGGCACTGAAATACCAGTCTTTTGCAAATCTTAATTTAATAAGCGGAGGAAATAATTTTAATAAACGGCAGTTTTTCTGTTGATTAGTGCGTATTTGTTTCAGTTACTGGAAAAACGAGCTTAATTAGTGAGCTTAATTAATTAGTGAGTTTAATAAGCAGTAAGTACTGTACTTGTCATTTATGAGTTCTTACAAACAATTGGTAATCTCTCGTTGCTGTGGTAATCTGGAGGTAAATTCTTGATTCCTTTCAAACATCGAGGTTTTCTGCTTCTTAATTATTGGTTCATAATACACATTATTAACACAATAACTTATTACTTCAATTTCTTAGACCTGCTGTTGTTTTACTTTTAAATATAAATGCGTATTCTGATGATGTTCTGTAACACAGTCAAGTTTCCGCCTGTGTTATAAATTTTGTGTGGTTTGAATTCGTTCAGCCCAGGTAAAATGCCGATTACCAGTCGCATGATGATCTGTCCTTCCAGCACACAATTTCCTAAGAACAATGTTGTTTCTCTCTTTCCAACTTGTGAGCTATCCGTCAGTTGATATAAAATTTTCACTTCAACTTTTATAGTGAAAACAGCTCTAGAAGTAAGAACATTCTTTTAGTTTCATACTTTGAAACTATTATAGCAAGAGCAGTTTCAAAATCTCTTGATGTTTCGTCTTTTGTTCCATAAGTTTTTCGCTCTTCCTTTGAAATATTTGCATATTTTATTAGATCTTTATCAATTATATTGCTTTATTTAAATAAACGGCACAATGCTGTTTGGTAAATTCCCAGTTTAAATGCAGTTTTTCTCTGGGCGGCAGTTGTCAAGGGTATCAAGATCTATTAACAGGTCAATTTTTCTTTCAGGTTTAAATCTTTTCGCTCAGTCATTTTTGACATGTTACAAATTAAACAGTTTTTTTTAAAAAAAAGCTTTTATTCCAATGATTCATTCAATTTCAAAACCTCATGCTTCTAGTCAGCAGAAATATTGTACTTTTTCTGTTAAGATGATCCGATGTTTCTTGATTACGGATATGACGAATGCTCTTTTTCGTTTCCTTCAGCCTATAGTTACCTTTACTTTTCTATTCAAAAACTGTTAATATACAGTAATGCTAGGAAACATTTCATAAACCCTTTGTGAATACAATGTATCTATATCAAAGGGAAGATTTTGACAGCAGAAACTGTAAAAGATGGGATGGGGAAGTTGCACTTCCATCTCCTATTAGCTGGTATTCGAGAAAGAACACTCACTCATTTATTATGTCCTTAGAAGATTACTTTGTTAACGTTGAGATAATTAAATTCTGCCATTCTGAGCTTCAGTGATGAAAAAGAGCTCTGAAACAATCTTTCACATGTATAGGACCCAAACGGTAGAAAAATGTCGGTCAAACTCGCTGCATTGAAGCATAACATACTTGAATGATATATAAGCCGCAGTTCACAATAAGTCAAACGGCTGAACTTCAATCGCCTTTGAGAGGTATAAGCAGAGCTGGGTCGAAAGCTTCTTTCGGGTGGAAAACTAGATTTCCATCAAGCCAAACTAGATATGAAAATTTTGAAATTCATTAAAAAAAAAAAAAAGAAATTATGATGATATTAAGGATTAAGGAAAGGAAAACAAAGAAACTGTAAAATGTATTGCATTAAACAGAATTCGAACCATTAACGGAAACTTGTTCGGATAATTTTAAGGAAATCAGATGGTTTTTTACATAAAAACAGCGTTCAGTTCTCGTCTGTGCTACGACGTTAATTACGATAAATTAATTGTGGCAGCAAATTATTGCAAACATGATATAAAGAAACTCCTTTTAAAGCATAAGATATTTTCCGTCATAGGACGAAATTCACTAAGCACTTCTCTTTGGAAAGATATATGAGCAATTTGTCATTGATAAATTAAATGTGTTATTTTCATCTCTTGTAACAGTGTAAGTTTCAAAGTTAAGTGTTTATAATTAAAAGTTCTTTGAAAGTAGGTTATTCTATTTCGGTCTTTATTTACTGAGATAATTAAACTAAAATACTAATGTTTATAAAAATTTTACCATTGTCGATATGAGGTAGCGATTTTCGATTTGAATTTTTTTCAGAAAATAGAATATGAAAAAAAAAATTTTTTCTTTCATTCTTGATTGCACATACCAGCTATTTCGCATCATGAAAAATTGCGTCAAATTATTGGATTATGTGTACATGAAAAAGCAAATGGGCAACAACTGAAGGAAACTTTATCGGTTTTATAGAAATAAAAGAGAAAACTGATAACAGTTTTAGCAAACGATATTGCTTATAAGTCAGAAGAAGGTGGTTTCGACGTTCAAGGTCAAGGATATGATAATGGGGTCATTATGGCTAGACTGATGGGCAAATCATTATTTGGAAAAGAAGTGGTCAAGCTAAATATATTCTTTATTGGATTCACCGGTTGAATTCAGTAGGCAAGAATGCCGCTTCTACAAATTAAAACCCTTTGAAACTGTGTAGAGGACCTACATTTCCTTAAAATTGTGCAAGTTGTTGGGATACACTTACCTACATTTTTAAACAATATTAAAATATCACACGGATATGCAATGGGCATTAAAAGAAAGCGCTGTAAAAGAATTGGATTTGCAGATAAAAAAGAACATTAATTATTAAAAGACATGGCTTCAAATAATAGAACATTGCGTTGGAGCGAAAATGATAGCATTCTGTAGAAAAAATTATAGCCTTTTGAAATAAATCAATTAAAAATTTGTGATTAAAAATTTTTGTGAGTATTATCTGCTCGGAATTTAACACTGCAAATAACAGAAAACTAAACAAAGCCTTGCAGTCAAAAACTATAATTGTATATAACTTATGTTTCATAGACGGATTACAACACTATTTCGATCAAATGAGATAAAATATTTCTGAAAGTGTTTTTGAGAAATGTAAACACTTAGCTTTAGGTATAAATATCTTAACAGAATTAGAACAGAAACAGAAAACAAAAGTTGATAAAGCAGACTGTCAAGAATCAATTAATGAGAAAATTAATTTTTCAGAAAACTATGCTTTCATAGTCGAAATTAAAGAACTGTTAGATATTTTAATCTTTCAACTGAAATAAAACTACGAAAAACTAAACGCAGTACCTCCCGATTTTCAGCCCCTAATTGATGAAAAATTAATGTCGCTGAATTTAGGTAACTTGGGTAGATTCCGGATTCTAAAGCATCTACAAGATTAGGTTCTTAAAACGTAATTCCCGAATATAATTCCATTGTATAAGAATTTGGAAGCAGTGTTAAAATTCTTTTAACATTACCAGTTATGATTGTTAATAGCGAAATAAGCTTCAGCAAATTTAAAATAATAAAAAAAATTACATAAGATCTTTATTAGGTCAAGAAAACTTTTCAAACATGGCCTTTCTCTCTGTAGAATGTGAATTAAGTGAGAAAGTAAGAAAAAATTCGTATATATACTAATGGCTTTGCTTTCTTTAAACGGAAAAGTTGGAAAAAGTGCTTGGAAACATTAGCGCAGAGTTTCTTAACCCTCTGAGCGTTATGACCGGGTTTAGGCGGTCAAGAAGGCCTACCTCGAAAGCGTTACCGACGCTTCTAGGCGGTCAGTGGAAAAGTGTTCGGAAGCGTTACTGACGGTTCTAGGCGGTCAGTGGTGAAGACCTCGAAAGCGCTATGACCGCCTTAAAGCGGCCGTGCAGATATCTCAGCGCCCCCCTTATTTCTGGAACCCTGGAGATCTCCTAAATGACAACTCTCAGTAGGAGTTTAAGAGAGTTGCTCTTCTTCGTTTTAGACCTCTACGTTTTATCGCCAAGAGAGTGTTTAGACATACGACAAACTGACGCAAACATTCTTCACTAAATAAATAAGCAGCATGTAAAAATTTTCCAATACTATCTTTAAACAGATAACATTTTCATAAAATATCCTTTAGATTTCAAACTAAATGCTCAGAAATATGCAAAATGCTTGTGAATTCAATTAAAAAATAGCATTTCAAAATATTTGCATTATTTAAATAAATTTACTTATGATTATGTAGATGCATAAAACCTGCAAGTTAAAAACTTTCAATTAATTAGCACGAACCGAATAGTACTGCATTCAGTTAACCTGAATTACATGCAAATGCATATAAAGACTAACATTAGTTAAGCAATAAGTCAGATAAAAAAAGTCTATTTTAATAAGTTATAATAAGCGTATTCTTGATAGGAGTTTATAAAGCACAAACTAATTTAATAGTAAATATAATAATAGCGAATTAATTATTCTTTTTGGAACAATACTCGTCGCTTATACTGGTTTGCTGAAGTTTTGTTCTAATGCATTTTAAATCATCCAATGCTTTTAATGTACATTGATATGAATGTGATTTTTATTAGAAAAAATTTTAATAAGTTTGATTTTCTTGTGTGCTCATGCTTTACATAATATATATTACTTTGCTCAACGCAATGAAACTACAAGCAGCAACGAAGAGTTGAGTTAAAATTTCCATATTTTGTTACATAAATTATTAAAATACTATACAGTGTAACATCTGAGTTTCCGAAATGTAACCCGCAACTTTTATAGGAGTTACAAATTTGAATTAAAAAAATAGCAGTAATTAAATAATAAAAACGAAATACTAATAAGAAAAAAAGCACGAAAGTTTTTTTATGTTTGTTTAGTTTATTTTATTGTTTTTGAATATATATTGTTGGCGAATGGTGAAGTTGTCGTTGGCAAATGACACATAATAAAGATAGTAAAGAAGAATGATCTGTATTATTTATTATTTAAAATGCATATAAATTTCCTCTAAAATAGTATCAGTCTCAGACTGAATGTTGTCTAGACAGTTGCAATGATATTTTAACTTGATTAACATATATCAAATACAGTTTCCTTTTCGATAACTTCGTCAGCAATCTGAAGAACCTTTTCGACTCATTAGATGATTTTGAATAAAACTTGGATTAGTCCAATTTAAAAAATATTTAGAATTACCGAAGGCTAACCTTATTTTAATTTCTTTATCAAAGTACTAAATTCTTTAGTCAGCGAGAATTGATCATAAAATCTGAGCCTTATGCCCAAGATTCATAGGTCTAAGCAGTAAAAAAAGCTTGTCCCTCTAGAGAAAATCGGAGACATATTATGGAAAACATTTTGCAAGAAGTCATTATTTTAGACAAAACACGACTTTTTAAATTTAATCTCTTGTATTAGAGATGAAGTATTTTACCATAACTTTGTTTTCACATATGCAGATGATCACCGTGTTTCTAACTTTCAGAGCTTAAATTAAAGAAATACACATAGCAACTTCAACCATGAACATTTGACTTAAATTTTTTTTGACATGCTACGCGAAGGAATGACTAAATATTGATTGATTTTACATTTATGTTAAATGGCAGTGATTAAAAAAGAATAGCTGTAGATGTGTAAAAAGCCTGTACATGTAACCTTCTGTATTTCTAAAGGAAAGCTTAAAATGGTTCACAATAACGGATGACTTCAGTAATCATTCAGTAAAGTCATCCTAGGCAAATTCAGTTTCGCGGTTTTGAAGAACTGCAGTAGTTCAGATTTGTCGCCTAAGAGTAATTACACCCCTGGAGGACTGCTTTACTTACGGAACGGAAAAACAAGTTTTTAAACATACGTATACAAAAGACGTACCTTTTCTCACAACATAAATGGCAGATGTGATAATTTGAACACATGCTTTCAATCAGTTGCTTCCTCCTAACAAAGGTTCCTAGTACTGTTTTAAATATGCTGTGTTCGAGCATTGTGAATGCTTCCATTCATTATTTTTAATTTGAAACAATATTAAGTTGTAATTACTGGTTAAAATGGCTTAAAATAAATTGATACATTATACGACGTAAAAATGAAAACTGGAGTCACTTCCTTTCACATAATTTCTGACTAGCTCTTCCAAAATATTTTAAAGCTTACTTTACAACATACTAGAAAAGTCTACATTTTGGGAAATTCATTTGCTGTTTTTAGTTAGTAGTTTTAATTGGGGTTGTTATGTAAGAAGACATTTAATCGTTGTTGCTGTGTTACAGTGCTTATTTAATTATATAAGTACTTGTAAGGCAGCAATAACGCAGATATTGCTTTATTTGTTAATATTATAAAGCATAGAGGAACTTTTTAAAAAAAATAATAATTTTTACCTTTATAATATGTCCTTAAAAAGTTTCCAATGAAGGCACAGATAACTAAGTAGTAATTTTAATAACATTATATCAATTAATTTACTAACCGAATATGATAAAAATTTCAAATTCGAAATCCGTCTTTTTACTGAGTACTTTTCTCAGAAAGAAAAATATCTTCAAAAAATCTATGCTGTTAATACATTTTTGGATAACTTCCTGAGAGGAATTCATTGATAATAATAATATATAGAATCCATTAAGTGCTTAAAGCCATGAAACAGGTAAACTAGGTAACAGGTAAACTAGTGCTTAAACACAGTGCTTAAAGCCGGTAAACTAGAAAACAGGTAAACTAGTGCTTAAAGCCATGAAACAGGTACAACACACTCGGCAGCCTCACAGTCATGGCCGGTTCGGTTTTTTAAATACGGGAAAGCTATGAAGACTATCTCTCTAAGAAGAGGGATGCCTTCGTGGAGGATATTCTGAAGAAAGCTAGCGTATTACACATGAGGAAAACCAACCATGCAGTCAGCCCGTTGGCCTGAGATCGAACTCAAACCAGGCTGAACTGCCAGTATTCAGATTTAGAGGTCTTAACTGTTCGGTATATTGATGAAGCCTTGAACACAATCATGAATCTTCAAACTTATTCAGCTGAACGTGCTGTTAATTCCATATATTCTCCTATCTTAAAGACTGAAATTCGAATCATAGATCTTTCAAATACTAATTGGACCTGCTACTACTTTCACCACCAGAGGACGCAAGGCAAAAACGGGTAAGTCTTTATAAATGTACCAGCACGTCAGCATTATATGATTTGTTGGACATCTTAACTTCGAAAATTATATGGAATGTATTTCCAAATGGATATTCTGTTCGATTATTTTTAACTTGTTGATTCTAAACCGATCGTCACCTTTTCAATCCAAAAACATTTCGTATTATATCTAGATGCTATATAAATCATTTTGTACATACACTAAGTTCCGAAATTTAACTTTTACATTAGTCCTACAGCAAGAAATTTCAAAATAGAAAGTGTTCTTCAACTGCAAAGCAGTTGTATGAATATAATAAGTTTCAGAAACTGTATTTACTATGATTTAAGGCTTTAAAATTTTAATATTTATAACAAAGATTTCAGGATGCGTCTTGGCATTGAAATAATGGAATACTAATCTTGAATTCTTAAAACGTCCTTCAACGAAGGCATCCCTACTTTTAGGCAGATAGCCCTAGAATGCTTTACATTAGTCAAATAAGCCAAAGCATACTGTTGTTGTAAAAAATATTTTTTTTTTTTTTTTATTTTTTTTATTTTTCTTACATAATTTAGACTGCAAACGTTATATTTGTTACTACGGAAAGACTTTATTTTTGTGTTAAATTCCGAATGCTTGAATTTTTATAATACACAGAAACAGAGATAACAAGAAACTAAAAAATTATTCAGAATTTACTTGGATATATAAACAATATAATCATTGTTAAATACATTTTTAATAAGAATATTTTGGAAAAAATAAAAGATTAATGTATACTTTACGTCGTACTTTCTAAAAAGATTGTTTGTTTTAATTGAAAACGATGAAACATTCTTGAATCATCTGACAAAGAAGTGGAATGCTTTCGTGGAAGATTCTGAAAGGAAACTTGGTTCATAATTGTATTTCACACAGAGAAATCCTAAAACTTTCCTATGTAGCCAGGCTGTACGCCATGATTCGAATCCGTATCGAAGGACCAGATTTTGTGGTCTTATCCAGTCGGCCATCAGAAAACCCAGTTTCGTAGAAAACTACAAGAATCGAGTCATTAAAAAATTTGCTAGTCACATAGATTTAAAAATTTAACATAGCACGCAAAGTCACATTTTCCTAAATAGATATGGGCTAGCCAATGTTCGAACGGTAATATCGTTGAACACTGGTAGTTCGACCCGGACTCAAGTTCTGGCAAACAGGTTGACTGCATGGACGCTTCGGTGATTTTCCTTCTGTGGTTCAATACCAGCCAATTTCCCCTTGGGAAGTTCTCCACGAAGACATACTTTCATTAGTAAGATAACACTTTGTTACTTTGCCGTAATCAAATAAACTAAACCTAAAACTGTCATATGTTTTGCCGCCTTTTTAAAGGAAGTTTCACATTCAACATCCCTTACAGTAATGAGATAATTTTACTTGTTCGCATATGCCATATTGACATATTTTACCCGTTCAAATATTCAAGCGGATAATTATAACTCTATTTTGGCTGATCATAGAATAGACAAAAACGGATAATGGAATAGAAACGAATCCTGGCGAGGGCATTGCTCATTTTTCACGTCCTTAGCATCAAAAAAAACCTAATCACTCTACAAATTGTCTTTCTAAAAACAATATCTGGTTTCATATATAATATTCTACAAAAGGTATTTGAAGAAAATTTAATCACTTATTCTTTAAATTTTGCTTTAAAAAAGTGTATTTAATGTGTTTCTCTTCAAGGTATGCTATTTAGATTACTTCTTATCTTTCCTGTAAAATATTTACAAACAAATAAAGCTCATATATTTGAGATCGTTTGATCGTTATTTAGATTACTTCTTATCTTTCCTGTAAAATATTTACAAACAAATAAAGCTCATATATTTGAGATCGTTTGATATTCAAACCAAATTCGAAAAATTAGAACCTGAGGGCAAAAATTCTCACAAATTCCCTTTGTATATTAAAAAGTATTTTCTAAGAAAATAACTGTAAAGAATGCAAGATAAATTTTTCACCATCATCGAAGCAATTCCTTAAAGAAACTGGAAATTTAAAGCATTTTACGTAGTTTCTATTATTGATGCATATTTACTAACTTTCTTATTCGGCACATATCTTGATTAAAAATGCTTTTAAGACCCTTTAGATTAAGGTAGTGGTTTTAGGTGAGGCGAGTAAAACCTCTACATTTTAATACCAAGTTGTGAAACCGACTCTCTACAGGAGTATGGCTAACCCTCTGCAGAGTACCGCGTATGAATGAAATTCCAGCGCTGGT
Source organism: Stegodyphus dumicola (assembly GCF_044657685.1). NCBI lineage: Eukaryota > Metazoa > Arthropoda > Arachnida > Araneae > Eresidae > Stegodyphus > Stegodyphus dumicola. The sequence continues at coordinate 72,281,131 of NC_140780.1, forward strand.
CAAATTAAATCGAAACAATTAAGATAACGCGTATGTACAAAATCACGTTCCGAAATGTATAAACTTTACACTGAAAGTCTGGGATTATATGAAGGGATAAATTCGAAGAACATCATATTATCCAAACATAGATTTAAAAAAAAAAAAAAAAAAAAAAAAAAAACATTTATATTTCCGCAAGAATGCAATTTTTCGTCCGTCTTCTTCCTTCGCATAAAAACGAACTTCTATGCTTGTATTACAGAAAAATAACTAATTTATTCCAATGTTATGCAATTTTACACAAACTGCTCTGACTCCTTTCAATACTTGTCCATAATTTGGCTATTTGAGGCTCTTTGATACCCTGATCTAATGAGTACCAGTGGTATCTCTATGGAGTAAAGGTCATGTAGACCCCCACTGCCTCGTTCTTGTCGTGATCTTGAAATTGTGATATCCTATTCCCGTGACACTGTTGCCCAATGTTTTTTCCTCCATATTCTTTTAGCGACTCACTAAATGACTGTTTAACCTCAAGATTTTGAACTGGAATTCTATCAAATCCGCCTCTGAATTAAAAATTCATTAAATTTTGCAATTAAATACTTTTTATTTAATCCAATATTATTGTGATGTATATATAATATGGCTGACTAAAAATCGTATTGTCCTGCAATGGGAATTCTTATTAGTTTTGTGATCGGTAAGATTAAAATAAAACATCCGATTTCTAAAAGAAAAATTGTGTAAACAAAGGACCGGCTTTTCTTCTTGTAAACACTTTTTAAAACGTGTAAAATGAAAAAAAAAAAATTTCCTAAATTGCATGTTTTTTATCTGAAGGATTTTACTTATCTTCGTAGAATTTTGCGCTCCAGACGTGAACGAATCAAAATTAAACACAGACATTTTATGGCATCATGAATTTTCTTTATCTGACCCACTACGGCGGAAGTGCAGAAAAGAGATTTCTGGCTCATGAACTGTTCATATAATTTTTATAACATACTGAAATTTATATTACATAATTTATTCGATACTTACATTTTAAATAGGTTAATTGACACCTCAAACTGAAGCATAGCGAATTTTCACTGCTGGTAGCAATACTGTAGTCATTCAAAGCGAAATGCTTGCTGGGGACATTTTTGAGGGTGTGCAATCTTCTCTACTAATCTTTAAATAACTATGATATGTCTACTTCTTCATCTTTTTGTTTTGTTGAAATCGTAGAATGTTTACCGATCTTCAAACGGATGCAGTGTAGAATCATTGTGAAAAACACGAACCTGATTTAAAGCAGATTTATTAGAAAACGAATTCGAGGTGGTTGGATAATTCTTATTGTAAAGTAAAATTTAATACTCAAATGTTTTTAAACTTAAAATTAGTAAATTTCGATAGTTTCGATTCGAAGTTTTATAGCCTGGACTGCAAATACCAAACTAGCATTCTGTTTCCATCCTGGTACGTTGAATCATGCCTTATGTGATTGCAGTGAGACAACAAAAGATGCAGTTTGTAATAAGTGGATGAGTCCCATATGTTAGATGAAAATTTCGTTGAACAGTTATAACAGACTTAAATTTTAAGTGTACCACAATATGCGCTCTGCTCTTTGCTGCTCAGTTTGAATCTTCATGTGAGCTAGTTGGTTAAGGAAGTGGTTTCACTATCACCGAGCAAAGCTTCTGCACAAGTCCTTAGGCACAGAAAGGATAGCTGCTTCCCAAGATTATCCTTCACATCCTTGCGGACCAAACTTGGATATTTTCTAATTATTTTGGTGTAAAAGCAATGCCGTCTGATTTAAAATAAAGCACAGTAGAGTGACCTAAAATAAGGTTAATTTGTTTTATGACCCTGCAGCACTATTTTAAGTGAGAGAGATTCTCCGTTTCCAGTGGCCGACTCTCCGTTTACATCATTTGAAAGGTTATACGAGTAACTGTGTGTTAATAAATTAAATTTGTTAAACAGAATAGAAGTAATATAATTTATTTGTTATATAACTTATAATATATAATATAATAATTAATTATATATTATTATTTATTATAAGTAATAAATGCACACATATCTGCGCAATATTCAGTATAAAACATTTCTTGATTGTTTAATTTTTTGTTATGTAGCAGTTGTACAAAATTTGTCTATGTTGATTTAAAAATGTTCTTCATAAATGCTTGGCCACCATAATTTTCGGCTTATGTTTTTTCACTAACTTATTTTATGCTACATGTTTACGTTTCTGCGTAACACGTTATCAAATAATGCATTTACTCCGAAGAAAAATGGAATTTTCTTTTGAATAAATGTAACAATTTAAATGCCTTTGTGAAATTTTCATTGTTTCATAGATATGTATAAGATTACATTTTGGTATGCTTCAAAATGCATTTTAATGTACCATAAATGACAAGTAATAAATCTGTATGATTTAGATGCTTGCGCTGAAACATTTTCAAGTAAAGCGTGTTTTCCATGGGCTGGGAAAAAGGAAAACTTATCAGATCCTGGAAAACACTTCTACAGAATCTCCAAATTTTAACAGATTATAAAAATAAATGCCAAGGAATGTAAATGAAAATAAAAATTATCTATGGACTAAGTCGTTTCTTATATTCACTTAAATTTATATTAATTACATATTAGAAAGTGTATAGTTTCAGTTTTATTCTGGGAATGCAACTTCTCTTTTGTGTTTAAACACTAGAGAGCTTAAATCTATTCTCGCAGCAATACATATTTGCATATAGCAAAACATATTTACATATAGCAAAACAGTATGGGATCAAAACTGGATTACTTGTGTTGTTTAAAGATAGTAGAGTCAAACTGTAATAAATCATTAGAATTCAGTTATAGAATATATAAAATTATATAACACTAAAATTAGCAATTATGTAACATTTAAGCAAAACAGTTGTTTGTTTACATATTTTCACATGAGGATGTAAAATAAACCAAGAAACTTGTATGAAAATTATTACGAACCTTTCATGGATGTGTTAGGGCTGCTTTTTCTAATGCATGAAGATTATATCTAATGCAATTAAACAACAAAGGTCGTAATAATAATAAATGCAATTTAAATTACAAATAAAGGTACATATGTATCAAACATGAATTTTTATTGAATCCCATATTAATTGTAGGTATAGTTGTGCAGTGACTTTTATCGGAGTCATTTTCTGTTAACATTTCTCCTGCATTCTTTTATTCAATTGTTGCAATAAGCAGTGATATTTTAGCTTATTTGTATTGGTGTGCAAAGCATTCAGTTTTGTAAAAAAACATTTAAAATGAATTTTACAAAGTATAGTATTTTATAAAGTAAAGTTTGATATGTGTACAGTGTAATAATATAAAAAATATATTTTTATATAAATATCAATATTTTGCAATTATGTATTTCAACGATACATATTATGTACTTTCATTCTCTCAAAACTTAACCATAATCTTAAACAAATAAGCCAGATTGCTATGGTAGACAAATTGCCGAAAACTATTGCTATAGGTATACCCATAGCGATAATTCAATGAAAAAGTACCAAGAGACGGATCAACAGAAAATGGCTACTATGGAATTATGGAATAATAATTTGGAAATGGCACTGAAATAATTTCCTATACCTTACAATTAATAGTTTAAAAAGTTACAATAAATGGTAAGCATAATTATAATTAATGGTCTAAGGCAGCGGATCCCAAACTGTACTCTGAGGATCCCTAAGGATTCCGCCTGCCCATTTCCGGGGCGCCGCAGCTGCTCCAGGGGGGAAAAAATAAACAGTTGACGAAATTAAAGAATGAGGAAAGTACAATCAAAATAATAATGATAATAAAACTAGAAATGACATTCTGAACCGGAATTTTCACAGTTTCGCATCTTCCCTTGCAAGAAAAGGCGCTCGAGTTGTTTATAGTATGAAATTAAATGTTTATAATACAAAGCATTGTTTTTACTAGTCGAAGTCTTTAGTAGGATAATTTTTTATCTGATTTTCAGTCCTTTTATTTCGAATGATTTGAGTCAGGTTCAGGTATATACGTCTTAACACATACCGTATTTTCTTGCGCATTTCTCCCCCTTTTCTAATTTTACCATCCGAAAATCGAAAGAAAGAAATTATGTGAATAATAATAAAAAAAAATTGCTAAGTTAATTACGATTATTTTCTTCACTTTTGTTAATCTGATACGCTTACAGTGAAAAATACTTCTTGTTTTGTTTAAATTTCTTGTGTTTTTTAGGCGTTTATAAGTTAATAAAAAATCTAAAAGTAAAAATTATCCTTCTTTCCATCTTGCGCTCACAAATCATTATGCGAATATCCATTTACAGTTATTAAAGCCTGAAAAACGCATGTGCGCGATATTATCGTCACGCGATGGTTTGTAGGTATGTTATTTTTTACCACGGTATTTTCGGCGACAATGGACTGGACGCTCAATGGCCCAGGCGCTGTTTACCCACCGATGCCCTAGTTACGGGGATTTACACCACCAGACCCGTGAAGAGAGGCTCACTCCCACGAATCCTCGGGAACCGCCAGGCTCGTAATTTCTATACCCCCTTGGCCGAGACTGCCTAGGTACAGAACCTAGCCAGTAGCTTTGCAGAGTACTCTACGTCGACCCCCGGGGGGATAGTGTAACGTAAAGCTAAATAACTAATAGTCAAAGGCTACACAGAGCAATTTAAAGCAAAGTTCAGTCGAACTTCACCGGCAGGAGTTTAACTATCGGCAAGTATAATGGAAGGTCGAAGACAGAAGCTCTTTATCTTAAAACAGTAAACCTAGTAACGTGGCCTTCAAGAGGCAGGCAACGCTCTGTCTAAACAATCTCAAGCCCTCACGAGAATTCATTTGAATTCTGGCTGGAAAACGGAAGTGATAGTAATAATTCAAAACAAAAAATAGCTGATTATTCAAATTAAAGAAACCTCATATGCTAAATTGAAAGAACTGTGTTCATTGTTTTGCACTCACCGATAATCTTTTGTAACGCATTTGTTTTATGTTATTCAACTTCGAAGCAATCTTTTTTGTGTTGTAATGTTTTTACAATATCGTGGGTGTTGGTGTTAGTTGAGAATAAACTGAAATATTATGGTAAATTTGAAAGTTTCTAAAATAATTTCATTGCGTGAATATTGGGCTGTTTGCCAGATATCTTTTTACTTTATATTCCTTTACTATCTATACTTTCTCCTTCGCCCCTTAGGCTAGCTCTAAACACTGCTAACTTATAGACCATAGAAAGAGCTTAACAGGCTTCGCCATAGCTATTGAGCAAAGCCAAAATGCATTTCAAAATGTCTGGAAATAGCTCGTCTGAGGAATTCCTAATTCATGGTTCCATATATTCCCAATCCAAGGTGTAATATACTCCTAATTCCTGGTTCAATATGTCCCCAATTTATGGTTCAAAATATTCTTAATTTATGGTTAAACATTCTCCATTCATGGTTCAACATATTATCAATCAATGGCTCAGCCAAAGCACCAAATAATAAAAAACAACATTCAGCCATCTTTTGGTTGCAACTTTTTCATTCTTTTACAATGTGGTGAAACCTTGAATCAAATTTGTAATAGCGTACGTCTGAGTCAGCTCACAAAAACATTCCATAAAATAACAAACACCTATCACTTGAAAGGTGTCGTGAGAGAAGAATGGCATAAAATATCTTCAGACATTCGGTGGAATCGCTGTTATGATGCTTGAAGATGTTTAGAAGTGTTAACTTTCTTCTATAGGTTCAAAATAGTATAAACGATTCATATATTCTTAATTTTTGAATTAAAAACATTCTTCCAAATGTACTTAAAAATACTTCACGTTTTTTTTTTTTTTTTTTTTTTTTTTTTTTACCTGTTGTTTTCAGAATAACCCTAGAAAACGAAATTCTGTGGGCGAGAAGAAGGAATATTGCAACTTATTTGAACTTACTATTGGCTTTAGAAGTAGCATTTATGTAAAAAAATATTGATACATACTTTCAATTCCCTGTTTTTTAAATTACTGTACAATGTTTACGACATTATATGATAATTTATACTACGACCGAGTTTCATATATACAAATGAAATGGGTACTATTCTGTTTTGAGGACCGTAAAAAATTGCAACGAAAATGTATGCGCAAAAGTGCCAAATCTAGCAAACGCGCCCATTCAACAGCGCGCCAAATCTAGCGTACACGCTGATTTCAGATTGCGTAAGTTTATATAGTTCTATATTTCTTAAGACGCCATTGAAATACTAGTTTAATTTTTAAATCCTTTTTTTTTTTTTTTTTCGATTTTAAATCCTTTTTTGATATCCTATGGATTTAACAATTTGGGAATTGCCTATGACGAAAAATCGGCAATAGAATTTTGGGTAAAGTGCAAAATCCCCCACTGTTTGACGTGTTTTTAAGAATTGCACATACTCGGTATCCTTGTGCACATCGACCTATTTTCACTTAAAAAAAAATCCCAGAATTGCACAAAAAATGGCACTGCGCACACCCTTGGCTTTATCTATGTACATATCGACTTATTTTCACTTAAAAAGTAAAAGAAAATTGACAAAAATCCAATTGTTTTTACCCTTGTAAAAAGCGGCAAAGAAATAAGTGAGCGATTATGCACTTTACAGAGAATATTTTCAAAGAAAAGGCATCATTCATTATAGAAAATTACGTTTGAACAACCAACGAGATGAAATTATGCTTTAGCGATAAGTTGGTAGCGAAATAGCGATGCAGGCATCCATTCAGTTATGTTTAACAATTTTTATATAAATTATAATAATGATCTGAAATAATTATTTACTCTTATGCTTTCATTCAGTCATGTTTAGTATTTTTCATATACATTATAATAATAAAAAAGTATTATATGAAATTAACCTTTTATCTAAATTAAAACATCAATCTTAGTTATTTACTATTATACTTCCTTTCTTGCCGCAATTATTAGGGTTGCCGCAATTATTTTTGGCAGCATTGGCATCAACAATAGTTTGGCGATTTTTTACGGCCCTCTAAACCGAATAGTACCATGAAATGTAATATGGCAGAGTTTTGTGTACAGTGCGCCATACAGGCATCTTGCCTTTGCCAAACAGCCTCTGCGTGTTTTTCCATAACTAATTAATCAGCAAACTGATTCGAAATTTAATTGGCCACCCTCAGTTAAACTGAATTCAGATTAATTTAAAAGCCTATTTTGTTTACGTTATTAACAGTGGAAGTATTACATTTTATTATCTTAGGATTGATTGATAATCACAACCTTGTTATAACTTCCTGTGTTTTATAATAGTCATAACTTTGCTGACAAAGACTATACGTCAAACACTCTAGGAACTGCTAAGCTCTTCTAAAGTGCGAACTCGACCACTTACTTAAATTTACAATGTTAAAAACCTAGCTTCTTTTCTGAAGTATAAATTCAGCAGTTCTCGAATGCAAGCAAAATAATCGTTATTAACTCTTTTAGATTTTCTTATTAAATACTTTATTGAGTTATAGATTACTAACAACACTAATAGCTAGAACTCACCAGTGGCCGAGTGGTAAAGTCGCTAAACACTGGTAGTTCGGTAAGGAATTCGAATCCTGGTGAACGGGCTGACTACATGGGCGTTTTGGTGTTTTCCTCCATATGTAACGCGCATATGAACCAGTTTCCCTTAGCAAATCCTCCACGAAGGCATCCCACCTCTTAGGCAGATAGCCGTTGGGTGCTTTGCCTCAGTCAAATAAACCAAATCAAACCAAGCTACTTTAGATGCAAACTACATAATTATCTGAATTGCTTTGGTCACAATGGAAGAGAAAAGAGGACAAGTAAGTAGTTCCCTCAGTTTGTCTCATTTCAGTAAGGTGAAAATTTTGATCGCTAAAAATATTAATTTTCTATACGAAACTTCTAAAATTTTGTCCTAGGCTTACACTTTATTGAAAATGTTATGTGTATTTATGTGTTAAACTGTATAAACAAAATGTAATTTTTTACATCTCCTAGATATATGAGAATACTATAAACTCTTGATCTTAGTGAAATGACTCTTAATTCTAGTGAAATTATGGTAACAAACTATAATGTTTGCTTTTAACAAAATTTAAACATTAATGTTTAGTTGAACACTCTTTAGCTTTACTAAAAGATCATATATTATTTTTCCAAAACTAGGACTTAAATGTTTCAAAAGAAACTGAATTTTAATAAAGAAGAGAAAACTTAATGATGGACTATTTGCAGGCAAATTTATTTTTGATGCAATGATAGAATTCCGTACCACGCGCTTGAGTTCTTATCAGTGCCAACTAACACTAGAGATAAGCCATCAGCGCTAAGATGTTTACCTGCTTGACGACTGACAATGAAATTGACTTCTTATTCATTTGTATATGCTGATGTTGAGCTAAAGGCCATCTTGATAGTCCCTAAATTTTTCTTATTCAGTGGATATCCCAATACAAGCCCAATCTATACTCTAAACTCTGTGTAATGTAAATAAATATAATGTAAACAGTACAATGTAAATAATTGTTCTCTGACGCAAATTGTGCCTGATTAGTGGTGTTAACGAAGGACGAATTCATTCGAAAAGAAAAGTTTCATAAAACAAAAATCTGACTTTTATGTAAAAATCCTATATAGAGGAATTTTATTGAGAATGTATTAATTTACCTTCAATAATATCTTGCAATTGATGACTAGGACTTTAAAAAGTTTGAATTCAGTATATTTGAATTGGAAGTTATGACCTAGTCTAGTAAATACAAAATTAATGGTGCATTGAAAATGGACCAATAAGCTAGCTCGCTGACACTTAGTCGACGAGAAAATTAGCCGACAGCAGTTATCATACAATATTCCATTCCTTAAGAAGTCTTAAGGACCAAGTTTCTTTAGAAGTCTTAAGAACTTGTATATTAATGCTCAAGTGCATAAATTTTGTCGTGATTCCTGGTACAAAGTTGACATCTGCAGCACTGATATAAATTCTCAATTTCAAATAGTGGACTTCGTCGACATAGTGTAGTTTTGTGTCTAACACGGCCAACTGTTAGCTAACATCCCGCTTTATTCAAAAACCACGTGTGTTCAAGATTTTTCATTGAAACTGTTTATGTATTTTACGTGTAACTAATTATATCCTTCTGTATATTTTAATAATGTCTTTATAACTGTACTTAAAGGGCATCTAATGCAACACAAATTTAAAGTAAAAATAGTTCAGCGGTTTTTATGAGGTACTGTTTATTTAGAGAAAATGATAAATCGTGTTCAGTACGTATATATTCATAAAAGAAATACTAATATCATAAACCTAACAAAGCAGAAGACAGCGCATTAAGCATCAACACATTTTTCTTTCGATTGCTATCGAATGTTTCGGTGTTGATGTGATAAATGATGAGGTTCCAAGAAAGGTGAAGCAAACAGTTGCTAGATATAATAAATCTCTATCAGATATTTCCATATTTTGGATGCAGTTTACCAACAACTTAATAATTTAGCATGTAAATTTTCTATTCTTTGAGCATGAATTATAAACAGTATAAAGCAGTAGTGCCACTCTAGAGTTATTTTGCTTTTCTAAATGTCAAACCAACTGTATTTATGGATATATGCGAATTTAATAGCTCAGTTTCTTTTTTTTAAAAATAAAATCAGAGCACTTGTATTTGTGGTTAATAATATATTCAAAAGCGTGCCATTTTAAAAGAGCACAAAATGTTGAACATCTGTAATAAATCATTCCAGGTTTATCTCTAATCTATTTTATATGTTTTATACGTATGTACACTTATATATATAAAAGCTGTTCGAAAATAACGACAAATAAATTCGAAAATAATGCTTTAAGGTAAAATCCTAGTATACGGTGCAGCCTTGGAGCAATTTTGAAAATTATCGCCAACACCAAAAAATTACCCAAAGAACGTCTATGTATATACTACACACTATATACTATATATATTCTTTGAATCACCCGTTTACTAATCATCGTATATGTCCAGTTTTTACTGCTCATCATAAAGTCGCCAGAAGTAGCCAAATCCCGTGTGCACCGGATACTAGGATTAAACCACGCTTTAATTCCCTAAACATTGTTAATAAATATGTGTTTCCGATATTAAAAATTTCTCATAACGATATACAGAATTTTAGAAAAACAATGGAGATTTTTGCAACTACAAAATTAAATTTGTCTTCGTAAAGCAGAAATCTAAGTAATGAATTATTCGTTATTGCTTTAGTAAGTTAAATATGAAATGTTTTTATACATTTACGAACATAGTTCGCAGATATATAAGAGAATAAAAATTAGTTTTAACATCGCGTCATTTAACAAATGTTAACAATTTGACTTAGATTTAAGGAGACATTATCAAGCAAAAGTTGCTGGTTTTGGCAGTTAGTGGATAAAATAGCGCGACATTAAATAGCCTCTTGAAACTATTAATTACTAATATCTCCAGGAATTCTGAAAATGAACGCATGGAAATTCTTATATTTAACTTATGAAAGCATGCTGAACATTTTACTAATTAGACTGTTTTTGTATGGCGGCTGAATAAAAAATTACATGCTATATAAAAATTATATTTTGTATTTGCGAAACAGTTCTAACCCCCCCGTTTGCATAAGATTTTTTATTTTGGTTTGAAAAACTTTTTGATTGGAAGTACTTCTTTAGGATCGATGCTGAAGGGTTAGGCTAATCAACTAAGGGAAAGCAAATGCAGGGCTATTTCTATTTGGAGGGAAGCTGTCGTGGAGGACTTTGTAAGGGAATTTGATAGTATTATGTTACGAATGGGGAAAGCCACGGAAACACCTGTTCCCTAGGTCGAAATTATCAGCATTCAGCGACTCAGCTGCTGCTGAGCCTAACCAATACCAGGAAAAAAAAAATGCTTACAACCACTTTTTTCAAGACCTTCTACAACCATTGATGGACATATGAGAAGGCATACTTTGCTTTTTCTCAAAAAATGGGGAAAACATTTTTAAAAATCATTATGTTTATCAAAACATATATAATTTACATAATCATTAGAATGTTATAAAGATAACTACAAAATGTTAAGAGGGCCCACCAGCGGCCGAGCAATAAATTTGCTAAACACTGGTAGTTCGGTCCGAGATTCAAATCCCGGCGAACGGGTTGGCTGCATAAGCTTTTTCACGATTTACCCCATGTGTAACGTGTATGCGAGCCAGTTTTCTCTAGAAAGTACTCCACAAAGGCATCCCTTTCCTTATGCAGATAACCTTCAACTGTTTTCGTATTCAAACAAACCAAATAAAAATTAAATAATGATACAAATGCATAAACTTACAAAAATAACTAGAACACTTCAACCCATCAAATTTAAAGACACAAGGGAAAGCACAGCGTGGAGTTTTAGGCAAATTAAGTTATATTGGATCATTCTGTAAGTACCAGTCAAAGTGATATAAGATAAATAACAGCTTTATTTATCTGAAGCAGCGCTGAAAGTTTGATTATTTTTGTTTAGTTTGTCAAAATTTTGAAATGGACAGTAAGCGTGTGCAAACTACGACTGAAGCCAGAAAAATATTTATCCGGTTACATAATTAGAATAAATCACTGAAAGAAGTTGGTGAAATAGTGAATAGGAGTCCACACAGAATACGAACTGTGTGATAAAAATTTCAGATCATCTGTAGTGTGGTAAATGTACCAAGAAGTGGCCGTTCAAAAACGTTGACTAGTAGAGAAAAGGGTGCCAATATTTTTAAAATGAATCCAAAAATTTCTTCAAATGCTACCTCAACAACGCAACAAAGTATTCATCCAAAACTATCCCCAGATGTTTCGTCTGGCTGGTTACAAATCTAGAGTAGCCAATATAAAACCATACGCCAGCAAAACTAATCGAAAGGAAAGGTTTTCCAAGGGACCATTTGAATAAATGTCATGCACTTTGGTCGAAAGTATTGTTTTCCGATTAAAGTAAATTCTCAGTAATTCGTTGCATTGGAAGAAATTTAGTTAGGAGACAAGAGAAAACTGAACTGCTTAAGTAGCAGTAAAACACTGGCGCAAAAGGTGTCCATAGTATGAACTGCATGTCGGGTGCTGTGTCTGCAGTCTTGAATTCATTGATAGCACCATAGACCAGCATGTCTATTTGGTTATCCTAAAACGTAATTTTCAACAAAATGCCCCTAAGCTTAATTTATGCAACAATTACTTCCAATAAGACACTGATCCCAAACTTACGGCACATATTGCCCGTCTGTGGTCTATGTTGATTTCCCGTTCCATCACACGCCGCGCAAACTCAATCATTCAGCTCCATCACTTGATTTAAATCCCAACGAACATTTATGTAAACAACTTGACAACAACATAGCGACACGCGATATACTGAATGCAGATAGTTTTTCTAAAAAGTGTTTTTTTAGAAGAATGGGATAAGCTTCTTTTGAAACAACGAAACAATGGGTGAATTTCATGCCAAATAGTCTTAAGGCTGTTATCAAAAATAAGAGATTCGTCACAAAGTATTGACTATATTCTAATATTTTCATCATTGTGTTTTCACTTTTATTTTTCCTTTTGATAGGTGGAAATTTTCTGTAAATTTATTAATTTAAGATTTTTGCAGTTCTTTTCTAAAGCTTATATATATATTATTATATAATATAAAATGTATATAGTTTAGATTCTAAAGATTATATAAATAATATATGTTTTAATAAAAATAAGGATTTAAAAATTTTTTTGACCATTTTTTTGAGAAAATGCAAAGTTTACTTTCACTTATACCCATCGTCTATCTTGGCTCACTAGCGACCGATTGGTAAAGACGCTGAACACTGGTAGTTCGAACCGACGCTCGAATACATCGAACGGGCTGGATGTATTGGCGCTTTTTTGATTTACCCCATGTGTCACGTGTATACGAGCCAATTTCCTTTAAAAGGTTCTCCACGAAGGCATCCATCTTTTTAGGCATATAGCCCTCGAGTGTTTTGTCGTAATCAAATAAACTAAACCAACTTTCTCTTTTGCGTGAAACAGAGCTGCTGGCGCAATTCCCCCCCCCCCAGAGTCTGCGGCTACAATTGCGAAACAGATCGCTGAACGCAACTTGATTTTTTTATTATTGTTTTAAATTTGTTGAAATTAGTTGTGTATTTAATCACACCTCTTCTAAATATAACAATAAATGTATTTCGTATCCATGTTGGGTACCTAAATGACAGCAATAAGAGAACGTTCTCAAGAAAGGAGCTTCCGTGTAGTATTAAAATTCTGTATTTGCAACGTAGTGTTTGAACGTTTCTTTAATAATACTTCAAGTTTATCACAGCTGAATATATCAATTATGGCAGAGATAAATACCGACCTGATAAATCATAAAATATGAATATCGACCTGAGCTGTGCTTTGAGTTCTGATACAGTACATGCAATGGTATCGATATCGCCTAAACTGCATTTTCACAACAGTCAATCGTTATCGAAAACTATTACATTTTCTAAAAATGAAGCAAACAAAAATCAGTTAATTTCAATATTTCTAATTAAAAATGTTCCAAAAAATATCATGGTAATTGCAAAGTTACGCATATTTTAGCTTGTCAAAATTTTAGTGCATAGAAATATGTTGAATTGATCATGCAATCGAAATTTTTAAAATCTGTTATAATCTTGATATTATGCTCTTTTTTTCCCAACTTCATGGAATTAATATTTCATTAATTTATTAGTTAACAGTAACATATCACCTGAAACGAATGCTGCAATTGGGGTTCTGCATGAATTCATAGCTGAAAATTTTTAGCAATGAGTATCCATTTGAACTTCCCTTTCACAAGAAACGAAATGAAACCTTTAAAGTAATTCTTGACAGGAGGCGAGAAAAGGATTATTTTATTCCAATGTTAAGCGGAAAAACAAGAAGTTAGACTCAAAAAGTAAAGCCAAGTTTCGTAAACTGATGTTCTCAATTTGATTTATAACTAAGGCACTGTAACACTCATTTCCTAAGCCTCAAGAGCTTGGAGAAATTCCTTAAGAGAGAAAAACAAACTGTAAATTTCTTAGAAAAGTTCAAAGGAGATTTCTTCTTCGTATTATTGAGGGTTACAGGATTGTTAGCTATGATGCAACATGCCTCATTTCGGTCTGATATAACAGATCTTGATTTAATATATCTTGATTGATTTGCTGATTTAAAAATCTTAAATTATCTTGATATTAGAGGTAGACTTCCAAATAATAGCTCTTGCGATGTCTCGAATGGCATGCCTTTTATCTCAAATTTGCCTCACTCTCTACAGGAAAACCTGTAACAGCTGTTACGTATAATAATGATGTTTTTAAAAAATATAGAATTATTTGTTTCACTGATGGTTGTAAGTTGAATGGAAAGGTTGGTCTTGCTTTGTTATCTATGAAGGTGGCAAAGAGATTGTAGTTGTTCAACATAGAATACCAAATGAATGTTTTGTTTACCATGTAGTGACATTAGGAGTTTTTCGGGGGCCGGAGAGATGAAAAATTAGCAATCGCCTTCGCCGGGAATTGCACCACGGACCTCTGGAAAACCGGCCCAGCGTGCAGAACCACTACACTACGAAGGCACGCTAGGAAAGTGGGGAAAAATACCTTATAACCAGACCGAATATCTAAACTTAAATCTTGCAGTTAAACCGATACAAAACTCTTGCCATAAGAATAAGACGTTTAAGAAATTTATTTGCACATATTCACTTTCTTCTATATGGAATAATATCAACAGAAAAACTGGTGGTGGAAATTCGCACCATATTATGTGCATTTGAACGAATTGCAAACGTTCATTTTACTTACGTTCGAGGTCACAATGGTATTCTCGATAATGAAATGTCTGACCAATTGGCTAAGCAAGTTACTTACCATGATATTGATTTAATGATCTCTGTACCCAAGTCTTATATGAAGCATGTAACTTGGGATAAAACTGTGTTTGACGTGAATGCTGAATACTTTGCTTCATCGAAGGTCCAGTGGACAAAGAGGTTTTTCCCATCGTTTTTTTAACATTTTAAGTGTAATCATATTCAGCCTCGAATTAACTCAGATTTTATTAGTCATGGGAATTTTAGAAATTACTTATTTCGTTTTCAGGTCATATGCGAGTGTCAGAACTACTTATAAGGGGAGTTTAAAGCGCCTTTCTATTTTCTGGTCTCATGTTTTCTCTGAATTTGTCAGGAGATCTGAAGATTTGGCTGTCTGACGCAACTTTATTGTTGTTCAAACTTTTAGTAATATTATTTTTTATGTTATTTCATTATTATCTTTTATGTATCATTGTATTATTATTGCAATTTATTCGTGTATTATTACGTTATGTATTAATGTACTGTATTATTGTTGTATAATATCTCCTTTGTATCAGTATTATTTTAGTTTTTATTATTTATAGTAATTTTAGTATTCTTATTATAGTAGCATTTGTATTATTATATACAGAGGGTGTTTACACATTTTTGTAACGATTTTGATTTTCTTCATGAATTTAAATATCAATTTTAAAATATAAACGTGACTGACATCAAATCGGAATAAGGTTGAATTATCGTCTTCAGCATTAAAAATATTCTTTTCTTTAAAATATCGCTGAAAAATAAACAATGGATCAAAGGCTATATGGATCGCTGTCCGAAGAGAAATACTCTTATTCAATTACTAAGAAAAGACGTGAAAAGCATGGCTTTAATATTTCTAAACTAATAAGTCATATAATTAATATGAAAGGAAAGAAACATCAGATTTTACATCTGACTGGCAAAAAGGAAAAAAATACACTCCAATAAAGTAAAAATACATATCCAATAAAGGTACGTACAGCTGTTATTAAAGCTAAAGTCGCATCTCATGTTTTAAAGGAAAATCCAGCCCCCCCCGAAAAAAGGATATTGCAAAATTTTTAAATATCTCTGTAGAAACTGTGATAAAAATTATAAAATCTGATTTAAAACTAATCCAAAAAAGTTAAGTTCATCGCCTAACGCCGAAATATGTTTCTAAGTGTAAGGCTATGTGTAGATTGCTGTATGAAAACTATTTGGCCGGTGAAATATAGAAATATATAGTTACAGTTGATGAGGCTTGGATGCACTTATCTGATTGCAATAGAAAAAGATCGATTTACTTCTGAGAAAAAGACTTAATACGTTGGTTCAGAGAAAACAAGGAAAGTTTTTCTGAAGGTTTTATGGTTATTACTAGATTCTCTTATAATGGAAACCTTAAAATAAGGAAAGTAGAAAAAAATGTCAAAATTAATTCGGATTATTATCAGAAATATGTTTCAAAATCTACTTTTAAAGAAGAAAGTTCCTCACTTTATCCAAACAATCTTCACTGTGTTAAGTTCCATCAGGATAAGGCTCCAAAGCCATACCTCTAAATCTACTGCACTATTTTTTGAAAAATGAGAAATGAAACCGAAATTGAAGCTATTCCCTTTAAATGCATCCCATACAAGTCCCTTGATGTGTCTCCTATGGATTACTGTGCATTTGGACTTTTAAAACAAGCTCTTTATAAGCGGCATCCCAAAACATTGGATGGACTCCGGAAGATTGTGAAGGAGGAGTGGAATAAAATCAACCTTGATGTTTTAAGAAAAGGACTTTTAACTTGGAAATCAAGATGTAATATGATAGTTCAACAAAAGGACTATCAGACAGAACATACTAGAAAAAAAATTCTAAGGTTTATATATATATATATATATATATATATATAAATCTTTGCAAAATCGTTACAAAAATGTGTGAACACCCTCTGCATTTTCCTTATTGTCTCCAGGTCTAGACATTAAGTATAATTGTTGTATTATACCTTTGTATTATTGAGTAGTATATAGAAGGTTATGGTTTATTTTGGAATTATTAGAAAATAAACAAACTATTAATGCAGGCATCTATTGCCATTAGTTAGTTGACCTAAAATGGACTTTTGAAAATGAACTGTATTTTTCAGCATACCTTGTATATTTCGTAACAGCAAGGTAATGAATGCTAAGTCGTATACTTCGACTGTGAATCGACAAAAACGTTATAATGCGAAATCCTTACTTATCTGCCTAAAAGTCCAAGTATTGCCCCATCCATTTATTACTATTCGAATTCCTGCTGTATTTTCTCATTAGTAGTAACTTCTATAGTAAGCAGAAGGTCTTTCATAGCAAGATTTTAAAAAAATTTCTATCGCACGTCAAATAATTTAAAGACTCGCAGAACTAATCAAAATTTTTGAAAACGTTATACTTTAACAGGAATCAGAGCAACTTCAGCATTAAGATTTATTAAAAGAACGCTGGAAAGGTATGGTTGTAAAAATGAGTGATAATAAAATCTCTGATGATAAGGTTATTGAATGTATGAGAATGAACACTCCGTTTTTTTTTCTTTCATACATTAAAATTTCATTTCTCGATGATTTGAAGTTAGGAAAACCACATTTCTTAATATTATTTTCTTTTTACTTTGCAAATTCAATTTATGTTTACTATTATCATTTTCTTATTTTTTGGCAAGGGAAGGGGGCTATGAAATACGACCAATAGATGACCTGATGTCAATTCTCTGATTAATGGTTTAAAACTTGATAATAGCTTTTGCCTCATATCAGTTTCAAAACGCTGTTTTTGTCTTAAATGAAAATAATATAATGGTGTAATTCATTTTTAAGTAGTAGGAATACTTAGCCTTCAGAAGTATAGATGAAACTACTGTAAGACTGATAAAGCGGAAATCTGAAAGGCCACAAAATTCAGTTAAGTATTTGGATGATTGCCATTGCTTTCGCAAAAATCAAATTAATTGACAAAAGAAATTATTAAAGAAAGAAATAACGCAGAAAGGTCGTCAATACCAATTCATCATCTGCATAGTCGCTAATATTTTTGCAAAAATCAGATTAATAGAAAAAAGGAATTATTAGCACAATATGTATACAAACCTCTATTTATGCTAGATGAAAGAACCAATTTGCATACATCGTTTTTTTAAAAATTTAATTGATAATCTCAGCCTTTAAAGAATCGAACTAAGAGCCTAAGGTTACAAAAATTGATCCAACAGGAATTTGTTACATTTACAATTTTTTAATAATATTTAACTAATTTGTATTAAAAATTGGTTTCATTTATTTTTTAAATGTAAAGATGGAATAAATTTCAAAACGTAAAGAGAATTATTTTTAATTTAGCAATTTTTTTTGTATTAGAATTTTAGAAAATATGTCTATAGTCACTGCTAACTGTTAAACTAATACAATCTTTCAGCGTATTAATAGCATAATTTAACAATTCAGTAACCTTTTTATATTCAGTTATTACTATATTATCTTCAAAATTTTAATGTTTGATTACACGTTTTATTTATAAATGTTAAATTCGAGTATTCCAATTCATGAAATCTATTCTTCCTCCAATAAAAGTGAATATGTATAATTTGAAAGCAAAGCATCGTCAGTAATTGGTTTTATCTAATCTTTAAATTCCTTTGGAACCACTAAGGTCTTGTAATCGATAGAGTCATCTTGAATGCCAAAGTGCTGATTCAAACGAGGTTAAATATTGTACTTTCAGATAAAGGAAGTACAACTGGAACATTTTCCACGTTATTGACCAACTCCTGAATAATGATTTGCTCAAATGTATTGTTATTGTAAAGATGAAAAATTAATGGTATTTAAATTGTTGCTGATTTTAAATCTGAGTATGATTAAAGCTTAAGTTTCGCTCAACTAAATTCGGTGACACTAAAACTCCGAGGATAATCTTCTTTCAATACAAAATTTTATGTTTAATTTAACAAAATATTTATTAAACTAAAAGAAATAGTCGAGAGAAAAAGAAAAGAAGCAAAGAAAATTTTAATGATTATGCGTAATTACCCAAACATTTCCTATTAAAATTTGAAGATAATGAAAATAATAACTAACTTGAGATTATTTAAGAGTTTCTAAAAATAGTCATGGAAATTTTGACGCCAAACATCGAGACATTAGATAAACTCTTTCAATTTGACTAAAATTTCTTGTCTAACTTACATTTCTCAAGGGACTTACTGTCTACCAAATGTCTAAGGTGAACATTAATATCGCATAAATATAAAATTCCCCTATAACTTTTTTTTTTCTGCTGTTCATAAATCTTTATAGTGAAGCTTAAAATTAGCGAAAGCTATTCCGCCCCGTACTTGCGAAGTTCAGATTAAGTTATAAGATCGCAATCAACTTTAATAGATACAAACATCAGCTCCAACTCGTTCTCCTCCGTCTAACCATTAACATGTAAATTAATCACTCACCAACTCTCATGATTAGCTGTTAGCAATACACGGATTCACTGGGTATTGAATCCTTGGATCAAAACAGCTTCAACATTGCTAATCCAAGCCCTCTAATTGCTGGGTACATTTATGATCAAACATTATCCGTTTTGCATTCTGGTGAAGATCTGCATAAAACTTTAGAGGGCAAAACCGTGTAACATAAAAACAACTGATTAATTAAATGAACCTAACAAAGCCAGATCGGGTAAATTCTCCTCACGAGTTGGAAAAAGACTACTAATAAAAATATTGTTGTTGGTGTTGATAAAGACTAATTTAAGATATCAGGGTGAGATCTTGAAACGAAACTAATATATTGATGTAAGAAAGGTTGTTTAAAGGTTTATAGAAAGAGAGGATATTTTTTTTATCAAATTTCTAATATTATAGAGTAGAGATTCACAAAGAGGTAAGGTTAGAGGTTTCACTTTATTGAATTTCTAAAGTATGTGTAAATAATTTACAGAATAAATCTTCTTTTGCAATGAAGATTCAAGTTTGATTTATACAGTTCCCCTACATCTGAAAATAGTTGAGCTTGAAAAAAATTAAACTCTCGAGAGGTTGCTCGAGTCTTGGTGGCGTTTTTTCCCCGGCTACAGTAGTGAACGTTCCTTTCAGGAAGCTCGCAGAGCGTGCAAGAGACCGTACGCGATTTCTTGCCCATCTCGCCATTCCTCCCTGAAAAAGGATTTGAACTCCTGGGTAGATGGCTCGAGTCCGGCAGCAGATTTTCAGCTACCATTAATCTCGTTTCTCGTAAGAGGAAAATGTCCATTTTTTCTTTCCCTCTCCTGCACAGTTGGGCTGTCCTCTGGAATTTTTGTTCCAGATTTCCTCGCGTTTCAGAAAATGCCCTTCTGGCCTGTCACTGGTTCATACTTTCAGGTCGTCCCTAGATTAGTGAGTTTATCGAAATTTCTCGGCGGTCTTGATGTTTATGGGGTTGGGAATATTTCCTTGAGAAGTTCCAAGGACCAACTTGGAACGTGATCCATTATTATCTATAGAGGTGGTAGGCGACAGACAACTGATTGCACAACAATAAAGCAGGCAATTAGACGGTGGAGAATTCATGCGGAAGTGGGCGTGAGAAAATAGTTGAAAATGTTGCAATAGATATAGCCGCCTTGTATTCGGTATACTAGTTAGTGTTGCCAGTTGCCATATGTTTGGTTCCCGTTTTGACTTCTGGAGAAGGCATGGATGTTTGTCTTTGTTTATCTCAGTCCTCACTGGTGTAATAGTACTCCCGGCACCGTACCTTGAGTAACGGTTTTGGCGATAAGACGGCTAAATAACCAATGTTCCAGCCATTTACAGTTATAAGTTTAACGAACAAGTGTCCGGGAATTCAGAGAAAACATTATACGAAGTAGTCACTCTTGTGGCCAGAAGGTAACTGGAAAGTACAAAAGTACGGCCTGACTGAAAATAAAAGTCGAAGAGGAAGAAAAGATATTCTAGCTACTATTCTGAAATAGAAAAGTATTGTATGAAACTGATGTATTTTCTAACGTAGTTCATACCGCAATGGTTTCTGCAGTGTCTCTGCAGGCACAAGTTGTATTTGTGCACAAATCATTCATAGTTTTTTTGAAACTTTAGCCAAGGAGCTCTCCCTTAGCTTGCGGAATAGAAGCAAACGTTTAGGGGTGGTTAGGACACATTTATTAAAGATAGCTTCTTGAATAGTGTATTCTGTTAGCAAGAATATGTTTGATAGGGATACTGCTTGGAGAAAACAAATAGGACGATGGACGATCCGTGTTGGTGTGGGGATGAATGGTCGCAAGTGAAACGTATTCGTATTTTACTAAATTAGTATTAAATTAAAACTTATTATTTACTGAATTTACGTATTCATTGATTGTGTCATGAATCATACAATTTATCTGGTTATTCGGAAGGAAAACCTCAAAGAAATACTATTAAGTTAAGTTTGAATGGAAAATTCCTATTCCACCAAGAGGATGGCATGTAAAAAACGTAGCTATTCTACCGCTGTAAATAGTAACTGGTGAACTCTGCCCAGTTCTCAAACAACAATATTTTTGGCATTTGCAATCTAGATTCCGAACTGAAATGGGAAATAACTAGCGAAGATTATTTTCAAGATGCCCATAGAAAAGAATGAAACAAATTATCTCCAAACCCAGTTATAAACTTTTTAAACGCGGGCCATGATACTTGGAGGCTACATGTTATAGTCGCACAACATAAAAGATTATGCAATAAATACTAACACTTCCCTTTATAGGTTGAAATTAATACAAAAGATTCCTGTGTCGTCAGTTTTTAATTCCTATCTCTGCATTTGTTTATTTAAAATGTTTAATTTAATATCTAATTCTGTCTTAATTATTCTTTCTGGAATCATTTGAAAGTTCCAGTGCACAAAGCCACCCGTGGACAGTGCTGAAGATCTGGTTACATGCTGCCTCGGCCAGCCGAAATACTCCTGCATTCTTCCAGAAAGTTTGTGATTCCATGTCGGGCATGGGCACAATTTCGAAAATCATCTGTGACCTCTGCACATTTTGCATCACTTACATGCTGTTCTTTCATTTCTGCAGTTCTCTCCGCACTATTGCATGACGATAGCATTTACTACGTTGCATATCTATATGATTCCAATTCGTTCTTCAATCAGCCTGCCCTTCCCAGAAAGTTACACACCTTACACTGACATACGTTGTATAGCAAGTGAAGATAATACGAGATTAAGCGCCCAAAGATATTAGGAGAAAATAAACAGTAATTGTTTACATAGGTTTTTTTTCTAACTTCAACCAAAAAATGGTTTAACACATTTAAAAATGAATACATTATTCCTTTTCTTCAGTAAAAAAATCACACACTATCACACTTGATTGTAAGGAATTTTTCTCTTTCCTTGCCGCGTTCCTTCATAGTGCAGTTTGGTAGCACTTCCATCTAGCAACCGAGAGATCCGGAATACGAATTCCACAGAGGGCATTGTTTTTAGCACCGTTTCGAGTTTTTTCTTTTCTATTTCGATAAACACTCAATCACTCTACAAGTGGGCTTCTGAACTAAAATATAGTGGATGGTAATTCCTCGCCATCTGGATCTGGCGACTGGGTCCCGGTCTCCCCCATCACCCTTTAAGTGGGGAGAATGTAAAGAACGTTTTCCTCCTCTTCCACGTGCCTTCGTGATGCAATTGGAAACACGTCTGGCTAGTAATCAGGAGGTCCGAAGTTTGAGGAGTCCCAGCGAGGGCACTGCTGAATTTCCTTGTTTCCTGTTCCGATAGATACCTAATACCTCTACAGTTTCACCCTGAACTTATTAAATCATAAAATTTGTAGAACTTTTGTCGGACTGTATAATTATTGTCAGATTTTGAAACCGTCAAGCTTTGAATCCACAAGATTCTGAAAATCCAAAGAAGAGATACGTTTTCTAGATTTTTAAATTCTAAAATGCCCCTTCCACTTCGCAACTGGATCAGCTTGTGATATGCTTCTGGATCAAGTCGTGAACCAACACGAGATATGCTGCTTTAATAGTTGGGCATATTCCAAGATGAAGATGTATGTACTTACTCAAAGGTGTTAGGATTAATGTTGTTGAATGTATATATAAACGACTTAAATAGATGGAAAGGAATCCTAGATATTTACCATGTATAATGGTCTAATGTTGTTGATGAAATGGATTCATAAAACTGTTCACAGCCTTTTAAGACCATGTAATTAATTATGTATAATGGATTTGAATGATTAGCGCAACAGAGAAAGACCAATCAAAAGTTCTCGGATAACATTTTTTTCTCTTTGTACCTTACCTAAGCAGACCAATTACAATTAGTAATCTGTTCCTTTACTTCCTGAAATTCATTACTTTTTTAAGAGCACGTTCACGTTTCATTTAATAAAATTTACCCAAGACAGATCGAATTATTTCCCTTTGAAACCACTTACTGCATAACTAACTAAAAAATTTCTTCTTTCTATGATTCGAGTGTGCTCCCGAATAAGCGAATGATTAAAACCATTGAACATCAGTAGCTTCTTTGTCCGTAACCAGGCATTCATTGATGATTACAAAAGGGGCTATATTCTTGGCTTATCCCAATTTCCAAATATGCATCTGTTCCAGTGCACAAAATATAACCCTTGTTATCCGCAGAGGTGTAACCAGAAACTATCTCTGGGCATACTCTGCATTCATTCAGTTAATCACCTGTGTATATCTTGAACCTAGAGAAAATGCGAATCTGTTCCGTTACAGAACGACATTCACTAAGTAATTTTCTCTAGAAAGACAATGAGCCAACTTGATACTTTGAGGGAGGGGGGGGGGGAAACCTACTTTCTTCATCAGCCCATTTCGATTGTGGTAAAATATTTAAACGTAAGAAAGGTGGTTTATCTCTAGTTTAAATATTTCAATTAAAAAAAGAATGAAACAAACTGAAGTATGCTTTTTATTTACAACAAGTATTTTAAAAGCAAGAACACTTCTACGATATATAAATACAATATATTTAAGTAATAGTGATCAGCTTGTGATATATAAATACAATATATCTAAGTAATAGTGATCAACAGCCGACCATTAAATTAGAGCATATTATATCTTGCTGTAAAAAAAAATTGTTTAACGTGTGTTTGCCTGTAATAGAAAAAGATCCAAACTGCATATTTCGCAAAAAATATTACCTTATGTCAAGCGCCCAAGTATGCACAGTTTGAATTCAAAATATAAACTTATGAACATAAAAATTCTATATTCGATGTAAATTTACATTTAACCTAATACTTAATTTTCTATACCCACTTTTAATAATTAAAATTTCGCATTTAGCAGATAAATTAGGTTTCAAATATGACTAAATTGATGGGCAATAATCGCCGGATAAAATCATACATGCAAGCCATCAATACACGTCGCTCTTGAAAAATATCACTGTAGGAATCCTCTTTAGAAAAACAGACGGGTTTATTATTAGACATCATTTCGCATCATAAGTGAAGTTTTCTATTAAACAAAAGATCTTACAGAAAATGAAGGCCCTGATTCGTTTGATACTGAAACTTACTCTTTCATAACGAACCGAAATTAATTAACTAGTTACATAGAAAAAGAGGATTTGAACCCAACAGACTGACGACACAGGCTGTTTGTAAAACGGCATTTCAGGGCAAATAAAATCAAAGTAGAACGCATGACCTGAATGTCTCTTGAAAATGGAGGTAGACCAGTTCTTGACCTTCGACTTTAATCGGAACCCTTAAAGCGTTGCAGTGTGACAAGATTTATGGCCCTGCTATGAGAAAGGCATATGTTAAATACCTAGAGAATGAATCAGTTTTTTTACCTTCAGTCAGAATTGGTTGGTTAATTAATTATGGCAAAGCATACCAGGGTCATCTGCTGATATTTCAAGTACTTAATACCTGTGTGATTTCCTATATAGTTGGTTAATGTAATGCTAATGTTCTAAAATGAGTACATAAAATTTTACATTTACGAGGCTTTGCGTAAAATACCATTGATCTGATAGTTCAATTTTTGGTGAAAAATATATAAAAAAACATGAATTTAGATTTCATTGTTTTATTATCCTAAAAACTTAGAACTTGCATGATTTATAACTGCTGAGGCACTACTGGGCGCTACTACTACTAAATGCGAAGAATTATGAATAGAACTCTCGTATTATCAACAGTAATGGACGGGATTTATTAAACTTTGCAAGCTTAAGTAGTATAAAAATTATAATACTTTCGCAACGCACCAGATATAAATTTTATCAAAACCCTTAATTTTTTATTATCCTCTCGGCAAGAAATTCCGACGTACAGTGAGTCCCAAAATTGAGGGTACACTTAATGCTAACTTAATTTGTAGGCTATTGAGAATAGAAATTATTATGCAAGTTTTCCTAGTTTTTGTCTCATTAAAAAATATACATTTTTCTTCTTAACTACACAAAAAATAAGTTATAAAACTCCGTTTAAAAAAATATTGTAAAATATTATATTACTTAAACGAAAATCTTCAACTTCTGAAAGTCACAAAATTGAGAGTACACTTCTTAAATGACTGTGTAAAACTACCAGTAAAATTTTAAAAATAATTTATACCTAAGATTTATACAAAAATACAACCTTTTAGTATCCAAATATTACAAATTTGAGCTTACTACCTTTCTATGTGACAAATATGGAGAATAGGAAAGAAACGACGATTGAGGAAAGAAAACTGGCCGTTAATTTGTCTAATCAAGGAAAATCTTTGAGAAAAATAGGAGAAATACTTGGATGAAGTGTAAATTGTATTAGAAGAATAATTCAAAAATTTAGAAAGGATGGTACGCTGGAAAACCAAGCAGAAAGAGGCAGGAAGAAAATTCTCAGTTCAGCAGCTGAGAGGAGAATTGTACACAAGGTAAGGATTGATCCTACAATAAGTGCTCCAAAAATTGCTGCAAGTACTTCGGAAACTGTGGGTAAATCTGTTTCTGCAGAAACAGTGCGCAGAATCCTCAGAAGGGCTGGTTATAATGGCAGAAAAGCTCCCAAAAAGCCCTTCATTAGTAAAATAAATAGAGCTAAGAAATTAAAATTTGCTAAAGAGCACATTCTAAAGCCTAAAGAGTTCTGGAATGAAGTTTTTTTTCAGCGATGAGAGTAAATTTAATGTTTTTGGCAGTGACGGTCATCGTATGGTGTGGTGCAAGAAAAATTCAGCTTTAGATCCAAGAAACACAATTCCAACTGTGAAGCATGGAGGTGGGTTAGTAATGGTTTGGAGCTATACGGCATCATCGGGAGTTGGAAAGCTAGTGTTTATTGATGGAATAATGGATAAAATGGGTTATCTTATTATATTGAAAAATAATTTGAAGGACAGTGCTACTTAATTGGGACTAGGATCAAAATTCACATTTCAACAAGATAATGATCCAAAGCATACAGCAAATACTGTCAAAGAATGGCTGCTGTATCACTGCCAAAATAAGCTGAACACCCCCCCCTCAACCTCCTGATTTGAACGTGATCGAAAATTTGTGGTCCCACCTTGAAAAAGAGGTCCGAAAACATCAGATCACAAGTAAAGAACATTTGAAGCATGTACTAAAAGTGAAGTGGGAAAACATTTCAACGGAAATTACGAAAAATCTTGTCGATTCGATGTCCCGGCGGCTGGAAGCTGTCATCAAAGCCACTGGGTATGCTACAAAATAGTAATGTGTAGTTTTTTATAATTTATGTAATAAAACAATTACATGTACCCTCAATTTTGTGAGCTCAGATTTTTGACGATTTCGGTTGTACATTTTGTTTCTGTATTTCATGCATTTTTTATGTCTATTTATGAATAAATATTAAGATTAGATATCTTTCTACATCCTCGTCTAAAGGTTTTGGTGACTGTCTTTATCTTACAGTTTTTGTTTTCATTCTAAACATGAATTCTTTTGTAGAATGGAGTGTACCCTCAATTTTGGGACTCACTGTACATATCCACCTTGAAGGTAGTCGACGAATTAAACTCGGATCACCTTCCAGGGTCGTTCAGTTTATCTGGAATCTATCCAGTGCAAAATTATGCCAGGTTAAAACGCAACAGGCTGATATTAATGCAAATGTTTCTCTTTCTAATATTGCAAATATTGAGAGGAAAGTTTCTTTGATAAAGTTCAAATTGCAGCATGCCATTGATACCTCGAATAGGAATATACGGAAAAAAAAGATAACAAGTTACATTCGGCTTGGAATCAGAAAGACTTCTTAATTTTAAAATAAGAAAACATCTAAACCTATCTTTGATTTTTTTCGTCGAAGGAAATGCTGACACTGAAAACCTATAGAAAACTGGCAGACTTTTAAACTCCAAGTTGCTGAATATCGGCTGTCTCAGCTACCAAGACATCATATATTGTTTCCTTGTTTGTTATCGAGTCCATATTTCATGGAAGAATTTTTGCCAGAGCTTCAAGCAGGTTGGACTTCTACTTCCATTCCTATTTTGAGGGAAAGCATTTCGGGAGGGGAAGGGGTCCAAGGGTCTACCACCTCTCCCTCTTCTCGTGTGATTTGGTGGTAGGACTGTGATGCTCGAGAGGACTCGTAAGGCTCATCATATATTTAGAATGCCCCCATACCGCAAAGACACTATACGTTTGCAAACATCCATGTCTTCTCCAGGATTTGAATCTGGGCTCTTCGGTGCGGCAATCAGAGTCACTAAGCACTATCCCGTCTGGACTGCCCTCGTTCCTTTGGCGTATTGAATTAAACAAACTAACTAAATGACGAACGATGGAAATTTATAGTAATTTATTCGTTATATTTTCTGTAATGATATCTTTAAGAGATGGAGGAATGTATTTATGTATAAGATGAGTTTGAAATATGGCTACACTTTTGATCGCATCGTGAGATGACATTATTATGTCCCGAACGACGTGCTCAAGAGTAGTAATTAAACCCAGATTCAAATGCGTGCAAACGGGCTGGCTGCGTGGGCCTTTGAGTAGCTTTCCCTACATAGAACGTGGATTACAAGACAGTTTGCCTTAGAAAGTCCTTTAAGAATGCATTCCATTCTTTAGGTTGGTTTGGTTTGGTTAATTTGATCATGGCAAAGCACTCAAGGGTTATAAGCCTAAGAAAATGGAAGCATCATGGAAGATATTTTAAAGGAAACTGGCTCATATCCACGTAATCCATGGGGAGAACAACGAAAGTTCCTATGCAGCCAGCCCATTCGCCGGGATTGGAACCATGGCCTGAACTACCACTGTTCAGCGGCTTTACCGTTTGGCTGCTGGAGGACCCCATCTTTAGGAAATGCTTTTCCGTAATCAGTTAAACAAACAAACTAATCTGATTATTACCCTTGTAAGAGTAATTTTCTCCATTGTCCCACAGCTGAAGGTAACAATAATTAACTTATGGGAAAACTCCAATAATATATTTATTCTAATTTTAACTGCATTTATTATTTCTAATAGTTTAAATCTTCCAGTCTCATAAGGTACTCTTTTCACTTGTGTGGGCGTTCTAAGAAGTTTGATATCTAAGTTATGGTACATCCTTTTTTTGTAATGGAATGGAATAGCTAACTGCCCCATGTATCAGTTTTGAATGTAAAAAATCCCTTACAGGGTTAAAAAAATGACATCTGTTGCCTCTCACAAAGTCACAATTCATTCGGCTATAGTCCGCACTGCAACTGTAATTTCCTGCTGCATATCCAGCGTCATCATGGATAATGATATAAGTTAGGGCTCATGAATCTAGTCTGAAATGGCCAACAAAAATTAAGTTTCATCTTTGCATTTTGTAGACAGAATTATTAAACTGTTGTACTGTAGACAAAAATTGTACATTTTACATTGTTTTTATTGTAGGCAGAAAAGCATTGTACATTGTATTGTAGTCTATAATACACAGTAACTCACACACTGTATTTACTTTTAACGTATAGCTATAGTTTTCTGACTAACCCTGTAGATTCTCATTCCATAATCGCAATAACTGATCACATGCATATAATACAGAAAAGCATGTACTAGCTGTAAATTCCTCCATAATTTGCGTCCTGAATAAAATCCTCAGTTTTGATTAAAAAGATCACTTCTGTTAGCTTTAAGTTGCGCCAATTATTATACCAATAGAAGGAAAATGATATCGAGTTCTTTGGTAAACATTGTTTACCGGTTTAGTTTTCATCTGTCGTAACAGGAACAAACCAATATTGTTCAAAAGAACATGCACCAGTAGTATTTGTTCCTGATACATATAACTTTCCTTCATACTGGTATAAACCGAATTTTCGCGTCTACGAGAAAGCTGATAATATGCGCTATCAGGGTTTTCATAATGAGACTGCTGAGAGAAGGGAACGGGGGAAATCAAAACTTTCTGCTTACTCTGCGTTTCGGTTTTCAGTTTAGAACTTTCTTATCTTTATACGGGGAAAAATAGTTTATGTTTATTGTAATACTATTTACGGTTTGAACTTGTTTTGAACATCTTCACAAACAATTTAGCATTTCTTACTTACATTCCTTGCAAAAAATGTTGTAAGATAGATAACTGAAAACAGATGGGTATGTAGATAGAAAAAGAGTCAATATAAGCCAGAAATATGATAATCAAAAGCCTTTATTGCAATTTTGGCAATAGAGGATGAAAATTCTTTGCTTAAAGTTTTATAAGTGATATTTGCTGAAGATTTTATAGGGGCTTAACATTCCTGATAAAGTATTTAGTTTCTTTAACTCATTATCGTATGATTTTGAACTGTAACATCACTTCTACGTTTCGTTAGCCTAGAGTATAAATGAGATACGTGTATATAAAAATTGAGCTCTTAAAAGTTAGTCAAAGGAATCTGGTAGCAACGCTGACCGCTGTGATATCTCCTTGCCCAGCTCTGAGACTTACACTAACCGACATTAGCATTTTTGCTAGCTGCAATATGAATCTGTAGCATTAATTTTACTTTAAATTTTGATTCGCGTTCTATGTTATCTGACTGAGTTGCTATTTCCATAAACGGGGCGAAACGTCACCATGACAGTCTCAGTGGGGACCAAGTTAAACTAATTAAGAAGTGGAACAACCCTATATCCTTAACGCCATATAATTTATTTAAATGTATACGAGAAAATGCTCAAGAATATCCTATTAAATTGGTCCTAACAATAATTTAATATTCCTTCAAAACAGATTTATATGGCGTAAAATGCGAAAATATGGCTTCTAACCACTGTGAATAGCAATTACATATTCCCGCCCATTATCCGCAGGCCCACCAGCGGCCCAGCGGTAAAGTCGCTGAACACTGGTATTTCAGTCCGAGGTTCGAATCACGCGAACGGGCTGGCTGCATGGGCGTTTTCGTGATTTTCCCAATGTGTAACGTGCATACGAGCCAGTTTCCCTTAGAAAGTCCTCCACGAAGGCATCCTTCCCCTTAGGCAGATAGCCCTCGTGTGCTTTGCCATAATTAAATACACCAACACACCCATTATCCTCATGTCAGTGCCATTGAAGTTTTATAATACATGCTCGAAGCAGGTATATAAATGCATAAAATATGACTAAAGATAATTTAAAAAGTGTTTTGGAAGAAGAATGAAGATATGGCTCTTCAGATACAATTTCAAACTTGTTTAAGTATGGTTGGTTCAACGACGGTTAAACGCAACTATGAAGGTTAATAGTCATAGTCAGGTCCGGAACAAGTGTGGCAGAGTGGTACACTTACCTCAAGGCAACAATGAACAGGAGCACCTAAACTATAAAATATAAGAACTTAACTACAAAAGGAAAGAAATCATAATAAACAGCTATTATGTATTTACGAATTATCCCGTCGACCGAGAAATTTGGCTACCATCGGACCATAAAAATGAGTGGAGATCCCGTCAAAGTTGAGCCAATCATTCCTGCGAAATACTAAAGGAACTGATGCCTCTTTATTTAATAAACAATCATTATTCAATCCTCTTCGTTTTTGCGCTCTGAAAATATTTTTATCGATTTCTACTATTTTGTTAAGTCCTCCGATTTTACAGCAAGCTCTGTCTAGAAGTACAAACTAATCCTCCGATTTTAGCAGAAGCTAGGAATACAAATTTTCCGCAGGGAATTATTCCAAATCTGTTAGTATTTTGTCTACAACATTCAGCTGACTATATGGTGTCCATTAATACGCACATTTTCTATATTAGGATCCCATAACTTTGAAAATTATTCACAGCTTGCTTTTCTGTAGAAGACGATTCCCGGATATTAACTTTTGTTTTCTCAAAATGCATGGGAAAAAATACAGCAATAACAGTTCATTTACACCCTTGTTCATAAGCACAAAACGTGGCTCATCGAGAATCAGTTGCGGAGATATTACGAGCGTGTTGTTACGTAACGCTTATCCATAATTAGCTTCTAAGTATTAGTTTCCCGATCGACTAGATAATACGTAAGTACTAAAAATTATTTCAATATAAATTAATGAATTTACCTAGCTGTATAAATACTGTGCTACAACTAACTTTTATTGTGTAAAAATACTCTTTAATTTAACAACAACCGATTTACCAGTCCTATGAATAAATTAGTCTCTTAAGTCATTACGCATAAGTATGATTTTGAAGTATTGATTATAAGTATGATTTTTTTTAACTAAGAAGAAAGAAACTTTTTACTCAAAATATTTTGAACCTCTTCAGCAGCAGACAGAAATTAGAATTTCTGTATCGAACATAAAGACAGGTAGACAAACAATTACCAATTACGAAATGATATGACGTCATTTTTTAAATTTAGAAAGCGTATGTTTTGCATATAACATGACTTTACAAAATGTTAAAAAAAAAAATTAGATAAACTAAAAGCTATAATTATGTAAAAGTCTTATTTAATTCTGAAGTTCTCAGGGAAAATGCAAGAAATACGCATTGATGAATAATAATCCGATTAAATATCTCATTATTATTCAGTTAAAACTGTCTTACCTGCAACGTAAAATAGGTGCTGATAATTTTACCGTCTGCTTCTGAAATTCTCTGAATTTGAACCTGGATTTTAGATGAATCGCTGCGGAGGTTAATCACAAAAGAAGGAAATAAAAGAAGAAAAATTAAAGTATCTGACAGTAAAAGAATCTTCTGAACTGGATATACTCATTAGAATGAAGAGATTTCTGAATTTAGCTGACAGCGTTCTATAATTTCTAACAAGTCTACTTACTAGCCCTTCCTTTTTGAAACGAATCAACCCAACGAATCATGCTGAATTCTCGCAGCTATTATTACCACTTCCCGAATCTGATGTGAAAATGCAACTAAAATCGCCATCTTCATGCACAGCCATGCTGAAACAATGCGATCCAATAATAAATGCCCAAGAAGCCTGACGCAGGAGTTTATCATTTTTATATCAAACCATGCAATGACATCCAGTTAGAAAACGTCACTCCTGAAGTTCTAGTTAATAAATCCCAAAAAGAAGCTAAAGGTAAAAAGTTAAAGTTTCCAAAGCTTTCAAAGTCAGTGAGAGTACATCCACTCAAAATTGCAAATTCACCGAACAGATGGATATCGCCCCGGAAAAATAGCCAGAGGATCACATGACAGAAGATGGATTTGTAAATTTGCAGACTCTTCTTGCTTTCAATCAACATTCTGATCACAGTTGCTAATGAAACAACACCTTCTCAATCGACATCCAACTTGCCCAATTGCCGCAGAGAACATGGGCATTATTCATGCAAAATCAACAGAGGATCCTGCCACATATTTAACAGGTTTATTATACTCAAAGAGAAATTCCAGTGTCCCTCCAATAATGATCCAAGATGATAACTTCACGTGGAAGCAAATAGAAAAATTGTTTTCTGACGCTGGCACTTTAAAGGTAACATGGTTTGGTTTGGTTTATTAGATTACGGCAAAGCAATCGCGGGCTATCTGCCTTAAGGGAGGGATGCCTTCGTGGAGGACATTTTAAGGGAAACTGGCTCGTATACACGTTACACATGGGGAAAACCACGAAAACACCCATGCAGCCAGCCCGTTTGTGGGATTCGAACCTCGGACCGAACTACCAGTGTTCAGCGACGTTACCGCTCGGCCGCTGGTGGGCCTAAAGGCAACATGAAAAGTAGTGATAAATTCACTGTTATGGTACCAGATGCCCTGACGAACATACGAATAACTGCCTTCTTGACACAAGAGTGTTAGCACTACAGAAGTCGCAGACATACAGATAGCCTTATCTGAACTCAGCTTCTCTTTATTAAAAGTCGAGCAACTCAGCAGACTCGGAGGGGAGAAAACCAAACTTCAGAGCAGCAGAGGTGATAAAACACTGCTTCTCATAATGCTTCCAAAAATGATAGTTCTAGGAACACGTTTAACATCGTATACTTGCTTTGGGTTAATGTCAAACTGGAGACTTACCGCTGACAAGGAGGGCCCTTGCAGAGACCATATTTCTACCATACTCAGGCAGCGTGTAGGTATGAGCTACTCTGTGTGTGGACAAGGACTCTGTGTGTGGACTGCAAAAATAGACAGAACTGAATTTCCTGCCTGCGCCAACTGCGCACAATCCTACAGGCAGTTTTAAAAGTTATCAATACTTCTCCTAGCCGCCGATCAAAGAAAGACCAAGGCAGTGTCAGGATACAATTGCCACGAACGAAGCGCATGCAGCCTCACGACATCTACATAGTACATTTCAAAGATGTTCTACGATACTAAACAGGTCACATAAAACCTGTAAATTTTCGTAAATTTCATCAAGAGTTTAGGAATACATGATCTAGCCAAAGCTATGAATGAAGTCCAGTACATTCCAGTATCGACGTATAATGCTCTGACGATCGATTATTCAGGCAGCTGTTATAATGACAACGATGAAGAATTCAGTCGCTTGCTTTTACACACCGAGGTTCGCTGGCTTTCCAAAGGCACCTGCCTCAATAGGTTCTGGAATCTTTTTGACTCTGTACTTGAGTTCTCGAAGAGAAAAATGTAGCTCTGAAGGAAAATTGCTAGAATTTAAGACTAATATTGCTTACATGACCTATTTATTCGCAAAATTCATTGGAATTAATTTGCAGCTTCAAGGTGAAGAGCTCAATTTGATCCCAACAAAATTTGTTATTTCTGCCTTCATAAAAAAATAATTTTAAAAAAAAACTTTGTGGAAGCAGAATTTCAGTCGCAACGAGTTGAGTCAGTTTCCAATTTTGTCTGATCTGCATAAGAGTAGTGAATCCCGTTCGATAAACCATATATTTACTGTCAACGTTGTCAATTAGTTTTTGCACAACGACTTTGAGCGGTTTCAGGATATTTTGTCCATGAAAGTCCCTCAGATGCTCATGAACCCGTTTATGAATATCGAAACAGCAGAGGTTCATGACCTATTTATTCGCAAAATTCATTCGGATAGTCGGAGTTCGGATAACTGGAGTTGTACTCTATTTACTTCGATGTCCCTGTTGCGACGCCCCTAGCGAGAGAGCGTCTTTCTGAAACAGATTAAATACAGACAAAAAGTACCTTACCAAAAAAAGTACCTAGTATGAGATTCTACGCTCTCTGGTGACATTATGTAGGGCGCAGTCGCCTTGTATTCCTGATCATTTGCCTGCCTGACGCGTACTTTTATGTTAAGTTCCTTTATGACCTGACAAGTACTTCTTGGTGCGCAAATTTTAAATCCAATGAGTGATATTAAAACATCTAATCCTAATATGCGCCATAAAATTTATAAAATAAAAAATACAAATTTTACGTTTTATATAAAAGCGCTCATTTAACTTTTTGTCTCAAGCTAAGAAATAGCTAAATGGCTTTGGAAATAGGTACAATCTATCCATAAAATACATAGCTCAAGTCCCCCTATAACGAACCTCAAGGGACCGGAAGTTTTGTTCGCTATAACCGATTCAATAAGAAAAGCAGATTATCTCACAAGAATATAAAAATAAAGTTTTTGTATTTGCATGAAAACGAATAACAAAAAATATTGTCGAATTTACCTTTTGCCAGTAACTTTTATATAGCGTATTCAATGTCTATTAAAAGACCTAAAGAATGTAAAAACCCATTGGGAGGACATAACTTAGATAGAATTTATATGCTTAAAAAAAAAAAAAAAAAAAAAAAACTTAAGGATTAAAAAAAATTCATTTCTTCCCTAAAAAACGTAAACACAGACAGTCCCTAACAAAACAGTCAAAGAATTTAAATGGAATTAATGAACCCACTTACGTTCTTTGATTTAATGGTCACATACACTATATACAAAGAACGCCATTATGGTATTCTAAGATTTGCTTACTATGTCCTCGTTCTCTCATACTGTGTGTCACACTCGTTTCACACTTTATTTAGAACACAGAGAAAAGTGGGGTTGAACATAAAAGAAAAGCAATGTAAAGATGTTCTTTATATATGGAACATAGAATGTGAATCTAACATCCTAATCCTTGGATAATTTTAAGAGCTACTAATGTTTTACTAATTTTTTCTTTAAAACTTGTAGAAATTCAGGAGAAAATAAGAAAAATACAAAAAATTGTCAATCAAAAATATCTATATAGTTCATCAAATCCGATTTTCATAGGTCTGGAAGTTTGTTACAACAGTATAAAATAACATTAAGAATATAGGAATCTAGATGGTAAGAAAAGATTCGTTCATTATATCCGGGGGTTCTTTGTAGCGGAGCTGGATTGTAGCAGTTCTTTGAAACATGTTTATCGATTCACATCATTAGGGAATGCATTATGTAGTTTAATCAAAGTATATATTGCAATACGTATGTCATTTCAAGATTAAAATTCCAACAACATATTAAACTATATCAGTGCTTTCAGAATAGAATTTTTGCTGATGTGGCTTTAAAACCATTTAGAATTATAGTCTTTCATTAAACAAAATCATTTTAAGCCGTCCAATTATTTAACGCAATTCTTTTCTGAAGTATGATTCTATATCGAAAATAAATTCGGAATAAATACATTACGGTCTTGACAGAAGCTGTACTGTGAATAAAAATATCTTTAAATGAGCAGTTTGAGTAGCTTTTCATTGATTGTCATTCAAGAGATTTAAGAACCCATTAAAGAGTTTGTCATAATATATAAGGTCTACCGGAAAACTCTATCCGTTTGGGAAGGGGAAGAATATAATAAACTTCTCTTACCTTTAATAATATTTCTTTTACAATGTAATTTCCGTCGTTACTTATGACCTCTGGCCAGCGTGAAGGTAGTTTGTAAATTCCAGTTTTGGAAAATGTCTTGTCCTTAGAGCCAAAGAAGCCAAGTAGTGTTCGGCTGACTTCTGCTTCAGTTTTGAATTTTTATGTTCAAAAAGTTTTGCAAGGAGAGAAACAAGTGACAATCGGAGGGTCTTGATCTACAGAGTATAGCTGATGAGTCAGAACATCCCAACCTAGCTCTGCGATTTTCTGATGAGTTGTTGAAGCAGCATGCGGTCTAGCATTATCATGAGGGTGTTTCCTATTTAACATTGCCAGTCTCTTATCTTTGAATGTTTTGTTTAAATCTTTCATTTGCTGAGAGCATCTCTCCGCAATGAGCTTTTCATTGAGTTCAGAAGTTCATAATGTATTTCTCTTTAGACAGCCAACCATATACACAGCATTATCTTATTCATGTTTAGAGGGGAAGGAGCAGGTTGTCCGATCTCCCAGTATACTCTTTTCCTAAAGATAGTTTCGTAGGTAATCCGCGTTTCATGACCAGTTACCATCCGGTCCAAGAAAGGATCCTTTTTGTTCTTAATAAGCAGAGATGTGCATATGACGGCTCGACCATGCATTTTTTTCACTTAACTCACGAGCTCTCCATCTGGAATATTTACAAACCGACTCTAGTTTTCGAGTATTGCTCTAATTGGCTTGTTGAGCTGAGCTGAGCTTCATCGGAGTCTCCGATGTTATCAAAAAAGGAGCTTGCTCTATCATGGTCTTGACAATATCGTCATCGATCAAAGATGGCTGCCTTGGGGGTGGCTTATAATTAAGGTCGAAATAATTTGCTTCAAAATTTTCTAGCCATCTTCTGCATATTTCTAACCGAAACTGCATCTCCACGAAAAACTTTCACTAAGTTTCGACACGCTTCTGTAGCATTTCTTTATTGTTGGAATTCGTACAAAAGGCAGTACCGTAAATGAACTTTATCGACAGCCATGTTTACACGTTTCGCTTAAAAATGACGTGAGACACTTTTGTTTCAGTTAATTTAAGTACAGTGATAAAGAGAGGAAGCCATGATATGTCTCAAATGAACACATACATGCATACTTAAATTTGAAATAACATTATCGAACAGAACTTTCCAGTGGACCTTATATTTTATGACACAAAACTTCAGTGCTAATGTTTATAATTCATCTGCTACTTTCTGAGTTGTGATGGAAAAAATATGTATGAGTTGAAATAAAGAATAGAACAGTCAAAAGTACTAATTTATTTTTTATTCTAAGAAGTAAATATTATTCGCAGTTCCATGAAGGCTTTTATAATGTGATGAATACTTTTTGTATGAATACAAAGGTTCCAAAACGAAACGTTTTGCATTGTACAGGATCACGACATCTCAGTCTCACTTCGTGTCAGACTGAAAAGTAAAATTCTTAATAATAATTTTCTAAAGTTAGATAATCCTTTCGACTTCTCTAAAGTGTTTTATGCCCTTTAACGCATAAAGTATGAGATGTATAGAATCATCAAATTTATTTGGAGTTTTAAGTTCATATTTATAGAATTCTCGTTCTTGTTTAATTTAAAATGCCGAATTAAAAGTATGGATTTACCATTTTAACGTTCTAGTTTAAAACTTTAATGATTTTAAATGATAAAATAGGATAAATAGGATTCTAAGCCAGTTACGGTAGTGGCCGAGTGTTTAAGATTCCTGAATTCTGCGTGTTCAAGCCGGGTTCGATGCCAGATGAGCGGGTTAGCTCCACAGTTGATTTTCGCCAACTGTAACGAGAATTAGAGTCAGTTTTTCTTAGAAAATACTCCACGAAGGCATCCCTCTCCTTAAGCAGAAGCCCTTGTGTTTAAAATACTTATATTTATTATTACATTTATTAAAAAGTATATATTGTTTTCATCGGAATAATGAATTCAAAATCAAAATACTTTGTTTTCAATGACTCTTATTAAAACTTCTGAAGTAAAACTCTATCTTCTTATGTTATTTAGAAAATTCATCTTCATTAGAGAGCAGTATGTTTTTAATAAGAATGAATAGAAAGTAAATTTTAATTTTTCTTGAAAATGTTTAGAGAATCCTCTCGGGCATATGTGCGATTTAAAGTTTATGCGAAATAGTTTATTAAAGATATTGTATTCCGATGAGAAGTTTTAATTGATTTCAAGTTTTAGGGTACGCGTAGTGTCACACACGCACACGTAAAAAAAGAAACAGAAATCAGCTGCATAAAAACGAAACAGCTGTTTTACAAAGGGCCTCTATTGTTTATTCTGCTGGCTACTGATGGAAGAGTCTTATTTAAAATTCTGAAACAGCTGTTAAACTGTTTAACTAGTTTGTGCATTTTGAGATTTTGACTGATGGAATCTTAGGAGCTTCGGTAATTATTAAGAGCATTTTTTTAATGCTTCATATGTGTTGTGCAACTGGCATCTATTTAAATTTAGAGGTTATGTATTTGAGAACTTTGAACATTTTGTTGCTAAAGAGCTATCTTTATAACAAATTTTTTATACACTAAATCATAGTAATATACATTAAATTCCGTTTTTTTTCAACTGTAAATACACTCGCTATATTTACAACGTTAAAATTAACTATTTAATGTCGATATTTTGTTAGAGACCTTAAAACCAGTTCAAATGATAAAAATTCCTCTCTTCATAATTTAGTACGTAATAATAAGCTTTAAACTGACAATCATACATAAGCAACAGTACATGATAAATAAATACGTTCTCTCTGATGAATTGCAGAATTGTTCTCAGAAAAAAATGCAAATGAATATAACAATAGCTATTGAATTCCGTTTATTTAAGGTCCTTCATATGCAAACAATTTGATATGACTAACAATGAACACATATTTCATATTCCAAACATACTTTAACGTTTTTCTATTTTATGTTCTTCTTGACCTTCACAAAATTGTTAAATTTGTTTTAAAATTATATTAGAAATTTAGAAAATACTACATGAAAATTAGAAACTTCGGAAAAATATTAAAGCGCTTTTCCAGGTCTCTATATTGGATTGGATTATTTAAATTATGGCAAAGCACGCCAGGGCTATCTACCCAAGAGCCTACACGGAGGATCTTATAAGGGAGACTAAAATATTTCATGGTTTTTCCCACATGTATTCACTTTATGCATATGAAAAACTATGAAAATTCTTTTGCAGCCAGTTCGTTCGCTAGGACTTTAACATGGGCAGAACTACCACAGTTCACCGAGCTCAGCCATCCAGTTTTTTGCAGTCCGTTTGTGTAAACTGAGCTTATTCCTTTTCATAGGAACAAAATTAAATTTCTCAGGCATTTGATTGCAAAATTGTACGGATGGCAGACACAAATGAGACGAACTTTTCCATTTACTAATTACGTACATGATGCTTATTTTTACCCGCCTTTGTAATATTCAGTACTGCGACAGTAACCGATCACCAATAATTATTCAATGCATAACTTTCGATGTCATCGATCATCGCCTACGTCGTACGACTTTCGATTTCACATCCTACTGTTTCTGGTAAACAATTTTTGTTATTTCTATTTTTCCTCACTACGTGACAACCAACCCGATACAGCTCGAGATTGGCTGAAGTGATGGAGCCACACCAGTTTTCTCAACATAGCTACATGAATTCAAATATAGTACGTAGCTATTTCAATAGAATTCGAAGAAAATCATCAGCAGAATTAAGTCATTTTACTCTTTATGAAGAATTTCAGTTGCTGTGAGCAGTGAAATGCTTTATGAAGACATTAAAATTTAACTCTTCCGAATGATGAGAGATATTAATGTAATAGTTATTTTTTGAGTGAACTAAATGAGTTTAGTTCGTAAGGCTTGGTCTCTGTAACTTAAAAACGCTTGGTCTCTGTAACTTCAGGTTTGACTTTAATTAATTTGAAGTAAAGAAACCAATTTTCTCTCTCTCTTTGTCTCTTGAGGATCATATTTCATAGAGCAAATCAAATTAAAGATGAAACTTTAATTATATGACTCAAAGAAAAGGGAATTAGATAGATGCTGTGTATTTTTTCTGTGTAACTAAGAGCTTCAAACAATGTTCCATCCTACTCGGAGCAAGAAATTTCAATGAACACACTGGTTCATAAAATTCAGCTGCCTAGTATGTTCAGATGTTCAAAAGTCAAAACAAATGTACTGTAAAAAATCATCAGAAAAATCGCCGTTTACTAAACATCTAGGCTCATAAACGGAAAAGAGACTGGAAGAAACTGATTTTGAAGTGCCAAAATGTTCTACTTGTACGATCTGCCCAAACAACGGAGGTGGGAGACAGTTCTATATTGCTCATTCTACTGGGCCGATTGATAAAATTTAACTTGCGTATTTCATGTCTCGAAAGCGTAACTTGGGATATATATTACATTTATATACAGAATTTTTCTAACATAGGTTCTAACATGGAATTTTTCTGAAATGACACGCCAATGTTTTCCCATATTTTGTTTCTATGAC
Source organism: Stegodyphus dumicola (assembly GCF_044657685.1). Lineage (NCBI taxonomy): Eukaryota > Metazoa > Arthropoda > Arachnida > Araneae > Eresidae > Stegodyphus > Stegodyphus dumicola. The sequence goes on from NC_140780.1 coordinate 72,321,758, forward strand.
TCAAATTATACCTAGATAATAGAGTTTGTAAAATTTAAAATTTGGGGAGAAACTTACCAAGTAATTCAAAAATTAAACTTGGCGCACTTTTCTCCGTTTGCGGCAAGAACAATTCAATTTGTAAGGATCTTAAGTTTTACTAGCGTTTATTTTTATTTTAAAACTTTACTATCTTCTCTTATTTTCCACTTCCGGCCAGAACTAAATGCGTTAACTTATTTATGCAAATTGTACTTGCTAACGCCCAAGTATTTAAGTTATGGCTTTTTGTTAAGAGTTAGATAGAGAGGGAAAGTGAGCCGCCTTGCCACTGTATTCCGCACGAGTTTTAATTTAACTGCTGTCTGCCTTTAAGGCCGGGGTTAAGTCCTCTTGTTATTTAAAACGTATTGTAGTTTCAGCAGTTTGCGTACTACATACGTAATAATTTAAAAGGCCAGTCTTAGCGTTAGTCAGTTGTGTAAAGCACTCGAATTTAACTCTAATTTTTAGTTACAAGTGGAATTTCTCGAATTTCAGTTTTGTTAGGGTCATTGGCTGTCAATTTTACTTTTGCATCTGCTTCTTCATTTCCTCTGATGTCTACATGGGCTGAAACCCATGTGAGAAATGGTCTCTTAATAGGGTGAAGCCTCAAGAGGTTTTCTTGGATTATTTGCACTATGTTTTTTTTTATCGTGTTTGTATTCCGAAGTGCAGGAGCACCTGTAATATCATGGACAATAAAGGGTAAAGTTAACCCTTCCTGCTTGTGTCGTCCATTCCACACATATTTGAACATAGCTTGAGTAAGCATCTTGTTCCTATTCAGGACACGCAATATTCCCGAAACAAATTAAAAGACATACAAGTCCTGACAAATTGGTGAAATTCTTACTTTACGGTAACCTATTTTCATTTCCCTTTCATTGCGCACATATCGTTTATATCAAATATGCGAAATTTCAAAACCCACCAATATATAAATTCTCGTGTGTGTGTGTGTGTGATTATGGCAAAGCCTCGAGGGCTATCTGCCTAAGAGGAGGGATGCCTTCGTGGAGGACTTTCTAAGGGAAACTGGCTCGTATACACGTTACACATGGGGAAAACCACGAAAACGCCCATGCAGCCAGCCCGTTCGCGGGATTTGAACCTCGGACCGAACTACCAGTGTTCAGCGTCTTTACCGCTCGGCCGCTGGTGGGCCTATAAATTCTCGTATAACTTAGGAAATTTTGAATAAAAAACAAATTTTTTCAGGTATACCTAGAACTACATCTACTTTAAGGTGATGGTAAAAATTTTATAGTTTATAATTCAAAACTTTCTGAGATAAATTTATAAAAAATTACTAAAAAGTATAGATTACAAAATATCTGCGAAGTTTATCTGGATTGAACTTAAATTTTTAATTGTGAAAGAAGGAATCAAGTAAGTTTAATAAAAAAAGAAATATTAATAAATAGATACCAAATTTAATTAACACTGAGGCGTTAAAAGTTTGAGAGATAAGTTTTTAAAAACTATTCGTGCAATTTTTACAAAACTTGGCACTTTGGCATAATTGGGGTCGGAACGTATGAAAAAAAAATGTTTGTTATTTAAAAAAAATCCAATTTTGTGTCAAAATACCTACGTTACAGCAATGCTATATGTAAATCTAATATATATTCTAAGTCGCGCTTTTTGAGGCATGAAAAACGCAAATTAAATTTCGTAAATCAGTTCCGGCTCAGTAGACGGGAGATATAAAACTGTCCTTTGTATGTGAATGTAAAGTATACCCAGAGCCGTGCCCAGATATTTTTTCACCTGGAAAGCAAAGAGATAAATGAGCGTCCCTATATGCAAAGGTATTCGGATATTTAAGAGCGGAAGAACGAAAATACATATATATACAAGTATAAACACACACATAAAACCGAACTATGTATATCAGTACATTATTATATTCCTTAAAGTTAACTCTTGCAAATCATAATAGCATAGTTTTCATAAGAAAATTAAATCACTGCCTTCTTTTTTAATAAATCGCAGTCAACACTAAATTAATATAAGCTATAATATAATTAACCCCACATATTAAATATAATATTTACGTCTCGCATTTTAAATATAAAAATAAGTATATTCCCATAAATAGTTTATTTCTTTGATAAATAATATGCATGTGATAAAATCAAACTCAGAAGTAAAGACCAGCAGGAATTTTGATGGCGTAGAAGTGTTGATCCATAATGAATAGAAAATTGGAGGCGAAGGCAGATTAAATCTTCATTTTTTATTTCAGCAAAAATGTTGAGGCCACTATCAAATTGGCATATTAAATGTGCTATTCCAAAAAAGTAAACATTTTATATAAATTTGCAGTGAGAAAGAAGGAACAGATAGACTGCAGTCTAGCTAGGCCAAAGCGTGGAAAGCAAATGCGTTATGTTCAGAATGAAATCTTAATTCAGACTGAGTTAATTTTGGTTCTCAGTGTATTTTGATTGGATAGTTAATATTGCTATAAAATTACTATTAGCTGTTCGAGTTTTAGTTTCATTTACATCATCAGAATTATGTAAGAGTCATATGACATGGATTAGTCTCAAAATGACGCAGTGCAAATAGAGGTTACTATTTTTAGAAAAGGGAAGGGAAATTAATTTACGCTGCTAATTTAATCTTTTACATATTCTTTATTTTTCTTACATTGTAATGACTTTAAAATGCGTAGATGAAAACAGTGAAACTATGCGTCATGACTGATAAGACCGTAGTGGCTGAAGGTAGGGTTGAGTGGAAAGGCATGATGACGCATTTAGCACAACTGGGAGCATGAAGAATCACAATCTTAATTTTTTATGCATATCAAATCATTCTTTGGTAGACAAAATATTTCTTAACTATAGTTGAATGCAATAAGTTCCATTTTAAAGTACGACGTCGTCTTAGGCAAATAAGCAGCAGCGTGGAACAGCTGCGTCTTGCCAGCAAGGAAGCGTAAGCGAAAAAGAATGCTGAAACTGAGAGTAAGAAGAAGGTGAGTGGATAGTTTTAGTTACAGAAAGTTTTGGTTTACAATTAATTTGATTAAACAGAAGGTATCTGCATTAAAACTTTACGTAACATAGAAAGATCTCGAATCGGGGAGAACAGGTGAATTTAGGGGGAGAGCACCAAATCTAGAATTGTTAATTTTGAGGTCGCCAATTATTTTTTTTAAAGAAGCTATCGTCTTTTGTTATATCTTACATGCATATGAAAAGAAGTAGTTTAAAGATTTGTTTCAGGTATATAAAAATTAATGAAAAAATCATGTTTTAATGAAATGCTTCTTTTTTGCTGCATAACAAATTAAACTTTGATGCAATAATTACATTGTTGTACTCAAGCATCTTCAACTGCTGGACATCTTGAGCTTATTTGATGCTGTTGGATGTAAAGCATTCTCAGCGTCGAACGATACTTGGTTTTAATAAACTTTAAAGCTGAAAACGTAGTTTAACGTAAGTATAAGGGGATGAAGGGCAGAAGAACATTAAATGTCATTTCAGAAATTTTGGAAAATTAACTTCTAATTCCGATTCAGGATCCAGTCAAGGATTTTTGTGGAAACTCAAGTTTTAAATTTGAGTCATTCGATAGCTCGGAAAATTCCTCATTTGCATGGCATTTTTGGGGCTTTGCGTGGCAGGTGATTAATCTCATTAATGTCAGTCAAAAATGTTTTTTTTTAAATCAAAATTAGATAAAATATTTACAAAACTGTGTTTTTAGGGTTTTCAAGAAATCTGTAATAAATTTTTGTAATTAAAATTTTACATTATTTTTTTTAGTAATAAAATTGTCGAAAGACGGTAGCGTTTCGCGTGAATCATTTTCCACGCTATTCTTCCAGTTTCCGATTTTTTTTAAATTAAAACCTTCAGTTTTATCATTCGAAGTAAACATATTGCTATTTGGCCCTGTGGACATCCGTCTTACTTCTACGTGTAATAATTAAGTTTTGTACTTGGAGCCCATGTCTTTTTTAAAGGCACTGATTTTAATAAAGTTTATAACTTTGACAGCATCCTGAAGTACATCGTTCGGCTTCGTAATTGTAATTTTTTAGTTATAAGGGCCTCTCGATGGATCACGCAGTGTGTAAAAGTTACAAGATCATCGCAATAAAAGAAAATGAAGATATATCGACTAATGTTTCTTTAAATTCATGTATCTGAATTAAATGTTCACGACACTAACATTTTGCTATGCGACCCAGAGTTTGTTATTCATATTTTCTTAATTTGAACTATACTCAAGATATTTTTTCTACAGAAAGTTAAATTTGAGGAGCGTGATTTTGCTGTGCTTGCAATGTATTTATGAAGAAACCCTCGCGCTCGACAAGGGTTTACTGTATATACTAGGGATGGCCAGACTTTAAGAAGATGGGAGCCACGTGATAGATTTTATGAACGTTCGAGAGCCACAAGTCCAAATTTATATCATTTAAAAAATAATGAGACAGGTTTTTGAATATAAAGAAACTTTTGAAGTAAATTAATGAGTATGTGATTAGCATAATTACATATAAATATGAATAAATACATATCTTATATCTACTGTTTTGTGTTTAAAAAGTTAATTGCTAAGAAAATAAAAATTTGTAACTCTTGTATTGGGCAACTGCGCGTTTTTTCTTCAGCTAGAGAAACCAAATGTATTTTTTTTTTGTGATTTCCTTTATACATCTCCGTTTGTAATTATTGTTGTTTTAGTTTAGTAGAAGTAAAATGAATTGGAAGCATATTCATCGGTCGAGTTATGGTCAAAATGTTATTTAAGTAAATTACAAATCAAAAGAAATCTAATTTCTAAAAGAATTTAAAAAGAAAATTCAGTGTTTTTTTTTAAACTCTTTTAGAAAGTCTAAATTAAATGATACACGTCAACGGGCACTGCAGAGAAACTGTTATTCGAGAAAGAATATTTATTTAAAAATAAGCTATTAACTTGTTTATGCTTTTTCTTAAAGAGTAATTTTGTTTCTCCACACAATGAACTGTGATTATTCGAATCTTTAGACTGTGATTATTCGAATCTTTAGAATTCGAATCCTAAGAAATCGTTAAATATTTTTTCCCAAAACTTTTGAATAACTAGTTTAACTGATGCCCAGTATAGAAGAATTCACCAAAAGAAAAAAATATGATTGCAGTTTCAGAGGTATTTGAATAATCAATATCTTTCACGACGGCCCTGACTGATACAGTGTTTCAGTGTGGCATCCAACGGAATCTGCCAGAATGTTTTAGTAATCAGTACACTGCGTATCATTGAAAATCCTCGAAACTATATTTCGAATCTTCCCAATAATTTTGGACATAGATAACGAAGTTCATGCGCATCATTGAAAATTCTCGAAACCACCTTCTTGAATCTTTACGATCATTCTGGACAAACATATCCTATTGCTAATAAATCTAGCAGTTCATTTTGCCGGGTTATATAAACGCTTTGTCGAGCGCATATTCCATCTGTCTACCAGCCGAACTCTTCAGCCTAGCTGTTTAATTTTGAACTGTTTTTCAAATACATGGCAAATAAAAACTAATATTACAGAAATAAAACATACTTGTCACTACTATAATGAATTTATTTCGCAAATTCAGGTATAACATGAAAGCGACACTCTTCATCTTTCTAGGGACGTGCAAAAATGCTCGATATGGAGGCCTTTTGTAACACGGCAGACGTCTGCACAATTGTTTAGTTCCTAAGCTCTTGCCAAATAGATCTACGGATCGACCATATTCTAACTGCTGGACCCATAAAGGTGGTCAAATGACTTACCGTCTCGTCTTGAGTTCCTAAGTGAAATAACTCAGAAGAAAGTTTAAAATAAATTACTGCCAGCCTAATGGTTGGTTGCATAGCACAACTTTCCATTGAGTTACCTACCCTGTGTACAGAAAATAAATCTCAAAAAGAATTTTGAAATGGATCCTGTAGGCAGAGGATACGTTAGAAAATAAAAGATCAAGCTTTAAAAATAAACTTTTACGGGAGCAAAATTTCAGATTATTGCCTGAAATTTGGAGTGATCAAGCAGTGGATCATTGTACAACTTTTCGTTTGGCTACTAAGCTTTCATGAAGGACGTGTCAGGCGTACATAATGATCGAAAATTAGGAAGACAAAAAATATCAACAGATTAAAGGAAGTGTAATGCTGGCATCAGAGCCAGGGGAACCAGTGCAGCTGCAGAGCGGCAGTACTAAAAAGTGAAAAATATTAGATATGCGGGGCAGCAAAATGCTTCTAACCTAGTGCGATATTTACCGGCGACCCTAACCTAGCGCAACGAAAGTGCGACCTAGTGCGAGGTAGAAAGAAAGAAGGTAATCAAAGAAGAAATTGAAAAATAGAGAAAATATCGCAAGCTAAAGTAATTTTACCAATATCAATATGCCGATTTTGACAGAAACTTTGGAGAAGACATATGTTTGTGTTATGTTGATCCCTCATTGCTTGATGCAACGTGATTGATATGAAGATTTGATGATTAAGGAGAAAGATCACTATCTGGAATAACAGCATTTGACAAAATGGGTCTTAAACAGTTTGACTAAAATTCAAATCGTTGTCAAACCAATGGGTCTTCCCGTCAAATCAGTGATTCTTCCCACGACTCCACATATTTTAGCATACACAACCATTGGTGAAATAAATTTTGATATCTGCCTAGGATTACGAAAGAATTATTAAAAAAGATAGAGTTTCATGTGGGAAAAGCATTCATTAAGCATATTATTGTAAATGGTTGCAAAATAATATCTAAAGCAATTATATAAAAATGTTTGACTTCATTAGAGACAGAAAATTAATTTTGAAGGAGTTCCGCAGAAAAGTGAGACAAGTCTCCTAACCAAGTATGAGGCCGAAGATTGACTCCACCAAAAATAAAATTCTCGTAAAATTCTTCCACAGATTAAAATAGCTGTATATGGATTACAAGGTGAAACCAGTTCCTCACGCCATTCAAGGACTGAATAAAAGGAGTATGCTATAACGAATATCACATCTTCCAGGTGGATCACAACTGTTGTGAACAATCGGATAATGTAAGCAGATACTACCTGAAGTAAAATTAACTTGAGAGAACAAATATTAGGGATAAAAATTAAATAAAAATATTAGCATTGAGTTTTAGATTTACTTCGTATTAGTGTATTTCGATGACCATTTTCAAATTTCATTTGTATAAAAAATTAAGCTATACTGTCGTTTCTCCTAAAATTGTCAGTTATTCATATAATACAGGAAGGACATGTGCAAAATACACACCATAATGAGTAACGTAGAGTAGATGAAAACTAGGTAAATACCACAGAGAAGGAGATAGTTAACCAGATAGTAACTAGTAGATGCTGAAAAGCTCTTAGAGCTCCGTATCATGCAAATAATTAAGAAAATTTTGTTTGAAACAGAAGTATTTCAGCTCGTAAATATTATTTATCACTTAGAAGTTGCTTTATAATGCTTAAGATAATAACATTATCAGACAGCAAACGCAGAAGTACAGTGAATTATCTTATCATTATTGTCTTTTAATCAAAATCAACAAATCTCTTCATCAGGGATTCTTTTCCTATTACGACCTCCATATTGGCCTTATTTTCTATGCATTAACGCACTTGACGTGAAGTACAAGCAGCGTGAAACTTGGTGAGAATAAGAAAATCGAAAAAAAGCTGAGGGGGACTTTTATATCATTCCTCGTATTTTGGGTTGCCGACCCCTAATCTACATTTTATCATGCGCTGAATCCGAGATAAAGCTTCATACTTTATTTTTTTCTTTAGGTTCAAGGTCGACTTCTCAGCTTTTAGGTCGCGCGTGCGTGTGGAGATATAAAGTATCGTCAGTTAAAGCATCATATTTTCGATTTGAAATTGTAACATAGTTGCAAACATGAGGTCATAAGGCCGTACAAATATTTATAGATTCAAATACTTGATGCTTCTAGTTCTGCTCTCTTATTTTGGTATGACAAATTAAACCATTACACTACGTCACTTTCTTACTGAGATTCATGTTTATTTTTTTTTGAAATTATTGTTAAACTGGTGCAGTGAAAACTTCAGCCTGCAATTGGTACGATCGTGCATTTCAGATCTATAAATCAAAATACCAAGGCCGTGACTACATATTTTTTCACGTGAGGCAAAAAAATGGCGCCCCAGCGATGTTAGGTGCCCGGTCATTTGTTGAGGAGGGATGAAATGTACACGTCTATACACACACAGCGCATGGTAACTATAACTGGGCACTTTTAAACTCATTAAAGGTAACTATTTCAAATCACAACGTTTGTAAAATTTAATGATAGCTTAATATATTCAGAAAAATGAGACAACTGATGATTTACAGATTTGAAATGAAAAGTGTTAAAAATTTTCTTTTTAATAAACAGAAAATAACACTGCTACAGTTATTTAAGAGCTACAGTTATACAAGAAATACCATAAATAATAACGTAGCTAATATAAAAAGGAGTGCACTACTTTTTTAGCCTTTTTCATAATTTATTTTTCTTGTTTTTACAAAAATAAATTCATCAATAAAAAATTATTGCCATCATAAAATCTATTTGATTATTTGATTCGTATTCTGTAGACAGGATGTCCATGTTTGAAAGTTTTTGCTGTCCAAAATATAACTTTTATTATTATTTTTTTTTCCAATGGCAGATTGTGAACAATTACAAATGTAACCTAGTCCATTAATCTATACAAGGCCAGATGTGGTGGTCTCTTTATTATGGAGGCACCTAATAGGTGGACCACCATCGCCTTTTCTATGAAGGGGGACGGACAGTTACAACCATACCTTCTCCGGGATTCGAACCCAGGCCCTTCGGCATCGCAGTCAGCTTCCCTGATCACTATACCGACTGAACGGCCTTTTTATTATTTTAAATATACTGAAATTCTTCGGTACCGCAGTAGGCTTCCCTAACCACTATACCGCCTGGGTGGCGCAAGGCTTTATTTACTTTCCTCTTTCTTGCAATCTTAAATTCCACGCAAATAACACGCATAAAATTTTAAAATTAATTTTCTTTAAAATGCTATTATTTTCGCAGCACTGCAATAATTTGCCATGTGATGCCGATTTTTTAGTTACTCATATACTTCGGTTATTTGTAGATACAATTCTTTAACAGCATTGGCTCCTGACGCTTATACACAGACGCAAAGCAACCCATTCGTTTGAAGATGCGAAAACATCTTAGATGTATATTGTATATCTCCTCTGTATACCTCCAAAATATATTAACATGCTTGAATCTGTAGAAGTAACATTTTTGCATTCTAAATTTATGCTATGATTAGAAGAAGGAATATATTTCGCTTGATTATTTTTTTTTATCAAATAATGGTTTACACACCTTTGTACAATTCAGTCAAATTCACAGCGCAATCATATCCTTAACATCGAAAATTTTGAATTACGAGGCCATCTTTCTTGAAGATGCACACAAATTCCGATAAAGCACTGCAAGTTTTTCTCGAGTTTCGATAAAATCTGTAGTGTTTTCTTCAGTAGTTATGGATTCCTTTTTATGTACATGTGTCTAATAACTGATGGCGATGACATTATGTAAAATACCTGCTGCATAATCAAATATAAAAATATGTAATAATTCTTTAGTTCTTGAAAGAATTTTAAATCGAGCATAGCTACTTCATTTCGAACTTGGTAAATTTTTTCTAAGGTATAGAAAATAGGAAGCAAGCTTAGTTTGCAGTAGGTTTCAAAATCTATGTCAAACAAAGGGTTTTTTTATTGCTCACTTAAAAAATATATAACTATATAACTTAGATTAAACAAGAAATATATCAAACTAAATGTGGATACGACAAAATTGAAAAGATGAATCATGCGTCTCATTCAGTGACAAATTTTATTAAAAAAAAAAAAAAAGAAGAAGAAGAAGAGAAAGACTGATAATTCGGTATATTTCATTTTGAAGTATCCATATTTAGTCTGCCAATGGCTTAATGTGTTAGTGGCTTAGGCGCATCGGGTTAATTTGCGCGTTGGGCTTATTGTCTTAGATCTGCGGCAACAAACTGCAGCAGACCTAATGCGTAAAGCCATGCCTAAGCCTAACTCATAAAGTTTTCTTGTTTTCTTTTTTTCTGTCCTTTTAACGGTGGGCACTATTCTGTCCTTTTTCGACATTGGCCACTCCTAAGGCCGGAAGTGGTGGCCATTTTATTGTGGGGGTATCTAAAGCTGCGTTCAGACGGCGGCATAAAGAGCATAGAGGCATAGTCATAAGGGCATAAAATACAGGAGTTCCATTCACACCTGCAAGACGGGTGCTAAGCTGTAGCCATTGAGAGAAGCTAAATTTGCGCATGCGTGGATGTGTCTACACCTTTCGCACGCTGTTTTCTAGCTCGATTGGTTTCCCGCGCTCGCTCTGCTTATTTTATTTATTTTGTATCATGGCTTTTTGAGCTCACCACAAAATTTTACTGGTTCAACAGAATGCTCTTTTATTTGCCCTTCTTATCAGCCAAGAGGCAACGGAAGAAGGCAAAAAAAGGAAAAGAACGAAATGGTCTAGAGATATTTTTTTGGAAAGACCAATACTTATTTGGCACAGATTTCTGTGCAGAGCAGTATGGAATATTTTTGCATTGCACTGTAGTACTCTCTATACTATAAACATATTTATATATATAAAACTTTCTTCAATTTTTATATGTAATTTCTCTTAGGAGAAATACGATATTCTAAATATGCCTAATTAAAAAACATCTTGTCGATAAGTGACAGATAGCCTGTATGTAATATTTTTCTATTTTCCAGGTTTGAAAGCAGTTAAGAGGAAAACAGTACTTACCATACATTATTATTATTTTTTTAAATTTTCAATCAAAAGGAATATGTTTCTGTGCTTAGAACTCCTTATTCACTGTCGATCACTAAAGTAGTTGGCTGCACTACCAGTATCAATTATCACTAGTACTAGTATCCCACAAGTGGTCACCAAACCACAACTAGTATAATATTATGAAAAGTTCACCCAACAATGTAATTTATGCTCAATCATTAAATACATTTTGCCGTGTTGTCAGCAGTGTGTATGCATCTATTTATAATCATTTGCATGTACACTGACTACCAATAAGTATTTGGACACCTATGCAAATGACGATATCTGCGGTCCCAAGGTACGCCACGGACTCCGCCGGTATATATCGTGTAGGAAACAGCATCGGCTTTAGTCGCATGCAAGATGTCTCGCAGTTCGGAGCTCTCTGATTTCGAAAAAGGTATAATTATCGGGTATCACAAATGTGGCCGATCCTTAAGGGACATATCTAGCGATCTGAAGTACCCAATATCGACAGTGGCCTATGTGATTAAGAAGTGGAAGGTGAGGGGTAATTGTCGAAATGTGCCCCAAATCGGCAGACCAACGAAACTGGGGGATAGAGACCGACGAATGCTCTTCAGAGAAATTCGGAAGAACCGCACCCAACCGACAGCCCTCATCCGCGAGGAGTTTCAACAGGCATCCGGAAGTATTGTTTCAATGAATACCATCCGTAAGGAAGCACATCTGCTTGGTTTTCATGGTCGTACTGCTGCCCATAAGCCTCTGATCACAAAGTCCAACCGCGCTGCTCGGTTAATGTGGTGCAAAGCACATCAAATTGGACCGTAGATCAGTGGAAACGGGTTCTTTGGAGTGACGAATCAAGATTCACCCTTTACCGTTCGGATGGCAGGGTCTGGGTTTGGCGTCTACCTGGAGAACGTCTCCTGTCAGAATGCATTGTGCCAAGAGTCAAGTTCGGCGAAGGTGGAATTATGGTCTGGGGGTGTTTCTCCTGGTATGGGCTGGGACCCTTGGTCCCCATTCATGGTAAGCTCAACTCCGATGCCTACTACTGCACTATTTTGGATGACAATGTGCTTCCTACGTTGTGGCAGTTTTACGGGTTGGACCCCTGTTACTTTCAGGACGACAATGCCAGTTGTCATGTTTCGACGTTAACCAAGGCTTGGTATGGTGCCAATGGAGTTCATTGAATGGACTGGCCTGCCCAGAGTCCAGACCTTAACCCTATCGAGAACCTCTGGGACGAGTTGCATCGCCGAATTCAGGGGTGCACTACCCGTGCAAAATCGGTGAAGAAACTTCTATGTCTTCTCCAAGCCGAGTGGAAGAAAATACCACTAGCTGTCATACAAAGACTTGTGGAAAGTATGCACCGGAGGGTCCACGCTGTAATTACCTCTCGTGGAGGCTCTACCAACTATTGATTTTGAATAAAGTTAGTTTTTCTTTTCTTCATAGGTGTCCAAATACTTATTGGTAGTCAGTGTATGAGCCGCACACCTGAATTTCATATTTTCCTGAAAAAAAGGGGGTTACACTCGAGAGACTACAGTACAAAATAAATAATAACTTTCAGGAATTTTTATGGATAATTCTGAAAACTGGTATATTTATATCGCATGAGTAATTCAAATTAAACACTGCTCTGCTTTGAGATGTCATAGATGTTAAGTTTCATCCACGTCTGGAGCCCACCAGAGGCAGAGAGGATAAGTCGCTGAACACTGGTAGTTCGGTCCGAGGTTCGAATCCCGCGCTGCATGGGTGTTTTCATGGTTTTCCCCATGTGTAACGTGTATACGAGCCAGTTTTCCTTAGAAAGTTCTCCACGAAGGCATCCCTTTCTTCAGGCAGACAGCCCTAGTGTGCTTTGCCGTAACCTCAATAAACCAAACCAAACCAATCATCCACGTCTGTTGTCAGGAGTAAGTACTTTTAATGATTTTTCATTTGCTGACAGATTATGACAATTCTTCACTCACTGGCGGACATGCATATTAAAGCACCAAAAAGAGTTTAATTTCAACATATGCTGTCATTTCTGTTTACGACCAATATCTCAAAAGTAATTTCACACTGACAAATTTTAGGTACACAATTCTTCAAATACAACAAAATTATAAACATTCATGCCTTATCCAGGAATTTCTACCAGAGAAATAGCGTGAATTTAATGATCAAAATTCCATTCAAATGATAGTAATAAAGACTGGATAATAATAACAAATACTATTCATTAAATTATAGTCCATGTTATGAATTATGTGTGCTATTCAGTTTCATTAAAAGTAAATTCCTTTCATGGAGAGCGTAATTAAAAAACAGAACAGAACATCAACAGGATACAAAACTGTCTAGACTGTTGTTTTAAGGATATTTCACTACATTTTTTCCTTCTTGGAATTCATAAGAGAATTTTCTCAAAAGATTAATCTTTTATTACTTATACAAAGCTTACACCATTGAATTGACTATTGTGACTATTCTTAAATAAGTGAAAATATTTTTTTCTTTTTTTTTTTAAGTAATATTTTTACTTTAAAAAAAACAGCAGATTCTTGATATTGATTTGATGTTTTAGTAAAATTAATTCATGAAGTTTGTTTGGAAAGAAAATCAGCATTTGAAGCAAATAGCAATACAATATTTCCAGCATTTTCAATAAATTTATTCTTAAATACAAAATAATTAAACAGGAAGAAAATGATAGTAATAATTTATACAATAATAATAAACAAAAAAAAAGTAATAATAATAATAATTTACAAAGAAAAAATTTTTGCAAGCATGCATTTTTAAAAGAATTTTCATAATAAAATGAAAAATAATGGATGGGATCAATCATCTACAGGATCATACACAGCGTGCATGATCCTTTTTACGAGTTTAATCCATATTTTTCAATTTATTGTGAAAAGTCATTAAAAAATCATCGTAGATTTCTTGCGAGATCAACTCATTATTTCGTTCGGATACGATGTGCTCCATATTAAAAAAAAAAATATCGCCTTCGATGTGACAACGAAATCGTATAAAGAAAGCCGCTTCGTTTTAGCTTCGCTCTGATTGGTTGACGCTTATCCCAAACACGGCATAAAGTTGGAACCTTGTGCCACGAGCCTTAAACCAGATTCTGGGATGTAGCACAGACAATGGTTATGGGATGTAGCCTTAGCAACGCAGCTCGGCTTTAACCGCTTATGAGCCACTGAGCGACCACCGTTACCTCCTATGAAGGGACGGTCAGTTACAACCATGCCTTCTCCAGGATTCGAACCTGGGCCCTTTGGTTTAGTAGCTGACTCCCCTAATCACTATACCATCTGGGCGGCCTAACTCATAAAGTAAGGACGGTGACGCATCCATACTGAAGTCCAAACTCATTTAATGGCCTTTTAAGAATTTGTTATGGCGAAGTAAAATAATTAAACGTTAACCGAATGGAGACAATTGTTCCGAGTGAAAGGAAACAGTAGAGAATTACTAATATCGGCAGCATGGTGATTTTTGGACAATTTAATCTATGCAAGTCATTACAATAAGAGTAAATTAACTTCAAAACAATATTTCAAACATGAATTTTAATATTAGAAAACGATACATACAGCACTGTGATCTCTCAGCATTTTTCAGAATAAATTCATGTTATTAGCACTTCTCTTAATACAGCTGGATTATTTATAACAAAAAACTGTTAATACTTCTTTATATACTCAAGTACTGAAAATTAAAAATCCTAAAATCATTATTTTTTTATTAAATTGAGTTCCAAAATTTTTGTAGCTAATTTGGTGCCCCTTCTGGTTCTTCATCTGAGACAAATGTCTCATTTGCCTCATCTTTGTCCCCGCCCTGTCAAATATGTAATAAGTTAATCATATAAATAATTTATAATTTCATTTGCATAGAAATAACTCTAAATAAGTATAGTTATGCCCAGGCATAATGAAGTATCATCATTGGGCAAAAATATGTGCTTGAATTTCTAGGACTTCTTCTGTATTTACTGAGGGTTAATTTAAAACAAATTAACACTGCGGAAAAAATCTCTGCGACAGGTTAGATTAAAAAACCTCTTCTGAAATAAGTAAGAACTTATTAGACGCAAATTTCCACATATATCATAAATCGAACTTCTGCGTTCATGATTTATTTTGAGCCACTTAAAATAGCAACATGGGACTCCATGTAAGAAATCTTACATTTTATTCAGCTTAAAGCTTTAAGCAGTAATTCTACTTTCAACGAATAGCTGGAAAAAGTATTTTGTATAGGAAACACTTGAATACAAAGCTTTTTTGGATCCCTAAGTTATAAAAATGTTTGAAGATGTAAAATAATTTCGAAGCTTATTCATATCTGTCGCGTGATTTTATCCATATATTTGTATAAAATATCCATATATTTGGATTAGGAAGCTTTCCAATAATTTTGTTTCGGTACATAAATAGTCAGATTTTTATCAAGGTAGTGTATTAGATGTCATTACATAAGATAGTTTGGGAGTTAAAAAGGTTAATTTAATATTCACCAAATAAGAAAATTTCTTACCTGTGTACTTGAATGCGATATCAAAATAATACCCGTAAATGTCGCATATAAGAATATTTAAATTCACTAAAGAAGAATTAAAATTCAGTTTATAAATTAAGTTAAAAATAAGTGAATCCTTTGCTTATAAATGTTTTTTTTCATTTTGTTATCATGGACTATAACAACTATTACAAGCTTTCTAATTCGAAATTTTAGCAGAAATACAGGCTTTATAAAAACTGAATATAATTTGATCTGCTTTTTTTCTTTATGATAACCCGTACATATGATTTCATTTCACATATCAGTTTTTGAATACTTAACTTGCAGCGAGAACTAGATTCCTTTCATTCGACTAGCGGATATATATGGACATTTGTGACTGTCTAATCTCTTAATTTTTTTTGTGGAATATGGGCACCTAAAATCTGTAGATTCGAAAGTCTCTTCGAGGGATTGTTGATAACAGAAAAAGTAAAGACTATTCTAATTCCGTCCCCTAAGTTTTTGTTTTCATTGAAAATTGTAATGATGTTAATCAGAAGTCGTTTTAGAACTATTAGTGTCCAAAGTTAGAGGATGACTTGATTTCTTCTTATAATTAATTATGAGACCTTTCGTAAGAAAATATAAGTCTGGATCTGGAGATAAATAAAAACAATCTAAAGCCCTTCTTTTTTTAGTTCTTACATGAAAGCGTGTTGTTGTATGTAGTGTAACAGCTGAAAAAATAAAGAAAATAACGTAATAATTCAGAGCAGTCTATCTGTGAGAAATCTGTTTCTAGTGCTGTAAAAATATTACTGTTGTCCTAATTTAACCGTTCTCAAACTTCTCAGTACTTTCTCGTTACCTATTTTAAATCTTTATTCAGTCTGATAGTCATTATTTTATCTCGGCCATCAAGTGTTTTTGAAATATGAAACAAGGTTTCCAGCTAGAAGAGGTATTTCTCGACTGTGTTTTTCACTTTATTTCTCGAGTTGTCTGTGACAAGCATTAAACGTTAAAAGAACCTTGAGATGAGATATATACTGTTTTAAATGAATCTTTCCAGTAGCAGCAACTGCAGATATTTTGAAGCATTTGTAAAAAATAATTTCTCGTAAAATCTTTAAATAATTTCTATGAATTTTAATTTTTATAGTATTATTAATTTTTTGAGTGATAAAATTAGACAAAAATACCAAGATTGGTAATATATGTAGCAGGATTTCTAAGTTAAAATCAATAGCACTTGCCAAATGGCCAATGTCCGACAGCTATTCATCTATAAATAATTCCTTTGATCCAAGGACAATGTTCCTAATGGACACTGTTGCGTGGTCTTGAAGAATATGACCAGAATGACAAGCGATATGATCGGTTTCCTAACAATCCCCAGTTCCAGTTATCTACGACATATTCCCAAAATAACTTATCGTTTATCAGCTTGCCCTTCAGTCCATAAAGCAACAACTTTTTTTATTGTCTATGTTATTTAGTGTCGGGCTGTAGCTCCTTTATTGGACATCAATTATGCCTATGAGCATGAATTATGTCAAACAGTCACAAGGCACAAAAGGATAAAATATGTACCGATAGAAATAAAAGCTTGCAGAAACTAGAAATGAAGCTCTTCACTCTTAGAAAACAAAAACAAAAAAATCATATTCGTCACCAAAATATCAAATTTATACGTACTAATGAGTCAAATTCTTCACTAAAGGCATTCATTTTAAAGTATTTTATAAAGATTAATTAGCAGGTTCTTCGATCGAGATAAATTAAAGTTACGGATATAAGAATAGCATTTAGTCTTCTGACATAAATCAATTAATACATAAATATTAGATAGCAGACATTTTAATGGAATATAAACTGCTCTACCAAAGGCAGAAATAACATTTAACCTTTTGTTACATTCTGGCTTTTACATAACTACTATGCAAGTTAAAACAGAAATCATATTTACATAGATACCTCTTCTGATGATATTTGTAATATGCATTGAAAAATTATGTGAATAAAATACATCAGTTTTTTAATAAATTCTCATCAAAGAATTTCTTCATTAGCGTCTGTTTAGATTCTGTTCTATTATTAAAATAGCCTGTAAAATGTAATTCTGTGTAATATGAAACCTAGGCTCACGAATGATCGATGGGATAATTTTTGCTTGTAATGAGATTTATCTCGAAGTAAATTTAACTTCTGATTGAATGGACGTATTTCGTATTGTGTATTACTGTAAACATGAGAAGCGCTTTCTGAAAGTTACTTGCGTTCAAGGCATTAATGCAAACATAAAGCTCTTATAAAGTCCTACATGTACGTTACTACTTCGCAAGGTAATTGTTGGTAAAATAAGAGACAGCATTTCATATTCAAAATTAATTGTAATAAAACTAAGTCTGTATATAGAGAAAGACTGACTAAAATATATCTCGTAAAAACAATAGGGCCGGTAGCGGTGACCGAAATAAACAGATTTTGGGTGCACGAAAAAATGACGCGTTGATGGAAACAGAGCACCCGCTGAAAGGAGGTTCTACGGTGCGTCTTCCTTGAAGAGTCCCTACGTTTCAGCTGTAGCCCTCTAGATAAAATGCATGTCGGCGAGCTCCGTGCTTCTAAAGCGATACACACACTCGAACTAATGAGAATGACAATTTAGGCCAGCAGAACTCACATTCCTGACAAATGTTGTTGAATCATCCTGCGTATGCACACCTGGTTCACAAGAGTCATTACGCTGCCTTTATTTTTCCAACAGTGGAACGTAGACATATGCTTCCAGTTATGAAAGTGTTTCAAATTATGTATGTACTTTTGTTTTAGCATTTTAAAGTTTAAAATATCAATTTCATAAAAATTACGAAATCCTACGAAATCTAATTTTTATACCATCCTCCCTGTCTTTTTACTTGTATTTAGAAAATCTTAATACGCATTATTAATACCCACCTGAGCCGGGTTCCGGTACTTCTCAGCTCCTGAGGTAAATGTGATTCCAGCCGGAGACCACCGGAGCCCTAAATGGAATGCAGTTTCAGCGGAAAAATTTTATTTTAAAAATAAGTATGCTTTAAAAATCGGTTATAATTTCCGAATGCCTGCCTGTTTTTCCTCTTGGGAAAAATGATTGGAGGTGTTAACACTTTTAAGGAAAGAAATTTCCCCATCCACCTGGCAAAGTTTTATTCTCCAGGTAGTGCAGTGAATTTATGAGAGCGGGTAAAATGTTTTGTTTACGAAAGTACTAAAAGTGATTACCTTGGTCATCCACGTCCAGGAGCTTTGCAGACTTGAACACGTAGCTAAATACGGGAGACAAGAACTGTCATTTGAGCATACCTTACGTTTGTTCTCATGTTATTATCGGATCGGATTCGGGGAAAACCTTTTTGGCCCAGCTGGATTCTTCTTGACATCCAGAACTGTATCACCAGGGCATAGCGGTCAGAAAGCATAGGACTTTTCTCTGTTTTCGAAGCTACATTTCTCCATTAAAATTTATTTCCATACTCTTATATTAGTTGTAGCATTCACTCTATTCTCATTAGTGTCGCTTTAATTTTTTACTTTTCTCCATTAGTGTGCTGGAAGAAGAATGGTTTTTGTTTCTCTCATCCCTTGAAATAGTACATTATACCGTATATTCAGGGCTTGAATTCAGTCGGAGTCCGGCTAAGCTATTGCTTAATTTCTGAATGATATCGGAAGTCCAGCAAGAGTTTCAAATAAGATGAGCCTAGTATTTTATTTCTTTTATTTAACTATTTATCATAAATTTAATGATTTATTAATTATTTATTTATTTCTTTATATTTTATTGAATTTTAATTTAACTATTTTAATGATTAGTCATTTGATTATTTTATTAGTTATTTATTTATTTTGGCCCCCTTCCTGACGACCTTAGAGGGCTCTGGCACTTCAGATATTAAGCCCTGTGCACACACACACACACATATATATATTTGCGTTTTTGAACGGGTTCGTGGATTTGGAGTGATTGACGATAACACTTGATGAAGAATCAGACACAATTTATTTAGCCAGTATTATTCAGGACAGCTCCAAAAGCACGTTTACAGTCGACGAAAAAACACGACAAGCACGCTGAAAATATCAGCGACACAGTCTTCAGGTTATCAGGCTATAAAGATGGAGGCAGCTTCACTGCAAAGCACCACAGTACAGCTCCCGACTCTGTTCAGTTTTTCTCGGAACTCTATGTACTCTATGTACTCTATGTACTCTCGAGACTCTCCACTCTACAACTCGCGATGCACTCGACGATAAGCACTAGACTGCAGCTTCCGACTCAGTTTGGTCGTTCACGAAGCTCAACACACTCAAGATAACACCCGACAAGGCACTAACTCGCGATCAACTCGATAGACTACGAGACACTTTCACTCACTCTCGTTCGCTGACTCCGCGTGCAAACAGGGTTTATATAGCTTTTGGGCTGCCTCCGAGAACATTCTGGTCCAAACCGGTAAGAATTCGTTCTAGAAGGTTCTCCATCCGCCTTTGGCATATCGCCAATTTTGTCTCCAAATGTCGCCTTTTGGCGATTTCTCGCCAAATATGACAACTCTGCCTTCCCTTGCCATTTTCTGGCAACCCTAAACCGCTTTGCTAGGAAGCTATCTTACCGCAGCTGGACATTTCATAACAATATATAGAGATATAGATATAGATATGTGTGTATGTAAGATTTAAAAAAATACGTAAATCAGCTTTATAATTTAATTAAAATTATCTACTTAATTCCTCATTTTTAATATAGGTATTCCCCCTCTCTATTCTCAAAGCAGTAATAACTTCGCTAATTTCCAGATTAATCTATGCCACTGAGCCTGGGTAAAGCTGTTGGCGTAGGTTATTCAGAACTTGAACTCAAAATTTTGAGAACTAAAACTTTTCTGACCTAAACTAAAACCTTCCTCTTGTTGAATTTCCATTCTGTAAATGCGCACTTCGCTTCTACCTTGTGGGCTGCTTGGACGTCGTTTCCCTACGCTCTCTTCCTATTGCAGTGGTATCAAAATGCAAATATTCTGGAAATGGGCACAACTGGAGAGCCAAGTAAATTATGACCACACATGTCAATTGAAAAAAAAAAAAAATCTGATGTGTACACCACATGACTTTCTTGTACGGAATATTAAATTATACGCATTTTTTCTTGCATTTCATTTAAACTTATTGGATTGGATTAAATCTACTTCGCCGACAGCGCATAAACCACAATAGAATAAATGCAGTCTTTAAAATTCACTCTAGTATTTGTTTACCATAGCGATACTCTGGCGCTAAATTCACTTAACAGTATTATATTTCGTTCATATTATAACTCATAATGCACAAAATTTATATCATTTGAAGAATAGAATTATCTAATCGTTGCCACATGTTCTATTCAAATACTATAATAAAGCTAGAATGATGTATAATAGAAATTAGGCAAATAAAACAAAAAAGAAATATTTTTTCACAGACAATTGAGTATTTCTCATTCAATTAATTCAGTTCTCACTTCGCGAGAAGGCAAAAATACATAAAACCTCAAAATATCTATATTAAAAATTACGAAGTAAATCTTAAACACTTATTTCCTCGAAAAAATTCCAGAAAGGATTAAGCATGATTTAATTGGCAATAATAAATGAAGGCGTTATCTTTGTTGTTGCGAAGCTACGTTTCTATAGATTGGCAGCAAATCCACTAGTCTGCTGTTTCAAATGTAAACAATCAATGGTCGCCATAAAAAAACAGGCTTAGCGGCACTTAAACAACTTTAAAATTAATTCAGAAGTAAACAACAAAAATCAGCGTTATATTTTCAAAATTTTCACAGGATTAGTTTCGATGGTTTTACCGAACCACCATTCTCAGCTGCAAAACCGCAAATGAACAAGATAGGAAATAATGATTAGATAAGATAAGAAAGCCTGTACAAGAATAAGCAAGTGGCGCCATCTGTTGGTGAAACCAGAACTAAAACATAATTTGTTTAAAGGCCAAAGGCAAAGATGGATTGGAATTAGGATCGTTAACTAGAACAGAAAGATTTTTTTGAATGTGAAATGCCTCTAGAAAATCCAGTTCTCCAATGGAAGATGTTTGCCTCATGAGGCATATGTTAGAAAAAAAGGAGACACAGAAGTCTTCTGTTGCTCAACATTGTTGGTCCGAAAATCACACTTTCAATTTTTCTGCTGCCAAAATTATTCAAAAAACATCTTCCATTGGAGAACTGGATTTTCTAGAGGCATTTCACATTCAAAAAAATCTTTCTGTTCTAGTTAACGATCCTAATTCCAATCCATCTTTGCCTTTGGCCTTTAAACAAATTATGTTTTAGTTCTGGTTTCACCAACAGATGGCGCCACTTGCTTATTCTTGTACAGGCTTTCTTATCTTATCTAATCATTATTTCCTATCTTGTTCATTTGCGGTTTTGCAGCTGAGGATGGTGGTTCGGTAAAACCTTCGAAACTTGTCCTGTGAAAATTTTGAAAATATAACGCTGATTTTTGCTGTTTGACTTCTGAATCAGTATTTATTCGGCGTGCTATTGTGTCTTAATTAAACTTTAAAATTGTTGATAATTCTAAAAATATTGCATACAGATTTACTAAAGGCATGAAAACCTTAACCGGAAGATAAAAACAACATAATTAAATCATTTTTAAAGCAAAAAATGTACAATTTACAAACATATAAGAGTAAAGAAACTGAGATCACTGAGCCGGGTAACAGAGTGAATATATATATAAATATACTTATATACGTTTGGTGCGGCCGATTGCAACCAAAATACGAGGTGCACATCTACATGTTATAGCAGTCCTATATACAAAATTTCAACGTTCTGAGGCTACTCGTTTTTGAGTTATGCGAGATACGACGAAGACGCCACGAAAAATTCTCTTCAGAATTAATTTTAAAGCAGTTTTATAATTTTTTTGGAGGAAACGAGTCTTTTATTCTGTCCTTACGTACAGATATCACGCGAAAACATCGTTAAATTGCATTCGATAGCGGGCAAAATGGATATTTTCGTTGAAATATGCTGCCTGAAACTTTTCGCGATTACAATACTTCCTTTTTACTTCGTACAAGGAAGTAAAAATGAAGATTTAATCTGCCTCGACTGTCAAGTTTCTTATTCATTGTGGATCGGTATTTCGGCATTCTACGCAATCACAATTTTTCCTCTTCATTATGGATCAAACAACATTGCTACTACGTCTTTTTCTATTCTCTTTTTATCATTTAGTCGACAGGATGTGCGAGTGAAAAAATTCCTCAATGGAAAACTTATTCGACTGCCTCTTATATATTTAAAAGGGGGGAAAATATCATAGTTCTGCTGTGGTATTTTTACAAGTGCTTCGGGGAAAAAAAAAAAAAAAAAAAAAATCACGCTTAGTGTTTGCGGAGTGAAAGTAATCTTCCGATAAATCCAAAATTTCGAATGTCTAGTGAGAAATCGGAATACTGAATTTGCTTCGGCCATCTCTACAGCATTTAGAAGGAAAAAAGAAGTATTTTAAATCATCGGTGAAAAAATGCTTAGTAGATTCAGCATTATATCTGGTTCAATGTCGCCGATCTGTGTTTAATGTGGTTCAAGCGTGCGCGACAGAAAATTATTATTTACTCTTCCGGCTTTACCTAATAGCATTTCGTCAGTCAAAAACTCAGAACCGTTTATCTTCCTGTGAACTGAACTCATGTTTATTTCCCAGGGAGATAAAATTATTAAAAATGCTGCGGACTCTACTCTGCATTTAAATTTTACTTAAAGTTTCTGCAATTTGTTCGTGCTGTTTGGCAAAAATATGAAATTATTGTTTAAAAGATTTAAACTTTTCATATTTATGTGTGATAGAATTACGTAACGAATTTTAAGGTTTTTTTTTTACTATTTTTAGGGAAGGTTGTTAGGTAACTAATTATATTTTTGAATTTATGCTGGAAATTTAAATTGTTGATAAAAATTTTGTGTCAATGAAATCATTTTGAAAAATTAGTATAGAATATGATAAACATATAGTATTTTGAGTCTTACTATGGTAAATTTTCAGTGTTTTGATACAGAATAGTGTAATAACGTATAAAATATGAGTAATTCAAGAGATTTAATAATTATCATAAGAAGAATGGAATTATGATAATTAATTTAAAATTTATGGATTATTATATGTTCAGATAAACTTTGAAGGCTCCCACTTTTATTTATTTCCTGTATAATAATAATTATTTGTTTTAATATTATGATGTAGTGTGGTTAATTTTTTTACGGAATGTTATAGCGCAGTTCCGAAAGACCAATTGCTTTTAAACAAGGAACTGAGGCTTTTATAAGTGACTGCCGCGAGCGTCCATTTAACCATTGGTGAAAATTCGTACACTAAATTCGTTAATGTGGATTTGCACATAAGATTGAAATGTTTGTATTAAGAAAATGCTGTGGGGGGTCTTCCAGTTTGTACAAAATAAGTAAATTATAAATGTCGATAATAATAGAAAGCATAATTTTCAGCAATATTATTTCACTTGATGTTTCGAATGAAAATTAATTACATTATAATATTTTGAAACTTATTGTGGTTTTGTAACGTAATTAATAGATGCATTTAAATCTTTTATATTTGAAAAGTTTTAAAAAGACCTTCTCTAAACGGATGTAATTATTAAGTCTATCTAGTTTTATATTTTAAATTCACAAATATATATGGTCCATATTATTAATGTAAGGCAATGCAGAATGTTATTATTTGTCTTTAATTTTTGCATATTTTATATATCAGTTAACAAATACAAAAAATTTTATGGCCATACGTTATAAATGCAAACTTTGATAAATATACAATGCTAGAAAACAGTTACCTTTATTAAGGAACGGAGTTTATGTTCTATAGTATTCAAGCATCTCACAGCCATCAGCAAGTTGTAGCGCTGACTTGCTCATTTTCCAAGTTTATTTTATTATCGTACTGAATTTTGTTACTTTTCTATGTTTATTAAGTTCTAAATTCCATTTTACATTGCTTTACTATTAAGAAAAATGTAGATTATTTTATAAATGCTAAATAATTAATTTTAATACAAATTTCATGGATATGCAAAAGAACATTTCAGTTTTATATTTACAACAACAATTTTTACGAAGATTTTCAAGCTAAGGCTTGCAAAATTCTATGATTATGATTTTCAACCAAAGATTTTATGATCTGTGAACTTTTATAGTTATTGCTTGAACAAATCAGGCCTTTCCTTACAGAGTTTTCACAAAAAAAAAAAAAAAAAAGTAACTTGAAGATTTTTAACATAATTTTCAATTTGCATTTATTGTTAAAAATGGTATTTACAAGATTTTGTTATTTTAGAAAAATATACAGATCAAAGTTCTATGATTTATTTTCACGACTGTATCTCCCTTGCTTCGCTAATGCTTTAATGTTTTCTTCTAAAAAAGTTTTTCTGTCACCAAACCTTTTTCTCTTTGAAGGGGGGGGGGGTAAATCAGCTTTATTATTTACTTTAGTATAGCTTCTTAATTCCTCCTTTTTATTTGGGTATTTCCTCTCTGTATTCTCAAGATAGTAATAACTTCTCCGACTGCACCATTTTTAGATTAATCTAACTTCCATATTAGATAAATGCGTACTTTGCTTTTACTTTGTGTTCTGCTTGGACGCTGTTTCGCTACACTCTCTTTCTATCCCAATGGAATCTAAAATGTAAATATTCTGGAAATGGGCACTACTGGAGTGCCAAGTAAATTGTGGCAACAAATGTCAATTGAAATAAAAACAAAGATTCAATCTGCCTCGTCTGCCAAGTTTCTTATTCATTGTGGATCGGTATTTCGGTCTTCTACGCAGTCAGAATTTTTCTTTTTCAATATGGATCTACGTTCTACGCCAAACAACATTGCTACTACGTCTTTTTCTGTTCTTTTTTGTCACACACACACACACATATATGTGTGTGAACTCAGAAGTAATGACAAGCAGGAATTTTGATGGCATAGAAGTGTTGATCCATAATGAATAGGAAATTGGAGGCGAAGGACATGTAAATCATCATTTTTTTTATTTCAGCAAACATGTTGCGGCCACAACCAAGTTGGCTGATTAAATATGCCTATTTCAAAAACTATACAATTTAGATAAATTTGCAGTAAGAAAGAACGAGCAGGCAGGCTGCAGTTAAGCTAGGAGAAAGCGTAGAAAGCAAGCGCGTTATGCTGAGGGTGAAATCTTAATTTGGACTGAGTTAGTTTTGGTTCTCAATGCATTTTGTTTGGATAGTTAATACGTCTGTAAAATTATTATTGGCTTTTTTAGTTCCATTTACATCAGCAGAATCATGTAAGAGTCATATGACATAGTCTCGAAATGACGAAGTGCGAATACAAGTTACTATTTTTAGAATACAGAAGGGAAATTAATTTACGCTGCTAATTTAATCTTTTACGTATTCTTTGTTTTTCTTGCGCATATTTAATGGACTAGAGAGATTGATAGCGTAGACAGAATTATGAAACTTGCGGAGAAATAGGACTGTAGATTCAGCACATATTGCTACCAAATAAAACAATTCTAGAGACGCATATTCTGATTCACATATCATCATAGGCGCGATCTACAACCCCACATTTTTGAAAGTTTATATCTTAAGACAATATATGATACAAAGAAGTGAGCCGCGATGTGTTAGTTGAAAGCAAGCAAGCGGGGAAGTGCGACCCATTCAGATGAAACGCCTGGGAGAATGTTAAATGGTTTTTGGTCCTCAAAACGTTTTGATTTCAATCGAACTCTTATTCGCTGATTGGTTGAAACGTATCCACATTGCAGCATTATGCAAAATCGTATGATAAGGATTAATTTTTATCGTATGATATGGACGGAGTTAGTTTGAGGAAGCTTCATCTTGTATAAATGTTACACTATGGAGTACTTGTCTCTCTTGTAAGACGAACGTTATACTGTCTTTTAAAAGCTCTGCAAAATGTTCGGATGTGACAGAAAGAGTTCGAATTAATTTTTTTCGCATAGAAAAGGGGAAATACCCAAATTAAAATATAGAATAAGAGAAGCTATTGCCAATTAAAACCAGAACTTTGCTTTACTTATTTTTATCTATTTATCTGCCTCTTTCTCTGTAATGAACAGCAGAAATTTTGATGGCGTAGAAATGTTGATCCATAATGAATAGGATCTATAATGAAACTGGCAGCCGAGGCAGATTAAATCCTTTCATTTTAGTAAACACTTTGCAGCCACAAACAAGTTGGCACATTATTTTTGCCTATTTCAAGAGGTTTACATTTTTGATAATTTTGCCGTAAGAAGGAAGCAGCAGCTAGTAGACCAGTTTAAGCCGAAGAGTAGCGAGCAAGCGTGTTATGTTAGAGGTGAAATCTTAATTCAGATTTAATTTTGGTTCTCAATGCATTTTGGTTGGATAATTAATGCTGCTATAAAATTATTATTGGCTTTTTGAGTTTTAGTTCCCTTTACATCATCAGAATTACGTAAGAATCATATGATATGGATTAGTCTCGAAATGACTCAGTGCAAATAGAGGCTACTATTATTAGAACACAGAGGAAGAATTAATTTACGTTGCTAATTTAAATTATAATTTATCTTTTACATATTTTATTATTTTTCTTACACGCACACACACGTACGGGGTAGTTCAAAACTATATGTCTGAAATGTAAAGGGGTAGAGGAGACCTAAATACGCAGATTTCGTATAAGAATGTGTGAGCGATAATGCCGCATTGAGCCGGTAGAGAACGTTGATGAGTGCGGCGTATAAAACGCTGAGCTAGTTGGATTCTTTATTTCCTGCATGGATTTCGAGCAGCATCGCTACACCAATGCGGAGTTGCTAACATGCATTTCAGGTATGGGGCTGCACGAGGAAATGGATTAGCTGCTCACAGGATGTACAGGGAACGATTCCCGGATATGAATCAGCCGGATAGTAGAACATTCGAGCGTCTTCATTGGGAGTCAAGTACGAGTGGATAACTTTATACGTCCAGACGTGATAATGGCATTGGAAGACATAGCAGATCACCTGCAGTGGAAGAAAGAATACTAAACACAGTAGGGGATAATCCTTCATCAAGCTCGAGAGCTGTAGGACGTGCAGGGGTGAGCCACGCACCTGTTTTGAGAACTTTACGTGAAGATGAAATGCATCGGTATCATTTACAGAGAGTGCAAGCAATGACCCCTGACGATTATCTTCCACGTCTCAAATTTGCCCCTTGATGCCTACAGCAGACTGCAGGCAATTAAATTTTCCCTGCAGATGCTTTATTCACTGACGAGGCTACCTTTACGCAATCGGGTATGTTTAACATTCATAATTCTCCCTCGTGGGCTAATGATAACACACGCCTACCTAGAAAGGTTTTCCATTAATGTTTGGCCAGGCATTGTGCACAATAACTTAGTTGGACCGCACATTATACCTAGTTGTCTAACTGGCCACACGTACAGCATCTTCCTACAAGAAGCCTTACCTGAACCTTTGGTCAATGTTCCTCCAGCTGTTCGAAGACGAATGTGGTTCCAGCACGATGGAGCCCCAGCTCACTTCAGCCGGAATGTCAGGAATCACCTGGATGCTGTCTACGGCCAACATTGGATAGGATGGTGTGGACCAGCTCCCTGGTCACCGCGTTCTCCTCATTTTAACCTGCTTGGCTTTCTTCTTTTAGGGACATGTTAAAAGCCTCGTGTAAGAGAGTCTTGTCACCTCTGCAAAAAATTTTTCTGCCCTCTTGTCTTTTGCTGCTGGACATGCACTCCACTCGACATGCCTGACGTCTTTTCTAATCTACGCCGATCCATGCGCCGCCACTGTGAATCTTGTATCGCTATTGGTGGCCGCTCTTTCGAGTACCCCCTATTGTAAACCGTTAACATTTTTTTCTTTTGTCTATACTTGTCTTTTCAATTTCCTGTGATTGATATTACTTTACATGCTAGCGCTTTAATGTGGCATTACCGCACACACATTCCTATACGAAACGCGCTTATTCAGGTCCCCTCTACCTGCATTTACATTTTTGACGTATATTTCACCCTGTGTATATATATTTATATACATATATATGTATATACACACTCACGCACATTCATATATATATTATATATTCCAACATTTCCTAAAAGTTATTAGTAATACTATCTTTAATCAAATATAACGCTCATTTAAAATATTTGAACAGATACAATAGATCTACAGCTCGAAATTCTACTACTTATTAAAATTCTTAAAAATAATTAAGTGCCAAATAATTAATAAATTAATCTTTGTCTTAAAAGAGCAGGCATTAAGTACTTGTTCTAAATCATTTGGCTGATAGAGATATGATAATTTATTTCTAAACCTTTAAAAGACGGAATATATTGGATGACTGTCAGTTAAAAGGTTTGTAAACATTGTAATTACTGTAGTTATTGTATGTAATGTAAAAATCGTTTTTTCCGGCTTTCTTTATTGCTGTTATTATAAAAATGGGCCTATTTCACATTTCTAAGCCTGCTTAATAGCTCTTGAGCAATGAAGTTTTCTTTACTTTTTCCTTTTCCACTATGACAATTAGCCCGAAATTAATTAATTTCTTTTGTTTGGTTAGTTAAAAATCAAAATTTTACCCGAAGACTCTTACACTCAACAGTTTTCAGATGATGAACAACAAGCCACTTGTTATTCTCACATTCTAAAAGTAGAATCCAACAAGTTCTCGCCTACTCTCTCTCTACCCCTTCATTCTTCATCCCGGTTCGAATTCCAGATTCCGTTCTGAGTAGGAGGAATGTAACGGACATATAGCTGTTTCACAGCTAGCAAACACGTAAGTTAATTAATTCATTTTCTGGCCTTTAATGCACATTATGTAAATTTCCTTTTTCATACGTTCTTAATGTTTCATTCTAGTCTTATGAAAACATATATTGTACACACCTATTCTTATTAGTATAGTTATTTTTGCAAAGTTTGCATTCTGTTAATATGATTGAGGGCGAAAGTGTCGGGGAGCAATTTTCTCAAGTA
The DNA here is from genome assembly GCF_044657685.1 of Stegodyphus dumicola. Taxonomy (NCBI): domain Eukaryota; kingdom Metazoa; phylum Arthropoda; class Arachnida; order Araneae; family Eresidae; genus Stegodyphus; species Stegodyphus dumicola. The sequence continues at coordinate 72,351,269 of NC_140780.1, forward strand.
AGAAAATAAAACTCTAATAATAATTATATAATACGCTTTGAAGATTGAATTTAAAGCTTGACAGAACGCCCGTTTCTTATTGATTTTAATTAAGAATGTGAGTAATTTAATCATACAAAAGGCTCTTTTTAGTCATATTTCTTACTTGGGAAAAAGACGAAACTCTTTCGTATGTATTAATTATCGTTAATTGATCGGAAGTTAGTTTCTTTCCCTTTAAAAGTCAACTAATTTCCTGTCAATGACGATAATTACTTAGTTCGTTGGTTGTCTTTCCGCTTTTAATTATGCATTTTTAATAATTCCATTTTATATATTCTAATGAGTAAATTAATTTCAATAGAATTTTAACTACTTTACAAAGGGGATAAGCGCAAGTATTAGGCAATTTATTACGGATAATTAAATTGTTTACTTATATATATATATATATATACAAAATGCACCCAGACGATTCAAGAATGATAATACATTTAAACAACGATTTTCTGCCTTTTTTTTCCTTAATATGTATTTTGGAATTTCACTTTTTGAGAGCTTAATTAATTTTCTTTGCTTCACTTTGTTTGAAATAATCTGCTTAAACGTACTCAGAAGCGCACATGAGTTATTCTATAACGAATATTGTTGACGTCGAAGAAATTCACAAATAGCAAGAAAAAAGAGCACATTGTAATAAGTGTATGATAAAACAGCCATTTTTACATAAAAGCTGTGATAATGAAGATGCTTTCAGTTTGCTTATGAAATGCCTATACATATAACAGCGATCGGAAAGTGGAGAAAAAAGTTAAAATTCAATAATTAAAAAAATGTACCTTGTCGCAAGATTCGATTTTCAGCAAAAAATGCACAAACAGACATGAAATTATTTTAATAATGAAGGATTTGACTGCCAGAATAGTTGCATTCTTCGTTTACAAGTGGTACTTCATTTGTGCTACAATTTTGTACTGTGTCACAGCACAGTTTGTAATGCAGCTAAGATTGCAAATGTTCAGTATGATGGCCGCCAAGAAAGGCCATCAGGTGCAGTACAACAATCTACACATAATCGCAGTGAATTCAGGTGTAATTTCTGTCACGTGATACCGAATAATTTCTTTCAATATGACCAATATATGACTTCTGGCAGACCTAATGTCCATTAATGACTTCTGTAGCCCCATAACCAAAAGTAGCCAGACATAAGGTTTGGAGATCTTTGAGAATATTAGTGGAGAAATAGTAATTATATATATTGACACCGTTAAATGTCAATCACGGCAACTGCTGGACAGATTCTGTACGCTCCATCTTGCATTAATGTTACTCTATGGAGTACTCATCTTTCTAGTACGGAAGGCATAATGCTGTCTCTCAAAAACACTGCATAATGCTCGTCTGTGACAGAAATAGATCGAAATGTAGCGCTGTGGACTTCTTCGATGAAAAAGGAGTCTATGACAAAGAACACTAAGTCCGAGCCACCAAGTCTTTGGCTTCAGTAGTTCTCACTGAGAACGAATTTGTAATAAAAGTAAATTTTGATCCAATGATTAGCTACAGGCATTTGTATGTATGTGTCTACATTTCTACCTCTATAGAAGCTATTTAAAAGCAGTGCAGGATTTAATGTCTCTTGAATGGTTGGTGTAAACCAGTAACTCCAGTTTAATAAATAGATCAAATAAAATAGTCTTTCACACTATAATAATTTTCGTTAAACTGTAAGAAATTAAGTTTTTATTTCGATCTCGTAGAAAACAATATCAGTGATAAAAGTGTTCATGCGTAATATCCAAATTATTTTTAAATCGTGTACAAACACTCTAAAATTTAATTACACGTTTTAAGTTTTTGAATATGGACTTCTTACAAGTACCGATCTATACTAGAAAGCATTAATTTAGAAGCACTGATTAGAAATTACTATTCTCGGAAATAATAAAAATCGAAGTTATGTATTTCATTGAACTCAGTTTTATATGACCTCTAAAAATAACTCTTTTCCTTCGAGTGGCAAATGCTTAAGTTAGTCACATAATTTTGTCAGTATTTTTCAGGACCAGTTTTGTATATTACGCACACATTTTGTTGCTGAAATATCTGCAGTAGGCCAAGGAACAACTTACTAAGTAAAACTTACTTTATAGATGATATTACAGTTTCGTGTTGTTTTAGTAAAAGGTGCATTGTGGCCGAAATTGTCAAAGAGAACTCCGCTTTTAATTCATTTTTCAAGTTGAGCCATGTGTCCACGGATCAGTTGTTGAAGAGAAATTCTGTCGTACAATTATTTTGAAGAAGGATAGTTATATTCAAATTCCCGAATCCCACGAATCTTCAAAAATGGTTTGAGATTCGAGAACTTGAATCTTCAGGCCTTTACTGCCATTCAAAATTTTCAAATTCCAATCCAAAAAACCGCTAAATGTTTTAAAAAATTCAGAAAATATTAACTGTGCTGACAAACATCCAACAAAAGCATTAATTAAAACAAAAGAATGCGATTGTTGTAATTTCAGTAGATCTGAATCATCATTATCACTTCGTGACAGTGCTGAGTGTCACGTTCCTGATTTCTATGGAGAGAATTAAACATTCCACACTTAGGCTCGTCTGCGTTAACGCTTGAAACAATTCTCCCTCCTGTACACTTGTTTTGATTTAGAAATATTCTGGAAAAATATGAAAGATTTAAACTATTACTGAAATAATTTTGTCAAATTATTCTGAAAAAATGAACCTCGAGAATCAGGAGGTTATGCACTTCATTTCCTAAACTTATTACATCGTATATTTTTAATTAACATTTCTTTAATAAATATAAGTGTATTTTAAAAAATTATAACCTTACATTTGCTTTTCATTAAACGTGTAAGTTTTATTTTAATATAAAAGTTTTTTTTTTTTTTCTTTTTTAAATTCTGTCCTGTACTTGTATTTTCTTCGTCAGTCTTACCAAAAATGTAAAGCAGGTTGTAAGACTTTCACTGTGTAAATCTCAGTCACTGTAGAAAGTGACGAATCTTAAGAACTAGATAGCGAATAATCGCTTAAGTTCGTGTGACAAAAAACAACAAGATAGAAGGGTAACTAACCCTTTATTATTCCAATAACATTTAACAAAACTCCGCCTTGGAGTGTACAATCAAAGCCGACACTTGGGCTTGAACTTAAGAGACTAAGAATTAATTTAAAACTAAGATTAACTAAAGAAATATAGAAGCTATCAAGTTTCTAATGCAGTTGGCCCCTTAAACACCAGATGACTGCGAAGCTTATCAAGTTCCTGAGTACGGCCGAGCGTAATAACAGCTTTGAGAGAGAGAGAGTGGCCAAAAGCCAGACGCGCGTAAATCAGGAACTCTGATTCTCTCTCTCTAAGACAAAAGAACTTCGCGGTTAAATACCGCTCTTCCTCAGTATGTATTCAGATATGATTCTATAACTACGTTCTGGCCGGAAGTAGTAAGTTCAGAATTTGACAAGAAAGGAACTTTAACTTAAAATTTAACTGTTAATAAAATTAACATAATTCTTACAAGGGAGAATTTAAATAGCGAGAGAATGTGTAATTTAAGAAAGAGTTTGACAAAGCATTTAAAGAATTGTACCTGTTGCGAACCGCGATCCTGTTAGCGTTATTGATTTCAGTGAGTGATTTTTGTCGTTTGGTAATATTTATGCTAGAGGTGTCGCATAATTAGCAAACGGGTTGATAGGAATTAAATTTTATTACTTATGTTGTTTATATTTAACCTCCGTTGTAATCCGAGACCTCACAAGGAGCGGCGATTGTTTTTGTCAAATTTTTAGTTAATAGCTAATAAAGTTCATAGCTAATAAACTTTTAATCAATATTACTTTTGTTTGTTTTCATTAGTTTTATAGACTTCAAATTAAATTTCAAAGAAGATAAATGGAATGTAGCATAGAAAAAGTTAAACGAATAGTAAATTAAGATTAAATGAGGTTTAATTTTAGAGGACAATATGTCAAATTATTCTGTAATTAAAAAATGTTGAATCTTAAGTTTTTTTTCTCTTAGTCTTCTTCTTCTGTGAAAAAGATTCGAGAGGCTCAAGATTCGAAAGTCTCAGAGATGCAAGAACATTTAATGATTCGCGCTATCTTCAAATCTGAAATATCCTCTATATATATCAAAAAAATTCTGTATATTTATACAATAACACGACTGACTTGGTTTTGTGTTATTACTTTTAATACATTATTCGACTCCGAGTATCATTTCAAATTCTGCAGTTGAAAGCTTAGGATTTGGATTATTTGGATTATTTTCAGACTTTATACTATTCTACGTTACTTTAAAAATATACGTTTAAAATAAGCTACTTTAAAATGCCAAAGCGGTCAAACCACTTACCGTTCTATCGTACCTTCTAACTACAATAAACGCAACTCCAAATTGAAGATTTACTTTAAAACCCACTTAACAACATATCAGCCTGAGGGTCATATAAAATTGAGAAAATATAACAGAACCGGGAAATGCAGGACAAAATATTGAAGTCAGATTAAAATGTAGACTACAAATTAACACGCTTCTTAAGTCAGCCGTAGCTCCGGACTTGATTATTTGCTAAGCAAAAGCGGCTGACTGAAGCAAAAGCTCATAAATCAGTCCACATAGTAGGAAGGCATAAATAGTATAACGCTCATGGGAGCTTATAAAAGCTCTTTCTCGAATTAAAGAACTCTGCTCTTATTATACTTTAACTAATTTGCGTTATGGTAAGGGTTGACGAAAGTAAAAGTGAAAGGGAAAGCAAACTAATAAGAAAACTGATAATTAAATATAAAAAAACTTATAAATTTTAAATTGATTTCCGTACTTCTAAATTGTCGTTGTTTATATGTTGATTGTTTTGGAAACAGCCGATAACATGATTGTAATTAAAAGAGACTTATGTCACTCTTCGTAATTTTATTGTAATCATCATTCGATGCTATTACAAGCTTCCTATTTGAAATTCTTGAAATCATAATCCATAATAATTTTATAGCTGCAGAGATGATTAGCGAATAACTTGAAAAGTCTGATAATAAATTACGTCACTGTCACTGGCAGAATAGTTTAATTTTTCTCAACATTCGTTATTTCCGTATTTGAAATTTATTTTGAAAGATTTGCTTTAGAACTGCAAAGAAATTACGCGAGAGTAAACGTTTTAGTTGCTGTTGTGACTAATCTCACATCTCTAAGCTAATCAGAACAAGCCCACGACTTTTATCGTGGCAAGGAGTACAAGATTGCGTATGTCGTTGGCAGGAACCTTGAACACCATGAAGTGACAACATATCTTCGCTCAGTTCTGCCCCAATTTTGATGGAGATCACCTTGAGAGGACATGTCCGAGGGTCTACCACCCCTCTTTAACTACCATCAACCTTTAGAGAGAACTTTCTGCTCGCCCATGCCTGTGTCCCCATGCCTCACAGACACTATATATTTACAATCATCTATGCCTTCTCCAAGACTCAAACCGGGGTCTTTCATATGGTAGTCAGCGTCCTAACCACTTTGTCGTCTGGGCGGTGTAAACGTTTCAGTAAAAATTAAGTAATGACGTTGCATTTTAATTTTTTTCCAGTTGACAGATTGTGAACAATTACAAATGTAAATGTCTATTAATCTATACAAGGCTAGATGTGGTGGTCTCTTTATTATGGAGGCACCTAACAGATGGGCTACTATCGCCTTTCCTATGAAGGGACGGACAGTTACAAGCATACCTTCTCCGGGATTCGAACCCAGGCCTTTCGGTATCGCAGTAAGCTTCCCTGACCACTATACCGACTGGGCGGCAGTTGAATTTTAATTGACGATGTGAAATATGTATAGTAAATTATGTCAGTCCCCCTCCACCTTAATTAACGAAATTCACGTGATAATCTGCATCGATCTTTATAAATGCAACTAAAGATTTCTTCTTGAATTTTATAATTAATTATTTGTAAAGAAAAAGCATAAGATCTATTTCTTTTATTCGCTTAAGATAGATAGCTCAATGGCTGTCTGCTTTTGAAGGAATGCCTTTCTGGAAAAGCATTCCAGGAAGAGGAAACAAAATGGCTCGGATTCATATTGTGCATGTGAAAAACATGACATTGTACATATGTGAATCACTCTATTTCGTCTGAAATCGAGCTTCAGTGGAGCACACCCTGCAGAAATCCCTGCGGAACCCTAGGAAACGTTAATAATTGCCTGTTTTTACAGCATTATATTTAAGGAATGAAATTGAAATAATGATAAAAAATAAAACGTTAAATGTTACTTCAGTAAATTAAAAACAATTATTTTATTTATGCAAAATACGCAACATCTGCTTCCATTTGTATACCGTAGCTGTTTTTCCTCTTACTCATTTTTATTTTACGAACACTTTGCAGATGAATGTTAACTTGAATTAAACTTGAGTTAATCAAGAGCCACGCTACAAAGCTACAGAATGATGGGAGAATAAATGCTCGTTACACAAGGAAATAATCAACTAACGTACATATAACTGATATCCAAAATTACTACTGACAGTCCTCATGTGCTTTAACATATTTAATTTAAGGGGAAAAAAATACTTTTGCACGCATAAAAATAAAGATGTTTTATAAAGAAACAAATCAATCTATTTTAATTTTTCACGGAATAAGCAAAAGGTAAATTTAATTAGCCAATCCAGTTTCCAGATTCAATCATCCAGTCTAAACTAATCAGTCTGTTTCTGAAATGCATGTCGTCATCCAAAAGTGTGTCAAGCTCACTGCATAAAGTATGTTCCCTGACGAACTTCTGAAATTCAGGGTTAAGATCGATCTGTATCGAAACAGGAAATTGACAAATAGGTAGCTGAATTTTGAGCTTGCAGGCACTAAACTGACCAAAGGTTTGGTGAGAAAGGGAGTTATGCGTTTAAAGTTATAGATTTGTGGTTTCAACTAATCTTTCTCTTTCTCTCGCACACACACACACATGAAAAAGAGGGGTGAACTAACTGGCGCGGAAAACACCAAGCTGAGGTTTCTTAATTAAGCACCTATGTTTTTTTCTTTGACGAGTCATGATTGAATTCAGCATGTGATTCCAAACGCGTTTTTCTACAGGATATTTTAAAAAGAACTACTCCTGAATCAGTACACATGTATTTCACTTTAAACTGTTTTTAAAGTATTAATAAGGTAAGAGAAGAATTAAACTGCTTTTTAATCAATATAGTTTATCTTGTAATTATTTTCTCTGAGAAACGATATGCAGTTATAAGGTATTTTCGCTCCCCTTTCCACATGCCCTTGTGGTGTAATTGGAAGCATACACGACGAGCATTCGAAATGTCCAGCGTTTGAGTCCCGGCAAGGGCATTGCGCATTTTTTACGTCTCCTGCTTCAAAAAACTTTATTGACACAATAAGTGGCACCGAACTAAAGGTGGTGGACGATAACTCCTCACGATCAAGATTTGGCGATTGGGTCCCCTGATCTCCAGTTGCCCTATAAAAGGGGCAGTATATAAAGTATTTTCTTCCGCTTTTCCGCATGCCATGGTAGTGTAATTGGAAGCATACTCGACGCATATTCGAGAGGACCAGGGTTCGAGTCCCGGTGAGGGCACTGCTCATTTTTCACGTCTTCAGCGTAAAAAAAAAAAAAAAAAAAAAAACCTGATGACTTTACACATTTATGAGATGTATAACAAGGTTGAAGCGTTTAACTTAATTAAATATATAATTCTAAAGAGACTATTCAAACTGGAATCACATACTCTGATCTCTCGTATGAAGTCTAGTTTGTCCACTTCATGACTTCCCCCCCCCCAGGAGTTGGAATAGTAAATACGCATTACCGTGTCAGTGTCGGCTCTGTCAATATTATGTTTCGAAATACCTACAATCATAATTTATAAAAACTGGGACTGAAACTTTTCACAAAAATAACAGTTTGGTCTTACATCTAAAACAAAGAACGATATTCTGTAATGCCAGCGACAACATAATATTATTGATTACAAAACTTGGAATAATTCGTATGCACCATAAAAATACTGATATCCAAGGACAATCATACTAACAAAAATAGTCTAATCGAAAACAGTGAATCTTGAAATAGAGTAAAATTTATGCTCGAGTACAGCAGTGTTATTCCCCACTGCAAGAGACAGCTGTTATCACAGCGTCTTCAAGTCTGAAGGTCATAATTCTGTTTTCGAACCTTGAACGGCTGTAACCACAGGGCCTAGTCACGTGTTTAGAGAACTTGCTCGTGTTTAGAGATTTTGATTAAAATTCATCTTGGGAATCAGAAGGTGACAAAATAAGATTCTAATGAATTATTATGAGCTGTTTTTATATTCGAATTTACAGCATTTCTCTAGCTAAATTCCGCTGATATTTTTTACGGCGACGGAATACTATTGTTTTAAAAAACAGATGCCAATTTAGACAATTGAAAAATTGTTTCAGATTATTTTTGAATTATTAAATAAAGTTTCTGATCTATCCATTTAAATCTATTAAAAATATAATTTTTCATATTAAAACTACTTTAATCTTTTAAAAACAAAAGTTGTTTGGAAAAAGTTGCGTTGTTTGTGCTTAAAAGTAGAAAATGTAGAGGATAAAAATGTTGCTGACTGGGTAATTTTTAATTTTTGGTTTTTACTCATATTAGCATTAAGAAAGGGAACAGCCACGAAAGCCCAATGCAGTCATTCCCTTTAAACCATCAGAATCAAGCCTGAGATACCAGTATTTCATCTCATCCATTTTGCCATTCGTCAACAAACTTTTAAATTATACGTGGACATTACGTAAATGACAACCGACAAGAAGCCGACAAGGAGAAAGAAAATTCTAGAGACTTCGTTAATGAATTGTAATACTTTTAGGTTATTAGTAGTTGGCGCTTATTGTAATCTATGATTTAAAACTTTGTATATAAAAAAAAGGCTTGAACTTTGTCAAAGATTTCGAAGTAAAATGAGCATTTTAGTTTAATATTTTGCAAAGACATAGATGACAGAAATTTATGCAATTTTACCTAGTCAGACTTTGCTTGCGTAATTTTAATTGTTGCCCATTGTTATCTGGGTTATTTGTAATTGAATTTTAACTTCTGTTATTTTCTTCGCTGCGTGATTTCAAAAGGTGGAAATCTTTAAACAAGCACTTGCAAGTATTTTACAAGCAATCCATGTTTTGATAATCTTCTAGAATTTATATTGGATTGGAGCCAGTCGCGCATAAACAACTGGTATTTTCCTTAAATTCAGCAGCCCCACAGGTGACCAAGCGGTAAAACCGCTGAACATTTGCAGTTCGATCTGGGCTCGATTCCATGCGCGCAGCCCGGCTGCATGAGCAGTTTCATGGTTTTCCTCATGTGTAACATGGATTCGTGTCTCTTTCCCCTAGAAAGTTTTCCACGAAGGCATCTCTTCCCTTTGGCAGATAGCTCAACTATGCTTTGCCATCATCAAATAAATTAAACCTTAAATTGAGACACTCGGCTACTGATAAGCCTTCACCATAAGCCACAACGACTGCAAGCTAATTCCTCTTCTATGCTTCAAAAATATTATATACATATATTATATATATATATTATATATAAAGTATCTAGCTATCCTATTAATTTTTAAGCACGTTTTGTAATTGAACTTTCTTGCTTTTAACTAAATTAGAAGCATTACGATATTCTTTTCAAAATTTATTTCATCACTTAATTCATATCCTATTGAGAAAATGATCGTATTTGAAAGTTCTTTTAAGGTATCTGCCTACGTTAAAAAAACGATTTCGGCGAAAAAATTCGATTTTTCTTTTATTGCCCAATTTGAAAGGTCAATTTTGTAGGATTCCGAAAATGGTTCATTTTTACGTTTGGGATAATTAGAAGAGAAGGTATAGCCAATTAACTGCACTGGAAGTGAAAGCAGAAAGACCGGAAGTGCCATTTAAAAGGCTCAACTTAAAGGTAAACAATGTTGTTATCCGTGTTTTTTTTTTAACTGTTTGTGTGTAAAATTGTGCTAAAACATTTCATTTTAAATCTGGGTACTTTTTTTTGTTTCTGGCAATAATTATTTGCCTTAAATCTTTGAACTGGGACTGGCAACATTGCGGTTTTTTTAACTGGGTTTGGCAACATTGCGATTAAGGTATAAAGACTATGTTGCTGGGTGCATATATAGCCGTTTTAATTTTTAATTAAGGGTATCTTGGATTACTTCCTGTGTTTGAACATTTAGGCATATCAATTGAACAAGAAATGATTAAAAATTACTTTGGAATTGATAACGAAAGAATAAAGAACTCGAAAATTCATTCGTCGCTCATTTCGAAAATAGCCAGAAAAAAATTAAAATCAAATAGGAAATCAAAATTACTTAAGTATAAAGATATGGAGGGTGTGATGTACAAATGTGGAGAATTTTAAGTGTGTAAATACAACAGAACAGTTTTTCTGTTAATGTGAAATCTTTAAATGCGTTTTCTGTAAAACTAATTTTTCTAGTGTTTTTACATACAAGAAATGTAATTACTCAAAATGTTCTAAAGATATCTCTATTAAATTTCACTAAAATGTTTTCTATATTATTTATTAGGTTTTAAGCTACAATCTAAGTAATATTTATTAATTTGATTGTTTTATGAGTATTTCTATATAAAACGATAAGAAATATTTTACAAAAAACTGTGTTTTTTCATGTAATTACACGTATTTTAGTAAATTTTAGAAATATCATATACATTTTAGTTCATAACACAGATAAGTGTTGTAGTAGTATACAGTATAAAAAAAATTGAAATATATGCTGTGAGAAAAAATATACGGCATTTAACGTAAGTGTTAAATCTCCTAAAAATTTGCATAAAATTGCATATATTTCAAAAATTTATAAAAATATTCCTAAAAATTTACCTATTTTCATGATTTGATATCATATTTTGACTAAATAAATATATATTTCATCAGAATTCTATGTTTTTAAAAAAAAGTGCTCCGAACGTAGGCAGATACCTTAACCATGTGAAGACCCTATATAATTTTTTATCATTTTAAGAATGCTGAAGCGCATTTCACCACTAGCAACAGTAACTGGCAACATTAAATATATTCTGAAAGTTTTTTTTTTAAATTCATATGTGACTTAATTATATTCATGAATTATTTTTAGAAGACCTAATCTTTCAGCTGCTTTATAGCCTCCAGAATTACTGAAATAATATATTTTTTTAATTAGATGTTTCTGTTCGAGTTTCTGCAGCATTTATAGCATTCGGATATTTTAGTGTTAACGGCTGCCTTTAAATTACCTAAACCCAATGGCCTTTGGCTTTAACTTTCCACCAATTAAAAATCAAAAATCGGAAGATAATTCATTTAATTTTTCGTTTTTTGATATATATTGTGGAATTAAAACATCTAACAGTTCTTTAATTTCTACTATGAAAAAATAGTTTTCTGAAAAATTAGTTTTATTATCAATTGATACTTGAGAATATGAGTTATCAACCTGTCTTTTCCGTTTATATTTAAATTATCTTGATATATTCGTCTTTAAAGCTAATTTTTTATATTTTTCAAATATAGTATATTGAGAAAAATTTTCTCTCATCAGGTGTAAAGGAAAACATAATTCCTCTGTTAAGCAGCTGGATTTATATGCAATTGCAGCTTTGGAATGCAAGGCTTTATCTATTTTTTTTCTTTTCCTTGCAGCTTTGGATTGCAAGGCTTTATCTATTTATTTCTCATTTCCTTGCAGCATTAAATTTCACACAGACAATAGACATAAAACTTGAAATTGATTTGCTTCGAAATGCTGTTATTTTTCCCTCTTCAATGAATTGTCTCTTGATGCCATACATTTTAATAGCCGATGTATGTCATATATTTATAGATATAATTCTTTGACAGCATTTGTTCTTGATGCCAGTGTATACCCATGTGATCTTTTAATGTTACTTTTAAGCTAGATATAAGGGCATCCCTTCCACTCGTTAGATATAAATAAAACTATATTCTCTGCACAGCTTTAAAAAATATTAACATGCTTAAATTTTCAGAAGCAGCATTTTTGCATGTAAAATTTAAACTAGAGCTGAGAACATATTTAACTCGATAATTTCTTTGTCAGATAATGGCTTGCATGCCTTTGTACAGTTTAATCGTATCATATCCTTGAACATTTTGAAAGTCGATATCATCTTTTTGTAACTTAGAACAACTTCTTTTACTAAAATACTACTATTTCTGTCTATTGTGATTTTCATAAAATTCCATTCTAGAGACATTATGTATTTTTCGAAGCAGGCAAGATGAAAAATGAGCAACGCCTTCGCCGGGAATTGAACCATGGACCTCTGGAATACGCGCCCAGCGTACAAACCACCACACCACGAAGGCATGCCAAGAAGGCGGGAGAAATACCTTATATACTACCCCTTTCAAAGGGTAAATGGGGTTTTTAGGACACCGAATCGCCAAACCCTGGGTGTGGAGAATCATCATCCACCACCCTTTTAGTTCGGGCGTCAGTGTAGAGACATTAGGTTGTTTGGAAGCAGGAGTGATGAAAAATGAGCAACGCCTTCGCCAGGAATCGAACCACGGACCTCTGGAATACGCGCTCAGCGTGCAGACCCCACACCGCGAAGGCATGCCAAGAAGGCGGGAGAAATACCTTTTACAAAAACAGAAACCTTTTTTAATATATTTTTATGCTGGTTACCTTAGAATTCACGGAAACTAAACTTTCTAAAAGATATTTTTCGATATCGGTATCAGTTATATTAGTATTAGCCGCTACTTTTCGCCTTCGATTTCCCATAAAAAATTCGGCATTGTAAACCTACTTTTTTACATTTTCGTCTTGATTTCGCTGTAGAATAACTAACATGTAATATGTATTTTGTGCATGTATTTGTTTGGCATTTAGTGCATGAAAAGTGAATGTATTTGTGGTTTTCAGTTAATTATCTATTTTTTGGGTCACGTAAATAATTATGCATATATATTCCATAATAGTTGAATAGCCTGCAGTCGAAGATTTCAAAGAGTTAAATCGTTAGAAATAAAAATTTATCTATTTTATTTATAAGGTATTTATTTCTTTTATGTAACTACTTATTTGGTGTTAAGTATCTTTACTGTCACTCTTCCTTTCCGTTTTCCTGATAGAATGCAAATTTTAGTTCGCGAGTAGTCAAACAAGGTAGACAGAAATAGTATTTAAAGGGAGGTTTTAGGTTGTTTAGACAGAGCGTGTTCCGCCTGCTGAAGGCCACGTTACTAGTTCAAATTCTACGATAGCTGTCTGCCTTAGGCGCTACGTTATCCTTACCAATAATGCTTGTCACGCCAGTATAGGTTTGAGCCAACTGGCTTAAAACGTTCGTTAAACATATCTGCGTAGCCCTTGCTAACTTACGACTTAACTTAGTTTAATATGAATTCCTTACTTTTTGAGTTACGCCATAAATGCTGGCTGGTCTTTTAAGCACAAGAAGTGTCTTTTGTTAACTATTTGAGTTCTTAATAAAAGAGTTTTTTACATCCTTCTTACGTTCGCTGTTTCATAATCACATAGCGATAATTCGCTTTAGTCTTCCAGACTCTCGACTTAGTGTATGCTTCCCAAAAAGGTGAGACTCCACATATTTATTTATTTTATTAAACAAAGAAAAAAATCAAAAATCCTTCTTAATTTTAAAGCGAAGCCCTGCAGAGCGTTGATCAAAACCCGGATTTAACAGGTTACTTTGGAGATAATTCACTTTTGAACACATTAAACTGCAAAATATAACAAATGTTGAGTGATAGGGTTTCAGAATTAAAAGAATGTGATCATTGAATCTCGCTGTTGTTTGTCTAGAAACTTCATCAGCCAGTTTGTATCAGGCGGGTGTCTAAGTGTGCTTGCGATTTGTCTCATGCTATGTTATTTTGATTTCATGGTTCTCTTTCTATATATACATATTTGCGCCCTTCTAATTATAAAAATACATAAAATGTTACTTTTGAATAAAAATTCAATGCAAACAAAGTCAGACTTATTTATTTGTCTGCAAATTCAACCACTTCTTCGGATATACCTTTTCTGAAAACTTTTCATCAAATGGTCTAAACCTCTAAACCCTTTCGACATTCTTTATGATCATGTTTTCCGAGACTTCAAATCAAATAAAAATTTTAACATTTGGAAATTAAATGGAAATCAAAATTTAATATTTAATTTTCCCACAAAATCTTCGATTTACAAAAATGAAGAACATATATACTGCTGTGTAAATTATAACACTATGATGTCTTTCATGTCCGTCTTGAAAAGCATAATATTTTCTGAATACATTTTGCATCTAGAAATTATTTCCAGTGATACCATTAGTTTTCATGCTTCTAAAGGTACATTCTTTGATTTGTACAATAATTACAAGTACAATAGATACATTCTTAGGATGCGTTTCTACAAAACGAAGCGCTGAAGGAAACGTCGTTGAACGAGGTTATTTTAAAAGAGTAAATAGGAATAGAAAAATATGCAATACTTTATTTAGCAAGGTTTACTTTATTTCAACTTCAATTTCCTCTTCAAATTTAAAAGAGATTTAAAAACTTTATTTATTATTAAAAAGTTCAGAATGTTAGAATTGAGCTTGGACCGGGGAGTGAGGTCTTTCTGAGGATCGTTATGATTACTTTTCATGCGAATTCGTTAAGTAAAAATTAAATAAATATAAATTTTAATAATCAGCCTGTTTACTGTTTTCATCGTTTAATTGTTCTTTAACTAAATTTAGCAAATAATCTAAGTTATTAAGTTCCTTAATTAAGTAACTTTAGTAGCTAAAGCTGAAATAAATGCATTACTTAGCGAATGCATACCATTTGCACATTTCCTCATTCATTTCTGCATTAAGGTTAAGTTTCTCCTAAGTGTAGTAATGTGATCTATCGAGCCGAAAATATCTTCCAATTTAATACTTATAAAACATGCCATCCAACAAAATCAGTCAAAGTTCACACTATTCAGCATTATATACTGATAATTAAAATCGAAAGATTTGAGTATTTAAAAGTTTTAGCAAAATTTGTTAATTGTGACAGCAAGAACATCTTACAGATACGGTGGAACACGTTGTTTTAAACCAATTTTTTGAAAATTTTAAAGACAAGTTATAAATATCTGTATATTTCTAACAGTTAACGTTTTTTTCTCGTGTCAATCCGCAAAAACTTTTGATTCGATCTGAATTCGACTAATTAAATATTCAGATCGTGCCTTAGTATGAATGCGCAGTTTCTCCTACTTCAGTGTTTAGTACATGCTCAGTCTTATTTAGTCTTATTATACTTTGTCTTATTTTCTTACTTTAGGCAGTAATGAAAATAAATACAGCTAACGAAAAGGCTGTTACTTAAAAAAATCTGAATTTACTAGAAGAAACAGAAGAAAATTTCATCAAGTTCAATGTAAAATATATTACTTATTCATTGCTACTGACATTTTGAGGCTTGTTCATAAATTGTTATTTATGTTATGTTAATATTATTTGTTATTTTTGAAAGCACATAATTCTGCCATGCACTGCGTGAAGCAGAATAATGTAGCTCAGTGTCATATGTCAGCAATGAACAATTAAAAAGCTGAAAAATCGAGAAATTTTGGAATAAAAATGGATAATTAATCGTTGAATCTGCGGTTACTACAGGTTATCAATGATCTGAACGAGCAACTAACATTTTCTAAATTAGAACAGGAAATGTTTATTAGAAAGAATAAAAAGTATTCAGTTGATGTCAGTTATCAGGCACTTTTGTTTCTAAAGACCAATGACCTGAATTTTAACCCTTGAAATGACGGACTCGCCCTTCACTTCGCGTGCTCAAGTGAAGACTGATGTTTTCTTAGTTTTAATTAGCATATATTTCAACAATGTTCATGAAAGACTGAAAAATGAGTGGATTTTGTTTTTATTTCATACTAAGCAATTTTCTTTATTTCGTTCGGTCGTTCACCTCGGTTACTTTAATTATACGTTCCTATAATGCAATGAATATCGCGGTAATATGAAAATTGCTAATAATTTATTCGAATGAAATTGTAAATGAAAAGTGTAGAACACTTTTCATTTACAAAGTTTCGAAAGAAAGCTGAAAAGTAATTCGAAAGAAGCTGAAAGTGACTTGTGTAAAGTACTTAAATGTACTTTACACAAGTAAGTACATTTAAGACATTTTGTGTGCTATAATGTCCAAGTAAATTTTAAGAAATTAAATTAAGTTTTGGCGCCATGGTCCCCCATTGAAAATTCAAAATTCGAATGTCACCTGAAGGTACATTAATACTTTTTCTCCTTCTAAGATGAACACAATGCATAAATTCTCATGTACTTTTATTTAAAACTAACAATAAATGTCATGTTAGCCTTCTCTAATAACCGTTTATATTTATTCATATTTTAGGAGACTTACAACTTAATTTGAACAGTTTAATTTTATAAGAGGATAAAATTAAAGATTTGATGTCTCGACGATGTTGTTGCCTTCTAAATAGTGACTCTCCTAAAACGAAACCAGTTTTGCAACATCTTACTTTGAACATTTCTACAAATCATTTTTCTATACCGGCTCACGTACATTATTGAAAAACCTCTAGACTTCTTCGTGGCTGAGGAACTGTTCAAGTTACGGAACGTTGATAATTTCGTCTAGGGAACAAAAAGGGCTGATTGCGTTGCCATTTTTCCCGTTCGTTAACTGAATTTAAGCCAGTTACCCTCAGAAAATTATACATAAAGGTATCATTTTCCAGGCACACAGAACTCGTATGCTTTGTCATAAATAAATAATTACACTGGAATTTAACTTAAATTTTCGATTATTAAACGAAATTGACAGGGTGATTGTTACAAGCTCTTTTTTACAAATTCAAATGTATTTATAATTATTTATATTTATTTTAAAATTATTTATATTTATTTTAAAATTATTTATATTTATTTTAAAATTATTTATATTTATTTTAAAATTATTTATATTTATTTTAAAATTATTTATATTTATTTTAAAATTATTTATATTTATTATCAAATTATTTATATCTGTTATTATTTATATTCTTTTCAAATATATTTATAAACATAACTCCCACTATGTGAAAAATCGCGTGAGCGAAAGTAGAAAGGTTATAAGGTATTTCTCCCCCCTTCCTAGCGTGCCTTCGTGGTGTAGTGGTTCTGCACGCTAGGCCGGTATTCCAGAGGTCCGTAGTTCGATTCCTGGCGAAGGCGTTGTTAATTTTTCATCTCTTCGGCTTTTCCAAAAATACTTAATGTCTCTGCAGTGGCGCCCGAACTAAAAAGGGTGTTGGATGATGATTCTCGTCACCTAGGATTTGGCGATTGAGTCACCTAAAAACCCCAGTCACCCTTTAAAAGGGGGAGTATATAAGGTATTTCTCCCGCCTTCCTAGTGTGCTTTCGTGTTGTAGTGGTTCTGCACGCTGTGCCGGTATTCCAGAGGTCCGTGGTTCGATTTCGGGAGAAGGCGTTGTTAATTTTTCATCTCTTCGGCTTTTCCAAAAATACTTAATGTCTCTGCAGTGGCGCCCGAACTAAAAAGGGTGTTGGATGATGATTCTCGTCACCTAGGATTTGGCGATTGAGTCACCTAAAAACCCCAGTCACCCTTTAAAAGGGGGAGTATATAAGGTATTTCTCCCGCCTTCCTAGTGTGCTTTCGTGTTGTAGTGGTTCTGCACGCTGTGCCGGTATTCCAGAGGTCCGTGGTTCGATTTCGGGAGAAGGCGTTGTTAATTTTTCATCTCTTCGGCTTTTCCAAAAATACCTAATGTCTCTACAAGGTAAATATTCAGAAACGCAAATTCTTATTACAAAAAACACGTGACTGAAAAACACTGATTTCACTTTTATAATTTCCTTTCACAAAAATTAATAAGTGTCAACATAAGTTATATGTTTTACAAAATCACTGTTAAACAATGTTAGAGTTCAGTTCATTTTTATTAATGTGAAACAATATTATGATAGGTATTTGATAGTTTTTACCTGTTTGCCATTACTTTTATTTGGAATTACATTTATTTGCTAGCAATATGAATTACGCAAAGGGATTTTGATATTTTCGATCGCCTTTGTAAATAACTGACTTTCAATGAGAAAGAAGCTAGTGATATTTTGGTTTGAAGAAGAGAACTTTGACTAGGCTGCAATCGAATCCCAGCGACATTTTTGGTTAAAGAGGAGGAATTTTACTGTTTGCAGCCGAATTGCTTCACCATTTTCTTTACCGTAGCCAGGCACGAAAGCTTTCCATGCCTTTAAATAATTGCAATCACTGTTTACAATTCTAAGAATATGAGAAGGAGACTAATAATTATAACTAAAGACACAAACTAAAATATAGCACTAAAAGTAATAAAACTATTAATGAGGCAATAAATATATTAATGGGTTAAAAGCAATAAAAATATTTAGTTTTGATTTAATTAGATTTCTTGCATGAAACTATATTCCATTCATTTAAATTATTATTAAAAAATTACATAGATATTGATAAAAATTTATAGTGATTTCATAATATTGTACTGTTTGTCTTGGTTTTTGAGATCATACTTATTTTCTGATAATATCGAAACCCTGAAGAACTAGTTGATAGATAATTTTGAATGAGAATATGTTTGGACACGAAATTTATTTAATTTCTTTATTTAATATTTAATTACTGTCGAAAACTTTGATTTAATGCAGTTGGGCAGACCTTCTTTATTTTTCATCAAGCAAGAGGAATTCACGAAAAGTTTCATTTGATTATTCAACTCTTTTGCTCATTTGAGCATAACTTTAATCTTTCTGAATCTTATTTGGATAATTTATGGAGGAAAATTCTCATGAATGTTTTTATAAGTAAAGCATGTACATAACCAGTTCTATGCTTTGTAGGTCCAGGCTATTCCACCAATGGCCATTTAAAATCCTCTTCAAGTTGATATTATGCGTACATTTTCAGATTTTTTTGTTATTGGCGCACGGCACGAGAGCATCTATATGTAGCTCAGCTCAAGACGAAAATACAAAACGAATATGTGAACTCATAGACACTGCAATTAAAAACACTCATAGGACGTTATCTGCTAATAAAATCGTTACTTGTTTAAGAAAGTGTGAAATTTATTGACAAGTCTCTGCTGTATGTGGTTTCTAAGTAAGATCAGAATTACAGACTATTCTAAGAATTTCAAGTATGCAATGTAAAAGAATGCTATGAAGATTAGTTCCGATTTGGTTTCAGCGCAAGTATAGTGAATGGCTTCTTTATTTAGTATGATCGACATACAAAAGCCTTTAATTTTTTGGCATAGACAGGCTACATTTTTTAATATACACACTTTTTTTAATACATTTCAGATGCATAACTTTCAGAATTCTTGATTTTAATTTTTTTCATTCATTTATAATTTTTTAAAATTTTTCATTTCATTCAGATCACGCTCTGAACATGCATCGAGCAATCTAATAGATCAAGTTGTCAGCCGTCGAGACGTATGATCTTGTTCGTCTTTTAAATGTTTAATATACGATGCAAAGCTTAAGCTACAAATAACCAAAAATGATATGTATTAATTCCAGTTGGAAGTACTGCACTATAATTTGGAACAGATGAAACATAGACAACTACTCACAAAACATCTCAAAAGTAATGAACCTACCGATTGTCTTTAAAACTGCAGCTGTCAAAAATACAGCGATAGAAACCTACCACTGGACTAGTAGCATCCCCTGAATATTGGTAATACAAAAAGTAGCTTTCAAATTCAAGAAACATCTGTTTCAGTTATAAGGTACTTCCTCCCTCCTTTCCACATGTCTCCGTGGTGTACCTCGAAGCACGTTCGACACGCATTCGGAAGGTCCAGAGTTCGAATCCCTGCGAGGGCACTGAACAGTTTTCATGGCTCCTGCATCTAAAACCTTAAAGACTCTACACAGTTGTCTGGTGTTCTCTGTAGAGAGAAACTCTGCCTTCAGGTATCTCCCTAAAGTACCCCACACATGTTCAATGAGATTTAAATCAAGGGATTTAAATCACCTGGCCAATCCATTCTGTGAATATCTTCTCGTTGGAGAAACTCCAATAGCACGAGTTCGGTGTGGCCGTGCATTGTCCTCCATAAAAACAAAGTCTTGCATCACCTTCCTTGTGAGTTGGCTTTTCATTGTACTGTTGGAAAAAAGCCCTTTTTAACAATTTCATCGTTGTATGTTGAAAAAATGAATATGTATCTTAAGATTCTTACACTAGTGTATATGCTTTCAACTATTAGAACCTCCTCGTAGGAAATTTCAACTTTCTCATTGTTCTTATCAGAGAAATTAATTTAACCTTTAGTGTAAATTTTAATTCAAGTTGATGAGTATTATGAAGCGTGAAAGAACCTGAAGTAAAATATTTAGCCTCAACCATTCCAAATTTAAACCACAGAGAGGGAACCGTAAAATGAATGGATGCCCACATTAGAAATTATTTTGGAGCATATGGAGCTATAAAGCCACCTCTTGCCAGCATGTTAATCATCTGTCAGTATCACTCCTACTATCCCAGTCGCATGTATATTGAATCCTTTGGAATATTACATCTTCAAAAGGAACAAAAAAATAATCTCAAAATGTAAATCTACCCATGGGTTCTCATTGTACCAAATAAAACATACTTATTATTCAAAAAAGGGATGATACACAATTTCCAAATAATTCAGGAATATGCAAATTGAGATGTAGTATGTTTACTGGTTTTGTATTCTTTTTGAGATAGATACCTTTTTTTTCCCAATTATTTGCATATTTTTATGACATCTATTAGATTAAAATATCTTTTATTTATTATGAATGGATAATAAATGGTCCACTTTAGTTACCCTTCTCATCTAATATTCACAGATTTATTATAGCGTACCATGCATATTTTTATTCAATAGTTTTCGTATTCAAAATATAGTAAAATTTGTTGTGAATACCACCTCTCCAAGGAAATCAGTTCTAAAGAGAACCGATGTTTCTGAGAACATAAATAAACATTGGTACTGAACATTGCCTTTATAAGACGATCAACTCCATTAATTACAAATCATCTGGAACTTCACGTGGTTAGAGAGGATTATAATTTTTCTTCAAACCTAGTCCCCCTTTGGTTAAAAACGCAACACTCCACTGCTACTGACTACAGTTTTTTTAAGAGGTTGTGATCATCCCGCATGCTGACACAAGCTTTGCAAAAATTTTTCATACTGCCTAAGAAAATTTCAATAAATTCTCAGGTCAGTATGTTGCATTGTTATAGAACAGCAATCTTTAGCTCTGGTAATGTTTATTTGGGCGGTATTACAGCACCCACGTGTCGCTTAAATTCATTCCAGAAATGCTTGATTTTATTCAGATCTGAAGAATTTGCTGGCTATTACAAGACCGCAATGCCTTTGCTTTCTTGCACGAAGACAAAAGTCTGAATTCGGAAACTGCCGTGCAGTAATAGAAATAAAGTGCGTTTTGTGCCCTCGAGTAAACAAACATGAAATGTGAAGATCTTGTCATAAAAGCGGGCAAGGCAAGTGACCGCTTTCATGACATCTATCACCTTGAAAAGCTTAAAAGTATATAGAGAAAACTTTAAAGGTTGCAGTTTATGTTAATTCGCTTAAATGTAACTTTCGCCCTCCGTATGTATTCCTCTTTCTGATGTGTGGTAGTGGTGGGCTTTCAGATAATGTATACTATATTCTTATCTAATATACATATTCAAAGAACAGCTTTGCAAGATGGAACATGATACCTTAGTGAAGAGAAAGGTTGATCATTATTTCCTCATCCACTAGAGATGTTATAAGGTATTTCTCCCGCTTTCCAAGCGTCCTTCGTGGTGTAGTGGTTCTGCACGCTGGGCCGGTATTCCAGAGGTCCGTGGTTCGATTCCCGGCGAAGGCGTCGTTAATTTTTCATCTTGGCTGCTTCCAAAAAATATACCTAATGTCTCTACAATGTTAAGGAGACCCCCCCTATCGTTCACTATTTTTCGTAGATGTAACGGAATGAGCTGTGCGACTGTAATATGAAGCTTGCTTTCTGTTAAAGCTGTCTTGTTAATACCTAGCAGCTACATTATTTCTGTAACAGCTGTACATTAGTTGTTTACATCCAGTCGAAGAGATGTCATGCTTGAATTGCGCTGACCGGTTAAAGACAGATAATTGACAAGTGTGCGATTGCTGTTAACCTGCGACTGGTACTGATATCAGGTACTGGACGTCAACTAACAGCTGCCGAAATTTATGATCGTCCTTGTAGTCTCTGTACGAATACTCAGGGCTCAGGGCATACTGAGCTAGCTACATTTCCACTTCAGACTGTCTCTTCCATTTCAAATCTTCTAATTGCATTTTGAAGAACATCATTGCTTAAGAGCTGTTTTTTTTATCATGTCTTGCACATGCCTAATCTTTACACGACCCGCGTCCTGATTTTGTACGGACAGTAACGCTTTTTCCCAATGTCATTGAATCTGGCCATTTAACTGTTTAAATTTGAACGTGCGACCACGAACAGCGTGCACCACGAAGACCACCACTACACCACGAAGGCACGCTAAGAAAGTGGGAGAAATACCTTATAACGTCTTCAACTAGTTTCTAACGACCACCCTGAAATTCTCGGAAAAGTTATTTTCTAATGACTCCTTAGTAATTCTCGGGAACGCTGAACGTGATCCGTCATCACGAAGCATTCTCGACTCTGTCCTGGTCCGAAGGAGAAACGCTTTTTATATCCTGAGAAGACATGGAACAGGTGAATCCTTCGTTCAAAATTCCCCCGCATCTGTTTACAGGTGTATTGTTGTGTATCGACTGCCTGTCACAGAGATTCCGGATCACGTCCCAAGAAGGAGCCTGAGAAATCCCAAAGAAATTTTCTCAGGACTCTCTGAATTTTCTCAGTGTCTCTCTGAAAATTTTGGACAAATGAGGATTCAGAAAGTCTTCCCGAAGAGCCCAAAAATTCTAGGATAAAAACAGGGAACGCAACTCCAGAGAGGAGTTAGTCAGTTTAGTGAAAAAGACAGAAACCTTCTCGTTTGTATTTTCAGCTGTTCCAAAACCAATTTTTTTCTGTTCGCTCTGTCAAGAGCGTTCTTATCTCTCTCCGGAGAGATCCAGTAACCAGTAAGAGAATTTTGCCCTGCCTAATGTGACAGCAGCTTCCTCGGAACGGTCATCTAGGACTAGGCAATGCAACAAAGCTGTTTGCCTTGCTGAAAAACTTCACCCTGCTATAGCGTTGCCACCTCTTGTCTGTCAAAATCCGGGAGAGGAAAAAAAGTTTCCGGGAGAAGAAAAAAAGTTTTTTTCAGTCGCAACTGAAAAAATCTCCTCCTTAATCTCATTTAAAAGTATTTTTTGAACTGCAGGAGCAAATACTCTCGCAAATACTTGTACATTTTGTTCTACTATAAGAAATCTTTTTTGCCAAAGAAGAATCTGGAAATAGAGTGCTGTAACAATTTGCTTGTGCAATCCTGGCTATTAAAACTATGATGGTGCTTTTGAATCCTATGATAGACTGAAGTAATTTCAATTGCTGATATAATTGTCCTGTTCTTCTGAAGATTTCTTCAGAAAAAAGTTCGAAACCGATTGCGACGAAGCTCTATTCAGTATTAACAATTGGCGTTCCTTGCTTTGGGAATGTACAGTTAAACCTCTAACATCCTCGTACTTAATATTAACCTTTTTCCGACATATTTTACATTCTTCTTTAAAGTTGGACCCACCAGCGGCGAGCGGTTAAGACGCTGAACACTTGTAGTTCGGTCCGAGGCTCGAATCCCGCGAACTGTCTGGCTGCATGGACGTTTTCGTGGTTTACCCCATGTGTAACGTGTATACAAGCCAGTTTCCCTTAGAAAGTCCTCCATAAAGGCATCCCTCCCTTCAGGCAGATAGCCCTCCTGTGCTTTGCCATAATTGAATAAATCAATACAATTCGTTAAAGTTGTATCTTTTCATAAGCCAATCAAATTGAGTTAACCACTTATCTTGAAACGACGTCGAATATTTTGTCTTTTTCTGTGGTACTTGTTCACTTGCAAAATCAGAATCGTATTTTTTTTCACTAGACATTATTATGAAAGCATTTAAATAATTTCAAAATACGCACTAGTTTGTGGACAGCTGCAGACTAAATGAAAGTATGTACTAAAAATGAGAGGGTGAGGGGAAATGAGGGCGCGTGCGCGCGACACGCCGGCATGAAACTACTACTCATCCCGTAAGGCGCTTACTCACCCCTCACCGTAGATCGCTGCTGCAAAGAACATGTATTCACATGACATTCTTTGGCTGCTGTGGGCGATTGTGTGATTTTTGATGCTCTCAACCATTTCGTCCATGCGCATTGTATCGTCATTTTCGAGAAACGTGATTTTCCGGGAGAGTAATATTTATTTTAAATTCCTTCTGGGAGCCGGGAGATTTTAATTTTCAGGGCTCAATTCCGGGAGAGGTGGGAACCCTACCCTGCACTGAGAAACCCTCTGAGAACTTTAACGTCCGACTAATGGACAGGAACTTTGGCAGACTTTTGTCCTGCTTTTTTGTTTGTTTTATCCAGTTCCTTTTTTGTCTTTCTTGGATGAAAATCAACGAACACTATATTGTAAATTATTTGCATATAGCCTAGAATTTTAAATAAGTTAAACACGCTACCTCCTTGCTTTGTCTCAGCTCGCTGCAGGAAACTTCAATGTGCCCGGGGAGAATGAATTAAAATTCTGTTAATTTTGTCTTTATTAATTAAATTTATTTTAGCGTTATTTAAAACTGTATTGAATAAAACAGAGATTTGCAGTAAAAACTTAAAACATATTTGCAAAGTGGGATTTCTATTATGAATTGTTTACACTGACAGAAATACAGTGGGAAGTATAGCTGTCATTATGAATATCACCTGAAAGAAAAACAAGAGGACATTAACATTTTCAAGTATATTTACATATTATAAGCTTAAAAAATTTACACTTATGATAAAGAATTAAACAAGAAGTTAATATTTTATTCCTATTCTTAGACACAGAAGAAGGTAACTACTATTGTAAAAATAGGCGTTTTTTATAAATTTATCTCTTAGAATATTGGTATCATTTACAATCTTAGCTGGCTAGTCCATTGTAAGCACGTGGGAAATAAAAAGGAAATATTTTTGTATCAAAAATGCAATTTGATCAATGATGTTTTTTAGTTTGGTAAATAGTTCCTTGACTTTCTGTCTTATCATGTCACCTTTTCGCTTCACAAGCGTATGTATAAATAAAGAACTTAATAAAAAGAGTTAAGAAGATTTTAATGCGATTAGATTCGACTAAAGTACTTTAGCAATCTTCTGTTTGCTATCTGACGCGTGACTTGAGAGAGTTTCGTCTTCAGCTGCTATGAAAAATTAGTAACCAATGCGAAAGAAAGTACTATATGAAGGAGTTAATTTCAACACTTTATATAGATGTTAAGTAAGATTGTCACTAGATTAACTACTGTTCCTCCAGATGTTAAGTTACTGGTTATTATTGTTTGAATGTGAATTCTCAGAATTGGTCAATTTTTCTGATTTGGTTGCGAAATGCGGTAACTTATCATTAGTTTATTTTGTAAACCCAAGTGAGATCTAAACTACATACAAGTTGTTCTACTTTTGAAAATCTGTGAGTTTAATTAAATTGTTTGGTGTCAGAAACTAATTATTCGTTAAGGCAACTATAAAGTAAAGAGTTTGGAAAGAAAATATTTAGCTCTTTAGGTACTTAATTTAGATTTGGACATTGAAAGTATTTTATGCAATTAATTTATATACATGCATTTTTAGTACAACTGGTTTTTATGCTTTTGCATGTTTAACAACTTAGTATTTGTACAAAAGTTGAAAGAAAATTTCATTGCAACACATAAAAAAACTGAAGTGATTAGCTTAAGCATTCAGTATAGCATATTTAAAGTATATTTAAAGTCACCTGGATTATAGCTAAAAAAAATTTACAATTATTCCGTGGGGTTTAAATCTTAAGAAGTCATACATTTTTACAGCACTGTTTCATTTTCATACATTTCGTACAATTTTTAAAGCTATATATCAGCTTTTTCCCGGCCTAATTCCTATGCAATTTAAATAATGCAATAACTACATTTTTGCAAGTGTTAAAACCACTTAACACAGCCATTGAAATATTGTTCGATCACTGGCGAACGTGCCTGTGGCTAGCTCGAATTACTGTATTATTGAGCTGTCATAGAAACTGAATGAATGAACCCATCCCACACATAAATTAGAGACTGTAATTTTCCTGCGAAACCGTGAGGACGTATCGACAAAAAACTCATGCTTCTTCGCGATAAGTGAAAAGATACCAATAATTCGTCGTTTATTTACCGCGTCTGGTCGATAGCAGCTCATAATCGAATTTCTTGTATTTTGCTTAAATTGTTATTTATTTATTCTTGCTTGCTGACAACCTTTAAAAGCACGGCGCCAGGGATATCTATACTGATCGAATTTACAGCAAAACATGGTGACAGCTGAAACACGAGAGAATGAAAGCTTCAAACTGCGATTTCATGCATTTTGAAATATTCTGATTAATTTGAAGTTATACCTGAAAACTAAATGCTTCTTTTTTAATTTCTATGCTTTAAAATATATACATATTACTAACTTTGTTGAACGAATGTTTTCTTGTTAAGTGAGGATTATAATATTTCCAAAAATTAACCTCTTCCTTAACAAGTGAAAAACCTATACATTAGTTACGTGAATCGCAACAGACCTCTATTTAATTTACATGCAGAGACAGACTGAATGTAAAAGATGACTACGGAATATCTAATGTAATTCTTTAATACCTTAAAAACGAATAGAAACACTACTGAAAATGTAATAAAACCGAAATTAAAAATTAATTAATTAATTAAAAACATTTTTAAAATTAATAAATCTAATAAAACGGAATTATAGCGTGAAGATAAACATTACATAATTGCTAAAGAATAAACATTTTAATAGGCTGGTTATGTGTAAAACATAATCTTGTACATTAGGAAAAACACTTGCATTCTTTAATTTCAGTGTTTGTTGCGAATGAAACGATGTATAGCATATCACAGCAATTGCTTTCAATTTTGTTACGGTATTGGTTACGTCTCTTTGATTTACATTGTATAAATGTTAAGGCAAACATTTCCAATAATGCTTTGAATAGCTGTGCTCCATTGTTCGACTTTTATTGAAAGCATAAACCGATGCAAGTGTAATAGCATCAATCTGACATAGTTGATTCCAAAAAATTACTTTTGCTTTTTATCTAATACTGAATAGGGAACATAACTGCTTAAATTGCAAATAAATTTTATTCTTCATGTCCTGATACACGAGATTTATCCGTTATTGTTTAAGCCATTAATGCATGGCGCTGTCCTCTGGCCGCAATTATAATACAGCTGTCATGGATAATTAAATTGCTTAAATTCTGTTTTATTATGTATGCTCTAACTGAAAGATTACAGATATGTGCAGCTTTATTAGGTCTCTTCAAGGAAGCCTAATTGAATGTTTCAGATTATTTGAATCTATCCACTCTAATCGAAATGCCATACTGTTTAATGCATTTATTAATGTATTTTCCTTCAAGAGTTTCTTCTTCCGAACATGTTTCCAGGAAATTTTACTTTGGCAACGGAGAAATTCAAAAGGATATTAATTATCCATACCACAGAACTGAAAGTGATTTCTAAAATGGCAAGTCCCACTTTTAAAATCTAAAAATGCTGAGATTTTGAAACATTTTCACTAATGTCTTGATTTAAACAGATTTTTATTATTTCCTAAGTTACTTTATTTACTTTTTTGTTTTATTTTTATCAGGGTAATTACGTATAACCACTGGCTACAACAGAATGTTTTAACGTGGTCTGTTTCGAATGTGTTTTTATTATTTTGCTGTAATTTCAATAGTTAAAACTAAATTTTGTTTACTCGCATAAATGGGTGAGACATTTCTAAGGATTAAACAAATTTTAAAATTATATGCTTTCATTTAATTTCATGTTAATAGAAGTATGGGTTATTTTCCGTATTGCTCTTGTAACAAAATATACTATTGATATTTCTTTATCGCAAAAATTTTTATCTCAAGGTCTTCTTTAAGTTAATATATTTTTCCACTTTTATTCAAAATATGTAGATGCCACAATTTCAGATAGACGAGTGTTTATTTTCTTTTATTAACTTTCTCTGAATAGGAAATACTTATTTTAAAAGATAACGCATTCACTTGAATTTAATTTACAATCCTGTAATGAATTTTTTCCGCCTTTGAAGGCTCGTCCCCCTATAAACTGCACAAGCTGAAAATATTTTCCTTTTTTTATTTAAAAAAATGAAAATATGACATTTTGATTCGAAATATAAATACTTTAACGTTTTCAGAAAAATAGAAAAGTCAAAATTTCAACCCTAGGATGCTGGAGCTTCCCATCCCCCCCTGAAATAAGTTACCGGACATTCATACATTATTCAAAGTTTTCTTTTTTTACCTATGTAATTTTTTTCTTTTCTTCTTCTAAAAAGTGATTATTACAGTCGCATTATTATTTCAGAGCTTTGTAAATCGAAAGACCTTTTTTGCCGAATTTAGTGGTGGTAATAAAAACTCTAACACCTTTAACTATCTCTCAGGGTCTATTAGTGAGATGTAAAGGTTTCATAATTATATTCTCGTGTATTTCTGGCCATATCAGATGAGGCGAAACAGTATTTCTTTCCAAAATTTGTTCAAGCATATATATCTCAGATTTCAGACTTAGATATTAATCCAACTTATTGTAATATTATAATTATTCTTGATTTAAATGTAACTGCTGCAGATAATACAAATGGAAGTTTTATTAATCACTGACATTTCTGAGAAAGAATTTTTTATTCTTTAACTTGCACAAGATTTTGTTTGCACAGCGTTTTATTTAGTATTTTAAAGGAGAAAACGCGAACGGTGCTTATGAAAGTGTAAACTCATATGTACTGTTAAGAACCACTAAATATGGGGATTTAAATTTTAATTTCTGCGCTGCATGTGAGAATAATGTTTTGGGCACCAAAATTTGTACGTAGACTGTTCTTTGTGATCTGACTGCTTTTATGGTAACAGCTGATATTATAGTGCAGCTTAGCCTTTCCATGAATGTTGTACTACTAGAGAATGACTTTATTTTGCGGATCCAGTTTCATTATATTTAGAAGCAAAATAACAATTAAACATCATATTTTAAAAACAGCATTTATTTTACATTTCAGAAGAAGATAACAACAGAAGCAAAAGAAGAAGATAACAATACATGAAGAAAATAACAAATAATAACGTAACTTTTAATTCATATAATCGCGCATGCATTTCCATGTTCCTTACTCAGCGATCATGTCTCAAGACTCAGATTTCACTCCAGGTATTACAGCGTAACCGATTCACAGACACTCACTAAAAATATATCTATATTTTCACGAGCAGTAAAATCACTGAGGTTTTTAAATGCGTAATAAAAATTTGCGCTTGTCTAAGTATCACTGTTAATACAGTTATCGTGTCAAATACTTAGTTCTTTTTCACAGCTCAAGTTGTTTCCGCTTTCGTTTTGAGTTTTCGGAAAACCGCTCACATCTTTTAATAGCTGAAAGACATGTTTTCATTGTCAATTACAAAATGTTTATTTCTAAAAATCTCTGCGTGTCCCCCCCCTTTTTTTTGGAGGTATATGCATATTAACCTACAATAAAGGAATTCCAAATTTTGCATTAAAGGACACTAAAGCAAATAATAAATAGTCTTTGGTTCATCAGAAATGAAAAACAAATTATGAAAATTTTAAAGATACTATTATATTTATAACTCCGTGGTGTGAATTTAAAGTGAATACTCAACGGCTGATAATATGCCGGTAACGGTTGAATAACGGATAGCGGTTGAATTATCGCCTTTAACGACTATGAACACAAAAACAAATCAAATTAAAATCTAAATAAAGTTTACTAATCTCTTCTGGTGGTTAAAAGTGTTACAAAGACGAGGCTGCTTATCTTGTAACTGAACTTCAGTTATTTATAAAACAAAGTCCTAATTGAAAGACTTAATAGCTGTTTGGTCTGCGCTAAACTCATAAATCACTACCACTCAGCTATCTTTCCTCGTTTGGTGTTCCACAGATTTAAAGGGAATTAGTTTTCAAATGATGTGGTAAACTTCTAATAGGTCACAGTTAAGATTAAATTCGCACTTTAAAAGTCGCATGCCTTTATATCTGCATAATTTATAAGCAAAGATTATGACATGAACCAACATACAGAATAGGGTTTAAAACAAAAATCTAACTGTTAGCAAAATATAAGAATAATTGTCACATACTTCCCTATTCTTCTAATTTATCTAAGAAATTTGATGCAGAGATTTTCAAAATCGAAAGCGGCGAATTAGCAGTCTTAAACTAGGACATCAAACCCAGTTGGGCCACTATGATAGCGTTAAGTGATATTTAAACAGAAGATAAAGTTAGTTAAATTAAAACATTTTTCATATAATCTAGGAAAATTCCTTCGTACGCTCATTTAACATGTTTTTGCTATTTTTCAGAACTGGATTCCCTGGATTGTAAACATATCTCTGTACTCATTTTCCCCTTTATAATATTAGTAATAATACCACTTTAAATATAGATATACCAACAAAGTAGTAATCCAAGGCGCTAGCTGAAACCATTATCTTTCGATCTGTAATACGTCAATGATATTTTCACGGTAGAATGTTTTGGCAGATGACACTCCCCATCTACTTCCGTTGTCAATACATTATATTTGTCCTTCTACATTTGGTTTCTTTCTTTCTTTCTTTCTTTCTTTTTTTTTTTTTTTTTTTTTTTTTGTATTATCGATTTAATATAGATCACAGACAAAGAATTCTGTTGAACCTCATAAAAAACACCATCCTGCATTTTACGATCATAATATTACTCTTCACTACAAATGAGCTCCAATTTTTATAAATATAATACATGATTTTGCTCGCAATGAAAAGGGAGTAGTTGTTACTTAGTACGAGTAGCAAAAATATCTTTCTGAAACAAATGGTAAATAATAACAAAATTTATAAAATAAAAGAACTAAGAGTATTTGAAGGAAGACATTATTAATCTTGAGCGTTTTTCATGCATTAGTGCTTCTGTATAATTGTGCAGTATATTTTATCTTCGTTTAAGTTTCTTTATTTGAATACGAGGAAGATGAAAGCTACTTTTTAAGTACTGGGATGAATTATCAACATCAAACGAAATGATAATAAAGTACACTATACGCTGCATTATACGTTTATAGAGTACGTTTTTCTTTCATTTCTCTCGCACATGTAAAAGTAAAGGATTATGTCGTTTTTGTCTCGTCATCTAGATACAATTAAACAATGAAAAATTGAAGTTTTGTTCAGTATTCTAGACATTTTTATTGAGTGAAAGAGCCATAAAACATACCTTGTATCTAATCACTGCATTAAACTCAGTTTGAATTCTGCATGCGTGTTTATGCTCAGGACTGCCATGAAACAAAGTTAGTACAATAAACGTCCGATAGTACAGCACCCAATGGTTTGGGACGTTGGCATCTACGACATGTGCTTTTAGCTCTCTGAATTGTGGGCGATTTTTGATCATTTTTGCTAATCTTGAAATCTCTGCTAAGAGAATCGCGACCTGTATTTGATTGCGAAGCTATAGCCAAACTAAGCTTAAGCACAGTATTGTCAGTAATTTATCGACTCTTATGGTAAAGAGGATTAATGTGAAAATATTGCAGTCTGACATTAAAACGAATAGCCTTGGAGCCCACAACGACCTCAGAATCATCGATGTCTTGATACTGTTCGCCGTTAACAATCTTAGGATGCTTAATGTGGGCTTACTTTATCAGGTTCAATGTTCCTTCTAACCTTCTTCGGGAACATACAAGGACCTGACTAGGAACAGAGAGCTTACTAAAGCTATGTTCACTAATTGTAGTAAGTAGACAGGATACAGACGAAGGGTATACAAAACCCTTTATTTTTCTCTATATACAATGACTTCCGTACTTCGGAATACAATGACCCTCCACTCGGGGTCTAACGTAAAAAAGTATAAAAAATAAAACTAAACTCTAATTTAACTTTAGAATAATACACGTGGAAGATTGGCCTTATAATAACAGGAAGCGTATGTAGCACAGAGACTGTGAACACTACAATACGTTTAATTTATCAAGAGGATTAAAACCTCTGGCCTGGAAGGCAAATAGCAACTGCGTAACTTCTAAGGTAAGCGGCCTGCTTCGAACTCACTGCTTCCTCTCTTTCGCTTGGCAAAAAGGCCACACTTAAATACTTGGCGTTCGCCAGACAAACTTTGCATAAAAACCTTCACGCTTATAATTCTGGCCGGAAGTAGAAAATAAGAAGTGATAGTAAAGATTTAAAATAAAATAAACGTTAGTAAAACTTAAGATCCTTACAACTTGAATCCGAGCATCAAAACATAAAATTCTGGACTCTGTTATAAAGATATATGGTCTAAATCAGCGGTTCTCAACCTTTTGACTAACGCGTACCATCTAAACAAAAATTGAAAACTTCTAGTTACCACCACTACAAAGTACTACTAACACCACCACTCTTGAACAAAGAGATGATCGCATAAATTTACGAGTGTTAGAGAAAAACCTCAATCAAGACGTTGGAGTTTTAATTTTTCAATTTAATAGCTAAAAATACTTTCCTTCTTTGTGTACCACCTATTTTTCTCTTGCGTACCACCGGTTGAGAACCCCTTGTCTAAATGTTTGTGACTATGTTGAAGAAATAGAATGCAAAGTGTTTTACTCTGAGGTGAAGCAAGCTCGCGAAGGAGGAAGTGCAGTTCAGTACATTTCGATGTAAGAATTGATCTCCAATCCAGTGGCGTAAATAAGGGTATGCAAGGAATGCCGTCGCATAGGGGCCCGAAGGTTTAGGGAGCTTTGAATGTCCTGTTGAACTACATTTAAATGTTTAAATTTAAATGAAGACAGATATGTGTAATAGAATCCGTCTTCTTTTTAAGTTTTTAAACGCCCACCACCTGCCATATATAGACGCAGATAGGGGGCCCTTGCAAGCATATAAAGCAGCTGAATTCAGTGTTGCACTGAATACAAAACAATGAAGCTGTATGCTTTTGTTCTGACACTCCTCTAGAGGAGAGCTTATGTTTTATTATCTATTTCATATTTTGTAAAAC
The DNA here is from genome assembly GCF_044657685.1 of Stegodyphus dumicola. Classification (NCBI taxonomy): domain Eukaryota; kingdom Metazoa; phylum Arthropoda; class Arachnida; order Araneae; family Eresidae; genus Stegodyphus; species Stegodyphus dumicola. Next base: position 72,384,664 of record NC_140780.1, read on the forward strand.
TTAACGAATTTTTTATTAAGAAACTCGACGATTTCAAAGCGAGCAAGGGCAACACTGAACGGGAAAAAAAAGAAAATTATCTCCAATGCGCGGGGCTGTGTATTGGAAATTCTAAAGATGTGCTCTTTTTAAATATTTTGCGATATTGCTGTTGAATTTAATTTTATGGGCTAAGTGCGAAGGACATGATATTTAATAAATAAAGGTGACACACAAAACGTTAAAAAAAGGCCCCTTTGAAAGTCTGAAAGCATTGCTTTTTTTTTTTTTTTTTTTTTTTTTGAGTACTGTAAATTAGGATGGCCCCAAAAAATATTTTTGCATAGGGGTCCAAGATTTCTAGTTACGCCCCTGTCTGTACACCAGCACTCCTACTCACAAATTAAAAAAAATCTGATGTGTACACCACATGACTTCCTTGCACGGAAATATTAAATTATACGCATTTTTCTTGCATTTCATTTAAATTTATTGGATTGAATTAAATCTACACATCGTCGATAGCGCATAAACCACAATAGAATAAATGCACTTTTTACAATTCACTATATTTGTTTACCATAGCGACACTCTGGCGCTAGGTTCACTTAACAGCGTTACTTTCGTCCACATTATAACTCAGAATGCATATAAATTTATATCATTTGAAAAATTATCTAATATCGTTGCCACGTGTTCTATTCAAATACTATAATAAATCTAAAACGCTGTATAAAACAAATCAAGCAAACAAAACAAAAAAGAAACAGTTTTTCACAGACGATTCAGTATTTCTCATTCAATTAATTCAGTTCTCACTTCCCGACAAGGCAAAAATACATAAAAACTCAAAATATATGTATTAAAAATTACGAAGTAAATGTGAAACACTTATTTCCTCGAATAAATTCCAGAATGAATTAAGCATGATTTAATTCGCAATAATAAAAGAAAGCGTTATTTTTGTTGTTGCAAAGCTTAGTTTCTCTAGACTGGCAATCGCAAAATTCATTAGGCTTAGCTGCATTTAAACAACTTTTAAATTGTTGATAACTCCACAAATATTGCATGCAGATTTACTAAAGGCATAAAAACCTTAACTGGAAGATAAGAACAACATAATTCAATCATTTTTAAAGCAAAAAATGTACAATTTAAGAACATATAAGTATAAAGAAACTGAGCTCACTGAGCAGAGTAACAGAGTGTATATATATATATATATATATATATATACTTTTGGTGGGGCCAATTGCAACCAAAATACGAGGTACATACAAAATTTCAGTGTTCTGAGGCTACTCGTTTTTGACTTATGCGAGATACGTACATACGTACACACAGACGCCACGAGAAATTCTCTTCATAATTCATTTTAAATCAGTTTTATAATTTTTTTTGGGTGAAAAGAGTCCTTTATTCTGTCCTTACTTGCGGATGTCACGCAAAGACATCATTAAATTGCATTGGATAGCGATCAAAATCGATATTTCTGTTAAAATATGATACCCGAAATTTTTCGCGATTACAGCACTTTTTTTTTTTATTTCGTACAAGGAAGTAAAAAAAAAACGAGAAACATAGATTGCAACTTAAATAAACCCAGAAAAAGGAACCTAGTATTCATTATATCGTATAGCTACACAAACAAGATAAAACTTTACACGCATAAATATCTTTTACTTAATTGTAATCAGAATTTTAAACGCATTTCAGTTCCCTCTACGTATATTTTATTGAAATTCTCTCATTCTTTCCACACGTTCTTCGTATCATTTATAACAAGTTCTTTGCATGATTACTTTTATTAATTTTAATTTAAGTTTCTATATATAACAAGCTTGATTAGATCTGTGTATCGCCTGTTTTGTCATTAGTTAATCTTTCCCAGTTTCTGGTTTAAGTGACGTGGCTTTTGTTTTCGTATGTTTTACTTGGAAGAAGATTCTTTGTACGCTAGTCGGAGAATAAGGTAAAATAGTTAGACGGTCATAAAGTTAGATAAAATCTCATATTCAGAATTATTAAAGGCCATTTTCCACATTGCGTAACAGATGCCAAAACCAAGGGATTGCTTTGTAAGAGAGATCTAAATCTTGATTTAAACGAAATGATCTCTATTCATCATTTAGATCTAATTTATTTTCAAGGTGAGGGAACTGCATTGCTGTAATGAAAATTGAGGATGGCGATTTGGTATGATCATATTCGGTCACGAACATTCAGACTGGTGACAGTTTCATCACCATTTAGAGAAAATCTGTTTTTGGTTAGAATACTAAGTTCAACAAGACATTTTTAAGCAATAGTTTTTTTTTAATATACTTTCACTGTCACTAAGTGGGATTGTGACAGTGAAAGTATATTAAAAACAAGATATTTTTAAGCAATAGTCTTTTTTAATATACTTTCACTGTCACTAAGTGGAATTGTGATAGTGAAAGTATATTAAAAACAAGACATTTTTAAGCAATAGTTTTTTTAATACACTGTCACTAAGTGGGATTATGACAGTAAAAGTATATTAAAAACAAGACATTTTTAAGCAATAGTTTTTTAATATACTTTCACTGTCACTAAGTTTAATTTAATATGGACATACAACGGGCTCCCAAATATATTTCATTCAGAGCTTCATGATTTATTGATTTATTGCATTACTTGGATCAGTTTGAACCAGATTGCATGATGTAATAATTTCTTCTTCTAAGAAAACATTAAGAACATTTTTTACATCCAGTTGAAGCCCCTGAGTGAAGTAAGTGTAATCTGAAATCCTCAGATTAATATTCAAGATTCAAATCGCTAATTTTCTCCAGTACGTAGCCTAAAACCGGCAACTTTTGCTTAGTTCCTTTGGTGATCATAGCATTGCAAATATTCCCATCACAACCAGTTTTCCCCATTTTTGATTGACACTGAAGAACTAACGCATTTCGCTGTTCAATAATAATTTATATTTCACTACCGGGGGATGTCTATCAACCACCGATCGATAAAGTCGTTGAACATTGGTAGTTCGACCTGGGCTCAATTCCAGGGGAACGAGCTACCAGCATGGACGTTTTTGTTGTTTATCCGTGGGTACGAGTCAATTTCTTATAGGAAGTTCTCCATGAAGGCATTCCTTCCCTAAGGCAGATAGTCCTAGCGGTTCTTTGCCTTGCCATAATCAAATAAACCAAACCAAGCTACGGAAAAGCTAACGTGTTTATGTTAATTTAGTGATTTATCTATCACATCTTGCACTTTTACTGCTACGAGGAAAATAATGAGAGATAGCCTTTATAAAATATTTCTAGATATGATGGTAGTACCTTGACTAAATAACTAGTACATTCTGCAAAAGAAAGGCAAACACATCCCACGTTAAATGTTGATGATACATCTTTTTTAGTAGTGACTACACCCACGCTTAGTACCCACCATAGTAGCACAATCATTACTTCCAAAACCAAACAGATTACTTACTGGAATGTTTTTTACCGTGAAATGATCTTTTACAGATAATAAAGCTCTTCTGAAGTACCATTTTTGGCAAAGACACTGTCAAGTAACACGTCTACAACATTAATATATTGAATATCAAAATATCTAATATCAACAGTTAGAGCTTTGTAATACAGATATGCATGCTATATGTGTCATTTGAAACTTATTGTTTTCTGCATATGCTAGAAGTGCATATTTTTTCATGATAGGTTTATAGAGACATTAGGTATTTTTGGAAGCAGGCAAGATGAAAAATGAGCAATCGCCTTCCCCGGGAATCGAACCACGGACCTCTGGAATACCGGCCCAGCGTGCAGAACCACTACACCACGAAGGCACGCTAGGAAAGCGGGAGAAGTATCTTATATACTCCCCCTTTTAAAGGGCAGCTGGGGTTTTTAGGTGACCAATCGTCAAATCCTGGGTGAGGACAATCATCATCCAACATCCTTTTTAGTTCGGGCGCCACTGTAGAGACATTAGGTATTTTTGGAAGCAAGCAAGATGAAAAATGAGCAATCGCCTTTGAACCACGGACCTCTGGAATACCGACCCAGCGTGCAGAACTACTACACCACGATGGCCCGCTAGAAAGGCGGGAGAAATACCTTATAGGTTGTTCAATCTTGTATAAAATAAGACATTTTATTTGCCTTTATCTGAATATGTTTTGCAATAATGCTATTATGAAATTCATTTTTACATGCTTGTATAATGTGATCACATTGCACATATTGAATTTTCTGTTGAGAAGTGAGTGCAGCAATTAACTCTGCAGTTGTTATTTCTTCTTTCTCCATTAGGTTTACTTTTTTGGAATGATGCATCTAACGTTCAGCTCATCTTAGCAGTTTTTGTACTGTATGTTTAACTGTGTACTTTTTAACTGTACTTTTTTACGCATGCTAGTAACATCGATTTATTGGCAAGCTTTAATTTCATTTCCCAGCAAATATAGTAAAACGTAATTTTTTTAGTGTGGTCTTCTTTCAGCCAAGCCTTTGATTCCAGATCTTCTAGCCATTTATGTCTAAAATTTTGAGTATACAGCCGTTTACTCATCTTTCTCTGTGGGGAACAAGTTTCAGACATTATGGGTTATTGTTGGTAGGACCGGATTTGCATATAAGCTACACAAGCTATAGCTTAGGGCCCCCACTTTCTTGGGGGGCCCCAAAAAATTAAAATGTAGTATAAATAGTATCAAAATACATTATAACAGATTTATAAAGGGCCCCATACCTCAAATAGATTAGGGCCTTATCAAGTCTAAATCTGGCTCTGATTATGGGCTAGTTAGTAGTTATCTAATTTAAATATGTTCTATAAAGTAATAATAATGAAAAAACAAAGAAATAATTCATTAACATAAAATAGAAATTGCCTCTACAGTTTCGAAGTATTGTATCATTGTATGTAGCATACATATAAATATAAAAATCTCATCAAATAAGATAATAATTCCATGAACGATAACGAAAGTGTGTGTAGTAAAGGCCGCTTTTCGACTTGCTAATAGGTTGCACTTACAGCTTGTAAGTAGCACAAGCAAAACTGTACGGTAGAACCTTGCAAAAACTTTGTATCATCCCTTTACATTTGTAATATTTTATACAAACACTTGAAATGCTTCAAATTATAGTAAGTACTGCTGGAACATATAATTAAGAAAATTACAAACTATTATTAAAATCCTTACATTTTTTGTATTTACAAAACATAAAAATAAATTTTAACTTCAAATCAGAAATGATCGAAAACAAACCCTAGATATAAGATATTTTTGTGAAAAAAATGATAACCCAGAAGGCAATGAAAAACAGCCAGATATGGGTGGAAAAACCCACACGTGGGAGCCCTATGCTAGTTTAGTCTTCCGCCCTGTTATACACAGAACAGTTTCAGTTGCTAGTGCTCAGTTATTCAGAAAGTATCCTTTATGGATTAGGATAACTGATTTGTTCACTTAATTCATTTTCATATTAAAAAAAATGACTATTTAAATTAAATCATTTAGTCTTTAACCTCACACTACATATTTTAAATGAATTTATTTTTAAGTACTAATTATTTTATTTTGGTATCTATTTTTTAGCAGATCCAGCATTTTTCATATTGCTTTTGTAAGATTCAGATTCATAATTAAATAGTGCGCGAAAGATTAATTTGTCCCAAGACAGATAATATTAGATGTATCTTTTGTTAATTATACTAACGCTGCAAATGTTCATTAAATGTTTCATTTACATATGTGGTAAATTACATTAATTAGAGAAATGATTAAAAATGCAAATTCGTTAGAAGTAAGCATATTGGTTTTAAACCTCTCAATTACTTAAGCGATAATACTATTTTAATTCGAAAAATAAAAGTCTTACAATAGACCAGTCTTGTAACAGATTAATTAATAATTTGATAGCAGAGTAATAACAGACCTTTGAGAACTTGCAGCCTGCCAGGTTGCGTGAATGATGCATGCCTTGGTAGCGTAATGTTACAATTACAATAAGTCAAAAAATACGGTTAGTCGGTGCAACCGGTACGGTCGCACCATACGGCATAATTTAGAGGCGGCAAAATTTTTAGAATTTATAAAAGTAAGGAACAATAAATTTAGGGATGATAAGATTTTTAGAATCTAGAAAAGGCGCCAGGCAGCCGAATTTAGGGATAGCAAACCATTTTGAATTTATGGAGGTGCAGGGCAACAAAATATAGGACCAGCAGAGATTGCACAGGGCTCTAAAAATGCTTAGCGCCGTCCCTGATCAACACCTCCTTACAGAAGAAGGAGATGTGTTTTGCACGGAGGTGTTGTTCTGATCCTCACAATCTTTATTTTAATTTATTTACATTTTTCTTGGAATCTTCATCGATATGTGTCCAAATAAAAGTCAAGTAATTAATCGTTCGAATAATTAGAGATTATTTGCATTATATTATCCATTCATTTCCTTAAAGAGACATGGTAATATGAACATTATTACTGACACTAAAAAACTTTTTTCTTGGAATCTTTCCCAATTTTGGGGGAATTAAAGGTTACGTTACGCTGCGTTGCCATTTATCATCCATAGGATCTGGCGAATATTTCCAATGGGCAAGACAAGTTTTTGAACTCAGCATTCATGTGGCTTGGCAAATACCCAGCTTCCTGAGAGCTGTCATTTGACGTGGCATGAGATCTTTAAGTTATATTTCTAATTATGACTTGTTAACATATTGAGGTATTTTAAAGCACTGAACATATATATTAATAATTTAAACTTGCATTTTATTTTTAATGATACTTGTAATATATATAATTTAAAGTATATCTAGTTTATAGTATAGCCATTTGATAATCATGAACATTTGCAGGTTTACAGTGGTCAATAAAAGATGTTTCAAACCTTACATATTACGTACTCCAAAATATGTTTTTTAATTGTTAAATCTTAAGATCAGCATAAAACTCTAAATTTGTATTTTCTGTAACTTAATTACCGAAAAGGTCAGGTCAAAAAGTAATAAACCTCATATAAGTTAGGAAGTTTAATAATGAATATTATAAACATATATTTTTTGACAAACTATTAATATATAATTGACAATATTATAAAGTTAAAGAATCCATAAATAATAACTGAAAATCTATTTATAATAAAAAATGTTCAATCATCAAGAATTATTTTCATAATACATTGAAAAATAATGAGTGGCACGTTTGTTACGATCTTTCTCTCCATAAATCTCTTTTGTATTGAGATTTTTACTGTTTTTGGCTGGTTGAATTGGTCGCAAAGATCGCGAAGGCTATCTAACTTAAAGAGGGGGTTGCTTTCTGCATTACATAAGGAGAAAACCACGAACGCCTCATGCAGCCATATAGTTCTTTAGAGTTTGAAATTGTCCACACAAGGAAACTGAATTACTAGATAATAACTGTGTGGAGGAACCACGCGAAGAATATATATTGTTTATAATGAAGATGACTTTTTCTAACCTCTTTCAGCAGTGCAATAGTTTAAACTGATATTTGAATTTTTTTTATATTAATCTAATTCCCGTTCTGTGTATTAATTTTGTGTACTTTTGAGAATTTAACATGAATACATTGCACGAATTTTTGCACATTAAGTTGCACTAAAACAAGGAACTATCACCTGGAGGAAACGAGAAAATATTTTAACCCCAAGATTCTCTGCGTGGAGAACTGCCGAACAGAACAGCTGTTCTTAGATGAGGTCGCCTGAGTCCCACGTGGTCTAGCGGTTAGGATTCCTGGCTTTAATCTGGGCGGCCCGGGTTCGATTCCCGGCGTGGGAATGGGTTGCATTGTGTAATGCATCTTCGGGACTTTGAATTTAGGGATCCGATTTTCAAATCTCGGTGGAGCTTACATTTTTTCCTTTTCGAATTCAAAATAATGGAACCTCAAATGAGCCATTCAAACCCCAAAGTAAGATTAACTAGAAAAATTTCGTCTAGTTAAAAAAAAAAAAAAAAAAATATTCAGAGCGTCATCTTCCCGAACTTGACTGATGATATACATATTTTTTATACATTTGACTATAGTTACAAAACTTGTTGCAAACACCAACCATACATACCAGAAAAAATTTATTTTTATTAATTTTGTTATTTTGTGCCCAGGCGCTTTATGTTCATTTTAATATATGATACAGCCAATGGCGTAAATAAGGTATGCAAGTAATGCAGTCGCATAGGGGCCCGAAGGCCTAGGGAGCCCATGAATGTCCTGCTGAACTACATTTACATATTTAAACTTAAAACACGTATATTCGAGTATTCGAGTTGTATATTATGTATTCGAGTATAGTGTACCAAAATGTTTTCTTAAAAGAAAGGGAGAAAAACTTTACCATACATATTTTCTACAAAAATTGTATGTTCAAATAGTTTTTTTATGAAATTTATGATAAATATGTTTTATGTTTAACAAATGTATCATTTACATTAGAAAAGTTCTTATTTATGACTTGTATATTATTGCATAAGTCATGTTCGTAAGCTCAGTTAATCACAGAGCGCTATATATTAACGTAATTTCTTTTTTGTACGTTTACCTATCATGTTGTCTGCCAGTTTATAACATAACCAGTTATTTACTAGCTTGCTAAATTAAGCGAAAAAAAAACTTGGATTGGCGCAGATTTTATATAGAAACTCGAAATATACTTGCATGTAAAACCTACTGGATTTTATTTAAAATCTCCTCAAATTTAGACTTTCTTCCCCCCTCTTTTTTTAAACACGGTAAATTTATTGGGGGGGGCAGGAAAATTTTTTCCACAGAGGCCCAAGAGTTCTAGCTACGCCACTACTTGCTAAATTAAGCGAAAAAAACTTGGATTGGCGCAGATTTTTATATAGAAACTCGAAATATACTTGCATGTAAAACCTACTGGATTTTATTTAAAATCTCTTCAAATTTAGACTTTCTCCCCCCCCCTCTTTTTTTAAACACAGTAAATTTATTGGGGGGGGGGCAGGAAAATTTTTTCCACAGAGGCCCAAGAGTTCTAGCTACGCCACTGCTCCAATCAAAGTGGTTGTTCTCGGATCCCGTTGGATAACACTGAAGAAGAAATATTGAAAAAACTTTGCGGAAAAGGTTTTCGAAGTTAAACAACTCTCAAGACGAATTCCTAATGGAAATGAGAAACTTCGCATTTTCTTCGCTTCCGTTAGCAGAACTGAGGAAGGAACAAATACTTTTTTGTCAAGACTCTTGTTGACCTGCAGGTTAACATTAGAAAATACAGCCTAGGAAAAAGGCCTTATGATTTGCTACCAATGGAAAGGTTTGGGAAAGGACAAGTATTTTGCAATAAACAGCCACGTTGCCTCATGTATGCAAAACCTCATTTTACTTATACCTGTAATTTGCCGAAGGACGAGAAACCCACCTGTGTGAAATGCAATCAGCAACATGCTATCCTATTTACTGGATAGGAATATTCTCCGAGGAATAACAGCAAGATGTTTAGAAAACAGCCAGTTCTGACCAAAACTGAAGAGTCTTTTTCTGCTGCTCCTTTGAACAGAAAGAAATCCTATCATAGAGCTCTTATTGCGCATGCGACAAGAACTATTGCACAGTCACAAACGCTGGATTTATTTACTAGGAATTCTTTTAGTAAATTTCTTCTTTGCATCGTGCAGATAGAAGAAAAATGTAAAAATACGAAATCGCCTATACAAAACTGAAATTTACCCTTTCAGTTCTGGATAAGTTAGAAGCTGAAGAATTTTAAAGTTTTTCCGCCTCTGTTTATGATTCGCTATGAATACATCAAATGACTTATCTTTCCCCTTACTGGACTTAACTATTCATCGGGATTTATAGCCTCTCCATTAGACGTTTTTCGCTTAGAAGTAAAAAGCCTCTTCCTTCTATAACTTTATTTTTTGCCCTGCTCAAGTACATCTGATTGTTTTTTCACGTGACAGGCCTATGGGGCATTAGTTCATATAGGTTTTTGATTGACGAATGTTTCGGCTATAAAAGCATAAGAGTTATCATTAAACTGTTAACCCATGTGGTTCTCCACAGCCGTTAATCTGGCATTCGCGTGTCCAATAGGGATGTTATCTGACCAGGCTATAAGCTGCCATTCGGACGTAATCGAAAGTGTACGACATTTTTTGAGAGCCCAGCATCATTATTGTTGTATATTATGCAACCAATTTCAGATGAAGAAAGTAAAAATACTAATAGTCTTAAGATTAACCACTCTGATCTGCTGCACTCAATCCGATACGTTCCTTCGAAAAATTCTGTAGTCACACTTTCTGAAGATGAAATTTGTAAAATGGATTTAGGAAGCTGAAGACTAATTAGTTGTGGAAAAATCCGCTGCTGTCAAAAGTAATAGTGAGTAACGATGTAGAAAGTTAACTAATATTACTTAATGTAGTACTACGAATGCATTAATACTTTTGAAAAAAATTACAGAAAGTTATAACCACAAAGTAATGGAAATGCAATGAATCTTCGTTTTTTGTTTAAGGATGTTTTTACAAGAAAGGTCGCAAGAAAGTTTCCTTGTAACAGTAATACAGTAAATTCCACAGCTTAAATTGATTAAGAATAAGAATTATGCATATTTTGAGGTTTATCTTCTAGTAGGATTTTTAGTCATAAAATGATTTGTAAATTTCTCTAGGTAGAGCTTCGCTTAAAGTTTTGCATTGTTATAGGTTAATTGACGATAACAAAATTTTTTCCCGCATTTCTTGATAAATCTGATAATCCGGCATATTGGATAATTCGGCATTCTGAGAGTCCCACACTTTCCGGATTATTGAACTTATACTGTACTAGGAATTCTGGACTATTATATTTCTCGTCACATTATTTCTGATCTAACAAGTACATTATGTGTTTTGTCTTATAGCCGTTTATATCTTAAGTTTCATGAGTTTTTCAGGGCACCTTAAAGTGCGGCTGTTAATTAAATGCATACGAGTGTATAAATGTAATTTATTTGAAAAAGTAACAAATGTTGAACATGAATCTGTTTCTTCACAGAATGAAACAAATGGTTCAGATTATTGTCACTTTTCAAATCTATATTTTCAAAGGCATAAAAGATCTAAACTGTAAAGTTCTAAAAGAAAGAGAGCTATTTGGCTTGGGAAAGGGATGCTTCCGTGGAGGAATTTTAAGAAAAACTAGAAAGTAGAATAATTATTTAAAAAAAGAGATTACATGTGGTTAAATTTCTATATAATAATAAGAAGAATTTGAAATTGGCTCTGTTTGCTCTAAACAAGCTTTTAATGAGCAGATCAAGGCAAAATCTTATAAAAGGAAATCATATTAAATCATATCATTAAAATATATCATGCTATTTAATCTGTAAATTTTTCACAACAGTTCTGATTAAAACACTACTGTTTTAATTAGAATCATTCATAAAAATGTCAATACACCTAAATATAAAACTAATATTTCATTAATTGTTCTGTATTCTTCAGCTCTGTTTTTCTCGCAGAGATACTTTCATTCATCATGATCTACAACAATTAAAAATTTTTATTTCGATTTCAAGTTATAACTTTAATTTACTTTTAGTGAAGAAAACAAATCAAATTATGTGTTTGAGTGCTTATAACAGAATGAATATTCAAATGTAGAATATGCTATTATTTAATATGCCTTTAAATTTTCATCACAATTTTCCGTCTGGTTTTCATTAAACTAAATTATGAACATTTTTATCAGAAGAAAATTTGTTGTTTTATTTTTCGTTCTGAACATCCTACTACCAAAGTATTTCACAAGAAACAGAGTGTATTTTTCATTTATTTTGTAGAGTCCAGATAGGTTAACTTCTATCTGTATACTGGAGTAACAGGAAACTACACAAGAGAAGGGTTCACCTCTCCTGTGTAGTTTCCTGCTGTGTTTTCCTTTATTAACTCTTTAAAATGTACAATGCGTCAACTCGACGCTAAAAAACTTCGCCTCTACTTGGGCGGTAACAGAAAGTCGGATAATTGAAACTAGAAGTTGAAATATTAACAAGTGATAAAACTAGTCTACAGGGCTCATCGAGATCCCGAACTTCAACCCCTTCTAAGCTATTGGCAGCAAAGCAATGCAATTAAGTCACTTGAACCAGCAATAAGCAAACGTACCGACGGCAGCTAGAGCCTAACCCTCTCTTTCTCCTACCGAAACTCGGCTTTTAACTACTTCCTTCGAAATAGAAAATTTGCATTCGTTCACGCGCGCTACAACATTTAACTATTCTGGCACTGACAATCAGGGAAATGAAGGCTTATAGGAAAGTTTCAAATAAAACTTTAAAATATTAGTTAAAATAAATATAAATCCCTACAATTTCATCATCTTTATTTTCACTGCTAGGGTTATTATTTTTATTTTTTGGAGTTTTCACTGCACTAAAATAAATCCAAGAGGAATGTCGTGAGCTGAAAATGCTCGAATTAGTTAGAATATAAACAGTCACTAATTGGGGCTTTTAATACCATGACTATGCACATTGGTCAAGGTTTATTGTTTGATTACTTAGAAGCTTTCCTGCCTCAAGGAAGTGAGCTGAATGATAAAAAGGTGGCGTTTGTTTCCTTCTACAAGAAGACAAGTTGTGGTAATTTGTTTTGCATAAACTTTATTTATCAGTTTTAGCATGCTACTCGTTTGAAAAGTTTGACAATTTTTTTTTATAACTTCTGATCCATAATTAATGAAAATAACGGAGTAAAACGTACATTTTTTTGCATTTAACAGGTTGACATAAATAGTCTTAAAAATATAATAAATATAGTTTCAAACTACTTACTTGTATCAAGCTAAATCGGCATAGAAAAATCATATGCTCTATAATCTTAGAAAACAGTGAAATACAAGTCTGCAATTGAACACACTGATTATTTTCCTAATTAAAAAGGTGCATAAAAATTGGAAGGAGAATTTCTTGAAACATCATTTAAACGACATTTTATTATATTATGACATTTTCTAATGCTATATACAAGAAAAATTTTATTATGTAATCTAAAATTTCGTATTCAGTCACATGATCAAAATCTTATAATTCAAATAAGTAAGCCACATTAAAATGAATTTTCTGAATAAAATTACAACAATTCTGAATAAAATTTCAGTACTAAATTTAGATATTAACTATTAAAACAACAGGGAATGTTACACATATTCTCTTTTGCTTAATAAATTGTTTGCATTGTTTGATTCGTGCAGCTATTAATTTAAAGGTACATTTTACTTTTTAGCAGCTAAGCAGCGAAATTCAAGCAATAAATATGAGTGTGTAAGTTTCAAGAAATGTCTATCAATTTATTTTACATCCTTTATATTACAGAAACAAATAATGCAAAACTTTTTTTTTAAATAAGGGAAGGTTATGACCAAAATAATTGAAGTTAACATTATGTTATAAGGATTTTATAAGAATTCAGAATATTTCTTCAAAATCAGTTTTGATAAAGATAGACGGAAGTTGAGGAATTAATATCATACCATCCGAAGCTGAAATAATACACCTCGTGTGAATGAGTAATAAACAGTAATGAAATTTCTGATCATTTTTACAGAATCGTGTGATTTGGTTCCTTTTATACTTATTTGAAGACATTCATCATGTAAAAGATTGCTTTTTTAAAGAATTTTGATGATTTGATATGAAAATATGAGATTCCTCAAAACTTCTAACTAGCTTAATTCATTTCCTAGATCAGCTTACTTTCTCGAAATACATATAAGGCAAAAATGTGGCAAAAGTTTGACCTTCATAGATCTAAACTTCAAGTTCCTTTATTTCACATCAGTTTAGAGGCCCTAAATATTTCGATCTGGTTAAATCTGGATCGAACTGGATTTTTGAAGACTGTGGTCAATGCCTTGAAGGTAGTACGTATCTTGCACACAGAAGTCATGTTGGGTAATATTAACAAAGGGGGCGATAAAAGGATTCCTTCATGCGATTATAAATCAAATTGCTTTTCCACATGCGTGAACTTATTTGAGTTGGAGTGGAAATCAAACTGAGATGACTATGTGAGCAAAATAGTAATTGGGTTTTGAAACTAGCCCTGCCGGCAGACACCATGCTTTAAAATAACGCTGGAACTGGTTTAGTGACGTACATGGAATTTTCCGCGATTGAGAAGAAAGAGGTATAATAAACAAAATAAAAGGTTTTACAAGTTTTCTTAATCGTAGAAGCATTTTTTCCATACCTACAAGCTCGAAAATTGTAATAATTCTCGTAAACGCTAACAAAATGTATTAAAAAAAAAAAAAAAAAAAAAAAAAGAGAGAGCAAACCGTGAATTTGTTTATATAGAGAATAAAGTGCGTAATGTTCCCATTATTTTAGATTTAATGGAATTTTGTTAATAAACTTCTAAACATTTTAAAATTTAGACTTAATGTCTTTACTAGTAATTTTCTTGATTTTAGGGAAATGTAATGATAGAAATTTTCAGATTAATTAAATTTGTAAGGAAATGGGATTTACAAGATGATTACGAATTTTACTGAGCATTATATTTTCATCAAAAAGTTATTGACTTATAATAAATAATTTAAATCAAAGCAATATACAATATTTCTAGCAAATTACAATGGCTTAGCTCAAAGTTTAAAGACTAATCCTAGTTTTATTATAAACACGTAATTTTTTATTTGAATATGAAAGGCACATGAGATTTATTTGCCTAGCGTTATTATTATGATTATTTGAATATGGCAAAGTACACAAAAGGGTTAACTTGATTAAGAGCAGGGATGCCTTCGTTGAGGACTTTTTGGGGGAAAATAGCTCTTACACACGGGAAAAAGCCGCGAAAACCAATCATGCAGTCAGCGCGTTCGCTTGGACTCGAATTTAAGATGAACTACCAGTATTCGACAATTTTTAACACTCGACCTCTTGTGGACCTCTTATTTGCCTAAGGAGATGAATGCTTCTGTAATTTGCTTTCTAAGGGAAACTGGCTCATTTTTGCTTTATCCATGGGTAAAAACAAGAAAGCATCCATGCCGCCAGCGTGATCATTGTAATTCTAACCCTAACCATCACTCTTGAGTGGTCTCACCATCACTCTTCAGCGCTGTTAACCACTCAGCCACTGCCAAAGACTGCAATATTCGCAGACGTTTAATAATGAAAATGCAATGTGCAAACATTTAAGATTAGATTAGATGAGTAAGGTATAATATTAATAGAATAAAAATATTATAAGTTTTTTTTTTTTTTTTTTTTTTTTTTTTTTTTTCCATATTCGCATTGTGTTTAAAATGCATGCAAAAATTTGTGACAGTGTTGGAGAACAGTGAAGAATTTCCTTGCTATTTTTATAATTTTCAAGTTATAAGGTAGTTCTTCCGCCTTCTTAGCATGTGTTCGTGGTATAATGGTCAGCCCACTCGGAGCATATTCGAGAGGTCCGTGGTTCGAGTCCCAGCGAGGGCATTGCTTCTTTTTCATGTCTCCTGCTTCAAAAAAAAAAAAAAAAAAAAAAAAAAAACCTAATGACTCTACAAAGTAAGGAGGGAATGTAAATAATTTGATGGAGAAGAAGGAAAAATCGCTACGTTTATAAAAAAAAAAATAAACAGTTAATGTATGACAAGATTGACTCAGAAGGCGTTTTGGAAGCTAAATTGAAAAAAAAAAAAAAAAAAAAAAAAAAAAAAAAGAATTTATGAAACTAAGATTCTTTTTTTAATTGCTCATTTTCAAAAAAAAAATCTGGTTTAAGATCTTTAACACGAGCTTCAAATGTTTCTTCGATTGAAAGAAATTCTACTTTCAATGAAAGAAAAATTCTACAAGTTAATATGTTGCAGACTATTACAAAAATTACATCAGCATCACCTACTTCATTAATACTTCAGAACATAACTGAGAGAAAAATATGAACATTTCCTCACTCATTGCATGTACTGTTTTTTTTTTTTTTTTTTTAAATTTCAAATCAGCTTTTTTATCCTCCTCATTTCCATTTTCCTGTGAGAATGAAATTTCTAGAGAGCGCGATATTCAAATGAGGCAGAAAGAAGAGAGTATTTTAAGGAACCTTTTAGAGCGTAGAATTAAAGCGTGTTCTGCCTACTGAAGGCCCGTTACTAATTTGGTTTTCTTGCGAGTAGTATTCTGCAGAGTTGCGTTATTCTCGCCATTAGGTTTTTTACCCCGATTTAGGTCAGAGCCAACTAGCGCGTTATTCTAATTGTAAAGCCGTTAGGCTAACTTACTTCTCTTAGTTTTAGTTAATTCATCATCTTTGATTTAAGCCGTAATTGCTGGCTTTTGTAAGCACTAGTGGTGCCGTCTGTTAATTTTTATTTGATTCAAATAAATGGTACTGTACATCCTTTTTCACTCTCTCTAGTATCTTATAAGACATAAAGATAATTCACGTAAAGTCTTCCAATGTTTATGCTATGTATTAGTATTCCAATGTTTATGCATTTTATGCTTGTAAAGAGAATAAAATGTTACAATTTAATGATAGAAATGTATTAAAAAAGCAAAAGAGTCATGTCTAATGAAAGATTAGTTTCGGTTTATTTTGCTAATTTAATGGCCTTTATTTACATACAAGCACTGACTGGGAAAGAACGGTCAATGGCTCAAGAAGAACATATATTTAAATTGTAATATGCAGGCAATGATGAGATTAAAAAAAAGTTACATTGGTAACCTAATAATTACATATAATTTAGTAAAACATTGCAAAACCAATGCGTTTTATCAATCGATATAACTAATATTAAGAAAAAAAGTTGTTGATTGTATGTAATTCATCTTGAAGGCTTGAGAAAGTGTACTTCATATTTACATTTCTTGAACGGAAAATTCTAAAATTCCGAAATTAGGCAGCAGAAGTTGGAAATGCATCAGGATTTGTTAAAAATCCCTCGATCGTGTAAGTTTTCTTTCTTTGATTTTCCTGTAAATTGACCAAATCGAATACTTTATCATACTAACACCTGATTTTAATAACAATGTTTCGATTATTTACCGTTAAATAAGTACAAACCTTAAATGCTGAATAGATTTAGCGTAAAAATTTATCAATTCTTTGTAGAATGAAATAGAGGTAGACAAAGAAAATGTCAAGAAGAGTATTTAAAAATAACTCAAGCGTATGGTTTTTTTATTTACGACTAAGAATAACTTAAAAGTAATCGAAATATTGAACATGTATACTTGAGATAAAAAAAAATGTTGTAAAATTATCAGGGTGCTCATTTTAAACAACCATATTGTCACTTCGGTGTGTTCAAACCTTTTTTCCCTCAGTGCATATAAATGTTGAAATTAAGAATTGAAAATTATGACTCATTAATGTGAGAGGTTTTCATTTATTGTGTTTGTTATATAACCGATTCTATAAAAATATATATAACAAATATATATATAACAAAGAATGCAAGGACTATCTATTTAAGAGAGGAATACAATTCTAAAGGGTTTCTAAGGAAAACTGACTTTTATACTCGTCATTCTTTTATTAAAAATTTATCTACTTAATTCTTCTCAATTCTTCTCTTATATTTGTTAACGAATATTTACTAGAAATTTACTATTCTTTTCGAAGAATTTTTAGGCTTCTGTGAAGAGATATTACTTAGTAAATCTACTGTTATTATTATTTAATATAAAATAACTTTTACCTTGATGCACCGAAAAATATTCGGTGGAAGCTGAAAGAATAACACATGTTTGAAGGGTAGCGAGTTATCTGAGACCTCTTGGCATCTTATCCGATGACCATGACTTATGTTAAATCTTCCTAAAAGCCATTAACATTTTACAGCAGCACCTAAAGTAATAAATGCATATTTCATTTAAAAGTACTATTTGTGATATACATTTAAATTTATGATGAAGTTTCAGAGTGTCTCATTTTATTTATGAGTAACTAAAGCACCAGTAAGCATTTTATCTTTTTAAAATTTACCCGAATGCATTGTAGATGAGCATTCGATATCTACTTAAAAGTTAGCGAAATCTAAAAGAATAATGAGTAGCTGTATATAATATAAAATGTATGCTTAGAATCTACATTTCATAAGGAAAAGAGACAAGAAGAGAAATCTCAACCACTTAATCTGCTGTTATCTATCCACTAACTTTAATTTATCAATATTTATAAATACGATACAGCATTTATTTATGAATGTTATTAAACAAAAGTGTAAATGTATTTTATTAAGAACAGTGTTTATGACAAAAGATATAAGACATCAGAAAGGCTTCATATGATGAAGAATTACGCACTTCAGTTGATGTTCATCCTTTATCAGTCAGTCACCCTCTTTTCTGATATGTCAGATTGTAAACTTAATGTGCTTTATCTCTAGACATAACAGTACCGGAAATATTTCTGTCTAAAAATGACTGTTTTTTAAAGAATGTCACTAAGGATATAAAAAATTAAAACATCATTAGTATCGTAATCTTTTGAAACTTTGATTAATTACTTAAAAGCACTAAAACGTCTTTCGAAGGCAAAAGCGAAGGATGAAACTCAGGTTGTTGTTAAGAGTAGGTAATTTAATAATTATATAACAGTCTAATCCATCCACACCTTTTAACGCAGATAAGTCGAAAAAATAATCAACAGTTATTATTTTCGATATCAGTTTTTGAACATGGAACAAAATCCAAGCAGCAAAAATGTGTTTTCAAAAGCTAATAATAATCAAAAGCTCATTCGATAATTGCGTAGTATGATAATCAAAGCTTATATTATATTTCATCGCATGAGCTTATTGGTCTAAAGGATATTAGATGGATTGTCTTAGTGATCGGTAATTATTTTTATTAATAACATTTATCATATTTAATAGATTACAGTAAACGTATTTTAGATGTAAATGTTAAGTTTGGTAATATACATAAGCTCAGTGCTTTTAAATTTCAAGTTATTTTTTATACTCTTAAAATTCGCTGTTTAATTAATCTACTATTCTGGAAATTCTGCTTTTGTAATTTTTGAAAGCTGCTCCTGCTATAATACTGTTAATTGCTTCTTCTCACTACTACTGAATATGCATTACATAAATTCAAGTTAATTGGCGCATCGATAAATTCAGTTTCCGAAAATACACGTATTAAAATCACAATATAAAGGTCTGAAATTACGAAACATTTCCTCATTGTCAAATTGTGGCATTTATTTTTAAGTTTAATTAACCAAATGTTATTCAATTTACATGTTTCTTTTTTGCCTCATTTCGTCTCGAGTTTCGCTCATTAAAGAAAGCAAGTAAATTTGAGCAGCAAGCAGTTTTACCATAAAGTTAGAAGAGTTGCGCTTAGCCAACTCTTCAGCGCCCACCAGCGGCCGAGCGGTAAGGTCGCTGAACACTGGTAGTTCGGTCCGAGGTTCGAATCCCGCGAACGGGCTGGCTGCATGGGTGTTTTCGTGGTTTTCCCCATGTGTAACGTGTATACGAGCTAGTTTCCCATAGAAAGTCCTCCACGAAGGCCATCCCTTCCCTTAGGCAGAAAGCCCTCGAGTCTTTGCCGTAATTAAATAAACTAACCTAACCTTACCTTAGCAACTCTTCTAACTCTTCATGTGAGGAATTTGGGCTTTCCACCGACAATGCATTACCTAGGAAAGTTCCTTTTACTCTCATAACGCTGATCTCTAAGTAAATAAAATAGCACAAGAATAAAATTATGTTTGTAAGTTAGAAGTTTGAATCATTGTTGCGGTCTTAGGTAAAGCTTGTAGACTCTGTTATGATAAATTAACTTTCTTTGAAGGTGGTTTGGTGTATTTAATTATGGCAAAGCACACTAGGGCTATCTACCTAAGGGGAGGGATGCCTTCGTGGAGAACTTTCTAAGGGAACTGGCTCGTATACACGTTACACATAGGGAAAACCACGAAAACACCCATGCAGCCAGCCCGTTCGCGGGATTCGGACCTCGGACCGAACTACCAGTGTTCAGCGACTTTACCGCTCGGCCGCTGGTGAGCTTTCTTTGAAGGAAGCTTGCGTTTCAGACAGATCCAGGCGACTGGTACTCTCGTTATGTAAAATCTTTTGTTTAACCTCTAACATGTGATAGGGTAGAAAAAGTGAACATATTTCTGTGTTTGTTTATATGTCTAGTGGTAAGAATTCAACCTAAGAATCTACATATTACCTTAAAAGGGTGGTAAGGGAACAAAATAAACTTCGTTGAATCCAAGATAGGTGCTACGAAGTTAAATACCCTGTTTATTGAAAATGTTGAAATAAAGATAACAAAATCTCAGGTAATCGAAATTCTCCTTAACCGAAACGGGCAGAAAATAGTACTAAAAAAGGAATCCCGAGATTAATAACTTTATTTTATTTTATTCTTATTTTTTTTTATTTTTTACAAATAAAAACATACATACAAAACAATTAAGGTACCGGAAGGAATTGCATGCCAAATGGGGTATTGAAACATCTATCTGCATGCAAGTAGAGCAATTCCTCCCATGGTCCGGGTAATCGGTTCCACCAGAATCCCGGACTGTTTGAAATTGGGCTAATCGAGGTTCTAGGAATGCTTAACAAATTGAAATGTCTTTATTAGAAACAATTTATAAAAACACGTGTTTTTCATAATCCATTTTTATTTTCTAAAAACTGCAATATCGAAGTTTTATTATTATTTTTTTACCTTTTTCGACTTTTTCTTTTCCTGCATTTCTTAATAGCAGGGGTTCTTAATTTTTTTCAGTCACGACCTCTTTTTATCACTGAGACGTTTTCGCGACCCCAGGACCCCATAATATTTATGAAAATTTTGTGGGACCCCATAAGCATTGCGCAAATCTGACACACGCGTGAGTGAAACTGTCAATTTTTTCACTTGTACTGTAATATACTATTGCAGTTTTAAGTCATTAACTTTAATTTCTAATTTTAAGACATGGAACAATGTGAAAATTTTAAATAAGTAACAGACGAAATGACAGCGTCACGTCCAAAGCAAGGAAAATGAACGTTTATATTATGAAAAGAATGCGTCGAAACGTTTTCGTTTTTTTCTTTGCCTGTATTGTCTTATCTTTATCTATTTTCAGATACATTGTGTAAAAATATTTGGTAATTGTAAAATTATTATAATAAGTTAAAGAAATATAAAGAAATATCAAAACTGTTAAAATTTTTGGGGACCCCCTGCTGGAGGTCCCTCGACCCACAATTTAAGAAACTCTGCTTTATAGCAATGAATTGCACTACTTTATCGTTCGACAAAATGTAAGATTACGTTTAATGTTAAGATCAACTACCATAATAAGCTGTGACAAGATTTTAATTATTCCAGTAATAATTTTTTATACATGTTCAACTGTTAATCTTCGTGCAAGTACTTCAACACACTCGTCAATAAATGCAAACAATCCGGTATCTAACTGTCCGGATACTTGTGAGGCCAGTTACCCGCGCTATGCAAGGTTTGCTGCATTTGCACGCATATATTTCGATTCTCTAAGCCAATGGCCCCTCGACCAACGACATAGAAGATCTCGATCAACATATTTGATAGAAGAAACGTTATTGCATACATTATCACTTAAATCACAGATACCAATAGGATGACCTGGAGCATTATCTAAAGTCAATAAAATCTTAAAATCTAATCCAGTTTCTCGGCAATAATGTTTCTGTTGTAAGGCAAAAATAGCTGGTGAATCAGTTTTCGAACAAATCTTTTGTGACCCGTGATTTCTTATTTTAAAGCCACAATAATGGGAGATTATTTTTTTACAAATGTTTAAGAGCTGTAGAATTTTCACCGCTGTATCCAATAATTAGTTTCATTATGAAATCACGTGTTGATTTTCCACATAATAATACTGTGTAATACTTTTGGAATTTATATCCATGGCATGACTGTTTATTGGTTCCCACAAAGGTAGTAATGGTAATTTTTTCTAGAATAAATCAGTTGCACCAAAATTCAATATTTGTTCCTTTTTACAGCGGCTTTTTTGTATGATTTCACTTATTTCCTTCCAGTATCTAGAAGCGGCCCTTTTATGAGCACTGGCAGATTCAATGGCAATACGAACATTATGAATAGTAGTTGTTATTTAAAACGGGAAAATATCCATGAATTGAGGGAAAGATTTTTTTAGTTCTTTCACCTTAGCTATTTATGCCCTCAACAGTTTTCAAATCATTCTATATATGTTTAATGCTTTGACTCGATATTACATTTAAACCAAGTGGAACTCTCTTTTGATTAAGTCTTCGATGCGCGTTCATAATAGCTGTTTCAAGTTTACCATTCAAACGCTTCTGATTTTAATCGCTACTTTTGATAAATAAGAATCCGTTGTCATACACTGCAATTTGCATTCATTTTTTGTTCAAGTTTTTGAGCTAATGACTTGTCCATTCCTTTTCCATGGCCTACTTTAGCGAATGATGCAGCTTCTTCATGAAGCCTAATTACATCAGGCTTTTGTTCAAAAATGAGCCATTTACGTCTGGAGGTTACAGATTCACTTTCATATTTTCTTTTTGCCTACAATATTAATATTATTTTAAATGGAAATTAAAATTTAATTACAACAGATGGACTTTTCTGTTGATTTGTATATCGAAAATTCGTAGACAAACCATTCATAGATATTTAACACATTAAATTTCACAAACGTCCACTGCTTACGTATGCTACGTAGCTTTCACGTGGGACAGCAAGTGTAATTGCATTGAACTGCAGCGTAGCATTTTTTCACATGCTTCACGCTTAAGATTTTGAGCTGTGACAGTTGCCAGATAAAAGTTAGAGCGGAGCGTATCTGATCAATGCGTTCCTCAACTTTTCCTCGCAGTGTTCAAGAACGAATGTTCATTGAGAAATTATGTCATTTGTATGGTGCATAAATATTTACTCGAAAGTGAATAAAATATGTATACAGAAAGCATCTAAAAGTATTTCCCGTAAAGTTAACATTTTCTGTTTTGTGAGGAAGCTTGTCCTAGATTTATATCCACTAATATTGATGATATTCCAGAAAGGATTTCTGAAACTGAAAGCTGTTAATTCATGCTATTTATAATTTGCCCTTTTGTTTAATAAAAAAGCTAAGCTAAGAGACTTCATGAAAAATTAATTTCAACTTTTAATTAAAATTAATTTCAAGTTTAAGAAAAGCTTTAGAATTTTCAAGTTAATATGATAAGAAAGAAGCTGTTATGACGAAATAAAAGGAAATGAAACAGCAAAGACCTCGATGAAAAAAAGAACGTAATGAATGTAAAAAGGGAATAAAAATAGTTTATATTCTTCAATAAGTCTGTTTTGAAGTTATAGATAATGCGATGGTGAATTAAAGAATATATTAGATGAGATCTGGAAACTTAATCCTAAACTATTTGTAACTCTGTAAAAATATCTCTAAAGCTTCTTGCGCTTTCGTTCCTGCTTTCAGCGATTATTGATTCCTTCTTCAATTTTTACAGCCATTCTTTAAGAAATCCCCTACTTTTTTGTATCCAGAACATAGCTTCCAAGGGAATTCTAAATCCAAAATAATTCGAGCCAATCCTCAGATGCCTCGTAAACCTATTTATGAATTACAGACTTTTTCTCTGATATAATTCAGTATGGCCCAATTCAATTTTTCAATATGGCTTATCAAACTTTGGTTTCATAGTTTAAAAACCGATTATTGTTAAAAAAAAGTTATTTTGAAATTACATATGCATATTATTTCCCTTAAAGGATTTAAATGAAAATAAAATATTTGAAAGCGCAATCTTAAATAAAAATTTTATTCGAAATCATATTCTTCCTGAAACTAATATGCTAAAACATAAGTTATTTATTTTTACTTTTCTTTATTTTTTTAAAGAAATTGGACTTGACCACTGGTTTTTTGAAAGGGCCTGATTTAGTTCAGTAAATTTATTGATTTCTAAATGTTCCGTTCCTCACAACTGTAGTAGAGTTTCCTAATATGATTTTCCCCTTTTATCGATTTGGCCAAGCCTTAAAGAATTCAAATGCTTAAGTATATTAAGAAATAAATCTTGATGAAGTTTAATTTATGGCAAGTACAATAAAGAAGTGCAAAAAATTAAGATTACTCACCTACGTTGAGTGAAGAAAATTGAAACAGATTAAAAGAGAAAGACTAATTTATGAGAAAACATTCATATGATAAATAACGTTATCTGTTCATTATTACTTTAACAACTCTCTTTCGTCAAAGTTGCATTTTGGATATAGTTTAGACTAGAGAAATAAAAACAACGGGAAAAACAGTATAAATATTACTCTTACATGTCTTAGTTAAAACTATACTTCCTGGTACCGAAAAAGACTCAATTTTAAATTAAGCCTATAGGAACACATAACGACAGGTTGGGACTAATATTAATCGAAAACAAAAGAAAAGAGGAAAGATAAAAGTTTTTATAATATAGTTAATAATCAACTGCAATTAAAATTTTAGAGAAAGTTGGCAATACATTTGCATTGTTAATGCTTAGCTTAGAGCATCAAAAAAGGGCAAACTGCGGTCTCGCTTAAGTCTGAAGAATAAATAGTAACGAAATGTATAGAATTTGTCTGATTGCTATAAGTTATTCTATTATCCCAATTGTCTTATTAAATACCTTAGTTTTTTTATATAGGTATTTATTTGACTGTGCCACAGGTTTTATCTTAGTCAATTTTTATTTTGAACTGCTTACCATTATTATTAATGTATTTATTTTTAAAGAATAACTAGTAACGAAACTTACAGATTTTATCTAATTGCTGTAAGTTATTTAACATTCTTATTATCACAAAGTTCTTATTAATTACTTTAGTTTTTTTTATATATAAGTATTTACTCGATTGTGTCACAGGTTTTATCTTAGTCAATTTTTATTTTAAACTGTTTAACATTACTATTAATGTTCTTGTTTTTAATGCAAGAAATAAAAATTCAGTACCTTTGACCTTTATATAATTAACAGCCATTTAAATCAGTTAACTGTGAATTATTAAAAAATAGTACATTTTTTTCCAAATTCTTGATGAATTTGAGCTGTAATTTAACATCAACATTTATAATTCTCCTCAAAAGTGAGTAGGAAATATAATTTTTAATGAAATTTATTCGTTTAATTTTGGCTTCATATAAAATCCTAAAGTATACATGGTGTACCGGAATTACGTCATCATATTCTAAGAGAATACTGTGCAGCCTAAGGTAAACAAAAAAAAGTCTTAAAAACATATTACGAAAACGCATACTTCAAAATTTAGGAGACGACAAAGATTGACACCTATGTAATATTCAGAGCCGTTCACATGAAAAAGAATACACTAGAACCTAGAATATTTGAGGTAACCACCTCGTATGAACGAAAACTCGATTACTACGGACTATGCTTTAAATTATACCAATTTTTTTTTTCCGACGATGGTTCATATAAAATCCTAAAGTATACATGGTGTACCGGAATTACGTCATCATATTCTAAGAGAATACTGTGCAGCCTAAGGTAAACAAAAAAAAAGTCTTAAAAACATATTACGAAAACGCATACTTCAAAATTTAGGAGACGACAAAGATTGACACCTATGTAATATTCAGAGCCGTTCACATGAAAAAGAATACACTAGAACCTAGAATATTTGAGGTAACCACCTCGTATGAACGAAAACTCGATTACTACGGACTATGCTTTAAATTATACCAATTTTTTTTTCCGACGATGGTTCTGGAACTATTTATTTGAAATTCTAAAATAAGTGTGTGTGTGATTATGTCAAAGCCTCGAGGGCTATCTGCCTAAGAGGAGGGATGCCTTCGTGGAGGACTTTCTAAGGGAAACTGACTCGTATATACGTTACACATGGGGAAAACCACGAAAACGCCCATGCAGCCAGCCCGTTCGCGGGATTCGAACCTCGGACCGAACTACCAGTGTTCAGCGACTTTACCGCTAGGCCGCTGGTGGGCCTCTAAAATAAGTGCAAAAGTACTGCAATTAACCCTTTTAACAAACTCTTTTGTTAGTAAATAAAGCTTATTTCCTTCAGTTAAACAGATAATACGCATAAGGTTTATTTTGTGTAAAATGTATTCGTAAAAAAAACAGGCTTAAACAAACTGCGTCAAAATTTACGTAACCTTGAGAAATTATGTCACATGAAGCCTTTTTATGGGAAAATTTTTTTCTGCCTCCTTTATTTATTTTATTTTATTTATTTTTCGATAATCTCTATCAGCTGTGGCACATTTCTATTAACAAAAGATCGATAGCAAAAGCATCAGGACGTTGCACTAAAAATTAAAAGTCGAATCATTTGTAATTTGGGATCTGCTTGTATACTGGTTTGAACAGAGAATGCTTGTGCTCATGGATATATTTCTGAAGTAAGGCTGTAAGATATAGTATTCTTTGCTAGGATAAAACTATAATATGAATACAACGGGAAAAGTGTACAAAAAACCCTTTTATTGAGCTCATTTATTTACAGACAGCATAGTCTTTGTGCTTACAAATCCACCATCCACTCGTGACGACAAAACTAAAGGTAATGATAAACTAAACTAAATTTAATGGTAAGCTAGGAGTTCAAGACTACAAAAAATTATTTAACCTAGCAGGTTGACGCAGAAACCTACACCGGTTGTAATATTAAACTTCGGCAAGACAGCGAAGCCAAGATTCAAAATTCAAACAGCTGGTAGAAACGACAATCGGCACGCACTCAAAAGCGAAACGCGCTCTGACTAACCCTTTCGATATTTCAGTTTGTACACTCTCGTTCACCCTAACTCATTTACATACTGGTGAGGAAACGCGAGAGAAACAAGAAATGACAAGGCTAACAAATTAAAGTAGTTATTAATAATAGTAATATACACCTCACAAGGTGCAAATGCAAAGATACACGAGG
The DNA here is from genome assembly GCF_044657685.1 of Stegodyphus dumicola. NCBI lineage: Eukaryota > Metazoa > Arthropoda > Arachnida > Araneae > Eresidae > Stegodyphus > Stegodyphus dumicola. Next base: position 72,411,555 of record NC_140780.1, read on the forward strand.
TGCAAATGCAAAGAAGATACGATTTGATAGTAAGGAAAACGCGGCATGAAACCGCAAGGAATAAAATATACTTTCGTTTCCTTAGCTTGTATAAAAGAGGATTAAAATGTTATGTTTCTTAGTATTTATGAGTACCAGTGAAGAATTTTCCCGCAAAGTGTACTAACTTCGTTTATTTTTTGCATAGAACTTATATGAAGATTTAAACGTATGAGCAAATTGTGCTGCAAAAATATAACTATACATTTATTTTTCGGATAACGAAAACAAATTGTTATGAGAAACTGCAACAGATCTTAAAAAGTAGTCAAAAAAATTTTCTATTTAGGCTAGGATATGCAAGAGTTCGGAAATTTGCCGCTTATTATCTGCAGTTTTCTCTCATTATTAACTGACAGTGAAGGCGCGGGATATGAATGACCACAGCAATAATTCACTTCTATACAAGTTATTTCAAAGAATTATCAATTACAAGTCCGGTATTTATATTTGCGTCTAATGTCACGTTAGTTAATTTATGCATCCTTTTAGAAAGAAATAATATGCATACAAATCACAAAAGCAGGACAGAATGCAAATTTTTAAGGATTTGTTAAGAGTCTAGATCTAGAATAAATTACATAGCCAGTGTTAAAGTTTCGGCATTATTCCCCCTCGTCGCTGCTGAATAGATGACACTACTCATTACAGGTAGGTCGTCATGGCTTCTAATAACGGAGGTCGATCGGGCTGGTTGAATGGGACTTTAGTTTCTCATACAGAAATGAAAACAGTTTAGTTTCTCTTAAGAAGTTCTCCATAAAGATATTCCTTGATGAATTACAACAGATATGTATATATATTATTAGATATACAGTAAAGATGGGAAGATTAAAATGCGCACGTTAATTGCTGCATATGCTCAAATATTGGACGATATTTTAAATTAAGTATAGATATGATATACTTTCTGGACGGTGCATTTATGATATAAGGGTAAATACATGATAGAATAAATGTTTAATGGCATTTGAACCCGTGAAAGTGAATATTCGTTTGTGTTTTGAAAATGAGAGATGTACGTCAGATCATTTTCAAATGCCTGGATTTTCTTTAAAATCCTTTCCAAATATTTTTGAGAGAATCGAAAGTTGAATTTCGTCTTATTTCAAAGCGTAAGTGCAAAGTGCTCAAAATGATTCCAAGTTACATTGTCATTTAATTATAGTTAATTACTTCACTTTGTAATTCCAAAAAAATAATAATAAACTTGCAAAAAAAGTATTCCAGATGGTAAATTCTTGAATTACTCTCTATACTATTCTTACGTAAGCATATGTCTCATTTATTCATAATCTTGCAATATTATTACACACGTTACGCCAAATCGTCTTGTTTATAAGTTATTGCTATGTCATTTAATAATAAACTTGTGTGCATAATTTTTATATTATTGATAAAAGCATAGATTTTTTTATTCTGAAATTCGTCTAATTATACACGACTTTTTCTTTATGCAAAAACAGATGTATAAAAATGCTTTCCCACAGTTTCTAGGCGTCGTGTTGAGGTTTATATCCTTGTATCCTCTTATCTAGAAGAACTTTACTCTTTTGGTAGTTAAAAATGTGATGATTGATAATGCAGTTAAATATAGCATCTGAAGTACTTTGTGACCGACATTCTGCGAACGGATGCTTAAGATATATCTAAAAATTTATTCGTTACACGCACCTTTTGTTTTAATGGCATTTTAATTTTAATCACTTTCCAACTCTATATAACTGTTTAAATATCTACCTGCGAATTAGTTGGAAATTTAAAGTTATTTAGTGGTAGAAGATCTTAACCGTCTGTATGCTGAAAGCATATTTCACAACATTAAAAAGCATTAATGTTGTGAAATATGGAAGACATTTGAATATGTAAAAGTACAAGATGCATTCTACGAAATATTTGGACTAATAATCATTATCATGTGAAATGCAGAGGAAAACAAACTTATGTAATTAATTTTCACGTTAAAATATTTTCCAAATACATATACGTATATAACTCGCTCTTTTAATTTCCATTTTCGATATCAAATTGTTACCAAGTAATTGTAGTTTGGCATACGAAAATTTAAAGCAGTATAAATGTGTGCTAATTTCAACCCAAACACACAAAATAATAATGAGTAATATCAAAATATTCTTATCGTTTTTGTACTTTACCTACAGCATATAATTCGCAGTTTCGATATTTTTATGCTATAGATAACTGATTCTTAAACTTTTTTCATTCATGACCGCTTTCTATCATCAAGATTTCTGCATGGCCCCAGATATTAAATTTAGAATAAAGATAAAAATAAGATTATATTCACATAAATAATTTATTTCATTGGTAAACAATATACATTTAAACAATATCTGACTTTATTCTCTACATGCTAAGTGCTGTACTTTTTGTGGCACTTTTTGATTCTGAAATAATTTATATGCTGAAATTACAATGCGACACAGCTATTTTGATAAGATTGGTGGTAATTTTTAATATGTAAACATAATTTACAGTTCAGTTTAGCCAGTATTACGATTTTATAGTTGAACAACACAGAAAATGTAGTATATTAAATAAAAAATAATAAAGGGATTACTATTAAAGCTTTTTTTTTTAATTTTACGCATCTGAATTAAATTTTCGCTACCCCTAACATTTCTCTTTTCGATCGCATTTGGGGCTATAACCCACGGTTTATGAAACGCTGATGTAGAGAAAAACTAAGTCATAAATTCAATTTTACCCAACAATATTTAAATTTCTATGTCAAAAAGGCTTTTTAAAATGCTTTATATAAATTATGACTAAATGGCTTAATTCTAATGTTTACAAACTTTGGAATAACAAATTATGTTCCAATATTGATGTTGAAAGATTTTTTTTTCACTTTTTATATGTACGGATTATTTACTTGTGCTTCTTTTTATCTTTTGCATTCTTACAGAATATTTTTTAAAGTTAAATTAACAAAAATAAAGTTTTTGAATTAACAGAAATAAAGATGTATTATTGCTTTACAATACACATTTGATGACATTTAATTTACAGTACACATTTGATCATACATCACTTTACACTTTACATACCAAGTGTTATTCGGTATAAAATTTTCCGAAGGTTGTAAGTTTTTTCTATCCTTTTTCTACCTCTAATAACTCTAAAATTGATCACTGTTGCTGAAAGCAAAATCAAATGGGAGAAATGTCTCATCATATTTCCTTTCTCGCGTTTCAGATGCTTCGTTCTCATTACTAGATTCTGCTTGAAGAGACTTTGCCATCTACGTTGAATCTTTGTTACTCAAGTTCGACCATTTATCCATGGGTAAGAAATATTTTTATTCTAAAATATAAATAAAATAGCATCTTATAATAATTATTCAATTAAATACCAACCTTAGTTGAGCAACAGTAAAATACAATATTTCAATATTGTATTGATTTTACACACTTCTTGCGATGAACCAGGAACCACTGTCTGTACTGGAAAGCGTTATCACAACGTTAGTCGCAGCGGCGCCGATCCCGGCGCAATTTTAATTTTGAAATATCTTATGTTGAAATTCCAAAGCGATGCCTTCATTATGATGCGCTTAATGGTATTTTTTAATTTGTAAATATAATGTACAGCTCAATTTTGGTCAGTATTACGACTTTATAATTGCTCTGTATGGAAAATGTAATACATTAAAGATAATGAAGAGGTTGAGACTTGTGTTTCTTTAAATTCATATATTTGAATTAAATTTTCGCGTCCCCAACATTTCGCTTTGCGACTCCATTCGAAGTCGTGACCCACAGTTCTAGATTTTGATGGAAATTTATTTTTCAAACTTTAACCAAAAATGACGCAAGTTTAGGATCATTGTTAATAAACTGCGATTTTCTTTTCTTTAATGTTATTCACAAAAATACGAAAACCTTCCTAAGGTATTTTACACGTGTTTTTATCGTTAAGGAAAGCTACAATTTCATTTCGACTGCTACAGATTATAAGAATGTTTCAGATGTAGTTCACAGAACAGCTGTAAGCAGCCTCCTAGGAAACACTCCATGAGAAAGAAACCCAAACTGACACCATTTATAATTTGTTTCCTAACTTTTTACTTTTTTAACTTCTTTTAATTAAAAAAATACATGGAGTTTTAATTACAAAATCCCGAAATGTATAAAGTCTTTCATTACGCCTCACATGTCCAATGAGGACTTCAACTTAATGATGGCGCACGGACCGACCTAACAGGTAAGATAACCCGCCCACACCGCATTTACTCACCCAACTTGCGAACAAACAACTAACTTGCGTATCCTGCATATTCTATAGCAATTAGTCCCCCCAAAAAAAGCATTGTTCTAGTTTAATGCCAATTCTAAATCGGTATACTTTGCATTAAAGATTATAATGACATTTATGTTGCTATTATTACTAAAATTAAACAATTATGTGTGAGTATACTGTCTTTACAATTTATACACAGAGAATTCTAAAATTGTGGAAACAAAAACCAAGCATCCAAATGCCTTAAGTTATAAAACTGGAAAGTAACGTCTTTGCGTAAGATATCACTGAACAGTTTTAAGTGCTTTGATTAAAACACGTACAGTCATATGAAGATTACAAAGGCTACTAATTTTGCTTTAACGATAACAAATGGGGACTTTACTGGGAATGACGTAGTATTACTAATTTCGGAACTATCAGTAAATATTTAAGTGCCAATGTACCACGCTTAAGAGCCTCAAACGTATACATATATCATGATACCTTTATTTTTATTTCTCTAATATGGGAAAAATAATTTCGTCCTTTTCAAAGTTAAACGGAACAAACTAGTTTTCCCGTCTTCCACCCCCCCGCCCAGACCATCATTATGCGAGACATGGCACTGTCATTTTATGTTACGTACCTTTCGTAATATTTATCGCCTTTTAAAAAAGAAAGGAACAGAGAAAGGAAACTCGAAGATACTTAATAAAGTATTTAATTGCTCTAGAATTGAGCAGTTTATTCTTTTTGTGTCTAAGTCTGCAAATTATTTTACTCGATAAAATTATAAAATTTAAAAGCATTTTACACGTCCGACTAATTGTTAAACTTTCAGTCATTTGTTTTCTTTCAATTTTTCCAACCAGTCTAATAACAACTTTGAGATTTTTTTCCACGGCTTATAAAATGCACTTTAAATACTTATTAAATTTCTAAATTATCAATCCATGTAAGAAATGTTATTCTGCTTAAGTTTGAAACTAAGAGGGAAAGTATTTAGAGTTAGAGATTGTCATTTACATAAAAGAAAATTATTCATTTAGTTAAAAATATAGTATTTAATAAATTTACCCTGTGTTTTAAGGACTTTTTCTTTTTAATAAACGTACAATTAAAGAAACGGTACTCAACCCGGATGCACAGGCTTCTGAGTCCTCAGACGACTTTAAAAATTCAGAACCTATACAAAAAAAATTAAGAAATGATTTTCCGTTAATATTAATTTAATGTTACCATTGAATAAAAATTTGCTACATTTAACTATTTTCATTCACCAGTTTAATTCCAAAAATTTTAAATAATAATTTAGAGAATAACTCATGCATGTCTTATTTCATGCTTTAAGAACTCTATTTACAAGTGTGAAAATACCTGAAACTACTCCTTGTGACAACTCGTATAAAACGCTCTTATTTCATACTTTAAGGACTCTGTTTTCACGTTTGAAAAAATTAAAAACTTCTGCCTGTGATAACCCGTATAAAACGCTCTCGAACGAAAGGTATGTCCATTGCAGAATTCTTCATTAACTTACAGGTTCATCTTACACGAAAAGTAATTATCTGCTTGTCGGAAACCACACCCAGCATACTTACTGATTCTAAACAAAAATAACCTTCTCTTCGAATGAATTTATATTTTCGTTTTTACAAACATTAAAAGTTTTAGGATGAAAAGTTCTTGAAAAATCGACGATCACCTTGCTGGGAATAAAACCCTTCTTTTTAATTTAGTGTACCAAAAAGCTAACTACAATACCACAAGAACACATGCGATGGATTCATAATTCCTTACGATCCGGTTATTTCACATATTTTTGTATTCTTTCATACAAATGAGACTGTACTCCCTTTTCTAATATATTCATATTTTATTATCTTATTATAATTCTAAACACGTTTTCTTGAGAAGCCGGTAAGATTCATATCGTCTCTCAGGCTTTCCGCAGCATAACAAGATTTAAGAATTTCTGCCTTAGAACTCTCTAATCACGACAGCCATCTTCATGTAAAGGGGAAAACACATATTTAATCTGTTTTCGGGCTGTAACTTTACAACCGTAATACTCGTATTTATAGAAACGAGGAATTAAAGAAACCTGTGTCCATTTAAGTCAAACAAGAAACGTTTGGGGCTGATATTTGTAACTGCCCCATTTCGCCCGTTACTTGACGCCATCATTTATTCAGTAGATTCAAAAGCTATACCTACCTTGAGCTCATACTGAATACAAATTGCTGAATTAATTTCAGAGGCAGGCAACTTTAATGACGGATTCCAGCTTTCCCTCAGGTTAAAAACACACACAATTTACTTTCGTCCTATATCCAGGGTTAGCGAAAGAGAAAGCCTTCAAATGTTAATAAATACATTTAAATAATTAAGAATTGAAAATAATATGACATTTAATAGACCTTGGTTTTTACCCAACTGGTAATTAAAATAGATACTTATGAGCCTTTCTTTCAGTTATTTAAAATTGATTCCACAAAGTTTCCATTTCTCTCACCTCAAAACCTGCGTCGTCTCAGAAAGAATATACACTTGATTTAAATTCCTTGAGCTAAATTTGAAAGAAGGACTTTATTTTTTCAGGAAGTACGAACAGTAATATATGGGGGTAGAGTGATATTATAATAATTTGAATTTTGCTTAGATGTGATAAATATGACTTTTATACGTAGAGAAGAAATGAAAAAGGAAGAAAAAAATTTTTTTTTTCTTACTTAGCTAAATTTTATTTTGTTTTTTCTTATTTAGCTTATTTTGCTCATATTAGAAATATCTGTTTGTGCAGTTTGTATTCTTTCCTTGTTTCTTTCTGGCCCACCAGCGGCCGAGCGCTAAAGTCGCTGAACACTGGTAGTTCGGTCCGAGGTTCGAATCCCGCGAACGGGATGGCTGCATGGGTGTTTTCGTGGTTTTCCCCATGTGTAACGTGTATACGAGCCAGTTTCCCTTAGAAAGTCCTCCACGAAGGCATCCCTCCCCTTAGGCAAATAGCCCTAGTGTGCTTTGCCATAATTAAATACACCACACCTTGTTTCTTTCTAAGACGCTTTTCGACATTTTTATTTAAAAAAAGGAAGATAATAAGTTAATTAATAGTAAAAGATGTGGAATGCTATTATAGAAATTTTTCCATCCAATACATTAGAAGGAAACTACATAAAGTAACAGTATATTTATCTTATTTTTGAGAAATTAAGGCCCTAGAATGCCATTAGTTAAGCAAATTTTAACACTAAGAGAATCCAAATACCATATATAAAGAGTGTATCGTTTGACTACGATATGGCATGAATCTCAGCAGAAAACATAGTGAATAATTTCTGAACCGAATTACCTGGATACATACAGTTTTATGCAAAATCTTATAAAATGAATGGATGCTTAAAACGATTTTGCCAAAGCTGTTTACAATTTCGAGTCAGCTATTATTGGGCGACCTAGTTTATGTATATATATATAAACACTTCGATTTCGGCGTGTTACAGCATTTCAGAACTTGACTGTTCTCAGAAACTAAAAACTACGAAAAATATTCCTTTACGGGGCATCAGTATGGGCTCACTCCATGATAATGAGGAAGAAAAGACTCCTAGCTTCGATTCAACGCCCCTTTCTCTTACAAATAGCAAAAGTATACAGAACTACCTCAACGGCAGCACTCTGTGTATTAACAAGAATCCCACTCCTCCATCTGAAAGCAGAAGATGCAGACTTAGCCACGCTATTCCAACTAAAAAAAAAAAAAACATAGAGGTAGAAGATCAAGACCTGAGCTCCTTGATTTCGAACAGCCTCGAAACTCTTACCTAAGACACCCTGCAGTGGAGACAAAACTCAGAATATCAACAAAAGAAAAAAAACCCTAACTGTACCTACATTTCCAGTAGTTTACACAAATGGGTCAAAGATAAACGACGAAGTAGGATGCGCGTTCATAGCACTCCTCTCAGAATAAGAAACAATAGAATAGAAGACACACCTAAGAAACAACAACAGCGTTTCCCAAGCTTGAGCTTTCTGCCATAAAACACGCTATTCTACGGGCTCATTAAAGGCATTTAATATACGTTACCATCTACAGTGATAGCCAAGCGGAAATAAAGCTGTTGATGACGCAAAAAACAAAAACTGTTTGTTATACATATATAAAAATATATATGTAAGTGAAGAAGAAGTCTTAAATATTTTGCAAAAAGAAAAAATGATAATAAATATAACTTTATAAAAACCAATAAGTGTAGAATTTTTAATTTCATTATACTCGTATCTTTTTAATCATTTTTTAAACTGTGACCATTTTTTAATCATTAAATGATGTTTATCGGTTTTCCAATGATGTTGGATTCCAACGATTTTGGTAAGTAGGAACTGTAATTTTTATAACTTGATAACAATTATATCAGTTCTTGAAAGTTTTTAAATAGGGAAATAGATTAATATAGCGTATTCTTTAGTTTGTACCACGTAGGAATTCTAAGCTAAACAAATTGTTTTCATGGCAATGACGATATGCACCCCCTCTTCAAATTCTTTTTCAGGTTACGCCATTGATATATAGTATAATGTGCTATTTCAAGGGACGATAGTAAAAAAGACCATTCTTCTTCAAGCGTTACTAATAAGAATAAGAAGAATGCCGGAAACAATATAGAATATGGAAGTAAATTTTAACGACGTTGAGCAGGCAAGAAAGCAAAGAGAGAACGGATCACGATCTCTTGGCCATATAATTTCTAACTGTCAATCAGAATTTGACAGAGATAAAAAATTTACCCCAAATTAAAGAGGATTTATCTATAAGCTAAGAAAACACGCACACTTCCGTACAAGTGACAATTTTCGTTCCCCATATTTGTTTAAATTTTTCCAAAAAGTCTGCAGGTCTCTTTTTCCGTGGGAAGTCATTAACGTTGGAAGGGCATGGCCAAGGTAGTTTTGGGAACTAAATAGTTACCTACTCTCATAAATTCATTGCACCTTCTGGAAAAAAGGATTTGACATGTGCGGGGGAGCATTTCTTTTCTCAGAAGCTTCAACCTTCATCAAAGGGTTTATTTCCCAGGTAGAGATAAGCAGGCATTCATAAGTCAGAATCGAATTTTTAAGGATTACTTATTATTACAATAAAATTTTCGAGGATGCGAGCACGGTGCATCGGCTATGGCGAACATGGTTGGAACAAGAAAATGTGGGAAGAAGGAGGGGTGCAGGTGCAGCCAGAGTGACATCAGCACGCGTGGATCAACGACAAGCTGTGGTGGTCAAGTTACTTGTACCGCGATTCTGCAGTATGCGCAAGATACCCTGGATGTTCCCGTGTCGACCAGAACCATTTCCCGTCGATTGGTTAACCGTGGCCTGCACTTACGGCGTCCGTTAAGAAGACTGCCATTGACCTCACAGCATAGACGCCAACGTTTAGAATGGCGCCGGAATGGAGCTATGTAGATAACAGAATGGCGAAACGTCGTGTTCTCAGATGAGTCACGCTTCTGTTTATCCAGTGACAGTCGCCGCATACGTGTGTGGCTTCGACGTGGAGACACATCTAATCCGGCAGTAATTGTGGAACGCCCCACTGCCCGACAACGTGGCATAATGGTTTGGGGCACTATTGCCTACGATTTCCAGGTCACCTCTAGTTCGTATTCAGGGTCATCTACATTACATGCACTGCATGATATCACACAAGACATCCTGAATAATAAATTCTCTGGCTACCACACCGCATTAGTCAGCTTAGATCTTAAAAGCGCATTCGACAGTTTGTGGTGGGTAGCTATTAAGCAAGCTCTGGTAAACTCCAATTGTCCGAGTAATATTTATAAAGTTTTAGAACACTATTTGCAAGACAGACGTCTTATTGCAGTACATCCAGCGGGAATTATCGAAAAAGTACAGACAAGAGGATGCCCGCAAGGTTCTTGCGCAGGTCCTCAACTCTGGAACCTCACTTTTAATAAGATCCTTCAAGCTCCCTGGCCTGATCATACGCATATATATGCGTATGCCGATGATGTGGCTCTTGTTATCCGGGGACATTCTCGCGAAGTTTTACAGCAAAATTGCAATGAGTCTCTTCAACTCTTTCAACAGCATTGTGATGATCTGAAATTGATTATTGCTGAAAACAAATCCAAGGTACTTCTTGTACCTAAGAAAGGAGGTTCCTTGGTCAGGCGACCAAGAATTGTCCTCAATAGCCACAGGTTGCAAATCCTTAGAGAAATCAAATATTTGGGAGTTATCATTGATGATAAGTTAACCTGGATCCCACATATTCTGTCCATTAAAAAACGAACACAGATGATTGCCAAACAGCTTCGTTATCTTCAGGGATATCGATGGGGATTAAACCACCATATCCAAAAAATTCTATATACTACTGTCACAGAAAAGATTGTTACTTACGCCGCTGCTGTTTGGGCACTCCCCATGCAGGGGAGAAAAGTCAAACATCTTTCAACCATCCAACGCCCTTTTGCCCTGAGTATAACTCGGGCATATATTACAACTTCTTCGGACTCACTAAATGTTCTAGCCGGTCTACTCCCTCTTCATATTAGAACTGAGGAAAAGGCTGTTCGTCAGTCACTTGTGCAACTACGCAGGCCTATCACATTTGATGGAGAACATTATTTGCCTGATGACTATGAAGCAAAACTGAAACCTTTTAGTATTCATCCAGCAGACTATGGGGTTGGAGTTAGGCTCCATATTCCACCATCAGTGTTTCGTAATTCTTCAAGCCACGTGATATATACTGATGGATCAAAGATAGATGATAACGTAGGAAGCGCTTTTGTTGCTTTTCGTGATAATCTTCCTCTAGCCCACTGGAAGGGACATTTATCTATGCAGAATAGTGTTTTTCAAGGGGAAGCAGCGGCGATAGCACGCGCTATCCGCTACTTGCTGACTCAGAATATAACACAAGCGACAATCCATTCTGATAGCCTTTCTGTCATCCACGCCATTGGCAATCCTGAGCATTCCTCTCCAATTATACGAGACATTCAACAGGACTTACGTGCTTCTCCGTCTTTCACTATTCATATTGCTTGGGTTAAAGCGCATGTGGGAGAATATGGTAACGAACTTGCAGATGCCTATGCCAAGGAGGCGGCTTCTGGTGATGCTGATGAGAATGTGCTGATATCCATTCCTTGGCCACATTCTTTTCTCAAGCGAACTTTACGTCTTCGAGCAATTAGTAAGTGGCAAGAGGAATGGGACAATAGCTTCACCGGTCGACGTACTTTCTACCATCTTTCATATGTGTCGACAGATCGCTGCTGTGGCAATACCCATCTTTCCCGTTACATTTCGGGGCATGGACCTTTTCCTGAATTCTTCGCACGCTTTGGCATAAGTGATACCAACGTCTGCAGTTGTGGTGAACTCGGCTCTCCGGAGCACTATTTAGCCAATTGTCCCCTGACAGAAGGCCTACACATACGATTTCCTACGCAAAATCGTCAGGCATTTTGCAAACTCTTAGTTAAGCAAAGACACCTGATCCGCAAACTAAATTGCGTAATGGAGAAAGTCTCCAGCATTGGGCTTGACCTATGTCAAGTTTAATCTAAATGGTTTTCAGGAAATACGAGTATATTAACCATGTACTATCTGCTTTTTGTAGCTAGACTGTTAATAACAAATGAAATATAAGTTTGACTGCATCCCGTTAGTTTGTGTGTATCGAACTCCACCTGCCAAGTTTAATCTAAATGGTTTTCAGGAAATACGAGTATATTAACCATGTACTATCTGCTTTTTGTAGCTAGACTGTTAATAACAAATGAAATATAAGTTTGACTGCATCCCGTTAGTTTGTGTGTATCGAACTATCACCTTTTCAGGTTTGTTAGAAATTTTTATTTTTATTTTTATTTATCTATTTATATACATACATATATATATATATATTTAAGCTATGCCTTTACATATTTCTCACGTTGGTTTGATTGTACTGTACTCTTCTATCGATAGTATGCTTTTCTTATTAAGTTGATTGTCTATAAGACAATCATTATCTTAATCATTGTATCATGCTTACAAGTATCTTCATTCAGTATAGTATTATTAGTAAATTATGTTGGTATGTTTTATTGTAATGTATAGTGAGCCTTTGTAATATAACAGAAATTGTAAATGTTTATTTGATGGCATCATGTTAATCTAATTACATTGAAATCTGTCTCATGTTGTAAGAATCTATCTACTTTTTATTTAGTACACAATTTCAATATCATTGTTTCTTGTCTCATGTTAGCTAGTTTCATTCTTAAGTTAGCAAGTATAGCATTATCAGTAAATAATTCTAGTCGATCTGCAAATATCGCATTCAGTCAGTAATATAGTTCTGTCGGTACTATAGTTATTGTTGACAATATGGATAGTTTCAGTCAGCAAGTATAGCTTTTTCCGCAAATTCTTCTTTATTTTGTATGCAACTTTCTGTCTTTGTATATGTTTTTGTTTAACTATTGCATATTTGAGCCTAGTATTTTTACAGATGACTTGTTTGTTTGTTCCGTACTCTCCTACTGTTCATATGCATTTCTTTTTAACCTTCCAAACTGTGTATCATTGCAAATTATGTATTCATTACAATTATGTGTCATTGCAAATATTGTATTCATTTCAAATTATGTATCTGTTTGCTAATATCAATAAACGACTGGGATCACGTAGTGGGGAGACGGCGCTAAACCAATTAACCAAATGGTAAAGGCGTGGTGCCCGTCTTCCCCGTTCCTAAATCCTAAATCCTGCTAAGCCGGGGAGACATATGCTTGAGAGATCAGACGTGTGTCGTTTCCCTCCTGTTTTTTCGAGATTTTCTATTGGAAAATCTGCCGCCGAAAGTGCGCCGTTGGTTTTAAAGTGTGTATGAATATCTGCTACATGCGTGGATACTTTGTTTATGTGTGTGTGACCATTTTTTACGGAGATATAAGTGTTTTAGTGCAATAACAAAGGATTATAGGCTGCTGCAATTTCAGCGGACTTCTGTTCACTTACCTCGCCGCCTTCCCTACGGAAGGTTCCCGCCGGCCAAACACGTGGCACCGAGGTAGGCTTAACTTTTTGCTTGAAATTCTAAGTCCAGAGATTAGACAATTGTTTTCAAAAATCCATAACTCTTCAAATTTTAGTGATTTTCATACCGGGTTTTGTTCAAAATGTGTGAAATTTTAAGTTCTATCTTTTTGTATTACTTAATATAATCTTGTATTGATATTTAACGAGTTAATATATAATAGCTATGTTTTTATGCACTTATGCTAAATTTCACCCTGTATTTAAATAGGCTTAACTGTATTTTCATATGTATTTGCTCCAAAGGGTTTGTCATTTTGGCAGTTGTTTTTCACGAAATTTTTAACATTGTCGAGAAGTTGAACTTTTTGTCGAGATCCAGTTCTCGTCATTAGACTATTGTCGAATCTCACTCGACAAGTGTTCGGTTTTCGTTTTTTGACATTTGTATTGATTAAAATAGTGTTTTAAGTATATTTCTTGATCTCTCAACTGTCTTATAATATTCCTTAAGCATTGTTTCACTTTATTTTATGGGTTTTTTTATGTAATTTAATTAATTTTACTGGACTTAGTTGTTTCATATTGTGAAGATTGAAATCTATAATCTCTGCCTATATTTAGTGTCTTGCTATTATAACTGCTGATAATATACCTCGATATGTATTTGAGTCAGTTAAAATTTTAGTCATTCTGCTGTCTAAACATTACTTTGTGTATATTGATTAGTTATACAGGAATTTTGCTTGTATTATTCTCTGTTATCACGTGTCACATAGACATTTTAATCTGATCGTTCTTAGTGACTTTTGGACATTGCACTTTTAGTCTATGTTTTACTACTGCTCTTTAATACTTTATAATGTCCCGTAAATCTGTTTTAACAACTGCCAGAGAAACATCACAGGGGGCTACTAGCGCACCCGATTTGTTAGACTCTGACTTACCTTATGCGGATAAAATTACACTACTCTGTGCTGATATACGCAAAGTAGCTACCACCAGCAGAGGTGGCAGAATCCTCTTATCTTCGGACCTTCGAGAGCATCTGTTACAATCTCTGACAACTTTGCAAACTTTGGCCTTACAGAGGCCTGAGGGCTTACCTATTCCAGAATTGGTGGACGCTGAAGTCAATACATCTACCATACTTTGCTGTGAAGCGGTTCGACAACATTCTTTCCAGTCACCTGTTCTCCCATCTACAGCTGATCAGGCTTTGGCTCCTGCTCCATCTTTTGCGGATATTGTTCGACGACCTAAAAAGCCTAGCCTTATTATTCGTCCTAAAGCTGACACTACTAGTGATACGCTTAAAGAACAGCTTAATACCAAAGTTTCGCTCTCACAACTTAAAGTTGGAATAGATCGTATTACTAAAATAAATAACGGAGGTTTGGAGGTCTTCTGTCAAACACCTGATGATGTTGCGATACTCGAACAAGAACTCACGCGCTCTGATGTACCAGCAGATGTCAGTAGACCAATCAGACGAAAACCAAGAATTGCTATCCATGACTTGCCGGAATCAATCACACCGCAAACAGTACTTTCAGAACTCAGCGGAGCCACGGGATTGCCAGAAACAACATTCACGATGCGATTCCGTCTCAGGGAGCGACGGAAGGGATACATTAAATGGATTGTTGAATGTGACTCCCCAGGTTTTGCTGCGGTCATGCGTCGGCGAAAAATTTTCGTCGGCTGGCAAGCTCACAGAGCCACTGAATTTATTGGAATTAAAAGATGTTACTCCTGTCAGCAATATGGCCATGTGCAAACAGAATGCAAGAGTAAGCGAAAATACTGCTCCTACTGTGCAGGAGATCACGGGCTCAAAGATTGCACAGCTCAAACACCTGAATGCATCAACTGTGGCGAAGCCAATAATCGTTACGGTACCAGATATGACTTCGCCCATCCCGCCTACCACCCCGATTGTCCAGAGTATCAACGTCGCGTCCAGCTCATCAGGGCAAACACAGACTACTAACTTCAATCCTTATAGTCTAGCATCAGGTAACTTAGTATCTGATTCTTCATTGGATCATATACAAAAAGATCTTAATACCACTCTTCTGCAACGAACTTTACCGACGGAATGTCTACAAATAAACCTTCAACATGCTCGAGCTGCGGCGGCACAGACTGTAGAATATGCTACTTCTGAGCATATTGACTTCATCTTAATCCAGGAGCCGTATTGTCTAAACGGTAAGGCGGTTGGCTTTCCACTGCACTGGACACTATATCAAAAGGAAGATCCTTTACTTCCACCCCGTGCAATTATTGTCAATTGTAATTCTTCCTGGTCTCCTTTACTTGTCACTGCGCAGCGAGATATTGTTGCTGTTCTTCTGGAAGTTCATCATCTGACAGTCCTGGTTTCCATTTATTCCTCACCGTCCTCAGAAATCGAACCTGTGCTCTCTGCGATGCAAGATTTACTGACCTCAATTCAAATTCCAAATTTGCTCTTTTCTGGTGATTTTAATGCTCATAATGTTTCGTGGGGATATGCTACTACGGACGTAAAGGGTAGACTTCTGGAAGATTTTATATCCAGTTTTAATCTCGTGAAACATAATTCACATGATGCTCCTCCGACTTTTGATCGTCAACATTCACATGGTTGGCCAGATTTGACTTTATCTACTTTGCCTATGGCCTCTCTTCTTCAAGATTGGCGAGTAATTGAGGGTCTAAGTCTATCAGACCATAACTATATACGTTTTTCACTCTCGGGAACTACAGCCACCTCAATCATACGGCGTTATAATTTACCTGGCCGAAAGGTCAGACAGTTTACTGCAGCCATTCAAGCCAATTTGGCCTCTTATCATTCTCGTCTTCAATCTCTGCATTCTCGTGAAGATCTACAAAATTTTACTAGTGATCTTATGGCTACCATTCGAATAGTATGTGATAGTGTTTTGCCTATTCGTACCACTAAGAAGTTATGTACATTAAATTGGTGGAATGCTCAGCTTCGTACTCAACAACAAAAATGTAGAGCTCTTCGACGTCGGCTAAAGCAAGAGCGTCGAAATAATATCAGCTCCAATACTCTGCTTCTTTACCGACAGGAAAGAGCATGTTACAAACAAATGATTATACGTGCCAAATTAACTAGCTGGCGCAAATTTTGTTCTGAGACAACATCTGTTTATGGTATTCATCATAAGATTGCGACCGACAAGCTGTTTAAGCCAGCAACTTTCCATTTTTTACCTACAGTTAGTCCTAATAGTCACCTGACTGAATCAACTCTATCAGAAGTCCTTGATACGGTTTTTTCTACAGATGATAATTCAACTGATTCCTCCTTTCATCAGACTATTCGAAATCAAACTTCTAGTCTTCAAACACCAGACGATGTTATTTTTACTACTCAAGAAATTCGGCAAGTCTTACGCCAACTCCCTAATAAGCGCGCACCGGGTCCAGATGGTGTTGACTATCGTATTGTCAAATTGATTATTAGCACCAATCTCAGTCTCTTCCAAAGCCTGTTTAATAAGCTATTCAATAGTGGAACTTTTCCCCAATGTTTTAAAATTGGCCAGGTGATCTTATTTTTAAGAAACACCGTGATCCAGCCCGTGCCGATTCTTATCGCCCTATTTGTTTGTTGTCAGCTTTTGGCAAAACTTTTGAAAAACTTCTTATGGGACGATTGAGATTTCATTTGCACTCAACAAATTATCTGTGTCCTTTTCAATACGGTTTTCGCACCAAAAGATCAACACTGCACGCTTTAAAGGAAGTTCAAGATACCATCCTGCGCAATAAGTTCTCCGGCCACCACACAGCGTTTATCTCAGTGGATTTAAAGAGCGCCTTCGATACGCTGTGGTGGCCGGCAGTTCTATATGCATTAAGAGATGCCAATTGCCCCGCAATTTATATAATACTCTTGCACATTATCTGTCCGATCGACATTTGATCATTTCCTATAATGGAGGCCTGGTACATAGATGTCAGACTCGAGGGTGCCCGCAGGGTTCATGTGCGAGCCCCTTTCTCTGGAATGTGACATACAATCTTATCCTTAAGCAGCCATGGCCTGAACATACAACTGTGGTTACTTATGCCGATGATACCGCATTCATAGTGCGAGGTAGGACTCGTGATCAACTTCAAGAAAACTCACAGGAGACCTGTTCTTTGTTTCAGACTAGATGTGAAGATTTTAAATTGCAAATCTCTGAAGAGAAATCGCAAATTCTGATCATTCCTAAGAAGGGTGGTTCTATGACTCGTCAGCCGAGAATCACCATAAATGGCAAGCGTCTTCGTATTAAACGTGAACTTAAATACCTTGGAATTATTTTCGACGACAAACTCAATTGGATTCCTCATGTGTTAGATCTCAAGAAGCGTACTGCTGTGATTGCTCAACGCCTTAAACTTATGAAGGGAATCCACTGGGGCTTAAATCCACATCTTCTTAAAGTTTTATATGCAACAGTAACTGAAAAGATTGTTTCGTATGGTGCTGCAATTTGGGCAGCACCAATGCAAGGACGCAAAGTCCGACATTTAAATAGTATACAGAGACCATTTCTCTTAAATATCACTCGTGCCTTCCGCACATCACCAACTAACGCCCTCGCAGTTGCAGCTGGAGTCTTGCCTTTACCTATTGCGGTTGAAAAGGACGCAGCTTATCAGTTGATTAGACAACTTGGCTGTTCAGTTCAGTTTGGAGATCACTCTTTCTCCTCCCATGATTATGAAGCAGCAATAAACAGAGAAGATCAACACCCCTCCCTCTATGGTACGGGAGTTAAAGTTAATCTCAAACCGAGTCATCAAGTTTCTCATGCTGATCTGGTCTTTTATACTGATGGCTCTAAATTGGAAGATCAGGTTGGCTGTGCATATATAGCCATACTGCAAGATCAGACAACTCTTCACCAGTGGAAATGCCATCTGTCTTCTTTTAACAGCGTCTTCCAGAGTGAGGCTATTGCTATTCGACAAGCAATACAAACAATCATTAATCATCGATATTCACATTCCTATGTTCTTACCGATAGTCTCTCCACATTGTATGCCATTTTAAATCCTCTGCATTCATCCCCCATTATTGTGGACATTCAAACTAGCTTGTCTCGACATAAAAATCTACACATTTGTTTAGAATGGACAAAAGCTCATGTGGGGAACTACGGTAATGAAACTGTCGATAGGCTTGCTAAAGAAGCAGCACAGAATCACGAGATAACACAGACCTTGACGGTTTCACGCCCAGTATCTAATCTAAAGCGTCACTTACTTCTCACAGCCATCTCCTTGTGGCAAAATGCATGGAGTTCGGAGGAAACTGGTCGCCGAGCATTTGCCCATGTCCCTAAAGTAGATTTAGACCGATTAATCATGCCACCACAGCTGATCTTCTACATTACGGGCCACGGGCCTTTTCCCTTATATTTCGAGAGACATGGACTCTCTTCCTCAGCACTCTGTAGTTGTGGACAACTGGGCAATCCAGAACACTATCTAATCGATTGTCCACTTACTACTGAATTCCATATTCCTTTTCCACCAACGGATAGGACTGCCTTTAGTCGTTTTTTGATTAAGCAACGGCATCATGTCAAAAAGATAGTCCGTTTAATTGACAAACTGATGAATCTGGGACTTGATCTTTGTGCCTTATAATATCGACATATGATTCAACTTCTTCAACTGCTTGTATATATTATAACCCATCTACTTTTATGCTCTGAAGTGTTTGTAACCATTGTAATCTATTGTAATCCATCTGTTATAAGTCGCTGTGTATAGCAGCAGTCAAATATTTGTATATTCTCTCTCAGCATCTTTTTCTAAGTGCAACCAGGTAATATTGTCTATAGCAGCTGTCCTTGCACCTATGGTACATTTAATACCAGGTGCTGTTTAGTATATGTATATCTTGCATTTGCCTATTTACCGATGAATAATAATGTTATCTTTTGCATATGCACATTTATTATCAAGTGCTGTTAAATATCTGTATATATTGAATTTGCATATTTATCTGTTGCATATGTATTGTCCTAATAGTCTCTTTGTTGTCCATAGGAGCTATCAATGTACTTATGGTACATTTTTTTTTTACCAGGTGCTGTTAAATATCTGAATATATTAAATCTGCATATTTACCTATGAATAATAATGTTATTGTCTTTATTTTTATCTTTTGCCCATGTATTATCAAACATATAACTGTCTGTATTCCCTCATAATGCACTATGATAATATCTACATTGAACGTATTTTGCGTTTTTCACTGTATAATAGTATATAATATCTTGGCATATCTAGTTGGGCGTATTAATGATACATTGTTTGCCAGTTGCTGTTAAACATCGGTATACCATATACTTGCATATTTGGCTATACATTATACTGTTACTGTCTTCTTTTCATCAATTGCCCATGTAATATCATACATTTAATTCTCTGTGTAATAATAACACTGAATGTATTGGGGTCGCTAGAGATTTTCATTGTATAATATATCCAACCATTATCCATTGTTTTAAATATATCCATTGTATTTATACCAACATTGAATGTATTTTGTGTTTTTCACGGTATAATATATGTTCATAATTTGTGGCATACTTAAGTCTATATTTCATCCTTTGCAAATGTATAGTAACACATTTAACTGTCTGCATCAATTTATTTGCTGCATAAGGATCACAAGTGTCATGACAATTTTAAATGTATATTTGTGTTACCAACACTGAATGTATTTTATATTTCTATTGTATAGTATTGTATAGTATCTACTGTATCGTATCGTATTATGGTATTGTTTTGTATTGTATAGTATCTTATATCAGTTGGCTTTATACAGGTTAAATATGTTAATTTTTATTCATTATAATCGTTTAATTAGCTTTTGTATTGTATTGTATTGTAGTATTGTATAGTATTGTATGGTATCTTATATAAGTTATCTTTTATGCAGGTAACTGCATCAATTTATTTGCTGCATTAGGATCACTGGTATCATGACAATTTTAAATGTATTTTTGTGTCACCAACACTGAATGTATTTTGTATTTTCATCACTAGTGTCATGACAATTTTAAATGTATTTTTGTGTCACCAACACTGAATGTATTTTGTATTTTCATTGTATAGTATTGTATAGTATCTACTGTATCGTATTATATTGTGGTATTGTATCTACTGTATCGTATTGTATTGTGGTATTGTATAGTATTGTATAGTATCTTATATCAGTTGGCTTTTAGTACAGGTTAAATATGTTAATTTTTTCTTTGTATTGTATTGTATTGTAATATTATATAGTATTGTATAGTATCTTATATTCGTTAACTTTTATGCAGGCTAAATATGTTATTTTTATTCCTCATAATCGTATAATTAGCCTTATTGTATGTTTTTCCCACAATACCACGTGATCAAGTGTATTGTACCGCTATTGCATTCTGTTACATTGTATTCTTTTATTTTTATTTCTTTTGGTATATCCTCTGTGTATTGCTGTAATCATTTACATTCATTATTTCACTATGTTCTCTATTTTTATGTTATATTGTCATTAAGTCTAATTCTACTGTCTATATTTTATTCATTGTATATTATTGGGCTGCCCAACATCAGACTGTACTTTAGCTTATGTATATTCTATATTTGTGTGTATTACACCTTTGTAAAATTTTTGCTTATTGTCCAAACTCGCCCTTTTTGGCCCTGCATGCTTTTGTGATTTTATTTAATAAATGTGGGGCCTGGGCGGTTGTTGGGACTGTCTTTCGTGGGCATTTGGTCTGTTGGACTGCCCCCCGGGTTGAATTTGGCTCTGGGTTTGGGCGCCCAGCGCGTGGCGTCTTGTGATTCCTCTTTAGGCTCTAGATATAGGTGGACGTGGTGCTATACCGATTAACCTTTTGGTAAAGGGACAGTGCCCACGTCCTCCGTTGCTTATCGCTTATCCTACTAAGCCGACGCCGTTCTCGCTCTGTATTCTGACTATCATTTTGAAATAAAGATCACTTACTGCTGCTTGCTGTCTCTGTCTTTTTCCAAATTTCATCACTTTCTGACCACTCCTTCTTGGTGTTGCATTTTCAATGTCGAGCAGTGTATTAAATATAATTTATCGTAAATATCATAATTATTTTAATTAATTAGCTAGTATAGTCTATAAATGATACACTAATTTCGTTAGTGATATATTGTAAAACTTTAATCTTAATTGAAACTTGTTATTTACTAATTAATGTTAAGAGAAAAAAAGATGCACTTAGCTGATCAATGTTTATTAATGTTTAACAATGTTTTTACTCAAAGCATTTTGTACAGTGAAGTTTCTGATTAATTTATAAAGTCTTTTAGGACTTTTCGAAGTCAGGAAGCTGAAGAAATGCACAGTGCCATCACCAGGATTCGAACTCCGGACCTCCCGAATACGCTTCGTGTGTGCTTCTGTTTACACTACGGCGTGCGGTAAGGAGGAAGCAAATACCTTACATACACCCCCTTTTAAAGAACGACTAGGGATGAGGGGACCCAATTACCAAATCCTGGTGGTAACAGATTATTGTCCACCACCTTTTAGTTCGGTCACCTCTTGTACAGTCTTTTAGAAATTTTCTTGTCAAGAAACTGAAGAAATCTGCACTGCCTTCTACGGAACTCGAACTTCGCGCCCCTCTCGAAGGCGATACATGTCGAGTGTGCTTCCAGTTACATGATGAAGGCAAGCGAAGAGGAGGTAGAAAATACCTTATAAATTTCATGAGTTGATTTATGTTGTTAATTTTAATGCTCATTCATTGTTACGCAAAATTTGAATTACATTGTAAAATAGAAACAATAAAATAATTGATCCACCTTTATTTAATCTTTATTTAATATTATTTATTTATTAGTTTACTCAGTTTAATCTTATCGTTAAGTCTAAAAATGTATATACAATTTAAAGTTGGAGTTATTCTCTATTTTTTAATCCTCCTATTCTCATTTCCATGCTGTTCATACCGCAGCGAGCTTTACGCCTTCTCTTATTCGGTAGAGAATCGGGGGGCTTATTTATTCAAGCAGAACATAGAACTGATTTTGGAGACTGCTTCAATGGTCTCATGTTGTTAGCATCGCACATTTATTCTTTAAGTAACCTCAATGCAGCTGAAAATGTGATTTATCTGTCCATAAACTCGCGTTATTCTACAGATGTCAAATTTTGACATTTTTGGAAATAGGAAAAGAAGTGTTCAAATTATGAAAAGTTAGCAAAGGCCTACCAGCTGGATCTTCTACAGCATAGGATCTGCAGCAGAACATTGACTCCGTTGCCCCTACTCTATTAAGCCGTATGTGAGAAATGCCCAATTGTTGCCTCTTTATCAATATGTACGAACTTAAATAGTCTGTTTGACCATCGTCATACGCGATGTCTGCTGTTTGTTCCATTAGGTGCAATTGCACCTGTATGTGGTACTTCTGTAGTATACTTAGTATAGTTGCCCATGAGAACTCTAGAACTCTAGGTTTTGCCACTTGCCAAGACAGACTCGTTCATCTGTATGGTGCGGAAAATGCGTCAGCAATCACATTTGCTAATATCTCCATATATACAAATTTTTTCTCAGTTGTGTTATGTTTCAAAAAAGTTCGGAGATTAACTTATTTAGAGTTTTGAGATGGTTCAGGAACTCTGTATTCTGCTCTGGCACTGTAAGCTATTTCTCATCTCTGATTTTTGGTAATATTTTTATCATTCGCCGTAGTTAACATGAATGAAAATCTCAATAATATTCCTAAAGAAAATGGGAAAAAAAAACTGTTAAATGAAACGAAAAATTGACCTATTATTTTCCTATTATCAAGGCCGTAAAAGCAATTTCGAATGGATGTCACTAAAAGTAAAAACTGAAACAAAATGTAATAAAATGTAATGTAGCAATATTAAAAACTTACGCAAATCTGATATTTTTCTGTCACCATTAAATTTATACTTTCAAATTATGTAAACATGAAATGCCTTGATTCTGCATAACATAGTATCTAAAGTTCGTAACTATGTCTGAGTAAAATGCTGTAACCCACCCTAATAGATTAAAAATGAGGTAAAAGCAATCTTTTTACTCTCTCGGCTTCCTAACCAAATCTCTCTTGATTTTATACGAAACATAAATATAATCATAAAATAAAATTAACTCGGATAATTCTCAAAGTATGAATTCAGTTTACGATTCCTGGGTAACTAAATGAAAGTTTTTCACCTTTCCGATCAAATAACTAAAACGTTAGTCAGTCCCGGATCTAGGGGGGGGGGGCAAGCCGGGTTCTGTGCCCCGGGCGGCAACTTCTTAGGGCGGCAAATTCAAGAGTGGCGCTGAATTGTATTTGGAATGTTGTCAAATTTTGATGCAACTTTAGAAGTTTTAAAGCCAGGTTTAAAACCTATTCTAAGAATATTTATAATTAATTACTCGAAATCTTTTAATGGAGCAAACAGTTTTAAAAGTAAGCTAATTACAGTTGAACACGACTCTAAAGATAAGATCAGAGAGAGAACAATTGAGGGACGCCAGGCGTCACTGAAAAAGTCAAAGTACCCTGTCCCTCTGCCAACCCAACATGCAATTTTATTACAAAGGTACTCCGTAAACGCCTTGGTCTTTGAACCCTGTAAGTGACGCCTAAAGCAAAGAATCTATATATCTTTCCCTTCAACTTCTTTGCCTAGAGTCCTTCTGTTGTCCTCTCTTCTGGCGGGAATATTCAAATGAAAAACAGAACGATAGCATAGAGGCGCCTTGTTTTTATACCAACGCCTCTTTCGAAATAAATGGAGAAGCATTTTAAATTGTAACTCTTTCTTAACACCCAATACAAATTAACCTTGGACCAATGAAATAATTCAAATTAATGTACGTCGAAAATATACAACAGAAATGAAGTAAGGCATTTTGGATTTTTTGCAGCCAGTCGGCAACCTAGGTTTTAAAAATGGATTTATTTATTTTTTATAGTTTTTAAAGTTTTTTTAACATGGAGGGTTTTTTGGTGTCTCATTTTCTTTTAATATGCCTGCTTCTAGTATTCCTCACTATATTTAGCGAGACGCAATCACTTAGTTAGCGCGCGCGTCCGCGACGCGAATCTAATACTGTTGAATGTAATTACGTCAATTTTTAGATATTCTATTAAGGCAAGTTATACTGTATATTATTTAGGGTGCAAGAAATCATGAGAGGGTCTAGGAAAAATCTCTTAGGGGCAGAATATAGAACCAGAGCAAAAGACAGGACCGAACAGAGAAAACAAATTGCAGCTAAAATGAAAAATGGCTTCACGGAAAAGACGAACCGTCCGACCCTGCCGCAACTTCCGATGGTGCCGAGATTCTAAACGATATTGATATTTCTTGCAATTTGCATGACCAAGATGAAGAATCTTCATCTATCATCCTCAAACAGACTGCATTTCAGCAACTGATAGAACAACTTTCTTCATAGACCCCAAACTGACATCTAGAGCACGTGAAATTAGGATATAAAGTATTTTCTCATTTAGATGAGTGTGGGCAGCAGAACGAAGACTTAAAATCTTCTGATTTTCCGGACCCACGTAGTTCGCCAATCACAGAAAAAATGAACTATCAGCAACGATCTTTCTTACAGTCAAGCTGTATTATTAGCCGAAAAATATCCAGACAACGTAGACCTTAAGTACACTGAGCGTGAAGGAATACATTTGAGATCTTCACTGTGGCACAAAACATTAGCAAATAATGAAAGGCTTAAAATATCTTGGCTTATATATTCTAAAACTAAAAATACAATTTTTGTACACCCTGTGAGATTTATCAGAAACATGCCACTGTTGTTACATCAGCATTGTGTACTACATGATTCACTAATTTGAAAAAAACTTCAGAAAAGCTAACTGAGCACGAAATATCTGAAATCCCACAGAGAGTGCATGATTAAGTGAAAAATTCAACTAGAACAAATGAAACAGTGTCAGGGCATCATGGCATTAAGAGACTAATTCACACAGAGAAAGAAAAATGGAAAAGATCCTACAAGTGAGTATGGATGCTGTATTGTATCTTTCAACAAACTGTCTTTCTTTACGTGGGTCTGTTGAAACCCCTGGCAGTCTGCTCACAAAGTGTCCTCGGCCTAGTCAAGGCAATTTTTTGAATTTAATGACTCTGCTAGCCAAACATAACTCTTAAGTACCAGTTATAATACCTAAAGAAGGGACAAGTATCATATTTAACAAAGATAATTCAAAATGAAATTACTAATCTAATGACGAAAATAGTTCGCAATAGCATTTTAAATGATATTAAAGAAGCCAAATATTACACAATAATGTTCGATTACATTCCAGATGTGTCGCATACAGAACAAATGAGGTAGGTGATTCAATACGTAAAAAATATGTGGTGATGTGTGTGAAATAAAGGAGAGCATTATTGATTTCATAGTTGGTGTTGGTGTATTTAATTATGGCAAAGCACACGAGGGCTATCTGCCTAAAGGGAGGGATGCCTTTCGTGGAGGACTTTCTAAGGGAAACTGGCTCGTATACACGTTACACATGGGGAAAACCACGAAAACGCCCATGCAGCCAGCCCGTTCGCGGGATTCGAACCTCAGACCGAACTACCAGTGTTCAGCGTCTTTACCGCTCGGCCGCTGGTGGGCCATTGATTTCATAGAAATTGGTGGAAAGACAGGAGAATGTATTTCTCAACGGATTGTGGAAAAACTGACACTTGATGGTTTGGATATTGACAATGTCGTGGTCAATTTGTGGATAACGGTCAATTTGTGGATAGCATGGCCGGTACTTACCGGCTATATTAGATCCTGGAGTACAAGCCAGGATTACAGAAATGAATAAGCTGGCCGAATATGTGCGATGTTTGGCTGACTCTTTGAATCTTGTCTGTGTGCTTTCTGCCTCGGCTTGCCCCGAAGCAGTTAACTTCTTTGGAATTATCCAGAAGATATTTAGCTTTTTTGTCGGATTCACTATTCGATGAGATATTACGAAAAGATGTCCAAAAACCAACTTAAAAGGAAGCAGCCAGACTAGATGGTCGTCAAAATATGTGGCTGTCAAAGCCCTTCTAACGAATTTACCAAAAGTAGTAAAATCCTTGAAAGAAATTTATTATCCTTCAAAGTAATATATTACTATTTCAAAATTAATTATCTATCAAAGTAAGAAGCAGGACATCTGCTATATATTGTAAAAAATTTTGAATTTATTATCAGCCTGACAATTTGGGCTAATATTCTTCGAGAAATCAATCGAATAAATACTGAAATTCAAATGGAAGATATTATTCTTGCGCGTTCCGTCGCATTAATGGAAGGTCTCACCAAAACTTTTCAAAAAATGAGAGAAATTCCTACGAAATATTGGATAGAAGAATTTAAAGCAGCAGTCGAAAAAATTGAGGTTGAACCTATTCTGACAAATAAACGAATTCTAAAACGCAAAAAGGAATTTGATGAATTGTGCGAGGACGAATCATCATCGTGTTCAGCTACTTTCTAATGCAATGAAAATTGTATTTGATCGAATCTTATCAGAAATTAAAACGAGGGTAAACAGGGCTATTACACTAAACTCAAATTTCCCTTTCTCAATGGTCGAGAAATATTGACTTTGTCAACTGAAGAACTGCAAAAGAATGGAGCAGATCTTGCACGAAAATATTAGCGAGATCTCTAAATGCATTTGAGTTTTGTCAGGAACTTGCCGTTTTTAAAGAACAAGCCCCAGTGTTATTCGTCCACATAAAAAAGGCGCGAGCTTTTTATCTCTCGCAACAGATCTACATCTATGATTCTCAGGATGCCTTTCACAATATTTGTATTGCCTTGCGGATTTACTCTATGCTTCCAACTACACCCGCAAGCTGTAAGCGACGTTTTAGTAAATTAAAACTTATTAAAAAACTATCTGAGATCATCGATGAGCCAGGAGCGTTTATCAAGTCTCGCAACAGAAAATCAAACAGGACATCAAGTTAATTATGACGGTGCCATAGATTTATTTTCAGAACAAAAGGATTGCAGAGTGAAATTTTAATTCCGTAATATTTTAAGAGCGTTAGGTAAGAACTTAAAATTATTATTGAAATAAGAATTATGCAAAGAAGTACAAGTACTAACCTTTTCCTTTCAGCAGTAGCCCATATTGTTGTTATGTATAGATAATGAAAGTTAGTTACGTAATTAATCAGCTCATCTATTGTCCTAAATTATGTAATCTATTGTTTGTAACTAAAGATTATTTTTTACGAGTGCATAATCAAGGGTATCGAAAGACGTATATAATTTTAAAGGTATCATAAGGTATTTTTCATTCTTTAAACGTAACATTTTTGCTAAAATCTTCTTTAAACATAACATTTTGTATAAGCATAACTATACAAATTGCTATTATCCATCACACAATGAATGTTTCTTTTATGCGGAAATGTCCCGTTTTTCGATTTGTATGGAAGTATCGAGTGTCGAAATACATGGAAGATTCACTGCTGTAAATGATAAATATTCTCGATTATAATTAAATATGTACGCTCTTTCAAGTAGCTCTGCAGTCCTAGAGAACTTAGCTTAGATCATGTGATCTAGGGCGCATTTAGCAAGTCCACATTCAGCAATCCAGTGTCTCGGAAAAGAGGGGTCTGATAGTGATTACCAATCTTATAAGTAGATTTGCTCAAAATTTAAAATTCACTATTTTACTAAATAATAAAAAAATATAAATTGACTCCCAAAAGTCCATAACTAGATATATTTCACAATAAAAGCGAATTTTACTGTGCAAAAAATGTTTACTAAAATAATTTTATACTTGTGAATTACTTTAACTTGGCTTTTAGGTTTTTTACTTGTTAATTATTTCAGCTTGTGAATTTTACATGTAAAAAGTTTAACGTTGACTCAAGCTGGCCCCTTTAAAGAACTGAGTTCCTTTAATTTATACCAGCTCTTCCTCTCTCTCTAGAACGCTGGTGTGCGGAGAGGATGTGTACACCCACGCGTATGTTTGCTTGTGTTTGTGTGCGTGAGTGCGTGCGTGTGCGCGTGTCAATGCAATCGAAATTTGTTGACACTTATTTCCGATGAAAATTGTGCTAATAAATTTCCAAGGAAGCAACCACGATTACCAAAGATGTCACAATTTTCGGACGTCTACTGCAGTGCTTGTCGTGCATCGATCCCTTTCCACTGGCTTTTCAGAAATTTAACTGTGAATAATGTTAGCTCTGTTCAGTCGTTAATTTCACCAATCCCAATACAAAAGCTTATTCCACCACTCATAAGACGATTTCAGTTTCTTTTTTCATATTCAGTGCATTTCTGGATTACCTTGAATGAAAAATTAACAAGCTTGTCAGCCAGTTTATATCCATTAACAAGCTACCAGTCAATTTACATCACCTTCATAAGTTTCTTAATAAACTACCCTTAATACAAGAATTAAAAAAAGTACTCTGCATAATTTCCCATTTTGGAGAATTTTACCCTAAATTTATGTATCACATTTTACCTTTCCCTGATTAGTTATTGAAGGTGGAGATGGCCCTGATATCATACTTTTCACAAGTAGCGCTTTCTGACCATTACTCATGAGAACTTCTTATCACTTGGTATTTAATTTTAGTTTCTGCTACTGTTTAAGAAGCAGAACTATGATTTCAGATTGTTGAAATCCCTGCTGCCGCCGTATAAGCGTTAGAGTAAAATATTCTCTCTTACTAAGAAATCATTTTGTTCAAATATAACTAAAATTTTGCTGTGATTTAATATCAATTTTGGCGTCTAGTGAAATATATAACTTTAAAAAACTATTAACTTTGATTTCTGAGGAAAAAATTTTTAACTGTTTTGTTAGGTTGTATATGAATAGCAAATTTCTTAAATACAATAAAACAGGAATTTTGCGGTTGCGACAGTTATTGTTGATAGGGTATAAAGAATTCGGTTGCCATAGTTATTGTTGATGGTATTATATTTTAGTGAAAAATCTAAACTAAGTTTCTACACCTAGCTCTCTTCTTGCAATTAATTCCGGTGCAGCAGCTCGCTTGGACCTATTTGTTCGATTTTATAAAAGTTTAAAACAAAAGGAATTTTTTACCCGCTCAGAATACGTGGACATATATAGTAGAACCACTTTTACTTTAAAGTACTGGAGTCATCACGAAAAATGTTTTTTCTTATTACTAAATTACTTTATTTATTTATAGATAATCCATGAACGAGGCCTGATTACCGCCTGGACTCACATAACCTGGATTTTGGAAGCTAAAATTACTTTCTATAGTTCCTCATAATCCTGTTTTACTGTTTTAAAAACAAGGAACACTGATGTTGTAAGAATGCTTAAAACAATGTACCAGTATCTCAATCTGGAATTTCTCACGGTAACAATTTTCATTCAGCCTTACGATTGAAATAAATACTTATACTACTCTGACGCAAGTGTGCATTGCATTACTTTTAGTTATACACTTTTTTACAACAAACTCGAAGCACCATGAAGGAAGTGGTTGTTTTTTATGAAACTGAATATGTGTATAGCTCCATACACAGATAATAAAATGATTAAAAAATCAAGGTCATAGTACCTGTTCACGGCTCACAATCACCCACTGAGTGTTCAAATAAGTAGTTGGTCGAACCGCCCCTGGTCGCAATGCATGCTTGAATTCGTCGAGGCAAGGGGTGGTAGAGTTTCCTAATGTCATCCTGTGACACATTCTGCTAGGCATTCATCAGTTGTCGCTCCATATCTGCGATATTTTGTGGTGCCCGAATCTGGCGGCCTACTATATTCCAGATGCTCGATTGGTGACCTTGCTGGCAAAGAAGAGTATCAACCGCACGGAGACAGTCCAGAGATATGCGAGCGGTATGTGGCTTGGCATTATCTTGCTGGAAAATACCATGAAGGGTAATGCAACCGGCAGCAGGATGTTATCAAAATATCGTAGAGCTGTTAAAGATGTACGGAGGATGACTAAAGATGACCTGCTGGGATAAGAAATAGCGCCCCACACCATCACACCAGGGATTATGGCTTTATGCCTTTGTAAAACAAAGGCTGATTGGGATCGCTAGCCCCGTCCTCTCCAGACACAAACACGGTGGTCATCTGCTTCAAGAGTGAAGCGGGATTCATCGCTGAACATTATAGGATTACACTCTGATGGCAGTCATGATGATCAGCTGCGACACCACTCCAGGCCGTCTGAAAGGCCTCTGTGAGCATATAACCCCGCCTCAGACAAGCACCGTGAGATGGTGGACGGTACCACGGGAGGTATAGAGGTGGCTGTAGTATGTTGAATAGTCGACAATGATACCGTTGGCGAACAATCTCCCTAACTTGACTCGCATTTGTACTCCTTGGCCTTCCTGAGCCTTCATGTCGTCGGCGATTTCCTTGTAGCAACCATTGCTGCCAACATCTTTGCACAGCAGTGTCTGTACACTGCAGGTGACGGCCTATTCAATATCCTTGTAATGACATCTTTTGTTACTTCTTTACGGAATTACAATGACAGCATCAAAAAAAAAAAAAAAAAAAAAAAGATAAATTTTCCGTCTCTGTTACTGGTTTTATACTTTGCGAATTTCGCACTAGAAATGCGCGCTATGATCGCAGTTCCTGTTCATTTGCCTTGAAACTTTGATCATTTGCGTTTTCGATGAAGATGTTTTTGCATACCAAATTTCGTCACGATCGCAAAAGTCTTCCTTCGTGCTTCGATTTTTTTTTTTTTTTTCTGCAAAAGAGTGTATATGCGACTTGAAATAATAAATAACATTCTTTTGAGTTTTTCTCGAATCCTTACAGCCAGCTGGCTGTGTAGCTCCGCTGACTGAGTAGTGTATGTAGATGTCAAATCCCACCTAGAGGTGGTACTGAGATTACTTGTATTCAGAATAACATATGTATTTTCTCTCTAAATTATGAATTAAACGGGGAAAAGCTTATTTAAGGATTAATTTATTCCCTTTCTCCGGATTTCTGATTAAACTGAATTCGGAAGGCATAAAACTCAAACATAAAGTGCTTTAATGCTTTTCTTTTACTGCTATTTATGTATATAGGATGATTCAAAAATATCTGGTAAGAATGAAAGGGTAGGTAGAGGAGATCCGAAGTAACTAAATTTTTTAATGGAATGTGCGTGAGGAAATGACGCATTGAAAGGATTGATGGAGTTCTGCTGAGCTAAAGGTAAAAGCTTTCTTTTCTGGTTATAATCGGCAGTCCACGCGAGAATACCGAGAATTATGCATCGCTACATCAACACAAAGCTATAGCTATGAAAAAGGGTACTCGAAAATCGTTGTCTGAACTTCCTTTGAGTGGCTAGCAGCTGTTCTGTTTTTTTCCACAGTACTATAGATGAAATGCATATTGTCGAGCTCCACATTTGTGTAGTAATGCATATTTCTCGAAACCACATGGAGAATGATAATTTACTTTACACCAACAAATCCCTAGCAATCGCTAAACAGCGCTGGGTCCTACTTTAAATTATTAAAGCGCTATTAAAGCGCAATTTCTGCACATTACAAAATCTGCTTTTTTCGGTCCCTTTTACCTGCCGTCACATTTTTTCCAGATGTTTATAAACCATCCTGTCTAATCTCTTGATCTGTACTTGTTTAAAAAAATATATATATTAATTTATTTTGAAGCACTTTTGAAGCTTCTGACAGATCTTAAAACAAATATTACTCCGTTTACTTAGTTTAGTTTGTTAACATTTTTTAAATAAAATGTATGCTTCACTATTAAAAGGTTAAAAAGAATATAAAAGGTTTTGCTTTTCAATAAATTTCCCGTGGTAGATGCATTTGTTTATGTTTTGGAACCTGAATAATAGATGGCAGCAGAAGTCAGTTTCGTGGTGTTTTAGTTTGCTCTTGGTTAAGACCCCCCCCCTTTTTTTTTTCGACTTCACGGCAGTCAATTTT
Organism: Stegodyphus dumicola; assembly: GCF_044657685.1. Classification (NCBI taxonomy): domain Eukaryota; kingdom Metazoa; phylum Arthropoda; class Arachnida; order Araneae; family Eresidae; genus Stegodyphus; species Stegodyphus dumicola. The sequence goes on from NC_140780.1 coordinate 72,443,912, forward strand.
TGTTTTCTTTCATTATGTATTTATCAGAATTAAAAAGTCCGTCCTCCAGACAAATTCGAAATAAACTATGAACACCGGTAAAACACAGATTTCGTTTGAAAAACTTGATACTATTTTCTAACAGTCATCTGTGTTCTAAGCGGGAACGGAAATTTCTTTTTCGAAAGCTACACTTGACTACGGTCAATCCTTAATCAAAGCAAAAGAAATATTAACCGTTATAGCTCTAAAACGTAAACAAATCTAGGCTGTAAGCATTGGGGGCTTTTGTTAAAATAACTTATGTTGGGGTGATTTATGGCGCCATCTGTGAGCAATTCTCTGTACTATCTGAGGTATAAGCAGAGAATATTTTCAAAACAGAGTTTTAATGCGCTTCCAGGTGTGCATTATTCATCACCTTACTGACTGCTGTAAGCCTACATATAAAGATAATTTTCGTTGAACCAGTTTAAAATAAATTTTATAACTAATAATAATAAAAGTGTAAGATACTGATTGTGATGGAGAAAATAGCAATGCAATACAAAATAGATTCTGAAATTCTTAGCTGATCAAAGGCCATTACACCAGATGTCAAAATGTAAAATAGAAAGCGGACTATCCAAAGTCTTCAATTTATCTAACAATTCATTTTAAACTAAAACTAATAACAAAAACTATTATATTCAGAGCCGGATAAGGATATTTAAGACTTATATTTTAATCAGGGCCTTAAGCCATACCTTAATCCGTTAACCCTTTTCCTCTTCTTGTCCTCAGTCATCAGTTTGAGAAGAAAACCCATACTCACTGTTTTCGGCTGATATATAAACAACATGGTCAAACAGGCAATAGGAAGCTTTTGTGGTGTTCTCTTTCCTTGATGCTCTGCTAAGTACGTGCTTATTTTGCTTAATGGTCAATCCAGCTGCGCTTAGAATTATCCATTTCTCAATGATTTATTATTCTTCAAATGAATTGTTATCATTTTCTAAGGATATACATCTAATTATAACTATCCTTTGTCTGTGTAAAATTACTAATAATAACTACAACTACATCCGAACGATCTAGGAAAAAAGTTGCTGTTTCTTTGTTCTCCTGATGCTTTGTCTTAACAAACAACCGCGAAGTGATTAGAGCCACAAGAAAGCTTCAGTCGGATTCAGTACCTGGATCTAAAAAGACTTATCCTCATGTGAAATATTATTTTCTTTGAAGGAGGGAGAAAAAAGACAATTCCAAGTTTTCTTACTTGTACTTCAAAAACTGTAATTAATCAAATCCTGTTTTTATGGTATAGGTTTTACGTATTTCAAACAGTTTGGCTGCCCAAGTGTCCCTTGAGATTGTGCGACGCTGTCTAAAATAAATTTTACGTTGTTTTCCAGTTATTTGAAAATTTACATATCCGAACTAGGGTAGGTCCCATTCTCCTGTGCTAGCACTGAAACACTTAATTTAATTTTTTGTTGACATTCAACAGAATGATTCTTAATTTTATTTCATACGTTTAGCTTTTATTATTTTCCCTGGAAATTCATGCGTTACTTTTCTTATTTTCTATATGAATTTTTATTTTTTCTCCCTAAGTCATAAAAAAGGCTACCTGCTTCTGGAATCTGAAGAGTAACCTAATTCGTATGTGCAATGAAGTTATAAGTATTTTAATTAAATGACGCATGTTTTAATCCTTAACACTTATTTCTCCTTTCGTACTTTTCAGTCATCACTCTGGAGGAACAACTCATTCAGTCTGTCTTCGGCAGATCTATAAATACCATAGATATAGATAAATATTTTTTTTTATCCAAAGGGAAAAAAAAAAATATTAATTTTAAAATTATTTCATCAACATATTTTAATTTTCATATTTCTGAAATTTTTAAAATTTACCCATAACTGAAGAACATTGATTATTAAATTACATACTTTGAGATGGACAATTAAAGGTTCAACAACTGCTAAATAAGAAATTTTTGTGTTCGAAAAACGTGTTAATAACTAAATTAATAAATAATTAAACAAACAAGCGCCTCGTTGGTATAGTAATTAGTGTTGCTGGCTGCCGTATTGTTGAGCCCGGGGTTCGAGTGCCGGAGAAGACAAAGATGTTTGTAAGTGTATAGAGTCTGTGCGGCATGGGGCACTTAAAATACAGGCAATGCGAGCGTTCTTTCGGGAAGTTTGGCGTTAGGAGAAGAAAGGTATAAGTCACTTGGATACCTTCCCTAGGTTGTTCTCTATTAAAACTGGGACGGCATATCTCAGCTCTCGCTGATGTAAAATCGGTCACCCCCTGCGGTTTACTTTAGACAATTTTCTCAGTATAAGGCGGATGAATGATTAATAGATTCAGCCTTTCCCGATAAATGCATAATTAGCACAGTTTTCGGTCGCTGGAAAAAAGGAATGAACAATCTTCGAAGCACCAGAATTTTTCCCATTTATTTCGATGCGTAACTTCTAAATTGCTATTTCTTAGGTTTACACTGCCATTTTCGATATCATTATCAAAGGTATTTACTGGCATAGTGTTAGTTCCATATACGTTATTATTCACACTATTAGATTACCTACTTTATTCTTAATAGTCTTTAAATCACTATCATAGTTCGACCTATCAGCTGATATTTTTCATGGGCTTCAAAATATCTTTTTATGTAAGACCTCGATGTAGGATCGGGGCCTGAGGCAGTGCTACCAGTGTGACCTGCCGGATGGCAGAATTTAGGAAACGCAGCGATTGCTTTACATTTGTATTGCTTCTGCTTTCTTTTGTATTTCAATTGTCTAGGAATGTTCGCTTTTGTATTGGAGTATCCGTCAATATTTTACTTTTTGATAATGCTGCGATGAGATAATGCTGGATATAACGAATGTGAGATTATTTAAATATTATTTCTTAACTTTTAATGGATAATATGCGTAAAATAGTATCTTATATCATGGTTGAATCATGATTATTTGAATGATTATTTGGAAAAGAAAATTTGGTGATTTATAAATTATGCGATTTTAAATTATTTAAAATTAGTTTTGCATGAAAATTAACGTTTTCATAAGGAACAAACGTTTATTTTATGACAAAATAAAACTCTGCAAGGAAAGAGGGATTTTAAGTTACAAAAATTCAATGTTTCGCTGTTCTCTCGGAGTGCACAACGATCTGTTTTCGCTTAAAGAAACATTAGAGAATTGCGGAGAATCGGATTCGTGCAAACCTCGACAACAGCAGCTATCTAGGAAATGCCTTTCCTCGTTGTTCACTTTAGAAAATTTCAGAAAAATTTTGCATTCCTCTTGATATTTTACCGCAGTTTCTTCGATTTCTGGCAAATTCCACAAGCTCATATTTTTAAACTAAGTTTAAGGCAAAGGCTATCGCGATTTGTTTATAAAAACTGGTGGAACTTGAAATAAAAAAAAAAAAAAAAAAAAAAAAAAAAAAGGCAGCATAGCTTGACTGAAGGACTGCTATGAGCATAGTTGCCGGAAGAATGGTTATGCATATGGTTGCACGCTGTATTTGGCACATTCCGAAAATTTTTCTACTTCTTCTAAGGTGGTTGCGTTAATGCGTAAGAAACAAGATAATTTTAAAAGTGCTACTGTTTTATCCAGAAATCTGTCTATTGTTTTCTTCAACAGTCGGGCGACTTCCAAAAATTAATGTACTTTTACCATATTTTTTTTATTATTAATGTATAATTTATTAATGTTATCTCTGGAAACAACATCGATCTTACTACTATTACTTAAATTATAGATCCATCTTTAAGTAGCACGGAAGAACTAGTTGCTTTGAAATTATATCCTCATATCTATCACTGATTTAAAGGCATTTCATAATACAACTTATTTTGTGCTTACTGCAAATTGCGATTGCTCCTAAAATTTAATTGTAATTAAGTTAAAAGAGCTTTTAAATAGTGTGACAAGAAATTTCTGGTTTACTTTCAAAACGGTGTTTTTATTAGGGTGTTTTTATTAAAAGGGTGAAAAGTATATAGAGTTACATGTAAATAGCAGTCTGACTGAGCGGATAAAAACGAGTGGGGAGGCTTGAACCTGTCGTACAAAAAGAGTTGCTCACAGCCACTCTATTTCCTTCTTCCTTCCATGAAAAATGTCAAAAATTAAATCACTCACGGAAAAAAATTACCAAGCATTTATACTACTATAAATAAAAATTCACCCTGAAAACTTCAAAAGCACAAACTAAAAAGGAAAAAAAATACACAGTATTATTAAGATAGATTTATTTAAAAGTATAATGGCACTATTATTTAGCAGTTAAAACTTAAGCATGGATCCACTACTCACCGAGAATAAAGGAATAGAGTTATTATTTATCCATTCATGAATAAATGAAAGCTTTTTATTAATGATGAATATTTCAGCCTTGTCCAGAAATTTCACAAAGATTAAAACCAGAACACTGTAGAGTCATTAGGTTAATTGGAAGCAGAAAAGATGAAAAATATGCAACCGCCTTCGCCGGGAATCGAACCACGGATCTCTGGAATACCGGCCCAGCGTGCTATCCTTACACCACGAAGGCACGCTAGGGAAGTGGGAGAAATACCTTATAACATTTTCAAAAACTATTTCGATTTGGATTTGTTTAACTTCTGTCCTTAGTGATAATTTAAAGTCTACTCTACCCATACTTTATTACTCATGGCAAAGATGTACTTCCTTATTTAGGTTCGTGGAGTGTTCAAACAGACTGAGGTTTTTGAGATATGTTATGATAATAACATTCTCCATCTCGCGATCAAAATAGCATTTTTAAAGACTGGTTAAGTGTTGTTTTTAACCTTCAATTGACTTTTTTGGAAGGGGAGGAGAAGATTAAAATTTCACAACTTTTAAAACAGAAAAGTATACTTTTTAAGGAAAAAACAGCTTTACTTCCATAAAATGTGAAAAATAGACTAACTAACAGCAACACAATAATGCAAGATTGCTTCATATTAATTTAATATCTTGCATCTACAGAAATGCATTAACACATAATAAGTTGGCGGCGATGCATTTGTTTCTGCGGTATTGTTCAGGTTTGACATTAAGATGAAATATAGATCAGTAAATTTCTTGAACTGATGTTTCAGATTAAAAATAACAATGCAATTTTTTAAAATATTTATCGGTGCAACGATAAGACATGAACTAAATATCTAATTTATGGTCATTAGTTCAATAAAAAGTTTCAGTAATATGCATTGTAATCAATTTGAGTTTGATTTTAGAAAAGCACTTTTACCTTGCGAAATACTGTACAGTTCCTATACTGCGAAATACTGTACTGTTCCTATACTGGGAAATACTTTACAGTTCCTATACATGAAATATGAACTTCAGTTTCGTTATTGAATCATCTGCAATGCAACTTAAAACTATGTACATATAATGCTGCTGTTCTTTTCCTTATGCTCCTGATGCGAAGTAGAAAAAATTTATGCATCTTCACCACAGTGGGGGACTACATTCGTTTGAATTATAATAGTACACGAAATAAATGTTTTTACTTTCAGTACTTTTCTTTATTTAGCGTAATTCTCAAGGAACTAGATGTCATATTTCAAACGTCGATACGGAAGAGCTGATATGAATGGGAAATGGACAGATGTGAAGAAAATAATATTCACTGATAATATGAGATGTAATTTTCTTTTTATAAGTTTTGAAATTTTAAATAATTAATTTTCTTTTGAATAATTGATAAATTAATTAGAAAAGTAAGAAATTGAGGTGTCAGTTTAAAATCGGTTGAAGTGAACAACTCATTAATATTAATAATTCAAGGCATTTAAATGAGCGTGATACCAAGGTTAAGCATCAAAAGCACATCTAACAGTCGAAAGCCTGCAAAGTTAATCAGTTAACCATGAGGGGGAACAATTCTAATCTGTTTATCCCCTTTTACATTTTTCTCCTTTCATATTTATCAAAACATGTAAGACTTAAACATATTACTTTTAGACTGTCAGTACACATTCCATGGTATATTATTTTAGGCGTAAATAATGCATTTTAGGCATAAATCTTCATTTCTTGGCTGTAACCCAGACCAGGTCCAATGACGCATTTTTTAAATTTCTGTTAAAATATTACACCCGATATGAATGTGATAGATGCTCCAAATCAATGACGTTTAAACTTTCATCCAGCTGAGATTATACATGGTGTATGGCAAATTGGATAACTTATCATTATGAATTAGTAGAGCCGGGACAAGAATGACGCAGTTGAGGTATTTGCCTCAGACGAAAAACTACAAAGGGTGCCAAACAAGCTGAGAAAAAATTAAAATTCATTTAGAAAAAAAGGAAATTGTGATTTTCAACATTGACATTTTAAGTTTATCAAGAAACTCCGTTTTAAAATACATATTTCAAATAATAAAACTTTATTAACGTTTTTATGATAAATTTAAAATATTGTCCAGTGGCGTAGCAAGCATAACTGGCGCCCGGGGCAAAATACCTTTATGGCGCTCCCCCGCCAAAAAAACTTTCAGTATATAATGTATAGAATATATTCGTAATAAGAAAATAATGCAAATAATAATAAAATGCTGAATCTGCCATAAAATACTCAAAAATATATTAAGAATAGTCACTACCTAACTACACTAGCCTTGGGTTCGGAAATGCATCTGTGTCGGCGAAAAAAATCAGACATACGATGATCTAGAATTAGTTAAAATGCTGTTATTTATTTTACATATTTATATAAGTGTATTTAAAAAGTACAATTTTTAAACAATTAAAAGTTTAATATACATTATAGATAAATAGATATGTGGCAACTTGCCTACTACAACTCTATTCTGCAGTCTGGTAACCCATAGCAACCAAAAACAAAATAATATTTATTCTATTCAATTGTTATAATTATTTAACGATCTGTATCAAAAAATTGTACTACCATAATTGGTGACTCGTATTTATTACGAATAGCAATCTTCAATATTGCACGAATATGGAGTTTATATGTCAAAATCCTGAGCACCAGTAAGTTATCCAGTGTGATAAGAATTTCAGCGGATATATGTATTTCAAGCGTTGTGCCGCATTCCGTCAGCGACTCAATATATTTCTGTCATAATTTCAACGGATATATGTATCGCCTGCTGCATTTGAGCCGCCAACTTCTCTGATTTCAAGTACCAAGAAACTATGTCACTATATACATATTGATTATTTTTCTATACATATTATTACTGTGCATATTTGATTGATCTAAAGTGGTTGACAACGATGCTGCTTCACAATTGGCGCGAAGTGGCAGTTAAGCCACCGCCTTTTTGTTCCCGAGACCCATCGTTATGGTTCATTCAATTGGATGCGCAGTTTAAATTGAGTTACATTACTGCCGACAAAACTCAATTTTATACAGCGATCGCCGCGTTAGAATCAGAGGTACTGCAATCAGCTCGTGAAATAATTTTGAATCCACCGGCGACGGACAAATACAAATCTTTAAAAAAAAGATTAATTTCTGCTTATGAAGAATCCGAGATAGTTAAAATCAAGCAGCTGTTGCACGATTTACAGTTGAGTGATATAAGGCGCCTTCTTAGTTGCTGTCTAAAATGTCAGACTTAGCCGCCGGTAACCAAACGGATAACATTCTTAAAACATTATGGATGAATAGACTCCCATCTAACATGCAAACCATTTTAGCGGCCAGTAGCGAGGCACTTAAAAATCTTCCCGAAATCGCTGATAAAATTCACGAACTGGCCATTCCTGCGCAAATACACGCAGTGCAGGCTCCTGGTCCAGGTATTGTGGCGTTACAGGCTCAAATTGATGATTTGTCCAAACAGGTTGCTCAGTTAGGAGCCATCCAAGCTGAATCTTTTCACCGCAACCTCTCCACATCACGTAGTCAAAATACACGTCCTAACCCACTGAGGAAATGTTATGAAAGCCCTCCTCCGGGTATTTGTTTTTCACCACCACAAATTTAGAAACAAGGCAAACAAATGCCACCAACCGTGTGACCCACCGTGCAAACAAATGCCACCCACCGTGACCAGGCAAACGAGAAGGGCCGTTGCTCGAAGTCATGAATGACAGCGGCCGGAATTTTGCACGCCTTTTCGTCATCAAAAAGAATTCGGGCTTAAGGTTTCTTGTAGACACCGGGGCTGATGTTTCTGTCGTTCCACCACATTTTCACGAACAAAAGCGTCTTATTAAGTTACAATTTTATATAGCAAATGGAACTCATATTCAAACTTCTGGTGAACGCCTGATATCTGTTGATTTAGGATTGCGCCGCAACTTCCAATGACAATTCATTATTGCTACTGTCCTATCATTGACGCTGACTTTTTACATAAATTTTCTTTGCTTGTCGATATTAAGAATCGCCGTTTGATAGATTCCATAACCAACTTAACTTATCCGGGAGTAATTCGCAATAGTCAAGATTTGAGCATTAAACTGATTTCGGGTAACTCCCCATGGCATCAACTTCTCAGAGAATTCTCTACAATCACGCGCACAGTTATGGGTATTTCCGAACCCGAGAACGATGTACTACATTATACTGAAACTAAAGGACCTCTAATTGCCGCTAAACCTAGACGCTTACCTCCGGACAAGCTTAAAGCCGCCAAAGAGGAATTTTAATACATGATGGAACAGGGAATTTGCCGTCTTTCAAAAAGTTCATGGGCCAGTCCGCTCCATCTAGTTCGGAAACGAAATGGTAAGTGGCGATTATCGCCGGTTAAATGCAGCTACAATTTCTCATCGTTACCCAATCCCGCGCATTCAAAACTGTATGCAAGTTTTAGAGGGAAAATCTATTTTCAAAACCCTTGAGCTTGAGCGAGCGTATCACCAAATGCCCGTTAACCCAACTAATAGTCTTAGCTGTTAACCCAGCTGAAATTGCGGTTATTACGCCTTTTGGACTATTTGAGTTTCCGGTCCTGATTTTCGACTTATGCAGTGCTGCTCAAACGTTCCAACTCTTCATGAATCAGGTGTTAATCGGCCTCGACTTTCGTGTACTTTATTTTGATGACGTCTTAATCGTCTCCTCTTCAGAGCAAGAACACCTATCACATTTGAGAACAGTTTTTGAACGTTTTCAGAGGTACGGTGTCAAGTCTTAATCCTTCCAAATGCGTTTTTGGCCAACCAAGAGTATCCTTTCTTGGTCATGAAATTTCCGCTGATGGCGTTCAACCCCTTCCAGAGTCACTGCTATCCGCGATATGCCCGAACCATCTACAGACTGCTATCCGCGATATGCCCGAACCATCTACAGTGAAGAACTTAAGATTTCTTGCTATGCTCAATTTTTATCGACGTTTCTTATCTCATGCAGTAACCATACAAGCACCTCTAAATTCTTTTCTGGTTGGAAGCAAGAAAAATGATAAACGTGTTATAACCTGGACCGCAGAATCTCGCGAAGCGTTCCAAAAATGCAAAAATGATTTAATTTCGGCAACAAATTTGCAGTATCTTTCCGCATTTAAACCATTATCACTCTACGTTTATAAGGTATTTCTCCCGCTTTCCTAGTGTGCCTTCGTGGTGTGGTGGTTCTGCACGCTGGGCCGGTGCTCCAGAGGTCCGCGATTCCCGGCGAAGACGGTTGCTAATTTTTCAATCTCTCTTGCTTCCAAATATCCTAATGTCTCTACAGTGGCGCTCGAACTAAAAGGATGAGGATTTTCCACACCCAGGATTTGGCGATGGGGTTCCCTGAAAACACCAGTCGCCCTTTAAAAAGGCTTATGCTTTATGCTTTTCAACAGGATAAAACTTCTCCTCGTCAAATGAGACACCTAGACTTCATAGGGCAATTTTCAACAGCTATCCGTTATATTGAGGGTTCGCAGAATATTGTTGCAAACACCTTGTCTCGTATTGAAGAACTAGCCGTTCCTTCGCCAATAAAGTTTGCTGTCCTGGCGGATGAATAACACCAGGATTCAGAACTACAAAACCTCTTGAAAAGCAAATCTTCCACCAATCTCAACTTGCAGCCTACGCAGCTGTCACCTGCAAAATCACTTTATTGTGATGTTCAGGATTGAAGATTTCGACCTTATGTTCCCTCCGGATTTCACCATGCCATTTTTAGTCAGTTACATCGTCTGTCACATCCTGGCATCAAGGCTTCGAAAAAAAATGATACACCAACGTTTCGTATGGCCTAGCATGCAAAAGGACATAGCCAACTAGACACGTTCGTGCTTGGAGTGCCAAAGATCTAAAATTGTCACACACACCACCAGCCAATTAAAAATTTTAATTTGCCCTCATCTCCCTTCGCCCTCATCTCCCTTCAATCACGTGCACCTCGACTTGTCGGGCACTTATATTTATTAATAATAATATAATACATGAATGCAATTAATTAATATGTATACATTTTTCTTACCTTGGATGAAGCAAATTTATTATTTACTTCACCGAAGTCGTCCCTTTCAAATTTTTCTCTTTCCACACTTAAAAATGCTAGATGACTTAGGGGATCTTGTCCCATCGTTGATCGTAAATATGTGAAAATTTATTTAATATGCTGAACGAACGTTCATAATTAGTATTTGATAATGAAATAGTAAGTAGTATTTGAAGTGCGACTCTTAGGTTTGGAAAAACATTTTCTCTATAGATCTGTAGTGGAGTTTTAGGTTCCGTTTCTTTTCTACTGCGGAGTAACGTCATACAGTCACATTCACTGCTCTAAACAATTAGGGGATATTGTGGATTCGGTATGAAATAACCATATAATCGACAACCAACCTTTTTGAACAAAAGGAAATATAAGAGATTATAAAGGAAAATTATAACGTTTACAAAGTTGGGAATATGCAAATTTAGTCTGGGACATCAAAACCTATGCGTTTTAGATAAGGAGTGAGGAGCGACCTGCAGCATTCCTTTTGTAATAGGAGATTAAAAACAATTCACATGCGTTGAATGCTTCGTAGCAGTGAATATACGATGTCTCAGCAAGATGACATAGTTGAATCGGTAGCCAGGAAGGCCATCAGTCGTTTACAGGAGAGTCAAACGCAATCCATTGTAGCGGAAGCGTTAGGATTTTCCCAAAATGTCATTTCCAGATTATGGAATCGGATTTTAGGAACTGGATATGTTTGAGAAATCGTTTTAAAATAAAAGCAGAACATATACGTGCATTTCGTTTAAAAAAAATATAAATATATCTCTACTTTGGAGAAATAAAGTGGTCAGGAAGAACGTTTTGGTTGATGTACTGCAAACATTTTATTACACATTTTATCAGACAAATCAAGAAAATAAATAATTAATTATATATAATTAATTAAAATAGTTATGAAGTTTAAATATATTTTCCAGAAATCGATCAAAATAAAAACTGAAATTTTCCGGAAAATCTTGTTTGAAGACCATTTGGCGCCCCTCTACGAACGGCGCCCGGGGCATCATGCACCCCATGCCCCCCTCTCGCTACGCCACTGATATTGTCTTCTATAAATAAGCAGCCCTCGACTTTTGCACATAATTAGTCCCTGAAAATGTGTGCAAATGTTCGAAATTAGAAGGATGTTAAAAAATATTAAAAACTGTATTTTTAAATTATTTATTTATCAGTAACGTTATTTATTAATCAATGTATATAATTAAGTTCAGTGTTTTCCTTTATAAACTTGTTAAGAGTTAGTTGAATAACATATATTAGTTACTTCTTTCTCATTTTCATTATGTATTTTATTTAACTCTTATTGCTCAATTAAGTATTCATTTGACAGCAGTATTGAGTGAGATTCAATCAACTCATTAATATCTTCATTGCTTATGTCCAAGTTTAGTCCATTTCATTAGGTTAACTCTTTCATCTGTGATAGTTGCCTAAGCTTCTTTTTATCGTTGTGGGCAAAATTGTTTCCAGATCCTTTTTATTGTTGAATCCCTTATTTTAATCCACGAATTTCCAACATTGTTTATTACGTTTCATACAGTATAATCTTCCAAAAAACCTTTGATGTAGGCTCACCTTCCTTGCCATTTACCTTGATTACCTGGTTCATTATTGTCGTCACAAAATGTAGTTTAAACGTAGCTATAACTGCTTGATCCATGGGCTGTATGAGGCAGGTGGTATTGGGAGGAAGAAATACAGATATAAATTCTTTTCAGGTATAAATTCTGCAGAGATTTTGGGTGTTCTGGAACATTGTCTAAGATTAATAACGCTTTATATTGTAAACTTTTTGTGTTTAAAATATTGCTTAACTGACGGTACTAAATGAAAAGTCTGTCAGTCTTTGAATATTAAAGCAGTTACAGCTCGTCAGCTTATCTTTCTACTTTCGGGAAGCTTAAAGAAAATGCTTGCGCGATTATGTTTTAAATTTTATACAACCAGGCATCAATAATATGTTCATTAACATTTACTGCTGATGTGCTCGCATGGACTGTTTCTCGATGGAGGTTGGGTGTCCAAATGGAGAATTCCGGTGATTCGCCACGCTTATCAACGTAAGTGGGAACGACTGCATGGAAGAGAACAATTTTTGCAATATCAAAAACAAAAATCCTCCAAAAAATTTAATTTTTAAATTGTACGAAATAGCGAACTGTGCGAACGTCGAGAGCCGCCTGTGCTTTTTTCATTCTTGGTGATATACGACCGATTGTGCGATTTTCATTAATCAGCTTTGTATAATTATCTTCTCCGTCAGATGAGCGTCTTTCAGGTTACATTTTGACATGACATAGCCTTAATATAAAAAGAAGTAAAAGTATCTAAATATGAATTATTATTTTACGGCAGTTAAGATTTTTAATTTATATTTTTTGAAGTATGGTGTCCATTAATTCCTATAAAGGGGTTAAAAAGAGCTTTGTATTATAAATAATACAGCTGAATTAAAAGAGTGTGATTTCACAATATAATTTACGCTGTTTTATAATGCTAAATTTCATTTTGTTGGGACTGACGTTTTGAAGCTCATTTACATTTGTGGTAATGAGTTGCATAAAAAAGTTGCTTGCTTTGGAAAAAACAGTACTGGTGACATCGCTAATTCTCTTCGGTCTCTCTTAGATCTTAGCGCTTTCCCTTCGCCGTGATAAAATTTTCATTGTCCATTAACTGAATATGTTAAACGCTAAGTTGCCTAAATTTTGTTTCCGCAGGCCTAATGCACAAAAGTCCTTATCAATATAGTATGACTCATAAGATAATCCGTATCAGCATAAAACATGATCAAGGATGTCCACATCAGCATAAGACATCATCAAAGATGTTTAAAACTGAACTATTGTTATTAGTTTATTGAACTATAGCAAACTTACATCTCTTGATTGGCTCAGCTACTAAACTCCCTACCATTTACATACTTTTGGGATATTCTTTGTTTTTTTTTTTCCTAGATTTATTATGTAAATATTTTAATATTAAAGTTTACAAAATTTTTAATAAAACAAAAATAGCAGCTTGGCACTCAACTTTACTTACATAAGCGCCATCTATATAATTTGCAGAACACACTGACATCACTTAAAAATACTTTTACAGACCCCCAACGCTATATGGTAGTAAGTTAGAATTAAAACTTACTATTTACTTGCTTTTAAGTATTTTTTAAGCATTTTTTATGTAGTATTTAAGTATTTTTATAGATATGTAATTATATTTTTAGTATTTATTTGTTTTTTATAAATTATGAATTAGTTCTTTTTAGTTTCTTATTGGTTTATATAAATTATGAATTAGTTCTTTAAAGTTTCTTATTGGTTTATATAAATTATGTCTAGTTCCTTTTTAGTTTCTTTTAGATTGATATGCATATTCGTGTCGGGGAGGTTTCTGTAGACAAGGGTTTCTAAAATGCATTGGTTTCTTCTAAATTAATTTTTTTTGAAAAATTTAATTAATTTTTTTTAATTTAATTTAATACTAGACTTTACATTGCTTAATTCTCACATACTTCATTATTGGTATTTTCATTTTAGACCTTTATTTAAATTGCTAATTTCTCAAGGTACCACTTTATTGGTATTTCTTTTTGGACATTCTTCACTATGTATTTACTTTTGGTTTTGACTTCTACCCTTGCCTGCAGGAATGACGAAACACGAATTGAATGATTGTAGAGTTAGGTTTGGAGGCAACTTCCCCTTGATAAGTCTGTCTCCTGCCTGCTCAACAGTCATTCACTTATGCATTTTAAAAAAAAAAAAAAAAGATTAATTTTAATTTGCTAAATTGGTGAATTTATTTTCATGGTTTGGTTTTGCACTTAATTTACTTATGCTATCTGAATTTAAATGATATTGTAGATTAATTCGAAAATTAAATCTTTTATATGTTTGCACATTTTTTAATTATTTTAACTTTAAATTTGTTTTTTACGTATATACAAGTTTGTTAAAATTAAATTTCATTCCTTGCAGCAATGGCGCAAAGAATTAATTAAATTTGTATTTAAATTCAATTTATTCTTTTGAAACATTGTAGGGTTTATATTTATTTTAACTAACATTTATTTTAAGTTTAAACTATCTTTCCTGTCAAGCCTTACTTTCCCCTGGAATTGCCAATGCCAGAGTATGTAAATTTTAGTAGAACGCGCAAGGATTCAAATTGTCAGCGGAAGTAATCTGAGTTAAATAGAAGGGAAACGAGTTCGAAAGTGTGCGTTCTTGCTTCACGAGCGTGGAGGTGGCTAGTTAGAAATTGAAGAACTCCTCGTTTCGGCCTGTGTGCTTGCCTCGGCAGATTGTTAATCTTTCAACGTAATATTCAGAAGTTTGCTGAATTATCAGCGGTATCTTAGAACGCGGTGAGGTTAGTTACGTTTAGAGAGCCTCGTAGTTAGTCACTTGTTACTATTCTTTTCTTAGTTTCTTATTTTTATTTTACCGCCGGGTCGGCGTAGTTTGTAAGCGTCAAGAGCACGCATTTGTAATTTCTAAGTTGAATAAAAAGGGATTTAAACTCTTCTCAAGACTTTGTCTACTTTCCAGTTCTTAGCAGTCACCACTATTGTTGCGTGCAGGTTGGAAGCGCGCAACATTACAACATTATTAGAACTAATATATATTATTAGTTCAGTTTCTATTTCTCGTATAAAATTTAGCTTGTTCCTTTTTTTTTTTTTTTTTTTTTTGTTATTAAATTCACCATTGGACGAAACGTATCGTTTTTGTCCTGTTGTTTTCCTATTTAATATTCCTCAGAGCTCAGTTGGTTTCATTTAGGACTTTTACTGTTCCAGTAAAAGTCCTAAATGAAACCAAGTAATTAAAATTGTTAATGACAGATTAAAAAGATCGGCATCTTAATTTCATATTCTATTAAGACTGCAATGTAAAGAGATAGGGTAAGTCAAGAGCTTCTTCGTTTTTTGAGTTGTTTTATAATTTATGAAGCTACAGTAATATGTTAATATAAAAAAAATTAAAATAACAGTTAAATATAAAACATAAAAAAGAAAGTTTAAAATTTTGCATTTTATTATTGAAGAATTAGAAAAAATTGTCCCGGCTAATTCTAATGAAAATTTAACATTAATATTGCAAACATATCAATATTTTCAAATTCCAGTAATACGTAAAAAGATATTCCTAATGCAGGTAGCAACGGTAGCAAATCAACTCTGGCTTACTAAAATAGCTATAATACAAAATAAAATAAATATTTTTCTTTTTTAAATCTTTTATTAAAATATAAAATAATTTTTAGTATTCGGTTTTTAGTATTCGGTAAGGTTCGCGGAAAATAGCCGAGTTTATAAGTATATATACCGGTAGTTTGAAAGGACAAACTGCTAGGAGAACGTGAATTTTCCCAAGTGCAAAGTAAATACCAGCCAGACGTTCTCCAAAGACATTCTTCCTCTAAGGAAGATAGCCCATTCCTGCTTTGCTTTAATCAATTAACCAAACGAAATCGAAATCTAATTAATTATTAACGATTTAAAATTATTTAATGTTTAAAGTGGCATAGAATAATCAGTATCTCATATTTTATCTAATTTTCAATGAATTATTATTACTTAACATTTATATTAATGCATCATGTTTATACAAATTTATCATATTTATACCAAACATCATGTTCACAATATCATGTTTATATCAAATGATAAATTATTGCAGTAGACTGAAAATTAGGCATTCCTGAAATAAATCAATTTAAAATGTTTATATATATAAGCTGCATTAAATTTGATTTTGTAATAAACAGGAATTTTAAATAAAGCCTTTCAGTAAAATTTGGAACTATATATAAAGCTGCATTTTTTACAGAGAGGTTAATTTGGTCTCGAATTTTATGAAAAGACTGGCTGCATAGTTTTCCGTTGTTTTCCCCACGTTTAACGCAAGTGCGGGGGAGCCAAAGTCCTTTACGAAAGTATCCCTTCCTTTGGTTGTCGGAAGACTTTTCCAGGGACGGGCTACTTCTAATTTTTTCAAGATGTTCAGTGGCGTAGGTATGGTGAGCTAAAAAAAAAAGTCTACAATATTTATTATAACTTTAATAATAAATGCGGAATATGTACTTATCTAACCCTACCTTAAAAACTTACTGTTTTAAAACCGCGTTTAAAGCAAAACGCCAAAATACAAACATAATATTAATAGCCACAAATATAACAATTTCAAATGATGCATTTATTATCAAACAGTTTAAAATACATTAAAAAATAAATAATTTTCATCTAAAGTTAGTTCTCGTAGGTATAGCTAGTAGAAGATTTAGTTTGCAGATTGTCTTTCAATCTTGAATATCTCGGTATGTAATTACTAACTGCTAAGCTTGACTGGATTCTAAGTGGTCGTCGGTGAGACGGGAACGATATGTTGTCTTAAATTACATTCATCGTTGAAAAATTCAGATTCACACAGGAAGGTAGAGCCAAAGAATTACGTTAAATGAAAATTAAATACATCTTTTTTAAATTAGGATGCTTCACTTCGTCCATTAGATTCCAAAAGTTATTATTAGGTTCTGAACTACGTGTTTTTAAAATTATGTCATTTGAAGGAGAAAAACAAAGTTTTTCTCCTTCAAATAACTGTTTTTCTCCTTCAAATGAGATAATTTTGAAGGAGAAAAACAAAGTGTTTCTTGAAGGAAAAAACAAAGTTTTTCTCCTTCAAGAGAAAAAGAGATAATATAATTTATGTTTTCAGTTATTTCTTCAACATCAACATTGCCAAATGGATAACACATGGATACAGCAATTGGTTCTACTCTAGTAAATTCTTGAAAATGACTCTCAAATTCGGAGTGAAGTTTTATTTTTTCACTATAATATTTCTTTTTATTTAATGTACCTCCGTTTTTAAACAACTCGTCAGAAATATTTTGAAATTTTTTATTTCATTCTTCATCAACTGGGAAGATATTAGCTTTAACTTGTTTTTGAAAGTATTAACAAATCCAATTAGTTTTACCATTGTTTGAATATTTACCTTGCAATTGTAAGTTCAGTTCATTAAAATGGCTTGTTATATCAACAACAAAAGCTAAATCCATCAACCAAACGTCATCACTGACTTCAACGTACGCTTTAACATTTGGTTCCAAAAAAAAAAAAATCTTTTACTTTTTGTAGTAGGTCCCTGGATCTTTGTGAAAATATTCTCCTACTTAACCAACAAACATCTGCATGATATAATTATTCCCTCGTAATCAGATTCGTTTTCTTCTAATTGGGCCCAAAACATTCTACTCTGGAGACTTCTTTCTCGAATTGAGTTCACAATTTTCATGCAGATTCCCATAGCATGACGCATATTTAGAATTTTACAACAGAAGACTTGTTGGTGAATTAAGGCAATGATAAGAAAGGAAATGCTGTAAATCATCGTTTAAGATACACATAAAAGCCAAAAATTCATTGACTGTGACGGTTATTTATGGGGGCCCCATCAGTTGTCATCGATACAACTTTATAAATTGGAATTTTTTCCTCCTCTATGTATTTTTGAAGGCGCAGTAAACATTCTCGCCTCGTGTTTTCTTCTTCAGAGGTAATATTGTTTATATTCTTCTTTTACATTCATATCCTTGAAAACCATTCTTATAAAAATGCAAAGTTGAGAAATATCAACCATATCGGTAGATCCGTCAAACTGCAAGAAAAAGCAAATACAGTTAGTAATATCTTTGGTCTTGCTTATCAGAATTCATCTTTTCTATATGGTGCCCTACAGTTTTACGCCAAAATTGTACATCTTTAATTGCAGAAATAATTTCATTTTTTTGTTCTTGAATAAATCAAATAATGAATCGCTGGCTTCCAAAAACGCTTTTTTTTTTTTTTTTTTTTTTAATCATTTCTCCATCTGCAAAAGGTTTCTTATGTTTTGACTTACACATGACTCACAGGAAAAGATGCACCTGTTGCACCCTTAGACATAGTATTGGGTTTAATAAAATACGATTGTTGTCCCCAACTAATTGCGATTTAAAGTCTTTTAACTTTCGTTTACTCAATTCGCTTTTTAACGGAAAACCTGTATCAAAACTTCCATGCATGCGTTTGAAATGCCTTTCAACGTTTCCTTTTTTTTGGAACTGCCACAGTTGCATGACATATATAGCACATACATTTTCCATTCACCATTGTAAAGAAAAACTGTTCTTCCCATTCTGTATTAAAATTATATGTTTTTTTCTTTTCTTAACACTTGTTTTCGGCACTGTACCCTTCTTTTAAAATATGACATATTGCTATTTTTACTACAAAAGCACATGTAACACAAAATTGTGAAGTTGAATGTCTGAAGAACTTTAGCGATTGCTAGAACGTGAAGCGTGGACGTATTCAATGCAGAGAGCAGCGAACATACGTGACCCGAGGAATCTGTAACCGACATATGTACTTAAGCGTTATCGTGCATTTCTAATGAACGTACACTGCAATAAAATAAATAAATAAATAAATAAAAATAAAAGACAGTTCTATATCGGGCCGATTAACAAAATTCAAATTGCGTTTTTCATGTCTCGAAAGCGCGACTTAGGATATGTATTAGATTTATATATAGTATTGTTCTAAAATAGGTATTTTGACACAAAATCGGACTTTTTCTGAAATAACATACTAATTTTTTCCATATTTCGATTCTACAACTTAAATTATGCCTAGATATTAAATTTTGTAAAATTTGGTGCGAAATTTACGGAGAAATTCAAAATTTTATCTTGGTCCAATTTTTTTAGTTTGCGCCAAGCATAATTCACTTGGCGAACTTCTTAATATGTGGCAACCAATTTTCCTTTCCCTTCCATTATGTAGGAGTGGAAAAAAAGGCATCTCGTTCCTACCTTTTTACATTATGCATGAGCGGGAAAAAAGTCACATCGTTTCTACGTCCGAATAATTTTAGCAAAGTGTCTAAACCACTTATGATGTTTTATCACTTTCAACAAATATGCCAAATTTCAAAACGCGCCGATATATAAATTCACGTATGCCTTCTAAAATTTTGAATAAAAAACTGTAATTTTTTGCAGGTATGCTTAGAAATACGTCTACTTTAAGATGATGGTAAAAATTTTATAGATTATAATTCAAAAATGTTTTTGAAAAATTTAAAAAAGTTATTTAAAAATACAAATTTTAAAAATAAATCATAAAAAAGGGGTGAATTTTATTTGGAATGAACCTAAATTTCGAAATGTGAAAGGAAGAATCAAATACGTTTATTAAAAAAAAAATTAATAAATATATACCAAACTCAATTAACATTGAGGAGCTAAAACTTTGAGAGCTAATTTTTTAAAAACTACTCGTGCGATTTTTACAAAACTTGGTATTTTGGCGTAATTTGAGTCGTAAAATTGAAATATGGAAAAAAAATTGGTATGTTATTTCAGAAAAAGTCCGACTTTGTGTCAAAGCACCTATATTAGAACAATGCTATATATAAATCTAATACTTACTTTAAGTCGCACTTTCGTGGCATGAAAAACGCAAGTTGAATTTCGTCAATCGGCCTAGTAGAACGGGAGATATAGAACTGTCCCCCCCTTTTTTTTTCGCATCTTAGGTCTTGGTATCATGGTCTTAGCATGCGTATCTTAGTTCTTGGTAAATGAGGTCACCCTAAAATGTCTTGGTTGTCCCCCGATCGATCGCGATCAACTTAATGCCCACCTCTGCTTTAGACAGATAGCCCGCTAATGCTATTATTATGTCATATTGAATTAAATAAACAAACCTAACAGAAGGATTATACTTTTTTTACGAAAGATGATACAAAGTATTTCTTAAAATATTCTTCAGAAACATAAAATTTAGCTTATACAGTTTCTCACTTTTATTCTGTTAAATAAAGTGTCGAGAAACCTAGTGAACTGCTAAGCGAATAATCGCTTAGTTCAAAGAACAGAAAGAATAAACTCAAGGTTAATTACCCTTTATTCAATCAAAATAATATTAACAGTCGGCCCTTTTCTTCAGGCGTACAACAAAACCTCCACTTGGGCTTAAAAGTACGAAATAAGAACTAATTAATGACTAAGAGATTTAGCCGAAGCTAACACAAGTAGTTAACCCGTAATCTTAAACTAGTCGGCGAACTATCAAAAGGTATGGCCGGGCGTAACAACAGCTTAAAGAGATGTAGCCCAAAGGCAAACACGCGCTACTCAAGAATCCTAACTCTCTGTCGAAGTCAGTTGAACTTGACTTTAATACTCTTCTCTTTCTTATTTGCTTTCAACGCGATTCTAAAAACTCATTCTGGTAGGGAGTTGCAAGGTGAAATGAGATAAGATAGGAAAGATGCATTAAATTAAAATAACTGTAATAAAATTAAAATATGCCTTACAAGCTCTAAAGCTAAGCATGAAGATAAATGAAAAAGATGGATCAGAACTAACTAAATCTGACATTTAAGAACAAATTAATAGGAGAAGCAGTTTTTAAGAAAAATATTTTTCTCTGTGGAAGTGAAAGAAGGGATAGATATTTTAATCGTAGAAGCGAAATAAAATATGAAAAATTATACGAGATGTCTTCTGATATTAATTTTTTAACAGGTAAAAAATTGATACCATTGGATTTAAAGGCTTGAAAAAAAGTAGTTTGTAGCTTCCCACTTAAAATGCATCCAGATGATATAAATGCTGAAGAAATTCTATCAAAAATAACTAATTTTAAAAACCGTGTTATTTGAATAATTCTCGATACCGAAATATCTAGCCTGAGTTTTTTGAAAGACAATTCATAAAAACTGTTTAGTTCACTCGTTTCGAGATTTGGAAATTGTATTAAGAATATATTTGCCGGTTTCTGTTGCCAGTAATGATAGAAGATTCAGCAAACTTGAAATAATAAATACTGTATTAGATTTTTAACTAGACAACGAAATTTTTCAAGTATACCTATTTTCTCGATAGGGCAAGAGTTAAGTAGTGAAATAGATTTTGAAAAAATTATTCATAATTTTATTGCGTTAAATCAAAAAAATTGGGTTACAGCCGAAAACATCGCGGACGAAAACGTCGCAGAGAAAACAACGCAAGGCGAAAACGTCGTGCTACAAAACATCGTGGGAGAAAACATCGCAAAGAGAAAACATCGCAGTTTTAAAACATCGTCGTCGAAAATATCGTGGTAAAAAATAAAGTATCTACAAATCATCGCATGACGATAACATCGCAGACATGCTTTTGTCAGGCTTTAATAACTGTAAATAGATATTCCCATAATAATTTGTGAGCGCAAGATGTAAAGAAGGATAACTTTTACTTTCACAGTTTTTTATTAACTAATAAATTTTTGCTGAAAAAGTAAGAAGGAAGCATAAGCATAGAAAATTAAATGCAACTTATAGATTATAATTTTTATGAAAAATTACCAGTAAAAACTTTATAAAAAATGATTTATTAATGGTCTTTGTTGGTTAACTATGTCGGTTTAAAATTCTATTAAGTGCTATAAGTTGCATTACTTAAGCATAGTAATTTTCTATGCTTAAGTTTCCTTCTTATTTTCTCAGCAAAAATTTATTAGTTAATATAAAATATGAAAAGCAAATTATCCTTATTTCTATCTTGCGCTCACAAATTATTATGGGAATATCTATTTACAATTATTAAAGTCTGAAAAAAGCATGTCTGCGATATTATCGTCAAGCGATGATTTGTAGATACTTTATTTTTTACCACGATATTTTCGACGACGATGTTTTTAAACTGCGAAGTTTTTGAACCGCTTTATTTTCGACAGCGATGTTTTGTACCACGATGTTTTAGAACTGCGATGTTTTCTCTTTGCGATGTTTTCTCCCACGATGTTTTGAAGCGCGACGTTTTCGCCTTGCGTTGTTTTCTCTGCGACGTCTTCGTCCGCGATGTTTTTGCCGCGATGTTATCGGCGGACACAATTTAAAATTGTTTACCTATGATTAATATGCAGTTGCGCAAATATAGTTAAGATATGTTAACTTGAGGGGAGAGAAGGATGAGAATTTATCCCTTTCTTTCAGGTGAAAAAATACTTATGCACTGGTCTTGTAATTAGCATTACGAACTGTTAATTAAAACATATTATTTATCTCTTGTCCTTTACTTTTTTCAGTTATTCAATAACTAATTTCTAAGTTAATATAGTGTGTTTACCAAAACATTTTTAACAAATACTTATCACTTCGCTTTTTCTTAAACATGCTATCGTGTCAACAAATAAAAACACTTCATTTAATAAATTATCTATTCTAATGTTTTGAAAGATTCTTATTTTATCCATTTTTCCACAATTTTAACATTTTATCAACATCTGCTAACTATATTGATATATGTTATTTAATAAAGAGTATACGTTGCTACATACTTAAGTCATCGTAATATGTACATAATAATGATCATTTAGCTTCTCATTACTTTAGCGGAAGCGTTTTTTTAGCATTTTCTGTTATGTAAATGGTTCGGCCAAGCGATGGGCGTTGTCGCAGTTTCCAATAAACAAATCGATGGTCTTAATTGCCCTGCTTTAGAGAAGGATTCGTAACAACTAACATATTGCATTTACAAACCACGGCCATATTCTAGAAAATTTTTATTTGAGCAGGAGATTTCGTGGGAATTTAGATCTAATTAATTTGATGCTCTATTATGCGTCAAAAGTTTAATTTGGCTAAATTATTACCAAAATAAGCTACCTTTTAATTATTTAATATAAAATTAATAAAAGTTGGTCTAAAAAACAAAGAATTTTAAGCAGACTCAGTGCGCCTCCCATTACTGGTTTTTTAAGAGAAATAATAACTTATACGGTAGGTCATCAGAGGAAGCATCATCTTAATTCAGAGGGGCATTGAACTTTACTTTTATATTTCAATAATTTAATATTAAATGAAATTATATACTATGCAAGGTCCTGTTAAGTTATAATCGCATATTACTGACGATAATTTTAAAATGGTAAATGATATGCAAATCGTACCTTTAAATTACCCATAATAATAAAAGTAATAATAAATATCACCTGGTCATTCTAGATAAAGGTGAAAAGTCAGTTCTGGTGTTGAAGATGTAAAAGTGAAGGTAAGTCTGAAATCAATCAACAACTATATTATTACATTCGGAACATTTATTCAATAACTTCACATTATATTTTAATAAACCTGATGCCAAATATAATCCTTTATAATTGAAAAGCAAAATATTTTTCTTAAGGCTTTCCGTTAAAAATGAAATTTGTGATCATTTTAAAGAAACGAAGTGAACGAAACGAAGTGAACTATATCATTTTCCTTCCTTTTTCCTGTTATGCATTTTATTCCTAATTTATATTTTCCTCTTCGATTTTAAATAAAACATTTTCTATACTTATTGCGATTTTTCATTATTATTACTTTGAATCAACGTTACATGTGACCCACGATTCCGATGTGACCCACGATGTGAAGTTCCTGCATTTTGTAATGAAAAACTTAAATCGTGGCCATAAAGTCTAAATTGTAACATCCGCTCAAACAACGTCATAACACGTGAAAGGAAACATCTACTTTCGATGTTATCATTTTTAATACAGGAAAGCTTAAAGACTAGAGAAACAGTAACTTAGTTTTGAGATAAGATAAGGAACAAAAATCTCAAGTATATTAGGGCATAATAAAATGCCACTATTAAAATAAATTTCTTTTTTCTACTTAGACTTGAGAGGATGGCTTATGTGTAACAGGGAAGGAAATTTAGAGAAAGAAATTATATTAGGGAAGGAAAATGTTGTATTTATAAACTGCATTACAATGAGTCACTTCAATACCATTTATAAATTTTTGCACATATAGACAAAAATGAATCTAGAAACATCATGAATGAGTTCGAATAAAATAAGATAAATATTTAGCAAAAAATTCGTTGCTGGTTAAAACTGCTGACCACCTTTTATTAGAAGAGAATTTTATCGTATGAAATAGTTAATCATTTAGTACCTAGCACTATACAGGTTACATATAATCGATAGGTTCTGCGAATGGAAGCCACTTAGCTTGCGTGGAAACAGAGGCACGCAAAGAAGCTCAGCCAGAATAATAAAACTTGCCTTATTAGGCATTTTAAGTCCCTTTTTTCTCAGCATAAATATTTTTTTATTGATCTGCGTCAGTCTAGCAATGATTTTTTTCGATTCTGGTGTTGTATTTTGCCTTTCGAATATTGTATATATAATATAACTAAACCGTAATTTAAAGTTTAATGAATATGCTCATATTTTATGACAAGGAAAAAAATAAAAAGCCATTTTTCGTCCATTTGCAGATTTCTTCCGGTTGTTTGAGATCAAATATTACATTGTTTGTAAACTTTTTCTTTAATTACCTGATTGATATTTCAACAGATGCTATGACGTTACGTACAGCAAATGCCATATGTTATGGAGAGCTCTGTAATGGATAGTTTATCTTATAAATATTAGACATTTCTTTTTAATAAATGTGTTGTTTCAACTTATTCACGTAGTGGGTTTTTTTTTTTTTTTTTTTTCGGGAAACCGACTTTAAATGAGAGCTACATGTATTAAATACGTAATAACAGTCATAATTCTGATGAAAATTTTATTAAAAAAATTTCATAATAAGAAAGTTAAAGTTAATAAGTTAAATAATAGGAAGCACATTCCGTGGCAGTTTAGTTTAGAAGAAGAGTTGGATTACATCATTACGATGTCTGAAGATTTCCAGACAAGCTGTTTAATTTTGAAAGAAAATGTGCCCTTTGAGCGTTAAGATTAACTGCACGACATCAGTAAATTTTTTAATTTAGCGTTTTTTTATTAATTTTTTTTATCTCTAAATCTTATACTCCGCAGCGAAATGTTTTCTAATGTTCCTTTCTTTTTTACTTGCTTCTGATATTCTAATCTAAGTATCAAAGTCTCAACTTTTTAAATGAAAAAGCTCATTGCTTAAGGAAATAAAGCTGTCCCATATTTGCATTCATTGTCATCAAGTACTCGGTACATACGCTTTTTCTCAATCAGAACGATAACCAACTATGCTTAATTTTTAGTTGATGGAAGATATGAGCTCCAGTTAAAGCTAAGAAAATTCAATTCAAACACATGAAGGTACTGTTCTCGCTAAAGAGCTTTCTCACAAGCAACGAACTACCAAGATCTGAAAAACGTTTTTTTTAGTTTCAAAATATTTTGCAAATAATAAACTGATTTCCAAAGTAATTAACGAAAGAAATAACACCACCTTTCTCATACGAGATTATTGTCAATTAGTTTTTTAATTTGATATTTCGCATAAATTGAGCTTGAATAATGTTTCCATAAGTTTCAATTAAATATATTTTTTAAAGTGCTTTCATTCAATTCGAGCGATGATTTTTAAGTTTAAATTATTTAATGTAATGTGAATTAATAAGAATTCTTCTTAGGTGTTACTGATAGAAAAACTTCAAGCATTATTTATTAAACAATAATTCTGTAATCAAAGGCAATAAATAAAAAGAAATCATTACAAAAATGTGAACTTTATGAATACTTAAACTACGCGACTGCAATAAATGATATGGTTTGTTATTAATCACTTGATTAGGTTAGGTTAGATTACTTGAATAAGACAAAGTACACTAAGTTATCTGACTAAGAGGAAGAATACCTTCATGGAAGACTAGGAAACTATTTCGTATTCACGTTATACATGGAGAAACTATGAAAATCACATAAGCATCCACTCTATTTGCCTGAATAGCCGCCCTGATCGATATAATGATAGCGACGCTCGGTGTTATACCGATGGGTACGAACTCCGTCAATTAAATAACAATCTGCAACAAACAGCAATGAGAGCATAGCAATAGGAATGGGATATCATACAAAGGTGATGGTCAGCTTTCAGTATACAAGGTGCCCATAATTTGATCACCGGATAACAAAATTAAATTTTAACGTAATTTTACGAAGTAACGGAAAATAATTTTTGTGGATATGATCTTTCATTCAAGAAATTCCTTTTGTTCTAATTTTGGGGGATGACAACAGGGAACAACGGCATCTTGCATTGAAAAAGCAACGTGCGGTCTCGGATTACGAGAAACGAAATCTTCGAAAACAGTTTACATGCGATACGAACATGAATTTAATAAACCTCCACCAGCGGAGCAATAAGTTAAAAGGTAGTTAAACAGTTTCGAGAGACCAGATATGTTTTTCATAGCAGAAGTGCAGGTAGGCCAAGCGTCAGTTATGAAAATATTTCCGATATTCGAGATGTGTACAGGTTCCGTAAATACATTCGCCATGCCAGCCAGCCAACAGGAATTCCCAGGTTGACTGTTCATAAAGTTGCTCATGAATGGTTGAAACTGACTGGGTATAAATTACAGATTTGTCAGCAAATCAAACCTAATGATCGAGTCTTTCGTAAGGAATTTCCTGAAGACATTCTTGACCGTATGAGTATTTTTCTTTAGAAAATCATTCTCAGTGATGAAGCAACATTTTATGCTTGATGAGAGATTAATAGATATAAATGCAGGATTTTGGTGTCAGAAAACTCGCATTTTGTAAGGAAATTGGATGAGGTAGCCCTTAAGTTAACGTTTGATGAGTGCTAACACTTAACAAAGTGACTGGTCCATTCTTTTCAAGAAGTCAACAATTAATTTGGATGATTACTTCGATAGTCTGATAGTGTTTTCGGCACTGTAATCAGAAAAAAGGCCAAACTTTTTTCCAACAGTAGAGGAACGTATCTTCTTATATCTTTCTATCTTTTACAATATATACCCACTTTTAAGAGGGTTACCTACTTAAGGGATGTCTTCCTGGAGGACGTTTTAAAGAATTGGCTTGTATTCTTGCCTCACATATGAAACAACACGAAAACTTCCATGCACCTATCCTATTTGTTCGGGATTTGAACTCAGATCGAACTACTACTGTTTACCGCACAGTCACTAGTGTGCTCTCAAAAGGAAGGTATTTTTCTGATACTTTGATTATCCAATGAGAAATGGAAAGCATGTGGAATATTTTCTATGTACGAATAGTAGGATTATTATAAGAAAATATAATTAGTATATTTTTACATTTGATGAATATTTATTAAAAATTATTATTTTATGTGTTAAAAAAAGTAAAAATGTGATTAGTATAATCTAACAACTAATTTGATGCATGAGATTTTGAAAATGTTTTTACCCTTTTCTGGAGCAATTTTTTTTCGAGCTAAGGGAGATTTGAATTGAGTTATTGTTATGCTTATGATAATATACAGTAAGTGCAGTCATACATGTATCTGCCATGAATCCAAAACATAGCCTTGGAAATATTACAACGCATAAACTTGCATTTTTGTGTATGCAGATTTTAAAAATGCAAAACCTTAATCAAATTTAGCTTTAAATTCAACATCAGATTAGATCAGATGTTGATTTTCTAGACCTGACATTACGAATTTTATATACACTGCTGGCCACCGTAAATGCAACACACTGAAGGAAGCAAATAACATGAAATTTACAATATGCATTAGCGGAGTTGAGATATGCAAATGCTTAGAATTTCAGCGCAGACGCGCATCACGCGCGCCTGTGGCGCCACTTCAAAGAGCTATTTAAGGCTTTTAGTTTTCGACGATACCAAGTTCGGCCATTGTGTTTTTCTTGTGGTTTAAAAAAAAAACGATCAATTATGCCCAATTAGTAAACAGCGATCATCGTTTGATCAAGTATCCGAGTTCGACAGAGGAAGGAAAGTGGCCTACCGAGAGTGTGGATTACCTTTCAGGGAAATCTGTAGTCGTGTTGGACGAAACCAAACAACTGTAATACGGATATGTGACCGTTGGATGCAGGAGGGTACGACAGGCCGACATGTTCGATCGCATTCACCTCAGTGCACCACTTCTCGTGATGACAGGAAAATTGTGCGCATGGCAGTGACGGATCGCTCAGTCACGTCACGAACCACGGCACAGCACATTCAGTCTGTAACGCATCATCCTGTGTCTGGGCGTGCCATTCGACGCCGTTTACAGCAGTGTCCTGTCTGCAAGACGTTCATTGCTTCGTCTACCCTTGACGCAGAACCACAGACATCTCCTCCGCAATGAAAGAAGGATGTGGACGGCAGATGGAATGAAATTGTCTTTACTGACTAGTCACGCTTCTGTCTGCAACACCACGATGGTCGGATTCGAGTCTGGAGACACCGTAGAGAGAAGATGCTGAACAGCTGCGTTATGCACCGCCACACTGGTCCTGCACCGGGTATTATGGTATGGGGCGGTATTGGATATCACTCTTGCACTCCTCTAGTACGCTAGTACGCATTGCCGATACTTTAAACAGCCAGAGCTACATCTCCGAGGTGTTGGAGCCAGTTGTCCTTCCTTACCTTCAGGGCTTGCCCACAGCCATATTTCAACCGGATAATGCGCGACCAAACGTGGCACTATTGTCCAAGGGCTCTTCGTCAATCTCCAAATTGAATTGCTTCCCTGGCCGGCTCGCTCTCCGGATCTTTCGCCGATAGAAAACATGCGGTCCATGGTTGCTGAACGATTGACCCAGATTACATCCCAAGCTGCCACGCCAGATCAACTTTGGCAATGCGTGGAAACTGCTTGGTCTGCTGTACACCAAGAACACATCCAAAGTCTCTTTGAATCAAAGCCGAGGCTTGTTGCAGCGGTGATCTCCAACAATGGCGGCTACTCTGGCTACTGATTCTGAAAGTAACCACACTTCACAGAAGTCTATAAATTTAATCATTTGATACTTGGTCAACATGTTATCTACTAAATAAATTTTGTTGTGATATCTCTTGTCTTTCTTAGTGTTGCAGTTTGAGTGACCAGCAGTGTAATAATAAATTATAGTAGTTCTTCAGTCTTTATCTTGATGTATGTACAATATGAACGTTTCTTATTTTACTTTCTGATAAGGCTTTCGTCTTCTTTCTCGTTCCCAAGATCCCGTTTCCTCAGGATCCATTACATGTACCTATTCAGATTTGTTCCTACAGAACGTTTGCGAAAGCTTTAAGCTTTCGCGAACGTTTCCCGAAAATAATAAAGCTGGCTTAAATTTGATTTTTAAATATGATCCTCAGTAATTCCTAAAGAGAGAAAATCGGATAAGTTGTAATTTTTAATCCTGTCAAATGAAAAATAATAATAATAAAAAAAAAAATAATCCTTTTTTGTTCATCAAGCAATTAAGTTGGTGATACATTTTCAAACTCAAATTAAAGATGAAAGAATGCAAATCCCAAGTTATCATTTCTTAATTTAATTTTAAATCTGTAAAACTTAAATTTGCGTTCAGTTTTCCCTCTCGATAATATTCTTCCTCTATCATATTTAAAAAAATAAGTCTATTAGAAATCATGAAACTAGGTCTTTCAGACAAGAAATATACTTTGCATCTAATATGTCCAGTAATCCTCATTTTGTTTATATATAGATTAATTAGTCAACAGTTTAATCAGTCTCGTGTAATTGTAGTGTCAAATATGTTTGCGAGCTTCTGCAATTGTATTTATATCACGGTATAATTATCGTCTAAACCTATAAGACCTGGTTTAGAGCCCTAGGTTTTAGGGAGCCCAAGCAATCACCTAATAGTTCCTCATAATCATGTTTGCAACTTGGAAGCTCCTGAAAATAATGCTCTGCCTAAAGCTGCAAACTTGTTTAATTGGGTCCTGAGTATCTTTAGCAGTATTCCAGTATCTCCAAACTCATATCCAAAGTTTGACTCAAAATCTTTTGCAGGTTGTATTTTATAAAAAATTCCTGTCAAAAATACGCAATACAAAGTCTTTTTTATTCGCAGGTGTTGCAATGATATTTAAAAATCATTTTTCTAGAAAAGGAAAAAATATTTGTGATTTTTCCTTAACAAACTTACATTTATGAAAGAATTGTAAAAACTGTTTAATTTTCGCAAACAGATTAATTTTAGTAGACAAAGAGGAATGTTGTGTTTCAGACAATTTTCTTTTAAATTTTTCTTGATAGTCAATTATGTAGTCGTATTCAGACAACTTTTCTTATCTCGTATCTACATTCAATAGAAAAACCCGCGAATTAGTAAAACTTCCCAGGAAAGTTTCGAGAAATTCTGGAAAAAGAAGCAAGCTACATATCTAAAATACCCTAGTCCGTAATGTCTTTGATTATGTGAAATATATTTGAAAAAAACGTGCAAAAAATGGAAATTTTTTTCCTCTTTAAATTTGTTCGTTATTATCAACAAAATGTTACAAATAGATTATTTTTTTAAAAAACAAAATTTTAAACGAAATAACTAATATATTCAATATTTTCACATATATGGGAAATGTTAATGGATTACAGTAATTTTTGCTCAAATTACAGCAAAATAAGTCAAATGAATAATGTTCAAGATAAATATAATAAACTAATACAACAATTTTATTATTTAAAATATCAACTGTCATGAATTCCATGTCCCTCAGATTCTCTCTGAATTTCACAAATCCTTCACAATATTGTATATACGAAAACATGGGACAGCACACAAGTCTACATCACAGTCTTTACAATAAACTCGAGTCTGGTTTCTCATCCTCTCTCCCTTTTCATTAGTTGTACGACAACAAAGGAAACATTACCTGGTTGGAGTAGTCTTTTTTTTTTTTTTTTTTTTTTTTTTTTTTCCGTTGGTGGAATCAGGAAGGTGTGTACCCGTAAGTCGCAACAAGTTCAGATTAGGACGCCCTGGTCCTGTCGGCTGAATGTATGGCTTATTATCTTCAATGATTTGTTCCACGATGATTGTTTAGTCCATATTACATTTTCCACCGCCTGACGACTGATAAATAATAAAGAAATTCCAAAGTGCTTGATCCAGAAGATGGGAAAAATATCTTTACGTAGTATTTCTTTCCACGTTTTTCCGGGGATGGGATAATCTGTAAGGTGTTGGTCAAGTTTATCAACACTTCCCATAGTATGGTTATAATCAGCAACTACTTTACGTTTCAGTTTTTCTGCTTCTTCCAATCTTCCGTCTCAATCATTTCTGCAGTACGTACCGAAGAAAGCAGGTAAATGTCTTTCTTGTCGTGCCATTTCAGAACTGTGGCTTTCCCACGCTGAAAAGCCAGTGGTAAGACCTTCCTGATTGCTCGCATATTTTTAAATTTCAGGCCCGTATATTGTAAAAGTGATAAATTACATATTATGCATTGGACGAATTGAGTTTGGACTTCACGGAATTGAAGCACTGAATTTTTCTCTTGCCCGAACTCAGGTCGGGCATTTCAAAATTGGCTCATTTACGTTGCCCGAACTGAGTTCGGGTGTGACAGGCAAGGGGTTAAAAGAAACATGCGTGTGGAAAATGACAGTTTTATTTTCTGTTTTCCTCCTAGATATAATTTTCAAATTAAGAATTATTAAATTACATTTTCCTTCTTTTTCACGTTTAATTTTTGTTATAATGAGACAATTTATTAAATTGTGATAGTAGGATGTATTTTCGTTCAGTGAACCTAAAAGTATGCCGAAGAATTATGCATTCAATATGCAGTTTAATAACATGATTTGAACGCATGTGTTTTTATTTCGATTTATTTCCCTGCTGTTTCAGTTATCCACTCGTCAATAAACGACAATATTACATTAATTCCTAACAGAACGCTGTTGGAATAAATGTTATCAAAACCTCAAGAACATGAAATATTCAAAAAGTTACAAACATGAAATATTCACTTTTATTCTACCTTGAAGAAAACGATACATTGATTCTCCTCTTTATGAAAGTTTACAAATTGCGTTAGTCAATAACAGCATGATATAAAATATTGTTTATTTACTTATACTGTCATTTTAAGAAATATTTTATTCAAAACTTATTTATATAAACTTCAAAGACAGAATTTCAGATAATACCACATTATTTCTTTTGCTCATTCTTCTAATATAATTTAGTTTTACATTTTTTTCTTATATTTTCTCCTAGGGTATTCGAAATATAGTTCAGTATATATTTAAAAAGCCGTTGGGAATATACTTCGAAGAAATAAAAAAGCTATCGGTGAGCGGATGCAGAAGATGATGATCTGGTGAGCACCATGAGAAAGAGACGAAACAGGAAGTGAAGGGAATGATGACATGGGAAAACGCTTCTAATAGAATAGGAGACAATCTATCCGGAGAACAGAACTTCGGAGGAAACAGGGATAACATTGGCAACCGCCACTAGAAGTTATTCGTTCGCCTAGTGACCGACAGCAGTGCTGTTAGATTCTACAAAAATAAGGGGGAAAAAAATCTGCAGGTTTCAGATTTAAAATTACGTCCAAAGGGGCCTTTTTTTAACGTTTTGTGTGCTACCTTTATTTATTAAATATCATGTTCATTGTACCTAAATCATAAAATTCAGTTCAATTGCAATGTCGCAAAATAATTTTAAAGTGAACATATCTTTAGAATTTCCGATACACAGTTCCGCGCCCTGGAGATAAAAAGGTTTCCCACCCCCGTAGAGTATAGCCACTGCTCGCTTTTAAATCGTTGAGTTTGTTAATCAAGAATTCGTTAAAATTTTACAAAATATGAAATCGATAATAAAACAAATTCCAAATTTCAAATTTGGTCTTCCACATGCCCATATTCGTAGGAGGATTACGACATTCAAAATTCGATGGCTCTATGTACCGTTGTTTTATCATAATGCAAGAAATATACATACATTTATGCAGATTTTTCATTATTTAATTTCTTCAAATATAATGCAGGACTCTAACATTTAGTTGCAACAGTTTGAAAAGTGAAACGGACATTTATAGTGATTCAACGCAAAATCGCAAAACTAAAACAATAGTCCTTCAGGAACAAAGCCCCTTTGAACCAAAAATTAAGTTATCTCTATAAAAATGTCCGTAAATGATCATGCAAATATTTATTTTTGTTTTATAAATTTTATTGTGCATGTGCTTGCTCATTCTATAAAAATGCCCCCAAACAAAATTCAGTTCGAAGATGTTTGAAAAGTGCAAATAATCTAATGCATCTTTTAAATGACTATAAATTCAAATTATCTGATGCAACTTTTAGAAAACTCTTCTCTGGATGGAAACGAACACGAAACTGGATGATTTCTATACTCTATTTTGCTCCCTAAATTGATTCCAAGATCAAACAAGATAACCCATCAAATGCTAACGATTTTCAAAAAAGTTCTATGAACTACCTACGGTAAAAAATATATTGTTATATCCCAGATAAATTCCTAAAAATCAAACAAACAGTATAATCCATAAAGAGCAAGAGTGTTCTACTTTCGGAAAAATGTCTAGCTAGGCTTATATAAATAAACCGGTTACAAACAGTGCAAATAAAAATTGCTAGGTTACGTCAAAATGTCAGGTTCTAAAAATCAATGATTGTGTTTATTATTTAGTATAAGAAACATCTGAAGCTATTTAACTTTCATATAAAAGGGCGCTAAGCATGCATCTATAGGCTATTTTTCGTGTACGTGTCGTTAAGAGTCCATTTGTTAAATATGATGGCTTTTAATTAACCTGAAGAGAAATTATGCCTGTGCTGCGAATTTTTGCTATGACCTTTCTTGTATTGCTTATTTTATTTATTATTTTCTTCTTTAATGTTATTATTTCATTTCATTCATACATCAAATAAATATGGATATCTTAGCTCCTCTTATTCATAAATGTTTAATTTTTTAATGCTTGATTGTTACTTTTAGGACTATTTAGAGTGCTAATATCTTTCCCTATTTTTTTCTGAAGGAAATTGATGGTTTTGTGCCTGTACCGTGAACGATGAGTGGCTTTTGTCTACTGATGCCGAACTTATGACATGAGTCTCAACGGTGACACGTCATGATATTTGGGATGACAAGTCAGAGTTTACAGACAGCTCACAACAGCTGTTCCACTTTCATCATTTCATTTCAGTTTTATACTGGTGTGAACAAGAACGGCTTTGAATTATTTTATTTCATTATTATCTTTTGCCAATTATTCCTAGACTATTAAGAAAACACCATTAGAGACCAGTCAGGATCTGATAGCATTAAGTATCTTGTATAGTATGATTTATACTATACAAGGTATGCAAATATTTGAGTTTATTTAACTGTATTTTGGTTTTTGTCCACTTTTGTAATATTATGCATTGCTTTTATTTATTTGTTTGTTTACTCGGTGAACTTTTGGTAATCATTTTAGCATGTATTTTTATTTTTTGAATTTGTTGCTATGTGTTGCGTTGTAAGTGTTTATGTCGTGCATAGAGTTACAGATCTTGCGGTTCTGAAACGATCAGTGTTTAAAGTGTGGAAATAGCTCAATTAGAAATCGATATAAGGCAGAAAAAAAAAAAAAGAAAAAGAAAAAAAAATCTCCTTCCGAGCCTTGGCGTCATTTGGCGGTTTCTTGTCGACTTGGGTACTTTTCAAACGGTTTTAGGTTAGGTAAGGTTAGGTTATTTAATTACGGCAAAGCCTCGAGGGCTATCTGCCTAAGAGGAGGAATGCCTTCGTGGAGGACTTTCTAAGGGAAACTGGCTCGTATACACGTTACACGTGTGGAAAACCACGAAAACACCCATGCAGCCAGCCCGTTCGCGGGATTCGAACCTCGGACCGAACTACCAGTGTTCAGCGATTATACCGCTCAGCCGCTGGTGGGCTCGGACGGTTTTAGAAAACATGTTTTCGAAGCACTTGAAGAGATTCTTTCTGAAGTTTTCAGAAAGGTGGGCAATGCTATATATACGTCGGCATTTGAACCATGGTAGCAATCCTTCTTGGTCGAAGGTTGAGCGTCCATCCAGCTATCTGTGTAGGAGAAGGGATGCCGTCGTAAAGGATCTGCTCAGTTAATCTAGATCGTTCTTACGTTCTTACGTTGGGGAAAACTACGAAAACTTCTTTAAACAGCCAATTCCTTCGCTGCAATGATACTTGATCGAGCTAATAGCGGTCAGCGAGCTTATCCGCTCGGATGTTGGCCCACCAGCGGCCGAGCGGTAAAGTCGCTAAACACTGGTAGTTCGGTCCGAGGCTCGAATCCCGCGAACGGGCTGGCTGCATGGGCGTTTTCGTGGTTTTCCCCATGTGTAACGTGTATACGAGCTAGTTTCCCTTAGAAAGTCCTCCACGAAGGCATCCCTCCCCTTAGGCAGATAGCCCTAGTGTGCTTTGCCAAAATTAAATACACCAGCCCAACACCGCTCGGATCCTACAATAAAAGGATTTAGTCTTATTTTTTTTTAAATTTAGATTTAAACCCACTTTATTTAAATATGGAAACAGAACTTAAGGAATAAGATTACTTGAAAGCAACAAAACAGAAATTTATCAAGCTGATTTAGATATTTTAGACGTATTATTAAATACAGATTCCAGAAAGGAAAATAAATTTCAATTTTTGGGTGTTTAAATTTATTTCCTTCGACCATTTTTAGTGTGATGTCTTAAATCTCATAAACATTCTAATAAGTAAAGTTTTACAACCTTGAAATCTCAGTTTTTGTTAAAAAATGAATATGAATCTCTTAATCTAAAACTACACTATCATAAAAATTAAATAAAAGATCGACTGCTTTGATCTCCAACGGTAAACTTTCTGACGATTGACAAATGGCGAAGTTTGTAATGAAATTTTAAAATTTCCTGAAATCTTCATGACAATTTCTAATAAATATGTTTATATGTTCAAACGCTTAACCAATAAAATTCAGTTTGCATTTAGACTTGAATGAATAAAATTCAGTTTACACTTACTAGAGGATATTGGAGTTCTTATTGGAGTTGCAGGAGAAACTGTGATTCTACTCCTTTCAAAAGCTTATTTACACTTTCTAAAAGAAAACTATAAAATTAACTGCTAAATTCCTATAGACGTAATAAAAATTTAAAGACAAAGTGATAATTTTTTTTTTTTTTTTTTGGTCAACAAAGCAAACTTCTTCCAAAATACACTATGAAAATATAAAAATATATTTTTATATTTTTCCAATTACCCTCGCCAACTCACCCTGTAATCCTACCTTTCTAGATAACTCAGAAATAAATTATAATTTTATCTTAGCAACTGACTTCTTAAACTTTTTAAACTTATTTAAATTGTACTATTTTAATTTACATTTAACATGAAAAATTTATTACGCCAATTTAGCAACAAATTTTATTTTAATATTAAGAATTTTACGTTTTGTTGATTGTTATATTTAATTTTTGCAATAATTACTTTATGATTGTATATTGTAATTACATAACAAGTAGAATTTTATAAATAAATTTTAATTTTTTAAAAAATTAAATAACTAAATGTCATACACGAATCTGGTAGATGCAATAAGCCCCAACTCGTAACTTTTATATTGTACCCCCACAGAGAATTCAGAAGTCTTTTCGTTCTATAACCTTATTAGGCCAAGAGAATATTATCACAGCCTTTTGCTTTGCAAAACAATGCAGTCTATTATTTAAAATTAATTGTCATCAGTTTCTTTACTCTTTATTTATGTCACTTTATAGAATATATTTACTTAAGTGGAAACGGTTGCCTCCCTATTTTTGTAAATGTTTCTATTTTTGCAAGTTGTAAATAACAGTAAATTTATTTTAACTTGTAGACAAGTTGATTACGAAAGTCTCAAAATTAGGGAGACAACTATTTAGAATTTCAGTTATAAACTATTCTAAACTTTATTTGGTGGTAAAAATATATACAGTTTAGTCTGAATATTGTTTCAAGATTATATTTTAGGCATTTGAAATTAATAGATTTTACCCAAGAAGATATTAAACTGAAAAATCTGACTGAGACTTTAAAAAACTATGAAAAACCAAGGGAAATTATCGTTGATCAATTACTAGAATAAATCCTCGTCGCGTCTTGTAAAAATTGGCTCTGAAAATGAATTAAATGGATGACACATCTAAAAGTGAAACTTCCATCGTGTAATGGATTTAAAAGGGGAAAAAATCGAACCCTTTATAGGATTATGAGGAAGAAGCTATAAAGTTCTATAATATTAAGAAACGATTTCAAAAAATTGAAATCTAGCTTGCAATGAATTGAAAATAAAATTAAGCTGGTGGAAAATTTACAACATTTTTATTTTAAAAGGAAGAGAGGACTTTTTAAGGGAAATACCTCGTATTCATTTTACCCCAAGGGAAAGCCATGAAAACTCTCATGTAGCTAATCCGTTCGCTGTGAGTTGAAACCCTTGTCGCCTACCAGCAGCCCAGCGGTAAAGTCGCGGAACACTGGTAGATCGATGAGGGGTTCGAGTTCCGGAGAACGGGATGGCTGCATGGGCGTTTTCTTGGTTTTACCCATGTATAACGTGCATAAAAACTAGTTTCTTTTAGAAAGTCCTCCACGAAGGCTTCCCTCCTCTTAGGCAGATAGCCCACGCGTGCTTTGCCATAATTAAACAGACCAGACCCTCAACCCTTGTCAGACTAACTCTTTTCAGCGCTTTAACTGCTCGTCGCAGGTGATCCTGCTTCTTTTAAACTTTTGAGATTCGATTCAGTTTGCTAATTGCATCTAGTGTAAAATTTATTACTATGTTGACCTTTTTATTGCACTTAATCTGTGCTATACATACAATCCGCCATCAGAGTATTCATTATACGTAAAGTGAATACTCTTTGTATCGCGCTAAAATATTAGACATTTTGCTACAATAAAAGGATTTATAACATTTCTTGAATTCTGACCTAATTATTCAAGGATTAAATTTCCATAAGTTCTCTTTAAAATTTCATTTCCAGATATTGACATCTAAAATCTATTTCCTTTGCTCTTTTTTATCTTTTCATTCATTATTATATGCTTTTCATTGCCTGAATCGAGCAGCTTGGCGACTTTCCAAATTTTCAAATTTGCATTTTAAAAATTTTGAATATTGCCAAATAGCACTGTATAGGTAAATCATGTTATTTTTTTACAATTTAGATTCTATAGAATGTTAGCAGTTAATTTTTTTTTTCTGCTGTTACGTATTTCTAGATGAGTAGATTCACAGTTGTATACATTTCAGAAAAACTGAGACCTTAAAAGTTAGAAGACCTCTCTTGTAAGTAAATAATGTAGAACGATGTTTGATATAAAAAAGTTACGGGGGATCACGATCTCTTTAAAAATGATATGTAGAATCGTAGTACGAATCAAAATTTTGAAAACATTATACAGCCATTAGGTATTTATTGGAGGAGGAAACATCAGCGATCCTTCCCCGTGATTTGAGACAGGACTTGCCGCGCTTCCAGTTAGACAACGAAGGTATGAGGTAAGGAAGGAGAGATTGCCGTAAAACACTGCAAAAAGACTGTCAAATAATGTCAGTATCATTTTTCACTAAATTCGAAAGAGAACAAAGAGCTTAATGTTAAAATAAACGACATTGTATATGTCAAAAACTAATGCTAAATAATATTTTAAAACTCATAATTTTTAAATGTAATAAGAAGCACTATATTGTCGTTAAAGCCTTCATTTGCTTAAGTAATATATAACTCTAATTTTAAATCTAAATTAAAGATTTTACGTCATGTCGAATGGCAACATTACTGAAAGCCAATAAGCGCTATCAGGCTGCGTGGATAATAATTTGAAGATCTTATGCTGCTTGCAACGTCACATTATTTTGGAAATAACAGAGAGTTTTTATATTGAAATTATCACTCCTGAATAATTTCGGAGAAAAAAGAATATGAAATATTTAAATGAATAAAACGTTTCTTCTTTTAGTTAGCATTATTTCTTATATTGCAACACATTCTGAAATATTGCTTAAAAAGTTAAGGAAAGATGCATAGCAAAGCATTTCTTAAGATAGAACAGACTCGTTTTGAACATGCTTCTCATTAAAATAAGGTTCAAAATAAAATCATCAAACTTTTTAACTACTTTGCTCATAGATTCTAATTAGATGACTAGCGTTGCCATTAGATAATTCCAGAAATAATAATTGAACGTATACATGAGAAACTTTGAGCTTTATTTCAGCAGAAAATTTTGAAAAATACTGCTGCTAGAATAATTCTGAAGTTTATGCTGATTAAAAAAAAGAAAGAAAGAAAGAAAGAAAACTCTGCCTCTTTAAAAAAAAAAAAAGGCCAAAAAGCAGAACTCATCGACTCATTGAGACATACGGGTTACTAATTTGAGCATACGCGAACAAAATACGATGCTTAGAAAATCAGGACCCCTATCTAATCCTCGAAGCAGGTCACGTATACTGATATGTTTATGAGACAGTGTTACCAAGTTTTGAATCCAGATGCATAAGTATACAATGCGGTTGCTATGAATAATATGATGCAAGGACAATTTAATGATCGATTTTTTTTTTCTTGATTAGTATTGCTAAAGCATTTCGTGCAAATGTGTTAAGACGAAGTACTATGCTGTGTTTGTGTGGCGAAGAGCTACTTAAAAGATCCGTAAGTTTATTCTTTAGGTTGATTGGTCTGTGGGCTGATCTGCGAAGAAGAAATAACAACCCAATTCATTATTATTTAATAAGAAGAGAAACTAAGAGTTCACATCTTTTAATAACTTAAATGCTTTCTTTTCTATAATGGAATGTAATTCTAACAAACATATTCTAACACTTCGTGCAAAATTATAGCGGGAAATTTGAGACTAGCTTCTGTCACTTTCACAAAGTCATTCTTTTTCGCATAGCAAACTTGGCCAAGAGAGATTTTTCAAAATATAATTTAAGCATTGAACTCAAATATCTTAAATTTTAAGAAAGCAATTGGCACTTCCTCATCAACAGCAGCATATCTTTTTTTTTTTTTTTTTTTTTCATGTTTAACTGAAATGGATCCGTTCCCAAATTTATGAAAAATAATAAAGCTGGCTGGAGGAAAAAACGCATTTTATTTTGACATAATAAATAGAGGAATTAAAAGGTAATTTTACGCTTATTTCAATAAAAAGGAGCTCGACCTAGTTCGAACAGGAATACAAGTCCATTTTCATGTCATGAGAAGGAAAAGAAGTACGGTGCTTAAATGGGAAAGGGGAAAAAAAAAAGACAGATGTACCCAGTATTATTTTTTCAAGCACTTTTTTTCTTAAACGTATTTAAATTTCGTATGAATAAAATAATACATTTAACGAAAATGTATGAGAGTAATATTTGGAATAATTATATGATCAGAATCTCTTGAATTTCGGATGACATATCATCGCGCTTATCAAAACACTGTTTCTCAAATTATCTCACTTAAATATCCTTAGAGCTTAAAACTGACATTCAATAAATTTTAATCCAAACACATTTGTATGAGATAAATATCCAAAATAACCTCTTCAGTTTACTGCGTAGTTTCCATAGACTTCAATGCCATTAACCCTTAGATCAGCCATGAGCCAAATTCTAACGAAAAAACTTTATATTTTGTCATAGAATTGAAACCTTTCCTGAAAGGCATCTTTCAAGTCATTGTTGTCGCTATAATTTTAACTCTGTTCGCGCTGATTCAGTGTTTGGAAAAACAGATAAATTCATTTAGAATTAGGTGAGTAGTGTACATGCTGAAATCTATGTTAATGAATGCTAAGTTGGAAAAATTGAGCTTTGCTTGTTAGAGCACTGTCAACCGCTCTTCGTCCAAAATTGTGGCTTATATCATCTTCCTTATAAGCTTCTAGGTTTTGAACATGTGGGGTCAAGGACATCCACTCAGCTTCTATACCATACTCTTTTGTTTCGTTTATAGGTCATAGTTCTAAATTCACGTCTCATCTGTTGACCACTAAACTGGAATATAAAATATTTTCATTGATGTTTGTGGACAAAAGGCAGTCCTTGAGAATAATTAATCCGATTTTCCTTCATTTATGGCATCAGCATTTGAAGTATCCACCTAATACATACTTTCAAAATCCCCAAGTTTAATGCAAGACATTTTCAACGACCCAGCTCTGACGCCCATTTTCCTCGCAGTTTCATAAAATATCACATGTCAGTTGTCTGTCACATATTCATTTTCTATCACATAT
The DNA here is from genome assembly GCF_044657685.1 of Stegodyphus dumicola. Lineage (NCBI taxonomy): Eukaryota > Metazoa > Arthropoda > Arachnida > Araneae > Eresidae > Stegodyphus > Stegodyphus dumicola. The sequence goes on from NC_140780.1 coordinate 72,485,391, forward strand.
TCATATTCATTTTCAGTTATTTATCTTCGGTGCGATCATGTCTAGGGTCATCCTAGAGTGAGGTTTTTTTTCTTGTCTGAACATAGGAAACCACCATTTTTTGACAGTGGCACAGTAAATGTACATATCACTCTAGGTTGCAACTATTTGTTCGTTAACATTGGCTAATATTAAGCCTTCCTGTTGTCAAGATTTCAGTCACTGAATGATATTAGTGTTTCGAATTTGCAGATATTGCTAACTAACAATATTTCGTACTTCATGAAAATTAACTAGTAATTCTCAGTGGTTATTTGCATTTGTTTCCGACTCCAAAAGGATCATAAAATAGTTTCCAAGCCTTTTGTCATTCCACAAGTGTTCAGTCGTAATTAGAATTTAAAGAACACTCTGCATGCTCCTTTTTTTCGTTCAAAAAATGCTCAAAGAAGAACTCCGTTTACTATATCACTTTGAGCTTGTACTAAATATCATTGTTATTTTTTTATAGCAAAACAATTCTATTTCCAAATCTGTTCGCCTGATAGTATTACACTAGATATGAGAGTATGTCAGAATCTAAATTCCTACAGTTTTCTCCTCTTTAGAAGATTCTCTATGCGCATTTAGAGTGTCAAATTTAAAAAAAACAAATCTGATTCTTTTCCTCATTATTACTTCTTGAAATTTCCTAGTAATGAGCCCCCACGTTATCGTGCTTTTTGCTGCTTCTAATTGAAATTTTACAAATAAAGCAGTTTAAATAACAGATGATGATGCAACTATGAAAATATTAAAGATGGATCATGATTATTTCAATTCTCCTTGTTTAGACTGTGAATCTGGTAAGTAAAAATCGATTCAGGTAAACATTTTTAAGCACTTAATGCTTTATTCCATTCTATGCAAAAAATATCTTTATTAAATATTAGAAAAATCAAAAATTGTGCGTAAGAAAAGATAACAATACTGACATTAAAAAAGAGGCAGAGATAATGAATGCTCGCCAAAAGCCATCAATTCTAGAGACAGCTTATGCTAAAGTATGCCCCAAAGCCCTTTTCTAACACTATTATTTCTATTAAAGATAAATTTCTAAAATCGATACAAATGGAAAGAGGATAAATGTTTTCAATCGAACTTTGAGGAATTTGGAACAACTACAGTTGAACTGAACTGACTCCGTTGATAGATATACACATAAACACGTTAAAATAAATGAAAGCGCTCTGAAATTTATCATGTTTGTTTAACATAGCGACACTCAAGCGCTAATCTCAAAATGCTCAAAAAAAATGCTCAAAGAAGAACTCCGTTTACTATATCACTTTGAGCTTGTACTAAATATCATTGTTATTTTTTTATAGCAAAACAATTCTATTTCCAAATCTGTTCGCCTGATAGTATTACACTAGATATGAGAGTATGTCAGAATCTAAATTCCTACAGTTTTCTCCTCTTTAGAAGATTCTCTATGCGCATTTAGAGTGTCAAATTTAAAAAAAACAAATCTGATTCTTTTCCTCATTATTACTTCTTGAAATTTCCTAGTAATGAGCCCCCACGTTATCGTGCTTTTTGCTGCTTCTAATTGAAATTTTACAAATAAAGCAGTTTAAATAACAGATGATGATGCAACTATGAAAATATTAAAGATGGATCATGATTATTTCAATTCTCCTTGTTTAGACTGTGAATCTGGTAAGTAAAAATCGATTCAGGTAAACATTTTTAAGCACTTAATGCTTTATTCCATTCTATGCAAAAAATATCTTTATTAAATATTAGAAAAATCAAAAATTGTGCGTAAGAAAAGATAACAATACTGACATTAAAAAAGAGGCAGAGATAATGAATGCTCGCCAAAAGCCATCAATTCTAGAGACAGCTTATGCTAAAGTATGCCCCAAAGCCCTTTTCTAACACTATTATTTCTATTAAAGATAAATTTCTAAAATCGATACAAATGGAAAGAGGATAAATGTTTTCAATCGAACTTTGAGGAATTTGGAACAACTACAGTTGAACTGAACTGACTCCGTTGATAGATATACACATAAACACGTTAAAATAAATGAAAGCGCTCTGAAATTTATCATGTTTGTTTAACATAGCGACACTCAAGCGCTAATCTCAAAATGCTCAAAAAAAATGCTCAAAGAAGAACTCCGTTTACTATATCACTTTGAGCTTGTACTAAATATCATTGTTATTTTTTTATAGCAAAACAATTCTATTTCCAAATCTGTTCGCCTGATAGTATTACACTAGATATGAGAGTATGTCAGAATCTAAATTCCTACAGTTTTCTCCTCTTTAGAAGATTCTCTATGCGCATTTAGAGTGTCAAATTTAAAAAAAACAAATCTGATTCTTTTCCTCATTATTACTTCTTGAAATTTCCTAGTAATGAGCCCCCACGTTATCGTGCTTTTTGCTGCTTCTAATTGAAATTTTACAAATAAAGCAGTTTAAATAACAGATGATGATGCAACTATGAAAATATTAAAGATGGATCATGATTATTTCAATTCTCCTTGTTTAGACTGTGAATCTGGTAAGTAAAAATCGATTCAGGTAAACATTTTTAAGCACTTAATGCTTTATTCCATTCTATGCAAAAAATATCTTTATTAAATATTAGAAAAATCAAAAATTTCTTCGCAACTTAAAACGCAAAACTTCTCAAATTTCATTACAGAAAAAAATGCACAATAAAATATATCACTGATGAATTATGAAATCGTTGCCACATGTTGGATGCAAATACTACAATGTATAACAGGAACTGAACAAATAAAAAAAATAATTTTTCGCAGATGACCAGCAGCGCCTATAATTAACGCGAACGCGCCGTTTCTAAACGTTCTTCTCCGTCTACGACAGTCTGGCGACAATAATTTTCTGCTATTTCATAACAACAGTGTCTAACAAGTTCCTCTTTTATGTGTAAAGAGGGATATTCTTAGCTCATAGTGGAGATTTAGGGCTCTATGAAGGATGTTGACCTATGCATAAGTCAAGCTTTGGAAACGAATGTGGAAAACCTTAGGATAAATGTAGGCGTGCATATACCAGTTACAAAAACATATGATGTAGGTATACCATGCAACATGTGTACATTTGCGAGTTCATTTTCTCTTCGAAATAAGCATAGTTTGAAACTGAATGTGTAGCAAATTGTATACATACAGGTTAAACAATGAATTTTTCCACGACAAATATAAATGGCTTATGCACTTCCAATTGGGAAACTTGAATGATTTCAAATTTTCTCAGCAGTAGCAGTAAGTTTGAATTTTCAGCGGTATTAGAGGTACTGACTTCAAAGATTAGGACTTATGCAATATAAAAGCTTTATATTAAATCAAAAAGCTGTCCAGCCGGTATAGTAGTCAGTGACCCTGACTGCCGTAGCGATGGGCTCGGGTTCGAATTCCGGAGAAGGCATGGTTGTAATAGTCCGTCCCTTCAGAGGAGGCAAGAGTAGCCACCTATTAGGTGCTTCTAATAATAAATTTGCCACCACTTCCGGCTCTTGTAGTGGCGCAAGGTTGGCTATTAAATAAAGCGCGCGGCTCTTAAAAAAATCTTAGATAAAAAAATTACAAATTGTTAAGGCTCGTCTAGCTGATGCATCTGCATCCAAGACAGCAGAACCTAAGAACGAAGAGCGCCATCTAATCGTAATAATTCTTACAAATCTGTCCAAATGTAACTGAGTCAACAGTCCTTGTTTGACAATGCAGCCGGTTAATACTTAAAATTAACACCGAAATAGTTGCCTCCTGAGCTCAAACAAAGTGTTGGTTCTGCAGATAGTGATAGACGCGAGACAGATACCTTAGATACCAGGTTTCTCCATCCTCCGTTACCTTATATTGGAAAGTACAAGGCATATGACGCGTTTAGGCACAAACACAAGAAATAAGACATGAAGGGAAACTTAAATTGCTTACTTACAGCATGGAAGAGAAGCCTTTCTTTACAGCAATGTTTACAATATTTGATCAAACACAATTGCGTTCACCAACAGTAATACATCCCTGGTAGCGTCGATAGAAGGATTCGCTTTACAATTTCAAACATATGAAGTATTTTTTGCACACGTCTACTGGGCAAAAGATATTCGGAAGACAAGGACCTTAACAGAGTCAACTGGGTCACTTTTAAATGAAAATTCTGCAGATGTTAACATAAGAAGTAATCCAGACTCGATAAATCGGGCATACGAGAGACCAACGTATTGGAATACAAAAGCCAATCCTTTGCCCCAAAGGATTGGCAACCCGATAAGTACTCAAATGGGCCGGCATCCTGAAATGGATCAGCACTTCATCATGCTGAAACCATAGTCAGTTATGAATGGCTGTTGGAGCAGTTTGAAGCAGTTTGGGTAAAATCCTCTTCCCGAAAAATGAGATATCTGCCATCAAGTCAGGTTGATATAGTAGATAGGTGCAGTCAGGAATTACTTCACTTTACGCTCCCACAGATTCATAGAGAATCTTTCTTGGAACGCATGTGGATATGAAGGATGTGTGTTTGAGGTTACTCACGCAGGACAAATGAGAAGGTCGGAAATACCCTCGTGAATAAAACGTGTCTCATGAGTGAATAGTATATATATATGAGCTGAGAAATCTGAATGTAATGTATTCTGTTAAAAACCATGGTAAAAGTCTACGTGCAGTGCAGTGTGTTGCTTTTCGTTTTCAAATCTTGAGTTCTTTAAAAAGGGAATGGGGTTAAGCATTCTTCGTTTAACATACTTCAGGTGGTGGGTTGACTCACAATACATGCAACAGCTCTTGTGCCTCTATTGAGGCTGTCTTCCACAAGTTTCACGAAGAAGTCATCCATGTACACTCATGTCCATAAATTAAGGATAATTCATGCGGAAATCGAAATCTAAAATAAATATATCACCTGTAAAATCACTACACACATCTTCAAGAATCATATGCAAATTTCAGGAAGTAACTAGATGACACCGATGGTACGTCACAATGACGAGAGTGTAAGAGAGTGATATATAAGGAATACAGGCAAAGAAGTAAAATTGTTCGCAGGCGCTTTATAAGCATTTCAGTGCAATAACCGAATAGTTAGGACACAAAGGACGCATTTGGATGATTTTTTACGTGGTAGAATTATCGGCCGTCTGGATTGTGTGCGTACCCAACTGGAAGTATCAGACGAACTTGGAATTGCCCAAGAGTGTCATCTCCAGGCTTTGGCAACGATTCCAAGATGATGGTAATGTGAGCAGACGTTACAGCACAGGTCGCCCCAGAGTTACAACGCCGAATGAGGACCGGTATTTGGCAGTTACTGCCAAACGAAACAGGCGGAACACAGCCTCAGACCTGTCTCGTCAGCTCTCTTCAGCCACTGGTACGACAATTTCAAGGCAGACCATGTACAGACGCTTAGGGCAGATTGGTCTATATGCTCGTAGACCTGTCAGATGCGTTCCACTTACTGCAACTCACTGTCGCCTGCGGTTAGCCTTGAGTAGAGAGCATGCATTGTGGACACCGCAACAGTGGGCTTGTGTGATGTTTTCCTAGGAGTTCAGGTTTAGCTTGCAGTCTGATTCTCGCCGGACTTTCATATGGAGAGCTCCAGGTACCCGTTACCACCAAGAAAACATCATTGAACGATACCGTTACGGTGGTGCAGGAGTACTCGTTTGGGGTGGAATTATTCTGGGTTCCAGAACTGACCTGCATCTTCAAATTGGAACCATGACAAGCCAAATCTATCGGTACGTCATTCTGGAACAACATTTACGTTTGTTTCGGGGCGCCATGGGCGCACAATTTGTGTTTATGGATGACAACGCCCGTTCTCCCAGTGCAAACATCGTAAACGAATGCCTTCAATCGGAGGATATCACCCGTATGGACTGGCCAGCATTCTCACCGGACTTGAATCCAGTAGAGCACGTGTGGGGCATGCTTGGCCGACGAGTTGCAGCCCGTCAACCTCCTCCTTCATGTCTACCGGAACTTCGGAGAGCATTGCTTTTGGAGTGGTGTAATATCCCCCAAGATGAGATCGATAATTTGATACTCAGCATGCCTAGGCGTTGTACGGACTGTATTGCATCGTCTGGGAGACATACAATGTATTAACAATCATACCAACCATGTAATATTGGTTTTTTGTAAATAGGTGTTTTTTGTAATTTGCTCCAGGGAGAAAAAATCGCTAATTTTTTAATAATATCAAACATATAGCATCTTTTTTTGCTCTTTACCTTTTGTTTAATAAATAAGCTTTACAAATAAGTCAAATTTGTTTTGCTTCTAATTCTTCCTTTGCCTGATTTTGCATTATCCTTAATTTATGGACATGAGTGTACGTACATTATACAACTCTCCGTTGACTTGTGTTTTGCCTGCTGACGATGAAAGAGTTAGTTTGACAAAGTTGGGGGTGTAACTGTTCAAACATTTGTGGTCCGACTTTCGTCTGCTGAGAGAGTGTTCCCGTGACATACCTACAGCTGCTCTGCCCTTAACATGTACATCCCCATACGTTAGGTGTGTGTTTGCCTTCTTGGCATTCTTAGTTTTCTATCACGGACAAAAACACAGTCACAAATGGCATGTTCTCGCAAATGCATTATATTGACAAGTGGTAAGCCAACTACTCCTCTCTGTTGACAACATTACAAACTAGTGTCTCCATCGACGCTGCCAAGCGAGGTCTATTAATGTTAGTGAACGCAGTTTTGATTATTCCTTGTGCCTGTGCATCGACGCATCACTTGTGCGGAGAGATTTCAATACAAAAAGTGTTTGTTGTTAGGTATGCTATATCACACCTTAAAATTTGTCCCACGAGTTCTGAATCACTCTGTATGGGGAAATTTCCTTCAGGTGCATATGATCTGGAATTTCTTTGGCCCGACTAAAGCATAGAGATGGGCTGGTGAAGGTTTGGACTACAGTAGTCTCTGGAAGTTTCTGTAAACACTGCTTGTGTAATCAGAAGAGAAAACTGCAACTAAAGATGAAGGATCTTTGTTTAATTTCCCTCAAAATCGAAAGAGTTTTATTCAAAATCTGCAACAATCTAAGTTTTCCTTTTTTGCCTAGCTATAAAACAAAAGAAGTTTGCTTTATCTTTCGAATTTAAACCGTCTGTAACGTCTTAACAAACTGAATTACATTAAAAGTAATAAACGCTTTTAACAATTTAAATTTTATTTCATATTTTATATCATTGTTGTAAATTGAAGTATATTATTATTAACGCAGTGATACTGTAGCTATTAAAAGATGATCGTAATACTATATATTGAGTGCCTGCATATCTGATGCAAAATTATTTTTTACGGCTTTTTCCTCATATTTCATTATTTTTGGGCCAAGAACTGAAAATGTTAGAAAGCAAAGTACATAAGATCAGCTATCAGCTTAATAACTCTCATTTTCCCTTGCTGATCAATCAAGATCTGTATGATCAAAAGCATAGTGATGCACTGAAATGTTGGTCTTTTGGTGCCTATTATACAAGTTTACAAGCTTTACAAGATTTACGAGCCGAATGCTTCTTTAAGCATGGACAGAATCAGATTAAATTAAGTTAAAGATTTTGCTTCTCTGCTTGGTAAAACATATTACCTCCAATGGGTTGTAGTGAAGAATGTAATTCATAAAAAATTCAGATCACAAAATGTATTTTTCCTCTTTCGCTACTCTTCTTTTCTCCCTCCAACCTCTTTTCACACTGATAATATCAGTACCTGCCTTCGTCAACATAAATGTTTTTGTGTGGAGTTTGAGAAGAAGTAATTTAAGTTGAGTATTTTCCCAAAATCAGTTAATCAATGTCCTACATATCACAAAGATTTTTAAATGTTACGAATGAGTTGGTTTAACAGGTCATTATGAAATCTGTGTCTTTTTTTTTCCCTGACAAAATTATCCTAACTTATATATTTATGAGCAAGACAAAACAATGTCTCATTGTGCGGAGACCTGAGTTGTGTCAACTGAAATATTTAAACATTTTTGGTGACTGGCTAAAAACGAATTTAATATATTAACTAAAACCTAGTCAATGATAATTTTGATAACTTTATGTTTTCAATAAATCAAATTTTACTGTAATAAGAGCCCACCAGCAGCCGAGCGGTAAGATCGCTGAGCACCGAGAATTCGACTCGAGTTCGAATCTCAGTGACCGGGTTGGCTGCATGGGTGATTTCGTGGGTTTCCCTATGTATAACGAGCCAGTTTCTCGAAGTTGGTCTTCCCTTAGGCAGATATCTTTAGTACATTCTACCGTTATTAAATAAATAATATCTACTGTTGTAAAAAATTATTATGCAGATGTTAATTTAATCACTGAATATCCTGTGTTGCAAAATAAAGGATATTGTTTATTATTAGAGAAAATGCTAATTGTTAAATAAGATACATATATATATATATATATATAGCCATTACTGAATCCATATCTTCTAGAATAAGATTTCTGCCTGTTTAATCGTAACTTCTAGGAGTGTTTCAAAAGTGAGAAAATGTCACTATTCGCATGCAATAAAAAGAACCCGACAGGATCATATATCACATCTTAGAACTTAAGAGTTTCTAAGAAGAAATTACCAGAGCATATTTTTTTTATACCTCATAATTAATAAAAAGCAGAAGAAAAAAGAGGGTAAAAGGAACTACTGGCAGATTCACCCTTCCTGAACTAAACGACTGAAGATATTAAGCTCTTAAAAATTTACCACCTTTGCGTTTTCTTCAGTTAGTTTGGCTGTCAGCCAAAAGAGCATTTTAGTCGACTCCTAATAACACATATACACGCAATCTCTTTTTTGTTATGTAGAATTTTCCTTTTTTCTGTTCTTTCCGAAGATTTAGAAGATAAATATTTTTTTTTTTTTTTTTTTTTTTTTTTTTTTTAAATTTAGGAAGGCTTTAGTTTTATTGATAGAATCGTTTTCCCATAAAAAACGCGGGAATTATAACTTACCTCTTAACGTCTTAATTACAAGAAGTAACGATGTTTTGTTATGCCATTACGCGATATCATATTGAATTAGATTATCAAACACTTAATGAAGTACTAATGCGTAACATAAAACACGTATTTGTAATATGTTTAGGCACTTTTCAAAATATATTCTTTAATTCTTCTCAGCCCCTCCCCCCAAAAAAAAGATACATCTTGAAGAACCAATCAAGAAAAGTGAAAAATGATGCCGGTTATACTGTAGTTTTGCGATTTTTGTTTGCAGTAAAACACACGGAGGCTGTTCGCTTCAGGGACATATTTTGACGAAAACTTCGTTTTGCAAGCATATTCACGTTATGCATAAGGAATGCCATGTATGCCCCAAGCAGGCAGCCCGCTTCTAACCATGTCAACGACACTGTCCACTCGGTCTCTAATGGGCCGAGTAAGAAAGAAAATCAGTATAATTTAAAAAGTGTGAATAGTTTCTGTTCAAACAGCTACGAAATTAAAATGAATCAGTATTCTGCAAATCGAATATAAATGATTTCTTGCTAAGAAAGAACGCTTACAGTTCACAGACGGTTGTTGTTGTTGTTGACATATGCTCACCTGACTGACCTATAGTCAGCTCAAGCCACGAAATTCCACGTTTCAAGCAGCACAGGATGGCGCCTGTTGTTGGCAACAGCCTTGAGCACCATACAAGTGACAGTTCGACTTTACTCAGTTCCGCCTTCAATTTTCATAGAGAGCACCCGAAGGGGGGACGGATCCGAGGGTTTACCTCCCCTCTTCCCCAACCTTTAACCTCTCGAGGGGACTTTCGGCTCGGCGTATATTTAGAATGCGCTCATGCCGCACGGACACTATACATTTGCAAACACCCATGCCTTCTCCGGGATTCGAATCCGGGCCTTTCGGCGTGGCAGTCAGCGACGCTAACCATTCCAGAGTTTGTGTAACTGGGATGAAATTCTAGAACGAGTTGAAAGAGCATTCTTTCATCAACTCTGATCAGAGGATCAGAGTGAAGTTGAGCGTCTAAATTAACAAGGTAATCAACACTCTGGAGTCTGCTCCGAAAGAGCTGCACCACGTGGGACCCGCCACTATCTTTTTTAAAAATAGACTGGAAATGGTGTTATAAGAATGGTAACAAAAACTGCAGGCTGAATTATGTGCTGCCCTAAGAGTGTTATGGAAGATACTAAAGATACCCGGCTGTCTTTGGAAAAGGCTCTCATGAAAACCACTTTCATGGCAGGCAGAAAGTTATACAGTGATTTGAAAGTTATTTAGTGATTAGCTTCCTCGAAACCTATATGCGTTACTCAACCCATGCCCAGTAAAAACTGTGACTTATCTCTAAGATTATACAATCCGAGAACTCTCTCGGGATAAGAGGACCAAATGCAGATGAAATATATGCTAAGGATGTCCGCTGGTCATTTTTAATAGTATATTTTCTTAGAATTTAGTTTCATTATGCAAGTCCTTTGGTAATGGCCGGATAGACAACTCTGTAAATATAAACAGCAGCATGACCATAGATGGTGAAACATAACATGAGCAGTTCTGTTTGTGCTGTTGTTACATGCTCTCCATCCACACATTCTGGCATTTTCTCAGTCCGTCTACTTTGATTGTGCATTAACGCCAACATCATTTGTAACGAAATGCCACAAAGTAATGTCTAATGATATGACAACTGAACTAACCAGACTCTTCCAGCCCAAATATATGGCCCTCCTCTCAGTATCGCTCAGGTGCTCATATTAAGCTTGTATTCGAAATCGAGGTCCCTTGCACTCTGTAGTGTTTCACCCAGCCAGTCTGTTGTCAAAATAGTCGACATTTTTTAGCTTTATTTTTGATATGCCTTCGGTACTAAGCCTCTTTTCATGCGTTGCGGTGGGCAACTGTTCGACCATTGGGTCTGATTTCTTAACCGTTTGATTTAATCTCACAGTATGTACATTAAGAGTTTCATATGACGTAAACGATGTTCTTCCTCTCCCCGCCTTGTTAAACAGAAATATAAGTTCCTACTTTAGTCATAGATTTCTTCTGTCACTTTTCATAATAAATTATTTTTTTGTTTGTTTGTAGTGAGTCTTCATAATTATAGCTTCTAATTCGTATATACAAATAGCAAGGCAGTATCTTTAAAAGCACTAAGGCAATTTTGTAAGTGGATTAAATGGCGCATCTCTTAGCTCAGAAAACTTATATACGTTTTGCATTTCCTTCATTGTTACTAACAGTTCAGTTTTTAGTACTTGAGCTACTTCTACAATTTTCAATTAAAAAAAGAAAGTAAATTTCGATTGGAAACGCAAACTTAACATTAGTAGATAGCCTGGTTAAGGGCTGACAAGAATAACAACTGCATTCGAAGGCAGTTTTCTATCACTGTCGCCTCGAAGAAACTATAAAACGACAACACAAAAGTTTTTTAGACCTTCTAGCTGCCACAGTTACTCGAAACAGCCATTCTACTGCTAAACGAAGTTTTCACAAGGTTGGATTTTTAAGGGCGGAAACCAATGGTCTTGAATCCACTCATTTTTTTTCATTAGCATATTGCACTCTTTAAACAGAAATGGAAAGATTTCGCCTTCTCACTCAGAATGAACACGACATTTAAAATTTAAATGGCCGTTCAGTGTAAGCAAAAACTCTTTTTCCCTCTCTTTCATTTCTCTTAAAATGCATTAGCTATATATTTATTTTCATTTGTTCATTTATGTCAATCTTCTAGAGTGAAGTGGCGACAAGTATTAAGTATGTTGAATTAAGAGGAGAGTGTTTTTTCAGATGACTATTTAAAGTTATGTGATTTCTGACAGTGCTAAGTAATCATTGGTTACGATTCAAAGTCATCATTTAAATAAAGGGCAAAAGTGTGGTTATTCTGTAAACTCGAAGGGGACGTCACCCAAGTGGAGGTCACCCAAGGTCTGAATATTCTTCAAAAAGTTATACCCAGGATTTGGAGCTACCTTTCAAACACTGAGTTCATTAGTAGATAGCCTGGTTAAGGGCTGACAAGAATAACAACTGCATTCGAAGGCAGTTTTCTATCACTGTCGCCTCGAAGAAACTATAAAACGACAACACAAAAGTTTTTTAGACCTTCTAGCTGCCACAGTTACTCGAAACAGCCATTCTACTGATAAACGAAGTTTTCACAAGGTTGGATTTTTAAGGGCGGAAACCAATGGTCTTGAATCCACTCATTTCATCTTTCAAAAGAATCCATCTAAATTCATATCGTTGTCATATTCAAAGGAGCTAAGAGGAATGGGACTATATAGTGTTTACTGGCAATCCCAGATGTTGGCTAAAATGCGATTCTAGGCATGTTTTGACCTGAAAGAAGCGAGGAATACTTGCCTTCCCCTTTTCATGAAAGGTCCTATTTCCACAGAAGCGGTATCATGTTTTGGGGTAAAATGAGCAAAGATGTTTGCACCGAGCTGTGGATCTTTGATTTAAGTTCTATAAGTTAATAGATATATGGACGATGTCTTGGAACCCCACGGAAGACTCGTTAGTGATGCTGCTGACCAAGAGAATTTGGTAATGGAAAGCAATGATCGTCTGCATTGAGCATCTACGGTGTCAAAGCACTTAGAAACAGAACATATCACATGAACGGATTGATCAACTTACTAGACTTGAGCACTACTGAATTGAGAGGGATACATATATTTTGAATATATACATATATTACATACATTTTGAAGCATGCCATGTGCCTTCTTGGCCCTTGCATGGTCTGAAAAGAGAGCTTTCAGAAGAACAATGTGCAATTCCAAAAGACTTTATCAATAGTTTTCTACATTCTCTAAAGTCAAATTTGAAGTCTGCAATTTTGTCAGAGATGAACATCATATTAATGAACCAAAACATTGTAACCAAAACAGGCAGATCATTACTCGATAATTTCTAAATTTTCCATATCGAATGTCGAGCATGTAATTTATGTTAAATAATTCTTTTGTATAAATCGTTTATAATTTGTTTTCATCAACAGTTAACTTTTACTTTTGTGTTATTATATCAGTATTATTTAAGTTTGGTGACCGGTGTATATATCACGTAACGTAATAATAAAAAGTAAAATATTACGTAATAATAAAAAGTAAAATATCACGTAATAATAAAATGTAAAATATTACGTAATGATGAAAAGTAAAATACTCTTACCTAATAATAAAAAGCAAAATATTAATTGTATGAATAAAATTTAAATAAAATTTAATATTACCTTACGTAATAATAAAAAGTAAAATATTAATTAAATAATTAATTAAATTTAAAAAAAACTAAATTTTGTCAGATATCTAGGCGTTTAGAAATTTATTTGACGTAATAGAAATAAATAAAGGATTTTTAGAAAGTCTGATGATAGAATCAAGTACTTAAGATAATTATTATACCCACTTTTATTAAAACTGATATCAGACGACATTTGCTTAAAAAATAATCGTCAAAGAAAGATGAAAATAGAATTTAATATTCGCTAACTCACTGACTTTCAAAAATACAAAGCGGAAGCCAGGGAAACATAAAATTTATTATCACAAATAGATAAAATAATTTTAATTCCTTTAGATCCTCTAAAGCAAGTTTGTAGCAGTTTTGACAAAAATAAATATACTTAAAATTATATAACTGCAGGGTTTTCTGCAAGTTTAAATCACAACTGCATATTTTGACATAGCTTACATGGAACTGTGAAATGATGATGAAGATAATGCAATTTGAAACGTGAAGGAAGGGGTTTCAAATGTTTAAACTGTCACTTCACAAAAGCACGTCACAAAACAATTTATGTTAAACTTAAGAAATCAGATATAAAAAAGGAATCTGAGTTCCTCAGTTAAAAAGAGAGGTTCCGGAAAACTTAGCAATATTTTCGAATGTGATTTATGGAAATAAGAACAACAAAAACGCAAACTCAATCTTGCCAACGTGCAAAACCATAGTTTAAAGTCCTTTTTAATAGGAATATGTTCCACAGCCCTTCTTGAAAATCATTTATCATTTTTTCACTAACCATATTAGTTTGTATCTAGTTATGTTTGAGCACCAAACAAAGCGTGCGAATCTTTACCAATCAGAATGGGTTTCTATTTTATTGACAATTTTGCGAAGTGAGATAGTTTAGCTGATTATGCGAGAACCAGAGCAGCAGACTTATGACTACGCTTACGTAAAAGGGCTACTGCTTAAAAGGTTTAAGCTTAGTCCAGAAAAATTTTGCATCAAATTTGTGCAATCCCAGAAAGACACTCAAACCACTTGGAGAAATTTTGCTTATGAAGTAAGAAATTATTTTGAAGAATGGATTGCAGGTCTGGAAATTAAAGATTTTGAACTTTTAAAAGATCTTATGGTAACGTACCAAATGAAGCGTCGTGTAAATTTCCAAGTCTGTCAACATTTTATTGACGAATTTTCGAAGATAACGTCCCCAAATAAATTTGCAGAATTATTAGAAGAGTAGGAAAACGTACGTGAACACCGGAAGATCTCCCCAGTTCATAGTTCGAAGTCACAAAAGGTCAATAAAAATCATTCAAATTCAAGGGATTCGCAAAAGATCATCAGTCTGGAAGGAAAGCTAGATATGCCTCCGGAAAAAAAAAAAAAAAAATTGAAATCAGAATGAACGTCAGTTTGTTGTACGTACTGCTGAAAACGCTCATTCGCAGAAATAAATGTTTAAAAATGCTAAGTACAGTTGCAGTGCTTGCTCTGCTTTACTGCGATAAACTTTGAGATAGTTTAACCAAAATAATAGTTTATCCCTCTTCCAAAATCATATTTAGCAGCAGAATAATTTTTAATTTCCAAATCTTGCTCTTGTAGTGTTTCTAGCAGCACACCTCTGTCAATGTTAAAAGGCTCCGTCGCTAATCTAGATCAGTTCCTTAGGGAAGTAATATTTGCATTCATCAGTGAGGTACTGCAAATTATTTTATATTTTATTCTTAGTAGGAGAATCCTTGAAAACCTCCCTAAAACGAGTTTCTTCTAGGATTCCAAATAATTTAGGAAAGCAGGAATAATTGCAGGCTAAAACTTTATGTTCCCAGAGTTGCAACTTATGAGTATACGCTGTGAAGCATATACTGGCTGGGCAGTTGCTCTGCCCCCCCCACATCACAGAAGGGCCCCCAAATCGAATAGAAAGTTTGTTATTATAAAAATTTAAATCTCTCCAAAAGGTTCGCTTTTTCATTACTGAAGTAGTGAAGCAGAGGGGGCTCCCAAAAAAGTTTTTGCGCTGGGCTCCAGTTAGGCTAAGTCGGGCTCTGCTTGTAGTTTCAAGTTCAATGAGTCTAATGAATCGAAAATATCTGATAGAAAAATCAATACAACTTGAACACTTCGCTTTCGGAATTCCATATACTGTTTGATTTTGAATTTCCGAAACTGAATCACTTCATCTTTCAAATAATCTTGCAAACATATTTCCTTTAGAAGGCCCGCGTATTTGTGTATGAATTAACAGTGTTTTATGTTCCCAAATCTTCACAAAAGGCCATAAAAAGTCGAATATTTAAAGCATTTTTTTAACATGACTGATAATTTGGGTACATAATTTTAAGACATCATTGAGTTCGTTTGGAACTGTTTCAGTTGCCAAGGCTTCATGGTGAATAGCAGTAAGATTGGGATATTTTTCTTTGACAATTTGTATGAATCGTGAACGAGATCCAAGCACTGACAGAGTGTCGTCTGTGCATACTCCTGTCAGTTTTCCCATGACATTTCATATTTGCAAAAGAATTCGGAGATTGTTACCATTATATGAATTGCTTTTGAAGTAATCGTTAAGTCTGTAGAAAACAGCATTTCGTCTTTAATTGCTTCATTTTTGCATTTTCGATCGAAAAATAACAGCTAACATTATTTTGCAACGTCTGTACTCTCGTCCAACGTAATGAATCTTGGTACATGTGAAATAATAAAAACACGAAAAACTGAAAACTGATTGTTCAACTCGGATGTATCTACTACAAGCACATTAAGAAATTCCATGAGAAACTGATAACAAATGTATTAATGCATATGATTATGTCATAAATGATGAAAGCAATGTTAATCTTTCAGGGGAAATTCTGAATATTAATATAACTTAACGGGTGGAAGTATTAGTTCTCTACTTGCCTTCTGCTAAAGTTTGTTTTGCTATGTAGATATTTTTGCTACTTAGATATTTGTGTCTTGTGAAATCGCTTTAGGACTTTTAAAAGGGTTTTAATCGAAGAACATTCTGTGAACTGATCAAATCACTGATCACTTTCTCATTAGTCATTCCATTGAGACTTCAGTCACGTTTGACAAAACGTAGGGAGTTTAGGGAAAATTGAAAGTATTATCGGGAAAAAGTTAGTTAAATTATCTGGCAACAGTGTTTTACTTTTGGTTCTTTTAGTTACTTCCGAGACGTGGCCGGTAACATAGAGAATAATGGCACACGGTGCGAAGGAAAACATGCGAGCTCCGCAACATAATTCATTATGGCATAATTTAGGAGGTTATAGTTTATTGAAATTTACAATTTTAGTCTTAGCCTATATCTTAGGATTCAGCACGAGACTGTTTGCAGTAATTCGTTTTGAATCTATCATACATGAATTTGATCCATGGTAAGCTGCATATTTTATAGCAGGCGTGTTCTTTCAAACGTTAATTGTTTGTGCCGGTTCTTTCTTCTTCTTAAATTAGACAATCTGAGCGATTGTTAATGTTATATCCCCTGAAATAGCAATCTAATCTATACATATTCAACGTTTTCTTTGTGTAATTCAGAAAATTATATATTCAAATTATAACGAAAAGTTTATTTTGGTGTAATCAAGCATTCTATTAGTATCTAAGCAATCATTATTATTAAGTGTTTCATATGTTAAAATTTCTGCATGTAATTATTTATTTTCGTTCAAGCGAGCTTTTGTCGCTAAATAATTTTATATTGATCGGTATATTGTTTGTTCTAAGAAACCAAAAATATTTGCGTTTTTTGAATTGGTGTCAGTTACTCAGCAACAAGCTTAAAAAAGGGGGGAGCGATAAATATTGTAAAATAGTAGCTGCTTAATTTCAGTTGTATTTGTAAAAACTTCTGAAAATTCAGTTCATGATACATGATCAGCTTTCAGTAAAGTTTATAAAGACTCTGTAATTAAAATATGCTGTGATATGAATCATATACGAATAAACCAAGTGAATTTATGGTTGGTTAATGCTTTTTTCAGCCTAAGGGAAGTCCTACCTGAAAGATTCTGTATTGTTTTCCTTTGATAATAACTTATATGTGCAAGCATGCATGTAATGTATTAATATATGAAATGTAAGAAGATGCTTTCAATAATTCCAGTGAGCTAAAGATTAACTGAAAATTATGAAACTTACCAGTCATCTTATATTTATACATGTGTGGTAGAAGCAATTTTTTGAAGAAATTTGCCTGATAGCTTCCGTTTGTTTCTCTAGGGTGAATGTATTCTGCATAAGAAATTTTAAAGCAATGGTTTTTCATGTTTTATTTAGAGAAATGATGAAAAGTGGAATGTGTTTTAGTCCACTACATGGTAAATAAATTTTTGCTAAGCTTGTCATTGATGAGCATGGAGGAATGGAACAAAAGTCTTAGGAGAGGAAAATATCATTGTGCCAAGAAATGAGCTACAGCGCCTTTTTCACAGTAGCCAATAACATTTGTATCATAATTAAAGGGCATGAATGAAATTACTTATAATTTTTTATATCCTATTTACAGGGTAATAATTTTTATTGGATCAATTGTTTTTCTGTTTATCATCGTAAGTAAGCATTCAGTATATTCTCAACCACGTTGAATAAATCAAACACATTGTGCCTCAGTATCTCAAGATTTACAGTGTGTCTGTTCTTATAAAATGGTTGCATTAAAGAAGCTTCACATGTGAAAAACATCAACTGTAAGTTCCGAAGGAGAAAAACTGATCAAAGTTAAAAAAAGTGGGAACACCTTTTTTTCTTCCTGATTTTAAGAGCCAAACAAAGAGGCACAATCAGGCAGAAAAAATTAGCTGGAATGTTAAGTCCTAATAAGTTTGAACAATGTGAGGAATATAGTATATGCTATACCAACAACATTTTGAGATAAAATGCTAAAAAAGCTCAAACTGAAATTTTGGCTTTATTAAAAGAAAATTTCATTGTTCTTTAGCCTCTTTCTCATTGCTGTGTTTTCTATTTTTGATAACCGAAAAATTTTTACGAGTGCTATTTTAAAAAAATCTGCTGTTATTTATTGCCAGTGTAAATACACTCATGTTATGAAATATAAACAGCCATCTGCAAAATGAATTTAAGTTGGAACATATGATGGCTAATCTTTGGAATATGGTAACAGGTAGTTTAACGACATTTTGGTAAGGCGATAAAGGTTATTAGCTAGGACTTTAGCAGTGTACATGGATAAAGTCAAGAGTGTGCACAATGCCATTTTTGTGCGATTCTGGGATTTTTTTAAAGTAAAAATAGGTCGACGTGTACATGGATGATACTGCGTATGTGCAATTCTTAAAAATGCAGTAAGCAGTTTGCGATTCTGCACTTTCTCCCAATTTCGCAACTAATCTTCGTCATGATTAAGCACTTTTGTTCCATAAAAGTTCTAGCATAAGTGTAATTCGGCTAGCAAATTGTTGGAAAAAAATGCTGAGTTAAAAAAAAAAAAAATGCCTTTACTTCGTGAAAACAAAATGGCATCCAAACAAAAACTAGCAGGTTGCTGTAGCAGGGTTGGTCGCCGAAAAATCGCCAAGGTACCATAATTCAAACATTAACCCATATGATGTCTGAAAAGTTCTATAGACAAATAAATGCTTGACACATGGCACAAAATTTTTAAATTAATTGACCATAGAAATGTAAAATTGTTATTAAAAAGCAATGGAATATGCACCCAAAGGTAAAAATTTGTTTAAAGCAAAAACTTTCTCTAGATTCATGATCTTTGTTGATTATAAAAGAAGAATGCTGGCACAGGAAAACCTAAATAATAAAATAAATTCACTTCTTCAATCGATGTATGCAATAAATATTCTGTATTTTTATTAAAAAGGTATCTTGTATTTATCTATGGAAAAAATTCCATTAAATTTGCCATGCTGAATTTTCTGAAGATCAAAATAACGTTTATTTATATTATAAATTAAATACATATTGCAGGTGTGTATACGCAGTCTAAAATTGTGGGAATGCTACTGTATCATTAAAACTGATTTTGGTATGAATTAAATTTTAACTTATTCAAAACACCTTTTAATAATTTTTTGTTTTGTTTTGTTCTAGGTTCAATTATAGAGCTACACATTATATGGTAAAACATGGCTTTTATAATTTCCTAAATTGGTTTGACGATAGAGCATGGTACCCTTTAGGACGCATTGTAGGCGGAACAGTAAGTTATTTTATCTTTATAACAATTTGTCAAACATTTTTTCTTCATTAAACTATTATATTTGTAATAAGAAAAATCCACTGCGTGCAAGGGGCCAAATATACAAGCTTACAAATTTGGTAATGGTACTCTGTTTTGGTTCTTGTGCCCCCCCCCATTGGTTGAATAGCTAAAAACCATGAAACATTAGTACTTTCTCCTAGCATTTATGACTATTGCTTGTGCAGGCTGGCTCTGTGAGGCTTTAGTGGCTTCTTCCATATGTGAAATAAGAGCTAGCCAGTTTTTTCTTAAAAAACTTCAGTGAATGCTTCTGTGTTTTTATCATATCAAATGATCCATTTAATTCTAATCAGTGGAATGTGTTGTCCGCATGGCTATTTTAATAGTTTTGCAGATAAAAGTATATTTACCCTTACCCCTTGGCAAAAATTGACGCTTTTTCACGGTACATGGATACCGAGTTGGTGTAATTCTTTGAATTGTTATTTTGGCTTTGTAGCAGCGATTTTAGCGCTAAAATTCTACACAAGCCAAAATAACAAGTCAAAGAATTGCACAAACTGTATCCATGTACTGCCGAAAACATCGCGGTTGATCTTTACAATATGGTAACTGGTAGTTTGGCGACATTTTGGAGGCGATAAAGGTTACTACCTGGCACTTTGGTAATAATGTGAGCAGTACTCAGTTCTGATTGCGCATTATTTTGTGTGAGGGAAATGAGAGATCATGGGATATGTCATGTGATATTAATGGACGAATTACGGTTCTTTAATCGGAAAAGGGGGGAAGTCGGGAAAAAATCTGGAAATTTTGTATTTGGCTTTATTCTGTGTTGTGTGAAACAGTGTTCGTGAATTTTTGGATCCCATGGCCGTAACTAAAGTGAATTCGAAATGGGTATTTATGTATGTATTAATTTAATGTATGTGCTCATTTATATTTTAAGTAGTGTTTTTGAATTTAATTATATTTTAATTAAATAATAGTTATTTTGTGAATTTTATGTTTGTAGGAATTTGGTATACGTTTTAGTTGAAGTAAACGTGCATGGAAATAATTTAAATATCTGACAATAAGTATTTGTAATGGTTGCGGTATGAATTCGTTGGTGACGTGTATAATGTAATAGATGATTTAGAGGTAAAAGTTTTTGGATATTTTATTTATTTTATATGTGGAAATGTTCATATTTGGAAAGGGTAAATACTTTTACGCGATCAGGTAATTTCATATATGTTCTTTTTACCGGGTTTAAAGATTGAGAAAATTGTCATGTATTTTCGTGAAATTTTTCTAATTTATGAGAAAAAAGCAGTGTACATGGATATAGTGAAGAGTGTGCGCAATGCCATTTTTGTGCAATTCTGGGATGTTTTTTTAAGTAAAAATAAGTCGGCGTGTACAAGGTTTTTGTGTATGTGTTATTTTGAAAAACGCGTAAGGAGTATGGTATTTTCCCCAATTTTGCAGTGAATATTTGTCATGATTAAGCAGTTTTGTTAGATAAAATTTCTATGGCGGCGGGGAAAAAAAATAGAGGGTTGCCATAGGAGAGTTCGTTGCCAAATTTTCGCCAAAAAATTGCCAAGTTACCATAATGTAAAGATCAACCAACATCGCCAAATTTCGCCAAGGGGTACCTGTAAATATACTTTAACCAACAGTTTTTATTTCTTCAATATGGATGACACACAGAATTTCTTAACAGCATCCAAAATCTATTTAAAATATCTAAACTAGAATCTGTATACTGCCATCACCACATTAATTCACAAAATTAAAAAAGAAAAGTATCCCTGAGACTGTCGGTAGCATTTCTTTCGAAAATCCCTTTTTATTACATCCCATTATACCTTCCATACTGTTGATATGAGCTCTGGTTTCAAAATCCTTAAGTCTCACTGCATAATTTACTGACAGGTAAACGAAGCCATTTAAATCTTCATTTACACACCAGTCATACAATGTTTTCTTTCCCAATCATTCCAAAATATTCAGAAACTTCAGGTTAATTATACCACTAGCTGGCATTTTACATTGTAAAGCAGAAAATAAGTAACTAACCAACATCCATACCTAAGTAAGGCCTTACAAATATTGGTACTATTCCGTTTTGAGGACTGTAAAATATTGCAGCGAAAATGTTTGCGCAAAAGCGCCAAATCTAGCAAACGCGCCCATTTAAACAGCGCCAAATCTAGCGCACATGCTGATTTCAATTGCGTAAGTTTAGATAGTTCTATATTTCTTAAGATGCCATTGAAATACTAGTTTAATTTTTAAATTCTCTTTTGATATCCTATGGATTTAACAACTTGGGAATTGTTTTAAGAATTGCACATACTCTGTATCCATGTACACATCGACCTATTTTCACTTTAAAAAAAAATCCCAGAATTGCACAAAATGGCACTGCGCACACCCTTGACTTTTTTATCTATGTACGCATCGACTTATTTTCACTCTAAAATTAAAAGAAAAGTGACAAAATTCCAATTGTTTTTAACCCTTGTAAAAAGCGCCAAACAAATAAGTGGGCGATGCTGCACTTTGTCAACGAAAAAGCATTCATTATAGAAAATTATCTTTGAACAACCAACGAGATGAAATTATGCTTTAGCGATAACTCGGTAGCGAAATAGTGATGCAGGAATCCATTCAGTTATGTTTAGCTTTTTTTTATATAAATTAGAATAATGATCTGAAATAGTTTACTCTTATGCTTCCATTCAGTAATGTTTAGCCTTTTTTATATAAATTATAATAATAAAAAAGTATTATATGAAATTAATCTTTCATCTAAATTAAAACAATAATCCTTAGATAGTTATTTACTATTAAACTTCCTTTCTTGCGTTAGGGTTGCCGCAATTATTTTTGGCAGCACTGACATCAAAAATAGTTTGGTGAATTTTGACGGTCCTCAAAACCGAATAGTACCCAAATATTTTCCCATTAGTCAAAATGGCTAATCTTTGGAATATGGTAACAGGTAGTTTGGCGACATTTTGGTAAGGCGATAAAGGTTACTAGCTAGAACTTTAGCAGTGTACATGGATATAGTCAAGAGTGTGCGCAATGCCATTTTTGTGCAATTCTGGGATGTTTTTTTAAGTGAAAATAGGTCGACGTGTACATGGATGATACCGTGTATGTGCAATTTGTAAAAACGCAGCAAGCAGTGGGCGATTCTGCACTTTGTCCTAATTTCGCTCCTAATCTTCGTCATGATTAAGCACTTTTGTTCCATAAAAGTTCTAGCATAAGCGTAATTCGGCTAGCAGGTTGTTCGGAAAAAATGTTGAGTAAAAAAAAAAAAGCCCTTACTTTGTGAAAACAAAATGGCGTCCAAACAAAAACTAGCAGTTTGCTGTAGCAGGGTTGGCCGCCAAATTTTCGTCAAAAAATCGCCAAGTTACCATAATCTAAAGATTAAATGTCAAAATCACCGCAATCATGCATTACAACCAATTACGTCATAGCAGGGTTTCCATAACATTCAACTACCCAGGTTTCCATAAATGAAACAACTTGGCGATAAAACAAAGGGTACCCTAAAATATAGATTAACTCACATTTGGCTTGCGACATCCGAAAACCTTCATATTCACAGCTATAATCTTCATCAACCATGAAATATGGTAGATGGCCATAAATTATAGCAAACGTTTTTAAAAGTATCTGGAGACACATCCTTCTACGATCTTGCGATGCTTTACACAGCAGATTTTATGCTAAAATATTAAAAAAATTCTTGCCATTATTCAAGAAATTTAACACTAATTTAAAAATGCTACTTAATATTTGCCTTTCAGCTCGTGCAGTATTCTGATATCCACAGGTTGAATGATGAGGGTGCGGTTTGGTGCAAAGTAAGATATGGATACATTATCTTTCACTAAAATCTTAATTGAAGTACAAGCTAAACAGTCTTCTACAATTGCGTCATCAGGTAAGCCAAACGAATTCAAATTTTGCTGAGCCACGGGTATGAAAGGATTTTTAAACCAATCATTCATTAACACTTGTGTCATCCATGCTGTTGTATTGGCACACTGTATAACAGGGAAAATCTTTACTCCTTCAAATGCTCATGGTCATGTATTTTTTGTGATTATAATAAGTTTACACTTGGGTGCTTCTGCAGTATTTGCACATGCCAAAATTGTTAGTCACGCTTTAGAATATTTGACACTAGTTAGAATCTTTTCTGTAGAGGTCAACAAGGTATTTCGTGGTATGTATTTTAGGAAAGACCAGTTTTATCAGTGCTGTAAATTTGTTCTGGAGATAACTTTCACTGTTAATGAGTTCATCTGCATATAGTTCATCACCTTCAGTATCAGCTGAAACTTTTTCACCTGAAATTTTTAATTGCCTTATAGCATGGCGATTTTAAAATTTGGTTATCCAACCTGTCGAATATGTGCACTAAGTTTTTAAGTTCACTTCTTCGTGAAGTATTTTGCCTTGAGCCATTAGCATTGGAACCGTCAATGGCACGCCTTCATAGCAACGCTGTCTGACCCATTCAATCATCACTTTCAGCATAACACATAATTTTTCTGTTATTTATTGCGAGAGGAGTGTCAGAATCCACAAAAAATTCAGAAAGTTACTTTTTTCTGTTATGCCATATTCTTTCCAATGCCATACGCGTTGCACAATTTTGAGATGGATATACCTTTATCAATTTTTTCCAGCAATTCCACTTTTTGTTTAATGGAGATCAAGACATGCTTTTGCTTTGTAGGTCCTGTTGCAACTCCAGCAATAGAAACTCTTTTTAACATAATCAAAAGTTAAAACTTTAATTTTCATGAAACTGGCTATAATAGTAACAGCATGCAAAAAATAATAAGCTGGATCAAATCAGAAAGTTTAAGAACAGCACAATCTGCTATATGAAATTCCTTAAAATCAGTAAAGTATGACTTTAGCCTAGCTTAATAGCGTCCGGTATACATTATTGGTTATGTATCATGAGATTTGCGATGAATGACAAGTTGTTCCGCTAAATTTTGTCTTGCTTCCTATCGCACACTGAAACAATTAAGTCTGAATTGTATTAATTGAGTTATTTGTTATACTTATGTCTATTTCTTGCACATGTTTTAAGGCTGAATCTTGAATAAATAAATTTCCCCATATACTTAAGGCTTATCAAGGGCCGGTGCTAGATATCTTACTGCCAGCCTCTGCAGGTCCTAAATTCTTCTACCACGTGCCTCCCTAAGTTCTGAATTTTTGCCACCTGTAAATTTTGAGCCCCAGTGCTTTCCCTTAATTCTAAAAATTTTGTTACTTGGTGTTTCTCTAAATTAAAAAAAAAAAGTTGTCTTCTTTAAATTCTGCTGCCCAGAGCGACCATACCAGCTGTGGTGCTACTTCTGGGTGTATGTGAATAACAAATAAGTTATTCTTAATTAAAAAATAGGACTAAATGTAATCTTTTGGCCTATAAGTGTCATTAATAAAATAAATTTTTAGCATATGAAACGAAATTTTTGTTAAATTTTTCCTCGTCAACGTTTCTTAGCACATTTAACAAATCTGTAATCATCGCCAAACGTAATGCCAACATTAAAAGCTACCATACTCTTTGTTATTCAGTTACTAATAAAAAAAATTGTGTAGACATTGCTGCATGAGTCATTACTCAAGTTGTCGTGTGTTGATAAACATGCGGTGATGAAAGTAAAATATATTAAATAATGATTGGCCAGGTTGGCGTCAGCGATATAAAATATTAGTAAGTGTAAAATCAATGAAGTTTCTCTGTAAAATGTTTCAGTTTTGAGACCAAGCAGATATGCAGCTACAGTACAAAGTCCGAGATCCGGAGTCCGATATTTGAAATTATCCACAATCCTGATGTTAAAAACCGCCAACAACTTTTTTTTAATGCTTTACACATGCGTATTTGATTCCCCCCCCCCCATAAATAAAACATGTGGAGAGTCTCAATTCTTAATTTCCCTTTGGCACTAAACAAATACCTCGTTATTTAAGAAACAATAATTTAGCATAAATTTGTGTGATGAATAATTTGGCTCCCTAGCTGCATATTTGCTTGACATACATGACAAACCGAAACATTCTAGATAGAAACATCGTTGATTTTACACCTACTAATATTTTGTATCTCTGACACCAACTTGGTGAATTATTATATTTTGCTTTCATCGCCGCATGTTTTTTAATACATGACAATTTGAATAATGACTCTTGCAGCGATGTCGAAAAATTTTTAGTATTAATAATTTAATAAATAAAGAGTGTGGTAATCTTTTATGTTGATGTTCCGCTTGGCAATGAATTCAGATTTAAAATTACCTATTATGTATAGGAATATGATCCTAAGCATATAGCCTTAAATATTAGAAAACGCAAAAAAATATGCTAAGAAAATGCACTAAGAAATACTGACGATTGAAAATTTAACAAAAATTTCTTTCCATGTGCTAAAAATAGATTTTGTTAATGATACTCATAGGATAAAAGATAAGATTACATTTAGTGCTATTTGAATTAAGAATAACTGATTTGTTTTTCACATAAACCCAGAACCGGCTCGAGAGCTCGTATGGCGACACTGGCGGGGCAGAATTTAAGGAAGATAAGTTTTTTGGAATTTAGAGAAGCACCGAGCAACAAAATTAAGGGATGAAAATATTTTTGAAATTTAGGAAAAGCAATGAGAGTGTAAATGTTAGCACAAAAAAGCAACTTAAACAACTTACATTATAAGAAATGTTTAATAAAGTCAACAAATAAACATTAAGCTTTTTTAAAAAGTTTTATTACCCTTTAGATCATAAATGCTTCACTATTTCATAAATCAGGATTTCATATTCTAAATTTTATAATTTCTACATTGCCATCTTAAGAGTTTTAAACTGATGATCTAATATCAGGGAAAATTGTAAATCTGGAATCGGCAAAGTCCTGACGAATCTAGATCTCAGACTTTTTACTGTACAAAGCCAAATTATTGAGCACAAATTTTTTTTTCTAAAATTATTGTTTTGTTAATAATGAGGTATTTTATTTAATGCTGAAGTGAAATTAAGAATCCGACTCTTTACATAATTTATTATGAGCGGATTAAAAAAAAATCAAATGTGCATGCGTAAAGCATACAACAAGAAAAAAATTTTCCTTACTAAAAAGGGGGTTGTTGATGGCTTTAAGGTCTGGATATTGGATGTCTGGATCACTCACATTGTACTGTATGTATCGTTCCCCCCCCCAGGTTGACTCAGGCGAATGCCTGGGAAGTACTGGTTAGGATCTGTACCTAGGCAGTCTCAACCACGGGGGCATAACAAAAGACTATAAAAGGCCTGAGGGCTCTCGGGACAGTGTAAGGCTCGGCAGGGACCGTACTGGTACTGCCTTGTCTGCCCTTGCTCTGTGGGATCGTTACATGGAGATTGTTCCAAGGGCGGGGCGGTGGTATTAATCCTGTTTGGCACCCTCGAGGTTGCATTAGGTCAGGAGCCGTCTCGCTCCAACAGCGTTGTATGTATCATTTGGCAATAAATTTTAAACCTAGTAGACAGATTGTGCATTAGTGCTTCCAGTTGACATCAAATATTTTACAGACTGTCTACCATAAGAAAAGCTCTCGCCAGTTAGTCTGCAGCTGTCTATTGCCGTAGAAACGAGCTTTGACCTATTTTCTGAAGGGGTGTCTTGAAGATTTACTTTTCAGTTTGCCATCTTGGCACATTTAAAAATGAAATGGCAACCATTGGTTCACCCCTATCTGAAATACATTAGTCCTGTTGCTATAGTGACCGCCACCTGCCATACACTATGGTGGGAACTGTTCTTCTCGTAGATAGACTGATTGAAAATTGCATACTGTCAGGAAGCTAAACTATAATGATCTGTTCAAAGCTAGTTCTATAATTCTGTTCTTAACTAATCATTAAAAACTGCTGTAAAATAGAAAAATATGCAGTGATCCACATTTATTTTTAGACACTTGTATCACTGAAATTTTATTTGCATAGATCTTGTTCTAAGTATTGAAACCTTGATTTAAATTTTTTCGAATTCTTCCCCCCTCCCTCCAGTTTAAGCCTTGCTTGTTGTAAAATAAATATAATAAAAATATTCCTTGTAATAAAGTAATTTATTCAAAAAGTGTTAATTGGTAGTTCTCATAATAATTTATACACCTTAAAGTTTTGTCGAAATGTTTTTGACATTCTGCCGATGAACTCAAATTTGGACGATATTCCAATCCAACACCAAAAAATCTGAGATTCACCCAATAAAAAATCAAACAAAACCCAATAATGAATGGTATAAAACTAGCAGTATATATAAAAATATTAGTTGAATGCATACCAGAGTACATGAAAAGTGTAATTTTAGCTAAAGAATATCGAACAAAATGTTGAATGTTCTTTATTTTTATGTTTTTATTAAATGTAAACTGTTTATTCAAAATATCTGAATATTAATGTGAATTCATTTCAGTACTTTTTGAATAAATTATTTTATTTACCAAAAATGTTTTGAATGATTTTTTTTAAAACAAACAGGTTTTTTTTTTTTTTTTATGTGATTGATAGTATTTGTGAAAGAAAAATAATTTGTATAATATTTAATAACTGATATTTGCAAATAAAATTGAGCACAGGTGCCCCAAGACAAATGTGAGCCACTGTAAATTCTTTCTAATTATCTGCACTCCCGCTGAAAATTTGCAGACATGTTGGTGGCTTATTTTTTGGGAAGCTAATATGTGAAAGCCAACAGCCCTTTTCAAAATGACAGCATACTAAGAATTCCATACCAGAGCAAACAGTCAGTAAAATTAAAAAAAGCAAAAAAGATTGACAACAAAACAAAATCTCTGAAAACTGGTAGTTTAACCTGGCTTTGCTTCCAGGCGAATGGGCTGCATGAGCAGTTTTGTGGTTTTCTCCGTGTGTAACATAGATGCGAGCCAGTTTCCCTTAAAAAGTCCCTCATCAAAGGCATCTATCCTCTTAAACAGATAGCCGTAGTGTGCTTGACCATAACCACATAAATCAAACCAAGCCTTTTCCCAGAAAGCTTTCATTTTTTTGCACTGTTCCTTCCTTGTATACTGTGATCTATTTTTGCTTAATGTCAGAGAATTTTAAAAACTTGGCATTGTACAGCTTTAGCATTGAGCATTAGCCAAAAGTGATGTGTTATGTGCATACGTGGGTTGACACATACATGCCATTTGGTGATATCCGTTGGTTGCAGCATAATAATTTTGCCATAATACTGCTGTGCCTTGTAAATACTTTTCTGAAATTTTTCGGTGGGGGTGCAGATAATCAGAAAGTACGAAAATATGTATAGCAATAGTTTAATAATTATAAAAAGATAAATGTTCTTCATTTTATGTAATTTTTTACTTTTGATAGAAAATGAGAATAGATATTTTATATACATGCATAAAGGGGAGTATCTCGCATTCATTTTGCCCATGTTTAAACTGATGCGTGTATATTCAGCTTTTCATTTTATTGTTTTTATAGGTTTATCCTGGTTTGATGATTACATCTGGGACAATTCACTATCTTTTAAGTTTATTAAATATTACTGTGCATATTAGGGACATCTGTGTTTTCCTTGCACCAATGATCAGGTATGTTTTAACTTAAAATCTTTATATCTTGCATGTTTTTCAGTTTTGAAGCTTTGTAACCATGCAACTTTTTTTTTGTACTAGATCATTTGTCACCAAATGTTTTTGGGTGATGGCAGGGTTGCCACACCACCTGGAAAACCAGAAAAAGTCGGGGAATTCGAAAATTGACCAAAAAAGTCTGGGAAAAATCAAGGAATTAAAATATTTTGGTCAAAATCTTGAAAAGTCGGGGAATATCGCACGACAATCTCCCTCAAAAAAGCGAGTTCTGCGCCAGTAAATCAGTTTCCTGTTACGCTGTTAGAAAGTGGAGGAGAAAATTCGCCAAAGGATTTGCCGACGAGAATTTTCCCCTCCACGATATGTACACAAAATTGAAGAACACGTTAAGAAGAAATGTTTTCTTTGACTTTTCGCAGTAATTTAAACTCGGATTTTCATCCATTTTTTTTTTCACTCAAAATAACTACTCCAAGAATGAATTTACTTGAATGAAAAAATATTTTCTTTTCCTTTAAAGTTTAAAGAAATTTAAAATGATATTCGTTTTATGAACTCTTGATAAACGTGACTTTCAAACTTCGACCCTGGCTTTGAGCTTTGGCGACAAATATTTCAGGCATGGCCAGTTGTTTCCCTCTACGTTGGGACGAAGGCATTCCTGTTGCAGAGAAGTTTTCCTTCTTAATGATACATATTCTTTGTATAAAACAAAATCGATTTAATCCTAGTATACGGTGCACACGGGATTTGGCGACATTATGATGAGCACTAAACGGGTCATTTTGGTGTTGGCGATAATTTTCAAAATTGTGCCAAGGCGGCAGTGTAAACTAGAATTTTAATAAGTGCTTTATTTGTCGTTTTGCAGCAAAATATATATAAAAAAAAATAGTAAGCAGTCTTAAAGGCTAACCATTTAATATAACTATATTCGCCAAAATATTGTTGATTATTATAATTCAATTTTTAAGTAATTAACATTATTTTGATGTTATTTGTACCATTTAATGTGGCTTCTTCCTCTAAATTTATTTATTATTATTTAATAATACTTCCAAATTTCAGGTAATTTTCTCTGGCATAATCCTGAAACTAATTCTAGCAGTATGATGACGTACTATTATGAAATTTAATGCACATATTTTTTGCTTATGTATTTTTTGCTAAATAAATATGAAATATCTGAATTTATTAAAAAATATCATTAAATATACTTCTGTCTTTTGTTTAGCTGCAAAATTTCTGAAAAAAAACAACATTTTTTAATCCACATTGGGCATATCTGGATCTAATCTCAGTCTTCAGTGGAGAAAACAACAATTATAGCTATAATAGTAATTCTTTGGGGATCATATTATATATATATTATATGCATCATGTGTAATTGGCAAATTTTTGTATTTTCAAGTGGTACCATAATTAATTTACCTCTCAGCACAACCTACACCCATTACGCGGTTAGACTGGAATTTTCTTAAAACACACCTGGAAAAGTCGGGGGAATTTCATTCTCCTGTTTGAGTGGCACCCCTGTGATGGGTATTAAAGTTATGGTGCCTAGTATGTTTATTGTTATCTGATATATATATTCTTTTCTTGAAGATTTTAGTTTGGTTATACAGTACAAAGTCCGTAATCCGGACATCCATTATTCGGAATGATCTATAATCCGGACCTCAAAGCCACAAACTTTATGCATGTGCGTAAAGAATATGCATACATTACGCATGTGCACATTGAAAGAAATGTTTAATAAAGTAAACAAATAAATAATCTTTTTTTTGTGTGTGTGAAATTTGATACCCTTTAGATCATAATTGCTCTTTATTTCATAAATTATGGTTTCATGTTTTTAATTGTATAATTTTTGCATGCCATCTTGCCAGATTTAAATTGATGATCTTTACTCCGGAAAAACCCTTAATCCAAAATCAGCGAAGTCCCGACGAGTCTGGATTACAGACTTTGTACTGTACCTGTATTATCGATTCATTACTATGAATTTGTTATTTATGTGTAAATAAAGTTGACATGGTTGTGTAGACATCCAGGAAGTGATCTTCCTTATTAGTGATCTTTTATTCAGTATGCAATTTATTGTTATGTTTAATGTTCTTAAGTGATTTTTGCGTGTTTATATGTAGTACAAGACATAGTTCTGTTGTTTGTTTCTTGTCAATATTTTTTTTTTTCGAATTTTTATAATTAAATGCATGCTGACATACTATTCCAGAATATTTTGCAGTTATATTCTTTCTATAATTTTTATATGGGTTATTGCCGTGTATATGTTCAGTTGACCATGCATACTACTCAGAATGAGAAGTAAATTTTGAATAGTAATAAATAATGAAGAGTAATAATAATTAAATAATGAAGAGTAAATTTTGTATGAACGAAAAGAATTTAGGAAAAGGATGCAATAGAAGAGTGCAGATATGCAGCCAGTGGAGCTAGAGGAGGAGCATAGAAAGGGACCATATGTATAACTATTTTCGAAGAAAGTAATAAATTTATTGTATTCAAAATTATGCGTTATATTTTTCTATGGCAACTATAATCTGTTTGTTAAAAATGCTTATTTGGAGGATGAAGGTTTGTACTTCTTTCTATTAATCAGTAACTGTAGTTTAGTAGTCTAGGCATATACATTGTTTATAGCCATAAACTACAAGGTATTATATTACATTGTAAAGCATGGAGAAGAATACTCAGCACTTAATTTCTAAAATTAGAAGTGCAGGAGGCCTATAGATTGGATTATTTAATTATGGCAAAGCACACGAGGGCTATCTGCCTAAAGGGAGGGATGCCTTTGTGGAGGACTTTCTAAAGGAAACTGGCTCGTATGCACGTTACACATGGGGAAAACCACGAAAACGCCCGTGCAGCCAGCCCATTCATGGGATTCGAACCTCAAAGGAGGCCTATAGAAGACTGTGAGGAACAAAAGAAAAAATAAATCGATAAAATAACTAAAAATTAAAATAATTGAATATTTAAATTTAAAGAAAGGAAGAGAAATGTAATAAATTACTATTAAATTAATTTTAAATGGTTAAATAAAAAATTATCAGAGCTGGTCTTATTTGGGTCTTCGGCTAGAATTACAATTCCACTCAGAAGCTACAAAGGTAAGGTGGAAAGATCTCGGCTTGACAATGAAAAACTGCGACTCTCAGTTTAAAAATTATTTTATTTTTCTACATAATCTCCGTTGATTTCAGCACACTTGGTCCAGCATTTCTTCCAACATCAGTATTCCATCCCGGAAGTGAGAATCTGGAAGGTTTTGAAAATATTCATCTACGACCCTCTCATTTTCTTCATTGGATATGAAGTGCTTCCCAGCAACAAATTTCTGTAAGTTTGGGAACAGATGGAAGTCTGAGGGTCCCAAATCAGCAGAACGGAGGGATAGCCGAGCAAATCGTACTCCACATTCAGCAGTTTTTCTATCGTTAATGTACCCTTGTGCACAGGTGCACTGTCCTGGCGGAAGATGATTTTTTTCTTCTTGAAGCCAGGCCTTTTCTCGCGAATTTCGGCATCCATCTGGTCAAGAAGGTTAGAGTAATATTCACCTGTAATTGTTCTGCCCTTTGCAAGGTAATCAATTAAAAAGTTACCTTTTGCATCCCAAAATACACTGGCCATGACCTTTCACGCAATGTGATCGACTTTGCTTTCTTTGGTGTCGAACCACTGGCTTCCACCCTTTGCTTGGACTACTGTTTCATTTCTGACATTAACAGGGATCCTTTTCACATCCAAAAATGCACTGACCATGACTTTTCTAGAGATGTGATCGACTTTGCTTGCTTTGGCACCAAACCACCGGCTTCCATTACTATTTGGACTGCTGTTTCATTTCTGGTGTGTAGTGGTGGATCCATGCCTCATCCATGGTGACAAATCACCACACAAAATTAGTCGGATCCCTACTGAATTATCCAAAGATTGCTGCAAAAATTGTTTGCGCATTTGCTTTTGATCGGCATTCAGCAAGTGCAGCACCCATCTTGTGCAGAGCTTTTGCATTCCTAATTCTTTGTGCAAGATGTTTCGCACCCTTTCTTCCGATATCCACATAGCTTCAGCTATCTCATTCACATGTCGTCCAACATGATATCATG
This sequence comes from Stegodyphus dumicola, assembly GCF_044657685.1. Taxonomy (NCBI): domain Eukaryota; kingdom Metazoa; phylum Arthropoda; class Arachnida; order Araneae; family Eresidae; genus Stegodyphus; species Stegodyphus dumicola. The sequence continues at coordinate 72,518,617 of NC_140780.1, forward strand.
CACTTTTTGTATGGTTTCCAGTGTGGTTGCAGTTTTTGGCTGTTCTCCACGTGAGTCATCTTCGAGGGATGTGCAACCACATTTTTAGTTCAACTGCCCACTTTTTAATGATTGACTTGGAAGGAGCAAAGTCCCTGTAAACTTCTGTCAACTGTGGATGAATTTCCTTAGGGGCTAATCCTTCCAAAACAAGTAATTTTATAACTGCACAGCATTCAAGTTTATCCTTTTTAACAAATAATATACAAGACATCTACTGCTAAAATTTGGGTAAACAAACTACTTGAGAGAACAAGTTGAAACTGGTCATATGAACTAATGACACAGTCACCCAGGCAGAAAAATAAAATTTTGCTGATTGGAGCGCTATCTCTGGATCAAGCCGAGAACCTTTCACCTTACCCTCATAAGAAGTAGCTCAACCGATCTCCATCTTGCGTATGATGCACTATTTCAAGGGATGCCAGATATAAAAGCCATTCCTTTTTTGCAGCATATCAATGAAAAAAAGATAAAACAAGTAAAGCGCCACTAAGGGAAATATTGACAATTCTAGAAACAATATGAGGATATGGAAGGAAATTTTAATGTAAAAAAAGGTAGCTTTAAAAATAAAGGGGAAAGAGTTCGAGACTTTCTGATTGCGATGCCCTGTCAATATTAGTCTAACAGTCAAGAAGAAATTTTTCCTGAATATGATCAAATGACGTGAGAATAAACGTAATACTTCTCCATCGAAGTGGCAGCAATTGTCTCCCCGTTTGGTTACATCATTCAGAAAGTCTGCAGTAGAAAGTAACTAGCGTGGATCGTGCACGACCAGGGTATCACTTTTAGTACTTTCAGGAGCACAAAATTTACCTGCTCTCATAAATTCATTGCGCATCCTGGAGGGTAACCCTTTGATATATGATTAGGGGCTTTTCTGCCCTTAAAAGTCTCAAACTTTGTGCAAGTTTTGAGTGTGAGGGAAAAACACTTCTGAATTCAGAAGTTAGAATCGACTTTTAAGGCATTTTTACTATTAAAAAATTATCTGCTAAAATTGCAGTTAACTTGCATAAAAAGAGTGTCAAAGCCCTTCTATTTAGGGCTCCAGGTGCAATTTAAGCTCTGAGGAACTCTATTAAGAAAACAGAATCATGAAATCAATTCAAGGGAAGTTCTGTTTGGTGGAATCATTTGCTTCTGAGCTTCATATTAGTAACTGAGGAATTACGGATGCTACATTCAAGTCTTTTTATCTCGTAATACTTTTGTGTTGGTTTGAATTTTTTGGCCTGTTGTACTAATTTTATACCATTGTAGAGACAGTACATAAATTCTTCTGCTTATTAATGTGTTTATTATATAGACTTGAACCCTGTAGTGTTTGATGACTTTCATCTGTTGAGCTTAAGCTCTGTGCTGAATGTTGCATGCCTCCGACCTGGGCTTTTGTTAGGGCTTTTGCCCCCTATTGCAATCACTGCAGGCCATAATTCTGCTGCTATAGATGCCTGTGTAAATTCAAAAAGATCTTCCCATTCCTAAATTCTGCCATCTAATACCTCTAAATTCTGCCCATGTCGAGCGTGCTAATGTTACACCAAGAAGGCATGCAAAAAGGATGGAAAAAATACCTTATATACTTCCCCTTTTAAAGAGCGACTGGGGTTTAGGGGACCCAATCGCTAATTCCTGGTGGTGAAGAATCATCAGCCACCAACTTTTAGTTCAGGCGCCACTGTAGAGTCATTAGGATTTTTGAAGTAGGGAAACATGAAGAATGAGCAATGTCTTCGATGGTACTCCAACATGGACCTCTGGAATATGTGTCATTTGTGCTACCGTTACACCACGAAGGCATGCAGAAAGGAGAGTGGAAATGCCTTATATTTAATGTATGAACTTAATTTGCATTGTAAGCTAAATAAATTAGTCAGATGTGAGACTGTTGGTTAAAACACAGATGCTATAGTAAGGTTTAAACCAGTAGTCTCAAAAGTGTAGTCTCCAAAGCAATTTAAATGGCCTTTGAATAAATTTTTTGTAAATTATTTCGCATTATTATCATAAGAATTTAAAGGAAGAGTTGAAGATATAAATGATTTCGAGTCCTATTTTTACTGCCAAGAATGAATGTGAGTAATGCCTCTTAACAAACTTTTCAGGTATGAAAAGTTTTCAACGTCAGATCAACTTTCATTTTCGTGAATGGGACTTTTAAAATAACTCCAAAAATCAAGCCACATACTTACATCACCAAAACATTTGTTTTTTTATAAGTTTCAGCATCTTAACAGTATTTCTTGCGCAGATAGCGAATGAATCATTAACCTCATTAGGTTTGAACTCATAATAAAATCGTTATTTCCTGAAAGCTTTTTTAATCATTTAGAAGTCCCACACTTCCATATTATTATCTTAATAATTCTGTGAAGTTTAATTTCTAATTCAAGTTCTTCTTTACTTAATAGATTTTCAATAACTGTTCAAGTAGTTCATCCAACGATTCTGAAACTGATAGAGGATCTTTTATAGCATTTTCATTTTTTTTTAACAGTTTAGTTGTTGAAGAACATATTGTTATTCTTTACTTTGTATGATATACTAATTCAAGCTCCATAGAACAAAAAATAATAATAATAATTCTCACTTACCCTCAAAATGAAAGCTTGGTGCGTCTTACTTCGTGCCCAACGTTTGTGGCAACAGAATGTTTTATTCTTTTAGAGCTTCTCGTTGTGGGTTGGCTTAACAGTTGTAATCCACATGAGCCATACATGAAGCTTGCATTCATGCATACCCCCCCCCCCAAAAATTGAGATAAGCAATTTTTCTCATTGCAGGCTGGCAACTTCCTTTTTTTCAAATCAAACATAAATAAAACATTCTCAGTACAGAGTTCCATCTGCATAAAATTCTCTGCAGCAGATTATGTGCATTGGTCTTTGTTTTTGCCAAAATTGAAAATCTCACTTAGAATGCCTTGATACATATTGATACTTTTTGTTTTTTGCTTATTATAATTTTTTTAAAGAAAATTCATTGCAAATTTTAAAGTGTCAGATTGTATTGTGATAAATTTAAATCAGTCTAAGAAAGTGCTTTATCTATAAGAAATTAAAATTCACATGAAGAATTAAAAAATTATTCATTAAAATTCACATTCTATAAGAAATTAAAACTCATAAACTAATCAAATAGCTATGCAAACGTGTATAATTTTAAGAATTAGACACTTTTGCAGATATGATCATTTATGTTCCATTAGATATACTTTTTGTAAAAAGTGGTGTAATTTTAGGAATAAGAGGTAAATATTTTGTAAAATATCTTCAGTTGTTGTTAAATTATATCTTTCTACCACGCAGTGGATTAACAGCATTGTCAACATATTTCTTAACAAAGGAGTTATGGTCTGTTGGAGCTGGCCTGTTTTCTGCCTGTTTTATTTGTATTGGTAAGCTTTATTTTTTATTGACATTATTTTAATATGCAGAGTAATAATAAATTGGTTCTTTTATTTTCACTTACATCATTCTTTGTTTTTACATGCTCAATTTTGTATTTTTTTAGTGCCTGGCTATATTAGCCGTTCGGTTGCAGGAAGCTATGACAATGAAGGTATTGCCATATTTGCTTTGATGTGTACATACTACTTGTGGGTACGTATTTTCTAATGTTGAGCTTTCTATTATGTTTTTGTTTGTTAAATGATTTAAACCACTTTGTTAAGGCTATCTTAAAATGAGTTTTTTGGGGGGGGGAGGGGAAAGCAGCATTTTTGAGTTTAACATGACAGATTTTTCTCATGGAAGATTTGCATTCCTTTCTTGCTTACTCTCTTTATAAGTAAAAATCAAAGTTCCAGAATTTCGCAGATTCCAGATTTTAGTACATCAATTTAATTCTGTAAGGTGACATGTAAAAATTATCAAACTGTAAATAAGAAATAGTTGTTTGTGAAATAATTAAACATTTATGACTGTGAAGGAATGAAAAATTACAGAAACTTAATATTTGTTTTATTAAATATTACGAGGGTTGGAACTTTAATAGTGGCAACTATTTATTTACAAGGAATACAAAAGTGATTCATGTCACCATGTTTTACAGTCCTTCAGTATAGTCGCCAGCATTGTATACAACCCGTTTCCAACGATGTGGAAGTCGCAGAATACCTGTAGCAGCGCCTGTTTTGTTGATAGTTTGAATGGACCGGTCTACTGCCGCAAGAATCTCAGGAACAGTTTGGAAGCGAGTCCCACGAAGTGGTTCCTTCATCTTAGGAATTAAGTCATAGTCACAAGGGCTTAGATCTGGAGAGTGTGGTGGATGGTAAAGCACTTCCCAGCCCCATCGCTTGAACAAATCAGTCACAGCTTGCACAGTATGCGGCTGAGCATTGTCATGCAAAATGAGAGGTGCGTTCTGCAGAAAGTGTCGCCATTTTTTCCCTCAAAGCTGGTCGGAGATTGTGCTCCAAAAATGAGCAGTAATACTGCGCAGTGACGGTCTGCTGTGGGGGAACGGTATGCGTTAGGATGACACCATCACAGTTGTACACGAGAATCACCATAACTTTCACATTGCTGGGGTTCTGACGAAATTTCGAACATCGTGGTGACCCGTGATGACGCCATTCGTTTGATTATCATTTCAGTTCTGCCTGGTACAATCGGGCCCAAGTCTCATCCAGCGTAATGATACGCCATAAAAAAGCATCTCCTTCATGCTCATAGCACTCCAGGTGGATTCGGGCAGCATCGTATCGTAGCCATTTCTGCATTTCCGTCAATTGATGTGGAACCCATCGTGAAGCAATTTTTCTCATGGACAGGCATTCCTTCATAATGTGCAGCACAGTCGTATGCGCTAATCCTGTTTGTCCGGCCAGCTGACGAATCGTTTGTCGGCGATCACTGTCCATTAGTGCGGCAACAGCTTGCACGTCTGCATCACTGACACTCGGACGACCTGGCCGCAGCATGTCTGCCACGTTTTGGCGTCCTTCATTGAATGCTTTCACCCATCTTGCTACGGTTCTGTAAGGCAATGCAGATTCCCCGCAAGCCTCTTGAAGCCCTTGATAACACTGTCGTGCTGTACGACCTCTGGCACATTAAATTTTTATCCAACATCGTTGTTCTTGTTTTGAAAACATCTTGACAACACTTACTTTAGACCGCGAGCTAATACAAGGATCCGTTCTTCGCGTCACTCCGCATGCGCGTGACATAGGCAGAACGAGTCTTTTTGCTGAGAGGTAAGGTAGGTGTGTAGTTCACGTGTGGTATACGCGATATTCTTTGGTTTTGTTGTGTAGCGTTTTTTCAGCTGCGTTGCCACTATTAAAGTTCCAACCCTCGTACTTTCTATACAAGTTGTTTTTTGTGCTAATAGTTTTTCTTTAATTTTATAGATAGCCTTAAGATTTTGTTCATTTACGAAGTTCTATTGTTCAAGTCCTATAATTGTCATGCCAACCATTAAATACATTTTCAGACATGTGCTCCTATGATCTTGCACAGCACAATTTATTGTAAAATATTTCAAATATTCTTGCGCAATCTTACCAGTGCTCAGAAAAATTTAACATTTTAAAAGAACTACCTTATATCTGAATTTTAGTGCACACAGTACTCTAATATGTATTGAGTGGATAATGAATGTACAGTCTGGAGGAAAGAATAAAATGGAGATGTTATCTTTCAAGTCAAATACGAGCCAAACAGTTGTAAATCAGCCGATCTGGATAATTTTTGCATAATCTTGCCAAACCTTGGGTATGAAATGGCATTCAAACCATTCGTTAATGTTTGTGCTATGCATACTTTTTAAATTTAGATGATGAGGGAAATATTTACTGCCGTACTAAATCTTTACTTACTTTTAATCTTTACTTAGCGTGTATATATATATATATATATATTTTTTTTTTTAAAGTAAAAGAAAGATTACGCTTGGGCATTTCTGCAGCATCCACAGATGCCAGAATCATTAGTCTCACTTTGAAATCCTTGAAACTAGTCTGGTACTTTTTTTGCAGAGATTGCCAAAGTATTTCAGTTCATAAATTGCCAGAAGATGCCTGTTTCATCTTGTTAGAAATGTGTTTCGGAGAAAACATTTCACAACCATTTAAGGGCCAAAGTGTGGTTTGTGGCTAAGAATACAGCATCAATATATTGCCATTAGCCAGAATGTGATGTGAACCTGGAAAAAATTCAGTCATTTGGCTTTGAACCTGTGTAGAATTACCAGTATTCTATGGCTTTATTGACTTCTTTTGAGGCAGGAGGAAAAGAACAACAAATATGAAATGCCATAAAATTACCAGATGTCAGAAATTTTTCCCAGGGTTTTTAAGAATTAGTATAATATTAATATAAAATAATATTCTTATGTATTAATATAAAAATGATAAATGAAAAAACTATGAACCATTAATTTAAAAATTTTTTTTTACATTTGAATTTAAAAGATTTTTGTAAGAGTAACAGGTGAAAAATATAATCGAATGTCAACAATATTTTGGTCTTTTTTTATCTGTTTAATTTAGGCACAATTCTGTTATCAGGACCATATAAAACTGCAGCAAAAATGCCAGATCTAGCTGCCTGTGTTAGTTAATATTTTTCTAAATGTGTGTGAATTTGGATTGCATGTAAATTTAAATAGTTCTACATTTTCAAGTTGCTATTGAAATACTGATTTAATTTTTTAATTCTTTGATAACGCTATGGATCTAATAATTCAGGTCTTGCCCAAGGATGAAAAGTCTGCAGTAGAATTTTTTCAATGAAAAGGCATCATTCGTGATAGAAAATCATGCTTTATCAATAACTCAACAACAAAATGTTGCAGTAGAGAATCCTGTAATGAGAAAAAAGGATTAAGAGCACAAAATTAGTTATGATCGAAAATCTCTTCCCTGCCTTTCAGCAGGAGGTTCATCTATTTTTGGGGTCAGGAGATGTGTATTAATTGTGAACTACATTTCAAGATAAACACAATACGACTGTAGACTGAAATAGTTATATGTGGGAGGTGCATGCCTGAGCTTTTAATTGCTCAGCTTTGTTGAAAATCGACGGATGTGACAAGACTGTTGAAGTAAATAAAAGCTTTTTCACTCAAAGAAAGAAATCATATTCTTCTGCCACATTGGTTTTTTGTTGGATTATGCAGGGAATCAAATGGATATTTTTCAGTCAGTGTTCCAAATCAGTCGGAAAATAAAACTGTATTTGATGTCATTAAGCCAAATATCACAGAAGGAAGCATTTTTTTGGGTCTGTGAAAACCATGTAAGTCAGATGAATTTCGAGATGCCGACTTTGAGCATTTTATTGTTAACCACAAGTATGAAAGCCCATGGACCCATCGTGGTCCCAAAAGTGGGTGTCATACACAAATGATAGAGCGGTTGTGGGGCAGTGCTACATGATGTGATAAATGTATCAAGGTAAGGTAAGGTAAATTTGGCTGTCCTGCTTCATGAACTTAATCACATTACAGGTTCACTCCCCCTTGGCACTGCTCAACAGCACCTCAATTTTTATTTTGTCTGAATTTATATGGAGATGTATACAAAAATAGGTACTTTTTCATTTTGTCAGCATCAGCGATAAGTTGCCAATAATGGTACAACTGATGCCAAACGGAATATCCCCGCTGGTAACCTTTTACGCCTCATTTTCAAAACAAGTCGCAGCCATTTCTTATCAGATTGAGTTTTTTTCAATAATGGCATAAAATTACATAGAATTTTTACCAGATAGCTCAATTTTATGCTTTAAGACTATTCGTGGTAATTAAGTCAATTAGGAAGCAATCACACCACTCACCCAAAGGTGAAAATATAGTAAAGGCAAAGTCAAAGGTTAAATTCATCAATTCTAATGGTATGCACCAGCGAAGTAAATACATTTACATAATTTCTAACGGATTTACATAATTTCTGAGTAAGCTATTCGTACGAATTGAAATAATTCTTGCATTTAAATTTGTATTCCAAACTAAGATTTAACTTGAAATTAATGTAGATAATTACTGAGAGAATTAGGTTTTTGTAGCATAGTTTACGTGAGATGAGATTTCTTGGGGTCACGTGATACAAATTGGTGCATCGGGATGTTGAACCGTGAAAGCGTAGTAAATTCTTAATGTCTTTTTACAAATTTATTGTCTTTATTTATTGGCTTTTTACAAAATTTTAAACGATATTAAAATGTTTATGCCTTCTAAATAAAAAATTCTTAGAACTAACGTTTGTTAAACATTTCTTATATGTATACTGTATGTTGTCGCCAATAAAGTGTGCTTGGCGAGATTTGTTCCGGCAAAACGGAAAAGTACCGATAAAAAATATGAAAGCAAACTTCTAATTTTAATTGGCTGTAACCTCTTTTATTTTTCATTTAATTTGTGGACTTATCTCTCTCTCAGTCTTAAAAATAGCGCTATAAATCTAAACTGCGTCATTCAAATTAATCATCAATTTTGAAATTAATCTTTCATCTAAATTAAAATAATGTACTTACATAGTTATTACAAGTAAAAGCTTAAGAATTCTAGATATGCAAAAATTCTGGATAATTGAACATATAAAAAAGTGCAGTTCATGGTAGAAAAGCCAAATAAATTAAGAAATTTTCGATCAAAAATTATCAGAAGAGTCATTTTGTTTGTTATTGACTTTAATATCAAATGCATATATTTAAATCATGAGATATTGAAAGAAATAAGTGCATTTTAGACATAAATGCTAAAGTAAGACGTCATATTCGATTATGAAACTCCATCAGCCATGAAAATTGGCAGAGACCTAGCCAAACTTAGTTGCCAGATAATCTGGTAGAAATTTGAAGGAACAGATCACTCTTTATTTAGCTAATTAACATATACAAGTTATGGGCATAAAATATAAAAAACTGTAATCGCTTATTACAATTTATTCCATTGCACAGCCATTTTTTATCCATTTAAGTCACACTTTTCTTGATGCCAGGATCCCATAAAGTTGAAAATAGTCTATCGCAGGCCATTCCGTTGAAGACGAGTTCCAGATTTTAATATTTTTTCAAAATGCTGTTAAAAGACAGATAAATAGCAGTTAATTTATCTTATTTTATGCAAAATTTAAAACAGCTTGTTGAGATGTTTATCCAGTATTGATGCTAAATAACACTGTTTGGCGACAATTTTTATTTAATTTGATTTGTAGACTTATTTATGATTAATAATAGAGTTAAAATAATATATATATATATATATTTGCTTAATTTTATGTTTAGAAAAGTTTCTAAAATTTGAAAATATTTTGCTCAATTAAGTGTCGAATAGTCAGGCTTTTACTATATTATGCTTCCTTCCTAGCATTAGGGCTATTATAATTATTTTTTGCTGTTGATGGTTTGACGATTCTTTACAGTTCCAATAACAGAATTGTATCATAATTTATGGAAAAGTGGAAAAATTGTCATACCATTATTTTCTCAAAGCGTTATTTATATTTTTAATGGCCAACTGCTTGAGTATAGCGTAAACAGTGCCTGTTTATTGGAGTAAAACTTGTCGTTTTTGTAAAATGAATCTGTGCTTAAATTATGAATTCTTCGCTCCAACTTGCTAGAGATTTCTAATAGTTAAATTTGATATGGATTAAATATCTCCTATTTGAAGATTTTAAAATTAGAGTGATGATTTTTTCTTTTATTGAAATAAATCTTACTAGCTTCAAAATTTTCTAATTTTATGCTAATTTTATTAATTTAATTTTGCTTGCATAAAAAAATCTAATTTTATATGTTTAAAAAAATTAAAGGTGTAATTAAATGTGTAAGTATGATCAGCTGGTATAATAATTGGCAGTTTGGTCTAATTTTTCGAAGTAATAAATTTAATAAAAGTATGAACTCCATTTCACTGTGCAGGGTAACTATTTCGTTATGCAATATTTATGAATTGTGATTGCATTGCACATTATTTTAAACTTTTTATGGATATCTGACAAGTATCTGCTTCTTATACAAATGTTTTCTTTGCATTAGCTGTTCACAAGGAATCAAATATGTAATGCATATTTTAAAATTCTGTAATTTGTTTTCTTAGAATAAAAATATGATGGAAAAATAATATTAAAATGGATTCAGTAATTTACTTTGGATGAACTACGCATTATAACTTTGTAATTGTTAAAACTAAAGGGAAAACGTTATTACACAATTGTTGTAATACCCATCAGGCTCTATTCTCACCTAACTAAAAAAATTATAAACACTTCTTCATATTTTCTTTAATGTTTATTCCACATGCACATTAAAACTATATTATTAATGAGAGAAATATGTACATTAGTTATGTAATTACATGTTAATTTCATTTTAACTAATGGCTGCCATGAACCTTCTTCTATTGTGACCTCTGTCTTTCACTCAGAAATAAACTTGGCACACCTCAGACTGAGAGCAGGCACTCCTTACGTATTTCATTAGTTAGCATTACCAATATATTACGGCTGTTTTATTGTGTGTCATTTGTATTTGAATTGCTGCATGTAAATTATCAGAATAGCTATGCCACTCATTTATTATAACTTCAATGTATTCATTTATTACAAAAGAATATGTATATATTGCATGGTGTAAAAACCAAAAGATCAAGAAGTATAAAATTCAGCAAGCAGAGGACACCTCAAACCAGTTTCTTCAATTTTTTATTAATGAAAAAGCTAGTCAGATCATTCTAAATTAAAAAAGCTTGTTTGATTTAGTCTGCTGGAAATGCATAATTTAGAAGGGGTTTTTCAGTTAATAGCAGCACTGGACAAAGATCGATCATTGCTGAGGAATTTATGCATTATTTCAGTTCAAATTTGCAAAGATTAATTTGTTTATGTATTCAAAACTACCAGAAAATTATTAGGTTATATTACAAAATCACATGCAGAATGTTCTGCTTATGTGGAGCTATGAAAAATAGATTTGAAGCAGGCAGCAGCAACAACAACAAAAAAAAAGGGGGGTGAAGTTGGTGAAGAAGCCTTTTCTGTTATAAACTGGAGGGAGAGAATTTTTGAGATAAGAGCAGGAAGGAATTGCAAAATGATGAGAGGAAGTTATTATATAACCATGATATTGCATAAAATTTTTTCAGTGAAGTGTCTGGGAAAAAAAGTAAAATTAATTGGTGTATATAATATAGTGGCAAATATATATATATATATATATATATATATAATGTTATATATATATATTTTCTGTGCACACAAATTAATTGAATTTTATACTCAAAGAACAACTGAAGTTGAAAATTTCAAAATGAAACAGGAATATGGATTAGGAACATTTTCCAATTGTTCCAAGAAGCTTTTAGTTTTGCTTTTTCATAATTTTTAAAAGATGCTGCATTTTTTCCATGTTACTTTTGAAAAGCAGATAAGTTTGCAAACCTTCCATTATATATAGAATTTTCGTAAGTTTTCAATCATTTAGCTAGTGATTTAAAGTTTTTTTCAGGAATTTTTAGCATGTTATTTAATTTTTTTATGTATATAACTATATTTTTTAATGAAATCACTTGAAAAACAAAGAATGTTAGAAAAAGAAGTATTTTAAGACTACTTTGACACTGCATGTTACATAATATGTATATATTGTTTGTTTAAATATTTTTTAACTAAATTAATGGATGTTACTTAAATGAAAGAAGAGGAGTGTAGAAATTTTTCTAAGAATCTAGGTTCTTTATTAAATTTCAAGTTGTATCTTCTCTTAAAATACAATTTCGAATGCTCTAATATTTTTGAAAAGTTGTGTATCTTAAAAATTTTTCACATTTTCCTAGCCCTTATATTTTTGCTCTTTGTTCTCAAAAAGAGGGACTTATACTGGTTTCTGTAGAATTTCAATGTACTGCAGTTCGATACATGAGTCCTTTTTCCTTTCTAACTCAAGTTCTAAGTACTTCATGACCTGTAGAACCTTCTTTTTCTCTATGCTACTATTATATGCATTGTTTACTGCATCCAGCAATCTCATGAAATGATAAGTATCTTTATTCAGTCCAATCATCTTTCCTTTTCCTATTTTCCTATTTTTGGCTTTGCATGTTTAAAGAATGCAGCAGATTTACTGGTGGAATGCTAAGCTATTGAAGCTGTCTTTTTATCCTTTTGAATAATGCCACTATATTTGCTTGTGTTTGCCAGTATTTGCTTATGTGCTTAGATTATTGATATTTACATCTTCTGTGATAGTATATCCATCTTGCAGATTTTAAGTCATTCATTATCCCTTTCATAGTATTGCAATTTCTATTGACAGGAATGTAGATCTGTTTAGATCAACTGTTCTTTTAGATTGGGCCAATGCTTACATTTACTGATTGCAGGTAAAAGCTGTGAAAACCGGAGCCATATTTTGGTCTGCTGTATCAGCATTATCCTATTTTTATATGGTGAGTAGGTCCATTATCTAATATAATAAAATAAAAATAAAATAATTTTATTGTAAAGGTTATGTATGTGTTGGCATTGTATAATACAAATCACCGATTGTTAGGTTTCGGCTTGGGGAGGCTATGTCTTCATTATCAACCTCATTCCTCTGCATGTCTTTATGCTGCTGTTAATGGGAAGATTCTCTGTTAAAATATATGTTGGTAAGTGCTGTTATATTGTTAATGAAAAATTCTTCTAATGTGCTAATTTCTGTTTTTAAAATTTTTAGCCACCTGGAATAACTCTAACTAACAGCCAAGAGTTTTCAGGATAATTCCTGGTCTTTTTTTTTTTTTTTTTTTTAAATCATTCTGAAATTAACTCACCAAAATTGCAAAAAATCAGACTGCGAGTCTTATTTTTCAGTGTTTTATGCAATTATTTACACTGTAATTCCCCCAGGCCTGTTGGTTAAAATTTTGAAAAATAACATTTTCTGTGATTTTTGCAAAGATCTGTGTCATTTGTGAAATTTTAATTTTCTTTTACCTTTGTTTTAACTACAGATTATTACAGTTATTAAAAAGGAAGTGTAAGATTTTACTGCTGTATAGCAAATTGTGCCACATGTTATGAGTTAGTTAATTTGTGGTCCGTGGCATAATTCTTGATCAGTGCTGCATTTACTTTATCAATTATTTATTACATTGCAACCTATTTTAAATTTACTTGAATCCAAATCCTGGAAGGTCCTTGAATTTCACAAATCTCTCAATATCAAAATAATGATTATTGCAGGGGGAAAAACTTTTATTTGTAAGTTTTTAATTAAATTCAAAGTCTGCTTAAGCCAAAAAAAAAAAAAAAAAAAAAAAAAAAAAAGTAGAATACAGTTTTTAAAAATACACAAAGAAGAATTCTGATAATCTGTGATGATTAATGCGGGAATACCGTGATCCACATTCATTTTTTTAGTGAAAACAAAATTACAATATCTAGAAAATTCAGCTTTGCTATTTTTTCTTCATATATATTAAACATTTTAAACAAAAATATATTATTATGTATCTGATATATGTTACAGAAGAAGGGAATTTTTTAATGTTGAAGTTATTTAGCATTTTTGTACATGCATCAGCATTATCTTTTTTATTATATAAAAGTGTTTATTATATAATTTTTATTATATAAAGTGTATCATTTATATCAAACAAATTTTTTGTTTGATATAAATCATTACTCTAAGGTTGCTTTTTAAATTTAATTTTGAATGTATGTGGTTGACATGTGTTGTAGAGACATTAGGTTAATTGGAAAAGCCGGAGAGATGAAAAAATAGCAACGCCTTCACCAGGAATCGAACCATGGATCTCTGAAATACCGGCTCATTGTGCTGACCACTACTCTATGAAGGCATGCTAGGAAGGGGGGAGAAATACCTTACAGTGTAAAAAATTTATATATCCATAACTTTTCAGACATAATGTTCTAATTTAATGCCCATTATAGCTGGTTTATCTTTGACACAACTAGTAAGCTTGTTTACATCAGTGGTGAATATAACAGTTGTAGATTAACAGTAACAGTTGTAGAGATTTTTCCTGTATTAAAAACGCAATTATGGAAATCAGAGACTGAGAAACAGAGAAATAAATCTTCTTTTAATAAATGTAGAATTTCGATTCTGCCTCCTTTTGTAAGTTGCTAGTAATGTTATTTATCCAGTTGTACATGTGTGGAACCTAATGACAAATTTAATATGAGGATTCAGTTTAAGGAAAACAATAATGCTGGGTGTTTTGTAAACAATTTACATAATTGTCTATATTACTGTGAATATAATTTTGGTGGTTTTATGCAATGATATTTTGTATTTTTACAAGCATTTTCTGCTTCTTTAAACCATTTCCCTATTTCTGTATCTCTTTTTCTTTCTGTCACAATTCTCTCTTGTACTACCTCTTTTTTTTTTTTTTTTTTTTTTTTTTTTTTTTTTAATGTGTGAATAGTTATATTTAAAGAAATATATATTTGTATTCAGTAAATCCATAGTAAAAATTCAAAGTATCTTTTGGTTAGCTATGATGTGCAAATGGTCTAGATTTATATAGAGAAAAATTTTAGCGAAATGTGGAGAGGCTGCCTATAATCTGTAAAATTCTCTAATCTGCACAGCCATTCATGCCAGTGTGTACAGATCATCAGAATTCTACATTGTTAAAAATTTTTTAATGAAATTTAGTAATTGAAGTGCTTTATTGAAACTCCTGAAGGCTGAGATTTGTTTTGTCAACGTAATTGAATCTCTATCTCAAAAAAGTTTTTCACTGAATTGTTTTGCATCATTCAAAAATCTCTCTATATTTAGAAACAATTGTATCAAATATTAGTAATCGTTACAAAATTATGAATGACCAAAAATATGTGAAGATTTTAAGTTTTTTTAGTCTTAAATCTTCAAGATATGCTGGATTTTGAGGGTTTGAAATTCCCATTCCTACTAAAAATAGTACATTCTGATTATCAGCATCCCCACTGGAAAGACGAATATGTTGGCCACTTTTGGGGAGCAACTGCAAACTTGTTGGTGTCTTAATTTTTCATCAGTCTAATGAGCGAGAGTGAGTCATTTTCAGAATGGCAGTGCAATGAAGAATTCCTCAAAAGAGCAGCCAATCAATAAAATTTAAAAAGCAAAAAACATTGATAATAAAACACTTATCTTTTTCAAGAAACCCTTCTATGATTTTTTTCTTGCTGTTGTTTTCACCATGTACACATCAGTCTGTTTTTACTAAAAAATAAGATCAAAGGGTTTCACAAACTCTGTGCTGCACCCCAGCCAACAATAAAGTGTATAACTGTTGTAAATGAGATACGGCTGTCTTCAAATCGATTTTCAGTCTGTGTTCTGGCCCAGCAGTGGCCAAGTGGTAAAATCACTGAGCACAGGTAGTTGTGTCCAGAGTTTGAATCCCAGTGAACAGGCTGGCTGCATGGATGTTTTCCTGGTTTTTCCTGTGCGTAATGTGTATATGAGCCAGTTTCCTTAGAAAGTCCTCCATAAAAGCATCCCTACCTTAAGATGGCCCTTGAGTGCTTTGCCATAGTCAAATACAGAAAAACCAGTTCTACATTCTAACACTTTGAATGCGTTTTTTTCACATTGCACTCCCATAAAATTTGGTCATTTAAGAAATACAACTTCGTAGATTGTGAATTTTTACATTCTCTGTTACTGGGCAAAATGCCATGTTTTTGCGAAAATTCAGTGCTTTCAGTTTCATAAGTTAGTTGGCAAACTGCAAGCTTCCATTACAGTTTGTTGTGAGAAAAGTAAATATACTCAATATTAAAAAGAAACAGTGTAGAAATACATTAACTGATGGTTGAATTTCAAAAGTGTAAATAAACATATGTTTGATACATTGGGGTATGAAAATA
Source organism: Stegodyphus dumicola (assembly GCF_044657685.1). Lineage (NCBI taxonomy): Eukaryota > Metazoa > Arthropoda > Arachnida > Araneae > Eresidae > Stegodyphus > Stegodyphus dumicola. The sequence goes on from NC_140780.1 coordinate 72,534,491, forward strand.
ACCTGGGTTGCTGTTTTTGGTGATGTTGGTTGCTGCCTCACTATTTTGTGACACACTGCACTGCCTTATGAATATTTTTTTGAGTTTGTGGGTAATGAGAAAGTATAACATAAACTGTTGTCCTCCAGATTTTTTTTAGAATCTTAGATTGGGCAAACTAACTTTCACAATTACAAGTGCAATCAATCCATGCTCAGTTTATAACATTGAGTTCTGAAGAGCAAGGCCTTAAGAGAAGATTTTATTTTGAGTTATGTGGTGTCAAGAATATTTTATTAGTGAAAAGAATTATTTTTGTCTTTTAACTAAATATAACTTTAAAAAAACAAAAATAATTCTTTTAACTAAATCCACATAATGTAGAAAGTTTTTGAGTATTTTAATATTTAAATTTTGAAAGTTAAATGTGGTTATAGTGTTGCTGTGTTTGTGACATTCAGCCATCTTGGCAACTTTCTGGAAAATTTGGGTTAACATATTTTCGAATCCCTGCAGTAGACTTTTCCAAATTTCCAGAAGCCTATGTAACACTATGTGAATATGGCTCTGAGAACTAAGACAAGTCAATCAGAGAACCAGAAGTTAAAAAGAGCTGCATTACTCTGAATGATTTTGAAAGTATTCAGCATTTCTTGTGCACTTGGGAAATATTGTTTAATATCCGTATTCTTGAGTTATTCACAGCTCTTTATTTTGTTTTGTGCTTGTTATTTATAATAAATTGTCAATTCTTTCTGTTCAGAGTAAATATTCAAAGAGACCTATAGCTTGTGACACTATGAAGGAAACAGCAAGCTTTCAAGGCTCGTACTGGAGCTAGCTTGTAAAGTTTTCTACATATATAACTCCTAATGAATGAGTTGGCTGTCTAGCTGAAAAGTGAGCAAGAAATGGAAACGTATTTAAAAAGATTTTTTTTTTCTTTTTTAATTTGAAATGTTTCATCCAATTTCTGAAGTTAATAGAAGAGATGCTGTTTTAAGAGTAGTGAAAAATTTGATTTCCAACTAATAGTTTTAATGCTTTGTATGCTGAATTTTAATGAGTGAATTTAAAATTATCTTAGTCCTAAGTCTTATTTTTATAGTGAAGACAAAGAAAAGTATTGAACAGTTGTGTAACAACTTAATTCAACTGTCAAAGACAGAGCTGTCTTTACTGCTTGATTAGAGAATAAGATACTCTTGAGTTTGATCCCTGGGTAAACTCATTTTTTTTTTTTTTTCTCTTCAGTGATTTAACACATTAATTTAAACTTTAAAAGACTGGGGTGTTTGGAAAAGTTTTGCTTAAAAGGACGGGTAACCCAAATCCATTTCCACCCCCTTTAGCTGCCATTGTAAAGTGAAACTGTTACTGTTTTGAAACTTTTCCTTAAAGTCGCCTTTGTTAATTCTCAGATAAGAGACTGGGGAATCATACAGAGGAATTTTTTCTCTTTTCCTTAAACTAGGGAAGCATATGATGGTGAGATTTTGTAGCTAAGTAATTGTTGAATAGTAGATTATTGTAACTTTTGACTTTGTGTAATAATGAAAATACGCTTTACAAGCAAATACCTCTTAGGTATGCGAAAAATCGGTACACAGTCTAATCATTTTTTATTTATTTTCAAACTGAATTTAGTTTAGAATTACATGTAATGAATAAAAGTTTTAATTTATACTCGAAAATGATTTTTAACTATTTGTTTCTCGCATAAATCGGCAATTTGCATTCATTTTGTTAAAACATTTTGTAACAGCTTATACTTATATATTCAGAAATTCTCTTGTATTTTTGTGATATTAGTTTTGGTTTTTTTTAGGTGGGGGTTAATTTATTGATTCCCTCCCCATTGTATCGTAAATATTTCATCTTTCAACTACATTATTGTTCATTGTAATTCCTTGCATCTTTGTGATAAAAAGCTCTTTTTTTCCCTTTAGCGTGTTCTTTTTAATTGTTCTCCTTAACTATAAAAAAAAAAATTTTTTTTTGGATTATATTTTCATTGCATTGCAGTACATTTTGCATGTGTCAAACAGCAATATTAAATACTGATGCATAAGCAAAGATTAAAGTTATAGAAATCATTTAGCAGAAATAATTATCGCAATAGAAGCACTCTAAGATTAAGTACTGTGCAGACATAGATGACAAAAGTTTTAAACTTAACCAATTTATTAATGATATACAGTACGAAGTCTGTAATCCGGACTCGTCGGGACTTCGGCGATTCCGGATTAGGGGTTTTTCCGGATTATAGATCATCTATTTAAATCTGGTAAGATGGCATGCAGAAATTATACAATTAAAAATATGAAACCGTAATTTATGAAATAAAGAGCAATTATGATCTACAGGGTATGAAATTTTACAAAGAAAAAGCTTAATATTTATTTGTTTACTTTATTAAATATTTCTTTGAACGCGCACATGCGTAAAGCATAATGTATGCGCATTCTTTACGCGCATGCGTGAAGTTTGGGGCTTTAAGGTCCGAATTATAGATCATTCCAGATAATGGACGTCCGGATTACAAACTTTGTACTGTATATATAAAAATAAAAATACAATAAATAAATTTTAAAATTTTATCAATACCAGAAACTTAAAGTTAAGAGTGTAACATAATCATTGTCAAAAATTAAATAAATTTTATCAATACCAGAAACTTAAAGTTAAGAGTGTAACATAATCATTGTAAAAAATTACACTTAGTTAACTATTCATTAAACCCCAAGGGTTTTTCCTTTAAAGAATATTACACTATTTATTACTGATACAAAAAATATATTACCTGTTCTATGAATATTGGCATTCAATAACTCGCGAAAAACATATCACAGAACAAAACTGCACAATTAATTTGAATTTCACTTGACTAAAATAGGTCTATGCTTTTGGCCAAGAAGGCACTTGAAAACTTAAACCTTGAATTTACTTGAATTTGTAAATACTTCTCACTGCAGTTGTTCACGGGAAAATCACAGCTTGGAAAAACATCGCCGCTAGACCTGAAAAACACTGGTGTTAATAATGCTGCCTTTAGCAGCTGCTGACCGGAAACCACAAATTGAGATTTATCACCGCTTAACCTTGGAAAAAGATGCTGCTCATGGCAGTTGCTCACCGGGAACCACAACTTGAGATTTGTCGCTGTTTAACCTTGGAACAGGATGCCGCCCACGGTAGTTGCTCACCGGGAACCACGATTTGAGATTCATCGCCGCTTAACCATGGAAACAGGATGCCGCCGCCCACTGCAGTTGCTCACCAGGAATCACAACTTGAGATTCGATGCTGCTTAACCTTGGAAAAACCAACATAGCCCAGAACCAAGTCACTGAAGAGGCACTTAACACTGGATGACACGCATCACAAAAATATGTCCGAATGAGAGCCGGAACAGCACACAAGGAGCAATGGAAACAGGAACAAGAAGGGCTAAGCCCCAAGTTCCTCTTTTGCCATGATTATCAAGCAAAATGCATGATTTGTTCCAGCTGTCATCAAGTGATTGCACAAAGGGCACAGAAGGTAGACTGAATTTGAACCGTAGGTCCAAGAGGACAGGAGCTGATGGTGAAAGGGGCGTGACAGCTTGTCACATGAGCTGTAAGCAGACATGGCATTGGTCAGGATTCCCAGAGAAATTCTGCTGAAATAACATATTTACAAAATTCAAAGCAAGTAACAAAGAAATAATAATTCAAATAAGTGCAATTGACAATCTTGTGTGGTATTTACAACTATACAAATACCAAAGTTCAACAAGAAAATTAACAAGACATAATAATAGAGAGTCTGTAGGTCACGTGGGTGGTCACACACCCAAGTGAAGGCTCAGACGTATGCTGCTTGAGTTTGTAACTTCGCAGGAATGTTACAACAGTAAAGTAATCTAAGTGGGAACGTCATGATTTTTCTTTAATAAATATGCAGCATAGGGATGTAAAAATCTGTCCTCATCTAAAATCTCATAATTGAACAGTTCGAAGTCTTTGAGATGATCGCAGTTAACTGCTCCATGATTTTTCTTAAATAAATATGCAGCATAGGGATGTAGAAATCTATCCTCATCTAAAATCTCATAATTGAACAGTTCGAAGTCTTTGAGATGATCGCAGTTAACTGCTCCGTTAAAGAAATTAGTATTGATTTTTTTTGGATGAAATTTTCAAGAAAATCAAGATTCAAATCATTATGCAACTCTTGATTCCGAATAAAATATTGTGCATTCGTCATGATGCTGAGGAATTTATTTTGCACTGTCTGAAGCTTTTGTATGTCCTTTGTTGTTGCAGCGGCCCATGTGCGTATGCAGCTGCAGCGTACGTCATTATCGGTCTTAAATCAGTCTCTTTTCTTAGAGGCTCAGTTTGGAATACTTCCCAGTGATTGGATAGAGGCATTTCATAACTCTCAATGCTTGGTTTCGGATGTTTTGGATATGAGTATTCCAAGTTAGCCGGCTGTTAATTGTGATACCAAGGTATTTATTTAGCTTTACTGACAATCGGCACAGGTTTGTTAAAAAAATACAAGTCCTTCTTGGGGGGGGGGGCATTTCTCTTTTTCTTTTTCACAATGAGGAGCTGCACTTTTTGTGTGTTAATTCGCACTTTCCAGCGCTTGCACCAATCTTCAATGAAAGGAACATTGTCTTGCAGTGTTTTTATTGCATGATTAATATTTGCTGACCTAACTGCAAGAGCAGTGTCGTAAGCATAGCATACTAGAATTGCACTATTATTGTAGTGGATTATCGGGAAGTCAGCAACATAATATAAATAAAGAATCTGCCCAAGGACAGAACCCTGTGGAATACCGCTTTGCATATATCTCACAATAGAGAGCATGTCTCATATAGAGTCTCTAAACGTTCTGTTGGAAATAAATGAAAGAAGCACAAGGATCATTTCCCTTTCGAAATTTTGATCGATCAGCTTGGAAATTAGTCCCTCATGCCCAGACGCGGTTGAAAGCTTTCGCCACATCTAGCATGAGGATAGCTGTATTTAAATTTAAGTGGAGTGCTTGGCCCACAAATTCAGTGATTGTCACTAATTGTTTTGTGGTAGATAGCTGCTCCGGTTTAAGTTGTCTAAGGAGAGATTTCATCCTCACTAGTAAAATTCTTTCATTTATTTTAGCAAAGCCAGGTGATAGTTTAATGGGTCGAAATCCATCTGGTTGCATATGATCCTTTTTGGACTTGGGGATCGTGATAATTTTTGCAACCTTAAGGGCTAAGCCAGAGCGATGCGAGATATTTATACATGAAGTAGACACGACGTCATCTCACGGCAGCCAATCAGCTGTCGGCACGACTCTGCTTTCCAGATGATGTAACTTCGAGTTTCGTTTTTGCATCTTAATTAGGCTGGAACAGTCCATTCTTAATACAAGCAGTGGCAGTGAAAACAAAGAAAAAATAATTGCTATATCTCTTAAAATAAAAACTAAACCACATGTAAAAGTTAGAATTATTTCAAGGAGGAGAGATGATGCAGAAAAGGGGTTACAATAAGTCATATTTGCAACAAATACAAAAATTACAGTAAAAGGGGGAAATATAAAGAAAAAAAAAACTTTTTGATGACACTGAAAAATTGGTGAAATTAATACTAATACTGTACAATTTCAAGTGGCCTTTATTAACTTTATTTATTTATTTATATAGACCCACCAGAGGTCAAGCAGTAAAATCAATGAACACTGATAGCTAGGTTGGGTTCACATTTTGGTGAACTAGCTGGCTGCATGTGGCGTTACGTGTAACATGAGTACCAACCATTTTCCCTTAAAAAGTCCTCCAGAAAAACCCTTCTTCCTTGGGCAGATAGCCCTTTGTAACTTGGTCGTAATCCAAATATTCTGTCTCTTATTTTTATGCGCATATAAAAACTAGAGTTATCATGAAAAGATACTTATCCTGTTAAAAGGAAGATTATTCTGTTAAAATGGTCATTTCTGCAGGAATTTAGCTCATATTTTCATTATGCACAAGAATGTGAGGAATACCAAAATTACAAAAGTTATTAAAATAGTATTTCTTGTTATTACTTCACCACATTCAGTCTATCAGTAAAATATGAAATAAGATAAATTAGATAATATAGATAAAATTAGATAGTATGCAAAATTATGCTTACACTGTTTGCCTATATGGAAAAATAACATTTTTAAGGACTATAATTATTATTTCCACCATTAGGGCACTACACGGAAAGGGAGGGGCGCTTCATGGAAGATGTTTTAAGGGAAAGTAGCTCGTATGTACGTTACACATAGGAAAAACCTTGAAAACGTTCATGCAGCTAGACTGTTCTGCAAGACTTGAATCCTGGTCTGAGCGGCTTTTATCGCTCAACCACTGATGTGCCTTTGTTAAGGACTTTCTGCATGAAACTGGCCCTTATGTTCATTGTACATGTGTACGTGAAGGAAGAAGCTTTATTTAGCTGCGGCGTAAACTAGAACCTTCGAGAACCACCAGTGTATATCCACTTTACTGATATGCCATTAGGTGATATTCAGTTGACCTATGGCATGACCTGACTGTTATCAATACGGACACAATTTCTTATAAGAAAGAAAGTTGGAGCAAAAGAATACATATGTATATATTTTAATTATTAATACTCATTTTGATTAACTCCTAGAAAACGAAGAGTAAATGCTAATTTAACGAGAGATTTTTTAAAAGTTAAATCTTAGTGAATGCTGCAAAACTGTAATTTAATACATTTCTCGCATTTTGCTTTCTTGCCACATTTTGGATTTGCAAATATTTATATAAGAAATATAGAAAGCAAATATATAAGTAATTATTGCTGATCTCATAGAAAGTCTTGACTTTATAAGTGGAATTAGTCTCTTTCTGTAAAATCGTCAATAATTGTAATATTATTGCATTTTGTCTGTTTGTATTTTTTAATAAATCTTCTATGCCGAATGCGAAAAAATATAAATTAATATAATATTTTAATTTAAATATGTGATTTTCAAGTAGATGTATACACATAGATATATGATATCTATGCAGAGTTGTCATATGTACATGGTATTTACACATGCCTACATGTATATTCTTTTATCCACGTGTGCATAAAATATGCATATATCTGTGTACATACATGTACACAATTAGCATACATACATGCTACACATTCACATTTCTGTTGCATATGTACACACACTTCATTTGCATATGTATATACCATATGCATATGCATATCATTATGGCTAGATTACTTATGTAGAATTCTAGAGAGAAAGTTAATCATGAGAAACACAAGTGAAAGCTTTTGCCTCGAGCTAACGCTGTACTGTTGAGTGAAAAAAAAAAAGAGAATTTACAAACCCCCATATTTATGAGGTGCGAAGGTCATCAGACAAGCGGCAGAGGAAAGTTATCTCATAGTGACTTTCTCCACAGCCTAAATAGTAGGGGGGGGCAAGAATGTTTCTGGCTGAAATGTCAGCCACAGCCGTCTTTGAGACTGCAGCTCTGGCCATTTTTTAGGTCACCCGTCTTCTATGCGTTAAGTACTATATTTTCAGTACATAAAATGTAGATCAGGTTTAAAAATTAGGGGGAGGGGGAAAAACCACAGTTTGGTGTAGATGCTGAATAAAACTAAATTTCAAGGCCAATTAATTGCACACATGTTTTTTTTTCCCTTTTGAGGGAAAAAAAATGCAGAAAATGGAAGGAACAAAAACCATTTTATACCAAAAGAAATGAGCAGACAAAATAAAAAAATGAGTGTTGTGCAATCTTCTAAGGAAAACAGTAGTGAAACTTGAAAAACTAAATTAATAATACTTGAAAAATAGTAGAAATCTAAAAGGATTAAAAAGGAAAGTTTGATTGGAATGAAAAAAATTTTATGGTTAATTTTTGGACCCCCTTCCCATGATGCTTTTCATGATCAAAGCAATGTATCTTTTTTAGTGAAGGACATAATTTTAATTCAACTCTTCCTAATGTATTCATATATCTGATATTTAGTTTTTCAAGTTTCATTACAATTTTTCTAGACAGATACTCAATATGTTTACAGATCCTTACTATTTGTTCCGCTTTGATTGTTGCTTATAACATAAAATGGTTATGATTACTCATTTTGAAAAAATCTTTCTGTTTCTGAAAAAGAGGGACTTTGGTCTGATTGCCTATGAAATCTATGCAATTTGTCAAAGTAAGATTGCATTTTCACTTAATTTTACATTAGCATGTTTCTTTTGATGAAACAAGTTATTTTATTTCTCTCTTTGATCATGCATTTCATTCCATGCAGTGCTAATTTAATCTTGAAGCTTAGCACCCTCATTTTCCTTATGATGATTTTTATTGCACAATTCAATAACATGAACATTCTAACTCGTAACTAATGATCATCACAATTCCATGCTTTTATCATTTCTGTTCATTATTACTAAATAAATTCAATTATAATATCAAAATAGATGAACTACATTTCAAGAAATCTCAGAGTTTCAATGAAAATTGCTTTCTTGGTTCTAGCTAGCATAATTCATTTTTATTTATACCCAAAATTTAGTCTATGTGCTAGTTTAGCAGAATTATAAAATAAAAAATATTTACTCATTTTATCATAACTTTGTATGCATAAAAAGGGATACTGGCTGATAGTTATCACAGAAATGACTCCAATATTGTAATAATTCTTGATCCCTAAAAAATTATCATTATTAAAATTACAGTGCTTTTACACTGAAGTAAACATTTTACTACAGCTATTCTCAACCGCTGATATGCAAAGAAACAAAGTATTTTTAACTATTAAATTCAAAAATCTTGTGAAGAAAAAGAAAAATTGATAGAAATTTCCTGTGCTCGAACTTTAACTGAAGATTTCAAAAATAACACACTTGTTAGCATTTGGTAGAAAAAAGAATTTAAAGCCATTTCAAATAAAGCTTTAAAATTGTTATTGCATTTTTACACAACCTATTTGTTTGAATAAGTCTTTTCTCCCACATTTTATTTGAAAAAGAAATACAGAACAAAATTTAAATTAAATCCTAATTTAAAGTGAAATAAGACCGCACTTAGAGAAATTGATCTCTGTTAACAGGCCCAAATTTCAAACTAAATTTTGGAATTAAAGTATTGTAACTTAAATTTTGATAGTTAAACTGATATATATATATATATTTGTGTGTGCACATTTAATATAGCCAATAGGTTGTGCAAATGGCGAAATATATTTTGTTTTAATATTTCTATTGAAAATTAATCATTGTAAAACGTAGTGGTGGTACTAAAAGTGTTTCAATTTTTGTTTAGATGGTATGCGTTAGTCAAAAGGTTGAGAACTGTTTTATTATGTAGGCATCTACACTGGTGTGCAAAAATTAAGGACGAAGTCGAAAAATTAGCATATCAGCTGAACGAAGAGGCAGAGCGGACAGAAAGACCAATCAGGAGATTAAGTAAGGTGATGTACGGTAGCACATGCGCAGATATGCAGATAGACGTAATGGGGAAGTGTCTGAGTAGTATAAAGCATGTTGTCGGTGTAAGATCAGTATTTCTGGCAAAGAGATTGCACGCCGTATACCAGTTAAAATCACACCGAGTTGCTGCCTCAGCGAGAAATGGCGAATAATCAATCTGTTAGATGGCATCTGGATGCTTTTACCCGAGGTCGAATTATTGGGAAGTTGGAGGAAGGCCGCAGTGTGACAAGTGTGGCTGCAGAGTTCGGAATTGCTCACAGCATCGTTTCACGACTTTGGAGACAATTTCAAACTAAAGGAACAGCTATTCGGGGGTTTAGTAGTGGTCGTCCACGAGGAACCACACCCGCAGATGACCGGTATATTGCCTTACAGGCCAGAAGAAACAGGCGGCAGACAGCGGGAGAAATCGCTAGACACACGACAGAGGCGACTGGACGACCGATATCGCGTTTTACCGTGGCCAGAAGACTGCACGGTGGTGGTCTGTTTGCACGATGCCCTGTACGGTGTGTACCTCTAACGCCTGCCTATTGGAGAAGGCGTTCTCTGTGATGCCGGGAACACCGAAATTGGAGAGACAATGAATGGGGACGAGTACTCTTTACAGATGAGAGCAGATTCAGTCTGAGTAGCGATTCTCATCGCATATTCATCTGGAGAGAGCGGGGAAGCCGCAATCATCCCTCGAACATTGAAAGGGACAGGTTTGGAGGTGGCGGTGTTCTCGTTTGGGGAGGCATCATGCTTGGTAGTCGTACAGACCTTTACATCTTCGACGCAGGTTCAGTCAACGGGACCCGTTATTGTAACGAGATTCTTCTTCCATATGTGCATCTTTTTAGAGGCGCTGTGGGTCCGTAGTTCCTTTTCATGCACGACAATGCACCATGTCATCGCACAGTAGCTACCGAACAGCTATTAGAGAGTGAGGATATTGAACGTATGGATTGGCCGGCATGATCTCCGGAACTCAATCCCATCGAGCATGTATGGGAGTTTCTAGGCAGACGCTTATCAGCTCGTACCTTACCACCAGTAACGATTCCGGAGCTTCGATTGGCGCTGCAAGACGAATGGGCAGCAATGCCTCAACAACTCATTGACACCCTCATTCTCAGCATGGGCAGACGCTGTGAAACCTGCCTAGCAGTCAGGGGAGATCGTATGCCCTATTAAAGACCGGATGTTTCTTGCTGGACACCCATCACAGGGATGTTTCGGCCTTCAGTCGCATTGCGCTCCATGCTACTTTTTCAATAAAGCTTCTTTCTATCCCTCTGATTTCTCTTTTAGTAAGTGTTGCTTACATTACTCATGTCCTTACGTACTGGGAATCTTATGGCATTAAATGTGTTGATTTGGAAAGCTTTTGTACAAAGTTGTATTGAAAAAACTGTCTCGTCCTTAATTTTTGCACACCAGTGTAAAGGCATTTACTCCATGTGAAAATTGAGAACATTACCTTTGATTATTTAGATTAATTTGCGTGCATCCTTAATTGTCAAAGTTGATATTAATCTCTCTAACATGATGTGAAAAGCTTGAAATACAACAGTATGCTTGGCTGTTGATATTGACACATTTTATCTTAGCACGTAATTCGTAAGTAACCAAAACACCCTGTAAAACTCTCATGAAACCACTTATTTTTTCACAGTTAAAAAATCATACTTTTCCCCTCAATCATTGCATAAAACAAATACTTAACAATATTTTTACATTTTGCTAATTTACAGAAAAGAGAAACCCTCTTCATAAACCAAAGGAAGTGTTAATGTTATGCATTTTGTATTAGAGAAGTGGTGTAACGTAAACTTATTGGAGTGGAAAATGCTGTATATTGTTGCGAGCCGATAGTTTTTGCTACCTTAAAATCTCAAAGCAGTGTTTTAAATTCATTCTTATTTTAGTAATTGTATGTAAGATATATTTATTGCTATGAAAATTAAATACAAACAATGATTTGGGTTTATTTGTTATGATGAGCTTATTGATACCATGTAGAAAATGTTGCTGACAAGTTCATGTTGATATCAAATAGTACAGTAAAGGAGAGTTCTCAGTAAAATAATAATGGATAAATATGAGAGTTGAAAAGCCTGTTGTATCTTTTTGTATAATTCTCTGTATTTTGATGATAAATTAATGTATTTTATATCTTTGTTACTATTTTTTATGTAGACATTTTTTTCCCTTCTGTAGCATACACCACATTCTACATTCTGGGCTTGTTATTGTCAATGCAGATTCCTTTTGTTGGTTTTCAGCCTGTAAGAACCAGTGAACATATGGCATCTGCTGGTATGTATTAAAAATTATTTCCTGTTGTTGAATTCCCTTGTATCAATTTCAAATCTAAATATGTATTTTTTAACTCATTTATAACGTCTTTTTTTCTTCCATTTATGTAGGTGTGTTCATTCTTCTAAATGCGTATGCATTTTTAAAGTATCTTCAGTCATTCATGACGCAGTCAGAGCTTAAGACTGTGTTTGTTTTTGCAGTAATTGGCACTGGAATTTCGGTGTTTTTAGGCGTTGTGATTCTAACATATGCTGGTAAGACATCTTAATATTTCTTTCATGAAACTAGAAGATTAGCTTGATATCTGCCTAATGTTATGAATTTATTGATGTTACAAGGCTTTCCCAAATATATGGACCATTGCTATGTCATGATTTATAGTTATCTTCCACTTGTTAGGTGTTGCCACTGCAACAAACATTGCACTGTCATACACAGTTGATTAATACTCCATATATCACTGGTGATGTTTCGTAATGTTCAATGGTGTCCTTTAGTTTCAATGATCTTATTTATTTCCCTATATTAGTGCTACACATCTGTGACCAGTTGGTTGGTGACTAGTGATAGTCAACCTATAAATCCAGTGATTATCAAAAACTTTGAGTGGCCATGTCATTCATTCCCTTTAGAAATCTGTTTAATTTTTGAAGCCCCCCCCCCACAAGTGACATATCTGTTGATTCTAAAGTGGCCAACAACCTGTGGTTCATTGATGATCAACAGTTTTGGGAGACAGTGTCCTTCGACTTAATTTTGATTTAAAAACCTAAATTTACCGCAGTGCTGCATAACAGTTATTTATAGGTTGATTGCAAGTGGCTGTAGGCCATGAGTGACCAGCAGTTTTGATATGCACTTTATTGTTTCAGTTTAATTAAGAAATACATCTGTGCACTACCTCACACTGGTGACTTGTGGATTGATCCCGAGTGACGTGATTAACCCAGAGGTCATTGTATTCATTAACCTGTAGCTCACTGCAGCCTTAATGTTTATTGCTGTGTTTCAGGTTAAAGTCTAAACATATTTCACTGCTTTGCTCCAGTGACTTAATGATTGACCATGACTGTGTTGCTAATGACCAGCAATCATGGTGGACACAAATATATCATAATTTTTTTTAAAAATTAGTTTATTGCTCTCTCTCACGTTGCTAACCAAAGGGTGACCATCAGTAACTATTAACCTGTAGCTTCCTGTGTCATTTAGTTAAACTTATAAATTTACTGCATTATGTCATACTAATCACTAGTTGGTTAACCAACAACCTGAGCAGGCATCAATATTATTTGATTTAATTTAAATTTAGTGCACTATTCTGCAGCAATGACCTACAGGTTTTACCATCTGTATCTACGTGCAGGTCATCAGTGACCAGTCCCCTTTATAGTTACTTTTTTTTAAAAAAATGCCTAAATGGTTGTAGTTTTAAATGCATATAATTTATAATATAAACAAATTATAATTTTTGTCAGCATTTGATGCATTATTTTGATAAAAGATGTTTAACTCCATACATTTTGCAATTGTTACAGAATCATTTTTTCCCCTGTTTGAATGTATACTTTTATGTAACCTTTGAGTATCATGTTTTCATGGATCACATTAAGAAGGTGTGTTAACCATTTATGAACTAATGGATCATTTAGAAAATTCTGCACTTTTATACTCACGGGTAAAATTAAGAGAATATGCAAATTACATCTATTTTTACAAAAGGTATTGAATCAAAGGTATTAATTATGCCTCTGAAGAATTATCAAGTATGCAGAGTCAAATTCATAAGTGTGCACATGTGTGGTTGGGGAGGAGATATAAGTATACAAGAGCTTTTTGGCGATTTGTACGCTCGTACTTCTTCACGACATTCGTTGCATTTCTCCTAAGAGTTGGGATGTTTTATAAGGTATCAGGTAAAATGAGTAGCTACAAACATATGGAATGATGAAATGAGATTGAAAATTGTTAGTAATTGGAGGTAAGTAAGATCATAAGTGCTGGTGGCTGCATGCAAACAGTTTCTTAGCACTTGATCCATATCGAGATGACCTGGATGGGGCTGAATGAGTATCATTATTTGGCATTTTCAGCATGGCAACACGACTGCTACAGCTTAACAGCTCTCACATGTGCTGTATGCTGTTACTGAAACCCAAGTTTTATGGTCTAGAGTTGCTTGAAGGTTTTGTGAAATAGGGCTGTATGGCAGAAGATCCACTAGTTGTGTCTCACTCAACAAGTGAGTGCATTTAGCATAGTGCAAACAACATGCACCTTGTACCAAACTTCAGTGGAGCACCATGCTTTTTACAGATAGTCAAGACTGAACCTGGACAAGGATTCTTATCGTACCTGTATCAGTAGAGAGCCTAGAACACAATACCATCCGTCTCTTATGAGAAAAAAAAAAAGGATCATAACCATGGTGGAGGTATAATGGTTTGAGCAAGCACTTTTGTTGGATGGTTGCATACATGCATGTGTTTGACAATGGCTCTCTGATTTATATTAAGAATCACTAAATGAAGTAAGAAAACATTTCCGGGGCATTCATTAAAAAATTATTTGAAGAGTATTAAGTGAAAATGTATTTTGTGAAATGTATCAAAGCTGTCAAAATGTATAAGGAATAGTTGAGTGTCTGGTGGTGAAAATCCCATACTTGCATGGAATTTCAGAGGGAGTTTTTATATGTCAATACAAGCAGAAGGTGACAAATAGTGTGTATCACCTATGCAGTCATTACACTTTAAGCAAGCTTTTAAAAATAGGGCAAGAAGACATTGAAAGAACAACAAGCAATAGTTTGTTTTATCATGGAAGAAGGGAAGATGTACTGAAATGCATTGACAGTTGGCAAGGATATACATAGAGCACTCTTATCTTACTGCAAGCACATTAGAGAAGGGGATCATCTTTGGCATAAGATATGCAGTGTTATGGACCAAGCACATCACAGGTGCCATTATTGCAAAAGTGAATGAGTTCATTCAGCATGATGACCATTGTGTAACAATAGAGAAATTACGAAGAGCATGTACTTGAGTGCTGGAACTGTTATAATTGTTAGGAATCGACTGAAGTTTTACTGTTGATTCCTGAAAACTATAGCAGTTGATGTGTACCCAGTGAGTGAGGAAGACAACAGGCTTTCATATGGCTTCAGCAGTATGCATCTGAAGATGACTTCATAGATAGTCACCTGTTTTAAGAGCTGAGAGAGAAAGCTTTCTGATGGCAATGATTCCAATCAAAAAATAACATAAAGGAGAGAAATCAGAAGTGATTCCAGAAACAAATTTAGGACTTTCTTTATGCTTAATATCCTGCTGTGATATGTATCTGTATAGTAGTGGTAAATATTTTTTAAAAATGTTAAATCATTGCTGTTAACAGAACTTTTGTCTCATTTCCTTTTTTGAATACCTCTGATGTTTTAAATACCAAAATTATGTGTGCCAACTCACAGGGAATCTCATGACTGGATAAAAACAATCGTGCTGCTCAGTTAAGGTTTTTTTTTTTCCTGTTTTGACATTTGGCTTATTATTATTATGTATATACATAGATATTTTGTATTTTTGTTAAATATATGTCGTACATACATGCATATGCACACTAATAATTAAAAAATTATAGGTTTTATTGCTCCTTGGAGTGGGAGGTTCTACTCCTTATGGGATACTGGATATGCAAAAATCCACATTCCTATTATTGCATCAGTATCCGAGCATCAGCCCACCACCTGGTTTTCATTCTTTTTTGATTTGCATGTTCTGGTTGCAACATTTCCTGTTGGATTATGGTATTGTATTCAGAATGTTAATGATGAGCGTGTTTTTAGTAAGTATCATAAAATATTGAATTATTTTTTGTGACTTCTCTTTTTTCTTAATGCAAAACAAAAAATGGAACTACTCTTATATATGCCCTCGGTTGGCAAAAAATTTCCATGGCACCATATTACTATCTAAAATTTTGTCTAAATTTCAAAATTTAAACCTAAAATGTCTGCAAAAACCACATTTTTAACACATAATTTGCACCAAAAATCCACACAAAAAGAAAAAATTTAGATAGCAAAAACGTAAAGTTTCTAACCGAAAATATTTGACAAGAACCCATGTACTGTTTTATCTGTTTTAAGTTTAAAAAATTAGAGAATTGCCCAATCTATGCAGAGAAGGTATCTAGGAATTACGCACACCTCGCTAAAATAAACTAACAACAATAAATTTCAAACAATACCATGTGCACAGCATTCTGTTTTAACTTAAAAATACATCAGCGAATTGCACAATCTAGGCACTGCACACAAATCAACAAAATAAAATAAATTACATGCAATTCAAAAAACAACAATAATGACAGAAATTCATACAAAAAAAAAAAAAAAAAAAACAATGAATATAACATTTTACAAAATAGGAACAAAAATAAAATAAAATGCACTTATTGTGAATGCTTCTTCAAACAGCAGAAATATCAATTTCAAACATCAGATAAACGATTCAAAACAAAAAACACTTTCATCAAATATTATATAAACAAATTTTCAATTTATCCCACTCAACAGTTCTTAGAATTTCCACAAATTTGTTGAAAGGATCTTCTCCCATTTTAGAACAGTAATGGAAAAACATATAAACCACCAAACAAAACTCAAAATTGCATTTCTTATTATAAGTAGGCAACATAGTTTTAACATGCTGCCACACACTCTCTATCGTATTTATATGACAGCCACATTCACTACCCAAAAAATTAATACTATGATCACAAATAAATATTTAAAACATTCTTTTCCTAAATCCTTGTAGGATTTCCAGCCATCCAAAAAAGTAGTTGTACCAGGCGCGCAACTGAATTTTTGCCACCATGTTTTTCACTGCAACATAAACCATTTCAAAATGCCCACCAACCAGCAAGTAAAACCACTACAGCAAAAATAAGTATCTACGTTAGAAAGGTTGCCATACAAGCAACATCGCCCCCAAAACCATCGCAGAACACGCAATCGTGCAAAAAACCAGCACAGAACACGTATCATCACATTTGCCAACTTGAGGGCGTAGTGGCATTCACAATTTTCTTTTTTCACATTAAAATACCTGATCATTTAATGTTAAATTTATGTGAAGAGCGTCCTTCTCATAAAAAAGTACCATTATATAAAAGCAAATTTTTGTTGCTTATTTAAAACTGAAACCGAAAGAAATAATTATTCAGTTATTCAGCTGGTATTAGCTTGTCAAATATTTCATAGTGTCATCAGTGATTTGCTTAATTAATGATATAAATATTTTCTATTAGAAGTAGTTGCATCTCATTTTTTTTTTCATTGGATGAACTTAATTTATAATTAACTGAAGTGAGAATAAAAAATATAATTAAAACCAAATTTTTAATCATAAATGTGAAATCAAACTGCAGTTTCAGATGTATTTTGTGCAGATTTTGTTATATCAGCTAATGGTTAAAAGTGGTCTCTAGTATATTTACAGTAGGTTCTCTTGTATAATGTACATTTCTATGTTAATCTGGAGTTGCTATTAGACTAGAGAATCTCACAATATTTTGTTCAAACGCAGTATTTCAACAAATTTTCATTTCCAAGAAGTTTACGTATTCAGGCTGCATGATTAGGTTCTGTGAGCTTTCTTTTTGATTGTGTTACTCATATAAAACATGGTATCTTTATCATTCATATGATCATGATATGACGTTTTTTTCCAATTGTCATAAAATATCTTGGGTGCAACCTGTCATTCAAACTAGTTCAAGAAAAATATGTTTCTAGGAAAGTTATCCATTGCATTTCATGTTTGTGGGTTTGATATAGGTTTAAGGGGAGGTTTTTCAGTATGAAATGTTGAATGTTTTAAGACGAAAATATATATTTCTGCTTCTCTATAAATACATAATGATAAAAAGAATTAGCTGTTGAATCATTGCATGTATAGAATTGTTATTATTTAAATGGAAATGGCATTCGGTTAAGCACCACCATTTTCCAGTTTTCTGAAGCGACAAAATGTTTCATAAGCCCCGGAATAATGGATTATCAAAATAAAGCTGTAAAATGTAAAGAAATAAAACAGAAAAAAACTATGTATTCTTTTTGCCAGTATATATATTAACTTAGAAACAAAGAGAGGTTAAATTAGAAGTGAATTTAATTTAAAAACATAGCGTAAATGTGGAGAATTATGAAAAATCATCTTGTAGGTGTGCTTGCATGATAGTTTTGTATTTCATGTGATAGTCAGGTACAGTGAAAAACAATCAAAGCAAAAATGTGTTATCCCAGTTACCGAGGCAAAATAAAATTTGACGGGTGCCAATAACTGCATTCTATGTATTTAACATAAATTGAGTAGTGACAAAAGCTTTTATTTATTTATTTATTTTTTTTTGGTACATATGAAAATTTGTATACAGTCACTAATGTAAGTGAAAGTTAGGTAAAATTGGTAGCTTGCAGATGTTGTGAAACATGATGTGCATTAAAGATGCATGATCTAAAGAATTTCTCAAAGCATGGCAAATCTTATAAAAAAATGGGGCAGTATCCCCTCCTCTTGATTATCTGCAGATATCTAATACTGACTGATATAGTTTTTTTTTTATCTCTGAAATCAGCTGTATATGAAAAATATTATCTTTCTTTCTGCCAAGAGCCTGCTTTCCAAGGGCTTTCTTGTTTTGAGACTGTCAAAAAGATATCATATGTGATCAGGAAATGTTATGGTAGATACAATATTCTTAAACATTGTGAAAAAACATTGCAAATGTTATAAATATAAGTATTTTTTTTTATTTTAAAGAATTATTAATATTCAAATATGAAGACATGAGCTTATTAAATGTTCATGCAGGGGAAAAAAGGAATTTTTTTCCCCAAACTAATACTTAATGTCATGCCACTTTATTTCAATGGGAAGTAACATTTGAAGGGAGAGAAATTAGAAACTCTTGACTATAAAAACATTGGAAATAAGCATTGTGTCTATTATAGTATGTATAATTTTGAGATACATTTTTAGTTTGGGGGATAAAATAATAGTGTTTGTAAATAAAGTATTTTTTATAGCAGTGCCACTTGCTACTGATCAATGAAAGGAGTTTATTTAGTAGATACTTTTGAAATAACACCTAAATTTATAAGTAAGAGGTCTGTCTTAAAGTACTGGAATGTAGCTTTTGAATATGAAAAATGTGTTTAAGTTGTAGATATAGTGCTCAGAATTTTTGTATATTTCAGTTATTTTGTATGCCATTACTGCTGTGTATTTTGCTGGAGTGATGGTTCGATTGATGCTTACATTAACTCCAGTTGTGTGTGTTTTGAGTGCCATTGCATTCTCACAAGCAATGGAAACATATCTTCAGGATGATGAGTGCCCTAAAACATCTTTGTCTTCAAATGATAGTGATTCAGAGGAAAGTGATGGAACCCCTGACAAGAAAGGAAAAAATAATCTGTATGACAAGGTAATTGTTGCCTTAAAAAATGTGCTTTGTCTATTTATATTTTTATTTTATTTTAAAGAAATATGCATAATAAATTTTGTTTATAGTCTTTTACATGAAGGTATTTAGTATTGACTTTAGAGAAACAAGAAATCATTTAGCTAAAAAAAAAATTAAATTATTGTGCTAGAAATTTATGCATCCAGAACTAAATAAATTTATATAATTGATCGGGCCTCTTATAATTTTCTATGTTGTTTTTTTTTTTTTTTTTTTCTATAGTTGCAGTAAATTTCATATCAGTAATGTAAAGAAATTTATTTGATTGATATTTAAGGAAGTATTTTTGTTTCATTAAAAATTCTCAGTAATGGAAAGTTGTGCATTAGTATTTTTTAATTTTAATAAATCTTACACTTCTTTCCATATTTAATTTTTAAAATGTGTTTAAAAAACCTAAATTTTATAGAAAAATGTAAACTGTAAATGCTTTTCTCTTCAGAGGGTTTGTTATTACACTTAATTTTTATTCAAAATTTTGTCTATTTATATATTCATAATATTCAACAATGTGGAAAAAATGTATACATTCTTCCTTAATCATGTTCTAGGCTATTGAATTATGCTGACATATTAAAAAAGTAGTCTCTTTTTCATTGTTTATGTGAAGATATTTGTGTATTTTGTATGTTTCGTTTTTATGGTTCAAGTGCATTTTTTAAGATTTCATTATATAGTAGCTGTGAGAGAATTTTATTCATATCTGAAGAATTTATCTGTCAATAATTAAAAAATTAGCTTTGTAAGATCATACTTAAAAAATGAAAAGTAGTTTTTTATAATTTTAGAATGTTTAAATTAAAGGGTTTTATACCTTATATCCAGATACTCTGGACACTAAAAATATTTCTTAAAATTCGCTTAATTTTTGGTTCAGTATAAATTATTGAGACATTTATCTGTCTTCATAGTATTCTCTATTTAAATTGGGTAATAAAAAAGAAATTTGATGTATTCTTGTTTCACAAATATTATCTGATTATTTTTTAGGCTGGAAAAATACGCAAAATTAAAACTGATCAGTCAAAAGAAAATCATGGCTTGGGTACAAATCTGCGTAGCATAGTTATTGTGGTGCTAATGATGATCTTAATGATGTTTGCAGTGCATTGTACTTGGGTAACTAGCAATGCATATTCGAGTCCTAGCATCGTCTTAGCATCATACAGTTCTGATGGGTTTGTATTTTTGTTCTTTATGTGTTATGGTGTATTAATGTTATAGATTATTAGGTTGTTTTTGAGATTATGACCATGATTTTCATTAAAGTGTGCAATCAAGCTTTAACATATTGTACAGTTAAAAATCACAAGTAGAGCTCTAAATTTATATATTCAGTCCAACAGGCTTATAAATAAAATACCTTAGGCATGCAAAATTTAAAATGAATTCTGCAAAAGATTTTAAAGAAATTTTATGTAGATGTACAAAGCAATGTACAGTACAAATGCATATTTAGTTTTAAACATATTTCATGCTATGAAAACAGGTTTATGCCAAAGAGAGCTTGAAGCGGGTGGAATTTTAGAAGAAAAAAGTCTTTGCACTCTCTACGAGGAAAGATGTTATTTTGGAGGAACAAATTTTGTTTTCTCATGAAGCTGCATATAACTACTAGACTCTGGGATAAGAGTGATATATTGAAATTGCTTCTCCCAATTCAGCCCAGACAGGATGTATAGTTGTCAAGTACAGCAATTTGAGCAACAATTATGTTCTTTGCATCTTCTTATTTTGAAGGTATTCATTCACAGTCACAGTTCTTCACAAAAATAAAGTATAGACTTAAAGCCGCTAAGAAAAGTTGTATGTGAAGTTTCAAGATTTCATCTATATGCCTTTGACCTGCATCCAACCATTTTAATACTGTTCTATCATGCATCTAGTATGCCAATGGATGATCTCTGTCTTTGATGTATTCTTGGCCTTCTATGGTTGTGAACTAATCTGAGTTCACGTTGGATCTTGACTCTTTACTAAGAGTATATGAGCCTAATTGATATTGTAATCAAATATAATTTTTTCTGCACTAAATGAAACAGAGGTTTCTGTAAGAAAGAATGAAGTGGATACACAGTCCATTGGCATTCTTACATAAAATCTGCACTCGCTGACCTTAATGCTTAAGATGATTACAATCTGTTTCTCATAAAAAATCCTCTTCAGAAGCATCCTAAGGTGCAATTCAGTGCTTTGCTCTAATTATCTAAACTGTTTTGATACCAGGGTTCCAGAAGAGAGGAGATATCTTGTTATTAATTCCATTTTATAGTAAACAGTTCTTAAAAGAAGCCAAAAAATAACAAAATCCTTTTATTCCTTTGGGAAGATAAGCCTGGAACAGTCATATTTTGTATAAAATCTACTCTGATTTAATGTTATTTCTGTACCTAATTTTAAATTGGCCTATACCTCTTCCATATAATTCCAATTAACAAATAATAGCTTTCTTACCTTGCTATAACTTTTATTGTTTTTGTCCTGGATTTCTGGTTTTTGTCTCAGTTTTGTGGAACGGTTTATGTAAAATGGGAGGCTAAATGCTTAGGAGTATTCAATCACCAAGTACTTCATAAGGGCCTTTTTAATGATACCAGAAAATTTATAAACAGGTTTAAATTTTACTTATCATGTTACAGCTCAGTGGCATAATGGTTTAATTTGAATTTTTCAATAAAAACTAATACTATTTGTTAAGTTATTTGCATCCTTCTTCCTAAAAGTTATTAAATTTAGTTCTGTATTGTTTGAAAAAGTTTTAAATAATGTTCTTCTCAATTTAATATGGAATTGTAATTCTTAGCATTTTAATTTTGTAATGTTTAAACTGTTTAGTGTTATTAATGAAGGAACAGTTTTTATTTAGGACATAGCATAGACATGTTCTGCCAGCATGCTTATGTATTCTTTTTAAAATATGTTTTCGAAACTTTTCACTATGATGTATATCTTTCATTCTACTAAGAACTCATAAAAATTTAGTAAACATAGTACCAGTGATTGTATTCTTAGAATTTGAAATAAAAGAACTCTACATTCATTATTCATCCCATATTACATTCATTTAGTCATATTTTATGGTAATAACATCTCAGTGTTTTATTATTATTGTTGTTATTATTTTAGATCCCGACTGATTTTAGATGACTTCAGAGAAGCCTATTATTGGATATCACAGAACACTGCAGAAGATGCAAGAGTTATGAGTTGGTGGGACTATGGCTATCAAATAGCTGGAATGGCTAATAGAACGACCCTTGTTGATAATAATACATGGAATAACAGTCATATTGCTTTAGTAAGTGCAAATGCATCTCTGATATTTATGTTTAAAGTTTTATGTATTATCAAGTGTTGCTTGCTCTACATGTGTGTATGTGATATTTTTAATGAGTAGTCATGATGACTGAGTGAAAAGACAACCAGATGACACCAACACAAACGAATTTTGAAGAAGTCCCAATCTTTATTTTCACGCATATAAAACCATCTTAGTAGATATTTATCCAATCATAATGAATTAAATAATTTCTTTTATATACACAGATTAACAGGGATACAATGTTATTTTAGAATAAGTGAAAAACAAAGTAGCATAGCATTGATAGCATGTCTGGGGCTAGGAAAAGAATGACTAAATTTCTTGCGAGCGATATTTATACCAAAGTAGATGCAATTTTAGAGGCAAACTATGATTGGTTAATTTTAGTTTTAGTTACCTTTTTCAAGCAATGTTATATAACATGGAATGTACCAAATCTAGACTAGTTAATTTTGAGGTCATCAATTATTTTTAAAACAGCTATCGTATTTTTGTTATATCCTGCATATATATTAATTAATTGATGTCCCAAATTAAAAGATTTCATCACAAATGCATTATTGCAATATATAAGAAAAGTTTATTTTATACAAGCTTCAGTGTAGCATATAAATAGATATATGCTATTTATGCCTGTACATGTAAAGTTGTGTAGTTGTTCCTCAAATGTGATTATTTCATCTCATTCCAATCTGACATTTGTTTAAGGTTGGAAAGACCATCAAATCAAAATACTTGCATTGAGCAAAAGTTAAGAGAAATATTTGCATGGCCCAAATGTGTACTCTACAAGTTAAAATTACTCGAGTATTTACTTAACATTTATTACAAAACTGTTAAAATATTTACAACTGGTGTAAATATTTATGCAATGGAAAAAATGACATTGTTATATCTCCTTTACTCTGACCAGAAGGAGTTAGTATGATGAATGATCAACAAAAACATTTTAGTGTCTTTTCATGTAATTAATTAAACTGTAAATTAAATCTTGTTGGATTTATACTCACTTTTCACAGACAGCTAGTCTACATAAAAAGTCTCTTTATTTATATATCTGCAGCTCATAATAGAACATTTATTTTAAAAATATGCAAACTTCCATTTCATTTCTCATGTCTTCTCTGGAAAGATGAATACTACCATCAAAATGATCTTTCAAGGTCAATCTTCAATCTTCAATTCTGCAGAAGGTTACAGGTTCCTTTTCAAATAAGAGTATTTTGAGGATCAGTTTTTAAGTTGAACTTATCAATCAAAAATCCATTTGGGTTCCAGTGGCAATGCTTCTTGCTGAAAGAGGAAGAAAGCATGGTATAACATGCTTACCATGTACATAAGTATCCTTCTTGTGAGCATTAGCAATAGTAATCCTTCTTATTTTTGTGCTGATGGTTGCTGTGAAAATAAGATATGAACTGGCTTGCAATTGCATGAATTTGTCTCATTAACAAGGATAAATAGCAGTTTTTGAATGCAGTAGTAAGCCCTTGGATTATTGTATCTTCTAGTTCGCTGACATTTCTACTGAAGAGAAATTATTTTCATGTTCTTGAAATAAAATATTTTGTGGAATAATTGTTTGTGAATGACTGACCTTAACTAACAAAATTTTTCAGTGTTCACTGTGAATGATATATGAGTAATGATTTTGCTAAGATGTATTTTCATGCATAAATGCTTAATAGCATTAGATTTCTGCGCAGCCAGAATATATAAGCTGTAATTTCTGATTTTATTTGCATATATTTTGTGTTAAAAGCACATATATTTTTTTCAAATTCAGTAATTTTGAATTAACATAGACATTTACCTTCGCAGAATTTTTAATTCACAGTTATGAGCCAAGCACACTTTCTGGAAGTATTTCATTTTGTTCACCAATTTAATTTGAAAATTTTTCTATCTGTCATTTATCTCGGAGTTCATAAATTGGGAAGTCAATCATTACCTTTTAATGATTTGAGCATTGTGTCACATAAATCATTATATCTTGCTTACAAAATGTTTTTTAACTTTAACCTTTTATCTGGTAGTTCCTCGAGTGTTTCATCTTATTGTATACTTCCATTTGTTTAGGTTGGAAAGGCCATGGCATCAAATGAAAGTGCTGCGTATGAAATAATGAAAACCCTTGATGTTGATTATGTGCTAGTCATATTTGGTGGTGTGATTGGCTACTCAGGTGATGATTTAAATAAGTTCCTCTGGATGGTGCGTATTGCAGAAGGGGAACATCCACGTGATATTAAAGTATGTATACATAATTTTTAATTATGTATGTAATACGTAATTTTTAAAAATAATAAATTCTGTTGAAAACCACTGCTGTTAAACAGTTATTTTTTTAATGATGTTGGAAATGTAACTTTTTTTATTCAAAGCTATTTTGCAGGTATTTTTAATTTTTTTTATCAAGTTTGCTTCCTGGATATCATTAATGAATTTTCTGTTAAATACTGATTTTTTTTTTTTAAAATTCTCTTTCTCCAATTCTTCATATTTATGTGAGAAATAGTGGTCAGAAATTTTCTGTTTCTTCTTAGGAAAGTGATTATTATACTAGTAGAGGAGAGTTTCGAGTAGATGAACATGGTTCTCCAACATTACTTAACTGCTTGATGTACAAGCTGAGTTATTATCGTTTTGGAGAATTACAGGTAATGATATTCATATTAATTCCTATATTTAAATTGTGCTTGCTGTTGCATCAAAACATTATGGGATATCCTGTTATGCTTGATCTGTAGTTGGACATATATTGTATACAATGATTTTTAAAAACTTGAGGTTATTCTCATTAATGAACAAAATTTTGTGTGTGCTTTACTAAACTGGAAGTAGTAAACGTATAATTAGGAATTTGAATGACTGCATAAATAACCAGCAATTTGGTTGGTACTACTGAAAATAATTTTAATATGCTTATTGCAAAGCGTTTAAAAATATTAAGGCAAATTTTCATGAAAATATTAAGACTACATTTTAGGAAAAGCCTTTTTAAACTATCTCTTAATTTTTTGAGTTCGAGATCGTATAGAAATTCTTATCTAAATTTTTTAAAGAGTTCTGTAATTATGATAATGTTTATGAGATTTCCAAATTTGTAGCATTTTAGTGTTAAGTTTTTTAAGGTTATATGTATGAATGGTTTAAGTCAGCTATTTCTTTTTCTAGAAAAAGATTGAGAGCATCTGCCTTTCTCTGTAAATGTGTATTTGTCTTTTACATTTTGATGTTTGCTAATTAAAAAATTAATATTCTTTGCTTAGCTTGATTTTCGTACACCATCAGGATTTGATCGAACCCGGAATATGGAGATTGGTAATAAAAATTTTGAGCTGGAGCATTTAGAAGAGGCATATACTACTGAACATTGGTTGGTCAGAATTTATCGTGTGAAGAAAGAAAGCAACCGACCTTCCATTCCATATAGCCAAAGAAAAATTAAGTCTCATAATTTATTTATATCAAAAAAGGTAATATTTTCTGACTAATTACATTAACTATCTATATACGAAACCAAAATTAGTTTTGGAAATTTTACTGTTGATCTTATTTAAAATATAGTTTTAAAAATGTTGTTAGCCGTGCAAAGAACAATTGAAATACCATTAAGTGTAATGATTTATGGTGATTATATACTATGAAAATATATGCAGAAGATGTAAATGAGATAAACATCATGAAATCATAAAATGAATTGTGCTGCGTCATGCAAATATTTTGGTTAATTGTCAAGTTCTAAGCTTGATAGTGGTCAGTGATTGATAATCACATTTGAAATAAATTTCTTTGAATAATCAAGATCAACGAATCCCAATGGTGCCGATAATAATTGCCTGGGCTTCATGAAATTTTAAAGGGGCTACAAATAATCAAAGCGTCGATAGCCAAATATACACTGGCAGTTAACCACACAATCAAGATCTCATTGATTACACAAAAATTTGTTAGTAAAATTGATAATTAATCATTTGTTGATACAAAGTATCATGTAATAAGGAAGAAATCATATAAAATAAATAATAAGGGGGGAATGCAAAAATGATTAAATATGTGTTAAAAATTAGTAATAATATTTTTAAAAAAAATAAAATCTGAAAACTTGCAGATTTTATATTACACCCAAAAGGGCATTTTTTTAACATTTTGTGTGTTACCTTTGTTTATTAAATATCATGTTCTTTGCACTTAAAACACATAAAATTCAACAGCAATATCACTAAATATTTAAAAATAGCATATCTGTACCATTTCCGATACACAGTTTCGTGCGTTGGAGATAAAAATGCCCCCTCCCCCCATACAGTGTTGCTATTGCTGGCTTTGAAATCGTTGAGTTTATTCATCAAAAATTCATTAAAGTTTTACAAAATTTGAAACCAATAATAAAACAAATTGAAAATTCGGGTTTCCAAGTGCCCATGTTCTTTTGGAGGACTATATTATTCAAAATTTGATGGCTCTAGGTACCGGTGTGTCTTCACGGTGCGAGAAACATTCATGCATTGATGCAGATTCTTCATTATTTAGTTTCTTTAAATATAAAACATTGCGGTAATATTTAGTGGCAGCAGTTTGAAAGTGAATCAATGCAAAATGCCGTTTTAAAATTAATAGCCCTTCTGAGATAATGTCCTTTGGGCTAAATATATAAAAAAAAATTATGCAATAATTACAAAATAAAAATGTGAAGTGCAGGACCACAATTTGCTTAAATTTGAAAAATATATATTCTGCTTGGCTGATGTATGTCCATTGTTCAATGCCACAGAAAACAAACTGCAAGGAACAAACGTCAATTTCATTGAAGCTAGAAGTTTTCTTCTATTTTTGTTCTAAACTGACTTGTTTTATATTGACACTGAGTCAAAAAATATTCCATTACTTTCATAACTTAATGTGGTTGCCCTTTATTGAATGAAAAGGCTTGTTTTTCCTTATATCTTGTTCTATACAAGTCACTTGCAAAATTTATGGTATGATTTTAACAGGGCTTATTAATTTCTAAAATTAAAAGTGCCGGAGCCCTATAGAAAGACGATCGGGATAAGAAACAAGAGTAAATAAAATGACTATTAAAATCATTAATAATTTAAAAGTTAAATAGTTAATATTTATCAAATTAATTAAAAATTATTTAATATTTATTATTATATCATAAAAATTATTTATTAAAGATTAAAGTAGTAATTGTTGTTGTCTTAACCATATTACACGGAACAATGGTTGCCAGAGCCTACTCAGAGAGATTGGGCTTCTATTTTCTGCCCCCAATTTTGAAGGAGAGTACCCCGGAGATATCTGGGGATCTTCCACCCCTCTCCTCACCCACCAGTCCACATGGGAGGGCTTTCGGCTCAGTGCATATTTAGAGCGCCGCCGTGCCGCACCGACACTATACATTTACAAACATCCATACCTTTTCAAGGATTATTAAAGTAGTTAGAAAATTTTAATTAAATTAAAATTTAATGAGCGATTTTGAATAGAATTTTGTGGTTGAAAATAAAATTTTCGAGGTAAAATATCTACTGAAATTGTTGTTCAGTTACATAAAAGAAGTGCCAGAACTTTCTTATTTTAGTGCTCCTGTGCGCTCCGGCTAGATTTAGGATTTATCACCAAAACTAAGAAGGACCAGAGCCAGGCTCCGGTGCAATTTAAGCTCTGGATTTTAATGTTTACTTCTAAGATACTAAAAATCTGAATGTGTCAGCATAACTCATAGAACTACTGAGCTGTGATGTATCTCATCTTGATATTATGCTGAAAGAAGAGTTGATTGTATTGAAGGAAGATGTTGAAGCACAAGTCTTATCCAGAAGTTATCTAAGATAAATTTCCCAGAATAAAAGCTATTACTAATCCACCATTGTCTTTTTCTCCATCTTACAAGAAGCAAGCTTTAGTCAAGTCAGTAATTTTCTACAAAAACAAGAAACAGGTTGAATATTTTGAATAAGGTGATTTAAGAATCAGTAATTTTATGCTAAATATTGTAAACTGCATCACTACATCAAGCGTAGCCATTGGATTAATTAACATCTAACTTTTATGCAATTAGAATATGAGATTTTTTTTTCTGAAAACTTCTTTATATTTGTATCCCCACTCATGGCTGAATGGTTAATACATCTGAATGCTGGTAGTTTGGGTTCAATTCCAGGCAAATGGGCTGGCTGCAAGATTGTTTTCCTGGTTTTCTGCAGGTGTAATATGAAAATGACTCATTTTCCCTCATAAAGTCTTCCATGAAAACATGTCTCCTCTTAGGCTTTCTAACTGAACTGAACTGCTTATATTTGTAAAATTTGAAACAGTACTAATACAAAAATAAAGCATAAATAAAATAAATCCTTCCCCAAAACTAGTCTAAATCTGTTTAAATTAGTTACATGCAATTATTTATGTTATGATTATGTTGTATATTTTATATTATAGTGATAATTTTAAAGGGGATCAATGAAGAAAACTATTCTTTAAAAGGATTAGATTCAAGAAAAGGCTTGGGAATTCCTAATTTAGATGAAGCCCAGAAATAACAAGTGATTGTTAAATTATAAACATTATCTCAATAATCTGAAACAGATATCTTGCTAGACATGGCCATCTGAAGACAACTGCAGCATTGTTGACCATTATTTAATCAATGTTTTCAAAATGAGTCCATAATGCAATTACTAGACAGCTGGCTTAGGGCTTCTCAGAAACTTGGTGCTCATATAACGCCTGACTAGCTTCACTTGGCAGTGTAAAGCTCGCCTACATACTTGTGTACAATAATGGAACTCCTGCAACATATGTGAACTTGATATGGCCATTTGTCCTAATTCTTTCTAAAACAAGTAAATCATTCCTATACCAACAAATGTTTTTCATGAATTTATGTTAGAAAGTTGCATGCTCCGGACTCTCTCCAGGTTAAAGTCTACCCAGAAATATTCATCTTGCCCCCATCAACAATGAAGATATAGAGTAACATTTAAGGTTGTAACCAGCTAATTTACCTTTCTATATCAAGCCTTGATTTCATTTCCCTGCCAGAATGTAAATATCCAGCACGTGAGATGTTCAAATTAGGTAGAGTGAAGGAAATATTTAAAGGAAGGTTTTTAAAGAATGAAATCAGAGCATGTTCTGTCTGCTTAAAAGCCACGTTGCTAACTTTGATTCTCTAGTGATCAGTATTCTGCAGCGTTGAGTTATTCTTACCCTTAGGCTAGTTTATAGCCAACTTTGGTCAGAGCTAACTTGCACACTCATTAAACTGTAGTCTAATTTCATTAATTTTAGTTCATCCATTACTTAAAAAAGCCAAAGCTATTGACTTCTGTAAGGACAAGTTGGTGCCGTCTATTAAACTTTATCTGGATTAGTAAAATGGTCCTTTAGACCCTTCAACTGTCTCTCTGGAATAAGACCATTTGAGAATCAAAGAAATCATTTGAGCCTCTAGCTCAATGCTCACTGCATGACACCTTATGGTTTCCTAGGCTGTGCTTATTGCATATTGTGTGCAGGTTTGCCGCACTACCTGTAAAATTGGGACCAGTCAGGGAATTTCATAATGCGATCCCCAGGAAAGTGATTTTCGCGCCAACGATGAAAGCGATCACTCTCTTGGCAAATCATGTACTGTGTGAGCATCATTCAAACAGCTGGCATAGAGCCAATTTTCACAGTGCCAATCAGATTGTCTGTTTGAAACGCAAAGCAAGTTCGAGTTTCAAGCATCTTTGGTTTCCAGCAACCTCGAGAATCCAGAGATTCGCATGTGTAGTGCATGTTAAATGAAAATAAATTCCCCACATTCTTGTATAAAACAAAATCTTTTAAACCTTTTCTCCTTTCTTAAATGCCTTTAATTGTCATTTTGCACTAAAATAAAATTTTAAAAAAAAAACAATTATCTAGGCTAACCATTTAATATATCTTCACCAAAATACCATCGACTTTTGTAATTCTGTTTCTAACCCTTTCAGTACGAGCGTGTCATATGTGCATCAGCAGCGAACATTACCTCACGGCCAGTTGTGTCAAATTTAAATCGCCATTTAATTCACTCTACCGGCCGGGTGTACCACATTTGACTTTTTAGATAGAACATTTAATTAATTTTTTTGTTGCCGCTAGGTGTAGCTCTACGCCTGTTATGGGGAAATATATCGAAAGTAAAGTATGTTTACCTTCATTCCTATGAAATGATTTTTTTTTTTTTTTTTTTGGTATTTTGTTTCAGAATGAGAGTGAGATTTGTGGGTGGGTGTTGAGCAATGTAATGTCTCTTTAACTGCGTCATTTGATATAAACAAATGCACGTACTCTCGCTGCATTGAGGTACTTTTTATTTTTGCGATATAGTGGGATAGACGTTCTATCATTAGATATTTTTTTTATTACTCTTATATTTTTCCTTTTTTTTTATTACTGTTAGATTTTTCGTGCTTTGAGATGAATATTTCTAATCATCAGCGAAACGTATCTTTTTTTAATGGCAAACGAAAGCAGTATCTAAACGTAGAATATACACAATTGCCAATTCTTTAATGTTGAGTAATGTAATGGCTGTTACTGTGTCATTTTATATAAACAGATGAACATGTTCTCGATGCTCTGGAATACTTTTAAATTAATTTTTTTTTTTTTTAATTTTATTTTTTTATCGGTTACAGTGGAGTAGATGTTCTATCATTAGAGACTTTTTTATTACCCTTTGAGTTTTCCGGAATTGAGACGAATATTTTGTATTGCTTAGCGAAAGTTTTTTTTTTTTTTAAATGGCAAAACAAAAGCACTATCTGACTGTAGAACATATACAAATGCTAAATGAGTCAAATTTGCTGAGTAAAACAGCAGCAGATATTATATTCCTGTGACTAATGCAACGTTGGACTTTGCGTACACCCATTGCATACTGATGACTACCTGAATGTTCTTCTCGTATTATACCCAAAATTGAAAAAATTGGATGACAAATTTCATCTTTCAAATTGTTTTTCATAGTTAGGCTTAGCGTAAATTGCCCATCCCCACAGGACAACGCATCCGGTTAACGCGCCGTCCCAAAAGAATGCTTCGGTAACAGAGGTGCCCATCGCGAATGGGTTAATCCTGAAGTAATTAACTTTGCTTTAATGCTATTTGTTTCATTTAATTTGTCAGCTTTCTTCTAAATGTATTTACTAGTCAATAGTACTTTCAAATTTCAGGCAATTTTCTCTGGCATCCTTGTGAAACTAATTCCAGCACTAATATGACATACCATCACGTAATTTAGGGCACATATTTTTTATTTATGTATGCTCCTAAATATACTTGTATATAAAATAGTTGAATGTATTTTAAAATATCATTAGATCGATTTCTTTTTTTTTTTTTTTTTCCTTTAGCTGCAAATTGTCTGAAGAAAAGGCATTTCTAAATTCCGATTCGGCAGATTCTAATCTCAATCCCCAGTGAAGAAAAGAACTCCTATTATAGTTACACTGACTACCAATAAGTATTTGGACACCTATGCAATTGACGATATCTGTAGTCCTAGGGTACGCAACGGACTCCGCCGGTATATATCGTGTAGGAAACAGTATCGGCTTTAGTCGCATGCAAGATGCATCGCAGTTCGGAGCTCTCTGATTTCGAGAAAAGTATAATTATCGGGTATCACAAATGTGGACGATCCTTAAGGGACATATCTAGCGATCTGAAGTACCCAATATCGACAGTGGCCTACGTGATTAAGAAGTGGAAGGTGAGGGGTGATTGTTGGAATGTGCCCCGAGTCGGCAGACCAACGAAACTGGGGGATAGAGACCGACGAGTGCTCTTCAGAAAAATTCGGAAGAACCACACCCAACCGATAGCCCTCATCCGCGAGGAGTTTCAACAGGCATCCGGGAGTATTGTTTCAATGAATACCATCCGTAAGGAAGCACATCTGCTTGGTTTTCATGGTCGTGCTGCTGCCCATAAGCCTTTGATCACAAAGTCCAACCGTGCTACTCGGTTAATGTGGTGCAAAGCACATCGAAATTGGACTGTAGATCAGTGGAAACGGGTTCTTTGGAGTGACGAATCAAGGTTCAACCATACCGTTCGGATGGCAGGGTCTGGGTCTGGCATCTACCTGGAGAACTTCTGTCAGAATGCATTGTGCCAACAGTCAAGTTCGGCGAAGGTGGAATTATGGTCTGGGGGTATTTCTCCTGGTATGGGCTGGGACCCTTGGTTCCCATTTATGGTAAGCTCAACTCCGATGCCTACTGCACTATTTTGGATGACAATGTGCTTCCTACGTTGTGGCAGTTTTACGGGTTGGACCCCTGTTACTTTGAGGACGACAATGCTAGTTGTCATGTTTCGACGTTAACCAAGGCTTGGTATGGTGCCAATGGAGTTCATCGAAAGGATTGGCCTGCCCAGAGTCCAGACCTGAACCCTATCGAGAACCTCTGGGACGAGTTGCATTGCCGAATTCAGGGGTGCACTACCTGTGCAAGATCGGTGAAGGAACTTCTATGTCTTCTCCAAGCAGAGTGGAAGAAAATACCACTAGCTTTCATACAAAGACTTGTGGAACGTATGCCCCAGAGGGTCCACGCTGTAATTACCTCTCGTGGAGGCTGTACCAACTATTGATTTTGAATAAAGTTAGTTTTGCTTTTCTATCACAGGTGCCCAAATACTTATTGGTAGTCAGTGTATAAACGTAATTCCATAGGGATATATATATTGAATGCATAGTCGAACGCTGAAACACCTAACGGCTTTCGATGTCCATCATGGCTGTGGTTAAGGCATACAGATGAAGGCAACAAATCTGAATTTTAACAATCACCAGTCTTTATTCCCCCCCCCCATATCCAATTACTTGGTCAGACACTTATTCGATCATAGTTAAATATGATAAATTTCTATGTACATTGGTTTTTAACAAGAAATGATGTAGTTAGTTAAGCAAAGGTAAAGTGACGTGATGTTGACATAGCAACAGTGATGGAAAGGAAGAATGACCCAATTAACTGGCTAGGGTATTTATACTAAACTGAGGTATAAGTAGAGCTAGTCTGTGATTGGTTAATTTGATGTTGTTACGTAGCATAGAAGATTCACGAATTTTTTAGAACAAATGAATTTAGGAGATCACCAAATCTAGAATATTAATTTTGAGGTCACCAATTATTTTTTTTAAACAGCTGTCGTATTGTTATATATAAAAGAAGAAAGGAGAAAATTTCTTTATATATATATAAAGGAAGAATTTTGCGCATTGAGCTGCAAAGATAAATAGGAAATTCTTCATGCTATTGCTTAAAAGCAAATGTGATACTGTGGTTCTCGTGTAAAATTTTTAACACTATGTAAAAATAAATTGCAATACAAAAACTAAAATTTAAAATACAAGAACTATCAAATACTTAACAAGAAAGCCGATAAATAAAAAGTGAATGTAAAATTCAAATCAAGTTAAAAATGTTGATGGAAGGTTAAACAGTCCTAAAATATTTTTAAATAAATACAAAAATTGCTTAAAACAAGCAAAATTACAAAGAAGAGGTAAATGGTAAATAAGCTTAATTCGACATATCAAGGGATGCACAAGGAACTTCGAATCCAGCTAATTCCATAATGCGCTTCGTCAAAACATGAAAAATTGAGACTGCACACGAAAAAACTTTTTGAGTATTAAACAGACAAAAATACCTAATATAACTTAAGTCTCAATTTTTCTGTTTCATTTGCTGACGTGTCCGCTGGTTAAAAGTAAATGAGAAACACATTAATGCTGCAAGAAAAACTATACAAACTGGCATGGTAAGGTAAATGTACAGAATAAAATAAATAGCGATTTGCTATTAGTCAACATATACATAATTTTAATTTTAAGGGAGTACCTACTTAGCTTGAAGAGTTAAAACTTTGTAAAAGAAGGAATAAAAACTTTTTAAATTTAAACAATAAAGCGCATCAAATTGGGTCTTGCTATGATCAAAATTAAAACAACGGAAAGAAAAAATCTTAAACATACCAGCATCTTTAACTTTTTGTAATAAATTCTGTGAAAAGCTATGAGCTAAAAATTGCCGTTTGCCTCCAGAAAAGATAAGAATTCAGCTCACCCATTAGGTGGGGCGATGCTAAAGGGCAAATAAACGTCACAAAGCCATGGCCAATGAGACGTAACAGACAGTGA
Source organism: Stegodyphus dumicola (assembly GCF_044657685.1). Lineage (NCBI taxonomy): Eukaryota > Metazoa > Arthropoda > Arachnida > Araneae > Eresidae > Stegodyphus > Stegodyphus dumicola. The sequence goes on from NC_140780.1 coordinate 72,569,329, forward strand.
GTAAAACCTGACTCAAAAATTGGGGGGGGAGGTGATGGCAGAAGATGGTGGTAATTTGATCAAAATGGCGTCTTGCTTGAAGTAAATTCTAGAAAGTAGTTAGAAGGTGAATACAAAATGGCTACCTCCAAAAAGTCGTAAATCTGGCCAGAAAGCAGTTGAAATTGGAAAAATACAGTAATTTGTTAATTAAAGTCGTAATTCTTCAAGCTAGAGGGCTTGCAAGCTACTTAAAACGAAATTGGTCCTTAAAATCAATAAAAGGAAAGGAATGGCCAGAAAAACGTTTAGTAACTAATTTAAGAATATAATTTGAAATTCTGAGCTAAACGTGGAAAGTAAAATTCAAGTGGTGAGAGGAATTAACTTTACGTTTTTACATTAGATCGTCTGAATTAGCATTCCATTAACCACCTTCCCTAGGGATTTAAGTAAAAAATTTCATTATCTAATTCAAATAATCTAAAGAAAACAGGTAAATGCCAGCTTTTTTTAAGGAATTTTTAATGGGTGTTTTTGGAACAAGATTGCTTTGTAAGATTTTAACAGAATGCTTCTTCTTGGAGGTGTTTTGTATTATTACAGATTCTTTTTATTCTAAGAAGTTGTGCATTAATTATATTGATAACCACTTTTTTAGAAATATTAGAATTCCAGTGAGTTTAAGTGTAGGAAAGTTGAAATCTCTGCCTTTGTCGAAAACTTTAAGATTGTAATCTAGAATATGTAAATCAAGGTAAACTACATCATTTTGAACTGTATTAGTGGTATTAAGCTTGAGGCATGTAGGGTAAATATTTGCATTCTCTATTTTGTTGAAGTTGTTAAAGGCAATAACATCATCTTTATAACAAAAGATGTTTTGCAAATACTTGTGATCTTCAATTTTAAGTGAAGGTATAAATTTATTCTTGGTTCACAGATTGCGGTTGAAAAGTCCCCCCCCATAGGTATACCTTGTACTTGTTTAAAGATGTTGTCATTAAATTGAATATAATTGTTAAAAAGTACACTTGTAAGATCAAGTTGCCAATCTTCAGTTGATATTATTGTAGTGATTTTGGGAAATAAATTAGGGAAAGTAAGCAAGCTACTATGAATTTCTTCTAGCGGTAGTATAAAGTTTCTCAAAATCGTACCATTGGATATGCTCTATTTTAAGTGAATTTAATGTCTTAAGAATTTGTCCGTTGGTTGAAATCATCCAGTTGCAATGTTGATCTGGAAAATCAAAATTATTGATAACATCCCGAATGGGTTTAAGTTTTTGTGCAAAGAGATAATCTATATCTTTTAAATACCTTCTAGTATTGTTAACAATGTATCTGAACTTGACTGGAGTTTTATGAAACTTAAGAAGTGCATAGAGATTTGCATACCTATTATTAAATTTGTTGGGATGGATTTTAAGTCTTTTATGAAGTGCTTTAAATTTACTGAAAAGAATTTTAGTGCTGGTAGAAACTTGTTGATAGGTGAAGGTGCTTTGTAATTCGTTATGCAGAATGTCATAATAATTTTTTTTTCATATGACACTGAAATTACTCGCTTACTGAAATTACTGTATTTTTCCAATTTCAACTGCTTTCTGTCCAGATTTACGACTTTTTGGAGGTAGCCATTTTGTGTTTACCTTCTAACTACTTTCTAGAATTTACTTCGAGCAACACGCCATTTTGATCAAATTACCACCATCTTCTGCCATCACCCCCCCCCCCAGTTTTTGAGTCAGGTTTTACTCACTGTCTGTTACATCTCATTGGCCATGGCTTTGTGACGTTTATTTGCCCTTTAGCATCGCCCCCACCTAATGGGTGAGTTGAATTCTTATCTTTTCTGGAGGCAAATGGCAATTTTTATCTCGTAGCTTTTCACAGAATTTATTACAAAAAGTTAAAGTGCTGGTATGTTTAAGATTTTTTCTTTCCATTTTAATTTTGATCATAGCAAGACCCAATTTGATGCGCTTTATTGTTTAAATTAAAAAAGTTTTTATTCCTTCTTTTACGCAGTTTTAACTCTTCAAGCTAAGTAGGTACTCCCTTAAAATTAAAATTATGTATATGTTGATTAATAGCAAATCGCTATTTATTTTATTCTGTACATTTGCCTTACCATGCCAGTTTGTATAATTTTTCTTGCAGCATTAATGTGTTTCTCATTTACTTTTAACCAACGAACACGTCAGCAAATGAAACAGAAAAATTGAGACTTAAGTTATATTAGGTATTTTTGTCTGTTTAATACTCAAAAAGTTTTTTCGTGTGCAGTCTCAATTTTTCATGTTTTGACGAAGCGCAATATGGAATTAGCAGGATGCGAAGTTCCTTGTGCATCCCTTGATATGTCGAATTAGGCTAAATTTACCATTTACCTCTTCTTTGTAATTTTGCGTGTGTTTTAAACAATTTTTATGTTTATTTTTATGTTTATTTTAAAATGTTTTAGGATCGTTTAAACTTTCATCAACATTTTTTAATTTTTAAATTCGATTTGAGTTTTACATTCCCTTTTTATTTGTCTGTTTTCTTGTTAAGTATTTCATACTTCTTGTATTTTAACTTTTACATACAATTTATACAATTTATTTTTACATAGTGTTGAAAATTTTACACGGGAGCCACAGTATCGCATTTGCTTTTAAGCAATAGCATGAAGAATTTCCTATTTATCTTATATATATATATAGTCATATATAATTCGCAAATTTTTGTGTTTTCAAAGTGGTACCATAATTAATTTACTCTCAGCACAGCCAATGTGCACTATGCACATAGCCTGGAATTACTTTGAAACGCACCTGGAAAAGTTGTGGAATTTCATTCTCCTATTTGAGTGGCAACCCTGTTCTGAGAATTGGGTATGCCATTTGCTTCTTATCACCGTTATTTAAAACAAAGAAAAGTATAAGGTGAAAATAAAGTAACAATAATATAAAAGTGTTTTCCACTATCCTAATTGCCTGAATATTTTTGATTTTTAATGTTTGTAATTTTTTAGTGAAACCTTGCAAAAAATATGAATAAAAAAGGTTCAGTTGAGAATAAAGTTTGTTATACCTATTTTCTTGCAGTTAGAGGTTTGCTAGAATTGTATAAAATAACATTAAGCATTCAAGAAAAACATAAATGTTTGCTCATTATAAACGGAGTTTGCTGTAGTGGGATTTGACTATATATTCCTACCTAGAATTAAAATAGATTATTATTCTTTACAAAGTTGTGCGAGTTGTGTATTTTCATTTCACATTTATTATTATATGTGTTTAAATGTTTTAAATATTTCTTTCAAAAATGCATTAGTAGATTTTCTGCTATTTCTCCTTGAGTGATAAAGTGGAAATTTAATTTAATGCATGTATTAATTTAATGCTTTGAATTCTTCAGTTTTTTATATGAGGGATTTTTAATAACCATAAATTATCTCATTAAAAAACTATGTATTCTGTGCTTGTTTTTTAAATTATAAAGATGTTTTTAGTGCTTTGATTACTGAATGTTTACTGCAGGTTGAAACATGTGTAATGGTATTTTAAAATGATGCTCCACCTATGTGTGAAATTGTCGGATTATGCACTGTAGGTGATTTTATAGAAATGATACTAACAGTTACTGTGAAATGCTTTGTAGATAAAAATGTTCAATGAAAACATAAATGTGTTGCTGTGTTTGAAATGAGAACATATTTCGCAATAAATATTTTATGGGACAAGTGCAAGAAGCAACAAAACATGATTATAATTCAATATGTCCATCAATTCTTAATGCCTTTCCTTACAGAATGAAATAGATTCCTGCAAGTTGTGCAGTCCTTCCATTTCTTCAGTGATGCAGAAATGCCTTGAAGAGATCTTAAAATTGTGCACATAATGATAATTTTATCAACTGCATATAAGTAGAACAAGAACTTTCTTTGAATGAAGACAACTTGTCAAGGAGATTGGCTTTTGCTGATTTGTAATCCAAATAGAAATACTAGTACAGAATGTTTGTCAGAGTGGTATTTGAGGCAAAGCTGTATATATGTGCTTGGAGATTTGTAATCTGAATAGAAATATCAGTACAAAATGTTCATCAGAGTGGTATTTGAGGCAAAGCTGTATATATGCACAACTTTCAACTGTTATGTATAAGGTAATAATTTACCAAAGATTATTTCACTTATATTAAATAAAAACAAAAAGTTACTGCACTGTGTTTACATGAATAACTATTATAGTGGTATTACAAGACCTGAAAAGTTATTGAAGCAAAAATTCAAATTTATAGAAGAGTACGAAAAGGTAGATGTTTTTCCAACGAAACTAAATAATGTGAAACTGAAAATGTAAAATTTTTCTAAATGGTGCATTTTATCGAGACTGATATTTCAAAATTAATTTTCCAATATTTGTCTTGTATCTCAGTATTAGAGAACAGAAAAATTGACCAATTATGTATGTGTTGATGTGCATGTAATACTACCCTTTTTGTTCCTATATATCTTTTCCTATGATGGGCTTACATAAATTTCTTTTTTTACCATTTCAATACATTTGAATTCCTTCCTATTTCTTTGCCCTTTCTCATTTTCTTTTGATCCTTAACTGAACTAAATCACATGCAGACCGAATTAGCACATCATTCACTATAATAAAAATAAATGGTTTATAAATGCTTGCAGTCTGTTATGTGCATTTTTTTAATTGTGTTATGGTATTTGACTGTTTTAGAAAAGGTTTTACATTGAAATATGTTTAACATGAAATAATACAGTAGCTCCTACAAACTACTATATATTTTTAAGCATTTGTTTTTCTCTTAACACGAAGATTTCCCTTCTGGGGAATGAACAAAATATGAAAAACACCAGCTGCGCAGGCAAGATTTAAAAGGGGTGTAAAATGACAGAGTGGTAGTTTTACAAGATTCATAGAAAGGAGGCTAACTTGACTGTGAAATACCTTCAGAATGCTAGGAAGAAACAATGAAATTTCTAAACAGATGGGTATTACATTTTCTGCAAATCTAGGATGGTTGGGATGTTTAAAAGAAAAGAAATAAGATGTTTATGGTGAAGCCAATCAAGTTTTGCCGACCATGACAGCAAATTGGCTTCAGTCTATGTTGGCTTTGGTACTGAATGAATATGAAGCAAAAGATGTCTCCAACATAGGTTATTTTACCGCTGCTTACACAGTAAAATTTTATCTTTTAAGGGAAAATCGTGTTCAGGAGAGACACTGTCTGAAGAACGGATTACAGTATTGGTAGGATGCAATTTGGATGGTTCTAAAAAACTGCTACTATTTGTTACTGGCAAAAGTCTGAAACCATGGTATTTTAAGTATGTAAGAACATTACCAGTCGAATATACAACAAACAAAAAAGCATGGAGGGGTAGCTACGATGTCCACTGATTGAATCATAAAGTTAGATGAGTAATTCTTACAAGAAAAAGCATAAGGTTGTAATGATAATTGATAATTGTCCGGCTCACCCCAACGTTGTACTGAAAGCTATAAAACTTTATAATACAAGTGTCTTTCAGCCTTGGGATCAAGGGATTATACGAAACATGAAATTTTTCTATGAGAAGCAAATGCTTCGAAAATATTTACTCGCTATCTAAGCAAATTAAGATTTCTCGATCAGTTTATTGGATGCTTTTGATATGTTCCACTCTGCATGGAATTCAGTGACTCCAAGGATGATTGAAAATTGCTTTCATCATATAGAATAATCAAAACTAGCAGATTCTTCGGTGCCAAAAGAAGTAGAGAAGGAGATATTGAAACTGAGCCGACACTTAATGAAGTGTTTGAGAAAGTTTGTGCATTATTGGACTGTCCTACTGTATCATCGGAAGAATTTGTTGCAGTAGATGATGATAATGTGTGTACAGTCCCAACTATGGCAGACAGACATTTTGGAGTTTGTTCAAAGCTAAAAAAATATCATTGATGCAGATTCTGATGACGAAAATGAAGTGAATAATGTAGTTCCTGTGTCATCTGAAATGAGGAACATCATGAAAAGTATGTGCCATTATTTAGATGCACATTCCAATGGTGAATAACAAAAGGGATGACATCAAACAATTTGTTGACAGTTTGATGCTAAATATGACAATGCCGAGAAAAATATCAGAATATATCCAAAAACTCAATAAATGTTTTCTTATACAAAAAACTTGAAAATTTTGTATTAAATTTCATTACATTCTTGTGGATGTTTTTGTTTCATTGATATTTATAGAATACATCTATGTAAATAAAATGTGCTCTAATAAACTTTGTTTTTGTAAAATCCTTTAACATGAAAAAAATATTTCAGTCTCTTCAGTTTTCTGTGAAATGATTTTCATTGTATTTCGTGTTTTTATAGACCATGTATTAATTATCCAAAAGGGCAAATGAAGGTATTATTCACTAAATGTACTACGTATCTTATTTGTGTTAGTAATTTTGTAATAGTTTCCGTGTAAATATGTAAATGTTCTGTATCTTCAGTTATATTTTATTTTTTGTATTTTAAGTGTGTATTTGTATGTTAGTTATATTCTTGCATTTTTCTGCTTTGAAAAGTATGTTGTTCAGTATTCAAAAATGCAAGTGAAAGTGTTTGCTGAATCAAAGCTATGAAACCTAATTATTTCCTCTGTTAGTAATTTTATAATAGTTTGTAAGATTATGTTGAATTTTTTTCAATTATAGTTTAGTTTTTATTTTATTTTAAATGCATACAAATATGTCAGTCATTTATCTAATGTATACAAATGTGTTTCTTTGCAGACTTCTATGCGAAGGAGAGGAGTTATAAAAAATAGGCCTGTGGTTGTGAAAGGAAAAAAAATTAGTCGAGTTTTAAAATAGTTCTTTTTTAAAGTGGAGAATGTGTGAACATTTGCCTTTGCACCCAGAGGGTGTAATGGTTCACTCAAAGATCAGTGCCTCATGACTGATGCTCGAAAGAATTTAAAACGAGCGTGAAATTCCATTTGTATAAAAGGACCACAAAGGAACTGTGTTTTATATTTCATAATAAAGAAGTGCTGCAGTTGTGTTTATATCATTTAGCATCAAGAAAATTTATATTGGTTTTGAAGTTTGAAGATGGCATCATCAGTGTTTTAAAACTTGATGTATTTACATCAATATTTTTGTTTTGGCAATATTCCTAAATCCATGCTCTTTCTGAAATAATTTTGAATGGCAATTAGAACTTAACATGAAAAGCAAGTATTTTTCATAACTCGAAATAAATCTGTCAAATTTCTTTAACCAAAACTGCCATTCACATACTTGTGCACAATTAATTTGATATTGATTACAGCTATAATTCAGAATTTTATATCTTGCTCTGTAAAATTTATCATGCTTTTCAAAATACTAAATTTATTGTATTACTCATGTGCACAGTACAAATAAAAAGTAAACTTTATACTGTTGTTCTTTGCTATCCCATTGTATCATTATAAATTGAAATCTGAGATACATATAATTAGTTTGCTAATTCCCCCCTCCCCTTCTCAGTTTTAAGTGCAGCATATTTTTATTATGTTTTAGCCCTTTGTGAGCAAAAAATGTATGTTTTTGGGTTAGCCAGAGTAAGGACAGTAATTTTATTTTATATATATTACAGCAGGTATCGTTAAATAATGTTTTGCATCATTTCTAACCTCAACAATTTTTTTAAATCCTGAAAAATGTGGTATTTTTCAGAGCACTTCCCAATGTGGAATACAAGTTTTCCAGTCTGTGTCTGCTGTGTGACAAGTATGAATAATCTTATCAGGAGCCCTTGTGTGTTTCCACCACACCTGTTAGTTAAGCTCAGTACTTCACATTTTCATTCCTTCATCTTTTAATTTGTTAGATAATTTTCTACATGTTGTCTACAGAAGAACTTGCAAAATCTTGTTTAGCAACACATGGTGATGTTAACTAAATGTATTAAAATTGACTGCAAAATGCAGATGTTTATAGTATTCATAATAATGCTTTATGTGCAGATAAGCATTACAGAATAATCTGAACACATACACAAGGCTGTTATTTAATTGAAAACTTGTAAAATGCCAATTCATTGTACTGGAGAAAGTAGATCTCTAGTTAATTAGAAATCCAATTGTAATATCAAATCACTTGTTCTTTCTTGTCAAGGGAAAATTCAACTTGTTGACTTATGTGTTTCTTATTTTTTTCCCCGAGATTAAATATAATACAGGAGGATATATTGTAGTTTTGCCACTTTAGGATGCATTCTTTATTTGAAAGGAAGGTGTAACGTCAGAACACCAGTGTTAGGTGAAAGAAAAGACAGGTTGTCTTTTAAAATATTTATTTTGAAAACTTAATAAGAAATTCTTGATTAAATATTAAAATAATTGATTCATTACAGCCATTATTCGTGCAAAGGTGACGCTAAAATGTGTCTGCTTTCACTTGTTTACAGCATCAAAAGCTTTTACACAAAGCCCTCTCTTCGTTTTTATTACTACCTGGAAAAGAAATTTAATTAATCCCTTATGTCGGGAAGCCACACCATGGTTGTTTCCACTGTACCTTTCTTCCAAAGGTCTGCTGTCCATTTTGTCTCTGACAACAGATATCTCTCATTAAGCACCTGGAAGTCCGAGGGGTGCATATGTCTGAACGTCACAATTCCTACCCTTCCCGGGGGGTGTTTCAGAATTCCAATTCCTCGCACCTTACCACAGCAAGTCTTAATAATAAAACTAACTAATAACTATTTGCACTAATATTTTTTTTCACAATGCTTTGCTAAGTACCAAGGATAAACATAACAAGAACTATATTGAGGCCAATAAAAACATGTAAACAACATAATACTAAAACTAAAGCTTATTTATACACATACTATAAAAGAAAGTATAGTTTCTGAAATATGTAATATACAATATACATTCCAACTTTAATGTTAGTTATATTTTTAGCCAGGCTGAAAAGGGAAACCTTGCAGATTTTTAATTCTCAGTTTGTGAAAATCTCTCAATGGTAACCCAACACCTGAATGAGAACTACTGCATTTGACCTCAAATAAACATGTACATTTAATTTGGCTTTAACATCAGAAAAAACTACTTCATTACAAGTTGGATTTACATCATTCAAGAAGTAGCTATATTTAATCCCATTTGACCCTTCAGTATCAGGGACTAGTATAAATAAATGATGAACTGGGGATGCTCCTACTTTCCTTGGTAAATTTACACTACTCAGTGTCTTGGGCAATTCTCCTACGGAATTTTTAGGTGTTTGCAAACCTTTCGAGTCTGGTTGGTACAAAACATCATTTGGCATATCTACAGTTTCTTGTTCGTGCTGAACTGAAAAGGAAATTCTTAACTTGTACACATTTCCCAAAGAGTTACTGTGATCATCTAATGCGACAAAGTCAAAAGATGGTTTTACAACGTCACTTTTATTTTGTAGGTGTGCTACAAAAGAATATTTTATTGTAGGCAGTGACAGTTCATTCATCTTCGTTTCAGACAGAGAGAAATTGGTTTTCACTATCTGTTTTGTTTGAGACAAGACTTCACCCTTTTCTAGAATGGGGGGGGGAACTTCCCTTGAGAGTTCGAGTTCGCTGCGTTCAGACTCTAGGGGACAACCTTTCCCGATTTCATTTCTTGATTGACTTGGAGCTCGAGTCTCCACCGCATTTACTTGAAAGAAAAGTTTATCATTTTGATCTGCCGCTAATTTTTCGGCGGTGCAATTTCCTAAGACATAACAGCCTTCATTCAACTCATTGTGAATGAACGCTGCCTTTGTCATTATTCATCCAAATGTTCCTTCTTTTACAACGTTTGCTAAGGGTAAACAAATTGGGGCCTCATCAAATGGTTGTTCGACCCAGATCGTCTCACCCGTCAACATCGAAGGAGTGGATGTTGCATATTATGCCAATGCATGACCCGGTCTCTCAAAACTGGGAGATTGAATCTGTTCACTTCAGGATCAAATTTTGGCATAATTTTTTTTTTTTTTTTAGATTGTAACGGCTTTCCTTAATTCCATTTTCTTCATTCCCACCATTTACAGAGTCATTCGCATTAGCGGCTAGTAATCTTAACTTCGAGAATTCAAATCCCATTTCTTCTCTCCTAATTCTATCTTGCCTCTCTGCAATTCTGTCCTGCCTTTCTGCATCTTTGCTCCTGATTCTATCCTGCCTCTCTGCATCTTCTCTCCTAATTCTTTCTTGCCTCTCTGCATCTTCTCTCCTAATTCTTTCTTGCCTCTCCTCTCCTCTTCCTTCCTAATTCTTTCCTGCTCCTTTTCTCTCTCAAGCCTCGTTGAAGTGATATTTTCTAACGGGCATTTCACTAGTTCCTTCTCATAGGATTCATTTCCCATAATCAGCTGTCTTAATTCCAGTATCCTAAGTTCAGGCCTAACTTCTTCCCCTAACTCTTCAGCCAAGGATTTAAGATCCTCTTTCCTAACTTTTACTAAGAATGCCATGATATAAAACAAAATTATGATAACAACCTAACAATTTTAGCTCTCTCACACTATATATATATATAAAATTGATTTAAACAAATATCATTTCATAAAGAGAGAGTAAAATTGAACCCTTAATTTTTTTTCACAACATATTTTACAGATCTTAAACAAAAACAAGACAGTTTACACTATAATATGCACATTATGCGTTCAAATAAAAATTTGTCTACTTGAGGACTTAATGATACTATAAATAATATTACCCTCAAATGCTTTAAATTCAGTTGTGTAAAACACTCTTGTTTATGATAATACAATATACTTTCATCAAAATGTGAGGTATATTAAAATATGCATTCAAGGGTTATATATCTACATGCTCATAACTAAACATTAATATGACAACTGTTAAGATGAAAAATACTGGAGATTTCTAGCATTCCCCTTTTACTCATTCAATAGAAAAAAACATTTTTTTCTCTCGGTTCTTACACAAATAATGTTTGACACACCTTAACTGAAAATTCTAATATTTATAATATTCAAAGCGTTTTAGAAATAAATGTCAGAATGCCACCTAACCTTAGAACCTTCAAAGTTACAGTAATTCTTCTCCTTTACACATTCAATTATATAAGCTTAATTTGAGCACAACACATTAACTTTTCAGACATTAAAAAAATCTATTAACACAGATTTAAATTCTAAAATTTATACTTTCTTGTAACATAAAACCCAAACAGCACATTTCTTTAGGCTTTACAGAAAACAAAGTTGACTTTAACCAGATATGTGAACTTGTATACTAAATTACAATAATAAATTAAATTACTTTACTGCCTCAATATAAAAAGCCAAGGTACTTACCTGCCTCACTAATATATAGATGCTAATGATTCCGACACTTTTCACTACTTTACACCTTCACAATAATCTGATGATCTTCAGCAAGAATACACTGCACTGAACATCGTACGTTGCACTGCACTAATTTTCTCAGGCACAATGATGATCACACACGTATCACTTTTTCACTACAGTACACATTCACAATGATTTGATGATTTTCGGACAATGAATGTTCCACAGCTTGAGTTGGATCCAGGAGACTGTCATCCATAAACTTTTCCGTAGGTTTCCTATCCATACAGCTTAACGATGAACTGTATTCAAGAAACTGTCGTTCCTCCTTATCTGGACTGGCATCCGTAAACTTTTCTGTGGATTGCCGATTCACACAGCTTAACGATAAACTGTATTCAGGAGACTGTCGTTCCTCTTTATCTCGACTGGCGTCCGTAAACTTTTTCATGGATTTCCGATCCACACAGCTTAACGAAGAGCTGTATTCTCTTTTTCAAACTGATGTTCATAACTTCGTGGAAATTCAGAACCTGATGGTCTGTAATCTCTGCGTGGATTTTCTCATCTGAACCGCTTCGGAGACCTCGAACTGATGTTCGTCACTTTTCGTGCTGCATTTCAGAATCTGACGGTCTGTAATATCTGCAAAACACTGATGATATCTGGAAAATGACTGTCCCACAATCTTGAGGAGAATTTTCAGAGCCTGACGGTTTGTAATTTCTGCATGGATTTTTCTCATCTGAACCACTGCCACCATTTTAATAAAGCTAACATCAGAAAGCCCTGTTGGGTGAAAGAAAAGACAGGTTGTCTTTTAAAATATTTATTTTGAAAACTTAATAAGAAATTCTTAATTAAATATTAAAGTAATTGATTCATTACAGCCATTATTCATGCAAAGGCCGCGGATGCGGCGATGACGCTAAAATGTGTCTGCTTTCACTTGTTTACAGCATCAAAACCTTTTACATAAAGCCCTCTCTTCGTTTTTGTTACAACCTGGAAAAGAAACTTAATTAGTCCCTTATGTATGGAAACCACACCAGGGGGTTTCCGCTGCACCTTTCTTCCATAGGTCTGCTGTCCATTCTGTCTCTGACAACAGATATCTCTCATTGAGCACCTGGAAGTCCGAGAAGTGCATATGTCTGAACGTGGCAAAAACTACCAAACTTCCTGACAGAAATTGCCACAAAACTTTTGTGATGAAACATGGAAGGGAGGGGAGAAAAAAAAGGTTTAAAGTATGGTTATCACTTGCACCCCCAAGAAGAATAAATAATGTGGCTTTGATGCTTGCAATATTTGAGCCATAGATTGGCAAATGTAATGTATCTGTGAGGTTTCAGATATTCTAATCTGCAAATTTTTGCTGCTACTTGTATTATTATACCACTTGTTTGAACAGCTGTGCGGCTTCTAGCAGTGGCTGCCGATTTCTGATAGTTTGAACCTAAAGGGGGTTATCACATCTAGCGACGGTCTCTGCTAGACAGGACTTTTCTAAAAAAATGAGATTCTGGTAGCACTGGGTTAAACGGGAGGATTCCTAGGAAAAAAAAAAAAAAACGGTTCTGCTGGAAGCGAAGTCCTGCCTAGCTATGGAAACGGTGTCCCAGCTACGCAAGATATTTTGAAACTTTGCTGGAAAGTTTCGTCTGCACCTCTGTTCCGGGTAGAGTAATTCGGGACTTAAGTAGTAGGCTGACTGTATAGTCTTTTTTTTTTCATGTGTAATATGAATATGAGCCTATTTCCCTCACAAAATCCTCCATGATGGCATACCTTCCGTTAAGCAGATATTCCTCGCATGCTTTGCCATAATCAAAATAAAACTAAACCAGTCTTTAATATGTACATTTTGTTCCAAAATACTGCTTTGTTAGTGTTTGATCATGCCTGTGTCATACTACTTAAGCAATAATCATTGCCATGCGTGTCATATGCCAGGAAAAATGTGCCTGATCGTACAATAAAGTTATAAAATTGGCCTGTGGCTATAAATGCTGTAGGCATGCCCTGCACTTAAGGTTTTGGGCAAATGTGGAATGCTCAATAGCTCTTCTTGTTAGGAATTATTTTATGTAAATAAAGAAATGTCTTAATAATTTTATTTGAGTAAATTTTTATTTTATAGAAATTTCTTTAATTTATTAATGTTAAAATAGGACAAAATGGTATGTTTAGTTTTATGGCCTGTATTTAAGGCCCAAAAAAAATACTTTTTTTAGTTAGTCTTGATGGTTTAGGCGAGTAAATATTTATTTCCTTGTTTTTGTAAAAAAGGGATTTTGTATATTATTTCAGAAAAACTTAAAAAATTCAACTATGTTATTTTAGTCAAAATAAAGTCTTATAGGTAAGAAATTTTAGAAACTTGTATTATACTAACTATGCATTTGCTTTATTTAAAAAAAAAGAACCTAATTATCTCCAAATGTGCTGTTGTTCCATTTAGTACATATACAGTGGTGGCCAAAATTGTGGACACTTTTGGAAATTTTTATGTTTTTGAACTTTGTATGCTTATAGAAAATGTTACGTTTCGCAAAATGCAAACTTGTATATATCATTTTAAAGAGAATTTATTACTGAATTCAATAAAATTCAATTATTTGCACAAATTTCAATTATTTGCAATACAAAAAAAAAGTTATATGTACTTTAATATAAATAAAAAACACAGTTATGAAGTGGTTTGTAATGTCTAGCTTTCCGGGACAAAATAACTGTTCTTGTTCTGAGAACAAATGAAATCTTAGTAACTGCCAGTAGAAGCTGACACTTGAAACAATTCATTTTTTTGCTTTGTTCTGTAGAAGGAGGACCTGTTTCTTATACACTGCAATTACAAGTAGGAATTTTTGTAAAAATTTTTAATATTTAGTCAAGAAACAATGACATCAAATAAAAGAGTAGATTGGACACCTAGAAAGAGATGTAATATTATTGTGTTACGAGAAAGTGGTCTTTCCTATGCTGAAATTGCAAGACAGATGGGTGATTCAGTGACTACATCTGGAGTCCGAAAGTTTTGTTTACGATATCAGGAGACAAATTCTATATAAAACAAAGAAGGAAAAGGCCGAAAAAGGTGCACCACATCTATTGATGACAGAAGAATAAAAAGATTATGTGTCCAAGATAGAAAAATGTTATCAGTGGCCATCAGAAGTGATCTGAATGATGCTGGTGTTTCTGTCAGTTCCAGAACAATGAGGAGAAGATTAACAGATGTTGGACTGAGAGGTAGAATTCCACGAAAAAAGCCTTAATTTTCAGCAACGAAAAAAAAAAAAGACTATAGTGGGCAAAGGAACACATTAATTGGACAGATGATCAGTGGTCACAAGTTATATGGAGTGATGAAACTAAGATATCGTAATTCGGTAGTGATGGGCGAAAATATGTAAGACGTAGAATAGGAGAAGAGCTACATCCTGAGTGCATTCAAGCAACTGTGAAGAACCCAGTTAGTGTTATGATTTGGTCATGCATGTCAGCAGATGGTATTGGTCGCCTTCATGTCATCGATGGGACACTGAATGCCAGAAAATACATTGACACTATTCTAGAACCAAAACTTCTACCTTCCATCAGACATCCCTTTCTCAACAATGCTTCGTTTATTTTTCAGCAGGATTCTGCTCCTTGCCACACGGCCAAAATATCGAAAGAGTGGTTTCGTACAAAGAGCATTAAATTGTTGTCATGGCCAGGAAACAATCCTGACCTCAATCCTATCGAAAATTTGTGGCACCGTTTGAAAACTCTTATCCGAATGAGGCGCCCATCAAATAAAAGGGAACTAATTGAGGTTATAATTGTTTCCTGGCATCATGTAATAACGAAAGAAGAGCTTAAAACTCTTGTCAGCTCAATGAAACGTCGATGTGAAGCTGTAATCAAAAATAAAGGGTACCCTATTAAGTACTGATAACTCACTGCAATCATCGCTATCTAATGTATATCGGTAACTATTGTTTAACTTTTTTTGTATTACAAATAATTGAATTTTGTGTTTTGTATTGAATTCAGTAATAAATTCTCTTTAAAATGATATATACAAGTTTGCATTTTATGAAACAACGTTTTCTATAAGCATACAAATTTCAAAAACATAAAAATTTTCAAAAGTGTCCACAATTTTGGCCACCACTGTAATATGACGAGAACCAAACACTGAACAAAAATAATGTATTGTTTCCTTTTCTTAAAGCTAATATATCAAATAAAGTATGAAATCAAGAGAAATAGGCCAAACTAAAAATTAGGCAAAGCAACAACCTTGTGTATCGCATAGATATTAATTTGAACTATTGATTTCAAGGGCAAACAGGTACAGGTCCGGTTGTGGCTTCCTTCTTTGCAGAACTGTTTTGCTTCTGATAAACAGGGGCCTGTACCTGTTTGACCTCGAAATTGATACAGTTAAAATCTTGGCCAAACTGCATGGGTTTTGCCTAATTTTAAATTATGAAATTCCCAGAAATGATAAAATTAACATCTGGTTGATTTCTATTATTGTCTGTAAAAAAATTGTTTTTATTCATTATCGATTAATTGCAAAGTGATGTAATACACTGGTGTGCAAAACTTAAGCAACAGCAGGGTTTTCTGCCATAACTCCACGAGAAATCAACTGAGAGACATGAAATGCAGAAATGAAGGAGAGTATTATGTACGTAAAGGATGACGAAAGTATCGGAGCTGAAAAAGAAATACAATGCATACGGTATGGAATCAAACAAAAACAAGCTTTATTGAACGCATAGTATCGTGACTCATGATTGTCTATCCAAGAGGAAGAACAACAAGCAGATGTTCTTTAATATGGGATATGCCCTTCCCTCACTGCAATGGTTGCTTCGCACCGTCTCCGCATACTCGGAACCAGCTAATGCAACATTTCTTGCGGTAGGAGTGCTCATTCCTCAATCAGCATCTGTTTGAGTTGTTGGGTGTTCTCCGGAGGATGTAAGCGTGCGGCATTGCGTCTCCCCAAAGCATCCCACACATGTTCGATGGGATTTAAATCTGGGTAGTACGCTGGCCAATCCATTCGAGTGATATCTTCACTTTCCAGTAGCTCCTCAACAGCAAGAGTCCGATGTGGCCGTGCATTGTCATCCATAAAAATTAAGTCTGGGCCAATGGCACCTCGGAACAGACGCACATGAGGAAGGAGTACCTCCTCACAATAGCGATCCCCGGTTACAGACCCTCTGTCGAAAACGTGGAGCTCAGTTCGCCCGTTTAGCATAATGCTTCCCCAGACAAGAACTCCAGGACTACCGTTACGGTGTCTTTCCTTGATGTTACTCGGATAAAACCGGGTCCCGACCTCTCTCCAAATCAAAACGCGTTGAGAATCACTTCTTCTGCTACTGAACTGACTCTCATCCGTATAGAGGACACGACTCCATTGATCAGTTGTCCAGTTTTTGTGCTCTCTGCACCACTGTAAACGGTGGCGTCGGTGGCCAACTTTCAACGGGAGGCAGCGTTCAGGACGGCGGGCGAATAGGCCCCCTTTCGTGAAGGCGTCTGGCCACAGTAAACTGCGACACTTGTCGCCCCGTTGTTGTACAGAGTTGCTGAGCAATGGCGCTTGCTGACTGCTGTCGGCCTCTTTTCGCCTGCAGGACAATCTATCGGTCATGCCCTGCAGTTTTAGTCCTCGGGCGGTCAACACCAACCTTTCTAACAGCTGTACTCGTGGTTTGGAACACTTTCCAAGCGCGCGAAACGACATTTTTGTTGATTCCGAACTCTGCAGCTACACTGGTGACGCCCCTCCTCCAGCTTTCCGATCATTCTTCCACGTGTGAAGTCGTTCGGGTGATTTCTTCTAGCCATATTTCACGAACTGACTCACTGGCACTTGCAGCGAATATGTTGAATTGCGTCTCCGTCCTTCCTTTTATTCTACTGTTGAGCTGCGCGCTCCGATATCACGCGTTTTGTGTACGCTCACGTTGCCTCTGACGTTTTGTTCCTGATATTTGCATACGCATGACATTTCTGCTGACTTGCGTGTTCATTTACTGATCTCCAGACCTTCTTTTCTGCAATTTCATGGCTATCTGCTAAATTTTTACATTGTTGCTTAAGTTTCGCACACCAGTTTAATATTTTATATGCTATAAAAATACATTTGCATAAGTAATTTTTATTTTTCAATTGTAAAACACATTTTAAGTGTATTGATGACATTAGTATATGTCTTTCCTTTTTTTAGACTGTTCTTTTTAGGCATCTCACTTGATAGAGCAGCAGTAATCACCACGTACAATTGTTGCACGGTTGATTCTGTTAAAGAATTCATTCACCTTGTTCATCAAAAACTGCTTCAGTAGTAACAAGAAAGAAATCAAACTCCAAAATCTTTTGAATTAGGGCTTTTATCATTTATAAATTTAATATAGCCAAAGAAATTGAGCCCAACATCCATGAATAACAACCACACTTCCTTTTTTTTTAGTATTTTAAAAACTGTCTTTTGCATGAACTTTCAAATATTTGGACTGATAAATACTTCACTTCTTTTGCCTTTAAATTCAAAAGGTAAGATATTTCATATACGTAGGTAAGTTGAAATATAAGTTTCCCCTGTCGACTGTGGTCAGAGTTGTGTATGAAAGTCAAAAAATAGAATGAGACATTAAAGATATGACATACCTTTATTTTATTATTCTCGTACGAGTACGTTGAGACATTTGTCATATCCCTTGATAAGCTTCAAAAAGTCCTCCAAGAAAAATTCACGCTTTGCATATGCTTTGCATTTGCTTTGCGTTGAACGGCTATGGGCGAAAGGCGACACAGCAGGAAAACGCGCAAGTCACCGATACACCATTGGGTAGAGGTCGCTGCAAATCAAGCAGATGGCGCAGTGCCTGCGCAAAGCGGAGACCAGCCTCTCATTTGAGCCCCGGTAGGTATGGAGAGAAGGTGCGTTTTGAATTCGTGGTCAAAGGAGGAAGTGAAAGCGGTTATCCGCTATGAATGGGCACGTGGAGTATCAGGAACAGAAATTCATAACCGCCTCGTGGAAGTCTATGGGCCAGGTGTGATGTCGAAGCAAATGGTGCGGAGATGGTGTCGCACATTCAGTGATGGACGTCAGCAAGTGGAGGACATACCGAGAGCTGGACGGACGCGCACGGCCACTACAGATGCAAATGTCAGGAAGGTGGATGACATGATTAGAGCGAACCGGCGTATCACCATCGATGAAGTAGCGGAAGAACTTGGAATCTCACATGAGCGAGCTCAAAACATCATCCACGACATTCTTCGATATACAGAAAAGTGTCAGCACGATGGGTGCCCCGACAATTGACCTTGACACACAAGGAACAACGTATGGGGGTCAGCCTGGAACATCTCGTGCGTTACCATGAAGATGGCAATGACTTTCTGTTTCGGATTGTGACGGGGGATGAAACGGGGGTCCACCATTTCACGCCAGAATCGAAGGCCGCATCTATGGAGTGGAAACATCCGTCATCACCTGTCCGAAAGAAGTTCAAGATAACTCCCTCTGCAGATAAACTCCCTCACAGTTTTCTGGGACGCCCAAGGAGTTTTGTTGCTGGACTTTTTGGAGGTTGGAACCATCAATGCTACGCGCTACTGTGACACCCTGTCGAAATTGAAAGAGGCGATTCGGAAAAAGCGGCCTGGCCTTCTCACATCTGGCGTTCTGCTGTTGGATGACAATGCCAAACCACATTCGGCGACGGCAACGCAAAACCATATTGCAACTCTTGGTTGGGAGCGCCTACACCATCCGCCATACAGTCCTGATCTCGCACCAAGCGACTTCCATCTGTTTCCGGCTTTGAAGAAAAATCTCGGGGCAAGGCGCTTTGGAAGCAATACTGAAATGAAACAAGCCGTTCAACGCTTCTTCCGTATGCAAAGCCCTGATTTTTTCCTGGAGGGCTTTTTGAAGCTTATCAAGCGATATGACAAATGTCTCAATGTACTTGGTACCTATGTGGAAAAATAAAGGTATGTCATATCTTTAATGTCTCATTCTATATTTTGACTTTCATACACAACTCTGACCACAGTCGACAGGGGAAACTTATTTTTCAACTTACCTCGTAAATCTTAGTGCCTCGGTCCTTATTTTTTGTAAAAATTTTCATACAGTTCAATTTATTTTGTAACAGTGTAAAATAAGTATGCTAATATGGCTTCTGTAACACGTTATGCTCATCAAAGATATGTTTGCACTTTCAGCTAATGGCAAGCTTGGTGTACAGTGCGTTTTCAGTAAACACACATTTCATTGGGTTTGGACACACTTATAAGAAAAAGGTGAATGTGAGAACATTTTTAATGCTGACACGGCATATGCTCCTGCTATAGAAGCTGGTGTAGCTATTTATTAAAGAAAATATTTGGAAAATTCTGCCCTTCCCTTTTGATGATAATACACTGAAAACAAATTATTATACACAATGTTCAATGTCACAATTTGCACTGATAACAGCACTGATACCTGGGAAAGTATTTGATGGCTGTTAGATATGACAGTAAATGTAACCCATTTCAAGTCTGTTCATAAATTTTATTTATCAATAACTATTTAGAATGCTCAAAAACTCATACCAGTTATGTCACTCAACGCTGCATAGTACAACTTAACCAAAAAGTTTACATCGTTGCCACTCCTATGCGGCTTAATTTCATATTCATAAATTAAAACAACAAAAAGTGGGGCTACGAAACTTTATGCTTAATCCAACATTCTGTCACTTTCATGAAAGACATTTTATTAAAACATCAAATTATACAATTAAAATTATTTACAATAGTATCGGCATAAAATTAAATCTTGATAACTAAGAAAGCGTTAGCTTTTAAAAATGACCCAAAATAATTAAACTGTGTAGGTTGTTTTCAGATTAAATATTTGAGTTTCCCCTCAAAAATAGACCAAAGTTCAAAATCTTTAAACCTAGAAGGGAATTGGACAGTTCTCCATCCCTTAGTAATAACGTTTTCATCTCTTAATGCAAATAATTTTTAGGCACACTTTTTTGTTGCATTAGATCTGGTAGGTATTTGATGTATACCGTGCTAATGTTCTATCTCTGGTAGATATACACATTGGAAATGACTTTTTAGAAGATGTCTTTGTTTTCACTAGTCTAATATTACTGTCCTTACCACAAAAGAGGAACACAATGTGACACATTGGTTAAAACGATCTCTTATGTTTAGGACTTTTAAAATTATCAAAATTTTCTCATTCTCTCAGTTTGGTCTTGAGGCATGCTCGAGCAGTTTTTAAAATACGAAATAGACTTTAAACCTCTTAAATAGTCTTTAGTAAACGATTCTTATGTTTTTCTTAGCTTCATTAATTTCGCAGATAATTCTCACACAACCGAATCTGCTTAGATTTCCTTGAATTGAATAACAACTTTCTCTAGTCTGTCTTGCAATTTTTCTGTAACTCAAAAACCAAGCCTTTTCATATATTTCATCTACTAGAGTCATTATACCTCTTTTTTTCTCGAGAGCTACTTCATTAAATAGTTTTCAGATCGATCCTTTTCTTAACCATGAAAGCTTCTTCCTCCAAAAAGAATTTATCAGCTTTTTAACTAACAGGACAAGTCTGCTGGATTCTCCAACCACGGTACATCTCTCTAGTCTATATTAGAAAGCTTTTGAATATTTTTTACTCTATTCTGAACAAATACTGTGCAAAATTCTTTGTGCTGAACCCAATGTAAAGCAGTGGGAGAAATGTCAAAAATATCCATTGATGCATTGAAAATTCAAAGCTTTCTTCTTGAAAAGTTTGCAAGAAGAGCACCTAAGGTGTGAGCCAATAGTTCCAATGAAGGAATGGATAACTTCTTCAGTACTGCTATTCTGTATTTAGCTGGCACAAGTTGCACAGAAAATTGTTAATCTTTTTCACTTCTCAGATAAATGACTGCTACATAAGAAAGACTAGTTATGTCACAAAATATATGAAGTCTGGTAGATAAACAGCTACTGAATGATATGTATCAAGGAATTTGTACAAATTTCAACAGATGAAATCAAACGAGTTAATGAATTTCAGCGCTTTTGGCATCTCGTCATCCCAAATTAATTTTGATTTCAAACTTTTTCGAAGTAATAGCTTGAAATAGAGTTATAGGACAAGAAAAACCTATTGGGTCAAAAACCTTCTGGGAAACAGAAAGACTAATTCTAGTGAACGACTTTTCAGATTTTATCATAGTACTGACATAACAGAAAAAGTAGTTTACTTTTTTATTCTATTTCAGTCTGAGGACAGATGATGGTTCAGATCCAATTACTGGTTTATCTGAACTGGTAGACTCTTAGCTGTAGTCTTGCTTCATCCATTATTCGTGAAAATGTGTATGTAAAATTTTCATGTTCAGTTTTTCAGTCCATTGAGGCAATGCATTTTCAGTAATATCTCTAAACTTTTCTTGTTAGTAGTGGTAAAGATAAATTAGAGAGCACAACGCTCAACTGAATGTTACTTTCCCGATCCTCCCAATATCGCAAAATTCTTACACAATTTCCTAACTTATCTAATCATTTTATACATAGCAAAACGAACATGACACAATTCCTTATAACGAAACTAAAGGCCAACCAGTCCACTCCAAAGGAAGACGGCTTCGAGACAAAGTTTATGATGTTGCAAAAAAGAAGTTCGAATGTACGTTAAAACAGAGAATTTGTCGACCCTCTTCAATAAATAACTGGTTATCACCTTTACATTTAGTACATAAAAAGCTTACCGGCATTAGACTAGTTGGCGATTACAGAGCACATAATTATATAGTTTTTGCTTCATATCTTATTCCACATGTACAAGATTTCCCTTTCACGGCAAAATAGTGTTTTCTTTAGATATTACACAGGCTTATTATCACATACCCATCTATGAAAGCAACACATCTAATACAGTGATAATTCGATCTCTTCGGGTTTCTTTTAATTAGAAAAATTTCACGACCTCACCGAAAAGCTAGTAGGAATG
The DNA here is from genome assembly GCF_044657685.1 of Stegodyphus dumicola. NCBI lineage: Eukaryota > Metazoa > Arthropoda > Arachnida > Araneae > Eresidae > Stegodyphus > Stegodyphus dumicola. The sequence goes on from NC_140780.1 coordinate 72,591,690, forward strand.
CTAAGAATAGAATGTGAAATGTTTAAGCGTGGTCATGACAAGTACTCCACTTGATTGAGCTGAACTGTACCTAAAGACCTGTCTTTTCGTAAAAACTTCTGTTGCTGGAGTGGTACTGTGAAGACAGCGAATTTTAATAGGTTCTGTGCATGTGGGCCGTTAGACTTAGACTTCCCATGTGGTTTCACGAGGACCACGTGGTCAGGAATGCTCCTTCCGCTAAGCCAGCTCCCCATAGGAACTCAGAGACGAATTGACACCTTAGTGTGATGTCACGAGTTGACGACCCAACAGTGACGCTAACGTGACTTGCGCATCCTATAAAAGGACAGCCTGTGGAACAACAGAGATCCATACTATCCAAATGTTACTGCGATAGCTCTGAGATCCATTCAGCCTAATGGAACCATCAACATCTTACAAGACTTTAACCAGGAAATGGAGGCTTCATTCCTTTAACTTCGAAGCTCTGATTTTTCGTTATAGTATATGATAATACAATGCATTGACGTAAATAAGTACAAAAAATTTGATTATACAGGGTCCGTTAGTGAATCATTTTTCATGAAACTTATTATCAATTTTTTTTAAACAGATTTAAGACTTTTACAGATTATTTTTATCTTACACATGTGTGCTAATCTATATTATTTAACTTTAAAATTTACTTCATTCTTTGCATATGAGACTTGGAATTAGAATTAGCATATATAAAAATAAGTTATAGTCTAAAAATATATGTAAACATTTATTCACCTGTAATGATTAATGTACAGGAATTTGTATGCATATAACTTCTCAAAAGTAAAAAAAGCGTTATAAGCTAACTGAAGATTTTAAGCTTTATTCATAATTTGGGGTAATAGGTTAATTAATTTTGGATTGAATTAGGATTATTCATTTATGGGAAAGCACACGAGGGTTAATTAATTTTAAGCTCTTCATAATTTTCACTTGATTGATAAGAAATAGAAACGTTTTTTCCTCAACATTTTTTGCAATATGATATGTGAAGTTAAAAACAATAGCATGAGAGTATTTTATGGTTATTTATTTTCTGAATCTCATACATTGCAAATAAAGCTGAATAATTTTCATGTAAGAGAAATTAAATTCACATTTTTTTCTTATTTCAATGTATATTAAAATTTATTATTCGACTTTTTATGCATATTATGCTCAAGAAGACAAACTATCAGTAACATCAATTCACAAATTGTATTAAAATATTCATTTATAAGTAGCATTTTAGGAAGTTAAATCTAGCAGATTATAATACAGGTTTACTGAGACATGATCAGGTGTTTTAACACAGTCAAATTTTCATGATTATAAAATTTTTCAAGAAATATTTTTAATAAATTAATTATTATGATTGTTTAATGGAAAATTTAGCGTACATGATTGCATGTTCTAATCTTGTGAATGAAAACTACGAGTAATAATAATTTTTTTAAAATTAAAATATGTATACAAAATTCAGAACGTATATCACTATATATGATTTTTAAATTTTTTTGTGAAACTTGTAGAGACATTAGACATTTTTTTTGGAAGCAGGCAAGATGAAAAATATGCAACCGCCTTCGCCGAGAATCAAACCACAGACCTCTGGAATACACGCCCAGCGTATAGACCACCATACCACGAAGGCGGGAGAAATACCTTATTAACTAAGCATTTTTGATTTCTCAAATCAAATTTTGAAAATTTCTGAAATATTTATTCAAAGTTTTAAGTACCTGAAAGACCTTATTTTTTATTCAAAAACCAAGTTTTCAGTCCGAATTTCTTGCTATTCCAGTTTTTATGTATAAGTTGCATTGATTTCCTTATTTTTATTATTTACTACACATAGATAAAGGCAAAAACCATGTTTCTGTAAAATAAAATATATTCTATGTATTCAAAGTAATTTCATATCAGAAGTACTGTGAGATAGTGGTAGTGTTTCAGAATGTTAAATATTGTAACATGACATCGAATTTCCAATATTTTAATGTGGATGTAATTTTCTGAAATATATATTTCGTTAGATTTGGAAAGAAAAACTATATGTCCAAACAATGAAGGTATGATTGTCTTTAAACTGTGCTTTTTCTTTCAGTGACGGTCTACTTTGATTCATAATCTTCTTCATCACCAATAAATGTTTTTGTAAGTACATAGGTTAGCAAATCTAAAACAGATGTATATGTCAGATATTTAAAATCACAATAGCATGTTAAAAAGTAGTGTAAAACATTTTTTTCAAGAGATAATATTAACCAGAAATCTAAAAATTTACCTCAGCCATAAACTTTACATACAGCAAATACCAATTTTCAGTTTGCAAATAAAATAAGTATATAATTTTGTGTGTGTGAGAAGGGACCGCTTTTTACTAGAGCGAAAAGTCGCTCCTTCGAGGTTGGTGCCATTTTGGCGTTAGAGAGAGGTGGGATATCACTCCTTGGGAGTCGGATACTACTCTTTGGAATTTAGAGTATTTGATTGCCTTTTCGTAGCTGCACGGTGACTGCCATTCGACGCTGCTGCCATAGAGGATTTTGCTATTTTTTTTTTTTTTTCATGTTTCTGATTTCTTGAAGTATCTTCTATTGCACAATTATGGAAAGACGATCCATATTATTATTTATCAAGTTAATTTCTTCTTTTGCTGATATTTTTCTGGACTTTTTAATCATTCCCTCTCTTGCCGACCTTTTTCTGGACGGACTACACATATTATCTTTTGCAAGAGAGTCATGAATTTTTTGCTTATACAATCTATTTATCTGATCCCAATTTGAGAAAAATTCCGAATTTTCTTTGCCTTTCAAATACAGGGTCCGTCAGAAAAATGTGATCACATCTTCATGAAAGATCTTTATTGTCTGTTACTGCTGAATTCAGTTACAGGTTAATATGATAACACATATCACAAGTTATATTAGGTTTAATACAAACTTCCTGCACTGTATCAGTACAATTACTTTTGTTGCTCAAAGTACTTCAGTGGTAGCCATTAGGGAACGAACCCATAGCACAACAACGAGCGGCTGCTTGAACAACTTTAATCATTGCGTCTGCGGGAAGTGATCCACATGACGTTGCAATTTCTTAACGAGGGTTATCATAACCGATTTCCTGAGTAGTAATATGTTTTTTAAAAACTGAAATATACGGATAAAGTTTATGTGCGGATCAATCAATTAGCATATATATATATATATATATATATATATATATATATCATAATAATTAATTTTTAAATTTTAAAGATTTTTCAGATTTTTAAATTTTTAAAGCAGATTTTTAAACAATAGTTAAAATTTAAAATATTAATTTAAATTCTAAAAAATATTTTCATTGATGGTTTTAAATTTGTGTTCCTTGGATGGAAAGTATATCCAAGTATATTTATAGTATATGGAAGGTTTTCTTATTATAAACTATAATGAATTATTGGTTTATTACTTTGCAGCTTTAGCGCAAATTATAGGCTTTTTAATTTACTTTTAATTGCTTTATTTTGAACCAATTTGATTTGAGTTTTAAATACGCTTTTTATTTGCAAGTATTCTAGTGATAATTTTGTTTATTTTGTATTTACCTTTTTCATTGCACTTTATTTTAACTTATGTTAAAAAAAATTTTCACAGGAACCACAGTATCACAACGACTTTTAAGCGGAAGCATTAAGAATTTTTCTTTTTACCTTGTTTTCTAATTTTTGCAGCTCAATGCGCAAAATTCTTAACCACAAAGGTCTTTAGTTTGTTCTCCTTTGTTTAATTATATATATACATATGTATAGAATAAGCAAGATATAAAATATCAAAGAGATAAAATTTGCAAAATTATAGTTTTCATTAATAACGCTCAAACACGGCAGCTACAGTGAATTGGCCGCAATGCTGCAACCATAACGAGTAAACGTATGAAATACAAGTAGTTTGGAGAATTTTCTAAATACCTCATAAACAAAACTATATTGCTAAAAAATTAATCATGGTAAACTTATCATTTAAAATACAAAAATAACAAACTAACTAAAATATATATTTGATTAATTGAATAATTTGTAATTTTTAAACGTAATAAAATTGCTTTAAATAAGAATTAAACATTTTTGATTTGCAAAAGAAATTTTGTGAGAAGAAAACTTTAGAATTCGCCATACAATATACAAAACAAAATAAACTTATAAAGACAAATTATTAGGCAATAATATCCTGTGGTTATAGGTTTGTTGGTTCTTTTAAAGGAATTTAGAAGCTATGAGACAAGTATATATTAATTCAAATACTACTTGAAAAACTGGAAATAAAATTAGTTAATTTTTTTACATAAAAATAAGTTCAGAAAAAAATTAAAACTGTCGTTTTTAGAATATATTTTTTTATGCAAGTTATCACAATAACTATCATAACTATACATATTATTTATTAATGCCTTAAATCAAATTTCCATAACACAAATTGTTTCTTGCATATTCAAAGTAATTTACGCAAGGAAAACTAGAAAACAACTTTGAGTATTTTGAAATATTAAATATTGAAATGTGATATTAAATTTGAAATATTTTAATACGGATTTATTTTTTAACACAGTTTAATAGGTTCAAAAAGAAAAGCTCCCAAAATATGATCGAAAGAATATTCAGATAGTGCCTTTTATACTGTTAATTATAAAGATACCTGTTATTGATCGAAAATCTTATTCTTCAACAATAATATATGCTTTCCCACTTACATAGTTTGTAAATTTAAACAGTTGCATGTCAGGTAACGTAAAATTACATAAGTGCGAGTTAAAAAGTAGTGTCAAACACGTCTTGAAGAGGAAGTGTTAATTAGAAATCTAAAGTTATACTTCAATCAGAAAACAAATGCAATTCGATATAATCAAAGAATAAATAAAAATATCTTAACTTCTTGAAATGTGTCATTTGATGCGAAATGCGCTATTTCATGTTTCGCGAAAATAACGAATGAAAACGTTTCATTCCTTTTGAGAAATACAGGAAAGTCACTTTTTACTCAAGTGAAAAGTCTTAGGAGAGAGGTTAGAGTCATTTTCCCCCGATGATGTTTTGGATGTTACTCCTTCAGCAGTCAGAAGTTATCCTTTTGAACTAAGGATGTGTGTGAACTTAGGACTCCAAATTGTCTTAAATGAGTCTAGTAGTATCCTTGTGTGTAATAATTAGACAATCCTTTAATAAGAATCTTGACGAAATTTACGCTTTTAGAGTAAATGATAACATATTAGAGAGTATGGTCGCCAAATAACTTATTGGCGTTCAGAATATGCACATTTACTAGTGTTATTAATTAGTTACTAGTGTTAAAGAATTAATTTTTATAGTAGTAGCGACTTGACGTGACGTGAGTAGAATTCCAGTACTATAATTTCGAAGGTCAAAAGAAGCCCCCCTTCCTAAATTGAAAGTTTTTCAATTTAGGAAGTAGTGCAATAATCAGTAGTCTTAATTTCAATACAGTATGTATCAGTGCAAAGGTTTGAAACATTGAAACCAGTCTGGACGACGTTTATTAAAACAAACTCTAATATTTTGAAGAAAAGCGAAATTCATGTGATGGGCAGTTTTAGCAACAAACTTAACTTATAACAAACTTAACTTATAATAATTTTTGAAAACTCAAGTCATAACTATACATTACTATAAAACATTTAGAGGACTTCATATAACTATTATTTAATTTTACTTCAGTGTTAACAATGGAAACGTTCAACGCATGGGGAGAATTACCAAAATCTAACTTAAAGAAAACAAAGCGAGAGAGCAGATTTACGATCTCGAATGTTCCCTAAAACTTCAGTTTGAAAACTGCGCAATATTTACGTAGCACGATGAAACGGAGTATGTCTATATATTAGTAACAATATAATAATGAAAGTGAAGACTGAAAAATAAGGAAAAGGAATTAACCGTGTCTCTTCATTCTAGTGGTTAATATGTTGGACTGCGTAGCTTTGAAGAAAAATTTAGGAGACAATTAAGAATATGAATCAACATATCCTCCTCCTGTTCTTACATCAATCTCTTTGCATATAGTGTATGCTACGCAACTATTCACTTCCTTTGCCCGGAATTCAATACTACATCATCCATTTTCAGAGCTTATTAAGTTGAATCATCTGGAATCGTTACTTTGATAAAGACTATATAATACTGTAGCTAATGGTTGCAATAAACGATCATCACTCAAGGAGAAAACGCGTCTCATGGTATCTTATTTACATTTGAAGGAGCCTCTTCTTTTAGGCACTGGGGCCCTTTGTGCCCCGCCCATCTGAAGACGTTCTCATCCGCGGAAAACCGCTAACGATAGGCAACAAAGCCACCTACTTTACTTCCTTCCGCCTTTCATAGGGTTACTTTGTTGACTGGTGGAAATTGCGCCAGTTGGCTCAAATTGTACTGTTGGAAAAACTTAAATTTTTGCTTGATAAACTAAGAAAATAATTAACAGAATAATGTATCACTAGTTGTTATATTGTATTTGCAAATAAAATAATAAATGTAAGACAAATTTAATACGATTTAACCTAAATTTTAGGAGGAATGCTGTTTTCCTATTATTTTTCTGTGAAACAAGAAAATCATCGCAGGTTTACTTTACATACACTGAATTAAAGTGATGAAAAAAATCGTGTATCGAAATTTTTCTCAAGTATTCACCCCGTTCTAAATCTTATTTGATTGCTTTTGGAATACGTTTTCCTTTAATGCGTATGACTCAAAAGTAACGAAGTCTTTCCGTTTTACACATGCTTTGATAAAAGAATGGGACAGCGTAATAAGAAACTAAAAATTTTCTATTTCATTTTATAAATTACTCTACTCTTTGATTAAAAAAAAAAAAAAAAAAAAAAAGCAACCAAGACTAGAATAATGTGTATGCAATTTTTGAGCAAGTGGCTGCCGATCGAGAAGATCGAAATTCTTTTCAGTAATTTACAAATTTAGGAAAGAATATAATAATAACGATTTGGAAAACATAGAGTGAATTTTATGAATCAAATTATTCTGTGATTGAAAGAAGTGTATGTAGAAGACAAGAATTTTTGCAATATAACGTGCGAGTATTAAGAAAATTTGAGAAAGCATAGAAAGCGTTTTTTTCGTTGAAAACTAAAGAAAAGAAATCTTCGTTTGCCAAACAAAGATTTTTAGGAATAACTGTTGTTTGATCGAAAGCGAAGTTTCGTAGGTTGTTTCCTGCCTTAAACGATAGTTAATTAGGTTAAAATTTTAAGAATAGATGTAATCTTATTTTGCTTTCAGTCAAACAACGATTCTTTCTGAGTATCCATACTCAGAAAATTAGAAAATTACGCAAATCCAGTGGATTCTGTCGATGCCAATATAACATAATAAGCTGGCTAAAAGGGTTTAGAACATTTAAATGTTATTTTATAATGGCCACAGTCAGGCATTATAAAATATGCAGTGAGGCTACCTGTTGGATGTCTCTCCAACATACCAGCATTAAAAAAGAAGAAAAATAAATAAATTAATTAAAATCTGTATTTTAATTTTCATTAAGGAGAAAGTTTATGCTTATTTACATTTGCCAGTTAAGCAGACGCCGAAGGTTGTTCGAATTCGTCGAGCATTTGAACGTCTCCTTACCAAACACACTGCATATGAGTCTGTATTCATCTAGCATGCAAACTAGCCTCCATTAACCAGCAAGCTAATCGTGTAATCTATAAACAGAAGACATTAAAGATGGATAAAGATAGCAAATATGAAAGCAGAAATGGATGAAGGTATTCTTTAACGAATGGTAGTAAATTTTTCATAGTAGCATTTTCTAAAGTAAAAGTAAGTGTGATTATGGCAAAGCCTCGAGGGCTATCTGCCTAAGGGGAGGGATGCCTTCGTGGAGGACTTTCTAAGGGAAAATGGTTCGTATACACGTGACACATGCGGAAAACCATGAAAACACCAATTGATGCAATTATTATGAAGATCAAATTGAAATGAGTAGTTGAAAGTGAAATTGAAACATATACAGAAAGTATTCCTGTTTTTGAAAGTTAACTAACAAAGGGAATGATCGATCTTAAACTCGTCGGTTTCGTGCAAACTTTGCATAATTTTGAAGGAACTTAAAGGAAATATCGAACACTTAGCGTTCACTATTCGGAAAAGCGCTAAAAAAAATCGCGTAATTTTTTAAATAATTTTCAAGTAACATTGATAATTGCTAAAAAAAATTTGTGAAGGGGATTTTTTAGATAGGGTCATAGAAGAGTCCTGTATAGTGTAACGAGTATTTATTACCAGGTTTTAAGTTATACACGGACATTACGTTTAACTTTAAGAAAATTACAGAGCCAAAGTCTGATACAACCTATCAAGTGGAACGCTTGGCTTTTACTGAAGTGTTTCTCTGACTACTCACCAGAGGGCAGCCTTGTTGTCACAGTTAGTCCAACAGTTTATGTTAAGGGATTGGTTACAGTTTTCAAATAACATTATTCAGTAACTTTACTGTAATCACTGATAAACTTTTTGGCAATGCCCTGTACTTCAAATGAGAAGTGCGCAGTTCGAATCCAGGTGGTGGTAGCGTTTTCAGTATTATTAATTCCTTCAATATTATCATATTATTGGAAGACAAAATTGAGAGCATGATATAAAAAATTATGTAATATAAAAATTTCGTACAAAAAGTATTTTTTACTTAATTTGTTGGGCTTTTGCGCAAATCCTTTTATAACACATAAACTAGACTGATAGCCCCTTATGGCGCGACCGTTAGGTTCCTAATACATTTATGCGAACTTGAGTGTTAGATATTAAAAAAAAATAGTATAAGGAACACGTATACTCCCCTTAAACATAATATCATTATTTACGTAATATACACGCTACATCTAACTGCTTAAGGGAAAGGATGCCTTCGTGGAGATTTTTAAAGGGAACCTCGCTCGTATACACGTGAGAAAATCCACGAAGACGCCCATGCAGCGAACCCGTCCGCCTGGAATTGAACCCAGGTTAGAACTACCAGTGTTTAGCGACTTTATCGCTCAGCCGCTGGTGCGCCTGTCTCTAACTGGGTTGTACAATAATAATCAGGTTTACCTTTTCCGCATTCCAGGAAAAATTAAATTATTATTTTTGTTGATTGAGTACTTTATGAAATATTATTATCTTTACAAATAAAGAGATAATTTCTGACACAAGTGTGTATGCATGTGAGCATGCATGTATGCACATATATGTGTATGTCTGGGTTTTGTTTTGATATAGATATGTGCGTGTGTGTGTATTCATGTGTATATAAACGCATATGGAAAATACGACTGGAAAGAGTTAATTATGTAATTTCGAAACATATGTAATTTATGATATTTCTGTAATAATTTGCATATAAGTTTTTCCCATTATTTGTAAACATGTTTGTCAAGTTTATATTCTTAGACAAAAACAATCAACGGTATAGCTTTGTAATTTCTTGTTATTTAGGTAATATATTTTTAATTCTCTTCTTAGCACTCAGGTGGGTGACCAATTTCGTACCAACTAGGGGAAGGAGGGAATTAGATCTGGGGGGGGGGGAATACTAAATTTATTTTTGGTTTTATTTCACTCTTTTAGAGTATTTTCCGGTATATACTGTCATCGATGATCTTAAATTGTTAAATTAAAAGTACAGATGAACAGAAAAATGTCAATACCCTCAGTCTAGCCACATTTTCAGTTACTTCTATTTATGTACAGGCATTTGAATTACTTCATACATAATTTACATATAAATATTTCATTTATTTAATATGTTAGTTACACACATTTTTATTATAATATTTCATCTTTAAGAAATAGAAAATTTTTTTCGCTGATTAATATTTAAATTTTTCCTTTGTTCAAAAAAGGTATGGGTCTTTAAGGAAGCTTGTTACTTGATTTCTTATTTTACTCTTGTTCATTGCCACTCTTGGCAATAATTTTTTTTTCAGTTGCTGCTGACAATGAGGGACACACAAGGCAGTCTGAACTAATATTGGAAATTAAAGAATGTTTATTCTGCTTCCAATCAACCCCCCCCAAAAAAAAAACATAAATTTTCGATCCCTATTCAGTGCTTCTGTACTCCTCAATCGATGCCATTCTCAATCAACTTCTTCATAGTTCTTTGCCATAAGATTCGGAAAAAATGGCGTTACATTATGTAAAAACAAGCTGATTTTTACATTTTAGAATTGAGTACCGCTAAACTTTTTAATATAATATCTATGAAATTTATTTATTTGAAAATTTTATTAGAACTGAGCACAGAAGCACAACTGTTTCCCGTTATAGCCTATCAATGTCTCTATCGGGAAAGTCATTGTCATCTAAGTTTCAGAAAAGCTTCTACTTTTGGCTATTTTTTGTGTCTAGAAACTGAGCATTGGTGGTTGGATTTTATAGTTTTAATTGATGCTATTTGTAATACTTTAAGATTTCATGATTATTTTCCGTTCATTTTCTGCTGATGAAATTAGAAGACAAGGGATATATTCAACTAAAAGCAGTATTCTAAATTTAAACTCATTACTTTGGCTGTACAAATGATAAGAATAAAAAGCGTGCGTTAATTAAGAGATAGTGTAGTTCAGTTGACATAGCCTGTTAAATACCATCTTCTATTGCACTCAAAAGTTATACAAACTTATATTCTCTTTCATATTATTTTTACTGTTATTACTCGGAAGGAATAAAGGGATTGATCTGATTATAAATATATTGTACAAAACTAAAATTTTATAAAAATGTACTAAATCGAATTCGAAAGGATGGCGGTAGTCATCTTGAAAAATCAATGATTACGTAACAAACACATTTTTTTAACTGCAGTCTTGCAGGATTTTTATTATTTAAGTATGTGTACAACGAATACAGAGAACTCCTGTATAAAACACTTGTTAGCTCCTAAAAAGTACCATTTATGTGAATCCATGTTACAGAACGCTCCAGAGAATAGGGTAATATAGCGCACAAAATAAATAGCGCACAAAGAATAGCGTACAAAATAAATAGCGCACAAAGAATAGCGTACAAAATAAATAGCGCACAAAGAATAGGGTTAGGTTAAAAAAAGCTCAGACAGCCAATAAGCAAATGTAGCAAACATCATGTATTTATAACTGAAAAATACTATTCGTTAAGATGACAGCAATTATTGTTGAATTGTTAGCTCTTTATTCAGTAGTTTTAGGTGCAGAAATAATTATACTACTATCTCAGATTGTTGTTTTTATTAAATGCAAAATTTTCTTGATTTTTTCCCCCTTGAAGGGACAGTAACTTTCAATAACAAAATTACCTACTTCTACTATGATTTCAAAATCAGTTACCAGACTAACTTATTAAATTATCTTTAACTGTAATTCTTATGGATATTTCCCATATTTTGCCTCCGACTCATTTCTTTAAAGAGTCCAACAGCAGTCGGATAGCTTTTACGGAGTTCGTTTTCCTTTATAACAGGCTGTTCATGTGTACATTTTCTGATTAAAATCATCTACATGATCATAATTTATGACTCCTACAGAAAAATCAAAGTTTAGCGTCAAGAAATGTATTTTAAGCGACTTCTTACACCTTACTGCTTTATAGATTTTTCAAGAAAACACCAGTTAAAAATGTTTCCTTTATGCACCAGATTCTGTCTTACACAATGTAAACTTCCTACCAATGGCAGAGTGGTGAAGACCGCTGAATGCTGGTAGTTTGAGATGGGTTCAAAATCTGACGAAGTGGCTGGCTGCATGCTTTCTTTTTGTGGTTTTCCCACGTGTAAAGTGAATGCTGATATTGATACTGATTATGAAGTTGCTTATGTAGCTCCAGGAAGTTGGTTGGAGATACCACAAGCTTTTCCTATGACTTGCTTAAAACAAGTCCATGTGAGCCTTTGTTTAATGTTAATCCCTAGATAACTTACACTATTTACACGGTTAACAATTTCTCCGAATAATCACACGCTTATTAAATTTTGTACTGTTGTCCACTATACGGCCGATTTTCAAGTCGTCATTAATCAATTTGTTTCTAATCCGGTAATGTGCATTTAGAATTCTTCTCAGAATCTTATTCTGTTATCTGAAGTTAGTGGAAGCCTGCCTTTGAGGCTGATGTCCAGGCTGCAGATGCGTAGCATAGATTTGGCCTTATAATGCACATGTATATCCTTCTCTTTTTGTTGAGAGAGATAGTCCAGAATAATTTTCAAAGAGTACAGAAAGTTGGTTGGAGATACTACAAGATTTTCCTATGACTTGCTTAATATGACAAGTCCGTGTGAGCCTTTAGTTAGTGTTAATCCCAGATAACTTACACTATTTACACGGTTAACAATTTCTCCGAATAAGTTGAACTTATTCAATGCTATATTCTGAATTTTGCGCCTCCTTACCAATATGAGCTTAGATTTTGAGCCGTTTATACAAATTCTCCTTTTTCTGCACCAGTTCTCGATAGATAAAACAAAATCCTGGAGTTTGGAGATGACATTATTGGGTTGGATGGAACTCACGTATCGTCAGCATAGCAAGCTAACATAAAGTTACGAAAAACAGGTAGAGGATAGGCGCAAGACAGGAACCCCGGTGTACTCCTGAAATGATCATTTAAAAGGCTGACTAGACATTTCCTTGATTAACATTAATTCGGTCTGTAAGAAAAGAATTGAGGAGAAGAACAGTTTCCCGTTTGGAGTTCATTTTAATCAGATTGTAAACCAAACCATTTAAGCCACACGCGGTCGAATGAGGATTGCCGTGCATCACTTATGGTGCAGAGCTGCTGTGCTAACTTCATCTAGCCTTGACTAGTTGCTTTGAAGTAGACGGTTTGTTTCCTGAATTCGTACTGATCGGAGGAAAGTAGCTGAAGATATGGATTCATCCGTTTAAGTACGGATATTAGAAAGCAAACGTATAGGGCAAAAATTCTCCACTTTGGTGCTGTGTTTTCCAGTGTTGGCGAAAATAAAGATCTTGGCACTCTTCTAAGGACTGGGACAATAACTTAAGAGTTACGTAGGCGAAAAAAAAAAAAAAAAAAAAAAAAAAAAAGATAATTGCAGTGAATTTGGCAATAGTTTTAGAAGATAAATTGCGTAACAGGCTTTTGGTAATTCCGTCAAGACCCAGAGCCATTTTATAGCCCAACTCACTTATTGCATTTTAAATTTCACCAGGAGTAGTGAGTTCAGATACAAGGCTTGCTGAGGGGCACAGACCCAAGAATCAACAAATTCTTCAACTTGTGTGATAAATTCGGGGTCTAACAGTATCACATTAGGGGGGAATTGTTGTTCTAACTCTTAAAAAAAACACTTAGTCAATGTTTGCGTATGCATGTGTAACGTGAATACAAGCCAGATTCCCTTAGAAAAAACCTGCACGGAGGCATACCTCCCCTTAGGCAGATAGCCCTCCTTCTTTGCTGTATTTAGTTAACCTAAACTTACTCAGTACATTCTTCAAATTCACGGTCATTCATTGTCTTCCTTGAACTGAAGATCAGCAAAGATTCTTTTCTTAACTGCGGCTTACTTAATTATGGGAAACTGTTTATATAAAGCAAAACTGTTTTCTTTAAAACTAATTTGGTACGAAGAAGTGGCAAATACTCTGTCTGAGGCCATAATAATTTCTGCACTCATGTCCAAATTTACCTTTACATACCCCACAATAATGATATTCTATGAAATATCCAGTCGACAGAATATAATTTTCAGGGAATGTGCAAAAGAAAAGCCAAATTAGAATTATATAATCAAAAATGATCGTAAGGTTTCTAATATGCAAATCAAAGCTTTACGTCATCTACCGGTTTGCTCAAAATGAATATCTGAGTGAATTTTTGCAATATTTTGATTTCGGTGTGTAAGGACTCAAAACGATTTGTTATGGCTCCGAAGCATTATTTGGAGAAACCTGTGAAGTAGCGAATGATCGGCTGTCTAGAATCAGGGAAGTAGTGAGATGTGTGAATATTTCAGAACAGTCAGTTTCTAAGCTAGGGAAGCAATTTCAGAACTCTGGAACTGTTGTAAGAAAGAGTAATCAAGGTCGTATCCGAATAACAACTGCTTCTCAACATTGACATCTGGGAATAACTGCATGTCGTTACAAGAAGTCTACCGCTCGACAGTTAAGTTCAGAGCTTACAGTTGCTACTGGAACTGTTATTTCACAGTAAACTGTATACAGAAGGCTGAATGAAAAAGGACTTTATACAGAAAGGCAAGGGTATGTGTTTCACTGTTTTCATAACAAAAGCGAGATCGCTTTAATTGAGGTAAAACATCAAGACTGGCAAGAACAGCAATGATCCTATATTTTCTTTACTGATGAGTCAAGGTTTCATTTAATACCTGATTCTAGTTTCACTTATGCAAGTATGATGATATGAAGAGGAATAATGATCGATGGACGTACGCTTCTATTCGTTTTGAACAGTGGATCCGTACCAGCTATGGATATCGGGATGAAGTCTTAGAACCTTATACTATAAGACTTTTCAGGAGATGCATGACTGTATAGTGGTTAAGGGAGCCGATTGCGATATCGAAGGGCCTGAGTTTGAATCCCGAAGAAGGCATGGACGTAAATTATCTGTCCCTTCATAGGAGGTAAAGGTGGCCGTCTATTAGGGCACCTCCATAATAAAATGACCACCACTTTTGGCTTTAGCATTGGCGAAAGCAAAAAAAATGGCTAGTGCCCGCCATTTAGAAAGAAAAAAAATATGGACGATAATGCTTGCCCACATCGAGCAAATCTCGTTCACGAATTCTTTGAAAGTTAAGACATTGAGCGAATACCTTGTCCAGCAAAATCTTTTGATCTTAAACCGGCAGAGAACTTATTCTAGCACTATCTTGGACAAGTAGTTGCACTAAGATAACCTCCTTCGTAGGGGAATTGTGGGAACAAGTTAGGACAGACAAATGGAGTTTGATATAACCTTACAGAGATATCGTCCACCTTATAATTCAGAATTTTTAAAAAGTAACATTTATCTGTATCCCTACCATCTCATTCAAACATTTTGTGTATCCATGCTGCTGTCCAAGGAATAGAGCTATCATTCTCAGATCTTCATAGACATACCATTAGTGTAATTTTTATTACTTAACAAATGTTTTGTACTTCCCTAAGATATTTATAATGTGCAATATAATAAAGTAGTACTAACAGATCCTTGTTCTATTATAAATTAGAACTGCTTTTAAACTGGTCTTCGAAGAGTTTTGGAAAAAGTTTCCATTCTGTAGTACTGTATTGGTACTCTAGAGTTTTAAATAGTGAGTGTACATCATAACTGTATACAAGCTCAACATTTTTGAAAAATAAGTGTTTCAGAACGCTTGTTATTTCTGGAAGAAACTATTGTTTTCACCCTAAGAGATTCTGTCTCCTTAATTTTAGCATCAAAATATCATTTAAACTAAGAAGAGGGAAATTTAGAATGGAAACACAAATTTTTATTAATTTATGCAGATCTTTCTTGCAAAAGTTAAGTATTTTATAATAAATTTTTAAATTATTTATGAAGCTTTTTTATATAAAAAATATAAGAAAATTTATTTCCTTTGGCTTATTAGATGAGTCTAAAAAAATCTTGCAAGATTTCTAAAGGAGAGTTGAGAAAAATAGTCAATCTGACCTTTCAAAAATTTTCGTGCCATCAAAGTATAGTTCTTGAATAAATTTAGGGTGTAAACTTTACCTTTTAATTTTGCCTAACTTACTCAAAGGTTCGGAATTTCCTTTAGATGGAGGCTCATTGAAAGGTATCCTAATGTTTACTTGTTTGAGCAGATTTTTAAGCATGATCCTGATCAGTTAGAATAATTACAATTCCATTATACATTAACAAATCTTAAAATTAAATGACTAACAACTATTGAATTGAAGGTCTTTTCGTTTGAGCCCCAAAGTGTAGAGTCTAGGGAGACAGATTTAAGGTGGCCTTCAAATTTTGCTATAATTCCTAAAAACATCACCTTTCAAAGCGAAAGGCTGCCAAATGAGGCAAGTCACTAAACGGCGCCAAATCAGTGCTGCTAGCGGCGGCTTTCGGAGACGAATGTGCGTGCCTGCGGCGGCTTTTCATGCACTTGCTGCAGAGCTCTTTTCGAGTTTGACACTCCACTGATTCTTTACATATTTATTTTACCCTGAGGAATGGAGGGGGGCAGAGAAAGAGTGGCTAAAAGTACCATCCATCACGAGGCCAAATACATTAACGGCACCGCCCCTTGGTCGCGGCCGGAAGCCCTGGCACGTTCCTCCGCCTGCCTTGTACGATGTCATCGTTTGTTTTATGTATTTCTTATTTCATCTTTTTCCGGAATGCATAATTCAGGCATTTTGGAAAAAGGAAAGACTTTCTATATGTGAAACTCACGAAGGATGGTTGAGCTCATCCTAAAATGTAACAATACCTTAAAAATACTTTTAAATTTCTCTTTGATCCTTACTTCAGATGGGACGATAAAAACTTCTGAATGATACCTTGTTCCTAGGCTGCATTTTAAGCAGATTCATAGATCTTCAAACAGCTGTTAAATCGCTTGTCTTTCTCGCATCAGTCCAAAGTATCTAATTACGATGTTTGATCAAGGTAAAGCTTGCCCGGTTATCCACATGAAAGAATACTTTCATAGAAAGCTAAGGAAATTAATTTTAAAGCTAAGGAATCATTCTAAAGGAAATTAGCTCATATTTACTTTGCACAGGAAGAATATCAAGAAAATACCCGTGCAGTCAGCCCATTCTTCGGAGTTAGAACACTATTCAATTGTTTAGTTGTTGTATTCACTCAGGCACTGGTGGGCCTATCCATTGAAGAATCCAAATTCAAATGCAATTTTCATTCAACATTTTTTTGTGCTAATTAAATTGACGACGTATAGGATTTATACTGATTTCATTATTGCGGTATCTCAATGTAAAATATAGCTTTAAGTGTTCTAAATAAATGCATCTCAGCTTTTCAGATCAAATTTCATACTAATTTCACCATTATTAATTAGGAAGTTAATTATGCGGGTGAAAATTGGGTACAATGTAGTAATTCGAAAACAAGGGAAAGAGATTTTTGGATCTACTTTTGTAGATGTAGGAGCTTTTTTCTATATATCTCTTAAAAGCCAATTTGAAAGTTTGTAACCTTTCAAGTTCAGATTAACTTGTTTCAATAGAATTCACTAATTTAGGAAATCAGAATTAATTTAAGAAATAATTTAAGACGTTGTAAAGATTTCGAACAGAGGGAATGGAGAATATAAGTGGAAAAGGTACTTAACGAGGATAAATATTTTTTCGGTTGTGGGATTATGAGATTACCTTAAATTCGAAACTATTTTTAAAAGTACGTACCTGTTAATATACTTCATTTTAAGTAATTTTAAAATATTATTTCAGTACTTGAATAAAATTTAGGTGGTAATTGACCAATCAAAAACTGCTGTTACCTATTTAGTAATTAAGTTACAGTTTTAAATACTGAAAATGTACTTGCATCTACTGTCTATACTAGAGAATTAAAATTAAAGCCAATTTTTATTTCATGCGCAGTTTAAATTTCTTAATTTCTCGGTATCGCTTACAAAATTTATTTTCTAAAACATACAAGTATGAAAAGGGAAAGGATATTCAATATATATTTTTAGAGAGGAAAATAAAATGTGCCTTCTTGTAACCTTCAGAAATAGTTTCTTCAGTCTTCCAGTCTATCAATGAGGTAGTTTAATTATTACTATAGAAGAAAATAATGATGGTAATAAAAAAATTAAAAATAGTTAATAGCCATGAAAATGCGAAAAATAAGCAAATTAGCTATGGATTTAAAATTAAGAAGGCATACTAAGAATAACATGTATCACTTGAGCTTAATTAATTGAACCTTAATTAATTAATAGCAAGCAAGTTTCTATTAAAAAAACCTATATTCCGTTTTCAAGGGATCGTAATTTTAATTACAGCAAAATCCTCGAGAACTCACTTTCTCTGACTAGAATATAATAATACTTAATGAAAGAAAAACTGCTTGCGTTGTATCTTAGCGACAGTCCCAGAAGCTCCATGCAGGTACTGAGTATGAAACCCAGATTAACTTCTAGATTTCTAAGCATTTTAACAGTCGATCAGTCAAATGGAATTTCCGTGAATACAAAGGCGGAAGTACATGCAACGATAATTTTCTTGTGAGTATAAATAAAATATCGAAATGTAAGACAAGCATTAAATATCACTCAATGTGCAGAATTTAAGAATAATAATAATAAATGTAGCGATTATTGCAATTATAACAATCGGAAGCATCAGTGTTAAAGACAGCAGTTTCCACAAAAGAAGGATGTCTAAAAATATTCCCACCTAGAATCATGATTAATGTATCCGTTTTAAACTGATTTCCTATTTGATTTAGTGATTTTAAAACCGGAATATGTATAATATATATTTCGTGGATATTAATCTTTTGCCCAAGATGCGATTAAAACAGAATCTTTTGGATAATTGCCTTTTAAATTATAGTTAACTATTATTATTATTAACTAATTGTAGTTAACTATTATTATAAATTATAGTTAATTACTTCAGAAACCGTTTTGAGAGGAATGAATGTTTGCGCCCATTTGTTTACTGAAGAATACGACGTAGTAGATAAAGAGAAATATCTTTTACCAGACTTTGGATTTTTGTTATCATAAATATAAAATGAAGAATCTGTGAATATGGGATTTCATAGCATAGCGCACAGACGGAAACGTCCAGAGCGACTAAATTTGAAACATACCAGTATATTGTCCATAGGATGAAGTGTGCAGCTGGAAGCAATTGTTTTAAAAATTCAAATTAGATTTATTTTATTTAAACTGAAACTTTTTTTTTTTTTTTTTTTTTTTTTTTGCCAATTTTTCCTCACACATCATGGCTTAATGAAGAAACTAAAAAATCTCAAAATTTTCCTCTCTTTTAAATGAAGTTTATGACGAATCTTTAATATAAATAACCGATTTTTGGCGAATTTTTCGGAATGACGCATTTTTTTTTAACCTTTTAACGTCTATTATTTTAAAATTCCAACATCCAAATCATGTTTGTTATAAAGTTTTGAAATTTTCACAGATTATAAGACAAGTTTTTTACCTTCTTTTAAAATAAACGTGACAAAATGCATTGATCAGGCGATTAAATTTTTTTAATACTGCAATATAATTTTAAGAGGAAGGAATTCTCATTCTTCCTTAGGCATCATGTGGAAACAAGGTTTCAAAGATATGATGTTATTAGATATCCTACTACTTTTCTGGGTAAGGAATCTTCCCTTATACATTTGTCTAGTATTTATTTATTCGTTTTTCCGATTTGCTAGAAAGAATTATTTATAAAGAAATTAGGTGTATTGTATGAATCTTAGGAAAAATTTTTTTAAAACAGATTTTGCATTTATTATTCATATTATTTTATTAATCTCATTTTACCTCTCCGCATTACTGCATTAAAAAAAGTTTAAAAATTAACTGATGTTAAAAATCATTCGTAATGAAATCTGACGCGTCATTTATAATTTTTCCATTTTATAAGACCGCATACACTTTTTTTAGCATATCCTTTTTAATAGCTGATTTTTTTCTCAGATTCATTATGACATAATATATTATAGTCCTTTTTTCAGGATTTATGTTCAAAACTTAAAAATATATACGTTATAACATTCTGAAATTTTCACAGCTTTTAAAACAAATTTCCTTCCTCTTTAAAAATAAGAATGATTAAAGGAAAAAAAATTGGTAATTTTGTAGAATTTTTCTTAAAGTTGTTTGCGTAAATCGCCAGACCGAATGAGTGCGACACTGAAGGATGGCAACGCAAGTAGCTTTATATTTATTAATAAAGCTTTAATATTTATTAATCTTCATAAATATGAAAGCTAATGGTGAAAAAATAAACTTAATAACTGTTAAATAATTAACAATTTTGTCATTTTTGACCAATGCTTTTATAATAATCACCATCATTTTTCGCATGAATCAGTTCGTGCAAACTAAATTAATTTTTTTCTTATAATTTGAGTGCAAGTGTTAGATAATGCCAGATATATGACACTTAATATATCCATTTTTGTGGTTTAATTATCTGTTGCAAACCCGTTAGTTTTCTCATAAATCTTGTTAGTAAACTAACTAAATTGTTTTAGCTTGATATTCAGGAATACTAGCTTGTATTATACGTAATAAATTTTCGAGTGTCATCTCCGTAAAACTGGAAAGAAACACAGCAATGACCCCTAGCAGTTTTACATTGAGTATTCATTCTTTTCTGATAATGTTAGACGGTATAAAAGACCTTAAATCAACTTTTAAAATGATGCGGTACATTAGTGCCAACATGCAATGTCGTGTAGTGCTAAAAAATTATTTCAGAATTTCTAAAAATCCCTTGCTTTTTGTATCATAGTTTTTTCCTCAAGGAAGGTTTACTAACTATCAAATTCTTTTTTATTTACACCAGGAAAAAGAAACAAAAATTATGCTCAATACTTGAAAAGCATTTTTCTATCTCATTTTCTCCCCAATATATAAAAGCCTTATTTTATTTTGATCATTAACAGAAATTTTAAATTATGAATAGTTTTAAGTTAAATTTCATTGATTTGTAAATATCGAGAAATTTCGCAGAGCAAGTCAGCAAAAGTTAAAATCTCGTCTAGTCTTATGTTGCTTTAATATGGTAAAAAAAGCATATTAGCACCAAACAGGCATTCTTCAACACCTTAGAAGTTGGCGTTGGTGTATTTAACTATGGCAAAGCACACGAGGGCTATCTGCCTAAGGGGAGGGATGCCTTCGTGGAGGACTTTCCAAGGGAAACAGGCTCGTATACACGTTACACATGGGGAAAACCACGAAAACACCCATGCAGCCAGCCCGTTCGCGGGATTCGAACCTCGGACCGAACTACCAGGGTTCAGCGACTTTACCGCTCGGCCGCTGGTGGGCCAACACCTTACAAGAAATAATGATCTGCGCCTCAGCTCAAGCTAATGTTCAGAAATATCCAAAATACTGTGCAAGCAATGTTGTTAGAAACATCCATGTGTTATAGCACTAAAATATAATATTACACATTCTTTACATTTATTGTGAAGTGAGTCTAACGTGAAGCTCTAGTAATGGGAATAATTCTAAATAATAGTATTGAGCCACAATATAGGAAACATGCATTTAAAAATTATTCTGCAATTTCATTGCAGTTTTTATTTTGAAGAGTTTTGAAGAGCTATACCATATTTATGCTCCAAGAGATTTATGAATTCATGCCTTTCAAGAAAAAAGAATTCTAAGACATCATTTGTGTAATTTTTTATTACAGAAAATATGAAATCATACTATGAATGTTTGCTTTCCCATTCGCCTAGTTAAATGGAATAATTTTTAAGTAAGTGATTGAGAAGACGGATTTAATTTTTATCGAAGAAAGAAGACTAAAAAAAATTGCAAAAAGTACATTTTCAAAAACTATTTTTGGTTTTGATTATATTAAGATACATATAAAAGTCCTAGATCAATTAAACAATTTCCAGAGGGCTTCAGAAATTTAGAATATTTTAGAATACTTAGAATATTTTTAAGACATTGTTTAATCCATAGATTAAGTATACTTAGTGGGTATTATTGTAGTGTTTCAACTGAATCTTCTAAGTATACTTTACCAGCATATTCAACAAAATTGTGAAAAAAAATCATGCTAATATCTTCTGATTTCCTAGACTGCCCTTCAGTTGAATATTTTTCTAACAAACTGTTTAAATGCTTGGCAGGGTAACAATCATTGTTGCATTTTTATCATTCAGGTTTAAATGCTTGGCAGGGTAACAATCATTGTTGCACTTTTATCATTCAGGTTTAAATGCTTGGCAGGGTAACAATTATTGTTGCGCTTTTATCATTCAGTACTAACAGAGGGGTCTTCAACCCGTAGCTTGCCGAGCCTTTTCGTTAAAGTAAAAACGAAGCAATCAATGAAAATGTCTCAGATTCTTTATTTTTTATTAAATTATTCCTATAGAGAAATTTACAAGACGTTTTGATATTTATCTCAGCCACCTCTGCTTTTGTTGAGGATCAATATATTTTAAGCACTTCTCCTCTTTGACTTTTTTTGCCTAAAATAAACTCAAAAAAAAAAAAAAAAAAAAAAAAAAAAAAAAACCATGCCCGGGGTCTTTCTTATAATTTCATATACATCATGTTCAAAAGTGTATTGGGGAAAGGGATAAAATGAGTAGAATTCTGTTTCTCCCAATGTTGCCATCAGTTGGCAAAGGAACAGCTTGACAATTGACGATAAGCAAGGTTTGTACAGTTGATTTAAGCTAGCTTGCTCGTTTTAGATTCTGAATTTCAGAAACGTTTTTGTTCTTCGACTGAGTGCACAATGGCAAGCTGTGATAATAAATAAAAACAAAACAAAAAATGGTGTTGAAGAAAAAGTGCGATTTTTGAAGAAAAGTGGTCATCTGTTTACTTTTTCGTTGAGCACAAGAGCAAGGCAGTTTCTCTTACTTGCGACAAGAGTGTAGCTGTAAGGAAAGAATATACAGCAAGGGGCATTATGGTGCTATGAACAGTGAGAAATATTCTGCATTGGAAGGACATTTTCACAGCAATATACTCAGTGACTTAAAAAAATCAAAGCTACATTGTCAGCAGGCTTTTTTTCTCCAGAGCGAATAGATTCCGAAAATAGTGTTCGTGTTAGCTACATGATAGCAGAAAAAATTGCTAAACATGAGAAAACTTTCCTTAATGGAGAATATGTAAAGAATGCCTTCAGGTTGGTTTGGTTTCTGTAATTACGGCAAAGGCTCGAGGGCTATCTGCGAAAGGGGAAGGTTGCATTCGTGGAGGAGTTTCTAAGGGAAACTGGCTCGTATACATTCACACATGGGGAAAACCATGAAAACGCGAATGTAGACAGCCCTTTCGCGGGATTCGAACCTCGGACCGAACTACCAATGTTCAGCTCGGCCGCTGGTGGGCAAGAATGCCTTCAGAGTGCAGTTGATGTGTTTTGTCCATCACAGGGTCAAGGTTTTTCGAATTAGTTTATTTGGTGTGAAACTAACGAGATGTGTGGAAGATCTGGCAGCAGATATATTCAATAAATTAAAATCAGATGCAAGACTTTGTGTTTTATTCTCCAGCCATGAATGAATCAATGGATGCAACATATATTGCACAAGCAGCCATTTTTATTCGTGCCGTTGAAAGAAACTTTATGATTGTAGAAGAATTAACCAGTGTCGTTGCACTTAAAGATACGACACGGGAATCGGATTTGTGTTCGAGTCTGAAAAAAACCTTAGTTAAATATGAGTTAGACTGACAATATGTCTGCCATAACCACAGATGATGCTATTTTTGACTGGACAGAAAACAGGAGTAATAAAATTACTCAAATCAGATGCGCAGGCATGTGGAAATAGTACTAAGAGGGCATTCTACTGTATCATTCACCAAGAAAACTTGTGCAAGAAGGTTTCTCAAACTTTGAGCATTTGATGACGGTTGTAAAAGTGGTTAATTTCATCCGATCCAAAGGACTTAATCACAGGTATTTTCAAGAGTTCTTGAGTGATTTGGTATTTGAACATAGTGATGTCGAGTAAAGCGGGAGTACTTCGGTTGAACCAAGGAAAGAAGTTTCAGCGCCTGTTCTGAACTCCTGCGTACTGGGGAAAGGATTCCCCCCCGGTAGTCGTTTATTATACTGGCACGGATTTGTAACTCGGCAATCTCGGCACCGGGAGATAAACAGTGCTAAATAAGAATTCCATTTACTTTTCCAAATTAATGAAGTTGGCGAATAAAATTACAATATGGAATTCGGACCATTATGTATAGTGCATTTCAAATCTGAGAAAGGCATTCAAAAACGGATTTTTCCAACTTCAGTGAGAATGAAATTTTCATGAGAATGTTCTCCTCGCCATTCTCGGTAGACATCGGAAGTGTTCGACCTGAGCTTCAATTAGAATTTAGAGATTTCCAGTGTGATTCTGAAATAAAATGCAATTTTTTTGAAAATCCTACAATAATTAATTTTATTCTAAATACGAGTCCGAAGACAAGTATCCAGGAATACGTAACATTTGGAGGATATTTTACGAATCGCAACAGAACAGATTCTACCGGATATCAAAGCATTACTGCATTACTAAAGCAAAAATAATTCCAAGTTTCTCATTAAGTCTGAAGTGATTTCCACTTCGCCAGTAATAGGATTTTTTTTTTTTTTTTTTTTTTTTTGTCAATGAAATTTGTAACATCGTTCTGTACAATGTATCATGACAGCTTCATGCTCTTCATAATTAAGAAAGGTACAAAGCATAATGATTCGATTTGCAATGAACTTAAAAAAAAGAAAAAAAAAAAAAAAAAGGAAAAGAAATAAAAAAAAGAAAACCCCACAAAATATTGGATATCATAAAAATCTGTTATTCCATTGCTCCTCTTAATGTAATTGTAGCCTTATAAACCCTCTTCTCTTTTATAAACTTTGTGCTTACGCTACTTATTTGACAGACGTGTGGCCCGCCGATCTTTATAAATTTATGGATGTGGCCTTCGGCTATGAAAAGTTTGAAGAAACCTGATCTAACAGCTGTCGCACCTTCGCTGTAGATTTGATTCTAGCTTGGTAATACTGCTAGTTATCCAGATAGTTGGGAATAAAAATACTGATATAAAAATTATTGCACTATACATCTTCAACAAACACGTAAATAAAGGAGGCAAACGACGCCAGGATAAAATTTATAACAGTTAGGTATTAAATATTTCAAATAAATCCATACTTAAAACTAATTCATTTTTTATAATAGTCTATATTTAGCAACTTAGGATTTCAGAATATGCAAGCGACGCCGCATTAAGAGCACTCTAGCCTTTTAGAGGCTCACCAGCGGCCGAGCGGTAAAGACGCTGAACACTGGTAGTTCGGTCCGAGGTTCGAATCCCGCGAACGGGCTGGCTGCATGGGCGTTTTCGTGGTTTTCCCCATGTGTAACGTGTATACGAGCCAGTTTCCCTTAGAAAGTCCTCCACGAAAGGCATCCCTCCCCTTAGGCAGATAGCCCCAGTGTGCTTTGCCATAATTAAATACACCACACCTAGCCTTTTAGAGGTCCCAAGCACTTAAATGATGTTGGGTGTCTCCATATATATTTACACCTGTATTTTATTCCCATTCCTTCTCGTTCGGTCTTGATTTAACTTCATCATACATTCCATACAAAATTTGTGGTGCCACCTTTCCTTAAGTCCCTAAGTATCTTTTTATAGTGCCCCCTTTAATCGATACTTTAAGTACGAGATTATTTTGCTTAATGTTTATACCAGCTCTGAATGCAAGCCTTTCTTCATTCCGGCCAAAATGAAAATTTTCATTTGAATTCCAAAGCCTTCGATTTAAATATTCAAATTTACATGAAGTTCGTTCAAACTAAACAGTTGGCAACCAAATATTTATTGCAGCGAAGACAAACTCATGACCTGTTGAACTCCCTTGTTGTAATCAGAATCATGAGAAGAGAAAATGGTTACAATTGTCGTTGGCAAAGACTTGAGGCACCAAAATGAAAATATAACTTTTTACCTCAATACCATTCCAGTTGTATAAATATACAATAGGGTTTCGTAGATAATCTTCACCATAACTTTTCCGTAGTCTTCACTGGGATGCAAATTAGCTGGTATAGTATTTAAATCGAGGGTTTTGAATGTTTTAGGTGCAGAGCTTTGGCAGCGTCACCTGCAGTTTATGTTTTGTCACGCAGCTCTGATAGTGAAAACCCGGATTTAGCCATTCTGCTAGCCGACGTCAAAAAGCGCCATTTAAATAGCGAGCCAGTTTAAGTAGGCCAATTTTTGAAGTCTCCGACTATGTTACGCTTAATTTGAAACTTTTTTATTTTAATTAACCGCAAGTGAAAGTTTATTTGTACGCACAAGTTATGTTTTGTGTTCATTTAAAGATTTAATGAAAAAAAAAAAAAAAAGTTATTTGCGACCGTTGTCATAATACCTTTAGATAGAGCGATATCTCGCTTTCAGAAGGACTTTCATTTAATTTCTAAACGATTAGTACCTTATAATTTTTATTTGGAAATCACAACTCCTCTTCTTCTGTCACTAATAATATGTCTTTCGGCCCCATGAATTTCACATGTTACTAATTTAGCAGATACGGTAGTCCCAAGCGTTCGTGTTTTGCCAGGGATTTGGGATAGGCTCATCAGTTTCAAGAACTGCCTTTTTTAGCCTTCATACGAAATGACAACACTCTAGTGCCCAATTTTTATGTAATTTTATTCAAATCCAGACAAAAATATAAAAATCTTAAGATTATGGCATTCCTTACTCCGTACTTATCATTTTATCCGTATAAAACATGAAGAATGTAATACTTACGGCTAATTAAATGTTGATTATAAATCCATTACAATTTCGATAAAATACAAAATAAACAAATAAAAATAGAATGGCTGATTAATATATTATAACAAAAAGAAAAAGCAACAAATTTCATTCATCTTAATCCATAAGTTCAGCGAGTTTGCATTCATTCTGTGGTACCCCTTAAAAAATTGTTATTACATCAAAATTTTGTTAATGATATAACAGATTCTTACTCGCAGAGAAAACATATAAATCTTATATAGTTAAAAAAGTACTGCGTAAATTTTAAAGTCGCTTTTGTGATATTCTTCTACATGCGGCGGTCCTAGATGCGTTCAGGATGGAGGAACGTTATAAATTTGTTTGATGAAGAGGGAAATCTACTATGGGAATCTTTGGGATGTTAGAAAAGAAAAAAGAAACGTGAAACCTAGCCCTCTTTTTTTTCCCTCATCAAGCTTTTAAAAAATGTCTCTCCTACCCCCCCCCCCTCCCGTCAGGCAAGAAAAGAAATAGTTTGTAAGGCGAAAATAAGAGCTCAGATGCTAATTTATGTTATTTTAAGGTTTATGATACATGTTCTTTGTAAAATTTTGTTGCACTTCATTCCCAATTACAGAAAATTTAATATGTTAATGACCAATAAGAAAAGCCATTAGGCTTTTCGATGATATTCACTAGGAGCTTTTCAGGTGGTATCAAGCATAAGTGTAATGTGAATAAAGCAACAAGTGCGAAGTGTGGCATTAACTGGCACTCGCACGTACAGTGTCTTCAGATAAAGGTTTGAGAGTTTTAAGGCATTTTAATGCCAAAAAGATCACATAATTCATCATAAAACTTACACATGCTGTGTACATACATCACTTCCTGACCAAATAATGTGTTAAAAGAAGGCAGATCCAAGAACAAAATTCATGTATGTGTTACCGTGAAAGACCGAAATTGGAGAATGTCGACTTTCACCGGAGAATATCAACATTCACCAAATACGTCGGTGGAAGACCGAATATTTCACTACATTCTTGTATATTCGGACCCTCACCGGTGTATATTGACAATCACAGATATGCTCTGGTGAAAGTCGAAAAGAGAGGTCATAAAGTGTCATAGCAGTTTAAGTTGTTGCAATAAATAAGATTTGATGGTGTTGGTGTATTTAATTATGGCAAAGCACACGAGGGCTATCTGCCTAAGGGGAGGGATGCCTTTCGTGGAGGACTTTCTAAGGGAAACTGGCTCGTATACACGTTACACACGGGGAAAACCACGAAAACGCCCATGAAGCCATAAATAAGATTTGAATCCCATAATTTAGTAAGTATTTTATTACTGTTATTTTATTTTCTCATTTAGAACGTACTGTATAATTAAGTAAGTTTTTAACTTCTATTATTTTCCTTTCTCATTTTGAATGTATTGTGTGTTTTAGGTTCTCATGTTCTTAAGTTCTTATTTCAAGTCTCAAGTGCGTTTATTCGCGACTGAATTACGGAGAAGAAAATATAATATTGTTATATGTTCAACATTCACCATTAGTACATGGTGAATGTCGACATTGACCGGTGTAAGTAAGAAATAAGAGTATTTGGAAAATATTTCGGACATACACCAAGAGACTATGTGAATGTTGACATTCACCGGTGAAAGTCGACATTCTCCAGATTTCGGTGTTTCACCGTAACATATGCACCACGAATAGGTCATGATGTTTTCTCAACAATAATTATTATATTATAAAACATATTTACAAATCATGGATAAGTGTTAGAATTCAAGTAAACGAGATTAAAAAAAAAACTGAAAACAATGAAAAGTTATCTCCGGTACCTAAAACAAGCGTAGTTAAAATGCCAAGAAAAGGAAAACATGACGAATCCTATTTCGAATTTGGTTTTACTTCTTGTAATTATGATGGAATTGAAAAGCCATTATGCTTAATTTGTAAAGAAGTTTTGGCTACAAACAGAAGGAAACCACTAAATTAAACCGGCATCTCAATACAAAGCATGATGCGCACTGTAAGGAACCTAAAGAATATTTGAACGACTTTTGAAATCATCGAATCAGCAAAAATTTGGCTTTGAGAACTTTGTTACTGCGAAAGAAAAGTATTTACTTGCGTCTTATGTAGCATTCTATTTACCTGCGAAAAATGAAAATGCCTATTGAATTGGAGAAAATCTAATATTGCCAGCTGCTATTAAGATGTCCGAAATAGTTCATGGGAAAAGTACGCGGATGAAATCTGTAAATTTCCATTATCCCATGATTCTGTTTCCAAGTGAATTTCGAAAATTAATAAAGATCAACATCAGCAGCTAATAACTAGGCTGAAAATGAGTCCTAAGGAATCCAGTTGGAGGTATCAACTGATATTACCAACTTGGCTCAAATTTATATGTATTTTTGAAGGATGTATTCATTAGGAATATTTGTTTTGTCGATTTTTGGATTGACACAGAAGAAGAGAGGACATTTCTGTAAAAGTTAATGAATTTTTCATTGAAGAAAGTTTGCAATAGAAAACTTGTGTTGGCATTTGTGCAGGCGGTGCTAAAGCGATAGTCGGTAAAAAAAAAATTGGATTTCTAGCAAAGGTAAGGAAATTGGTAGCGAATATATCACGTTTAATCATTGCATTATACATCGAGAGGCCCTGGTGGCCAAAAAAATATCAGCGGAGTTAAATGTTGTGCTTCAGGATAGTGTTAAAGTAGTTAGCTTTAATAAAAATCGTGCTCTGAACAGTCGGTTGTTTTCAAATCTTTGTAAAGACATGGGTTCTGAATACAAAAGCTTATTTATTACAAGCAGAGGTAAGGTGGTTTCCAAAAAGCGCCACAGTTTAAAAAGGTTATTAAAACTAAAAGATTAAAGTTCTTCTCTTTCTAAACAAACAGTAACCTGATTTTGCGAATTTACTCTATAATAAGTTTTGTGGCTACAAAAACTATGTTATTTGAGTGACATATTTGAAAAACTATATGAACTAATTTCTCGCTTCAAGGAAAAAGTTTCAACACATTCATATTCAAATCAAATAATTGATGCTTTTGTTAGGAATATCACCATATGGAGAAACATGGTGGAAAAGGGTTTGCTAGAAATGTTTGTCTCAACAAGTGAATTTTTAAGTGAAAATGATGAAACAGATGATCAAAAAGATGAGTTGTTAAAAGTGATAAATGAGCATTTTCAGTGTCTTAAGAAAAACTTTGAGAAATATTTCCCTTCAAATTTTAGTGACGAAGAACTAATATGGATTGTGAAACCATTTGGAATTAATGTGGAAAATATTATTCATTTTCCATTAAAATCACAACAAGAACTTGCCGAGTTATCAAATAATTCGGGTTTGAAAATTGACTGTATTAGCAAGTCCTTAGAAGATTTTTGGCTAGGAGTCGCAAAAGAATTTCCAACGATTTCTGGAAACTGCCATAAACTTTCTTTTATCCTTTTCTACGACTTATTTGTGTGAAACGACATTTTCATCTTTAACTGCCATAAAATCAGAGTGTCTATCAAATGTACGGAATATTGAAGAAGTGCTTCGTCCTGCGGTGCCTACTATTTTGCCAAGATTTGATAATATAATTAAAAATAAACAGGCACATCCTTCCCATTGATACTTAATCCTCGCATATGAGCTATTAGAAGTAAGGGGGTTTTCTTAGTAATGACCTATTAAGTAGCTATACTTAATGCACAAACTAAAATAAATGTTTGAATTAACCCAAGTAATTGAATTTATTTTTTATTATTGTATTATATTTTTAATTTTGTTGCTTATTTAAAATTTTTACGTTGTTCTATTTTTTAAAGTTAAAAATTAATGATCTGAAACTTGCAATAGTATATAACAGTACAAGTTAGGAAGCTGACAGTTTCATTCACGCGTATTTCGGATTTGCGCAATGCTTATGTGGTCCTACAAAGTTTGCGTAATTCATGAGCTTTGCTGTAATCAAATAGGCCAAACCAGAAAATATGCATCATTTTTTATTTTTTCGGCAAATTCTGAACAGTTTTTTTTTTTTTTTTCTTCAAGTTAATATGTATAAAAAATTCCGAAATTCAACCAAACATCTCTTTCGTTCATTTCGCCATTCAGTTTGCATGGCACTAGATATTCTTTCACCGTATGCTGATGTTGCAGGAATTGAAAACGCATGCGAACTGACAGGGAAGACGAAGTGACTGCTAAGCAGTGACTTTGGATTTGGATACTATAGATTATTCAATAGACTGGCTTTTGTTGGCATTTTCAAATGTGACTAAAATTACGTCTCAATGGGCTGGTCTGTCATTATGAGTCCTGAGCTGTGGTTCCCAAAACGAATGGAACTGATGAGCGAAAGGGAGGCACCTGGTCTGTGAGAATATAAAACATCTACAGGTTTAATCCTAGTATCCGGTGAACACGGGATTTGACTACGTTTGGCGACTTTATGATGAGCAGTGAAAACGGGACATATACGATGAGTAGTTAACGGGTCATTCAAAGAAAATATATAGTTAAACATAGTATATACTATGTATATAGTATATATACTATGTGTGTATAGTATATATATAGACGTTCTTTGGATCATTTTTGGTGTTGGCGATAATTTTCAAAGTCGCGCCAAGGCTGCACCGTATACTAGGATTTTACCCATCTACATACAAAACAACTCTCTGAAAAGCCAGAGTTTCGAGCGAGTGAAGGAATACAAATTTCATAACACTGTAGAGTATAGTACATATACAGACCATGACTCTAATTGAAAAGTCAGTAAATTAAATATTGCTGAATAAATGCAAAGAAACATGATGAGAATATTTACGTAAGAGCTTAACGAAACACAGGAACCTCGATAGAAAGGTTGCATGCTGTATGACATCACTGAGCCGCAAATTTTTTAATTTTGAAATGAAGACTTGGTCATTTTTCTAAAAAAGAAAAAAAAAAGTTACAATTATAGGAAAACTGATTAATGAATTGTTCTTTCCAAAAAATATGTTTCACAACCTATCTGTGTAACTAAACATAATTTAAATTTTGTTGTTTAATGAAATGTATATGTTACGGTGAAACACCGAAATATGGAGAATGTCGACTTTCACCGGTGAATGTCAACATTCACATAGTCGCTTGGTGTATGTCCGAAATATTTTCCAAATACTCTTATTTCTGACTTA
This sequence comes from Stegodyphus dumicola, assembly GCF_044657685.1. Taxonomy (NCBI): domain Eukaryota; kingdom Metazoa; phylum Arthropoda; class Arachnida; order Araneae; family Eresidae; genus Stegodyphus; species Stegodyphus dumicola. The sequence continues at coordinate 72,623,372 of NC_140780.1, forward strand.
AGCGGTCAATGTCGACATTCACCATGTACTAATGGTGAATGTTGAACATATAACAATATTATATTTTCTTCTCCGTAATTCAGTCGCTAATAAACGCACTTGAGACTTGAAATAAGAACTTAATAACATGAGAACCTAAAACACACAATACATTCAAAATGAGAAAGGAAAATAATAGAAGTTAAAAACTTACTTAATTATACGGTACGTTCTAAATGAGAAAATAAAATAACAGTAATAAAAAAACTTACTAAATTATGTGATTCAAATCTTATTTATTGCAACAACTTAAACTATTATGGCACTTTATAACGTCTCTTTTCGACTTTTACCAGAGCATATCTGTGATTGTCGACATACACCGGTGAGGGTCCGAATATACAAGAATGTAGTGCAATATTCGATCTTTCACAGACGTATTTGGTGAATGTTGATATTCTCCGGTGAAAGTCGACATTCTCCAATTTCGGTCTTTCACGGTAACATATACAAATATTTTTTAACAGGGTGATTAAAATTTACTTACCTCTATCTTAACAGCTTTTTAAGAATATATGGATAAAACTGAATGCAAACAAAGTTAAGTATTTAATCGATAAACTTAGTTAAACTTCAAATATTAGCATCTTGGAAGAGAGCTTTCACTGTCATGGCGAAATCCGACACCAGGAATAGCTGCTTGAGGGTAGCGCAAAGAGGATGACCGCAAACTGGATGCATTATATTTCTATATTCTTATATTTTTCATAAACTTATTATTTAACTGATTATTCACATTAAAAGATATCACTCTAAATTCGAAAGAGTCCTATCCGACTCTAAAGGAGTGATATCCCACCTCCCTCTAATGCCAAAATGGCACCAACCTCGAAGGAGCGATATTTCACTCTAGTAAAAAGCGGTTCCTTTTCACACAAAAACAGGAGTGACCCTTTCTTCGTTCGCTCTTCTTCGATAGTCAGATATCGCCCGATATTCGGGTGAAACCACACACATTACAAGGAGTTATAATAATAGTCTGCTCACTCCTTGATGGTGCGATTTTTATATAATTATTTTATAGGCAAACTGAAAATTGGTATTTGCTATGTAAACTTTATAGCTGATGTATTGTTTTAGATATCTGGTTAATATTATCTCTTGAAAAGAATATTTTACACTACTTTTTAACATGCTATTGTGATTTTAATTATCTGATATATACATCTGTTTTAGGTTTGCTACCTATGTACTTACTTAAACATTTATTGATGATGAGATTTCTTTCCAGATCTAACGAAATATACATATAAAAAAATTACATCCATATTAAAATATTGGAAATTCGGTGTAGTTAACATTCTGAAATACTTAACACTATCACTTTCTCACAGAATATATTTTATTTTACAGAAACATGGCTTTTGCCTTTATGTGTAGTAAGCAATAAAAATAAGAACGCCAATGCAACTTAGATATAAAAACTGGAATAGCAAGATATTCGCAATGAAAAACTTAGTTTTTGAATAAAAAATAAGGTTTTTCAGGTACTTAAAACTTTGAATAAATATTTCAGATATTTTCAAAATTTGATTTGAGAAATGAAAAAATGCTTAGTTTCATAAAAGAAATTTAAAAAAATCATTTTAGATGAATCATATATATATATAGTGATATACATTCTAAATTTTGTATACATATTTTAATTTAAAAAAGCAAATTATGCTTATTCACAAGATTTGGGCACGTAATCATGTAAATTGTAAGCTAAATTTTCCATTAAATAATAATACTAGTTAGAAAAGTAATTTATTAAAAATAGTTCTTGACAAATTTTATAATGAAAATTTGAATGTGTTAGAACAGCTGATCATATATGTGTCAGTAAACCTGTATCATAATCTGATAGATTTAACTTCTTAAAATGCTACTTATAAGTGAATATATTAATACAATTTGTGAATTGATGTTATTAGTAGTTTGTCTACTTGAGTATAATATGCATAAAAAATCGAATAATAAATTTTAATATACATTGAAGTAAGAAACAAATGCGAATTTAATTTCCCTTACATGAAAACTATTCAGCTATATTTTCAATGTATGAGATTCAGAAAATAAGTAACCATAAAATACTCTCATGCTATTGTTTTTAGCTTCATATATTGCACAAAATATTGCAAAAGAAATGTTTCTATTTCTTATTGCATAATTATGAAGAGCTTAAAATTAATTATTACCCCAAATTATGAATAAAGTCTAAAATCTACAGTTAGCTTGTTACGCTTTCTATTTTTGAGAAGTTATATGCATACAAATTCCTATACATTAATCATTACAGGTGAATAAATGCTTACATATACTTTTAGACTATAACTTATTTTTATATATGCTAATTCCAAGTTTCATTTGGGAAAAATAAAGTAAATTTTAAAGTGAAATAATATGGATTATAGCTCACATGTGTAAGCTAAAAATTCATTTTTCATAATTCTGCTGAAAATTATGTATTTCATTTATTGATTAAATCCGAATAGGAATCATTACCATAACTGCAGAATTATAATAATTTCAATGAACGAAGTATTTTAAATATAAGTGAAAACAAGCAATGCATGAAAAACTCTTTATTAGGAAATATATGTACATATATAAAAATGGAAAATATGACAATAAAATGACATTAAAAACATGAAATGTAATGCATGTACAAAATGCAATAAATTCACACTCAAACATGTATTTAAAGAGTCCACACAAGCTCTAGGAGTGCTGACATTATACAAAAGGCTTGCCACAAAATTATAAAAATTTGTTGATGTATGTGCATATTGAACGCTAAATACAAAATTAGTTTTAAATAGAATGTCAAATGCCTTCATGGCATGATTTGGGCATGCTATTAAGTAATTTACTGCTTTAATATAGAATGAACTTGTAATACACACTATAATGAGCTGTTTATTCTGAGCTGGTCCAAGAGATTCCATGTCTTCTATTCCCTGAAAATAAATTTCTTTATTAAGAATACATCCATTACCTATCTATTAGGACAAGTCAAATACCAATGAGCCATACTAGAAAGTTTATCTTTCCAATTAAAAAATATCGCCAGAAAATTTTTTCTTCTTTCAAAAATAGGTAATTCCTAGTAATTTTATTCACATAGAGGTCTTTTGCTTTTAGTTTCTGTAAAAATGCAGTATAAATACATATAGGAATATGTAAATATTATATTGATGCAAATATAGAATAGGATAGTCTATTTGTGCTTTGCTTCTTAATGAAAAATGTAACAAATAATGTACATAAAAATGTAAAAAGAACAAACTATATGGAGAATTAGTCTGTCTTTTCCTTATGAAAACAAGTATCATCCCTTCATAATAAACTATTGTTGTTCATAATAAACTATTGTTATTGTAAAGATGTTTGTTCTTAATTTCATGATCGCTATAGTCTGGCTGGAAGTGTATCTTTTGAATTTCACCTTGAAGCAATTTTCCCATCACTTTACAAAAGTTTAAAAAAAAAAAAAAAAAAATCTATGTTCACTGTATATACATGCATATATATGATTAGTGTCATGCTTTAGATTTAGATCATATAAAGGCATCACACATATTACAAACCATCTTATTCTCTCGAAATATTTGCTAGTATGTAGGTGACATTCAAATCAATGCAATTCCAATTCTACAGAAATTAGCTAAATGACCATGCATCATCTGTGGGTACAATAGTCGAAAGCAGCCTGAGAAGATGAATTTTAGCCACATGAAGCCAAATACATTCACTGTTGTAAAATGGCTCATTTTAATATAATCTGCCCTCTTAAAATGAAAGTTAGTGCAAAGCATATCAAAATTCCTCAATACTTACATTTAGCAAATATTAGAAGTGCAGAATTTGGAATTTTTTTTTTTTTTTTTTTTTTTCAAATAACAGCTTGATGCTAAAATACTTGCTTTGCCTTTACCCTACAAAAATAAAAATAAAAGTATATATAAAAGACATATACTGGATAAAAATTGCATGTGAAATGTAATAATTAATTGAAATTATATAAATATCACACATGAACCTTTCAAGATAGAATATGTAGCAAATTTAAAGGATATGCAGCTCAGCTCCCTTACATATAGTATCAATAGCTTATTTACATATACATACACTGCAAACTAAAAATATTATCCTATGAAAAGAATTTTATAGCTATGCATATGAAATTATTTTTTATGCATAGACTTATGCCAAATATTTACTCATTAATAATGAATAAAACTTTTTTCCCTCTTTCTTTCCAATAATTTTAGCTGAGCAAAAGTTCTGTGAGCAAAACTAATGCTTTTAGGTCATCTATATATATGTATTAATAATTTTGGTAAAATTGAACACTCCGAGATTTATCCGATTGTCTTACATTTAATAAAACTAATAATTCACAAAATAGCATAGACTTTCTAGATCTTCAAATCATTAACTACAAAAAAATTTTACTTTTTGACAAAACAAGAAACTTCAATTTCAATACTAACAAATTAATAAATTGGAACTCCAACATATCCAAAAAAGTAATTAACAATACTATAATTAACAAATACAACGAATTAAAACTATATGCACAGATACAATAGATTTACAACGCGAAATTTTGATCCTTATCAAAATTCTCAAAAATAATCTAATTCCCTTTCAATTTATCAACCATTGCCTTAAAAGAGCAGGCGTTAAATACTCACTCTAAATCATTTAACTGATAGGGATATGATAATTTATTCCTAAACCTGAGAAGGCGGTATAAGTTGGATGACTGTCAGTTGGAAGATTTGTATATAGTGTAATTACTCAATTGTATATATTGTAAAAAGCTAATTGTCTTCAAACATATACTGTTACTATACTGTTACTAAAAAAATGGGCCTATTTCATGCCTTTAGACTGTCTATTAGCTCTTGGACAGTGAAAATGGCTTTTTCCTTTCTTAAATTCTTAATCATTGCGACACGACAATTAGCCAGAAATTAATTAATTTCCATTCACTAGTATTTTAAAAAAAATCTTAACAGACGGTCTCTCTCAGATAAGAACTCCATAAAATACATCCCTCAAGAATTCCAAGTCCCAACCACTACCATAAATTACTTCAAAGCCCCTACTGCCGCTAAGAATTTTCGGACACCCTACACTTCTGAGTCAGACACGAAGAGAACACTTTGCCAACTCCCCCACTAGAAAGAATGTAAGTTACTTAATACCTTTTCTGGCCTTTATATCTTCATGTACATTCACTGATCTTATTTATATTATTTTCTATATTATTTTTATATTATTTTTATATTTTCTTTGATTTGTTTTTACAAAGTTTGCATTATTTATCTTTTTTTATAATCTTCTATGTTTATTTCAACTTTACTTTGAATTCGATTTCATAATGACAATTTCCAATGTTTAATTTCTACAAATTATATAGTACTCAAATGCATAAACATGAAAGTGTCGGGGACGGTTACTCGAGTTTTATAGGATTTCTCTACAGTAATTGATTTTTACTCCAAAATGAATTGACTAAAATGCTTCATAAGAATAAGTTCTTTGAGTATCAGCATTGGTTCATAATTCCTACTATTCGCGGAAATATTTGGCCTGACTAGAATTGCCGGTTTGGCTTTAACTTATAACTCGAGTAAAGACGAAACACTTTCGTATTTACGTATTTTTATCAATTATTGTTCATTGAACGGGAGTTGGTTTGTTCCCCTTGAAAAGTCAACTAATTTCCGATCAATGACAATGATTACATGTTTTAATTTTTCCTTTTACAATTGAAATATTATTCTTCGTGATGATTTAACTCCAGTCCCCGTTAAAACATTATTAACATTTTGCTTTCAAATTACTTCAAAACATCTTTCAAAATATAACTTACCAGTATGGATGCACACTATTAAAATAATTCTACTTTAATTAAACTTAGGAGATAATATAATCAATTAATCAATACTGTTTAGGAAATAAATTATATATATATATATATATATATATATATATATATACACGTTTATTACATAGTGATTACAAAAATATCATTAAAAAGGCCTTTGGCACTAGAGGCACATGCATTTACAGCTTACCTTTACGAGCCAGAAGAAAAAAACTGTAAGCCATTTAAGAATAAAGAGCAATGTGAGTAATAGATGCAAAATTACTTTACTCTAGGTAATTAACAAGTAAACAAAGAAAAGTTTTAAAGTATTCTATCATTTATAATCCTAATTAAATTCTATCATTTATAATCCTAGTTAAATTTTTAAAGATTTTTACCACTGAAATCAGCAATACTTGGTACCAGAAGATCAGGGCGTTTTGTTTCCACATATTTCAAAATTCTTGGGACATAAAAAGATGAAAACTGTTTTTTAAATGTCTATCATTAGAAATTGTTTCAGTTTCGATATAATTTCTTACATGGCTATTAGACAAAACCATTTCAATTGTTTTTATGACTGAAACATACTGAAATGTTTCTTTTACAATTTTGGTTTCAAATTGACATGTTTTTGTATTCAGAGCTTGATCCAATCTACTGCCAAGCATAATTTCGACAGGTTCGATAAAATTCTGACAGCTTTTCAAAGCCTTTATTTGTCCTTTAGTTGCTGACATGCCATCAAAAATCTGCCTAATGGGAAGGATGCCTCCGTGGAGGTCTTTGTAAGGAGACATTTTTTTACACTTTGTTACACATGGAGAAAACCACAAAAAAGTCCATGCAGCCAGCTCCTTCATGCGATTCAAACTCTGGACCGAACTACCAGTGCTCAGCGACTTTGCCGCTGGTGGGTAATATTTAGGGAATGTGCATTAATGTTCGGAGAAAAAGCATGATATTAAGCATTTGTAAGTAAACAGCCTGTTAAGCATGGTATTTAGGGCATATAAATTAAAATGAGCGCAGGGGCGTAGCTAGAGGGGGGGCAAGGGGCATCTGTCCCCGGGCGCAGGATCCAAGGGGAGCCAAACTGATGTTACGGCATTTTAGAATTAAATGTTTTCCATCCTTGGCAAGCAGTAGGGCGCGCGAAATCTTCAGTTGTCCCTGGGCGCTGAAAACCTAGCTACGACTCTGAATGAGCAGCAAGAAATATAATATTAAGCATACGTAAGTAAAATTTACATAAAGTAAATATTAGTTACTGAAATCAATTTGGCCTTCCCCCATTTTCTCAAAATTGTCCCAAAAACTGTTCCGTTAAGAAAATTTTCGGCAACAAATTATCTTAGAAGGAAACATTCTTTAAACGCAATTTAATATTTCCTTGACTGTATCTCAACCATTATGCTTAATTTCATGCCGAGACAAGTACTCGAGTATGCAGTTTTGTAAATTTTCTTTGCAAACACTGTAAAATCACTTTTAGGAAACATAGCACGGAAATCAGACAAAATAATAATAAATTGAAAAAAAAAAAAAAAATGACACATGCAAATAAATTTTGAACAGCAGCGAAAGAAAGCGAGGAGGCCGCAAGAGAATTCTACCAGCTTTGTGCTTTTGCAGCGTTTACATTTACTGGATTCTTTGCGGTAGTGTTTTCGAAGGCAGGTGGAAGGATGGTAACTTTGAACTTCTGCAGTTCATAAAATTTCAGAATGCAGTTCCAAATACTGATATACATCTGTAAATTTTTTTCATGACTGTTGCGAGAAGAATTTTGCAAAGCACAAATGGATTAAAAAACACCTAAAGACTGAGAAATTGTACCATACTGTCTACAAAACAGCTGATAGAGTAGTAAATCAAACTTTTAGAATACTATTAATGATTTTGTGTATAAGGAAAACAAACAAAATAGTACTTTACGGTATTAGAATTAATGTTTTATTTCAAAAATAAACCCAGATATTTTGTTTTTATATATATCATTTTGACATTTTATAGACTTTTTATTGTGCACTGAGCGAGGCAGCAAGAACTCTGGCTACACCTCTAACAGTGTTCACATAACTTAGTTATTGAAAATGTAAACAAGCTGTGTTACCTGGGTCTTTAAATCCTATCTAAACCAGAAAATGAATTCATATGAGTTTATTAAAATCAGGTTACTTACATTTCTTTCCTACTTTAAAGGACTGTGCATAAGAAAAGGTTTATAAGACTTGTTTGATACAACAATAGCTTTTGCTAATGTAAACAATTATATTATTTTGAACATTACTTCATCAGATCCTCTCACTCATTTTAATATCACTAGGAGAAGATATAATAACTAATTGAAATGAAAAGGCAATAATCTTGAAAAGTAATAAGTAAATGTCATTAGTTTAATTTTCTAACCATTGAATTGATGTATATGAATTAATCTATGGATCATTTTAGAATTATCATGTTTAAATTAGTATATATTTCGACAATTTTGAAAGTATGCCTGACAAGTTTTCTTAGGGGGAAATAAATAAATAAAAATAACCCGTCGAATTAGGTTTTCTCCCGCAATAGAAGGGAGGAGAAGCTGTTTTTTAAATTGTGGATTTTATTATCTGTTAATAAAATAAGTTAATTTTTAAATATGATAGGCGCTGCCACAAATATAAGGCAATATTGCTTAATTTTCATATTATAAAATAAAAATGCATCAAACATTTAGGTTTTATGGCTTACATATAAAAAAGTCGTTTTGTTTCAGTTGAAATAAAAATGTTTAGACATGTACGAATTTTACTATTTAATTAAGTTTGAAAAAAACATGCCTTACATTTTTTAAAAATAAATACTGTTTTTTTAATTTTCTTATTTGCATCAAAAGAAATAAACATTTGGTGTACATATTATATATTGGCATATACGTATATTTGTCAGTAAATACATATTTAGCATAAAATAAATACATGTATATAACATATAAAGTCAACTGAATATCTGGAATTTTCAAAAATCCGGACTAGGTATAGTTTTTAATTTAAAACAGAGTAGAAAATAAAATTACCTTTTAGGACATTAACAGCATCTTCGGGAATTTCTTGCAGTTATAAAAATCTGATAATTTTGAACTATCATGTAATCCCTCCTGAAAAAAAAGTATTTTATTGTGCATGCTTTGTCTTTGACTGAAAATGAATTCTCATTAAATAGTCTGCATGAATTACCTGGAATATTAATTAATACAATAGTTTTCAGTTCTGCATGAATTACCTGGAATTTTAATTAATACAATAGTTTTCAGTTCTGCATGAATTACCTGGAATATTAATTAATACAATAGTTTTCAGTTTGTCATCAGAAAATCAAAACTTACTATTTTTTTTTAAATAGCTGGGTTTTTTTTTAGTCCAAAGGGGCAATTCTCCCAGAAGGACTGTTAATTTCGTTTTGGCATTTTGCATCGATTCCCGATATGTTTCATTTCAAATTGCTGCCACCAAACATTATATTTAAAGAAATTAAATAATGAAGAATCTGCAGAAATGTATGTATGTTTCTCGCATTGTAATAAAACAACGGTACTTAGAGCCAACAAAATTGGAATAAGGTAATCTTCCATAGAATATGGGCATGTGGAAGCCCTAATTTGAATTTGAAATTGGTTTCATTATTTGCTTTATTATTTAATATTTTTTAATACGTCAACGAATTTTTGATTAACAAAGTAAACGATTTCAAAGCGAGCAATGGCAATACTGTACGAGTAAAAAAAAAAAAAAAAAAAAAAAAAAAAAAAAAAAAAAAAAATTTCTCCAGCTCGCGAGACTCTGTATTGGAAATTCTAAAGATATGTTCATTTTAAAATTATTTTGCGATATTGCTGTTGAATGTTTTTATGGTTTAAGTGCGAAGAACATGATATTTAATAAATAAAGGTAACACACAAAATGTTAAAAAAACGCCCCTTTGGACGTAATTTAAAATCTGAAGCTTTCAGTCTTTTTTAAAGAATGCAAGATTTTTTTAAAATCGTAAACGGAAAGCCGTCTTAGCAGCTTTATTGGCCTCCCGGACTTTTGAATGTTCAAGAGGCCTTAGCTACACCTACACTCTCGAGAAAGCAACATATTTGCAAAAATATAAGTTTTAGAATGCTGATATGACCCAGGTAGTGCTAGTATTTATATTTTGGAAAAATTCAGCTTTGTAACAGTAAGTGAATTTTATTGTCACCAACTATAAGCAGAATTTATAAAAAATGAAAGTTGAAAATCTATTAAAAACTACTAGAAGCTGAAAACTATATGACTTCAATAGGAAATTCAGGAAAGTATACGGTTTTTATTTCTTCCAATACTACCAAATAATTTACACACTTGTGTTATAAAAAAAATCAAAACTTTAGTATGCATTTTTTTTCCCACCGCTGTTCTTCCTATTTGAAATAGGAATGCATGCAAAACTAAATTTAAATAATTAAATTCGATAGCTTTGTGTAAATTGTTCAAAAATAAAAATAATGTTAAGAATTATTTACAAAAAGTACCATCCATACGTACAGCTTTCATTGTGTTAGCAATACATAATAAATAAAACTACGTTACAGCATTACACTCTTAAAGCAAATTTACAGACACCTAAAAAAAACAAGAGCAAACTAAAACTACTTTTTATTACATACTTAAATTTTGACACATAAATCTAACTATAATTTATAATAATTAAGATATTTATATTAATAAATAATTGTATATATATTTTAAAAGCGAACTTACTTTTGGCAAAGGAGCTGTATCCATTGTTACGACTGTCCTCGCTTGAAATGGCGCTTAGCCAAAGAACGTTCTTTGGCTTAGCAAACTTGTTTGGTCAGTCTGGGTGGACAATGGCAAGACAGGGGGTCGTCTTGCTCCTTCAATTCACTCCCTTCCCCAAGGTTATTATTGCAAGTGGGAAACATGTTCTGCTACCAAGACAGTAAATTTGCGTTGTTTGACACGAAACGGAGCGAAAGCTGCTGTCACCCTCCAAATCCCACTCTGCGAGATTTAGAGTGACAACATTTAATTTTTAACACATTAGTTAAACAGTGAGTTCTGATAAACATAACAATATATTAAATTTTTATTATTAAATCTTGATAAGAACACATTTTTATACGTTTATTGGCCCAAATGATGACTGAGCTCAATGAAAATAAAAAATGATCTTTGAATGTAATTTAATGCTGCTGAGACATTACAGTACAATTTCGTGTGGATTTATTGGTTAAAAAAAATTAAGATTTTTTTTTATATGGGAGTTCAGATGTTTTCTTAACTTTGAGAATGTGGTTTGTTTTCAAGTTTCTAAACTATCTTTTTGTTCAAAAGAATCTATCTGCCACGTGACTGATGAGGTTCTTTCGTATGTCTTCTCTTAGACTAGTGTCTATTCATCATTCTTTTTTTCGTTCAAGACAAAATAAGACCTTAAATGAGTTGTCGTTAAGGTTAAACAAGACTCAAAACGGCTTTGCTACAACTGCAAAGCCTTACAATAATTAGTCAAATTCGAATAAGTTACTGATTATAGAATAAGATTTCGGTTTCTCGTTTAAATGCATGTTACGTTGAAATAAACTCTCTTTTTTAAGTTTTACTTCGTAGTAAGAAACGTTAAATTCGATACACAGGATTTAACTTTCAGTTTGTTCGGTCTACATTTTCTAACGTAGACGCAATTTTGCAGTTAACCCACACTATAATTTTCGCAATTTTATCTCCCTCCAACATGTGTACATAGGTAAGGGAGGCAATGTTTCCGGTTCCAAAATTCCATAGTGGTTTTGGTTTGGTTTATGTGATTATGGCAAAGCCTCGAGGGCTATCTGCCTGAGGGAAGGGATGCCTTCATGGAAGACTTTCTAAGGGAAACTGCCTCGTATACACGTTACACATGGGGAAAACCACAAAAACGCCCATGCAGCCAGCCCATTAGCGAGATTCGAACCTCGGACCGAACTACCAGTGTTCAGTGACTTTACCGCTCGGCCGCTAGTGGGCCCATCAAAATTCCATTATGAATTTTCAGGGAAAAATCATGAATTAGGATCCCCATAACACGTCTTTACTATTTTTAGAATGATATATGTCTGTATGCGTATGACGATTTTTGCCTATAACGGCATTGGCCAGTACTAATGCTAGAAGTGGTGACCATTTTATTGTAGAGGCACCTAATAGGCGGCCACCGTTGTTTCCTATGAAGGGACAGACAATTTTACATCCATGCCTTCTCCGAGATTCGAACCCGGGTCCTTTGGCATCATAGTCAGGCTCCTCTAACCACTATACTGTCTGGGCGGCCTTCTTCCCACTGTTTCTAATATTAATTGGACCTCTTTGAGTCGCCTTCAAAGTCCAAAATTTTCGTAGCGCAGCTGCTGTGGAATTGCTGTTTCCATAAAACAATTTTACTAACTAAGCGCTATCTTGTGAAAAGCACATTGAAAATAAAATCTCTGCGAATATTTCTAGGTTTTGTAACAGCTGCTGCGAGGCGTCATTTTTACTACAGGTTTTTAAAGTAGGACAGAATAATAAAAAATGAGTAGTGTTTATATTTAATAATGAGCCATAAAGTTTATAAACAAATTAATTTTCTTTTTACAAACAATCAACCAAAAGTGATAGTTTACTTTAAGCCCAATAGTTTACTACTGTAGTTTAGTGATAATTTACTATTCAGCCAGTCCATGTCTTAATAAGGAATTGGTGAGAGGTCATGTGCCGGTCACATCAGATTTTTTTTATTTATTTTCTTTCTTAACTCAATTTGTAATTTTAATTCTTAGCTAGAAACTGATTACTGATTTTAAGGTTTTTTTTTTTTTTTTAATTAAACTATATAAAAATGAAGCAAATCATATTATTCCAAATTTTCTGGCAAAAAGGAGGGAAGAAAATAATCAGAGTTTTATGCATGTTATTTATTAATACTATCATTCGAAATTTTATTAAAACTTTGAAAGTTAAAACATTTAATAATGAAAATAATAAAAATATTCATCATTTATACAATATGGAAATTGACAATTAAAAATGTAATAATTTAATCGAATCTTTTATATCAGCTTTGAGCAGGATGAAACATCGAAATTGCGAAGCTGAAGAAATTTATATGTAAAGTAAATAATTATGTACTTCAAATAACAGTCTAAACGGTTTGATTATTCTTTAATAATTGAAGATTAATATTGTAGAACACAAAAACTCTTTTTTTCGCTTACGATTAGATTATATGCGTATGTGTATTCCATTACTTGAATATCATATACATAATACAGAAATTAAGACTTATCTAAATTTTTATAATGTATGCAGGGTGCTTCTACTGGAATAAAAGATGCAGTTCTCCAAATACATTTTATTTGTTAGAATAACATTTTAAATTTCAAATGAAAACTTTGATTAATTTATTTTATTTAAAAATTTTAAACGATAATACGTGATAAAATTTGAATGCACTTTTTTCAATAAATAGTCGTTATCCGACATTTCTTTCCGAAAGTTTTTGTCTCGCATGCTCACTCTCACATATTACAACTTCCCTGCTATGCTCCACTTATGCAACATCACAGAAAATTTTTAAGTATTTAGATTTCCTGCTGCTGTCAAAATTTACAAATTAGCGAAAATGTATAATGAATAAAACATCTCATAAAATACATAATTAACAAATGCAAGGATGAAGAATGAATGAATAATGGAAATAGCTCATGAATTTTTTAACAGAAACTTTTCCATTCGTGGCGTTAAATTGGCGATGGGACACCTTTTATTTGGCGGCAGTGGCAAGTTACACTCAGAGCTCGCCAACATTTCCCATGTGCAACTTCCCATAGCGGCAACTACCTCGTTAATGAAAGTCAAAGAAAGCACGTGGAAGACCAAACAATGCGGCTTTTGAGGGAGCAGTCAAGGGGATTGTCCCGAGAAGACAAGCATCTGACACCCACACCTGGCTAAAAAGGGGGAATAAGCCTCTCTTTGACGTGGGAAAATTTTACACCAATTTAAGAGTCAATTGCCACGTGTTGTGAACGAGGGGTCATGGTACATGTCGGAGGAATCAAAAGAGAGGAAAAAGGTGGGAGGGTGTTTGCCCCTAAGAATGCGGAGGGAAGGAAAAGCTTATTTTCCAAGTCTCAGACATTATACGTGTTAAAGAACGTTTTTGGTTTTGAAGGCAATTAAAGAGAATCCTAAAATGTCGCTCTCTGACGAAATTACGAAGGACAAAATTCAAGAATTTTTAATTAAAAAAAAAAAAAAAATTTGCTTTAAGTTATTATATGCTTATGCTGTAATATCAGTAATACAAACTTATTCGCTAGATCTGTGTATCTGGCTTTGCAGAAAATGTGAAAATAAAATGTCATAAGACTTTCCGTTCTATTATTTATTTAAATTTATTCTCCTTTTATCCAACTGCTGAACTAGACATAGTATTATTTTTACCTACCATTCACAGTGTATTTACTGAACTTGGCATTCAAGCAATTAAAAAATCCCTTTTATTTAAAAGGAAAAAAAAGGGGGGGGGGTTAAAAGAGTAAAAAAATACCTCAGTAAAATTCTTTTATTCCTGACTTATTTTGCTGTAATCAGCATGTCCGTGCATTACTCACGTCTAAAAAAGTAGAATTTTCTTTTTAAGTAAACGCAGAAATCAAATTTTATTTTCAGCATCTTAGCGTTTCACTAGTGGTGGAGTGATTAAGACCGCTGAATATTGGGAATTCGACCCAGGTTCGATGCTAAGCGAATGGGCTTGTTGCATGATTCGTTTTCGTGGTTTTCTTTCTATGTAACCTGGATACGAAGCCAGTTTACTTTAGAAAGGTCCTTCACGAAGGTATCTCTTCCCTTTTATGCAGATAGTCTTTGGCATGCTTTGCCATATTTGAATAACTTAACCTAAAATATCTTAATGAAGTAGCACAACTACCTTTAGTTTATGCAGCGGTTCTCAACCTTTTGGCTAACGCGTACCATTTAAACAAAAATTGAAAACCTTTAGTACCACCACTACAAAGTACTACTACCACCACCACTCTTGAACAAAGCTCAGATCGCATAAATTTACGAGTGTTGGAGAAAAAACTCAATTAGGATGTTGGGGTTTTAATTTTTGAATTTAATTGGTAAAAATACTTTGCTTCTTTGCGTATTTTTCTCTTGCGCACCACCGGTTGAGAACCCCTGGTTGATAGCATTCTGACATATGTTGTTTCCTTCTCCTTTACAGAGTGTTTAAGGAAAGTAATCGAAAAACAGAGTTAGATTAGTACTAACAGTAATGTAGTAATGATGATGATGATGATGCTACTACTACTAATAACAATAATAATAAAATTAATAATAATGAAGGGCAGAAAATCTGTTCATTACCAACCAGTTTTATGGTATAAGGGTGCTTTAAGAGAAATTTGTGCATTGTATGGGACTGGAGCAAATTAATTCGACACTCGTAGTCTGCAAACTGTCTCTAATCTAGCATGCAAATAAGGCACATGCGTGATGAGCAAACTTTGGCATTTGACAGCTAAAAAGGAAAGAACAAAAATAAGAAAGGCAATTGCTCTAAAAGAGAAACAAAAAAAAAGGGGGGGAAGAAGATTTCAAAGAATTCAGATTTTAACATCACACTCTCGCTCAGCTCGCAGTTTATCTCCTAAACTCACTCCTGCTAATACAACTTCTTTTGCCTTTTTAACTTTATTATTAAACATAGCTTTCTTTACACTTATGCCACTTAAACTTCAACAGTAAAATCAAGTAATATTTAGAAATAGGATATCTTTAGAGTTCCCGATAGAGTGTTAAGTATTGGCATATATTTTTCTATTTTTAAAAAAAATCTTTTTTCAGTTCGTCATTCAATGTTCTGCTGCCTCAACAAGACGGTAACCTACGGCTCTTAATAAGACTGAAACATACATTTCTTAACATACGGTGATGTGACACTTTCCCGCATGGCAGTTGCAAACCAGTGGCATTTGCGCACGTCATCCCTACATGAACAAGAAATCTTCTAACAGGCTAACGAGTTGTGGACAACAAGTGACACTATCGCACAGCTTGTCGGAAACAATAAATGAGTCTTATGATTTGTTGACAAGAGTTTTCTTAAGTACTGTCTATTCCTGTTCTGACGGTAGATTTCTCATAATTATTATTTTCTTACTTGCGCGCATGATTTCTCCGAAACCATTAGTCAGAATTTTTTTAAAATATTAAGCGTTTGTATAAACACAAGGAAATTTTAAATGAACAACTGCTATGTCTCTCGCCTAAAAAGTTTTAAAAATTTTCTTTTATTATGTTAAAAAATAACCGATTTTGGAATCACCAAGGGAAAAAAAAAATGTTATTTTGTCGCCCAACTGGGATAGTGGTTAGCGACGCTGACTGCCTTACCGAAGGACTCGGGTTCGAATCCTGGAGAAGGCATGGATGCTTGTAAATGGATTGTGTGAGTGGGGCATGAGGGCACTCTAAATATGCGGTGAGCCGAAAGTCCTCTGGAAAGGTTGGTGGTGGGTGAAGAGGGGTGGGAGACCCTAGGATCCATCCTCCTAGGATGCTCTCCTTCAAAATTGGGACCGGAACTGAGCAAAGTCGTACTGTCACCTGTATACTGCCCAAAGCTTTTGCCAATGACAGGGGCAATCTTGCCTCTCTGTCACGATGAATTTCGTGGGCTTGCTCTGGTGTCGATTTTGAGGGAGGGGGAATCAGCTAAAAATACTGATTTGTTTATACAATACTGCGCTCGGTACATGTTACAATATTATGTGGATGATTTGAAAAGGTATTTTATTTAAAATTTGGAACATAAAATAAAGTAGAAAATACATTATTAAGAGTATCAAAATAAGTATACAAAATTTCACCAGTTATAAAGGTAGTGAACTTTAAAATGTGTTGTATTTGTAGGATATTTTGTTATTTTAGAGGTACCTGACTCCTTAAGATATTTATCATTCTTTATAAGTTAACACATACATAATATAAACATTTTGTTAAAATCTATATTTGTACTGTCCAATAGCTTAAAGTTTGTAAAGCAAATTAATAAGCCAAGTCGCTAATCCACATTATCGGAAGATGATGAAGAAGATGTGGTTTGATCCGAGCTAAGACTAAATTATACAAACTATACTATTACCCATTCAGCAACGAATGTTTCTTCTAAGCAAGTGTCTGCTTTTCAATACGTGAGCAAATGCCACTAAATCACGTACAGGACATCTTTTGTCTTTTTAACTTTATTATTAAAATTACTTCCTTCACAGTTTATGCTAAGTAAAATTCAAAAGCAAAATCACAAAATGTTTAAAAACTGAGTATTTTTAGAATTCTTGACAATATGCTAAATGTTGTCATACATTTTTTTTTATATATATTCGCGATATTATTTCGTTAAAAATAATACATCGCGATAACATTTAGCGGCAACATCCTTTTATTTGTTGCCGTACATTTTTATATATTCGTTATATTATTTCATTAAAAGTAACACATGGCGATAACATTTGCTGGCAATATCCATATACTTGAAAAGTGATATAGAGCAAAAAAGCGAGGATTGAATCTAATATATAGTCTAGTGCTTTGAAAAAAGTCCATTTTTAAGTTAGAGTGTTACATATTTCACACGATTAAACTTCGAGGTGTTAATTTTGGATGCTTGAGGAACGAGAATCTTCGAGAAATACTAAATTAGCACTGTTGAAAACTGAAAAATATCTCAGATATCTATTGAGTCTGGCCCCTTTCTATTAGTTGACTAAGCTTGAAAAGAAACTTCTGCTGTTTGATTCTCATGGGAGAAAGAAAAAAACTGAGAAATTAAAACGTGGAAGGGAAATTCTTTCAAAAACCTTATAAACTCTTCGACAAAATTGTTTCAAATAAAATAATTTCATTAGTTAGCAACAAAATGTTTAGAGAACTGTTAGAAGAAGGCTACATGAAAGGTTTTGTGTTTATCATAGAATTTCCTATATGCGGTAAAGGCAAACTTATTTCACGACAGTTACATTAAGCTCGTGGGGGTGCTGAAATAAGAGGGTAACTAAATAATCGCATTCCAACCCATTTCTTAATTACCACTATATAATGGGCATCGCTTGCAGGAAGAGTCACACAGGCATTCTAGATCCGCCCAACTGGTTAACCGGACAGATATGACTCACAAGGAGTGTCCATCGGTGGGAGGTTTTGGATCCTGATCACTGCTTTGGAACACCATCGTCCGCAAGTCTCCAATTATTGTTGGCAAGATTGATTTGAGTAGCGAAGAAAATGGGCGATCGATTTTCAGCTGAGGGTGGAAGAAAGGGGCGTGTCTCAGGAACGGGGGCTCACTTAAATGATTGCGTTGGTCCCAGGGAAGAGGGATGACACTGATATGTTGGAGACCTGGATGACCAGACAGAGGCGGCCCTGGTCAAGGCCTTTCGCAGTCTGAAGAAACGTGAGGGTGGGAGGTAGGATTTCTTTCGTCATTGTCCTTCTGGTCATGATCATCATCATCATCACCATCATGAAGTCTGTATCCAACTTGCGCCGGGCGTGGACTACCTGTTCTTTCTAATGAAGCCGCGACAAATTCTTCTTTTGAAAGGGGTTGCTGGTTTTCTTTTTGGAGCAAGCAACTCAGACTAAATTTCTCTTCGTATTATTCGAAGTGGCTGTGAAGAGACAGAAATAAAGTTTATTAATCAGAACAGAATAGTTCACGACCTCATTATTGTAGATAATTTAAATTTGCAACTTTTTGTTTTCTGTTTTTGAACTTTTTATAATTTTACGTTTCTTCATTTGTTTACTATTCTAAAATAAAAATAGAAACTGCTTTCCCCTCCCCTACAAGATCCATATAAAAAGTAATTTTTACTCATTTTTGCTAAATTATGTCACATGACATAATTATCAGAGTCTGAAA
Source organism: Stegodyphus dumicola (assembly GCF_044657685.1). Classification (NCBI taxonomy): domain Eukaryota; kingdom Metazoa; phylum Arthropoda; class Arachnida; order Araneae; family Eresidae; genus Stegodyphus; species Stegodyphus dumicola. The sequence continues at coordinate 72,642,270 of NC_140780.1, forward strand.
ATTTATCTGATTTGACTTACTTCGTAAACTGGAACTAGTTATGACAGTTCGCAGTTTATGAGCAGTCGTTGTTTGGCCTTCTTGATTTACTACTAATCACTTTTAATGAAATTAACATTTAGTTTTGATTAAAAAGTAGTAGAAACATTTTTTATTAAAAAGGAGTACATTATTACTAAGTGCTAAGGACGACAAGTAAAGAAGAAATACTAATTGTTTATATTGATTAAATGTTATTATATATAAATGCATGTGAAGTAAGTCAGTAAGTAAATAAGTAAACAAATTTTTACATTTCTTCTGCAACTTAATGCAAATACACGCACTGGAATCCCAGCTACCCCCCCCCAATGTCAGGCAAGGGTAGTAATCAAGCCAAAAAGCCACCCTGGAGATGAAACTTGTAAAAGGAGGTGAAACAGAATTAAATGTCAAGGTTGTCTTAAGAAAGGGTGGTTTTTGGCAATACTTTCTAACAAGCTGAAGCTCATATTAACATTGCGCAAGAGAAAAACTCTGTGCAGATAGTTTATTTCAGGAATGAGACTTTGTCGCAGGTACAGGTACAAGTAGAAGTGGGCGGGGAGCTAGAAATTCACCATTGATCGTACAGGTATAAGCCCTAACTAATTAACTGGGGGGGAAGAGAATATCCCAAGGGGCGGTCTGAGGGTCTCCCCCCATCTTCTCCTAACATTAACTTTTTGAGAGTATTTTCGGCTCGCCGTATATTTCGAATACGCCCTTACAGCACAGATACTACACGCTTACAAATATCCGTGTCTTCTATGGGATTTGAACCCAGGCCCATCCGTACATCAGGGTCCCTAACCACTATACTGGCTGGACGTCAGACTTTATCACATGATTTTTGTACATTATAAAAGATTTATCCGTAGTGGTAGATAGTATTATTTATTAGGAGGTAATGAGCTCCGAATTAGCCACTATCCACAAAGAATTGTTTCTCCTTTTTGAATATTTCATGACAATAATAATGTAATTAATTGAATGCTTCATTTCAATAATTTGGTTGACACAAAATACACTCATGTCCATAAATTAAGGATAATGCAAAATCAGGCAAAGGAAGAGTTAGAAGCAAAACAAATTTGACTTTTTTGTAAAGCTTATTTATTAAACAAAAGGTAAAGAGCAAAAAAAGATGCTATATGTTTGATATTATTACAAAAATTAGCGATTTTTTCTCCCTGGAGAAAATTACAAAAAAAAAAAAAAAAACCTATTTACAAAAAACCAATATTACATGGTTGGTATGATTGTTAATACATTGTATGTCTCCCAGACGATGCAATACAGTCCGTACAACGCCTAGGCAGGCTGAGTATCAAATTATCGATCTGATCTTGGGGGATATTACACCACTCAAAAAACAGTGCTCTTCGAAGTTCCGGTAGACATGTAGGAGGAGGTTGACGGGCTGCAACTCGTCGGCCAAGCATGTCCCACACGTGCTCTACTGGATTCAAGTCCGGTGAGAATGCTGGCCAGTCCATACGGGTGATATCCTCCGATTGAAGGCATTCGCTTACAATGTTTTCACGGTGAGGACGGACGTTGTCATCCATAAACACAAATTGTGCGCCCATGGCGCCCCGAAACAAACGTAAATGTTGTTCCAGAATGACGTACCGATAGATTTGGCTTGTCATGGTTCCAATTTGAAGATGCAGGTCAGTTCTGGAACCCAGAATAATTCCACCCCAAACGAGTACTCCTGCACCACCGTAACGGTATCGTTCAATGATGTTTTCTTGGTGGTAACGGGTACCCTCTCCATATGAAAGTCCGGCGAGAATCAGACTGCAAGCTAAACCTGAACTCCTAGGAAAACATCACACAAGCCCACTGTTTCGGTGTCCACAATGCATGCTCTCTACTCAAGGCTAACCGCGGGCGACAGTGAGTTGCAGTAAGTGGAACGCATCTGACAGGTCTACGAGCATATAGACCAATCTGCCCTAAGCGTCTGTACAGGGTCTGCCTTGAAATTGTCGTACCAGTGGCTGAAGAGAGCTTACGAGACAGGTCTGAGGCTGTGTTCCGCCTGTTTCGTTTGGCAGTAACTGCCAAATACCGGTCCTCATTCGGCGTTGTAACTCTGGGGCGACCTGTGCTGTAACGTCTTCTAACATTACCATCATCTTGGAATCGTTGCCAAAGCCTGGAGATGACACTCTGGGCAATTCCAAGTTCGTCTGATACTTCCAGTTGGGTACGCCCACATTCCAGATGGCCGATAATTCTACCACGTAAAAAATCATCCAAATACGTCCTTTGCGTCCTAACTATTCGGTTATTGCACTGAAATGCTTATAAAGCGCCTGCGAACAATTTTACTTCTTTGCCTGTATTCCTTATATATCACTCTCTTACACTCTCGTCATTGTGACGTACCATCAGTGTCATCTGGTTACTTCCTGAAATTTGCATATGATTCTTGAAGATGTGTGTAGTGATTTTGCAGGTGATATATTTATTTTAGAGTTCGATTTCCGCGTGACTCCAAATTATCTTTAATTTATGGACATGAGTGTACTTTAATTACATTCAAATGGATAAAATATAATGTGATTATCTTTCTGAATTTAACTCCCTTACGTTTAACTGGTTAAAATATTAAGAATATGATGATCTTTCTAAATTTAACTCTCCAGACTGGAGCACGGTCAGCTAAAATAATCCGAATAAGTTCCCAATTCTACAAAATAAAATTCTCCGTATGATCGCTAATGCTCCGTACTTTATTCGAAACCAAAACAGTTATAATGATCTGTATCAAAGTCCTCATTCTTTGACAAAATAATAATTTCTTCAGCAAAGCAGTCAAGTGTGAGAAGGTGGCATATAAAAACGCCTTCAGTTTCAAATTTTAGAAGATGACTACAACCAGAGGCGTAGCCAAAGCTTTTGTCGCCGGAGGCCATCCATGAGTTTGTCGCCTGGGATAGATCCTGAATTTGCTGCCCCTCTCGATACCCAAGAAAATAAGTAAAAAGTTTTAATATGACATACAGGAAAACAAAATTCTGTATTTGTTTTTAAATAAAAATTTAATTGCATCATTTTAAAATTTCATTATTATTTTACTTGTATTTCTGTTTGCCAAACCATCGATGACATGGTAGATGATTCATTGCTCCAGCTATTGTCCTGCAGACAGTAGAGTAAAATTTCTTAAATGTAAAATGTACATTTGTAGGTCCTAAATACTTTTAAATGATTATTTGTTTAAAAAATTCTTCTTTTAAACAGCAACACAAGAGACTACGTCCTGTCACCGCTTAATTTGTACCTTTTAAAGATTAGGCGTAATATCAAGCCAACTGCTCCTCTTCCTGCAAACCCCCCTAGTTAACCATATTGTTTCACATCTTACTTGTCTACCTGTAATATTTGTGAAGAAGATCGCGAAGAAAACATGGTTTGTAAAGACATTAGATATTTGTTTTGGAAGCAGGCAAGATGAAAAATTAGCAACGCCTTCGCCGGGAATCGAACCGCGGACCTCTGGAATACGCGCCCACAGTGCAGAACACCACACCACGAAGGCATGCTAAGAAGGCAGGAGAAATACCTTATATACCCCCTTTTAAAGGGCGACTGGGGTTTTAGGGGACCCAATAGCCAAATTCTGGCTGTTGGGAATCATCATCCACAACCCTTTTAGTTCGGGCGCCACTTGTAGAGACATAAGGTTTTTTTTTTTTTTTTTTTTTTTTTTTTTTTTTTGAAGCAGGCAAGATGAAAAATTAGCAACGCCTTCGCCGGGAATCGAACCGTGGTTCTCTAGATTACGCTCCCAGCGCGCAGACCACCACACCACGAAGGCATGCCAAGAAGGCGGGAGAAGTACCTTATAGGTTCAGTGCCTAAAATGCAAGGGATGGGTATAGAAATTATGTGCTGACGTTGACAAGTAAATGAAGATATATCTTTGTGATCATTATTATAATTAAACGCATAAATAAATTAATTGAGAAAAAGAAAGTTTTATTTTAATTGACTAATTTTAAACGTAGTGCGACTCAAGCTATGGGTGGTGCGACTTAGAATACTGGTTGTCTAAGTCGTATTAATTTCGTATTCATGAATTTTATTAATTTTACCAACAGTTTTGTATGGAATTTTATTGCAACCCAACACAAGCTATTATTACCACACACAATTTTGTTTTTTTCATAGATCCTACGATTTATAGCTATTTCTTCTTAAGGGTTACAACTTACGCAACTTTACTCTACAACAACTGGAACTTTCTTCTGGAGTTTGCATTTTAGAAATACTGCAAAAGTTTAAAAAGGATCGCCCTTCAATGTCTCCCTGTTTAGTTTTTGCTAACAAATGGGAAATATGATTACAAAATTTTTTTTTTCCTTATTAGTGCCACCGGTAACATAATTTAGTTGATATTCTTATTTTTCGCTTCACGAAAATAAAGTAAGTAAAACAAGAGTATGTGACTGTTGAAATCTCGTGTGATTCTTTGAATATTTTATCTATCTTAACCCTCCCTTTTTTTCAATCAAATGTCATATAGCAATTCAGAATCTCGTTATTCTTCACCTGCTTCGACGATCCACGTGACAAACCTCTAAAAATAATGTTTTGCGTGAAAAACTCTGCCCCCCCCCCAAAAAAAATGTGCGATTTGTAGCGAACCGAAATCTCCGGCTCTTCTCTAGTTACGCCACTGACTACAATCTTCTTCCATATGCCAATCCACTTGTTAATCACGAAATCTCTTCGCCCTCGGCCTTGTCAATTTGATCAGCGCTTTATCCCCTCAGTAACGACAACGCCAGGCATAAGGCTACAGATCAGGAAGGTCGTGAGTTCGGGCCTAATTCTTCACTTTTTCATTCCATTCAGTTCATACCACATTAATTCATTTCCTCTTACTTGCACAATTTCATGTTACTTTATTCTTGTCCATTGAACCCAAACTAGTGTTTTCCAATTTTATTAGGAAGTGTTTATTTAACCAAGATTTACGTCATTTATCACTGAATTTTATTTGTGTTTTATTTTATTATGATTTTGTCCAGTTTCACTTCATGCATTCGAGAATTTCCTATTTAAATTTATATGTTCTTCAGTTAATCTGGAATTAGCATACATAATGTATATATTCTGTGATGAGAATCCATGTTTCAATTTTATGTGTTTCAGTGATTTTATTTTATGTATTGTGTACACTCTGAGTTGCTCGTACACTTGCATTTATTTTCTCTTGTACATTATGCTGACGTTTATTCTTATCTATTTGTATACGTTTACACTCAGTAAATTTTCACAGTTCATTCATCGCATCCTTCACTCATAAATACCCACACATTTTCTTCGTCTCCTTAGCTGTGGGCCTCAGCATTTCTATCAGGAATTTGTATTTTTGTTGTTAATAATGTCATTTTTTCTTCCCTCACTTCTAGTACCTGTATAGCGATTTGACAGTTTTTGGCTTACTCTACTATCTTGCAAAACCTCCACCATAACTAAGTTAAAAGCAAGGAATTTGAATCTAAGTGTCAAAATATCTAAATTTATATCTAATTTTACTTTTATTTCACTCACATGCTGGGTTTTTTCTTTGTTTTAAAACTATTGCACACTTTATCTCTGAATTATGAGCTGTGGTTTCGCAGCAAATAACGAAGTATGATTGATTGAAAAGTACTAAATTTGATTTTTTGAGAGGGATTAGAAATGATAACAAGGCATAGCTATCTAACTGAAATTACTTTGCAGAAGCTTATTAAGGGCCCACCAGCGGCCGAGCGGTAAAGTCGCTGAACACTGGTAGTTCGGTCTGAGGTTCGAATCCCGCGAACGGGCTGGCTGCATGGGCGTTTTCGTGGTTTTCCCCATGTGTAACGTGTATACGAGCCAGTTTCCCTTAGAAAGTCCTCCACGAAGGCATCGCTCGCCTTAGGCAGATAGCCCTAGTGTGCTTTGCCGTAATTAAATACACCACACCACAGCACAGAAGCTTATTAAATTATATCGATGAGGGAACAGGAAAAACGTGCAGTGCCCTTACAGGGATTCGAACTCAGGGCCTCCTGAATATGCGTCGAACGTGGTTCCAGTTACACCACGAAGGCGTGTGGAAAGGAGAGAGAAAATGCCTTATATGCTCCCCCTTTTAAAGGGCGATTGGGAACTAGGGAATCCATTCGCCAAATCCAATGATGACGAATCATCGTCTATCACCTTTTTAATTCGAGTGCCACTGTAGAGTCTTTTTATAATTTTTTGATGTCAGGAAGCTGAACAAATTTTCAAAGCCATCGCCGGGATACGAACTCCGGAGCTCCTGAATAGGCGCCGAGCGTGCTTACAGTTATACTCCAAAGGCATGCGGAAAGGAGGGAATAAACACCTTATAATCTGTTGATTATCTGACTCATCTTAAACGCTTATTAACTGAGACAGTATGATAAAAAAAGGTACATTTTTGCCTACTAGGTAAACAAATACAGATAAACTAAACAACTAACTAAAATTTATCTGCTGTGATTTGTGGACTACGGACTGCATAACTTTCTGAGTAACTTAATCAAATTGTAACAATTGCTTCTTGTCAGATCACAGATGTTTAAAGGTAAAGTTGTAGTAAATTTAACTTATGTACGGCTCCTGGAACTCAGGTACGCTTAGCTACTAATTATCACTCTAACCTGAGAATTACCACTTGACAAAATTCTCTTTTCAGCCCTACTCAGCAGCGCAGGTTAAAACTGAGTGCCTTTAGCAAAAGCTAAACTTCACGTTATTCAGTCAACATAAGTTAGAATTAACGTGTGTCTATATAGATTTTTTAAACTAATTTTTATGTCAGCTGATTTCCATCATCTCATGGGCGAGCTCAAACTGTGCATGTGAAATCAAGAGAAAAGACGGCAGAGTGAAACTTAAAAATAATTGGTTACGAACTCTTAATAGGCGCTACGTTATGACTAATGTAAGCTGTACAAAAATTGGAATTTTTTTTTTTTTTTTTAGTTTGTAACATCTGATCAAAAGAAATTTCGTTTTTTAAAATAATTTTATTTACTTATTTATTTCGAGTTAGAAATACCAATTATTTACTATTAAACGGAATTCTGCGGAACAAATAAAACTAGCTGTTAAACACGCCTTTATGTTGCAGCCATCGATTCTGTTTTTAACAACAAGAACATCGATATCATCATTAGGACATGATTATCCGTGATGGTCTTTATAAAGAAAACTATATCTCTAGTTCGATATTAGAGTCAGCTTGCCTATCATCCGCAGGGCGTTGATTCCAACTTTCCGTTGTGGTCATTTATTTTTGCTCTCTTTTGAAGCGGATAAATTCATTTTTGAACCACTGACCACATTCCGTTAGAGCATCCAGTCAATAAGTCGATGATGAAGGCTGTGAAACTGACTCTGAGAATCGCTGTTAGTTCCATCTTCAGCTGAAAACCAGGTTTGATGATAACTCTAGTTACCGAGCAGAACGATTACGCTGGCCATTACTGGCCATAAATCAGCCACATTTGAACGTAGTTTCTCCAACTTCGCTTCCCACTAGAAACCTGTAATTTAACGTTTGCGTCATTTTCCAGACAGCTTCCTGAACATTGTTTTATTTCTATTATCTCGATAACTCTTTTTCTTCATCTCACCTCGCTCAGCGACAGCACAGTTTTTTTTTTTTTTTTTTTTTTTTTTTTAAGCGAGAAATTGAGAAAAATAGATGGATATTTGCCGCATTTGTTTTTATAAAACAATCCTTGCCCAAGAAGTTGTATTATTATACACTTACATTGCTTAGTGCATGCAAAGAAATAACATTATTTCCTATCATCTTCCCATAATTTTCTGATAGTTCCTTGATTTGAAATGTTTATTACATCAAGAACATAATAAAGATGTTAGTATTAGCAAAAAATTATATAATTAAAGACAAGACGAAAAACACTACAGTTGAATACTTATTTTTAAAACCATTTATTCTTCAATTCCTTTCTATCTCTTTCGTATTCCCGCTGTTTCAGGTTTATGTATTAAACACAAATGAAATACGTTTATTGAATGCTTTAATGCCTTTTTTATTTCATTATAATTATAGGTGCAATGTTTAGTAATTAATATTAATTAAATTAAATGTCAAAAAGTTCCATTTAGAGAATTCTTTTTGCCCATTTGAAACTGCTTCCTGAAAATTTAGCGTCTGATTATAATTAGAATGTTTACTCATCACACATTTAGAGCCAATACTTAATGCATATATGTCTAATTTTAAGAATTAGAGGAAAAATAATAGGTGAAATTTAAGTAAATCAATGCTTCGATAAAAAGGAAGTATACATGTATCAATATTTAAGAAACTAAGGCTCATAATTACATTTTCCTAACACTGTCTATAAGAAAATATGTTTGTATGGATATTTTGTACTCCATATAATGTTACTTGTTTCATCTCAGTATGTATCGCAGCTGAATGTGTCGGGTAAGCCAATTGATTAAACTCCAGATAAAGAATGTGAGGGTGGACCAGAAGTGGGAATAAACGAATCCATTCTCAAAATTTCCATCCCCTTCTGCTTGACAGTTATCTCCCCAATGGCAATTACCGTTAAGAGGGGGAAAGGGTTGAAATGACCTCTTCATGACAGATGGCCACTGGTCATTCGATTTAGATAACGTTGAAGCCAAAGAAAATACGCTGACTGAAGAGAATTAAGCGGCAGGAATACACTGATTGCATGAAAATTAAGGAAACATAAGATTTAAAGACTACCTTTTCCCCGTTTAATAAAAATAAAATGAAACTTAATTTACGAAGTTCAGAATTATGTAAATCAATACTTTGAAAAAACGCTTTTTCAAAGTTCATTTTTTTATATTATAAAGCAAATAATAGATTTATGAAGGAATACGCTCTTTTTAATATTAGTAAATTAACACAGTAACTATTATAATAATTAGTAATAAATAATCATGAATTCTAATGCAATTTATTGATTAATGTAACACTTTTAAAAAATAAAGACTTCTTTAACCAAATTTTACCAAAGTAAAATAAATATGGCAGCAATACTTCGATGACTTTTAGTAATTTATTCAATATAATATACGAATTTTTGTTTAATACAAATCAGATAAATAATTCTGTGGAGGTAATTTCCTATAAAACATTACGATGAAAATTTAAGTGCAAATTGGAGATCTTTTTTTATATATATATATAAGGCAGACCATGTTACCTCGGTTAGGTGCAATTCTTTAAGCGCGTCCTTCTTGCCAGGATCACATATGACAGCTTTCCTTCGATATCCAAATGAAATGAGATTTCATAGAGAAAGCAGAAGCTTCAAATCATCAGTGTGATCTGTTAGCTCAGTATGAAGAGAGAAACTGCAGAAATAAGAAGTCAGAACACTATATTAAAATTTCATATTACGACCTTAGATTTCAGCTTTTTTTTTTTTTTTTTTTTTTTTTTTTGTTTGTTTGTTTATTGTAGATAAATTTTGTTTGAGACTGTTATGTTGCATTGTGCTGCCGTGAAGTTTGGAGGATGATAATAAAAAAGCTGTACAAAAGTATTCTTCTCAAAATGTATAAATTTTCTATATCTTAAAATTGATCCCTTGTTAAAAATGTTTTAGTTCAACTCATTAAAATGAGTTTAACTACCTTTATTTTATTTTTTATAGGCAATTTAGTTCTGCATGAAAGTTTATTTACTATTAAAAAATTAATTCACTTACAATAAGATGAAAATTTTAATGCTGAATATTAGATGTAAATCCGTACAAAAATAGCTGATCTGGTTTAAATTTTGTAAGCCAGTTATGTAACGATTTTTGCAACCGAAATTAAATTTAAATCCCATCATTTTTCTAGATTTCAGAGTAATTAAATCCTCTTTGTAACATCCATGTATTGCAAACTTATTCGAGTGCGAAATTTCCTTGGGAGTTAAAATAATTTATACATATATAGTACATCAGGAAGCATTTATGGTTGTAATATGGTAGGCTGGAAAAGCGAATTTCTATAATGATACACAACGGTGTTAGTGTTGTTAAAGAAGTCTTTTAATTGTGCTAAAAGTAAAATCTAAATCATCATTAACAATGATGAATCAATAATTGAGTGTAAAGTTATGGAAGGTGTTCTGAAGTAAGTACAGTTAAATCAGATGAAAAGATTTAGATTATGAATATATCATATTTGTCGTATTTTCGTAAAAATGTTTGATGCAAACATGAGATTTATGTTTCATAATGTAAGTACCTTACGAAAAAAAATTACTAAGTATCTTTGTTAAAAAGTTTTTTCTGCTAACGTGCACATTAAGACTTACGATAAGAGCTAATTGTATCCTTTATAAAACATATGAAATAGTTTCTTTCTAGTTTTTCTGAACAGTGTTACGAATAATTATCTATTTTATTACATTTCCATACACTTTTCATAAAAAAAGATTGAGACTTTTATTTATTTTTGCATGAATAACTGCCAAAAAATAAATTGTAATAATTCTTTGCTCTTAATTATTTAAATTTAATATTACAAGGAAATTCACGTTCTCCTACGATTTCAAACGACTTTGTCTTCTGGTACTTATAGAAAAGTGTCTTTTGGTGATGTTCAATGTCGTTGTATAATTATGTTCTCAATAATCCCGATCACTTTCAGAGATCTTAAAGAGAAGATCATCATGAGTTGTTTCATTGTATTTTCGCTAAATCATTGATTAATATGTACGGCTATGCTCGGTATTTTGGACAAGGTATGTTTTTTTTTATGTCTCAATATACCAAAACCTATTTAGGATAATGTGCGTAAAGGAAAGGCTGCCTTTATGGAAGTCTTTCCTCATGGAGGTTCTATGCTTACCTGACACAAAGAGAAAAACCAAGAAGCAGTCAGTTTGTTCGCTGGATACGAACCGAGTCGAACTACCAGGTTTCAGTTGTCTTATCCACTCGGCAACTTGTGGAGCCTGGAACCTACAGAATGATGGGAATCAGAAAACCGCAAGATTTCACATATGTGATCGGAATTTTGTAACAAACAGTAATGACGTTTAGCCAGAGTCCCAGCTATAGATAAGCTCTAGTATTACCTATTATCATGCCTACACATTATAATTATCCAAATGATATTTTATTGTAATCGTTAGTAATCGGGGTATTAGTTCATCTTGTACTGCTAGGTGATATCCGAATGCATCTTATATTGGTTAAAAAGACAAAAATGTATATTATTTCCTTAATTTCAATTAAGTTACGAATCTAAATTTATAGTACCTGTAACATTCATTCAAAAACAATGAAAATTTTAAAAGGTATTTGCTTCATACAAATACTCTGATAGTTTAAAATGAAAATTTAAGGTGAATATGTATGAACTGAACGCAGATTAGCCTTGCAGTAAATGTTGCTGACACATGTGTAAATTATTAGAGTGGTCCTTAATTTAAACTACAGAAAATTAGTATTGTTCATACACTCCTACACTTACGCGTGCATTGAAAGCATATTCAAACACACAGAAATTTCGTTCTGGAAGAATGTTGTTGTTATAAATTGCCGATCTCAAGGATTATAACTAGAATTATATTTGTCTTATGATACGTGAATAAGTAATGAATTATCCGTTATAGGTATCAAAAGCAATTTGACATAAAATTCGAATTATATTTCCTCAGTACTACCGAAACGAATACAAAAAAATTAGGAAATGAGGGAAACATTTGCTCAGACAAATTTATGAGCAAAGCCAAATTCATTTCCCTCTAAATTGCATGCGTACAAGCGACTTTATTTCTCGCATGCATAGGGTTGAAACACATAAATCAGGCCACCATACCAGTTCAACCCAAGAAACTCTAAATCCAATCTCAGCGATATAAATTCCTATAATAAACGAAAATCGTTTATGTTAAAGCTATTAAAATGAAATGTTTACTATTACATCAGTAGCAGACAGATCTTAACATCACCTTGATTACTAGTTTTTGTAAATATACCATCCAATGTAATGTAATGCAGATTTCATTATTGTCTGCAATGAATGAAAGTTTAACACTGAATTAATTAATAATAGCCTCCATTTCTAATATATGAACTCTATTATATTTTAACTACCTGTGAAATATGAAATATATTTCTTAATATTTCAGAAGGGGAATGCCTAGACTTGTAGCCTTTGTTGTGCATAAAAAGCAAATGAACCTTCTGCAGACGAAGTACAAGTCGAATTTTATGTCCAAATGATTCTGATATCTGCAACTCATAATTCACAATTTACTTTCATGTCATAACAAAAAAATATTATGCTAATATGTATGTATATAAATTTCTATCGAGTTTGGAATAGAGTTTCCGAATTATTTCGTTAACTTCTGTGAATAACTCTACAATCTGATATTCTCCCAAAGCATTTCTGAGTTCAAACTAAATTCCCTTTTCCTTTATTAGCTATTGAAACCTATGTCCCCCTGAAGCAAAATCAAGCATTCTTTTCATACCATATAACCCTGATGATAATATGGTCGGTTTTTAGTCACTTCGCCTGCGAATTTTTCTCTTCTACTTCGTCGTTCAAAAAGTATTTAAAAAGAAAAAGAGAAAGCAGGAAGAGATGACATAAATTATAATTTATTCATTCCAACCGTGTATAAGAATATGCAGTTGATAGCATAGATTGCAATCTTTCTATTTTACATTGCTCTTGACTCAGATATCCCTATTAATCCATAAAACTGAATTAAGTCTTTAAAAATTCGTTAATAGCGCACGGCACGCTTTCTATGATGAATTAAAAACAAATTTGTAATCTGAAATTTGATAAGTATTCGCAGAACTAGTTTAACAGCAGTCTCGTTATTGTGAACCATTTTAGAATTACTAATGGGGAAACTGAACCGGAATGATTGACAAATAATTTCTTTAAAAAGGGAAAGCGTTAACTGATGAGACTCACGCCTCCATTGACTTGTTATCAATGTCGAATTTGTCCCGCTGGGTGCTCCCCGACTTTGGGGGAAAGAGGGAAATTATTTAATACAAAGTAACAACTCCGTGACAGAACACATCGTAGAATCTTTCCCCCAACCAAGCTGCGTTTTATGGAGAAGGGAGAATGAAGTTTTAAAAAATAACGTTCTCTTTCCTTTGTACCGAAAGCGGGTTCTAAATTTTCGTTAAAATATGCTTTACAAATATTATCTTAAAATATATGATAAAATCAAGTATGATGTATGGTTAAAAGATCAAGGGAACTAACGAACATGATTTGAAGACAAGAAGTCAAGGTGGCATTTGCACGTGGATAAATTTAATTTTATAGTACATCTGCATAGACTAATCTTAATTGTTGGGCAATATCCATCATTCAGTTTCATTAAGCAGTAAGCGTTTGAGTATTCTTTTACGAGAACAATTTATTTTACTTGTAATTCAAAACTCAAATTTTTAGTAAAATTTTAAAGTTCGTAAGTTTTATTCTTAATTAACCGTTTTTCATGTTAACAATATGCTAACATTTGCCTGTGCCAGATCTGTAAATTTCAGATACCACGGGTGATTTTAAAGATTAGTTGAATATGTAAACGTCTTTAGCATAGTTTAACTATTAAAAGTAACTGGAATCCTTCAACATGTTGAAATAAATTTTCCGTTATAAGTACTATATAAAACTGTCCAGTTTTCAGTTAACTGCTTAAAAGTAAATTTTCCGTCGAAGAGAAATTAACAGTTATAAATTGAACTTATGTTAGTCCTTAAATTATTTAATAAATACTTCTCCTCTTTAAGTACCTCTGAATTAAAATTAAAGATGACCAGTTAGAAGTTTTTAATCCTTGTCAAAATCAAAGTAAGTTCAAAGAAAGATTACAGTTACAAAGCCTGGTTGAAGTAAATCTCAATTACAAAGCCTAGTTGAAAGTAATACATTGCCTGGTTGTGATTTCAGCTATCCTAAAAGACACAAAATAAGGTTCAAATTAGATAACAGAATCACACTTCAGTTTTAGCATGAGTAATCGTAAAAATTCAGTTTGTTTAGCTTTACTGAATGATATTATTACGGATTTTGCACATATGATTAATAATTTTAGTGAAATTTTATATGAAATTGTAGTATTGCTTTGTATAATGTAACGAGATAAATCTGAAGAAAGAAAGCTTTGTAGGAAAGATAAGAATACAGAGACAAGTCTATTTAATTTATTAAAAATACGTAAAGTAGATACATACATTCCAAACATTCTCGGTGAAATAGTATATAGATGTGTCGCTTCCATTTCTGTGTTTTATCCTAAGTTTAAAATCTTTATAAGTTTTACTTTCAATTAGTTATTATTATTCAAATCTTCTTTATATTATCAAAATTCATCTTAAATTTATAGTTACTTCAATTATTTCTGTTCTCAGTATGATTTTCTGCTTTGTTATATCTCAATACCAATATTCTTCTTATTCTCATTCACAGTTTGCATGATATCTCTTGCAAATTTTCTAAACAATTTATAGTTACTAAATAAATCCTCAAACTTCGCAAATTTATATTTTCCTCTCACACCTCCAGTCAGGCAACAGTCCTCGACGAAATGCTTTGAATCGCCGAATTTATTACAAACTTTACATGTATCATTTCCCTGGAGGTGAAACCTTTTTAAGTAAGCAGGGAAGCTTCCATGTGCAGTGAGAATTTGATTGACATCTACATCTCCTAAAATTCGAATTTTTTTTTTGCTAATTTTTAAACATTTTAGATAGTTTTTGTTTCTTTCAGAGAGATCCCACACATTTTTCCAGTCTCTAATAAGCTTGTCATATATGTCGTATATGTCTTCTTTTTCGAATCTTGAATAGAAACCTTTTCGGTCCCAACCCCCAGGGCGGCATCTTTCGCCAGAGCATTTGCTCTCTCATTCCCATAATGACCAGCGTGAGCTTTGATCCAATGTAAATTCAAAATAGGCTTCTTTCGTAGTTCTAAATTTATATGCTTAATTTCATTAACACTATTATTCTTTTGAAAGGGGCGGGAGAGCGCCATAAGAGCAGATAAGGCATCTGAGTATAAATTAATGTAATACCCCACGAATAATTTCTTGATCCAGGATAGAGCCATTTTAATTGCCAACAATTCTGCTTGATAAACTGAATTTCTTGATTTTAAAGTAAACGTTTTGTAATCAATTTCAATACCGTGGAAAAATACAACGAAAGCACAACCGCCGCTCTCCACAAACCCTGATCCATCTGTATAAATTTCAATTTTTCCAGTTGATAGTCTTTATCGTAGAATATACCGTAATATTCACTAAGATGGCTTGAACTCAGATCATGTTCTAAACAAACTGCAATGGGTATTGTAACTGAATAACTGTAGTTGATGCTATATGTAGCTGTAACCGTATCCGGCACTCATATGCTTTCCAGTAATTTCGAGAAGTACTAGAGATTCCTTGGCTGCCGATGGAAAGCTATATAAGACCTGAGAGAGCATCAGTTTCGGAGTAGTTGTTGTTTAGTTCAGTATGGTTCGGAGTATTAAGATGTGTTCGTGCTAGTTTCGCTTTTTAGATGCGCTTTGCACTGAGTTGTGTTTAACGTTCTTAGTAGTTTAAAGTGTCACTACTGATTGTACTCTGTGATATTATGAAGAGCTGTACGAATGCTTTTATAGAAATTTCCAGAACTGTGAAGTGTTTCTTTTGGTAAAATAAATTTTATCAAGCTATCATCAATTCTATGTGCATTCAATCTATTACGAACATATAAGTTCGCAATAATATTGTTGAACAACCAAATTTCTCCTCTCATGCATTGCTCTGATAATGACTCAGTACTGAGCAAATAATCAGCCGTCTCTCGGAATGTAATGATCCTTTTCAATTATAATAAATTCCGCCTGGGGGAGGGGAGATCGGACAAATTTGTTAAATGTTAATTATTCAGTTATATTTATAATTTAAGCCTTTGAAATGAGACCTCTCATTTGTCTCATGAAGAAATGTGCTAGCGGTTTAAAACAGCGCCAACCATAATTTAAGTTTTGTTATTTTTAACAAAAATGTTACTGTCGATATAACAAGCCAAATGTAAAGGAAATTTATAAAAATGAAATTAGCACATTTTTTTATTAATTTAAAATGATAAAATTGGGTAAGCTATGCCAAATAAAGCGCAAATATGTAGCAAATTTAGCATAAAATTAATTTTTTAATCTTTAAGATAAAAACACATGGAATAGTTGAGTCTTGAGCCCTTTGTAGAGTTTATAGTTCTGTAATTTTACTGCCTTTTATCTGTTCAAAGTTAAGTCACCAATCATTAAAATATTTTAATATAAAAAGTTATCTTAGCAAATTTTATTGTGACGTGAGCCAAACAAGTTTTAAATTGTACTGGAAAAAAAAAATCTCTGCTTCAGGATGAGCCGTAAGACTTCTTTGCTAATTCTTATCATCGAGACAAGAGAAACAATTATTCTACAATTTTTTTAATTTATTTTGCTATTCGGTATCAGATTATTGCATCAAAAGTCTACAGAATTGTATAAGTCATTGCGTATGAAGCATCTAACAAAGGCAGATCGGAGGAATTAATAACGGTATTATGGTCGTTAGTGAATAATTGCATGATTCAGCCCGTCAGTAGTTGTAATTATTGCTAGAGATGTGCTCTTTAGATGCTCTTAGTTAGCAAGAGATGCCACCGGAGGCAATTAATGTAGGCAGGCTTCAAATAGTTAAAAGATTTGTGCAAATGAAATTGCATGTATGTTTATATTACCTATCAATGTTGTATCTATGAAGATTAGCCCTGATGAAATGCTCAGCTTTAATGATTCGAGAAACTGGTTTTCATAAGTTATGTTCATAAAATGTGTATTATATTTATTGTTCATAAAATATGTAGGCTTATTTATAACTTATTGCCACCTTTAAACAAATATTCAGTCATTGGCTTATAGAGAGGTTTAATAATGACTTATCAAAAAGTTTCAACAGAACCTCAGATTTTATCATATTTTTAAACATGGGATAGATATAGGATATTAGTTTGTGAAAAAATTCTTTTTAAATGTGCCGCCGAAAATTTAATAAATAGACTTTTTTTTTTTTTTTAAAGCCCCAAAGGGCTATTAATTTCGTTTTCGGATTTTGCGTTGGTTCATTATAAATGTCGATTCACCGAATATTATCGACCTGTGTTATATTTAAAGAAATTAAATAATGAAGAATCTGCATAAATGTATGTATGTTTCTCGCGGTGTGATAAAACAAAGGTACCTAAAGCCATCAAATTTTGAATAATGTAATCTTCTACTGAATATGGGCATCTGGAAGCCCAAATTTGGAATTTGAAATTTATTTTATTATTGATTGCATATTTTGTAACACTTTAACGAATTTTTGATTAAAAAACTCAACGATTTCAAAGCGAGCAATGGCAATACTATACGAAAAAAAAAAAAAAAAAAAAAAACCAAACCACCACATTTTTATCTCCAACGCGCAAGACTGTGTATCTGAAATTCTAAAGATATGCTCATGCGATATTGCTGTTGAATTGAATTTTATGGTTTAAGTGCGAAGAATACGATAGTTAATAAAGGTAGCACACAAAACGTTTAAAAAAAAACGCCCCTTTGTATGTAATGTAAAATCTGAAATCTTTCAGATTTATTTTATTTTATTTTTTGTAAACTTGATTCAGTCATCTGACTGTTGCTGCTTCCAACGATAGACAGACGACCGTAATAAGAGCCATGCTAGTAACAAACATTTCGTGCGTATTCCTGTTCATCATACACACGTATTACACTGACATATTGCAAAAGAATATACTTGTATTACTGACCAGCTGCTACTCAGTATAGTCATTTTGCGTAGCATTCACCATAATACTAAGATTTATTTCTTTAGTAGCATCAGAAAGCGTTATTTATAGTTTTTAACTGAAAAAAAAAACGGAAACGGTTAACTGATCCTAAAAAATATGCAAGAAATTCAAGTAAGAAATAAATCAATAATGAAATATTTTCCCTCTTCATATTAGCACAAAATTTACCAGGATTTGTGTAAAAACTCTCTTCTTTGGTTAATAGCAACCAGAGTAAGATAAAATCCCACACAATGCGGCACAAGGAAATTGCATACAAATTCTTCTGCATGTTTGTTACAGCACAGGTGATTATCAATATACTTAAAGAAATATTCATTTTTAATTAATCCTTTCAGTTACGACAAGAAGACGTTAACACAGAACATATTGCCGTATTACTAATAAAGGATATTAAAAGGTATTGTCTAAATAAACAGTAAGAGACAAGAAGCATAATTTATTCCCGAGCACACATTTTTATCGATCACATTGATTTTAATTATGCGCGACTCCATTTCTATTAGAAAACGCAGTTTTCTTTAACCTTATAGAAATCAAAAATTAAAATCAAAAACCTCATCTCGAAAAGAAATAGCGAGTAAAAAAAATGAACGAGCTCCCTGATACTGAGCTCGGTAAAAGCATCAGATATTGGAAATGATTAAAAGTTTCGGAGGCTGGGATGTTTGATTTAATAAGCGGATGATAGAAATGAGGAAGAAATTACAGCCGTCACAAAGACCGCTTCAATTATTGCCCACCTTCGATACCCTCAAGTCACTCAACAGTGTAAGGTTACCATATTTGGCGTTATATTTCGCTGTGAGGCGAATTTCGTGTTTTAAGGAAGATTCTCTTAAAATTTCTCATGTTTGTTTAACAGCGTTTAAATTTTGCTTAATAAACGTAATGGTTCTACATTTTGTTTTGGAGATTTTCTTGACATATAGCTGCCATGTTTGCTTTACAGCTTTTCAACTATATTTTATACATGTCATAGTACTCGGTATTTTAAACTATTTGTGGTTTGCGATTTTGCTTATATTTGAATAAAGCGTTGAATTCACGAAAGTATATATAAGGAATATGTAATTTTAGTAAAATAATATTTTACTTATTAAATCATAGTAGTTAAGTGATAAAGGTCTGCTTTTACAGGTCCCCTTAAATTTAATTAAATTTAAATTTTAAATTAGTCTCTTAAACCATAATTGCATAAAAATTATTGTTTAAGAGTTGAACTTTTGCCCAGGTTTATAAAGTTCAGCTTTTAACGTTTTTTTTTTTCAGCTAGGATTTTAAGATTGATTTTTATGTTGATATTTTTGGGACTACGGAATATTTTAACTGGATTTCCATTATTTTCAATGGAGAAGTTTGTTTCTAGATACGAGAACTTTGCTATACGAGTTCAATGGTGTAACAAATTAAACTCGTATCTCGAGGTTTCGCTATATATGTGTTTCATTTTCTTTGTACTTTCTATCTCTACGTGAAGAAATAAGAGTTAACTTCGAAAATTGATCATTCTTCAAAGCATATGGAAGCACTTGGAAGAAGTAAACTACCGGGACATGTACATGATTTAGCACTGTTTTTCATTGTTTACTTAAGCCAGGGAAAATCTGAGCATTGAAAACAACGTTATGAGTATAGGCACTATCCTGAATAAAAATAAATTTTTGTCAGTACGATTTACACTTGCAGATAAAAGAACAAAGTAATCAACGATATACACTCTATAACATATCCGTATGGGACGGAACTGTGTATCCTCAACATTATGATAGAATATGCAAATGATTAACTTTTGGCAGTCAGTGGTTCAACAGCTGGAATTATAGCGCAATGTAAAGCAGCATCCGGTTGGGTTATAAAATAGAGGACATTCCAGCGTTAAGGTATAACTTCCATGCCAATGTGGTTCCGTCGACCCACATGGATTGTACCAATGCCTCGGAGGCGGACTCGCGAATAGTATGACCAGATATTATCTGGATTGAGGCGAGGCTATCATTCGAAGATGTGGGCAAGAATGGCTGAACCATGGCGATATAGAGCGTCAGGAAGGTAGCAATCGACCGAAAGCGACGGAAAGCGAGGAGAGTGTGATCGTCCGATCAGTGCACATAGCCCCTATGCGTCTTTATCAACGATCCGACGTGTAACGGGGACACCAGTGACTGAAATGACCATTGACAGGCGACTCAGCGAAAAGGATTTCAGGTCTTGGAGGCCATTGCGCCGAATGTTTCTCTCCGTTTTTAGACCACCAGGCACGTTTGTGGTAGCGCCGGGACATTTCGACCTGGGATCTTACGGATGGAAAAAAATGGTTTGAGCGATGAGTCCTGCTTCGAACTGAGCCTCGATGACAAACGAAGATGAGTGGGAAGACGTCGAGGGTGCACCTACAGTCCAACAACCAGGAGTTATAGTACGGAGTGCCATTTCCCTTTGTTTCATGGACCATTGGGTTTGCCTTTTAACAAGATAATGCCCGGCCGGGAAAGGCAGGTTTTTCTACTGCTTGTCTTTGCTTTTTCAGCACTTCGCTCTCCGGCGTGATCGCCAGATCTCTCACCAATTAAGCCCGTTTGGGCTCTAATGAGAAGGTGTCTCTGACCATCCCTGGTCTCACCGATCTAATTCGCTGTTTGAGATGTGTAAAGTAAGCAATGCCTCAAGAAGACATCCGCCAACTCTGTGAGTTAATGTTCATCCGAATAACAGCTTGATCAGGCCCAAAGGTGGAGACCAACGCATTATTTTTTTGGCTCTTGTAGCTGTATTTTCTGAACAAAATATTCAGTTCCTATGCTACTGTTAACGTTTCGTTTTCAATACATATACGTCACATCTACTGACTTTCATGCCATTAAGATAACTAACTCCTTCTAGGTGCATCGCTTTTTATGTTATAGAGTAGATTTCTTTAAAAATGAGAACAGAAAGCAATTTTAATCCAAACATGGTGCTTACATGTGTCAATTCATGCACGCTCGGTTAACTAAAATGTTTTAAACTCAATAGCAATCCTCTTAATTGCTGTCGAAGGTGAACTTAGAACTCAAAATTAACTATTTTTAAAATAAGAAGTTATAAGGTTATTATTTAAATTTAACAGTTAGTTATAATTCCAGCGTTTACTATAACTTATCTTTTTCGTTTGCTCACCAGAATGAACATGAGTTAACTAATATTTTAACTGAGATTTTGGGATTTTAAGAAAAAACGTGTTTCTAGCCTGTGCGTAGAGTTCCTACCAGCTCTGATAAGTTGTAATTATTCCGCTTTGTGTTGTATCGCTGTCGACATTTGAATTTGATCCCCCCGGTTAGAATTACTGAGCCAGCTTAGATTAAAATTTAATTGTGTAGTCTTTGACTACTATTTTACGTTTTGAATTCAAACTGGCTGTTTCTGTTCAGTTACATCAATACGACTTGTGGTTGATATTGTTAACACAAGAGCGTACATTTATATTCTAAAAAAGATAAAAAAAAAAAGTTTATTTAAACCTTTACTTGATTTTGTAGTTACTTTCAGACATAGCAATAATCTGCGTCACATCTGTTAGGAGTTTTGTTGAACTGATTAACTGTTACCAGATTAAGTAGAGCCCCATAATGTTCAGTGTGAAATTGTCTTGTTAAGATGCATAGTTATGAAGTTTAGCTAGAAGAGACAAAGAAAGCGTAGTTAAGAATTTTTTGCTTAAGAAGAAGGGGCAGGGTATACGAAAGAAAATTACTTGCCCATTTTCATTTAATTAATGCAAAGCGCTCTATAGAGTGCTTCGCATTCATATAGGGCTGTGCAGGGAGAGATGTCCCCATTTTTCCGTAATAATTGTTTCTAAAAATAAAAGAGAAAAAAATCGTAGTTATTGTTTTACAGTACAACAAGAACAGATTAAAAAGCAAATAACCTGTAGTCAACTGTTTTACTCTTTGGAAATCAAAAGCAGCCTCTACCTGTTTTGATGAACAGGGCCAGATGAAAGTAAATGTCAGGAGAAATAATATTTATCTCTCATTAGCGCTTTTTTTTATGATTTTAAGAAAAATAATGCTTTATTAGTCGTTTTAAAGGCCTCATTATTTCCTTCCAGCTTTACTTAGCTTCTGTATAACTCTAAATAATAGCAGAATAAAGTGCAGAAATGCTCACTTTGATAGCGTAAATTGCTCTTCCGCAGTTCCCATGTAGATTAATACTCATTACATAACAGGCTTATCATTTAGTGCTAATAGATAATTAGTATTTATAGAGCTTATCATTCGGCGAAATGGAACTTTTATTTCTCACTTTCATATATTTATTACACTAGAATGTTAAATTCTTCGCTATCGGTAGAAAGTGAATAAGAAAAAGACCTATTCTTTAAAAATGAAAGCAAACATTTACTTGTTTGGATGGCTGTCCGCTAGCACATTTTAATAGATGTATATTATGTAATTGGTTGTTTGTTAAAATAATGCTCTCTAGGAATGCATTCATCTTCCTGAATCTTGAAAACGTCATCAAGAATTCTGGCAGTATTGATTTGCAAATACATTGGACATTTGTATAAATACAACAATAATACTTTACTTTTACATAATTGTTATAGAATCAGAGTGAATAAAAACTCATATATATTGTAAAAAGTCATTTCCGCGGCTTTTCCTGTTATATTCTGAAATTAATAGTACTAGAATATTTGCGCGTGAGCATGCTTTATCGGCAGAACCACATAATCTTAGCATTCTTTATGATTATCATAAAAGGAAATCGAAGATTTACACGCTTATTCTTCTTATTTGCTCGTTTATGTTTTCTTAATCGAAGATTTAAACGTTTATTCTTCTTGCCTTTATTATTGTTATTTGCTCGTTTATGTTTTTTCATTGTGATTTTATTGACAACTCTCTTTTGTTTACTTATAAGATGCAATTTTTTTTTGCTTAAATTATATTCAGATAATTTCAGTATAGTCATTTTCTAGATTTACCTATTTCTGTTAAGCAGAAGGTAAAATATATTTAAAAAAATATAACTAGATCTTATTGCGAATTTCTTATTATAAAAGCTAATGATATAAGTATTATTTTCTTTACAAGGATACGTACATTTGCAAAGTTATTTCATTATCACATTATTTCACGTAATTAGAATGGGTTTCTTGCAAGAAAATCTATCAGTTATTCCTTCTTAATAAGGAGGGCGTTTTCGAACACATCATTCTCTCAAGGATACGCCCTAGTTCATTTTCGGGCGTCTCATTTTTGTGTCCTCCCCCTATAGAAGTGCTGTTGGGTGGAAATTAGTTGTAATAAACTGCAACGTAGGCATCTTGAATATCGTTTAATATTGCCGTGCTGGGATTGTTTGTTTTGTATACGTTTGAACTATTTTTGGTTCTGTTCTTTTACCAGGACCGGATTCAGAAGTGTATGTATGTATGTATAGATGGATGGATGTGTTCGTGTATATACGTATATACGAATGTATGTGTGTGTATATATATGCGCATAAGCGCACATGCTTACATGCAAACATTTTTTAATCCAGTCCTGATAACAGAATAGTACAGTATTTTTCTCTTAATCAGTTTTGATCGAGCCTAATGAGAGGTTCTAAACCAGCTTAGTTATTAAAGTTTTCGATTTAGGATAGAGCTTTTAAGATTTTATAAAGTAAAAGAAAAATGGATGTATTTAGTATATTGTGATTTCTTACAACTGTTTAAAGTTCTATTAAAAATATTTTCCTTTACGCATTTCTTAATCATATTTTTCTTTTTTTGGCCTGCCTAGAGAGTAACATATAAGAATACTTAAGAGTATCCTTCCGTTATAAAGTTTAAGAACTCAAATTTAAGATTAATATTTGTTTAAGCGACGAACTGAGAAATAAATTCAGTTTGATTTTCAATTAAATTATAATTTTTTAAATTAAAAATAAATACATGTGAATTTTTAAAATTTATTTTTAACGAATGAAATAGTATCGTGTAAATTAATTTAGATGAATTCAGTAAAAGTGAGCTAAACAAAGTCATTATTTGCTTTTCATTAAAAAGTGAACTCTTATGCTTGTATTAGTTATTCACAAAGATTACCGATACTTCAAAAAAAGGGGGAAAAGGAAAAAAAAACTACTCATTTCTTTGAATCATCACTTTGGCGAATATTGGCGAGATTTCGGAATTCAGTTGCTGTAACCCGAGAGAAGTAGGGGTACTTTTGGAAAGGGGAAGGAAGAGCGTACAAGAAGGGTATTGGGGAAGCTGTCACATCGGCAGGCAGGAAAATGTCAGAGTCCCTGCTTTCTTTGGTGCATGTTACCGCGATTATGATGATTATCATACAAACGGGAATTAATTACGCCCCCATATGCGCACAGAAATTGAATATTGGTGCGGAATTCTTCGCTCCAAAGAAGAATCGAGCTTTTGAAAAGGGACAGACTTTGCATATAATGGCATCGTGTCATTATTTTATATTCATATCGACTACACCTGGATACTCTCCTTGGATTGTATCTCCCATGTCTATGGAACATGTTCAGTGTAACACAATAGATGGGCCCGTCTCTCCTCTTTTCTTTTCATAACTCTAACGAGATGTCTCTAATCAGATCTTCTCTTACTGCTTCAAGAGTTCGGAAAGAGTTAAAATTGCTACGGAGGAGGGAATATCAACAGACTTTAATAAGTCACAAATTCGCGCGCTCCAGGGAACTGTTTGCACATTCTTGGGATGATTTATTTGATTACAAAAATAATTTGTTAGCAAAAAATACCTTCACCTTCATACTATTAGACTTAAGTTTTATTTATTAGATGCGTAGAAATATTTATAGTTTAAAATAAGCCTATTGATGGATTTTTGTAAGGAATTCTACGATTCATATAAGCAGAGTTTTCTATTTTTGTTAGCTGCTAAATATAGCTTGTGTGCTTTCACTTTAACGCCCTCAGCTTTAAGGAAACAAAAATATACTTTTTTATTTTTACTTCATACTTTGGACTAAATAAAGAGCTGTATTTGCCAGAAAATTAATTTTAGTATATTATAAAAATAGAAAACACATATTAAAGATAAATTCTGCTTCTTAGAAAAGTATTAATATCCCAAAAGCTAACGCACAGTAAATTAGGAAAATATTGCGTTGCAGCTTTTATAATAGTAGCAGCTATTTAAATTTATAGCTAAAGGGGCTGAAAACATATCTGGACATGCTTCTTCGTCCTATTAAACACTTTCTACAGGGTATTAGTTTGATGAAAAATTTAGTTGTACAGAAAAGGGAAAGGAAAAGCCTACAATTCTGTGTAATGCATATTCTAGCGCACAGAGCATTTGAGTCGCGATTAAGTAGCTAACGACTTCTGGAAAAAACCCTTCGATTAAATTCAGAAAAAAAAAAGTGCCAGATGAGAGGAATGATTTTGGCGTGAATAATAATGACAATGTGCAATAACAATGACACTCCGCTAAAAATCTTTGGCTATGGGGTGATGAAGGATGGTAAAACAGATCTCCGACACACTTCTAGCATCTGCTGTAGGAAATCCCACCAGCGGACGAGCGGTCAAGACGCTGAACACTGGTAATTCGGTCCGAGGTTCGAATCCCGCGAACAGGCTGGCTGCATGGGCGTTTTCGTGGTTTTCCCCATGTGTAACGTGTATACGAGCCAGTTTCCATTAGAAAGTCCTCCCCGAAGGCATCCCTACCTTTAGACAGATAGCCCTCGTGTGCTTTGCCATAATTAAATAATCCAATTCAATCCAATCTGCTGTAGGAAGAACTGCAGCATGACTCCTTTTACGTGACTGCAAAGCAACTTTCGATCACAGTATATATGAATGACAGTTTAAAACATATTTCATCCAGCTCAGAACTGTTCTGTATTCTATACTATACTTTTAGTAAAAGTATCTGTTTTTACAACGAAAAAAAAAAAAGCTGGCAATTAAAATTTTAGTAACACTAATTTAATAAAATTTGGGTCAGCTGTTCTTGAGTTACGAAATCTAAAATGTCCATCTTAATGATGTCCTTTCTGATGCGTATTTTTTCGAAAACAAGTTACGATTAATTCCTCTACATTCTTCTCTTTTTCTTCAGAGTCTTCTAATCTTCTTTATTCATTTTATTTCCAGTTCTTCAATTTCTTGTTTAAAGTTCTTAGCCTAACAAAAATTTTAAAATATTAGAAAGCGATTTTTATTCAAATTAAGAATAATCGGAAGTGCAGATTTTAAGGAAAAAATCAATCAATCTGTGAATTAACTACATTTTTATTACATTTAAAATTAACTGAAAAATTTTTTTAAGTTTCAAAAGTGCTTAAAATATTTGAAGAATTTATTCCAATAACTGAGGAAGAGCGAACTAATAATACTAAGGAAAACTAAGGAAAAGCGAACGAGATGATAAGTGGAATACTAAGGAAAAGCGAACGAGATGATAAGTGGAATACTAAGGAAAAGCGAACGAGATGATAAGTGAGACCCAGATAAAAAATTGAAAAATATTTTCATTATATATCTTTCCTTTTGTTTGAAGTTAATAGTAGTTGGAGAGAAAAATTATCTTTTCATTTGAATGTGGGTCTTTTATGTTCTACTGCATTACTATGGTTGGAAACCAATGCTTTTAGAATTTAAAAAAAAAAAAATTATACCTATTTGATTCTTGGGAAATCCAGAATAGTTGCAAAAAGTCTTAGACATGCTTTAAGTTAAAAAATAACTTTTGCAAGTTTTGAAGAACGGTCGGGCTTTCCATTAAAATTTACTTAGATTGTTTTATATTGAAACAAATAAAGAAATATAATAACAATAAATAAACTACTAAAGAACCAATAGAGAAAATTATAAATTAATAAAGTATTTCAGGAAAACACTAATGAATACACACAGAACAAACTTTACTCTTTGAAAGTTTTCCAAATTCCTGAAGTTTTTTTTATCAGCTCAAATAGCATAATTCATCGACGGGTACGATACAGAGATGAAAACTAGCTTTAAAGTATAAAGTAACTTCACTGTGGTTTGTAATAAGCAATAAAATTACATAACTCTTTTACAATCTTGCACTTCTATAAACCCAAACACAGGAAAAATGTATAATTTTACACCGTTCTTGCCTCATTATATCGGTGTCCGCCGAAAACATCGCGGACGAAAACGTCATGGAGAAAACAACCCAAGGAGAAAACGTCGTGGTACAAAACATAGTGGGAGAAAAGAAAGCAAAGAGAAAACATCGCAGTTCTAAAACACCGTGGTACAAAATATCGTGGTCGAAAATAAAGCGGTTCAAAAACTTCGCTGTTTAAAAACATCGTCGTCGAAAATATAAAATTTTGTTGTGGATGCGATATGGAAGATGCAACTATAGAAGTCGCATTTATATCTGGATAAATCTCGAGTGCTTTGCTTTATTTGATGAAACAAATAATAAATACACTCCTCAAAAATAAATATTGCATCAATCTAAAACTAAGTAATATAAAATTCATTTTTAAAGAATGCAAATTATTGATTCATTACAGAGCAGGTAATGCATCTAACATGTCCTGATTTCAAAACTACATAAAGTTTTAAAAATATATTTTATGTGAAATAAAATCTGTTGAACTCCATTTTATAATATTCTTCAAAATTTGTCATTTCTTCTCCTAGACTAGCAAATTTTTTCCCGGTTTTCGTGCTTTTAGCATAAAAGAAGATTTAGTTTTAGTCTGAATCACTTAAGACCTCTTTTAAGAGTTCAAACACTACATTGTGACTTAATGCTTAAAGTCATAATCAGCTTCTCGTCGATAAATAAATGAGCCCACGAAATGTTACTTTTCTATGCAATTGTATTACCATAAAATAAAAATTACAAAGAAACTACTTTATCTCCTTCTCTTAACTGAAGAAAAGAAAAGAAAAATATTTCGTGATATGAAAAATTTCTAATGAATTTACACCATGAGCGTGAACTTAAATCTGGCATGAGCATAGAACGATGTAAATGTAACCTTTGTCTTTTAACTTGTGAAACAAGAACGGTCAAGATAAATCTTTCTGATACATGGGGTAGAAACCCAAACGTTTAAAATCTTTCTACTTAGTCATAAACCACATAATCGTCTTGAGAGAAACGTGCAGAAGTGGCAAAATAAATTGAAATGAACTTCATTTTTAAGATGAGGGCACGAAAACCAGTACAAGCATGATATGGGGTAAAGGAAAATCAATTAGGATTTCGTTTTGCTAAAGAGCTTTATGATTTATGGAACCTGCGATATAAAACAGCGGTAGGGTCAGCTTCATTACTTGATGGGGTCAGGGGGTAGACAGCGAAGAGAATTTTCTCACCTGATGTGACCAACCCTCAGAACTGATGGATTAACTACTCCTTCATCACTGCTCTGTTGCAGGATTAATTGAAACAAGTTTTCGATGGAAAGCTAATTAAAATATTTCAGACCATTTTCAAGTGTAATTGTTTTGTAGAATTAGAATACTATCCTGTTCGTTTGACACGGGGTTGGTGTTTCGGGACTGAAGACTACACAGAAAGCTAAAATTTTAGGTATGAATGTATCTTTTATTGTACAATAAATATCTGTAAGTATTCACTTTGTTACAAGCTTTAATGCATAGCTAAGAAATGTACGAAGATACTGTGTCTTGTCACTAAAGTAACTTTGTTAAGAAAAGAATTATACTTAATAAATATAAAGGGGTTTATTTCTTATTCTAACTGAATTTTTAAAATCATTATTCAAATTACTTGCGACATGTATATGCGAAAGTAGAATCATTAATTATATTGTTGCGTGCGTACGGGTTCGTTATGAAGTGAATGCACAAGTCCGATGAAAAATGAACAAAAATTTTTTTTATTATCACAACAAAAATGCTTAAATTTTCTCAAATTATCATGCAGTATTACAATATCTCACAGTAGTTATCTTTTAACTACTCAAATGTACAATAAAACGTAATTCAAAACAGCTAAAGAACGCTAATCCGCGAATTCGCTATAATCAACAACAGCAGTTTTCTAAACAACAACAAACTAAGCAACTACTACAAACTGAGATGTTTTCCTCCTTTTATAAGATTTTAAAATCACGCGCTAGAATTTTCCAGTACTTTCTCGAAATCAAAAAGAGATACCGTATTTACGCGAATCTAATGCGCATCGTTTTTGGCCAAATGTAGTATTCAAAATTGGGGCGCATTAGATTCGATGGCGCATTAGATTCGAGTGCAAAGTTCGCCGATGACCGCGAATTGACCTCGACAGGAAAAATTAAGCGTGCTGCACCGCACATTGTTGCACTGAGTTTCTGTTGCCTGGAAAAGCATCGAAGCACCAAAGATTGTGAAATCTTTCAAGAAATGCTGCATTTCAAATTCATTGAATGGCAGTGAAGATGACGAGCTCTAGAACGCCGAGGATGACGATGATGATGATGAGGAAAGAAGAAATGAATCTGCGTCTGACGAAAAGAGCTGCGAGGATTCCAGTGATGAAAACAGTGAATAAAGACGTTTACTATTAATCACTAATTGTAGAAACTGTTAGCTAGATAGAAATGTTACGATTTATTTCATGTTCATATTTTACGATAGGTACCGTATATACGGTAGTGGTAATTAACAGTGATTGTTTCACATAACAATTGCCCACTAATAGGTTAATTCTATGTTCTTCTACTTTATGTATAAATCCATTGTTGTATAAAATATGGTATCTAAATTTAAATAAAATTATCATACCATTAATTGATAGTTTATATACAAATCCACTGTTGTATAAAATAAGATTCAATAAATTCCTCATATCATTGATGCGCATTACATTCGCCGACAAACAATTTTTTTATTATTTAAAGTTTTAAAATGGGGATGCGCATTAGATTCGATGGCGCATTAGACTCGCATAAATACGGTATTTATTTATTTAATGCACGCGCTCTTGTATTTTCAATTTTCCGGCTTAGCTTTCTTTTAATATTCGTCACGCGCTGCACTGCGCGAAAAATAAAACCATTTAATTTATAATTGAACTAACATTAGCTTTTTAAATACCAAATTCGTAACAATATTATTATTTAAACGTCATTTATTTAATTAGTCTATCTAGATATTTCACAAGTGAGCAAAAGCTGTAAAATCAAAGTTATTAGTATAATCTAATACTTTAGTCTCTAATACTTAATCTATGCTTTCTGTGTTTTGATGATGGGATTTTACTCATGATGTTTTCAATATTAAAAAAAAAACATTGATAATCAGCACAAGCAGCTTATGAAAACACACTCGTCATAAAAAGTCAGTCTTTTTATAACTTTATCTTTCCTTTATATAATTAAAATATGTAAATATTTCATTTCGATATGGGAAGCAGTCACAGAGCAAACAATTTATTATAAACTTTGATCAGTTTTGGTGTAAAGTTTTCTTAAATCAGCACACAACTTCTATCATAGCTACCTATGTTTTGTAATGCTAGAAAGGAAGCAACTTGCTTCATGCAATCTTCACAAGTAATCGGTTTTGAAAATCGCGATAGCAGAAGCATTGGGACTGAATTTTAAAAAGTGTCTCTATCTTAGTCAATCTGGTAAGTTGTTACTATGCTTACCATTTACGATATTATCTGTTGAATTAGTCAAATTCTAATTCTATATAATTATTTATTAAACTCACTTTATTGGTGATCCTTACTCGCTTAAGGATCATATGAACCTTCCAGTAAACTTACTCGCTCAAGACACTTAAACCTTTTAATTATATTTATGTTTTTATATTTTATATTTTTATTTGCTTTTCAGTTTTAGCGAAATATAAATACAAATATTTTCTTTCATTTACATAAGAATGTATTTTCTTTAAGTTCTATATTAGCTCTTAAAGGTGAAAATTCATTTTTAGTCCAAAGGGGGGAATTTGCCCTGAAGGACTATTAATTTCGTTTTGGCATTTTGTGTTGGTTCACTATAAATGTAGGTTCACTTTTCAAATTGCTACCACTAAATATTATCGACCAGTGTTACAGTTAAAGAAATAAAATAATGAAGAATCTGCAGAAATATATCTATATTTCTCGCATTGGGATAAAACAACGGTACCTAGAGCCATCAAACTTTAAATAACGAAATCTTCTACCGAATATGGGCATCTGGAAGCCCAAATTTGGAATTTGAAATTCGTTTTATTATCGATTTCATATTTTGTAACACTTTAACAAATTTTTTATTAAGAAATTCAACAATGTCAAAGCTAGCAATGGCAAGACTGTACGAAAAAAAAAAAAAAAAAAAAGTATTTTTAACTCAGCGGACGTAACTGTGTATCGGAAATTCTAAAGCTTTGCTCATTTTAAAATTATTTTCCGATATTGCTTTTGAGTTGAATTTTATCGTTTAAGCGCAAAAAACATGATATTTAATAAATAACGGCAATGCACAAAGCGTTTTGATAAGCCCCTTTGGGGGTAATGTAAAATCTGAAAACCTTCAGATTTATTATTATTATTACTGTTATTTTTGTTTTCTTTATTAATTTAGTTGCGTATCTTATCTCTTTTCTATCTCATTCTTTTACAAGACAGTTATTAGGTAATAATACTTTCAAAATATAAATACAAAACAAAGAACCAAATTTTACATAATTTTACAAACACAAATATGATTAAAAAATACTAATTTTTTCTTTAAAATTTTCTAATTTATTCGAAATAAAATTCTATACACATGCTTATTTTAGTTCTTTTCGCCAAGGCGGATTGCTACATCTCAATTTTTACGAAGTTCCGCAACAAAATGAAATCAAACTCCTAAAGGCTTTCCTAATTAGCATGGATTGGAAAACAGCCTGAGGTAATTTTTATCATTTTTTTATCATTTTATAACTTGCAGGAATATCTTGTCATTAAAAATTAATTATTATTTATTTCACATTTAGCTTTATTTTATTTACATAACTTTTATTTCTTAACTTTTATATTATTTCTTTAATAGTTTTATATTTTCATGTTGGTATATCCTTTGCTATTTGCTATGCAGCAAGTATTGATCATATTTCAGAATTGTACTGTCCTTTCTGATTTTACAAATTTAGGAATAACTCTATGACTGCACTTCATTTGTTTATTGCTCTGTTTATTTAACTATATTTCTTTTGGTCGGATACTGATTTTATGATAAGCATGTCAATTAACGGATATCTTTCTATTACTTACCGTTTAAACATGCCTAAATGACTGAGCAAATCTTTTGCTTTATTGGATCAATAGCAACACATTCATATATACACCCTCTTGTATATATATATATATGTATATGAAGAAGTAACTCAGTTGTTGAATCCTAATGATATTTATTATGTTTTCGTGTTACATAGCTTTCAAATGAAACATTGTCGTAATAAAGATAGACACATATTCAGGTCATAAAAGTGCAGTCCACAGAATCGTGTCTGCAATGGTTATTTATCCAATAACTGAAATTCTTATAGTTTTATTATTATGCTGGAAACAACTACAACAGAAGCAGTAGTAATATAAAATATTATCTTCATTATTTTCAACATGTTAACTAATGAAGGCTTAGAAAACATAGAAAAAAGTAAAGAATTTGCTACGGCTCAGTTTAAGGTTTAAAAATCGAGAAGCATAAGGTATCTACACCTTTCCTAGCCAATAATTCGTATTGTAAATTAATTTCGGAAAGTTAATAAAGTAATAAGAAGTATGTCAACTGGTGAAAAATGTGATCGTCGTTTTTAAAAGTCATGTTAGTGTGAAAGAAGGAGATGGTTTTAAAATTCATTTATGATTAGTTTATGTATTTTTCTTAGAGATGTAAGAAATACTGTGGGCTCCAAATTGCTTAGTTATATCAATACAGTATTAAGAAGGTGTTACATCTGTTATGCGAGGTGAATCATCACCACCAGAATAACTAACCATAAAACAAACATACTCCAAGACGCACTTACCAAAGCAGGTTTTAACCTCAATCTAAAGTATTTCCAGCAGGAACAGCATTAGTATCACCAACAGTCTGTTTTCCTCAATAGTTCACACCAGTGGCAGGACAGCGGAATGCAAGCCGCTCTGATTCCTGTATCTCTAAACTTTATAGCAAAACTAGCAC
Source organism: Stegodyphus dumicola (assembly GCF_044657685.1). Lineage (NCBI taxonomy): Eukaryota > Metazoa > Arthropoda > Arachnida > Araneae > Eresidae > Stegodyphus > Stegodyphus dumicola. The sequence continues at coordinate 72,675,347 of NC_140780.1, forward strand.
TTGCAACACAAATGCACACAAATTCTGGAAAGAGCGAACTTCGTGTCAAAAAGTGGAAGAAGGAAAGGAATTGCATTAAAATAGCACTTCATTAATAAAACTTAAACATAAATTCCATAAGGTAACAGAGATAACAAGATATTAATATCCGGACAATAAAATTAGCAGCAGTAGAATTTCAAAACCCAATGCACACCAAGAAACCGAAAGTTTGTTTTGGTCTGTTTTGAAGTTTCCTATATCTGATTCGATTAAAAATATAGACTATCTCACAAAAAAGTGAAAAAAATAACTGATGAGTTTAATAAATGTAGAAAACTAATTAACAAATTAACCAAAAGAAAGAAATAATGACTTTACTTAAAAATCATATTACAGGTTAATTACAGTTTTATTATGTGCAGATTTATTAAATTTGTTGTTCGTTCTTTTTTAGTTTCACTGTACATCAATAATTTTGCATACTAAATTATTTAGCGAAACATTTATGGCTCTGACCCTTACCTGGAACTAGACATCTCCTTTTAAATGTACATTTATAATTACGAATAACTAATTTATTTATAAAATATAAAGACACTAAAATGAATAATAAAAAATACTGGCGAACTTACTTTTAACTTTTGCTTTACTTCTGATTAAAAACTTATACGTTATTTCTCCCTCCTTCTTAGCATGCCTTCGTGGTGTGCTGGTCTGCACCCTGGGCGCGTATTCCAGAGGTCCGTGGTTCGATTCCAGGCGAAGGAGTTGCTCATTTTTCATTTCTTCCTATTTAAAAAATGCCTAATGTCTCTACAGTGGCTCTCGAACTAAAAAGGGGGGGGATGATGAATCTCCACACTCAAGACTGGGCAATTGGGTCCCCTAGAAAGCCCAGTCACTTTTTAAAAGGTGGAGTATATAAGGTATTTCTCCCGTCTTCTTAGCATGTCTTCATGGTGTGGTGGTCTGCACGCTGGGTGCGTATTCCAGAGGTCCGTCGTTCGATTCCCGGCGAGGGCGTTGCTCATTTTTCATCTTTCATGCTTCCAATTAACCTAATGTCTCTACAAACTTAATGTGTGATTTTATACTGGCCTGATCTAGATAGCAGGAATACTTTATAAATATTTTTGTTTAAAAATTAGAGAATCCTTCGCTTTCGATTCTACATTTTGTATTAATGCCACCCACCGCAGCTTTGTGATCCGCTGTGGTAGCGAGTTGGTTCACCTTTCTTGTGATGCATGCCAGTCAACGTTTTTATGAACATTAGAAGAATCTTCGATCTTAGCATTTTTCAATTTAATTTCTGTCAGAATATCGTCACCACTCGGATCTTCGCATGTAACCATATCGTTATTGCATATTTGGAGAAGTTTTCCATATCATATTCTGAAAATACTGCAGTAATATTTTAGCTAGTTAGCGGTAGGCAAATCTTCGTTTTCATGCTTCCTTTTCAACATCACCTGTCAGACCGGCATCCTCAACACAATTTCGGATGGTCAATTCTGTAAAAAACCGCCAAGACTGTTTTAGTACTAGCATTATGTCAGGAAGTGAATGTTATAATCTAGCTGATTATCATACTTCTCCAACGTGCTTAAAATGAGCTGTTTTCTGCAATAACACTTTAAGCTCCCAATCACGCCTCAATCCATAAATTGCAGCATTTAAGTTGCAATTCAAGAAAGCAGTCTTAATGAATTTTAAGCTTTCCACTTCTGTGTATGCAAACAGTCAATCTAGAAGCTTTCGCCTTTTTCCAAAAGTTCTTCATTCCACTTTCATAGCACTTCTTCAATCAGTTGCGATATCTAAGCAATCTAAGCATTACAATTAGCCTTACGGAAAACAGGAAAAACTACCACATTTTTTAAAAGTGACTTAGCTTTTGAGAGTTTTGCGATCACCAAACGTGTACGACGCTCACCTCGGTTCATACTGGTCTCAAAAAGAACTCTGATTTGCATTTTTGACAATTTTTTTCAATGGCACTTTTAATCTGAATTTTAACTTATGGTTTGGCATTTTCTTGTCGAATAGCCCAACTACAGCGGTACTAAGCTGGTCTTTTCCTTTGGCCTGAGAAAAACGTTATCCCGAGCATTCCCCCCCCCCCCCCCCACCAATTTCTAAATATCCAGTTTTGTAATGCTCCCTAATTCTCAGACAAATTTTAGTGAAGAAACGTGGTTCCACTTTTAAACTTAGCCAAACAACGATATAAGTGCAAAAGCGCAATCACTTCAACGTGTTAGCCAAATGCATTTACTTTCTCTGAAATATTTACCCACATATTCGCAGATTACTACTTCTTTGAATGGTGAAACTTTTCGGCAACGGTTCTTCAGCGTCCTCATGCTCTGCCTTTATCAACTCTCCCTTCATATTTAAATTTTTCCCATAAGCAGAAATCATCGAATCTCGATTTTTCCATATGACAGCAGATTTTGTTTTGGCTATATCCATTATACATTTTTCGAATAATACTGACGTCATGTTCAATACAGAACATTTTACGTTTATAACTGGCCATGCAGATGAATTTTTGACACAGAAAAATTTCACTAGTACACATTGAAAAGGTTTAGGTCTAGCAATATGTGATTTTTCGCCCTTCTGCAAAAGATAAAAAAGGAAGATAATTTCATAACTAATCTGTCATATTCCCCATCTAGTGAGAACGCATTCTTTTACTCCACAGTATTTATGGCTGCAAAGTAAGGGTGCAGTTGCCTTTATGGAGAATATCTTGCAAAAGACTTTAAGAACAAAACCTCTCCTGTAAGGACTTGGAAAGCGTTTTAAATACTGACAAAAAATAAATAGATAAGAGTAAGGGTTTCCATTTTAAACCAGACAAATCTCCTCCATAGCTCCGAATACGTAAGAGCGTATTTACTACCACCTCTTTCGCTTATTTCAGAAAATTTCAGAATTTCCATGATAGCATCATCCTTGAGTAGAGCTTTATCTGAAAACTTAGTCAAAGAATTTAAATGGAATCACAGAATCGATTCAAGTTCTTTAGCTCAATGGTCACGTACACCATATGGTGTACGTGACCATTGAGCTAAATGATACACTAATATCTGGATATCTATACCTGTTTTGAATAACCTTTATATAGATCCCAGAGAAAAATGTGGGGGGGGGATAAAGAAGAATAACGTAAAGGTGTTTTCTGTCATTATAACACTGATAGAATATGGATCAATGGTTTTAAGAGTTATTTTTCTTGGTTGGTTTTAACTTTTCTATTAAAAACTGCAGAAATTCAGGGAAAAATTATGAAAAAAAGAAATTTGAAGCTATCTATAAAATTCGTCATATTCAGTTTTCATACATTCATTAAGTAGAGAGAAATTGAACGAGACCAAAGGGAAGAGTTCTTTCGCTTTATGCGGGAGCTCGTTATAAACTGGGTCCTCTGTAGCAAAGTTTGACTGTATATCTATATATTATTTAGTTTCACCTTTGTTCACATTTCTTTTATTATCAGTGGCGCCATGAGACTTTCATATGATAAGCATAAGCATATTCATATGCAAGCATTCAATATGATAACATCAGGAAAGTTTCAATAGTTTGTAACAATTTTGAGTCTAATATGTGGTATTAAAGGAAAATATAAAGTATAATCCCTACGTATTTTTTGCATTCATGACAAACTTTTCAGGACTTTTGACATAGGTGGTTTGCTTGCTAACTCTTTCAAGCTTCAGTAAATTTTCAAAACATTTTTATTATGTAATAAAATCCATTTAAGAATTTGTTCTCAAGTTTCGTAAAATGTTTTATCCTGAAAGATATTCGTCCTTGAAAAGCTCATGCTAATATTTCGGATCACTTTTCCTTTCTTCTAAAAACAGAATTCTTTCTTTATTTTATTAAAGATACTTTTTGAATATATTTATTTTCTCACCTTTAATTAGAAACGGAAGCCATCAGTCTTGTTTTTAGAGTAGCGATGGTATTTTTCTATTGTTGTCGCTGCTCCTCTCTGCCGAATACCAATTACTGCCATCATAACGCTTACAAAATGTCTTGGAGAAATAGCCATTTAAGGAGGTCGAAAGGCCGCTTAAACTTTTGTCCATCTTCTTTCGTCTTTCTTTTAGAATCCATACTATGGACAAGAGGACCTCTTACAATAGGAAAAAGATGACTCTTGGTTTAACCTTTTTAATCTCTTTAAAAATGCTGTCTTCCATTTGTGAGAAATTCGAGATTACATTTTTAAGCAAGTGGAAGACCTCTTTATTCTTTAATAATTTTTTTACATTCACGAAAATGTTAGATTTTCGTCATAAGAACTTTTACAAAAATGCCACCAAAAAGCATTAAAAAAAAAAAAAAAAAAAAAAAAAAAAAGAAAGTTTTGATTATTCAACAAAACCTCGAAATTATAAAAGAATTGATTGAGATATTCCATTTAGCTCACTAACTTTTACTTTAAGTTGAGAATAAGTCAAGAGTCTTTATCATGACTGATAATACCAGTGAGATGACTGCTAAATAAGATGTTAATTTTAGTGCATCGTCGCTAAAATAGAAGAAATTAAATATATATATATATACATGCAAGGACGATTATCAAACATCCCGTTTAACAAAAGTATTTTGAGTTAAAAAGACTGTTAAAATTTCAAAGAAATTAAAAACTGATATTACGAAAGTAGTCCATGTAATAGATGGATAAACATACTCAAAAATCATTCCAGCTTAATCTGTGGCACTTATGTTTAAGTTTGACTAATGAAATGCTACTTAATTTACTTGCCTCTATTCGCCACGAGGTACGCTAATTCCAGAATTTATATAGATTTAGTTGACAAGCAATTTTATTATAAAGTTTACAGATTTAACCATTAACGAATAGAAGTGTGAGAGTTCGGCCTGTGGTCTGCTGCCTTGTTAACTAAAGAAAAATTCTGTTGGCGGAGCTGACGCTGGTCTTGCTGTGAGTTTTGTAGATTGAAGTAAGATCCACGGAGGAACGAACAGGAGACGCCTTTTCTTTTCTCACCGATTGTTGACGCCATGGAGGAAGTAATTATTCCATCCTTCTTGTTTGAAGCAGTGCTTTCGAGTTTTTGATAGTCTAAGGGTGGTGGAGGTAGCACTTTTGTTTACATTCAGCACACGATACCTTGACAACTTCTTTGGAACTTAAAAATCGGTGGATACAAGGACGTAAAAGACCTTTTTACACATGAATGGAAGTAGAAGAATAATTATTTTATATGTCTGTTACTTTGTAGAGTCATTAGGTTATTTTTAAAGCAGGAGAGATGAAAAATGAGCAACGTCTTTGCCGGGAATCGAACCGCAACCTCTGGAAATACGCGCCCAGCGTGCAGATCACTACACCACGAAGACACGGTAAGAAGGCGGGAGAAATAACTTTTAACTTTTTAAATGAAAGTATTAGAGCGAACTGGAAGAAAATTGAAAAAAAAAATAATACAAGAAAACCACAAATGAAACTTAATGGAAAGAATGATTATATCACTAATGTAAAACTGAATTTTGTTACATAAATCGTTTACCAAATTTAAGTAGTCTTCAAAGATAATAACAAAAACAGTTGCACGAAATGCATGCACATAAATGAAAAGATTTTACAACTGTTCATGAGACACCCTCATGTAATGAAAATAGCTATTAATATACGACTTGCATTATGAATAAAAGAAAATAACAGAGTTAATATATTTATATATTCAAGGACTACTTTTAACTTTTTGAAGCAGTACAAAATGTTTCAGACATTGTGTTATTATTTTCATTAAAAAAATGGCAAAATTAAAATTATCATTAATGCCACGAAATCCATATATATTTCCTAATAATTTGGAATATCTGAAATGCAGTACGATATTTTTAATAAAGACGAAATAACTAGAAATGTGCTAAACTTTTTACATAAAATATTGTATTAAATTTGAAGAATATTGTGCATTTTTAGCAGGTAATTCATAGCGAAGGAAACGGAAATCTATTTCAGGAATAATCAGTTTATCTTTTACCCAGAAATAAACTTGATATAATTTTAATAGTCTATTAATACTACTCCCTAAAAAAAAGGCGGTTGCCTCGGAAATAAAGCAGGTCATCTATAAAAGCCTACCGAGAAAGAATTTTGCTCACAAATATTTATGAAAAGTGGCTTAAATGGTTAGAGTTTAAAATTGACGAGAATGACATTAATAGCAAAATGCATCCATGAGGCGATAAAGGTTGTTTGAATATAACAATCACATGAGAGTTCTCTAAGAGGAGGGATGCTTTCGTAGAGGACTTTCTAAGGGAAACTGACACGAAATCGTGTTACAGATAGGGAAAATCATGCAGCCTGCCCATTCTTCTGCGTTCGAACCCGGGACGAGCTATCATCATTCGATACTCTTTAACCGCTTGGTCACTGATGCGGTTGAAGTCAAGAAAATTTAAGGACGATGAATTAAAAGTATGCTTTTATTAATATTACATTAAAGTAATAAATAAAATTTTTATTCAATTTATACACATTTCTCACATAAAAATTTCGATACATGCTAAATAACCTTACTGGAAAAACACAGTGAATGCACAGTAAATAAAGATTTGCGCATGTTGGAAAAGGAAAAATTTTAAATATATACGTGCATTTATTTAAACATATCTTTTTAAGAAACTTGTGTTTCCTTCTAAGTAATTATGTAAATAATAAGTAAATTTTTTATAAATTTATCCAAAAACGAACGATTTATGCATTCATAAATTCCTCTAAATGTTATTACTATCAAGGAATCTAGTTATTAAATATATATTGTATAATTATATAATAACTAGCATTTATTTGTAAACATAAATTAAAAGTGCTATTGAGATATATTTAAAAACTATTTATGCAGGAATGATTCACACTGGAAAATAATCCTTTAAAATTATGGAAAGCACAATACTTGAGATGCTACACGAACTCAAGACAGTTGTAAAGTAGAATTTTCTGAATGTGTCTTGTTGGATATAAGGGCAAAATTTTGATAGGTATCAAAATAATTATTTCCTTACATTTTATAATAATTTGGTTGCAAGTCTTAAGGAATATTTATAAGGTTTTCTCCCTCCTTCTTAGCATGCCTTCGTGGTGTGGTGGTCAGTACGCTCGGTGCGTATTCGAGAGGCCCGTGGTTCGAGTCCCGGCGAAGGCATTGCTCATTTTTCATCTCTGTTGCTTCAAAAATTATCTAATTTCTTTACGTATTAATTATTTTTCCCTTTTTTGCTGTCCACATACTTAAATCTCATAGAAAGTAAACCACAGGGAAATGATAAATGAGCAGTAATATTTAATTAAGTAAAAGGTGTTTTAATTTGAAGAGAGCACTAATTATGGTGTGAATAGGATTTTTGATTTATACGACACTTCAGAAAATCTAAAAATCCTCTTTATTTGAGAAAATTTCAGAAGCAGAAAAGAAGTAATGCGCGATTTTAATATTATTAATGATACAATAAAAGTTTGATTTTAATTTTCGTAATCGTTATTAATTTGAAATTAAAATTTCTTTCCAATGTAATTATCGAAAACGTGAGGAAAAATTTCCTTCAAATTAAAACTATTTTGAGCACAGAAAGATTAATGGCAATTAATTCCATTTAGAGCAAAATATTTCTTAAAACAATAAACTTTCAAACAGTTAGGACTCTGAAAATACTGTAGAGAAAGAAAATATATACATTTAGGCTTATATTTATGATATAATTGCATAATGTTTACCGCCGAACATGTCAAAATCCATAGACCTTTAATGCTAAAGCACAGGATGTTTTGATAAACGAGGGGATGTCACTGCCTCAAGCCAGTTCAATGGGAGAAACAGGTCAGGGCCCTTTTTTTCTATTCTTTCTTCTGTGGTTACATTCCGTTTCGGCAAGTGTATGTTCGAATTTCTGTCGCAGAGTAGGCAAAAATTTTAGTCTCTGCATTGATCTAGATTAAATTTTTGAACTGACAGAAATTGTGAAAAGAAGTTTTGAGTTTGAAATGGGATCCAGGTTGGCTGGTAAATTTATGTTTGGATGTTTTAATTTAATCACTCACTGATGTTCAGGTAGAACGGATATGTTTCAATTCTGTTCTGTTTATTTGATGGTTAGAATTTCTGGTGTCGCAAATTCTACCTCACAGAACATAAGTAGCAATTTATTATTGTTATAATGACCTAGCTGAGTTATTTGGAACCCACAACAGGTGTTACAAATTTGTGGATCCATAAACGTCTAATGTAAAAGTGTAAATACCAATGAAACAAATGAATGGAAAACTTAATTTTATAATATTGCTTTCTCATTATCAAACAAAATATATTTTGAGCATCGAGCAGTGTGGACTGTTTTTCAACATGCTCACTAGGAAAACTTAGGCTGTTGAATTTTAAGCAAATAATGCCGTGGTGGAAAGTCTAGCAAGGAATTAGGAATTTTATTAGACGGCACAGAAAAATTGCCCTTGTTAATAACAAGAAAGGAAAAAAATGGTGTTTTAAATATATTGAAACATTACCATGCAATTATAAAAGCCAAAAAAAAAAAAAAAAAAAAAAAAAAAAAGACTGACGTAGTGCGAATCAATTCGCGTTAAAAATTCCTTCCCTCAAGAAGGTATCATTCGTGTGCTTTGACATGATCAAGCAAGCCAAACCAAACCATAAAAGCAACAGCACTTGGTGGCAACAGAATTTTTAAAGCATATTTGATTGAATTGAATAAAAGATGAAAAAGTAGCGCAGAAATATTTTAAGTTTAATGGATAATTTTGCGCAGCACATTAAAAGAATGTCCATCACTGCGAAAATGTGAAAATAATTTTCTTGCCAGCGAATTTTACTTCCGCGTTACAATCCATGAACCAAGGATTCATCAAAGTCTTCAGGCAGTATTTTTGCAAAGGACCGACTTTTGCAAAATATAGAAAAACGCGTGAAAAGGTACATAAGTTGTAAGCGTTAGAGGTGATTTGTAGTGACATCAGCATGCAATCGATTACAACAAACGTCATTGCATAATGCTTCAGTGCAGCAGGATTTTCTAATAATAGCAGATAATGTAGCAGGATTGACAGCGGAGTGCAACTTTTACCGTGGTGAAAATGACTGGCACTAAAAGCACTAAAAACAAGCTGAATTTTAATTAAACTTTTAATGATTTAATAGATATTGATAATGACATTATATCGGGTAAAATTTTGTTTGTGGAAGATACACGTTAACAAGATAACGAAAATGTTCTTCGAAGTGCAAGCGAATATGAAGAAGACCTCTTCACACTTAGTAAAAGTAAACGGTCTGGCAAAATTCCGCCATTGCATAGAAAGCCAAGAAAATGGGCCTGAAGAAATTTTGAGGAGTTTAAAATAACTTGAATGTTATCATTTGCAAATTATTGTAAAAAGATGGAAACAGTCTACATTAAGTAATTATTTTTGTAATCCTAATTAATGAAAGAGTTGAAGAAAAACATTAAAATCGGTAAGAAAATGCAAAATATTTTACGGCATTTTTTTATATTTAAGAAAAATTTAATAACTGACATTTTAGCCACAGATTAAAAAAAATAAATTAGCGAATATAAAAACACTTTTGTAAAAAGTATGGCAACACTTAATATAATTTAAAATTCTATTGAAAATTCTTAAGATATGCCTTATTTTAAATATTTCGTTACTCTGCCTCTGAGAATTTTATGTGGCCTAAGTGAGAAGCAGCTAATATTTAGTAAATAAAATTTTAAAAGCAAAACGTTAATAGTAAAAAGACAAAGCTGGGTAAGTAATCTTACTTAGGAAACTGAACATTGCTATGATGAACTGAGAAAAGAATGAAAAAAAAATTATCTAACACTGTATCTAAAATTCTAAAAGATACAGTTTTTAAGAATGTTGTGATTGTGATTTTGTTGTTAGTTTTATGTGGCGTTAATGTGAAGAATGTGATGTTTAATAATAAAGTCAAAAAGACAAAAAAAGTTGTATAAATCATCTTGTTAAGAAAACGAAACATTGATATGATAAACTTTAAAAAAAACTTTAAAAAAGGGTGGAAGAAAAATTTATTGCAACACTAATACCCTACCTGGAGTTCTAAAAATATGCTGCTCTTAAAAATGTTAAGATTAGGCTGTTGAATTTTATGTGGCCTAAGTGCAAAGAAAGCGATGTTTAATAATAAAGTTAAAAAGAGAAAAGAAGTTGTGTTAACAACTTGAGTGTTAGCAACTTGTTAAGTGAGTTCAGAAGCACAGTGCATAAGAACCTTAACTAATTCTCTAATTCAATGTTAAAACCTATTTTTTCATAATTTCAAGCTTCCCTCCCCCGTCTGTGTGTGAGGGGTTGGGAAATGTAGATTTAGAAGCTAAATTTTTTCCTATGTATTTTTTATGCGTTCAGCTTTCAAAATGTTCCCTTGACTAGCCACTGAGAAAATTGTCTCTTTTTCATATTAAATAAATATTTTTGCTTCTGTCATGGCTTAGAACCTGTAGAAAAATGTGCGAACTTCCCCCCTATTCCGACGAAATTGGCCGCCTTAAGGGCAATTAAAAAGTGGTGTGACAGTGCTACGGTAGCAGAAGAATTAGTCTGAAACTAAATGGAAGTTATTTACATTTTTTTCCTTCTCTTTCTGTTTCTCTATAGAGTAGTTAGAATATGCCGAATGCTCTCCGCAAAATCTGTATTGTGTGCTATTGCGAGTGGGTCGAGAACGAGAATCAAAAAAGGAAAGTTGATTTAAAATAAAAAATAATTGTTAGGTAAATTAAACGAATCTTCACAAACAAATATGGCTTTATTACCAGATAAATGTACATTAACGAAAAATAAAACGTTTATTACTCAACTCGAAATCCACTCTTATTTAAAAACTTAAAATTTCATTCAGTTACGAATTCTGTAAGTCATTTCTTTTTTAATGTGATAAACTCTTATTAGGTGAAAATTTTTGCTCATTTTCTTTCCTTTTAGATTCCAAAATTTTAGCATAATATTTGTCTGTATTGATTTTAAACAGATATATCTCTCTCTCCCTCTCTATATATATTCTAACAGATTATTTAATATATTATCTCCTTTCAAAAAAGTAGTTAGAATTAAATATACTAATGAGTTACTTCATTTCAATAGAATTCTAACTACTTGTTTCAATGGAGATAATATATTAAAAATCTATTAGAAAATAAATAATTATTTTATTACTTTGCAGCTTTATCACAAGTATTAGGCAATTGATTAAGAGGGATTAACTTGTTTACTTAAATCTTTGATTTTAATTATATAGATTTGTTATATATAATAATTTATTAATGTTAATTAATTAATGTTAATTAATTAATGTTAATTATTACTGTTAAAAGATATTTATTTGTTTAATACTAGACCTGGCTCTCAACAATCCATCCCAATTTTAAATTTTCCTATCAAATATTTCTTCTTCTTGATTACTGTTTTACTTTACAGTAGTTACGTTATTAAATTGCATTCTTTGAACATCACCTAATTTTTAACCTATAATCTTTACAAAAAGGAAATGAAATGTGTAACTTTTACTTAAAAAGACTCAAATTTAAACTACATTTCATTTACTAAAGATAAAAGCCATATTTGCTTGCTTATAAGTATTTTAACTTCTTAGAACTAATTAAGTAACTTTCACGTCAAATGTAGATTAGGAATTCAAGAGGAAAAAACAATGAAAATGCAACTTAGTGCACCACTGAAACTGTCAGTTCTGCATTTCTTTGTAATCTGAGTTGTAGCAACACATAATCGAAGTAAATGAACAGCCATTTATCACATCATGAAAACTATGTGCCTCAATTCCAATTTATTTAATTTAAAGTGACATTAAAACTGTTCACTCCTTTTTCTGCATTTTATTGCAATCTGATTTTTAGTATTATAAAAATGAAGTAAACGAAGAGCAGAAAAAAATCAAACTAAATCACAGAAAACTCTGATCGCTGAAATGACGAGAAAAATAAATACTAAAAAGCGAGTCCGAAAACTAGGCATTTACAGTTTTTCATTATTGTAATATATCGGTAAACAGTTTCGTATGTAAAAAGTGGTCAATTTACGAAAAATAAAACTTCGCTCTGAAACGTCTGTTCATGTGATACAGTTTAAAATACTTAAGTTTGTGTATGCTTTATATCACTTAAAATTTACTTTGCGTTACAATATTATTTTGGGAATATATGAAGTACCAAGAAAGTATGATTTTAATAAATTCAAATATCAAAGTATGTCAAAGATTTCAATCAATTAAAAACACATTTTAGAAATACATCAACTGCAGATTTTTTAATATTCATACATTTCCATCTTCCAAACATTCTATGAGAAATTTCATGAAAGAACTATCACTAGTATGTTGCAATGAATTATCGCAGAACTAACGAAAATTCGCAATGAGATCAACTATCCGAATTCCAATAACAACGCTCCCTTAACGCTGCACAAAAATTTCCCAGATCATTAAAAATTTAAACAGGAAAAAAGACCATGCCTAGGTGACATCTGTAAACAAGTCATTCAAATGTTCCATAGCATCAATCCCAATATAATTTTCAGATTGCAGTAAATGTTTAGAACTCCCAGATCTAGGGAAGGTATTGGAAAGAGGCGTTATTGGACTTCTAATGATTTCGCTTCAACAACGAAAGATTTATTAGCAGTAATCAATGCGGTTTCAGACAACAGTCTTCAACCATCCAAGCGGTCGTCAACCGAGTTCACCATAAGAAATGCCACTACAAGTGACAACGGACCATCGCACACGCGAATTCTTTCCAAATATGGACAACAAAACCAGAAGTACACAAATATTCTTAAGGTAATATTTGTCGGGCTAATAGCTCATTCCCGGATTACTTCTGCAAGAAGGTCCATGTAAATACCAACACATGCTCATGCGGAGAGTTAGGTCACTCGAATCATTGTTTTCAAATGTCCGCTCACGAAAGAAAACTCTGTTTGAAGGGACCGTCTAACATTGACATACCATTTAGGCGTCTAATAATAACACAGCGACACATCCTGCCTAAACTAAATATATATATATGGAAAATCTTAGCCATTACGGACTAGAAATTTAGCAGACAAAATAACTCAAGACAGGCATAATGTAATCAGCAGGACACAAAAAATGTTTCCGCAAAGAACTCTAGCGCTCAGAATTTGTAACTGATAACTATAAACATATTTAAGCTTATTATGGCCAACTTACAAGATGATCAATAACAAATGCATGTGTGCTCCAGAAAAAAAAGGAATTTTAAATAAGCAACATATGTAGCGAAATGAATTTATGTAAAAGTAAAAAGTAATGTGTATATCCAGAGCGTACTGAATAAAAGAATGGGCTGTACAACTGTACGATTCAGTAAACAGGAAATTTCCCAGATGAACCTGCACTCAGGAACACATAGTGTAGCAAATACCTATCTGTGATATTAGAAATAAAGGAGTCTCATATCTAACAATAGCTCATCTCCTCTTCCATTCAATCTCAGTAATGCACTAATAGCCCCATGGTGGAGTTGATTCTAAAGATGGTTAGCGTGCTGGGGCGTTAGTTGTGCGATCCATGGTGAAGTCTCTGGTGCTCCACTCGTTTCTACTACCTACTTGCCTACCTACAGTAGCGACGGAATTAAAAATAATGTAAATGATAGCTGTCACTATCTGCAATTTTCTCATGCTCTTTCCTAATGTCCCTTTAAGTAGAGGGAAATGCAAAGAATTATCACATTCTTCCTTATATAATCTCATGGTGTAAATGATTAAGTATATCCAGCTGGAATCGCGTGGTTTGAATCCCGGCAAAGGCATGGTTGATTTTTCAGGTTTCGTGCTTCGAAAGCCTATTCTATAGTGGTGCGACACCGGAGTACTTGGTGCCAGCGAAACCGAAAACCTCCATTGAAGAATAGATATTTTCGAATATATGGCGGCTAAATCATACGTGACTGTGGAGTTGTTGCATTTAAAGTTCAGATGATGAATAAAGTTAAATAAAATAATGCTAACACTGCTAAGATCAATGCTATAAACATATAGGAAGCTCTCCAGCAGGTGATATGTGTTCGAGCTGGTGGCAAAAAACTTGTACAGCAATAAAGAAAGAGGCTATCAATGTCATGTATCAATGATTCTCACAAACTTTGAGATAATTCATGTTTATAATGGCGCACCGTCTGCCAAACACAATTATAATTTAAAACGTTTCAAAGCAAAATTTCATAGCTTACCGATTTTTGTGTTACTCAGACTGCTATACATTGAAAACTCACTAAAATACAACTTCTCTATTCGCTTATTATATCCTGTATATTAAATTGAAATATGCATTCAGAGTGATTAAAATATCAGAAACTGACCTCAGAAATAATTTTTCTCTTAATTTTCATCATTTTAATCAGCCAAGATTTAAAAAAAATTAAGACTGATGTTTCAAATAACTTGCTTTTATAAAGATTAAGAAAAATAATCACTGCATCTTGCTTCTGAGAAAAAAAGATAGGGCTGGAAGTATTTCCTCCCCTTTCCCCTTTTTAAATTTCAAGAATTCTTGGAGACAAATATGGCATCCAATTAATAATAAATCTTTTAAAATCGCTTAATTTTTCGAAGATCGAATAAAGTAAATTGGTGATAGAAAGGATATAAAAGATCATGCGTTCAATTTCTGTAAGAGTACCGAAATTCAGTTTTTTTTTTTTCCTGTGCTGTGTGAATGTATTTTATCTAACTGAATTTTACTGAATGAATGATTTAATTTGTATTCAGTGACTGATTAGTGAAAGTTAGAATTCAAATTCTAACTTTCACTAAATAAGAATTCTCAAATGTAATATTAATTCTATAACTTCCCCTCATAATTATGTAAAAATTACATAATCGTATATCATTTTTCATCTTTAGTCTATGAATTTCTACTAATGTACTTGTTTTGTAAATTTTGGAATTATTCAATATTTGTCGTGTAAATTACTATTGTACTATGTTTAGTTACGGTACTCATGGGCTTAGTGAAATTTCTCATTTTTATAGTCTAACAACGAATTAGATTTCTCTAGAAATAATAATATTTTTATAATTTAATTTTCTAACTGCTGAATTAGATGTAAATTCCCTCATTTGTGTGAGTACACGAAACGAGAGTTTATTAATGTTTTTCTTGCATATAACTTTAAAGAAAGAAATTAAATACCTACAATGAGATAAAGAGGGCAATTAGATAGAAATACTTCACTGCAATGAAAATTTATAGGTGTTTGTCACAGAACATGGCATTTCTATTCCAATAAATCTACATTGAAAGAAATAGTGCTTTAAACGGACGAAGATCGTCACAGAACCTAAGAATCAGAAGAAATTCACTCTATTTAAACAAACTCTTCTTCCTCCTGAAAATGAAACAAACTTTTGTTTATGCACTTTTCATTGAATTGTGCATCTGTGTAGTCATTTAAACTTTCCAAAGTCAGGAAACTGAAAATACCGCAATGCCCTCACAAGATTCGAACTCCGGACCTCCCGAATACTCAACAGGAATGTTTCGAGTTACATTATGAAGGTATGCGGAAAAGAGGGAGAATGTACCATATAAACCATCTAATTACCGTTTCCATTACTGCCAGGCAGAATCAAATGAGACAAATGAGAATATTTTTCTGTTCATTCAACATAATTTTCTGAATTTCCTTCTGAAGCATTTATATATATATATTTGTCCTTTTCTCTTTTTTAAAAAATATGATTTGAGTTGAATGCACTGTTTGTGTTTGGGTTCATCTGATAAATCTTTGCTTGTTGCATTGCGGATTTTGTGCCTTTTTTTTCATTTGGGAGGAAAAAAAAAACTGTATTTAAGAGCAGGATTCTAATCTTCTAGGTAAATTCGTATTTCTCCCAAGCGTTTTGATGTGAAATTTTAAAGTTTAAAATTTTCTTGAATTCTGGCTTCAGACATAATTCGGTAATTTACCCAAAATCTGTTTCTATAGTAACCCTTTTAAGAGTAACATTCGAATGATTTCAGTTTTCATTCACTTTTTACTGGTTTTTAACTACTATTTTCATACTGGTTGTAATTCGTATTTGGCCACGTTATAACCCCTTGTAATGCTTGGCTCTCATAAACTGAGCTCGGCGATAGAAGACTGTTTAGTGATTAACCACTAAGTCTTTAAAATACTACTAAGTCAGGAGAAGGGTTTTAAGGATTTTTTATTAACTCAAATAAAGTTCACAACGGGCTCAACTCGTGCTTCCAAAAGCCAACACTTTTAGCTTAACTCAAAAAGTAATGAATAACTTAAAAATCAAAGAAATTAAATATAGCCTAACGGCTTGACAGATTAACTATAGTGTAAATTGGCTCTGACTCGAAGTCGGCGTAAATAAGCCTAATGGCAAGAATAGCTCAACTCCACAGAATTCTAATCGCTGGGAAATCAAGGTTAGCAGCGTGACCTTCAGGCAAGCAGAACACGCTCTGATTTCACTTTCCAAAACCTTCATTAAACACTAACTTCTTTCTAACTCATTTGAATATACGCGCACTAGTCATTTTGCATTCTGGGAAGAAAGCGTGAGTTGAAAGCAAGAGAGATAGAAAAGGCTGCTTAAACATAGAATAACTGTTAAGTAAATTAAATAAATCTTCACAACGTCTTTTGAACACATTTGCTCTTTTCTTTTGAACATGTCATGCTTTCCATGCTTTTTTCTCAGAACGTGTTTAATGTACTCAATTTCAAACAAAAAGAATATGTATTTATTATCTTCTACCGCAAAGAGTTCCGAAATTGGTAAGGGCTTATCCATGCATTTATTATTGTAATGTATTCTTTATTAATTTTTCCTGAGATCTGTTCATTCAACTGGGTGATATAATGAATTGTAACTATGTACTAATTCCTTAATGAAATGGATAAATTAAAGCAGTTGTTTTCGGTGGCAGGAAAATTGCTTAATCATTTGGATGATCTAAATGAATTTTGGTAATTAATGCGTTATCAGATAGCTAGAAAACTCAATAATTTAACTTATTTTGTTTAAATTACTTTCTACATGTGCCTTAGGTCTACTTAAAAGTCATGCTTTGCATTCATAAAAAGTCATTAATTGTATTTAATTTCTAATTAAGTATATTAGCAACATATTTCTACTTGTACATTTCGATAACGTTAATTGCCGTTTACGTCGTTTCACGTTAATTGCCGTCCAGACGGTATAGTAATTAGGGCAACCTACTGCGGTACCGAAGGGTCCGAATTCGAATTCCGGGGAAAGCATGGATGTTTACAAATGTCTTTGCGGATAGTGTCTTTGCGGCATGGGGCATTCTAAATACATGGCGAAACGAAAGTTCTCTTGTGTGGTTTGGTGGATAGGGAGAGAGGTGGGAGACCCTCAACTTCCCCGGGGTGCTCTTCCTCGAAACTGGTGTGGAAGTAGAAGTCCAACCTCCTTGAGGTTCTGGCAACCATTCTTCCGTGAAATACATGGACAAGACAACAACAGTTCACATTAATTAAAAGGATTACAAAATAACATAGATTTCGCCATGCCTTATCTGATGCATCACTAAGCTTAAGAAGCATATCAAAGTTTTTAATGCTTTAAAAACCAATTTTCTTTCGATTATTTTCTTTCACTTTGTATAACAGCCAATGCAATTTTTTCTTGCCTTCTTATCTTGTGAATGTTTCAAGACTCACATTAACAATTTTTTCAGACAGGAAGTATAGGTTAAAAATGATTATTTGCAGCTCAATCGGTACAGTGGTTATCTTCGCTGACTGAAGCGTCGTGGGGTCGGGGTTCAAATCCCGAAGAAGGCATGGATGTTTGTATATGTATAATGTCCCTTGCGGCATGGGGGCACTCTAAATTTTCGGTGATTCGAAAGTCCTCTTGAGAGGTTGGTGGTGGGAAAAGAGGGGTGGTAGACTCTAGGAGCCGTCCTCCCGGGGTGCTCTCCATCAAAATTGGGGGCGGAACTGAACTAAATTGCACTTTCACCTGTAAGGTGCTCAAGGCTGTTGTCAACGACAGGCGTTAAACTTGCGCTTCTTGCCACGAGGAATTTCGTGGGCTTGGGCTGACTTCATGTCAGACAAGTGAGCATTAGCAACAATAACAATAATGATTTTTCATTTTACCTTAAGGAACTAGATTATTAGCTTCTTTTGCTGCGTAACCCGGGTACCTGACTAAATGCGTTTCATGTGCAGTTATCAGCCCAAGAGTCAAAAGACATTTTGTTTTATCATAAGTGTCAGTGGCCGTCCTAATAAATCCTCAACGGTTTTGACCAGAAATAAAATTCCCAATGAAACGGATTGATTTTATGAATTTCGACGTAGTTTCCGTCATGTATAACATAAAATGCGAAACCCTTTTCTAAACAGATAGCATTTGATGCTTGGAAATGGAAAATTACATAATTACCATCGTTTCAAGAAGAGGCTCCAGGAAGCAAGCTGTCATCTTTATCGAAACTGAAAATTATTTAGCAATAGTTCTAATTGTTTGCAAGCTGCAGAGTATTGCTCCATGTAAATTTAAGATTTTCGCAAATTACGGTCCATATTTTATTTTATTTTATTTATATATTATTTTATTTATATTTTATTTAAGTTTGTAATTTAATTTCACAGAAATTGTCCAAAGCAAAAGTTTACATTTCATCTCTTAGTCATACTTCAAGGTTAGAATATTCACAATGGGTTTGTAAGATTCTCACTAGTGTATTTCTCAGTTACTGAAGAAAGTGAAGAATCTTAAGAACTAGATAGCGAATATTCGCTTAAGTTCATGTGACAAGAAACAACAAGATATAAGGGTAACTAACCCTTTATTATTCCAATAAGATTTAACAAAAATCCGCCTTGGAGTGTACAATCAAGGCCGACACTTGGGCTTGAACTAACTAGACTAAAAATTAAACTAAGATTAACTAAAGAAATATAGCCGAATCTATCAAGAATCTAAGATAGTTGGCCCCTTAATTCTATTTGACTACGAAGCATATCAAGGGCCTGAGTACGGTGGAGTGTAATAACTGCTTGAGACAGAGAGAGAGAGAGAGAATAGCTAAAAGGCAGACGCGCCCAAATCAGAAACTCTGATTCTCTCTGACTCTGCAAGTAACTTCGCGGTTTAAATACCGCTCCTCCTCATTAAGTATTCAGAATGATTCCAAAACTACGTTCTGGCCGGAAGTAGTAAGTTGAAGTTAAGAATTTGACAGAAAAGGAACTTTAACTTAAAATTTAACTGTTAATAAAATTAACATAATTCTTACAGGTTGACCCAAATAAAATGATGGTCAGCCAGAGGCTGAGAAACATGTCATTAGGTCCCGATTTAAATCTCGGATAAGATACAGATATTCGTCACGGTAGCTGTAAGGTGTTTCGCCCCCATGTGCCTTCGTGGTGTAATTCAAAGCACGTCCGACTAGCCTCTGGAAGTCGGGTGCTCGAATTCTGGCGAGTGCATTGCACATTTTTCATGTCTCGTGCTTTGAAATAAAAACCTGATCATTCTATATAGTGTCTTTGAAGCAAGATGGCAATTAAAATCTGTTGATGAGAAAGTCGCCTCTAGAAGTCGTTGTTTGAGAAAAAGAGGAAAAGACCCCTGGTGCTCTCGATCAAATCGAAGCTAAATCCATACGGATAATCACCGTGTGAACGAATAACCCCAAGGAACAGCCATTCAACATTCAATACACTTGTACTATTTTCCATATCATATAGTTCAACAGAAGAACTTATAAACAGAATTAAACTAGATTCTGGTGTTTTCGATAATTCTTATTGAAAGATAGGAATAAAATTGTACAGACCTCCAATATTCTTTGTATTACAATCGCTGATGTAAAAGTAATTTGCAATTTCGCTTACCTACCTCAGATGATTAATGTTCTTAAGCATCGAATTAATTATCATAAATATTTAAGTACTATATTAAATATACATGAATGCATAGTCTCAAGCGGAGAAAAACTAAAATTTATATCTGTAAATATGTTCTCCCGCTATGTTGAATCCATTTGACTTTTTTTGATAGATTAGAACCTTTTAATGAATAGAGTAAAAAGCTTATTTAAATATTACTTTATTTACTCATGCAGTTTTTTTTTTTTTTTTTTTTTTTTTTTTTTTTTTTTTTTTTTTTTTGCATATGATTTCCTTGTTACTTTTTCACTAATAAAAAAATCATGGAGTAAATATAAATTCTCGAAATAATTCAGTGAGTCTGAATAGGCGCTTACTCTTACGAGTGCATTGATTAATAGAAAAAGTCACGATTTTGTGCCAAAAATTTAATATTATAATATTTAACGCAAGTATAAACTTTTCGCGACTTTCTTTAGAATTTTCACAAGTGTGATTCTTCTAAAATTAAAAATGAAACTAATAAATGATTGATTATTTATATCTAAAAGAAGAGAATAACACCATTTAATGGGACATGTAACACTGTCGTTTGCTCCTTTAAATCAAAATATTAATAAATTTTTAATATCCTTGATCTGATGCAGTGCTGTTCTAGGCAGAATGCTCGAGTTTATAGAGTCATCATTTCCAACATCTCGTTAGATTAAATTACATTCAGAACCCGTCCTCGGTGCTGTAGGTTGTGGCTATTTCGAAACTCTTTTCATTATTCTCCGTAGAATCAATTTTCCCGCCTCTACTGTCCCTTCACAGACCCTTTTCCCTTCTACTTTACTTCTAAATGTCAACTGAGGTAATTTTCAGATTTCATAAGAGCTCCGTTATTCCTTCGAATTCAGTCTTTGAAAAACTTTAATTATTTGAAATATCAAATCGTTAGGCTGAAATTAAGTTTCCAAGATTAACTATTAAGTCTTCTCATCAAGCTAGTCATTCAAAATAATAATCGGACATTATATTTTTTTTATTCAAAAATATGGCAAGAAAATAAAGGTACGAAAAATGGGTAAAGGAGAACTGTAATTAAAATGTTACGAAAGTTTTCGTAGAAGTCCTACTTTCTCATAATTTATTTATTTTGGTATGAAACGTGTCAAATGATTGCGTTGCTTTACGTCAATGCTCATTGATACTTCCAAATGCCTAGTGAAAGCTATTTTTAATGTTACACTTTAAATGGAAAACAAAATGGAAAATTTATTTAAACGTAGCAGTTTCAGTAAGCTTCAGTAAAAATTTGGTTATTTTTCATAATAGCATTCATTATTTAATGTCTTATTTGTACAAGTGTATACAAAATAACACTTAGTTTTAATATTGAATGTACTATTTATATGCGTTTGTATGTGTGCATGCGTGAAAACATGCATATTTAAGGAAGATAAAAATAAATAAATAAATTTAGATTTTGTAAATGATTGAAAATAGATACCTATTTCTTCAATAGGCATATTTCAAACAATCATACTCTAATATTCCTTCTTCATTTATATACCATGGATAGAAAGAAAGCAAAAGAAGCAGAAAGAGGCCGAGAATTCTTTGGAACATGACTTTATTATTTTTGTCCTATATTAAATACACAGATTTTGCTTCCGAAGTCCTTTTTGAACACAACACTGAAAATTCCTGAAAGAAGCATCCTCATTTGTTAAATTTTCAAACAGTATTAAGTGTAAATAATATAAGACAGCATAATTTTAATCAAAACTGATAAAAAATAATTTAACTTATAAACAGAAAATACTGATGACGTTTATATTTCAATGAAATACAAATGTTCTATAATTTAACATGAACTTTTATTTTATAATCCTTACGTAATATCATCGAAATATGCAAAGAATCAACATAAAAGTACAAATTCAAGAAGCATCCTGGATTTCAAATTCATTAACTGAATAAATGAATAAATAAATAAATAAATAACAGCAGCATATTGCTAACTTAATAAGATAATTACTTTTTCCTACATGTAAAAAAATGCCTTACTGTCTTAAACAGTAGCAAACAAAATTCGTTGCATATTTGTTTTGATTTCCACTTTCCATTCGTTGCTTCATTTTGTTTCTGTTCCACCATGTAGGAAACCATACCATTAATATAATTTCAGATAGTAACTGTTTATTTGATTTTATGATGAATAATATAGAAATTAATCAAGAGTATCTTTTTCCCCACAAAATTTTACATTTAAATATTTACATACATCTTCAGAGCATTAACATTTAAGATAATCAAACGATTAAGTCACAATATTTTGTTTCCTCAGCTGTTTATTAATGCCTCGTGTAATTTTCGTGTAATTTCGACTCGTGTAATTTTCCTTTGTTAAATTCGCTTCTGGGGGAGGGACAGGTATCAGATTCATTTCTAATGGCCTTATGCAAAATTAGAAAGAACCCATAGAGATGTCAGCTTGCATGCATGTGAAGTGAAAAAGCATGAATTTAAACTTGACTAGTAAATGGAATATGCATAAAGACTCAGTTTTTTTTTAATACACTTTTTGATTATCACTTAAGCCCCGTTGGTCATTCTTACAGCTTTTGTTAGTTTTACGTGGATATGCACATATTTGGTTCCATAGTTATCTTTAAAAGTCTTATTTTAAGTGACTTAATTTATAAAGACAACGTTGAGAAACTAATATAAAATTAAAGTAGCGATTAAATTTTTAAAAACCTGCTTTATTTCCTAAATACTTAAAATATTTTGGATGATATCTTAGCTCTGGGAGTAAACAATGGAATGATTTAAATAATTTTACTGAAATCAATAAACATTGTACTATTACTCTTCAAGCTTCAATTCGAACCTCCAAAAGCGTAAATAAATTTCATGTAAATGTAAGTGGAATTTGACTATTAATGGAAAATTAATTCAGTACAATATTGGTAAATTTCGCAGGCTTGATACAATAAATTCCTAGATGGGGCAATACTTATGCTAAGTTAATAAATGATTGCTATGTTAAAATAGAGAATTTTTAATAATATTAAAGTATGTGACTAAACGTGTAAATATGAAAAAAAGTATAAATTTTTCAAACAGAATTTATTATTGCTTTTTAAATTTGTTTAACTATTCCTTATATTATTTTGTAAATTTAAACTAAATTGAAACATTAAATTACTTTTCTCATTCAGTTACATCAAGTAAATCATACATTTTTCATATTTCTATTCAGAAACTCACATACATAATGAAGCAAAGTTTGAACAGACGTTCCAAGAAGGTAGATGCAGTTTTTAATATACTTCTGGTTTCTATATGATACAAAAAAAAAGTAGTCCTTTATTTTTTAAAGCAAAATCAGATTATTTAAAATGCACTGGGACATTGTTGCAATATAAATATATTTTACAACCACATTTGCCTTAATTTACAGCTTATCTCCTTGCTTCACTATAATTACAGTGCTAATTTAAGGTAACATTCTTTGACAACCTTGATGTGATGGTTTATAGTATTGGAAAGGATACTAAATAATTGTTTAAAGTAGCATTTTACTCGAAGCAAAAGAATATTTAATCAAACTGTGAAATTTGTCATTTTTAGTAACTTATCCATCTCAATCGGTAATTTAATTGAGTATATTAAATGTTAATGAAATTGTTATTCCTTGGAACATAATAGTTTTTTAATAAATACAGCTTTAACACATCCATATGAGTTCTGGTTAACGTCTAGAAGCTCAGTGAATTAAATTTCGTTCTAGAAGCTCTAAATATCCTGTTATCTACCTTGTTGCTGACTTTTCCAGTTGCTGATGCTGACTTCGGATTGCTATCCGGTTTACATGCACCGGAATCGGGACCACTATCTTTGGAGCGTTAGGATTGGTGGTAGTTCTACCAGCAGTAATGCCAGCTTTAACGCGTTTCCACTTGGCTCTTCGGTTCTGAAACCAAATTTTCACTTGAACCTCACTCAATTTGAGAGAATGGGCGATCTGTGAGCGTTCGGTGAGGGATAAGTATTTTTTGGAGTGGAATTCCTTTTCCAATTCCAGTAACTGTTCGCTTGTGAAAGCTGTGCGCTTCCGACGAGTTTTCCCGCTTCCAGCCGCCGATCCGCTCCCGTCTCCGAAAGCGGAGGACGAATCGCAAGGTCGAGCAGAATCATCCAAAGATTTTGCCGGACGCGTTGGCAGTTCTTCCGCATCAGACGACTCGCTGGTTCGGGAGGAATCTGTTCTGACTGGAGAGAGTTGACCTGTGTGGGCGAGATACAATATTTTATTTATTAAATACTAACAAAGGAATAATTGGACGACGTTGATATTCATTTGAATAATCAGTGACAAGAATTAAAATTTCAGAGATAATGTAAGATTACGTCAGAAGTAATGTTATCTGATGAATCTAACTCTCAAATAAAGGGTCACTAATAAAGTGTTCATTGAATTAACACTTTTTACCTTTTTTTAGGGAATAGAAACCAGGTACAAAACATTTCTTAACGCGAACGTTTTATGGATTTAACTGCCCTGGTGCATCTCCTTTAAATTTGATACTTGAGAATAAGAGCTGAGCTGGCGGAAGAAATGAGTAAAAAGAACTTTTAAACTACTGTTTCCTTTCTACGTCATTGATGGTTACAAACTGATCGTGATTGAGAAGTTCTTATATAAAAAGAATTTACTGCCGTCGCGCATGACTGTCAAATATATATACATATATTTTAATATCTCTACTTTTTTAAAAAAATTAGGTGCGTAACTTAGTAAGTTTCTTGTTATCCAAAACAACTTAATCAACTCAGCTGAATATCACTTCTCCTATTTTATTATATATTAAATGAGTTTCTTTCGCATCAAACAGACAGTTTCTTTCAGCTTTAAACATGTATTTAATAAAAATATATTCACGCTGTCTTCCAAGTTTAAACATGAAGTTTAATAAAAATACTTTAATTTATTAATAAGATTTTTTGATTTTTTTTCAGGAAAAGGGTTTCAGGAAAAAGTATTAAACTTTGAAATATCTAGCTATATATTTACTTTGAAATATTTATCTTGTTTTCGTGCTTAAGAATTTGCTCTTCATTTTAAACTGAATGCTTTTGAATTGAATTTGCTATGGAAGTTATAAATGATAAATTAAATAAGAAATCACAGAACATCTATATATCTGCTAAAATTTTTGATTTCAAAGTTTTATGATAACAATGATGAAGAAGCGCATTATCTGTTCATTTCTACTGCAGCTGAAGTCTACTAATCACAATATTTTTAATGAATAAAATTTAATAATCTCTTAATCACAATATTTTAATGAATAAAATTTAATAATCTCTTAATCACAATATTTTTAATGAATAAAATTTAATAATCTCTTAATCATAATATTTTTATGATGCATCCTAGTTCTATAATAAATAATCTTTTAAGTTGTAAAATCTCAGACAAATTAATTTTTATTTCCTTTCAACAAACTTTTTTCCGCTCATCGACTAAGTCGCCTATCAGTGTTGTCAAAGGTCTTCAATCCAGAATTTCGTAACTAGTTTGCTTTATACAATTTTGAAATATGAACGTATTCTTGATCTCTGAAAGGAATATATTAAATTAATTAGATTAAATCTAAAATTTCTATAGCATAAAGAATGGGAAGGATCATATCAATCAAATCTTTACAAATGGATTTAGAACTGATTATATTAATGAGTAAACTTAATCCTTAAAATGAATGTCTCTATAAACGTTTCTTAATTCATCCTATTGATATCAAGTTAAGTATTGTGGCAACCAGCAGCAAATGGAACGAGTATGGATCTTATCAAGTTCACAATGATCTGCTACTCACACAAAAAAAATACAAATTATTGTTTGTTCGTATAAATATAAAATAAAAATGTTAAACTTGAAATTTAAAAAATTAAACTAATAAGCTTATATGGGAATAGAAACTCATACAATAAGTTAACGCAAAAATTCTAACTACAGCAGTTCCGCGAGTTGATGAAATTATATTTTATAAATTACATCCGGCAAGATTTTCCGAGCTATTACATTGGCCATGAAAAGTTTATGGTTTTATAATGGCATTATCATTTATGAAAACGTTTTTGACCGTCCATACGAGCTCATACGAGATTCCATTGTATATTTATAAGAAGGTAAGGATAGGCTTGCCCAATATTAATGAATTATTAGAATGAATCAGCTAATAACTGATTCGTTTCTGCATTCACTTTCTGACATCAATATCTGAGATAAACAATAGAAAAAATTGACCAAGTTATTAAGTATTTTCTTTGCTTTTCTATCAGTTTAACAGAGAGTCTAAAATATCACCAGATGTCCTTATTTCTGTTAGTACTTTAGACGAATCTGCATACAATAAATTCTGAACCATTAAAAACCTAATATTTTTATATCGAACTCTAAGGCTGATTTAAAGATATAATGGCTCTAGTGTAATAATAAATTATCACCTGATATAATAAATGAACCTTCTAATGTACAAGTGTCCAGTATTTTAGCTTCCCAGGGCCACAATGGAAGAAGAAGAGCTATTTTGTGCCTTCGAAATTATTTCTAACACCAGTAGCAGCTCGTGACCTCCAAAATACGTAAATCACACATTTGCGTGCATTTCATTGAAAATTTTCGGTTTTGCTCAGGTTTAACCGCTGAAAGATATTTTTGAATTTCACCTCTACGATAGAAATGCGTGGATTAGACCTCGTTAGTTCAAATTTGCTTAGGGTGTTCTATACATAAGAAAGCACGTATATAGGACAAATTTAAGTGAATCAGTGATTCACTTGCCTCACATGGAGAGCCGCCACTGCCTAAGACTAGCGTTGGCAGATGAGCAAAAAAAGCATAAAAATAATATTATATTTAAGTAATTTAAACGTTATTAATCTATGTTTTCTTAATATAATGATTGCAATATAGAGATGGACAAACATAATCAATATATCATAATGATGATAATTACTTTGCGCATTAAGTCAAGAGAAGATTTGTAACCGCCACTCCCCTCAAAATGCATTTTATTTCTCTCCAGCTTCGAGCGTCAAATAACCCGTCCGTTCACGTTGAAAGCCAGCCTCGTACCCCGATCACAGCAATAAAATGCATGACCGGGGTTTGGGGTATTGTTATTTTTTTCGGCTTCATGCTCACTGATATTTGCTTTCGGCCGCATATGGCTCCAGCTTGGGCACCTTTGTTCTAAACAGTATCTTTGTAACTTTTATTTTTAAGGTTTCTTACAGTTTGAAAAAAAGAGAAGGCTAAACTATTCTCAGTGTAATTTTATATTTGAAAAGTCACTCGTTAAAAACGATGTAAAATTTGTAGAGACATTAGGAATTTTTGGAAGCAGGAGTCATGAAAAATGAGGAAAGCCTTCGCCGGTAATCGAACCACGGATCTCTGGAATACGCGCCAAGCATGCAGACCACTACACCACGAAGGCACGCAAAGAAGGCGGGAGAAATAACTTATATACTCCCCCTTTTTAAAGGACGACTGCGGTTTTTAGGGGACCCACTCGCCAAATCCTGGGTGTGGAGAATCATCATCCACCACTCTTCGGGCGCCACTGATGAGACATTAGGATTTTTTGGAAGCAGGAGTCGAAAAATGAGCAACACTTTCTCCGGGAATCGAACCACGGACCTTTGGAATCTAGCATGCAGACCACTACACCACGAAGGCACGCTAAGAAGGCGGGAGGAATATCTTATAAATTCGATAATCAGTTACATGATCACACAATAAGCAACGTGATATAAAATTAGTTTACCAAAGTAAGTCATGGTTATACTTTGTTGAGTCATGGTTACCTTTGTTGAAGGATTTTCTAAAGCAAACTTACTGATAAAAATTGCTTTGAATTTAAATCAAGCGATGAAAACAACAGTTCAGTATGAAATCAAACCCCCAGTGAAGTCAGCTAGATCAGCTCTTTGCATCCATCTTAAAAAACCAGAAGTTGAATGATTTGGGAAGTTACCAGTTTTCAGACTTATCAATGTATCCACTAAAGAGCAAAAATAGTTTAATATTTAGTAATAATTTCTAATACTGTTCTGAAAATCGTACTGCAATGGGGTGTTTTCAATACAAAGTGACAAATGATAATGAAAATCATGTCATCCCTGATTTATGTTACTTCCTTTAGATGTGAAGATTAGTCGCCTTTATCCTCATAGTAAAAGGAAACAAATAAGAAGATATATACTGACAATCTGCTGCCTAAGATATTCTCCTACCAGAAAGATAACTTATTCTAGTGTAGTCCCGGAAAAGACCTTTTGTAGAAAGAGACAAAACATATAATCCCAATATTTAACAATTGAAGCAAAATGCGTTCATCTCCCCATTTAGAAAAACAGATTCCCCACTTTTAAAATAATTTGCATTTTAAATTCAGATAGCAGCTCTTAAGTTAAATTCTCGCTTCAGCAGGGGTCCTTAAACTTGAAGAAACAAAAAAATACGTTCTTGTCTATTAATGTAAGCTATCACTTACCTTCGCATAGGTCTCCGTATTATGGTCGACAGCAAAACGGAAGCAACCTTCTAACAGCGAAGAGCGAATTCGCCAGTCGTCAACAATCTACTATGATTCAGCGTAAGTTGCAAATAAAGAACAACAGTATTACTTCCGCGTAATTAAGATTTGCGTACACTTCTGGACTAGATGAATTACTGTGAGAGCAGCCACGAAAATATGAACAGAGCAAAAACTTAAAACTTTAATATTTGAGAAAAAACACAGTT
Source organism: Stegodyphus dumicola (assembly GCF_044657685.1). Classification (NCBI taxonomy): domain Eukaryota; kingdom Metazoa; phylum Arthropoda; class Arachnida; order Araneae; family Eresidae; genus Stegodyphus; species Stegodyphus dumicola. The sequence goes on from NC_140780.1 coordinate 72,704,109, forward strand.
GTCATTAAATTTTTTAATGCGACCTCAGTAAAATTTGGAATTAAATATTTAGTGTATAAAGAATTTTATCTAAAACACCTCTTAAAGACGGGATAAATTCACGTGGATAAAAATAAGATACACGAGAAAAGCATGACTAAACATTTTCGGACTGACTACCAGCTGCACGAAATTTTTTAAAGGGGTGTCTTATCAATGTAAAAACAGAATGAGGAAAACAAGGAGCAGTAGCTAACATTTCCATCTCCCTCCTGTCTCATTAAATAAAGGGAAACTCAACAAAGAAAGTGCCAAAAAAATCTAAGAATTGCGCCACTTTGCTTTTGCTTTCTCCTCTTATCTAAGAACTTGCATTTCGGAGAACATAATTGCTACAAAAAGTCAGTTATCCTTATAAATGGGATATTTGGTTCAGGTTACAAATAGTTATTTTCGTCTTCCAAGTATTGTGAAAATTGAACATACAAAAATAAATGTTAAATAAAACTTAATAGGAGATAAAATAAAAATGATTTATCGCTCATATTGTACTTTACAGTGTTCATAAATCCAAACCGGTTAATGTTATCCAGGTATTCAAAATCTCCCCCCCAAAAAAAAAACCCTTTAAGCAGTAGTTCTTAGCTGCTGATGTTTTGTATGCTTATAAAAAACGTTACGTTTCACAAAATGCAAACTTGTATACATCATTTTAAAGAGAATTCATTACTGAATTCAATACAAAACACAAATTTCAATTATTTGCAATACAAAAAAGTTAAACGATAATAGTTATTGATATACATTAGATTGCAGTGAGTTATCAGATGATTGCAGTGAATTATCAGTACTTAGTAGGGTATCCTTTATTTTTGATTACACCTTCACATCGACGTTTCATTGAGCTGACAAGAGTTTTAAGCTCTTCTTTCGTTATTACATGATGCCTGGAATCAATTATAGCCTCAATTAGTTCCCTGTATATATGAAATTTATTTACTAAAGAAATATTGATTATATTATCTCCTAATATAAATTTAATATATACATAACCTCTACATCGTCTTCTACTTATTCAATAAAATTATTAATAAATTCATTCGCAATAACTTAGTTAGTTCATGTTAATGAAATTAAAAGAATTAACTTCTCATTAAAAAACGAAGAACTGCTTGACAGTTTTTTGTTATTTAGCAACTCCTCTGACTATAACATTTGCCCTGACTTGGCTAAACACAGAATCCTTAAAAACATAAAATAATATTTATTACTGTAAAATCGATTTTTAACTTTGAATTTATTAAATTTTACGGATCACTCGAAAAGTATTAATAATTTTTCCCATTTAATAACCTTAACATCAAAATCTGTTTCAAATACAACAAAAATGAATGAAATCAGACTTGAAATACGTTGAAATACGTTGACCAGCGTCACAAAAACGCTGTTACGGGTATCTTAATTTTATTAAAAACCAACAATTTAAGGAATTCATTAAATAAGGCACCAATTCAGAATTAACTACAATCCTAGTAAGAATGTTTGCCTTAAAAAGATTAAACACAATATTGATCAGTTTATAATTATTATTAACTACAAAAAAAGTTATCCACTCAACTTCTTTGAAGAATGGAACATTATGTTTATAATGGCATTGAAAATAATATTAATAAACTTCAATTCAATAATATAAATAGTATCAATTTTAACTACAAAGAACTTAAGCAAAGCTTAATTTATTATTACCACTATTGACAAAGCTAACTACAATTTTTGTGTTATTTGTAAAAAGTCCAATCAAAATATTATCAGCAATGAACTTAATAATAAGATTACTTACCAAATCTCTAAAAGTCAAGAAAACTCACTTATTAATAGATCTAAAGCATTTCACAAAAAACTTAAAGTTACCAGTAAACTATACTGTAATAAATTCTCCAGTTTGTTTGTGCTTCCAAAATATCATAAAAAAAAACAATTAAATTCAGATTTATTGCTGATTACCAAAAGGTATAGCTATTAATTTCAAAAAATTATCAAAAAAGTAGGTATTGGCAGATGCAGAAGCAAATTAATATTGAAATAAGTAAAAACTGGATTATGAAAAATCATCGGAAAGTCATTAAAACAAATTTTCAATATTAACTGCTACGATTTTGGATAACTTATACATCCCCTTGCCACTTATTGAAATCTACAATAGTTTAACTGCTCTGTTATCTATCTCTCAGCATTAAAAACTTGATTAATTTTGATAAATGGAATTTTATATTAATTATACAGCTTTTCACAATTTTATTAGGAACCAAAATAAACGTTTGGGGGAAATCATATGGGAATAAACTATTCTGTTACCCTCTGTATTCTGTTTCTCTTCGTTAAAGAATATAACTTTATTAACAATTACAAAGTCCAACACTTTGTTTGAGGGCTTTGTTTTTGAATCTTAACAGTATTACTCTATTTGATAAAAGAAGATTTCTCAATTCCAAAACAATTAAATTAATTAATTGGAAATCTAATATCTCCAGAAAAATTATTGCTAACTCTATTATTCATTAAACAAAAAGAATAAAAAATATTTTAATAAGTTTATTAATTAAAATATAGAAACGTAACAAACTTCTATATAATATCATAAAAAAGCTAGCTAAATCACGGCTTTCAATCTAAAAATTATTTTCAGCACCAAACTTCTGTTTTTAATGATAGGCTACACCTAAACCATTATGGCTGTATAGTTTGGTATATATATATATATATATATATATATATATATAAGTTGAGTTTAATAGGAATAGACATCTTGGTTATCCTATCTGAGGAAACAGGCGTTGAGTAAAGATTAAAGGTGCAAAATTTTAAAGTAGTCAAAAATAGCAAGTTAAGTTTTTTGTGAGGGAAGCTGGAGCTATTATAACCGTTACGTAATCGTTAAAATTAAACCATACTAGCAGCAATGTAAAAATTAAAATAAGAATCAACAGAAAATGAAAAAATTATAAAAATACATTCATCACCCCTACTTAATGTTTCGAACATATTTTTTATATGATTTTATGTTAGGAGATGCTTTATTATTAAGCTGTTATTTACCTTTCCATTTGATTTATGTTTAGGATTATTTTTAATTTACTTAAGCTTTTTTGCAGACTCCATATTTAGATATTTGAAACATTTACATATTTAATTAATTTTCAGTTATTTCTCTAATTTATATAACTTGAAATATATTTAATTAATGCATCCACAGGATATTAATGAATATTTTAAGAATTTCTTAGAAGTGATAAAATTATTTCTAACTCCACATTTTAAATTTTCTGTTCATCTATTTCTTCTTAAACTCACTTCCTATGTTTTATAATTTGCATATATTGCTATACATTAGAATTCGCATATTGTTATATTCGTGCGATTTATTTTTTAATGATGTAATCTTTCACAAACATTTGCATCACAGCTCTAGTTAACAAATGATGTTTCTATCGTCTTGTAATATGTATCTTTGTGTAGAATAATTTTTTGTTTGTAGCTTAAAAACGTCAATTTTCCAATTCATTTCTAGACTTCAGTGAAATTATTTACAAAGACAGAGAGTCATTAATACATGGTTGTTGTTATCTCTAACTGATATAATTTATAATACAATGAGTTCGTGTGATCTATAACTTTTATAAAAAGATTCAGGAATACTGTAATTAGTAATGTATACTTATACGTATTTATATTACAATTATTTCATTTTTTTCTTCCCTTATGCTTTTTTTATTATGTAGCCATAATATTTCACATTGGCAGAGTGATAAATTTAACGCATTTATCAAACATGTAAATCTATACTTGAGTACAATTTTGTGTTTTGTGTCTATTAGTACTATACCTTCTTTTTTTTTAATACATTATTTAACACGTGGCATAACATTCGCGAATAGACTGACGTTCACAACACATAGAATAACTCTAATTAGACTAATATCAAGAGCTTTCCTTTTACTGCACATACTTAATATACAAATAATTATTATTTTATTACATCTAATAAAAGCTTCACTGTATGTAGCAATACATATTTTTTAAAAATTTATCATTAAGAAACCGTAATTTTTTATTCATTGGTAATCTTCATTTCGCGATCTTACCTTCGCATAGATTTTTATGTATCCTTTTATTATGAAATAATAAGCATGGAAATTAACTCAGTTTGTATGATTGATACCTTTTCACAATCTGTCTGCAAGTTCTTCCAAAGACTTTATAACGGCATCGTCAAAATATGAATAATTATCACCTCATTTGCTTAACGTGCTAATTCAGGAATTTTCATTCTATACTGCAAGCATTTGATTCTGGAACTCATGCATTGCATGGTTTGAAACTCAGATTTACCTTTGACTGACAGTTGATATAAACTTGAGAAAAATCAATTTTTGAAAAACAGAGACTTTCTTTTTTATTAGGTAATAAACGATTTACACCAAAGCAGGGTATAGATTATCTTTCGTTGAATATATAAGTGATATTAGGATATTAAGATTAATAAGCCATTTATAACAATGAAAGGGTAACAAAGAGTAAAAAGCTGGAAAAGCAAAAGAAAAGCATCCATTAAGTAGGTGCTAAGATGAAACAGGGTAAAAGCTTAATTCTTATGAAGAAAGTAATCGGAAATCATTCTCATTCTAATTGTGTTGAAAATAGAACTGAAGAATTGTATAATAACATATATAAAATTAAAACTTAATAATTATTATAAAAGTAATAATTAGAATTTCAGGGCATTTATTATGATTTAATGATAAAGTTTGGAAGAGCAAAAGAGACTTTACTTTCTATAACAATTTAATTTCTCGAACTGTGCGAGTTATGCATGCATTTTTTACCAATAATCAGGTTTTAGAACACTATAATAATTCCTGTTAACTATTACATCAGTATATTCTTGTTTGACAAGTATGTTTCTTTATATTATATGTAGAATAAAATAACAGTAGAGCTGCAGGTCTATTGCAGATATCTAAATCTCCAGTCAGCTTCCTGATGCTTATTCTTTCGAGACAAATAAAATTAAGAAATTAAGCTTGTTGTTAGTTTATTCATAAGTTTCTAATTTCCATATTTATTTTAACTGAAATATAATTAGCCTGTGCGTTTAGTTATATAAAATAAAATTTCATTGACCAGTTTTACATAAAACAGGGCGTTTTGTACTTTTTTATTTACTATTTATTATACGAGTATTTTTACGGAAATAAGAATGATTTTTAAACTGTATAATCTTTGCTGAAAGATATGGTAAACGAAAAAACTGGATTCTGTCAACTGCTTTCAGTAGACCTCGCTCATTTTTATATCGCTACTTACTACTAATATTATTTCTATTAACTTACTTACTACTCATTTGATACTTTTTGTCCTATTAAAATCTTTTAGAAACATTTTATATAGCATTTAGACTAACTAAACAGTACCTATTTCTTGAACTGAGCCAAAGACATACTAAGTGGAATTAGAACTTCGTAAATATAATGTAAACATATGAATCAGAAAGAGTTAATAATAAATTGAAATTTAAGGAAAGAGAGAAAAGTTTCATCCAAATAAAATTTTTAAAAAATTAAGAAATAAATTAATCACAAAATCAAGTAACAGCTACCTGTACAAAACAGCTGCCATCAACATACTGAAATGCAAACTATTCAAATATTTACTTCAGGTGGAAATTTTTTTTAGTTACTCTCTCGATTGGTATAAATGTTATTTAAATGCCGAAAAATAGCAGATAAGTTATTCAAATTCCTTAAAAACTAATATTAATGTTAATTAAATGTAGCAGCAGTAAACATGAAAGCAGTCCCCGAAGCAGTAAACGTGGAAAATGCGCAATGCCCTCTTTGGGACTGGAACTCCCGACCTTCCAAATGCTAGCCGGACGTACTTTCCAGTTACACCGCAAAGGCTCGCAGTAAGGAGGGAGAAAATACCTTACATTCTCTCCCACTTAAAGGACTACTGGAGATGAAAGAACCAAGTCGCCGGTGACAAGTTTTCGTCTACCGACCAGTCATCGTCTACAATCGCTCAAGCGCCAAGCGCCACTGTAGAGAAAATTAGGAATTTTTCTGGGGGGGGGGCAGGAAATGTGAAAAATTAGTAGGATCCTGTACTCGAACACTGGATCTTCGAACACTAGCGGGACGGGCTTTTCAATTGCATCACAAAGGCACTTAGTAAAGAGGAAGAAAAACCGTACTACTTCTTGGAAAGAAGCCCCACAAAACTCGGAAGTAATAAACTGTATATACTGAGTCTAAAAAGTCATTTCATTAAAAATCTGCAACAAAATGCAGTAGCAGTATGACAGCAGAAGTGGGAAGTTATGAAAGAAGGCAGACAAACTTTTAATATATTACCAAACTGTGATACTAGTAGATTAATAGATACAGGAAAAAATAAACTATTTTTTCAAACCATGGCCATTTTCTGCCTACTTTTATCCAAAGGCGTTTCATCGGCAGATACCTGCCTGCATCCGCAGTGAATCAGATGATCCTCATTATCTGTTCAAATAGTCAGTAACAAAAGATCCACAACTCGTGATCTATTGCAAATAACTCCAAAATCAAGCATAAAAATTAAACTCCTTCTTCACGAAAAGGAAACTACACTGAAGAAGCCTCGTTAAAATAATGAATATGGGAGCAAACATAGGCACAGACTTATATTAATTTCTAGTGAAGAATGCTCCATCAATATTAATCCAATAATAAATTTCATTATATTTAAAATTCCCTCCTCTGTCTTCTTTCCAGTATTCTATAAACATAAAATATATCGAGCTATTAGATTCAATATCAAAGATTATTCGTATAGCTTATATTTCAGACAAGTAATCATCAGAGCAGCTTATCACCAGCATTGTATTGTCAAAAGTGCAAATACTGCGTATATACAGTTTATTCGTTTATGCATTGATGCTGTAGGAATATTGCACCCTGAAAAAACTCTATACTCGAGGAAAATTTCAATCCTAGGGCAACATCTGTTGGCGCCGCCAATAAAGCATTGGTGCCTTTGTCTGCTTTCAACTATCACAACGTATTCTAATACATTTTTTTAAAAAAATCTCCATTACTTCCTCCACCCCCCTTCATTTTTAATTATTTTAATGCATTATCAAAGATTTTTAACTGCAGGAATTCATCACTGTTTCACTTTTGCCTCTTTTCCATACATTAAAAACGAAATAAGTGAAGTATAACATTGTTTTATAAATGTGTTTATTTGCAAGTTTCGGCTAACATCCACGTTAACAGGCGAGAAAGATTCCGAAGCACTAATTTCGAAAGTGCTCATCATTGCCCCCCTTTATATTTACTTAAATATCATGAAAAGAAAACTAGTCATGCAGCTATAAGCAATCTAGTCATGCAGCTATAAGCAAGTTAAGAAAATATTCCATCTTGCGGAGATTTATCAAAGGTACACTTAAAAAAAGATTCAACTCAGAACTACGAAATATATGGCGCTGAAACATCTTTTATTACTTACAACAAAGCAGTAAAGGTTCATAAAATTAGTTGTTGAATGTAATGTAAATTATATCAAATAGCTATATTATTAAAGTAGTAGTCAGCGCTCGTATAACAACTTCTCATTATAATGAGCTGTTCCATTACAACGATCGGTGTGAAAAGTTCTAAGCGACGAGAGGATATTAAATCCACTTTCGTTATAGCGATCATTCGTTATAATCTTCTTGTTCTTTAGGATGCGAGGGTTCATCACAAGTATCGTCAACTTCATAAATTATTAAGTACTTTTACTGCTTTTAAAACTTTCAGTTTATTAAAAAAATCAGTTTATGAGAGATGGAATTTCAGATAGCAGTATTCTGGGAACTGCAATTTATCAGGCGGCGTAAAAGATGAATTAAGGATTTTAAGTCATTTGTACTAAGAGGCGAAGATGATAAATGCCTAATAGCTTACTGTTAATATCTTACATTTGTGAAGATTCTGTTATAGCCGTTTCTCCCGTCAACAAATAGTATGAGCTTAACGCCTTGATACGTGAAGTAATGCACGAGACAAAACAGTTTTCGAATGCTCACAGATGAATTCAAGTAGAGTAACAGAGCGAATTTCAAAGCAGTCCCTTGCTTTTGCTTTAGCCCTTCAAATGTTAGCACAGTATTATTACAGCTAGCCTTGCATAAAATAACAATGATGCGTATTATTTATCGTCTCCACATCATTATCACCATTCTGTCAGTGATGAATTAAATCAGATAAAAAGTTGAAACTTTCTATAATCATTAATACCTTGTCTTTTCTAAATGTATGTCTCAAAATGCATTCAGTTTTTCTTCTAGAACAGAAGGCACCTATTGTCATGTGTTAGCAACATAAACAAGTAATTACCAGAACCGTAATTACCGTACCAGTTAGTAAAAGATCGTTTTTCAGCAACTGTCAGGCTATCATCGAATCGGCAAACCCATTTAAAGCGATCCTTCTGCTGTCCTTTCCGAATTGCTACGCGAAGTCAAACGCAGGCACATGTGGTGCAGATTGAAAGAAGAAAGGGAAGACTTAATTAGGCAAATCTTTGTGAGAGGGGACATTTTATCCCGTTTCTCACAAGTAACTCTTTGCGCTTTAATTTCGGTTGTAGATAATTAAAATGTTTAAAATTATTAAACACTTTTTTTCATTTAAAAAAAATGTCTTTTCCTAGAATTTATCCTAAACAAAAAAATTGAATGTTTTTATTTATTTGTTTATTTAGCTATTTATTTATTTTGTGTGTGTGTAGGATCAGCTAAAATTATTACTGTTATTTTTTAAACATCTTCCAAAGCAAAGCTATAATTAACATTTAACAAATTACAATAAATATATTCTACTATCGTAAGTATTGCTTAATAAAAAAAAAATATTTTAAATAAAGTTAACATAATCGTGTCATGTTATTTCATATAACACTCTTATAATCAATAACATAATTTAATATTTTACCAATAACACAAAACAGATGCAATTAAAAATATAACTATGTTCTAGACTCAGATTAAAAATACATATATATATATATAAATTATAGAGCGTATACCCGCTTTCATTACAGCCTTCAAATACTGTGACAAATGTTGGTGCAAACTTTGAATGCAGTTAAAGTGCTTTAAATAATGCGGGATCACAAAGTAATGTTTGGTAAAAGATACTGAAATACTGAAGTATTCAAATAATGCAGTTTTTTGGCACTGAAAAAAATGTAATTTCCCTTTCACGAAAAATAAACTGATTATTGCAAGAAGTCTTCGTTATTTAGTTCAGTTTTATGAATTACAGAGCAAAGTGTGCCAAATATATAAAAATTATAAAAAATCAATATTTGTATTCTTATGTGTTATGAATATATTATATGCATACATAGGTGTCTAAAACAATATTTATCAATTAGTTTTGGCGAGCGCTTTTTATATCAACTATTCATCTATAATGCTTCGTCTCTTCTGTGTATGTTATATTTGTGTATGTTATATGCACACTCATAATTAAATTACTAATATAAATGTATATTTAATTACTGTATAATTGAATTAATTTATTAAAAAAGTAAAATAGTATAACATTTATTTCTTCTTTGAAAAAGTTATCAATAAGAATCATAGAAACATTATTCTGATTTATTTATCATAATTTCATATACAATAATAATAATGACAAAGCAATTTATTACAGTCTTGTTAATATTAAAGCAGTAAAAGGTATATTTTAACGTTTAATCAGTGTAATAGCTGAAGATGATGGAAAGTTAATATCTTGTGATATCAGAATTACCATAACTGTACCACATTTAATACATACTAATACGTTTTGAATGATATTTATTCCATTTAGCGACAAAGGTGCAAATCATGGTATGTATGCGATTCTGTGCGTAATTTGTCGAAGATTAAGTTATTAAAGTCATAAAATTATTGCTAGTACTGCTGCCAGTTTGAGATCTAAATGCCTTTGCCGGGCCCTAGTACCTTAGTACTGACCCTTCCCTGGATTATTGAAATGTCCTTAAATTGCCTAGAAGGCATGCATATTTAATTTCATCTGATACGTAAAAAATAGTAAAACATAAAATATGAATTAAATACATATTAAATTTGCTTTAATCATTAAAATAATTCAAAATCATTTTCCCTTAGTCCACTTTATATGCTTTTTATTAAAGTTAATCAGAACTCATGGAAGATTCATATTTTCTTCAAGTTTGTATGATCAGAATATATGCAGTTGAGTTATCTACATGAGGTATCTGTTATCAGAATTTTTATCTGAATCAGATTATGAGCTTATTATTCGGGTCATGCACTATTCAGATTACATTATTATTATTATTTCACTGCAATTATATTTATCCTACAGAGATATAAAATTATTAATACTTTCGAGCCTTATGTAAAATTAAATTTTTAATGCACATTTTAATCATATTGTACGCTGTAAAATTATGTTTATAAAGTTTATCTTCTAATCTGTCAACAAGAAACTTTTAATTTACGGCCTTGTCTTCTAGAGAAAGCGATTACATTTGATGTTAAAAAATACAGTTGTGTGCTAATAAACTTAATGCATTGAAACATAAAAACTATTCATGTAAAATAATAATATAAAGTGCGACATAGAAGAGGCTTCTGAAAAATTGCGAAAAGGCATATGTTTTGCGTTAGTGTAATATATGCCAATATTTTATAGAGTCTTAAATTACTAAGTTTCGCTTTTGGTTTTCATTTCTAAGATACTAGTGAAAAATGATAACAAAAGGAAAATAAATTAAGCAAAAACAATTTTCCTCGGCTTAGAAAAGAGTTAAAATTGTCAAGCCTTAGTAAACAAATAAAAGAAACAAGTATCTTCTAGAGCATAATAAAAAATTATTTATTATTTGCTAATTTAACGTCTGTTCGTTTTGACATAAAATATATATTTTATGTTCAAGCAAGTTATAAATTGCTTGTATAACATCGTATCAGACATAAGTTTTTGGCTTATTTCTATAATAGTGGAACAATTCACTTTTAACGTAGGAGGCTCCGATAAATTAAGGATCTTTTTTTTAAATTTTCATTATAGCAAAGCACACGAGGCTATCTGCCTAAGGGAAGGGATATCTACTTCGATGACTTTTTAAGAGAAACTGGTTCGTATCTACACTAAACACGACGTAAATTACGAAAACGCCAATGCAGCCAGCCCATTCACCTGAAATCGAACTACCAGTGTTCAGTGACTTTATCGTTCGACCGCTGATCGGTCAATAAATTAAGGAAACGACAATATGCAGAAAGTCCCTATCTAGTTAGTTTCAGAAAGTAACTGCAATACAATTCTAGAATTATTTGAATTAAAACCAGTATCATCGATATCGTTCTGAATTTTCAACATATTTATATGTAAGTTTTAATAAGTTGTCCCATACACTTGGCTGTCAAATTATGCAAGAAAAAAATTTGATAGATTCTGTGCATGTGCAGCTAAAAATTATTTTCTTTAATTGCTCATATCTCATTGAATATTTACTATTTTCAATTCAAATTTCAGTTCGATATTGCTCTTAAGCATAGTCACAATTTATACAAGTTCCGTTAAATTTAGTTGTAGGACGCTGTCAAAGTTATAAGCAAAACCCATCCGAAAAAATAGAACTTTACAAGAAAACTCTATCTTTGTCAATACGCCCAAAATTGTTACCAAAATTCATAATAAATACTGCAAACAGTAAGTAAGATATTTTATTAAAGCTGCAGATCATTTCCTGGTTTTTATAATAGAGGGTTATAAAAAGTATTTTTGTTTTAATTATTTTGTTTTTGGTTCTCTAAATGCACTCATTACTGAATTTTCACTAAAAAGTATGAGTTCAAACGTGTTACTTACATAGCCGCAAATTACAGAGCAATTTGTCAAGCATTCCTCTAGAGATTCAAAAAAATGTGTAAATCAAAAATATGCTGTGACTTTGGGCTACAGATTGTAGGTCACAGTGTTGATTGACGCTAGCACTAAAATGACACGATTTGTTTCAATCGGATTTTCCAACGAATTTTGCAGTCGTCCCAGCGTCTGCAAGTGATTAACCAGAGCGCAATTAACTAGTGTATATCAGGATTTGGATTCTAATCTTTCAATTCCTGATACTAAAGAATATCAGAGATTTGTGTTTAATTATTAGCCTAGAGTTTCAGTGAAAATTAAAAGTTAGTTTCGTAGAAATCATACAAATTTTTAGGTTTTTTGGGTAAAGAATATCTTAAAGTATCTGAAATTAAAATAAAAAGAAAGAAAATTTTCTTGTCTTCATTTTATCGGTTTTTCGAGAAAATTTTTGTTTGGAAGTAATGATAGTAAGGGATAGAATACACTGGTGATTTTAGAGTAAGTAAAAGAATTATACATGCATATCTGTCTTTTCTAAGAAAAACTGTGTCTTAAATACAGGAGTTTAAAGATATGAAACATTATGCTTTTACTCTAACTAATGGGAATGAAGAATGTTACTTCATCCGGAAAATGTAGTGAATGAAAACTGTGATAACACATAAATATTACAAATTTATTATATTATGTTTTCTTTCAAAAATGCCCCTTTATTTCTTTCATTACAATAGTAGTCCAATTTATTTTTGGATTGGATGAGACTGTTTGTAATACGAGAATTATTTGCATAATGCGATTATTTTTCACAGCAATTTATCGTCTGACTGCAATAAGTGAAATCTATGTGATAGCAGGATGATATTGTTTTAAACTGCTTTTCTGGTGTTTAGATCTACTGAAGTGATTTATATTAGTTTCAGGTTACTTTTGTATTTCAGTAACGAGATTTAAGCTACTATGTTACATTCGGAGTAATGCTCATAAACGGAGCAATGTTCGGAGAAAATTTCCCACCGGTAAAAATGTATATCAAGGAAAAAATGGCAATACACCAAGAGCGGAATGATGCAATTTACTGCCATTTAGAGGCGCAAGAGCGGTCTCGAGCTAGACCGAGAAGAATGGTATAGGAGAATTATATGCCAAGGCAAGGAGAGGAATTCCACTATGAGGAACATGTAAAAGCAGAGAAGCTTACATGGTGAAGAGACAGCTCTGGAAACTGAAACACAAAGAGAAAACACACAAAAGAATACATCTTCATCTAGCGTAAACAATATTTTATTAAAATTTTCCAGGATGGATGATTGCCTCCATTCATTAGCGGTCTTTCCTCTCACCATCTCTCTTCGCTTCCCTTCACTTCCCCGTAGGCTTCCTTCTTTTTATTTTTGTAATTGCGATCTAGACTCTACAGTGGTTAGGAGAGCCTACTGCGGTACCGAAGGCTGCGGGTTCGAATCCTTGTGAAGGCATGGTTGTAACTGCCCGTCCTTTTATAGGAGGCAACAGTGGTCGCCTATTAGGTGTCTCCACAATAAAATGGACACCACTTCTGGCCTAGGACTGGCTAATGTTGAATAGGCAAGTGACCGCCATTGGATTTAAAAGAAAAATTCGTTATCATTTTTATATTGGCCTTAATAATTACTGATCAGATACAAGTAATTATGCTGTAAAATGTCATTACACACAGTAAGAAACTATTAGGTTTTTACTGTTATCAGTAATATATAAAAACTTCATGACGATTTTTCGTGTTCATCAGCTAATGAAAAATTGAACCAATTGATAAAATTATTGCCTCATGTATAATTCTACAATTATTAATATTTCCGTAGGAAATGATTTTAGCATGTTAATTAGTTAACATTATACTAGACTGTCATTTTTTAATATACAATCTTATAAAACTTTAGAGTAAATACAGTATAAATATTACAGTAACAATTTTGACAAATCAGCAAGAAATGTAACTAGATATATACACGCTAGTATATAATTTAAAATTAGACAAAAATTGGACCTGAGATAACAAATAGAAATTGGACATTAACATTTAAATTACACTTGCATAGATTTTGAATAAAACTCTCAATTTCCAGTCTGATTAGCCGCAAGTCTTTCTTCTTTAGACGCAAAAATGAAGAAGAGGTATCTAAGAAGCATATTCCGTGCATCTAAATGAATGGAATATTGCAGTTAACTATAGGTAGCTAATCGCCAGAGAAGAAAAACGAAACTAAGGTAGATTGCTTGCGTTTTAAATAGCTTCCATGCTTTAAATATTTAAAAATAGGAGAACCATCGTTGAAAAGATGGGACGGGTATCCACTAAATGCACGACCTTTTATTAAGAGGTCTTTATCAGTGCACCGACTGCACGAAACTAAGGATAAGTATTCAGCTTTTGCACCATTCTTAACATGCGAACAAGGATCACACTGAAGTAAAATGCTTAAAAGCTACTAAATACACTACTTTGCTTTCCCTTTCTTTCTAAGAGCTTGAGTTACCAACATGAATATGGTTGTCACAAAAAAATCTTTTATCCTCATAAATCGAACAAGACTACAGATTCCTCTTTTCGACTCTTAAACATTGTGAAAATTTTGAAAAAAAAAATTATTAAATAATTATTAAATAATATTTACTAAATAAAAACTTAGTATGCTCTAAAGTAAAAATTAACTAGCACTAACTTTTAAATTACACTTTTATAATGCTTATAGTAATTCAAAGCATTTAATGATTTCCAGATTCAAAACCTTCGCACAAGAACTTTCAATTCGTAGTTTTTAGCTTCCGATGTGTTTATACTAAATATATATACATATGTATAGTACAGTTCATACATTCAAATAGATCGTTTAGTTTTATACATTTATGCATAAAATTAATCTGTCAGTTGTTGGATTTGCCAGGAGATACTGAATTTAATTTGTAACTTAATTTACATTGCATTTCTTTGTAAGATTAATATTTGAAAAACTTTGAAGTTAGTATAAATGTTTCCACTTATTTCAGATTTACGATTTTATATAATACTTCTCATTTAATTTTAAAAATTCAGTTTATTAAATCTAAAAATTCAATTTATTAAACGCAAAAATACAGTTTGTTAAGCGTTTCTTAATTCCCACCAATGTTGTTATAATAGATGTCTTAATAAATTATTATTTTCATACCCCCTTGATGATAAGTCGTCTCTCAAGCAAAATATCTCGGAGTATTGTTTAATGATTGCCTCACGTGGACTCACCATGTTAATAACGTGCAAGACAGGGCTCTTAAAATCATTTATTGTCTTTATCCTATCATTGGAAAATACGCTAGATTTGGGTAAGTAGAGACTGATTTATTTTTCTGTTATTAAGCCAATTAGGTTATTAGGCCTATGATTCATCAGTCTGGGCGACAGTTACTGACCAGGAACTTAATAAATTACAAGTGGTACAGAACAGATACCTGCGTATCATCACAGGTGCCCACTTTTTTGTATCAAATAAGTAGAAAGTAGAACCCTTTGCGAAGTTCTTACACAAGATTAATAAGCAATTCTGTCAGGACGCACAAGATTGCAACATTATGAATCGTTTCAGTCTCTTCAGCTATGAAATTCTGCAAGGAGATCGGAACTTGCACCCTTACACAGCTTTTATATTAAATGAAAACCAAAATTTCCCTACATAGGATTTAAAATTGTTATAAGAACTCCATATTGTGCAAGCATTCTAAAACTTTTTCCTAATTTTTGTAGGACTTTCTATTTTAGCATGGCACATACTTGTAAATAATATGTAAATAGTAGTCTATTTTCTGGGGAAAATACGTATTTTATGCTTTATGTACTGTTTAATTCTGTAAAATGTGTTTTTCATATCCCTCGTGTGACAAAAGAGTCACCAGCTTTCATCCTGTTATCTGGACCCACTCAAGCATTTTTGTACTTGCATCGCTCCTTGAAGCCCCTATGTTATAGTCGGTATATAACTTGCATACTTAGCAAGCTAGACGCAGCGACAGCAGCAACTGAAACTAAACCCTTGATGATAATTTAAAGTTACTTAATTTGTTAGAGACTCCACATTTTGACATACGACACATTTTCGACCAAGGTTTTCAAACGTTTTGGACTTTTACGTTACATTATAGTGCATCTATCATTCAGGCAACATCTATCATTGGCAAGTCTTGCCATTGCGCGAAACAGCCTTAAACCTCGTTTGTTTTCCACGTGATTTAATAGACTGTTTCCAGAGTGGTTCCGTTTGCTGCTTAATTAACTAAGTGATTTTAAATGAATAAAGATATTTCTTAATAATTTAAATTTTCATTTAAAGTTTCAATAAATTCTGCAATTGATAAAACTTGAAATACTTTTAATTTCTAATATATTCTACTAACAAATATGAATATTTTTGGCATTAAAATAATCAATAAAGAATTTTCTAACACCATAATTTCTTCCTGGGTTATTTAATTTCCTATTCATCAATTTCTTTTCGATCTCCTTTCGTATATTCGTTTTTTATTGTCGATATTGCTGTGGATTAGAACTGTACGTTGGTGTACTCTATTCACCTGATTTATATTTAAATGAACCGCCCAATTGGATAGTGGTTAGTGAATCTGACTATCTTACGCACGGGCCATAGCTCGAATCCCGGAGAAGGCATGGTTGTTTGTAAATGTATAGTGTCTGTGGGGCATGGGGGCACTCAAAATATACGGCGAGCCGGAAGTCCTCTCGAGAAATTGCTGGTAGGGAAAGAGGGGTGGGAGACCATCGGACCTCTAACCTCCCAGGAGATCTCCTGCAAAATATGGAGCCGAACTGAGCAAAGTCGCACTGTCACCTGTATGATGCCCAAGGCTCTTGTCAACGACATGCAGAATCTTGACTTCTTGCCGCGGTGAATTTCGTGCTTGTTCTGATTTCAGACGAGCGAGATAAGTCACAACAATATTTAAATGATAGTTTTCATAAATATTTGCATCATAACTCAATTTCGCAAAATATGTTTCTAATGTTTAACGGTACATATCTTGGGATAGAATAGATATCAGTGCATCGTTTAAAAAATGTGAATTTTCCGATATAGTTTCAGATTTTAATGAAAGTATTTGAAAAGAGAGATGTTCAGTAACTCATATTAGTGATACATCTAATTAATATAACTTACATTATAGCTAGTTCATGTGATCTGTATAATACCCTCATTCAAAATTTTTATTAACATTTTCACCAGTACTGTAATTAACAGTAGATGCTTCTAATGTCTTATGCTTGAAGTATAGTTTTTATTCCCTTTTTTTCCTTTAGTGATACTGTTATGATATAACTATATTATTTCAAGTTGCTATAACAAGTTGTAATAAATTTAAAGCATTATAATTCATAGAATATATACTATTATAGTCTAATTTAATGTGTTCTGCACTTATTACGATCTTTTAATTCACTTGCTAATTTTTGTATCTGCTAGAATTGTTTCTTTTTGTTAGTTAATTAATTGTTCTTGTGTTACTGCTTCTATTTTCTTTAGTTGTTTTAACGTTTACTACTTTTTCTATTTCTTTATTTTAAAATATTCATTTTTGAACCATTTCCAGCATTGCCTTTTAAAGAAATTTTAAAATGCTCTTCCTTTACCCTGTACATAACTATAATATTTATTTTTATTTTTATTAAATTATGATGTATTTTTCCCTCCTTCCAGCAGGCCTTCGTGGTATAACGGTAACACACTCGGCGCGTGTTCGAGAGGTCCAGATTCGAGTCCCGGCGAGGTCATTGCACATTTTTCATGCCCCTTGCTTCAAAAAAAGCGTAATGTCTCACCAGTGGGGTCCGAACTAAAAGGCAGTGGAAGATAATTCGTCGCTACCAGGATTTGACGATTTGGTATCCTCCTTCCCAGTCACTCTTTAAAAGGGGGAGTATGTAAGGTATTTTCTCCCTCCTTCCAGCATTCCTTCATGGTATAATGGTAGCTCACTCGGCGCGTATTCGAGAGATCCAGGTTCGAGTCTTGGTGAGGGTATTGCTCATTTTTCACGTCTCCTGCTTCAAAATAACTTAATGGCTCTAAAAAAATGTTACAATAACTTATAAAATATGTTTTTCAAATTTTGATTTTGAAATGACTAATTAAATTTTGTCCATCGGCAACCTTCACTTTGTAATTTTACCTTTTTTTATCTGCTTGTGAACAAGGCTACATAACGTATTTATGTATTTATTTTTATTCCGAGAGAAACCAGAAGGGAAAAAGATTCGAACTAAAGAAGGAGGTGAACTGTTGAAATAACTCTGAAAGAACTTTTAAAAGTGAAATATATACGTTTAAATGTCTGGTATGCATTTCAGAAGTCTTCTAAGTATTAAAAAGCTCATCAGTTTCAGAATAACTTATTTCTATAAAATATATTGAAGGAATGTAAAACAGCAACACATATCGGTGCAAGTGTAGAGTAAAATTAAATGATATTCATTTTAGAATAAAGAAATTGGCTTTGTAAATGAAAAAGAGCTATCGTAAAAAATTAAATGAGATCTATTCCATAATCCCAGACAAACCAACGTATGGAACGCAAATAAATTTCATACAAGTTTAAAAGCAGGAAATAATTTTGAAATAGAATTGAATTTTACATCTCTCGGTACATCTTCAGGGGTTGGCACAGCAAGAGAAGTAAAATATAAAGAAAAATCCTTTTTTTTTTTTTTTTTTTTTTTTTTTTCCCAACTGGCAAAGGCGCAAACATATAAATTAACAAGACAACCTGATTCAAATTGAGTCAAATTTAATTAAATTAATTTATGTATCCATCAGTCCGTGATGAGGATTAAATGTTATTAGGAGTTAAACTTATCAATGCCCAAATTAATTTAACGTAATTTAATTTTTTTTGCCTGGTAGTATAGTTATTTTGGGGGACCATTTAATGCATTTAAATTGTAAAATGAACCCTCATCTGAGCCATTTATGACCATTAGCGTCAAAAATATGCCGAAGCTGGTGTCTGTATTTCGAAAGACCCATTCAGTATTGTCTTGAACAATTATCTTATAAAGTTTTCTATGAGTGAACCTTTATTTTACACTTTCTCTTCTAAATGAACCTATGGTATACATAGAATCATCGATAATTGTTTAGCAATCAGTGGTAGACATAAAAGTGAACAAATTTGACTAACGTGATACAATTGAACCTCAATTATCGGACAATTCTTGAATCCCCGGACCTCGAAGTACGAGACAAATGCATTTCCATTTAGCTGACATTCCTTGCTAACGGATAAAAGCCTTGGTTCCTCAAGTAATGAGAGATTCGACAGAATATGTCTTCTATAAGAGCTATTTAATAAATAAAATTAACGATTTCTAAAATGTTTTAGCTCTTAAACTTTAATTTTTTTTAAATGATTAATAAATAATCTTTCTATTGCCGAAGTTAAAATACAGCTTCGTTAAATTTAGATTATTTATATTATCAGAAATACGCAAAACAGTAATAGAATAGGTGATTGAAAAATTAATGTAATAAAACTATGCGCATTTTTCCTTTCTAACATATGTAAGAACAAGAAAGAAAGAAATTTTCGCACTACAGTTAACTTAGATTCGTATTACAGTTAACTTAGCATGTACAATATACACAACATCATACTAAATTTAACACATTCCTTCCACATGTTTTTGCGTTAGAGTAGTCAGGACTCGTATAGGAGCCCTGAGTTTGAAAGCAGCTCCCGTATAATTTTTCGTACATTTACATAGTATACATCACCAGTTATGATGATCGATACAGTACTCTGATATGAAAATAGCAATCATCTGTCATAGTATTATTCACTATGAATGGTGAATGACATTGGCAATGGACCACTACATAACAATCATATGCAAATATTAAAAAAAAATAGGTTAAAATTCCCAATGAAACAATGACTTGAATTTTTAAATCAAAATTATCGGTCACAAGAGCCATGACAATGTGGCTTTTGGCAGTTGGCAATGTGGCTTATTGATCAGATGTCTACTCGCAATTATTGTCCATTTTTTCTGGTCTATAATTCGCTAATTCTCAGTTTTCTTTGGAAAGGCGGAAGACGGCTTGATTGTTGCTGTAGTTTTCAGATTCTCCAAATGTGCCGAAAACAGAATCCTTACGATTAGTCACCAAATTATTAACATGTACACTGTTACAGATTTAGAAGCCAAACTCAGACCTTACGATTCTAAATTTCTATTTAAAATTAACTGACTTCTCTGACTTTAAAGTCAGTTTATCCCATTTTCCCCCATTGACAATATTCATACTTTTTGTTTTCCAACATACTGTTAACAGAAATAATCAAATTATATCATTTAGAATATAATTTAATCATTATGGTATTCTTTGTAATATAATTTCATAATTACCAAATGTGGAATTTGGAAGTCTTTTTAATAAATAGATTTCATAAGCGTTTTAGTGTATATGGTTTCTCTTCTAACAGATTTTTATTTCTAGAATATTTTTGCAGCTCCATATTTGTGAGAATATGTAAATGTATTTATCTATCGCGAATTTCTGGTCCATGTAATTTCTCTCTGCATAGAGTCTTTTTTTTTTTCAATGTAGATTATGTCCGCGTATCAGTGAAGAGTAAAGAGAAAGTATAAGATAGGTTTTTATGAACAAAATTTCGCAGAAAAAGACAAATTAAGTAAATGTTTAGAGAAAACGCAAAATTACAGTTTGATTATGAGTAACAATATAATGATACGGGAAATAAAGAGAAGAATTTTAATGACAAAATTCCTACAAATAAAATTGTAAAAAATATTCAGTTTTAAAGAAAAAAGAGGGACACTAATTTTATTATTTGGATGAAGTTAAATCATCAATTGTGCTATAATTTTTAGTGCGGGCAGTTTGGGTATTGTTTATTTTATTTCTGCAATTTTGAAGCACTGAAAAATTTTTATATCACTCTGAACGTTTCCTGGGAAACAAGACAGGAGATGAGAGTTAAAAGCATTAAAGTTGTTGACTACTAGCTTAAGAATGTAATATATTTCTTAGAATTGCTCAAAGAAATTTTGAAATTTCATCTATTTTAACAAGGTATCTAGTTTGGTGGTGTGGTGTATTGAGAATACGGCAAAGCACACGAGGGCTATCTGCCTAAGGGGAGGAATGCCTTCGTGGAGGACTTTCTAAGGGAAACTGGCTCGTATACACCTATCTAGTTTGGTGAATGAAACCATAGTATTTAAAGTATAGTATTATATTCAGTCAATGAAGAACTATTCTTTCTATAAAAGCAGAAAGATATCGTAAGTTCATTAAACATTAGCAAGTTAATTAAGGCTCAGAAAGACTATGATGCTCAAAAATCAAGAATTATGAAAATTTAAGTGAGATATAGAAAAAAATATTATCCATAGGGGAAAGGTTCAGAAAAGGAATAAAATGATTATACTATTTTATTTAACAAAAAAAAAAGTGTGAGGACACTGTACTTTTATGAAAAGCGATAAAATGCAATTTTAAAATTTAATCAAAGTACATTTTTAAGCTAATGTTTATGATATAGTACTATAAAACTTAGAATTGACCAGGAAGTGGGCTGTAAAACATTATAAACTGGGGTAAGCTCACGTTTTCATACGTTTTAAAATTCTACATGTTAGATTGTTAAATGAGCTTAATTATGCGTTTGGCGAAAATATGCTGAACCTTTTATATTTGTTTTACTAAAAACATTCATTAAAAACATATTTGAGCTTGCGGTTGGGGCTCCAATATTAATTAAATTAGCCGTAATGGTAAAGGCAGTTAAACAACCCAGTCCCAGGCAAGTGAAGCAACTGGTATTAACAGAAAAATTATATTAAAACAAACTTGTGTTTTCATGTAGTTTAATAATGATCAGTTTATTTGGTACGTAAGTTAAATTTACTTTTAACGGTTGATTTAACATTGTTCATTCGTTCTAGATCATATACAGTTAAATTTGGTACTGTTGTGCCTAAAAACAGCTCCCAAATACTATAAAATTCTCTACTATCAGTGCTGTTATTCCAAGCATTTTTCTTTTCCTTTTTTGTATTTTCCGTAGACTTTTACTCTGATGGTTTGTAATACTAATTTTTTGATCATTCTGGAACAAACCAATTCCATTTGTTTTTCAGATAGGGCTCGATTAATCAATAACCCAGAGAAATCGACCTTGCTTAATCGGCATTTGGACTAAAATGTCATTATATCAGGAAAATATTAAATAAATATCAAGAACAAACGGTGTCCGCCTATAACATCGCGGCAAAAACATCGCGGTCGAAAACGTCGCGGAGAAAACAACGCAAGGCGAAAACGTCGTGCTACAAAACATCGTGGGAGAAAACATCGCAAAGAGAAAACATCGCAGTTCCAAAACATCGACGTCGAAATTAAAGCAGTTCAAAAAACAAACAATCCTATACAAGCATGAGAAAAATAATTAAAATTTCTCCGACATGAAGATTCTGTGCTTCAAATTTAAGTTAGATTAAAATTTCTCCGGCATGAAGAAAGATAGTCTTCTATAATTTTAGGAAACTGCAATTGTCTGCAAAATTCGTTCAGAACATAACAAAGTAAAGAAAGTAACATTTACCAGAATAAATCATCCATCCGTAATCACTTTTTTAATTTTTTTTTAAATTTTATCACTTTAAATAGAACGGATCTAAAATTTCAGATTAACAATAGCGTAAAATTTGCTCATTAACAGCATGAAATTTAAATTACTCATTTTACTATTCCGGAGTTTTTGCCTTTGAAATACTTTTGCTGAATTTACTAGCTTAAGTCTGAAACGATTTAACGTATCAAAGCAATTTTCAGAAAATAAGGTAAAATATTTCTGTAATTAATAATATTTTACCCAAATAATGAATAATTAACTAATTATTAGAAGCAGTTATATTTTTTACTTGTTATTTCTTTTGATTCAGCATCGAAAGTGGCTTTTAAATAATTATTCTAATTTCAAGTACTAATAGCCATGCCTGATGATTAGTGAATAGCAAAAGAATAAAAAAAGCAACACATGTCTGTCTAAGTTACAATAGTTTACGATTTAAAAAGCTTTTAAAGATTAAGCTAGGGATGCTATCCCTCTCAGCACAGCTTCACTATTTCCTCGGGGCACAAGGTCTTGCTTATCTACTACTCAATAATACTACCGCTAGCCTTTTGCTTAATCATTTTTAATCACAGAAATTTATGAGGAATTAAGAACAAGAAACATATATAAATATAGTTAGGTTTCTTGCTTTCTCTTTCTTCGTTTAAGTGCGCCATTTGAAGTTTTACACAACAGATACCAGAGTAAAATGGGCAATGGGAAATTATTTTGATGCCTGTGTTCCCTGATGATTTTAGCAAGTCTTCGAAACATAATCCAGTTTCTCTTAGACATTTCTTTCCAAAGCAATAGTATTCAACTGTTTAGCTAACTGTGAACTGTTACCTACTTTTCTTTTGACGTTCTACTTTAAAAAATCCTCACAAAGACTTCGTTTAAAACAATGGAATAAAGTATTAATTCAGTTTCTAAAGAAAACCAAAATTTGTTTCTTTGCATTAAATTCAATTAACGTTGTAAAGCTCCATTACGTTAATCTAACCAGTTATAATTTAGCTCTTCACTGTCACCTCTCCTTTCCGTTTCCATATCAGAATGCATATTGAGTTTGAGAGTATTTAAGGCGAGGTTTCCGGATTGTAAAACAGAGCGTGTTTTTGCCTCTCAAGGCCGCGTTACTGGGTTTCTCTAGCTCTGATAATACTTACTAGGTTTCTCTAGCTCTAGCTCTGATTCTTCGGCGTTGCGTGTAAGTTGTAATAGCTGCCGGCATTTAAAGTTTTACACCGGTGAGGAGTTTTTGAGCCAACTTCGCGTTAAATCAGTTGTGTAGACTTGTACTACTAGGGTTAATTTAAATATGAATTTGACTGTTACTTTAAGGTTTAAGTGCTGATTTTGTTAAGCACGCTTTTTATGTTCTGGTTCTGATTTAATAAAAAATTTTGTTTTTAAACCTTCTTAAGATTTTGCAGTTCTTTTCAGACACAGCGATAATTCGCTCTTTGGTTTGCATAAACTAAGTTTGGGCTTAGTTTATGCTAACCAAAGAACACCAAACTCTATAAGGTTTGCTTTTAAAGCATTAGTTCATGAAAACCTCTTTGGTTACTGCTTGTTTTAATTTATATGAAAGGGAAGAGGGTGTTATTTTGTAAGTTATTCAGATTCTGATTTGACTGTCTTGGAGCTTTTTATTTTATCATCTTTAAGTCATTCGGTTTAGTTCGTAGGGAGAATTTTATGCGTTAATCATCCTATTTCATAAACTTGAGGCCCAGCAAGGGAAAACGATTCTCTAAAGAAAAATCAAACTATGCTCTACACAAATGATTACTTCAAATTAACACGCAAGAAAACTTTGCATTTTATTCTGAATTGAAATTTAACTACTTCTGATGAAAAATTAAAATTAAAATTTTAAAAAAAGATCTAACATCAACGTGATGTGATATATTTACCACAAAAAATAACTCTAGATTATGAAAATGCTAACTAATTCTATAACTACATCAAAAAATCAATAATTTCGGCTAAGATTATAAAAGGTTACCGAATCCGAAATTTCAAAGTATACATTAGATCCAAAATGACTACAGGTAAAATAATATTATTTCTAAATATCATCAATTTTTCATTATTTAGTTTTATTTTAAATAATCGTTTATTGTTTAAAAATATTGAAAGTTCTTTTTTATGCTTAACAAATCTGAAGTAGGAAATTTAACTTAAATATGTATAATACCAATCTTATACAAAAGTGTCATTATGAGAACAGCACAGAAAATACTAAATGAAAAATCAAATAATATACTGCGTATCATGACTTTTATATGGAAAATTATCAAAGAAATTTTCATCAAGTAATCATTTTTATAAAGTAAAAACTTTATAAATCTTTATTTAATTTTAACCAATAATGCTAATTATTTTTAATAACATACGGTTTTCAGCGGGATAATGATGACTATCTCTTTATCAAATAGCAAATTAAAAAAATGATTCTCTTTATAACATATTTTCATTTTCAACCATTTTTATTTAATTCTAGGGCCGATCTGATAGAATTCTAGTTTTAAAATACATTTCCTCGTGATGCTCACCTTTATTCTCCGAATGATTATTGAAGTCATATATCAAACAATTAAATATATAACATTGTTAACTTTCTAAGCCCATTCTTCGTTCATTTACTGAAATTTATATTTTTGAAAAAAATTTATATTGAATAAAACTACCCTTTCCAAAAATAATAATAATGCTTCTTACATTTTTTTAAAAATATATTAACACTCTTTTTCTATAATTTAAGCACCGATCATACTCGCATTCAGACAAATTTAAAATTGAAAGGATAACATACTGGACTCCTGAAATCTAAGAAACGTTAAAGTATGTAAATATGCGTACCCGCACCACACGCAGTTTAATCTTTATACAATAGTACGGTAATAAGTAAGGTTTATGAAAAGGAAGTGGTAATAAAGGGAGAGGGGAGTAAATAAATTGGATAAATTTCTGCTGATAAGAGTATTTAATTACTTTAAATCTGCTCGTCAAATTTTAAATAAGTATTAAAAACATCTTACTTGCAGATGACTGAAGAGAAGAAAGAGGTCTTGTGAGAGCCCATATCTTAGCCCCTGAATTTTCTTCTTCTCTCTCGAGTGCTTGGGACCTTGAGGTTACACAAGTGCTAGGAAGTTGTTGACACCTTGTGGAAGAAATCGTTGATGTAACGAGATTCTCGCATGGCAGAGGTGGAAAAGAGACTGGTCCAGAATAGAAATTGCCTCTTGGAAATATGACAAGTCCATTGCAAAAAAGAGGCAGAGGTAACATTTGTCCTACTGGAGGTCTGACAGGATTTGTCGCCTGAGGCGATATTAAAGAGTCAATGGAAAAACTTGACTGATTCGATAAACGTTGCATTGAAGACTTAACTTGAAATAAGTCAGCAGATGGCAATCAGTAGACTCTTTAGCTGTCTGAAACGACTTCACACTTAGAAATTTTGAAGATTTTCCTATTTCTTTTGGCTAGGGATTGAAAATAGCGTTTATTCAACATTTGCTAGAAAAGTGGTTTACCGGTTCACTTGAAAATTCTGCAAAGATCTGCGAAATCACAATAAGAAATCTTAACAGTCCTCTAAATTATCCGATGCATTACGAATAGAAATGAATTAAAATACTGCTTCTTTAAATATGACTAGATTTCACTTTAAGAGCACATTAATTTGTTACCGAAGGTATCACATTTTGAACTACAAGAATTAGCTATACAGAACCTTTCTTATCATATGCCATGATTACAGCGGAGGTATTTAATAAGCATCAACCACTTTTGTTTTGAACATTCACGAAAAGGCTTCTCTCTAGCTCTAGCTGGAATCAGAGTTTTTCGAGTCCATCTATCTGAAGATTTCACATATCATAGAATCAGCCTTTCGAGAAAATAGCTTATGGAAGCATGTCTTCTCTAGTTTCATCTGTCACGACATATTTCACACAAACATCTTCTTAAGAACACATCTATAGATCCCAGAAATGTTGAAAACTTCCACTATGTTTCCCAGATGTTATTATGATCGGGAGAGTTTTTTCAGGTGAAGAGTAAGGATGCACGTAACATTTAACATTTCTAAAACCTATTACAGTTATTAAACAGCTGAAAATGTATCCATCAATATTATTTCGCCTTTATACAAAATAAAAAAATTTCATTTTTCAATCAGGCTGCACAAAGATATTTATGTAAAAACATCATCAATTAGCACACACTCGTTTATTTGATATAAATATTTTGGCAAGACTAAACAAATGTAAAACATAAGATCCATCGTTTTTGAGTAGCCAGAATTTTAAAAATTATAGTTAAGTATTATTTAAGGTTTCCTTTGACATGATTCACATTTAAAATTTCCTTAAATTTATCTCATTAGTATTACTTAAAAATATAGAAGTTGTTGAAAATTTAGCTATAAAAGATGTTTAATGTAACAGAGTTGTA
Organism: Stegodyphus dumicola; assembly: GCF_044657685.1. Lineage (NCBI taxonomy): Eukaryota > Metazoa > Arthropoda > Arachnida > Araneae > Eresidae > Stegodyphus > Stegodyphus dumicola. The sequence continues at coordinate 72,731,165 of NC_140780.1, forward strand.
ACATGCGTATATTCTCAGATTCGTTTCTTTTTCATATAAATGGCGAATTTTGGATTGTAACACTGACTCTTGACGAGCCTGATTATTTAAAAAACGTCGGTGCGATATTCCATTTAGTTTTTCAAACCTCGTGTTCTTAAAGATGTCAATAACTTTTTTTAATCAATCCCAGAACAGTAAAAGTAGATTCTTCATAACAGATAAAGTCAATAGAGTTTCTCAACACACATATGAGGGATAAAAATATCGAGACGATTAAGTGTTTCGCAAATGAAACCCTCTTTCCAAATGCTTAATTCAGGGGATGCGGTGTCAGGAGCCAAGCCGCTTAGCAAAGTCATGCCACTGTTTCAAAGTGAATACTAAACCTCTCATTCTCTTCCTACTCTTTCAACACCCTTCCCCTCCTCCACCAATGGGTCCCAAATTAGGGTTGCCAAATCGAAACTAGAGGAAGACTGATTTAGAACTTCGCGGCCTGCTAGCGAAAGTCGCCAAGGTAGTGAAAAAAATCGCCGAAGGAAGTTCTCTGAAAACTGCTTTCCAGTGGCGGAAGAGAAACGCCTTTTATATCGCTGATTAGCACAGCTTTTTAAAGTAATTAGAAAAAATGTTTCCGGTACTGAAGAAATTCTGATTCTTCTTTAACTATTTAAAAAAGTATTTAATCATACTGAAATGTCTTGTATTTATCATAAACAGGTTTTCCTGGATCATTTCACATGCAGAAGAATGTAATTTACCGAGTAAAATATTATTATTATTATTTGTTATATCAGTTGATAGCATTATTTGAGTTCTATGAGGTTTTAACAGACGGAATTTAGAATTCGATCAGCTGCTTCATAAAGCAGAGTTGAAAAATCTGTTATAGAAAATTTTATTATTTATTCATTTTTTTAATAAAAGTTTATTTCAGTTTTAAAACAGACGTTCCGCTATATAATTCTTATTGCATTTTGCAGTTTCCCTTAAATTTTGCAGTTTCCCGTAAATTCCCAATTCCCTTAATTTTCCCTTTGCAGTTTCCCTTAAATGTAATTTTACTTACGTTACTTCCATGACAAAAACAAAGGATTAAAGTATTATTTATTCTAACAAAGTGATAATAAATTTTTAAACTTATGGGTTTAAGAGATGAACATATCTCTGAAAATGAACTGCATTCTCAGCCATCTTCGAAGACTGGAATTTCGAAATCGCAGTTGAAAGCCAGCGAAATATCTTAATTTCTTGCAGTCTAGTACTGGAATATTTTCAGTCCGCTTTTTGTACTATACAGAACTTATTTAACATGCGACTTACATAAATTCGCAATTACGTAAGACTCCCCAAAAAACCGTATTATAGTAACATTTTTTTTTTTTTTTTTTTTTTTTTTTTTTTTTTTTTTTAATGGCGAGCACTAGCCAGTTTTAGGCTTTAGTCGCTACTAAGGCCAGAAATGGTGGTCATTTTACTATGGAAGCACCAAATGGGCAGCCACCGTTACCTCCTATAAGGGAAGGACAGAAAATTTACATCCATGCCATTTCCGGGATTCGAACCCGAGCCCTTCGGTATCGCAGTTGGCTGCCCTAACCAATATACCGTCTGGACAGCTAAAGTTCACACTGAAACTTGCCATAAGAAATAAGGGCTCCATAAGTAATTTCTTCTTTCCCCAAGCCGTATCTCATGCATTTAAATAACATTCATGCAGTTAGTTTAGTCACTTGTTTACCGCTATTAGTGTTAAGTGTTTATCAATCTTAAAATGTATTCGCGACGCAAAATCGAAAGAAAAGTTGAAAATAATTGATACATATGAAAACGGAAAAACTTTATAAAGTTATTTTAAACAGTTCGGGATATAAATCAACCAGTTTCGACATTAAATACGATAGTGAAGGATAAAGCAAGTTTTCATAATTGAAAGCATAACGTTGAAAGGCACAGTCATTACCAAGAAACCAGTTTCCCTTAGAAAGTCCTCCATGAATACATTTCTCCCTTCCTAGTAGTTCCTTAGGGCGGAACACGTAAATACTTTTTTTAAATGGCCGGACGCTTTATTTAATAGCCATTAAGCCTTGCGTCACTACTAGGGCCGGAAATGGTGGCCATTTCATTATGGAAGCACCTAATAAGTGGCCAACGTTGCTTCCTATGAAGGGACGGACAATTACAACCATGCCTTCTCAGGGATTCGAACCCGGGCCCATTGCTACAGTAGTCAGAGTCACTACACACTACACCGGCTATATGTAAATGATAATAATAATTACCAAGAAAAGCGTGGGCCTAATTTCTCAGAGGTGGAGAAATTGTTTTGTCTCACAGGTTTCAGGATCTGATACGCAGAAGTGAATACATTTGAGTTTATTTATTATCCAGCAGAAGGCTTGTTCTCAGCATAAAGATTTATAAAAGAAGGCCGGCATCTGAACGTTGGAATTCGAAAATGTTAGCCGCAGCATATATTCCGATGTATTTAACTACAAAGCAATCCACGATGGGAAAAAGCGTGTGATTGCATAATTTAATTTATATATGTTTGTGAGAAGAGCATTTCTAATCACAATCATTCACATCCAAGGCCGACTCTCCCACTACAGAGCCAAATTGGCTATCGTAAGATCTTGTTTACTTAAAAAAAATCTTATTTGAATTTTGTTTTATATTTTTTTGGATATTTTTCACATTTTATATTTCATAGCCAAGAAAAATAGGGCTGCAGAGTGTTTCATTTACACAATAACACTGTGCAAATAATACACATACATACATTCATACATGTGTACAATAAAAAGTACACTTTTTTACGAAATTGCGCTTAAGTAATTTACAAATTAGACTTCCGTAAAGTTCGAGCTACAAATGGTTCAGCAGAATGCATTACTGATATAACTCATGGGATTATTGTAATAGCTAAAATTATATTCCCTTTCCCTAATTTTATTATTTTACATTTTCGAAATTTATTACGTGGGGAAAACCACAACTCCATGCAACCAGCCCATTCGCCAGGATTTGAATTCATGTCAAACTGATAGTATTCAGTAGCCTTTACCGGTGAACCAGTTACATATGGAATAGATCTAATTTAAATTTTGCCAACTTTTAACTTCAGTTTACCATAGGATAACTTTATCTTCCTCTTTCCTTTTTGATGTTATCTTTTCTATTACTTTGTAATCCTCTTTTCGTTGTTTTATAATTTTTAATAACAACTTCGTTCAATTATGGTTTTATAATTCTTAGTTTCTACAGGTCAAATTTTACACGTATTTATTTATTGCTTAAGTCGCATCTACGTGTACATGAGGACCTGAGCTCAGGAAAGTTAACTGCATATGTTTTTCTGTTGTACTTGCTCATTTTATAAAGCTACTGCCAAACAGATTGATTTTTATCGGGTAAAGTTATGGGACAGGTACAATGTTTTATTTTCCCTTCGCACCCCTTTTCCAAGAATACTGAATGGCCAGACAAAAATTGCTATCTAGCAGTTCTTACTCTTGTTTCAGTTATTTAAATTCACCTCAAAATATATGAATGAAAGACAAAATAATAAAGATAAGAAAAATGTCCATTGAGATAACAGAGTTAAGGACAGTAGAGCTATAAAGAATTTACTGCGTTGGTTAGAATTTAATTCCAGTATACAAAATCATAGGAAATGAGACCAATATATACATGTAACAACTCTCAATATTGAACAAACTGGGAAAAATGATGCATTTATACAGGTTATTTAAAAAAGGTAAACCTTTATTTTCTTAAATATTGATACTAGATATATACAAGAGTGGATCGAAAAGTTACATACAAATTCATCCCTTTCCCTAAAACACAAAAAAAATTAAAGCAGTAAAATTGCATGTATTAGCTGTTCGAGAGTGTCTTAGTTCTTATAATCTTTCTTTCATCATCGCATCAATTTTAGTTTTAACAAAGTCCATTTTCTGGACTTATAGCTTTCCACAAAGTACAGCTTCTTCAATCAAATCAACGGGCTACTGATCTTTGTGTCGGCTGTGATATGTACGCAACAAAACTACGTGCCATAATTGCGTTAAATGCATACCGTGTTACTGCGTATATGTTTTTGCCTCTCTGTTATACTTTTGACCAAACAATTTCAGAACACATTACTGTTTGATCCTTCATCACATGCTACTAGTTACACAGTTTCACAAAATGAAGAGCAGAACTTTAATTCCAGCTAGTTAAGTATTCATTGACCTTTAATTAGTTAAAAGCATAAAGTCCTATACAATTATATGCCAAATTCGTAGAGAAGTCATAGAATTCATAGAAGTTCGTAGAGAATAATTCGTAGAGATTCATAGAAGTTCGTAGAGAATCATTCGTATTCATAGAAGTTATCACCATAGGACTGGTAATATGTTGAGTTACTTTAAAGGAACGTACGAAGAAAGAAGGTGGTGAGAAAGTAAATTGGGAAATACAAGGAAAATACTTTAAAGTATAGTAAAGAGTAATAAACAAAACTTAACTAATTACATATTTATGGAATATTCTGGTGATAAAAATATCAATGCGTCATAATAGTAGTAAAAAATGTATGAAAATAAGTGACCTAAGAGAAAAAAATCATTGGAATTATAAAATGGGAATATTAAAATCCTTTTAATTGGTATTATTAAAATGTATCTGATAAATCTGAGAGAATGAAACTTTTTGTTGAGTATTATATGGAGTATTAAGTGACAATAGTTAGCTTACCACCTCCTGATTAACTTAGAGAGATACTATTAATGAAGCAGAATCAAATTAATATTTTTTTTATATTTTAATAAGCTGTAATTTCAGTCAGGTCTTCTACAAAATAATTTGATTTTAATATTTTCAGTTTATTTTCACGCTTAACCAATGGCTGTTTTGTAGCTTTCTCAGTAAAGTTTAATTATATTATTCTATAAATTTTTATTTTAAAATTTTAAAATTGTTTAGTTATAATTTACTTAAATCAAATGTTGTATAACAATCTTAGCAGCAACTGCACTAGATTTAACTTTTGAAAATCCTTTTCTTTTGTTATTATCTTTGTTATCACTTCTTTTGTTATTATATATATTATATATGTATAATAGAAATTTAGATAAATGTGATAAGTAAGTCTTTTAAAGAAAAAGTAATCGTTAACATATCAAATTCTCTTATTTGCACTGTATTAAAGCATAACGTAATAATGGGTGCATGAACTGGAACGCACGCTTTGTAGCTTAAAAGTTAAAGTCCATATCTTTGCTTACTGTATCTAACGATAAAAGAAAGGGGTTGCAGATTACATGTTCACTAGGCAAAGGCGAACATTACAAAAGCAGTGATTTCAGTTAAAAATTTTACAGGCGATTACGTAATTCTTAATTTTCTCACTAGAGTTTGTTGTTAACGATTAATATTGGTTATTAACGATGCCAGTCTGTAAGCGATTGGATGGAAGTTTGGCTCAATCCAAACTATTACAAAACTTTTTTCATACATTTCTCATCAGAAAAAAAGGAAAAGGTATATATTCTACCTTAAATAATATTTTGTTCCTTTGCTATTGCATTTTTCAAAAGAAAGTGCTGCCATTGTTTACGGGTTAAATTCTAGGTGAAATAAAACAATGTATAGCGCGTTATAAAATTAGATGGAACCTTGAAAGAAACCATTTTCTAATTAGAAATAATATTATGAGCATTAAATGCAAAATTAAATTTCATATATATATATATATATATATATATATAATAAAATGATTGTCTAGATATTATTATATAATAAACAGCAAATTTAGAAGCCGAGGCAGATTAAATACTTATTTTTATTTCAATTGATATTTGTGACTTGTGACTAGAATGTACTTGGAACCCTCATCGCACTTATATTCAAGCATTTACATTTTTGATAGCTTTGCGGTAAGAAGAGAAGCAGCAGTCTACAGTCGCTGAGGAACAGAAGTAAAGTGCGTAGTTATTGACTATGGAAACTTAGTTTAAGAGAAAGGCTTCGGTTCTCGAAATTTAGAGTTCCGAATTTGTTAAGTCATCATCGTTATGTAAAAGCCATAGAATAAGGTTTAATCTAGAAATGACGCAATCCAAAAAAAATTAATACCAAAAATTACTATTTTTAGAATAGCGAAATACCCAAATTAAAATTAAGAATTAAGGGGCTATTGTTAATTTAAACTATAATTTTGATTTACATATTTTTTATCTCACATATGTACGTATGAATTTTGTTTGCGAGACGCAGATTGATTCCTGAAGACCTTGTCGCCAGAATGTGGCTCTGCTGCAGAAATGCGTAACATATGTGACGAACCTGCATTTATCCATGGCGGCCCGTAGAGCAAGCACAAAACATCCGATGGTTCAGTTTTCTAATGCTATTTATTATTCGTTATATTTACATATTTACAACTGTCCTATTGTTAGGTGGACTACCTTCACAGAAATCATGTTGCCTAATCAAACGACATTTCGTTTCTACTTACATGCGTTGCGCTACTGCCAAGCAGCGCCCTCTACTTCTTTCTTTACAACAACATATTAAAGTATATGGCAATGATTTCGTAGTCGATGTGATGTATGCATTGAAGTTCCTGGCAATTCGTTTAAATAATTCATGCATATATCAGTCATTATTTCTTGTAAATATCCAGGGTTAAAGCCATTTCTGGTTCTGCCTGTTCGTAGTATTTATTGTGCTTCCGTGTTCACATTTAGCATTCCACCAAACCATTTTTTGTTACCCCCTAAAGTTGTAACTACTAATTCTGTTACACCGTATGCATACATATAATTTGGTTATGATTGTAAGAAATCTTTCCGAAGTGCTTCATTTAAAATGAATCCCTGTCATATGATTCTTACGTAATGTTAATCACGCATATATTTATCAAATGGTAAAAGCAAGATCTTTTATCCAATTAAAATTAAATCAAAACCTTAAATAAACCAATTACTAAATTCCTCCACTGAAAAAATGATTAACTTCACCATTCTTACTCTAAAGTCAATAGCATAATCTTCTCTCTTCTTATTTCTTTCTGTCCTTGTAATATGTTGTCTGTCATCTTTTTTTTTTTTTTTTTTTTTTTTTTTTTTTTGTTGTTGTTGTTGTCGTTGTTGTTGCCAATTATAATGACGCGAAATGTAACTTGTAATTGTGGAACAGTGGGTGCACCTGTCTTTGTGCTTTTGCCTCGCTTTACCACGTTTTATTGAACGAATTACGCAAGAAATAAAGAGAATATCCATGACTGTCCATCATCAGAAGAAAAGTCACCAGAAAAAGCAGTAGCGTCAGTTTCATTTTCTACGTCAACATCAGTCTAAATTTCTATTATTACAACAAAAGTCGACAGAATTATGAGCCTGTGCTTTACCTTTCTGTTTAACAAGATAAAGAATATGCCAGAATTTTAACGCGGTCAAAGAAGTTTATTAGGTTGTGACTTTATTTTTAGCCATCACCTTTTAACCATCACAAATACCCCCTCGCAAAGTGAGTTCAACGTTCAGTATCCAGAATGAAGCAAAAATAAAGAATGAATGAAATATGAACTTGTACGTGTTTTAAAGATGCAAAGCACCAGGACTTCACGGTTCAAAATAATCAAAAATGTACTTTCAACTTCCTAAGTGAGATATTCGTTCTCTTTCTCTTATACTCTTCGTAAGAGAACACTCATAAACTTTCTTATCCAGACAGTGTGATACATTTCTCTATAGTGGAACAAAACTTATACGTGCAGTGGCTGATATGGCAATGAGTTTTAAATTTTACATACAGTGCATTTGCTTAGCTGTAAAATTAAACGTATTTTACAGAAATTTAAATTTCAAATTGTTTTTTCTTCTATTAATTAAATTACCTATTCCATAATTAATGATCTCATTCCGGATATGAATTCCTAGTGTATTTACAGGATTCCTTGCCAAGTGTGGTTTAATTTACTTTGGCCAAACTAAGACAGCCTTAAAATTTCGCGTTAAGCGTTAAAGAAAGAATATGAGGCATATGTTAGGAAAAAGGAAACACAGAAATCCTGTTGTGCAGCAGTCTTTGTCAGAAAACCACACTTTCCATTTTTCTGCACTCAAAATTATTCAAAAAAACATCTTCCATTGGTGAATTAAATTTTCCAGAGGTGTTTCACACTCAAAAAATTCTTTCAGTTCTAGTTAAGGAACTCATTCCGGATATGAATTCCTAGTGTATTTACAGGATTTACAAGTGTGGTTTAATTTACTTTGGCCAAACAAAGACAGCCTTAAAATTTCGCGTTAAGCGTTAAAGAAAGAACATGAGGCATATGTTAGGAAAAAGGAAACACAGAAATCCTGTTGTGCAGCAGTCTTGGTCAGAAAACCACACTTTCCATTTTTCTGCACTCAAAATTATTCAAAAAAACATCTTCCATTGGTGAATTAAATTTTCCAGAGGCGTTTCACACTCAAAAAATTCTTTCAGTTCTAATTAACGACCCTACTTCCAATCCACCTTTCCCTCAGCCTTTAAGGAAATTATGTTTTACTTTCTTATTTCATCAATAGATGGCGCAAGTAGCTTGACTTCTTTCCAGGCATTTTAAACTTTTCACCGTATTCTATCTCGCTCATTTTCACTTAGGCAGCTGTATTTAAACCATCGAAACAAGTCCTGCAAAATTTACAAAATAGTACGTTGATTCTTCTTGTTTAATTTCTCCGGTAATCGTTATTCGGCGTGTTATTTTAACTTAAGTTATAAGCAGCTACAAACAAGCTTATTTTTTCCTTCCGTTTTCCACGTGGTGACCCACATCAGCTCTGCAAGTTCTCTCGGGCCTTATGCCTTTAGACATAAAAGCTGAGATGGAGAGAAAGAAAATTCTTTAGACTAATTCATTATAAGGAAAACTTGGAAATAAGCAATCTTGTTATATGGTAAAGTACCTTAGAAGAAAGAGTCCCGCACTTCCACACACACCCTGCTCATCAAGACATAGTTCCCTGGCATAAAAGTACTCCAACACAGAAAAATATCGAAATCTTTACAGATGGAGCTAAGATTGGTAAACATGTAGGTGCGGCTTTCGTTATGTACAACAATGGGCACGAAGTTCATTCAGAAATTTATAGATTAAATGATACTGCATCCGTGTTCCAAGCAGAGGTTCTTGCTTTACAAAAAGCACTCATCTGGATAGGTTCCACAATAACTGACAACATCCCTATTCGTATTTTTACAGATAGTCGTAGTTCCCTTCAAAGTTTAAATAGTGATAAAATTACGAAAAGAAGCATTCTTAGCTTAAAGGAAATCATAAAACTCTTTTAGATTCCCATTCTCTAGAGCTTAATTGGATTAAATCTCACATTGGAAACGCAGGGAGCGAAAGAGCAGATTCCGAAGCAAAAAGAGCAACACAACAAGATCAGATAGATGTTGAAGTGCCCCTTTCAGAGATTTCGGCCAAACATCAAATCCTGCAAGAATCGCTTAAAACATGGCAGCAAAGATGGGATGAGGACTCTGCAGGACGTTCGACTTATGCCTTTTTTCCACAAATTTCTCTCTCTTGTATACAATCAGATCACATTTTAAATCAAGTCTTGACAAATCATGGTAAATTTCCGCAATATATGCAAAGATTTCATAAAAAGAACACAAGATGTGGCTGCGGGACAAGTGGAGAGCTTGCAGGAGCTCTACATTACAATAACAGTAAAAGAAAGAACAACTCTTTTTCCATCACCATTGTCTTCACTGGAAATATTGGCAAAATGCAATTCTACTCTTAATACCATAAAGTCAATTATGCAACTTATACATGTAAATGACTCAGACTTTATTGTTTATCGTTAATCCTACAATGTTTATGTCATTCTGGTTGTTATTTTTCTTCCATTCACTACAATGTAATGTTCATTTATTTAGTCACTGTATTGTTTACTGTAGTGTAGTGTTTATTGTAGTGGTGTAGTGAATTGTCTATGCAGGAAATTGTATATCTGTTTATAAGTTTATTTGAATTTTTCTATTCTTTTGCTATTATTGTTATTTATTATTTATTTTTGTTATTATTTTATTTATTTGTTATGATTATGATTATTATTTTATTTGTTATGATTATTATTTTGTTTGTATATATGTTTATTTTAATTTTACTCCGCTTTAATTAATTGTTCATTTATGTAAAAAGTTTTTTTTTTTTTTTTTTCTTTCTTTCCTAAATTACGCTAGCATTGTAACTTCACTGGCTGTCCCTTCACTTCCTGTTTTAGCCGTCATGACTCCCCCCCCCCTTTTTTAAGTTTACAAAGCTTTCTCTTTACCTTTCGCCGTTTAGCCTTCCCTCTCAGTCCCTTTTAGTCGATAGGCTTTGCTTCATTTCGCCTGTTCCCCTTCTTTTTAGCCGTAATAGCTGTTTTAGCCTATTGGCTTTTGCCCACTTTGGTAGTTAGCACCTGTCTCCTCCTGCGTAATCCGGAGTGAGATAACGGAGTGGTTAGAAGCGTGGATTCCAATCGTTACACTTTAACAATCGTTTTGTAACAATTAGAATAGTTACAAAACACCGCAGTTGCTTTCAGTAGCAGGAGCGGTTATAAGAGTTTGTTGTTGTTTCCACGTGGTGTGTTCGCCATTTTGTGATTGCATTAGTTTCGGTAAGTGTTTTCCAATTTTTTAAGTTTGATATATGGTTTACAAACTTTGATTTTTTCTTATTTGATTTTTGTGCTTCATTTATTTGATTTTATTTTTGCCAATTGCAAATATTTTATTTTGTATTAATTTTTATTGTGAAATTGTACCAATGTTTTGAGCTTTACTATTGGTTAATTAAGTTAGTTTAATTTTCTTCACTTTTTAATCATGCCTTTCATAAAATTGCACCTGAAACGACAGAAATTTCTCAATCACCTTGACTTTTTACTGAAATGTAAACGTAAAAAAATTGATACCCAATTTCATTCAGATTAAATCTAATCCAAAATCTTCCAATTGTGTTTCAAAAATTCTCTTAGACTGCAAACTAGCCTTGCTTTGGTCTTCTGAGGATACACGACAACAGTTATCCAAAACTGACTAGTTTCGATGGTTTCACCGAACCATCATCCTCAGCTGCAAAAGCGCAAATGAACGAGATAAGATGTGATGATTAGATAAAATAAGAAAGACTAGACAGGAGATAAGTGGCTGGCCCCATTTGTTGATGAAATCAGAACTAAAACATAATTTCTTTAAAGGCTGAAGGCAAAGATGGATTGGAATTGGGGTCATTAACTATAACAGAGAGATTTTTTTGAATGTGAAATGCCTCTAGAAAATCCAGTTTACCAATGGAAGATGTTTTTTGAATAATTTTGGCAGCAGAAATATTGAAAGAGTGATTTTCGGACCAAAAATGTTGGGCAACAGAAGACTTCTGTGTTTCCTTTTTTCTAACACATGTCTTATGTTCCATCCTGTGAACCATCGAAACTAATCCTGTGAAAATTTGAAAATATAACGCTGATTTTTGTTGTTTGACTTCTAAATTAATATCAAGTATACGGTACTCTCATTAGTCAAAGATACAAACTCTGATGAAGAATAACGAAGACCATACTAAGGTAACTAAGACGTGCTAATACGTCACAAGCAGTGCCGTTATAAGATTTTACTCATCTATATAAGCGTATAGAACCAAGCCCATAGTTGAGTGCAGAAACCTCAATGAAGCAGCAAGAGAAGAGGGAGCAAAGTCAGCAAGTAGGAATAAATTCTACGCCTTACACTGTGATAAGCAGAATGGTGACAATGATAATTGTAAAGCTTCATGACGAGAGATCCGCGTAACCTGATGATCGATGACTCTGGATATTGTGAAATGTCTTCCAAACTTTAGACTCACCTCTCGCCTTGAGGTGAAGTCTAAAGGCAACAAATAAAAGACGATAGTTCACATCTGTCTTGTGTTCCTATTTCATTGTACGAACCAGAAAAACCTACAACGCCTCAGCACATGCCGTGCCGCGAAGTTACCTGAAATTCTGCAGGAGACTTTAAATCATTGTGCAAAAGGTAATAGTGTATTTGCGCAACTCAACATTACAGTGAAAGTGCGCAAATCAAGGACGCTAAGAGCTTGGGTACCCACACCAATGAAGAAAGCACAGTTTCATCGCAAGATCAGACTCCAAATTCAGAGGTTAGGAAAAATCCTCAGAAAAAATACTGAGAAGGAAAAACTCCATAGAATCCCGCCTGTTGTAATTAAAGACAAGTAAACATGGAAAGTGCTCAAACCTTTTTCAGAACTCATGGAATAAGTGGATACATGGGAAATATGATTTTAGGAGGGTACAAATTGACGCTCCCATCTGCCAAAGTTTACAGAATAATGACACAGCTGCTCAAGGATTTAGATGTGAAATTTCGTTCGTTCCTATGCGCTGCCAAAGGAAAGAAACTTGAAGGTTGCACTCCTCACCCTGATCTTGAACCCTGAAATTTAAGACCTACATAGAAGAACCTACATAGAAGAACAGTCATGAAACATATATTCAGAAGAAGAGGAGGGGATGCCATTAAACTTTTACATGTTCCTTGTCTCTCTGCCGAAGAATGAAAATGCAAAACAGAGTTTCAACGAAATCTAAATCTAATCTGCGCGGTGAAAATAGAAATGGAAGAAAAATGAGGACCAGCATAACATCAGCAGTGCTACAGGTGTCAGGCTCCACTGTATTCATGCTGAATGACACCATGAAACAAGATGCGTTCGCTGTGGAAAACAACCATTCTTATATCTATAAGTGCCATCACAAGAGCAAAGGAGCCAAACTGTGTGAACTCAGTCTACACATCTGGAATTCTCGTGGCTGTGAATTCCAGAATTTCTCATAATGAAAATTATTAGTTCTCAAAAAACAAAATGGGGAAGCTGTACGCAAATAGTGGTGACTAACACATCCTGCGCACAAACCTGCTTCTAATATCAAAGGAATTATTCCTGGAAGGATCACAGAAGCTGAAACCATTAAAGACATAAAAATCTCTGGTTCTCATCATAAAGGAATCGGGAATGAATAACAATTCCCAATTTCCAGTCAACCTCAAAGTAAAACTACTGCTCCTGGACCTCAGATTCATGGGTGAGCATAATTTAACGTCAGGTTATCAATTCAGAATTTTCCAAGTTCATAACCTGATTAATGGCGCCGAAATTTGTCGGATGGAAATATAGACATGCATGTCTTTTTGGGGATTTTTTAAATTCAAATTTAAAAATTGAATGACATATGAATATCTAGGGCAAATTATCATAATTTTAACAGCGAGAAAAACTCCACAAAGGTGGACCGGGTCCGTTCATTTCCATATCTCAAGACATTCTCTTTTCTTTCCAGCACTTTTCGTTTCAGTAGTCATAAGCCTGTAATCTGGCTCCCGCATAATCATCTGAAATATGCGAGTTGGAAAAATGTCCATATAATAGAAACCCATTCTAAAGTGCTTATATTAGCACACTTAGTTTGGTGCTCAAACATTACTAGGGACAGACTAATATCACTTGCTTTGTGAGCAAATTTTTGGAACATCTTTAGGAGATCGAAACTTTTTCTAGGCGAGCCTTCTTTATGCCAGCCAATTAATAAATCATCTCTGCTAGCGGCCTCCAATTTCAGATTAGCTATTTTTAATTCTCTTTCTTCCAGCTGTTCTCCGCCCAAACTGTATAGTGGTTAGTGACGCTGACTACTATACTGAAGGACCCGGTTCCGAATCCCAGAGATGGTATGGACGTTTGTAGGATATATTGGCAAGAGGGAACTTAAGTACACGGTGAGCCGAAGAGATTGTTGGTAGAAGAAGAGCGGTAGAAGACCTTGGGAGCGCTCCCCCCCCGGATGTTCCCCCTCAAAACTGAGGCGGAATTGCATAGTTACGACCAATACCAATACGACCAATGCTGAAATTCTGGTGACCCGCTACGTATACTTGTACCTAATTCTATTCTGTCTCTCTTCGTTTCCTTCCTAATCATAGCCTGTCTCTCTTCTTAACTCCTAAACCTTTCTTGCTCTCTTTGTCTTCCCTTCGGAGTCTATTTCTTCCTTTTTCTCCCTTTCAAGCCTCACTGAAGTGATATTTTCCAAAAGACATTTTACAAGTTCCTCTTCATAAGCTTTGTTGCTCATAATCCGCTGACTTAAATCCATTATCCTAAGCTCAGGACCGACCTTTTCCCCAAATTCTTCAGCCAAAATTTTAAGATCCTCTTTTCTGGCTTTTGCTAAAAATGCCATGATAAACCCACTACGTTTAATTAAAATCTAGTAACTACTTATAAAAAATAATACATTCCAAACATGAGAAACCAAGTTTAACCATTAAAGTTTCATAACTCTAAATCACAGTATCAAGATAATTTACATCATTATGTGCGCCTTATTCATTCAATTATAATTTGTTAACTTGAAGATTTATGGTAATATAATAACATGTTTTCATTCAGACTATCAGAATTTTCTACCTATGTTAATATATGCGGTCAAAGGTAAATTAAAAAAATCTTAATTGGATGTTAGCATAAAACAGTCTAAAAGTTTCTCATAATGAAAATTATTAGTTTCTCATAACTTCCAACTGAAATAATAGTTTAAATTTCCTAACAGAAAATTCTAGTAACTTTACTATTTAATACACTAAAAGACAATAGTGATATGTCAAAACACCAGTTAAAATTTAGAATATTCAGAATCATAGCAACTCTTTTTCTTTTACACATTCCACCTATATATTAACTTTAACTGCTGCATATATTAAAAGAACTTCTCTTACTACAAGCTCAAATTCCTAAAATATCTAGTTACATTGTAGAGTCATTAGGATTTTTTTTAAAGCAGGAAAGATGAAAAATAAGCAACGCCTTCGCCGGAAATCGAACCACGGACCTCTGGAATACGCGCCCAGCGTGCAGACCACCACACCACGAAGGCACGCTAAGAAGGCGGGAGAAATACCTTATAACATTATTCGAAACAAAAAACAAATTGCAACACATTTTCTTAAATCTTAAGACAAAGGCAATAACGCTAACTAAAATATTTACGGGAAACTTCCCTAAATTAAATTCCAAAAATCACTTAAAATAATTTAATTCGCAGCCTCCGTATAAAAATATATGTCATATGTGAATCAATTATTAATACATAACTATAGTATGATGAAATTATTTATTTTATGTTATGCATCTTAGAATTTATTATACTCTTGCAGTTATGATATTTAGTAATTGTTTTTTAATTGCTTCTAATGTAAACACATGAAAAGAGAGAGAGATGGGAAAAAAAAAAAAAAAAAAAAGAATTTTTTAAGCATGTATCGTAAAATATTAATGACTCTCTTAATCATGCACAGGTATTTTTAACTACCAACAGACAAGAATTACATCATTCAATGAATGAACACTAAAATATGCATTACACTGTCCAGGACATATTAGATGAGGTTATTAAGCTTTTCTTTATTAGGCATAAAAAGAATGGCGAAGGCATCTTCTATTACAATGTTACAATAGAAAGGCGTAATATCTAGAGTTGTCCATTATAGAAATTTTTAAAAGTTAAGAGGCCGGAAAAGGAAAATCCCACCCATAAGGTAAATAAGACGAGTGAAAGCATAGAGAACGCGATGAAAATTGTGTGTGTGTGTGATTTTGGCAAAGCCTCGAGGGCTATCTGCCTAAGAGGAGGGATGCCTTCGTGGAGGACTTTCTAAGGGGAACTGGCTCGTATACACGTTACACATGGGGAAAACCACGAAAACGCCCATGCAGCCAGCCCGTTCGCGGGATTCGAACCTCGGACCGAACTACCAGTGTTCAGCGACTTTACCGCTCGGCCGCTGGTGGGCTCGCAATGAAAATGAACTGAGATAAAGCAAGAAAAACCCATCTGGGTTAACTTAGGACCAGTGGCTTCCAAAATTTTGGGTGCAAGACAATATTTGGCGGTTCTCTCGAAAAGTTTTACATTTTTTTGTTCTGTTATATAATTATAAATATATATTTATCATTGATAATCAGTTTATTTAACTTCTAATAATTACACACACACACACACACACACATATATATATATATATATATATATATAATTATTACTTTGTTAAAACAATATTTTCTTTTAAAAGTCTTCGAGAACTTTTTCTCTTCCTTATCCCTTTCCCAAACCACCATATGCAGGAGGTAGCCGTAATCACATCCATGTGGGTCGTGAGGCTAAAAACTTCGGGAAGCACGGCCCTGAATAAAAATTATGAATATGGAAGGGGTTGAGAATAAGCAAGCACAAATGTTTGAGGTTGCAAACGCCAAGAATAATGCCGTTGGGAAACCGGTGAACTAATGAAAGGAGCAGTAAATTTCAGGGAGTAATTTATACGTTTGCTAAGTATTTCAGAAGCCTTTTTTCAGTTCCTCTCTCTCTCTCTGGGGGGAGGGGGAGAAATTCATTTCTAAAATGCATTTTTTTTTTTTTTTTTTTTTTTTTTTTTTTTTTTTTTTTTTTTTTAAGATTAATACATCAGTCTTCTCCTGTTCGCATAGTTTTTACTAGATTTTAGCCAAGTGTGCTTCCCTTGCAACATCTCGGATTCGAATCTTGCATCTTTGCGGGTCCTCTCCCCAAAGTTCATGTCAAGTTTTCGTGTAATTCTTTCTTCTTTCACATAATATCTTTCTCTTTGCTTTCGGGTTTTTGTTAACCCTTCCTCAAATTTACGGGGTTTTTATAGTGAAACGTTTTGGGGTTCCCCTTTGAGACGAAAGCATTCATATGCAACACAAATTAGTTTCCCGATATTAAAAGAAATATTGATATTTTTTTTTAAATTTTTATTTATAGTTTCTCAGGTGAGTAGAGATTTATTCCACAATTATTCACCGACCTGTGTGAAATAATGTCTTATTTTATAAGTTTAACAAAAAATGGAGCTTATACTAAATTATCTAATTTTTTTACGTTTAGTGTGATAATTCTTATATGTATTATCTGTAGTCATAAGAAGATAATAAGATTTTTATTGAATTACCATGTCATTGATTGAGCAAGATTTCCCAAATTTTCTTCCGATGAATAAATCACGAGAATTCGAATTGCACGAGGAAGAAATTTTGCTGTTATTATTTTAATTTTTTTAAATTTGAACTCATATGTGTTTTAAATGCTTTAGAATGCATTCAGATGACCGTTTCCGGAGGAACTCGTTCTTTAAAAGTATTTTCAGTTTTACCAATAGCTTTCACTAGTCAATATAAAAGAGAAGAATCTGTTTTTAATCAAAAAATATAAGCAAAAGATGAAAGAAACTCTCATACAAAATATTAACGAATCTGTGGTTTCATTATTTTTCGTGAAAGAAATGTTTCGTTTGAGCTCGCTAAAAATCCTTTGGCGACATTTACCGCAGAGCCATTTAAGCGAGAACGTTTCCATTCTTGCACTCTTCGTGAGATGCTGCCACCTTCCCACAGAATGACGTTTTTCGGGTGCTATGAGTATGATTGGATAATGATGGCTATCTGACGGCTTCAACGTAGAACCTGATTCGTTGGTGTTTTGACCTGGGATACTCCGTAACTGTTAAAAACATGATTTGGTATTGTTTCCAAATGAGGATGCTTTTCAGTGCTTTATGATATAAGAGAGCAAAAAGAGCGCAAATATTCTGCTAATGTAGGATTGTCTTTAGAACTAAATTTATCGCTATTGACGGCTTCTCTTTAGCAAGAGGAAGCATATTACAAACAAGCTTCTGAAATATCTAAGCGTTTTTATATCTCCGTTGTCATTTCTGTTTTATTAAGTGGCATCAATGAGAAGATTGTAGATCACATCTTCTTATTATTCACTGGGATAGTAAGAATATTCTCAAATTAATTAATTGGACTTGCAGTTGTGTAACAAATTAGATTTTAAATTAAAAAAGTTATTTTAAAAATACTCTTACACAAACTATTAAACAGAAGTATTTCATTCAGTTGCTTTCAAACGTCTCCAAATTTATGTTATGTTCAATAAAATAAATTTAGTGTTAAATTTCAGCAGTTTTATGACCTTTTTCATATAAAATATGCGCATTAAACTAGTTTGAATCTCTGTCGCACATTACAGGTAGAAGACTCAGCTATTTTTTTTATCTTTACATGCGTTAGTCTTTGGACATTTTGAGAGCTGCAAGTTTTAAGAAATGGTCTAAAGTGGTTTACAATTTGGCTTAGGATAGTCTTGAAGCAGTGCAAAGGATAGATCAGCCACTCTTTTCATTTCAACTTATACGGATGCCACAGCTTGGCTTTGGGCTTGACCTCTTCCCACTTCTAATTAAATAAATTTTCGCAGAGATGTGGAATCAGCCTAATTTCTTTTTTCCTTCAGGTCTGTGATATTTGCTGAAGGCATGGACACTTCGTGTTCTGTCCTTCCTTACCTGAAGAAATTTCTTTATCGCTTCTTCATATTTCTGGTCAAGGATGCCTTGCAGTTCTTTAGAGGTAATAATAACGTTAAAATAGGAATTTAATTTTTTTCAGCTCATTGTCTTTGTTTACATGAAGACTTTTATTTGATTTTTATTATTATTATTATTTACGCGCTTTAAAGCAGAAAATAAAACAAAACTGCTCTTTTATTGCGTGTGGAAATTTGCATGCGGTTTATAATCGGAGCCGAGTTCGTAAATGAATATTCCAGTCACGTACACGCGTGGTTCCTTATATGGAACATTCGTTACGCAAGGTACTTCCTGAGTCAAAGCTCCAATATTCTACGCATTTTAACTTTCTTTAACACTATTCGTTTAATAAATAAAGATACATCTTAATTTTTCTTGTCCTTCATTTCATTGCAGTTTCCTTCATGCTTATTTCAGAAGTATTGTCTTAATTTTAAATACCGTTTCAGGTCTATCGACACGTTCTTTCTTCTTAAGAGTAAGATAAAATATTTTGGAGATAGAGATGTTCCTAGCAAAATTACCTTTCACAGTTTGCTATTAAGCTTCCAAAAAATGAAAAGACTTCATCGTTAAAAAAAATTATAATCGCTGATTCATGTTTCCCGGCTTCAAAGTTAAAAATTGAAAAAACGCTGATTTGAGTTCTCCTTCAGCAGCGAATTCAGAATTGCTAAGAAAGAAAATTGCTTGTTTCATTACGATTCACGATTGTTCATGCTTCTTCTTTTTAATTTTCTTTTAATAAAAATAAATCACTTAATACTGTGTAAAATGAACACCAAATGCATTATTCATTTTCAAATTAATTACAGTTAGGCTTAATTATCACTGTTTTAAAGACAACAGTATTAGCTGGAAAATTACTACAAGGTTTTTTTCTGCTTTAAAGCTATTTTTAATCTCACGCAAAATTTGCTTAACACTGCGTTAAAAGAATCAAGAGAATTGTTTTGTTAAGTTTTTAAAACATCGAAACATTTAAGTTTCTTAATTAAAAAAAATTGCTTTACTACTTTTTTACAGATAAATATAATAGTCCTCTTCCGAAAGGACTGATGACACTTATAGTGCTTGCTGTCGTTAAACAGGAATTCTGAATGGATTTTTAAGTCTGCTGTTTGCTTTAAAATAACTCAAATCAAACACTCTGTAAAATGAATAGGTTAGAAAGTTCAAATTTTAAGCACTATTTTATTTGCATTTTGCTTATTCCTTTTTCCGCCTTCTGGTGGTCTGTTGAACAAAACTGCTGAACACTGGAAATTTAGTTCTAAGTTTAAGTTTTAATGATTTTACACGGCAAAATTTTGTAGAATCTATTAGGCTTTTCGTAGCAGGAAATCCGGGTCTTCTTGCTTGTCGGAAGTGCTACCGATTATGATACCAGAGCACGTAGTAGGGAAGACCAAAATTCCTCACATTCTCCCTCGCTTAAAAGGCGATTGGGAAGGGAAGACACCCAGTCACCAAATACAGGTGATGACGAAACATCATGCACTACATTTTAGTCTTCGTCACTGTAGCTCGCCATATTAGGCATTTAATTTGGAATAGGAAAGGTGGAAGTTCAGCAGTGTCGTCTTTAGGATTCAAACTCCTGATCTTCCGATTGCCAACCGGATGTGTTATCACTTACACCGAGAAGACATGCAACAGGGAAGGCGAAAATTCGTTACAACTTAATTCAGGTTAAAAAGCAAGGAAAAGCCGGAACACTGTTGATGTGTACCTAGAATACTGAAGAATTCTGATTGCGTAGCATGCTAATATGTTGACTTGGTAATATCTAAAGAACTTGGCAGTCGAGGCGGTTTTAATTCCAGTTTTATTTTCCAGTTAACAATTGTGGCCACAATCACTTGGCACTAGTCGTGCCCTTTTATAGAAAATTTACATTTTTGATATTATTGCAAAAGCAAGCAAGACATTGAAGTTACATCCTATCAGGGGAGAGAGCGAAGCTGAAATGCGTAGTTATTCAAGATGGAAGCACGCGTAGAGAAAGGCTTTGGTTTAAAGTTTCAGTTTCCAGTTATTACCTTGTAGAGACATTATGTATATTTTTGGAAGCAGGAAAGATGAAAAATTAACAACGCCTTCGCCGGGAATCGAACCTCGGACCTCAGGAATGCCGGCCCAGTATGCAGACCACCACACCACGAAGGCATGCCAAGAAGGTGGGAGAAATACCTTATAACGTCATCAGCGCTGCGCAGGCTATGCAAAAAGGAAAGGTCTAGAAATGACGCAATCGAGAGAAGTTATTACGGTTTTTAAAACAGAGAGGGATAATTAATGTTTTACCATTAGTTTAAGTTATAATTTTGATTCACTTATTTATCTTACATATCCCCGCCCCTTCAAAGAGAAAAAGGTTTGGCGACAGAAAAGCCTTTTTAGAAACAAGCATTACAGGATTAGCGAAACAAGGAAAATTCAATAGTGGAAAGAATCATAAAATTTGATATAAGTAATTTTTTTAATAAAAAATCTTGCGGATATCATTTATAACAATAAATTCAAGCTCATTTTTCTGTAAAATCACTGAAGGAATGTCGAAGGCGAAAATTCGTTACAACTTAATTCAGGTTAATTTTTTTTTAGTAAGTCCTCAGAGGTAACCTTATTAAGAAAGATTAGCCTCGAGTACTTTACGGTAGTGAATTATATAATTACTGTTTTTCCTTTCTCTAAAGCTTTATTCCCTCCGCGTTTAAACGAACTTTAAATGTACATAAATTTGGATGGTTGAAATAGCAGCTTTTCTTTATTATGCTCTTTATTATGCTCAAAATTTCTCAATTCACTTCCATAAAGAATTTTTAGGTTTCTATACACAGGAAAATTAAGTTGCTGAGTGGATAGTTTTTACAGTACGTCGCATGCCATTAAGTATCGCCAGTGGGCCTTTTCTTGTCTGAAAATTTATCCCCTTAGGGAGCGCTGTGATTTTTATTTCCAATGCACGTCATTTATCAGCATCCTCACATAAGGCAAGAGGTTTGCAGTTAAATCTGCCTTATGTGAAGCTTCCTTGCAAAGCTTTATATACATATGCACGTGTATTAAATATCAATAACCGAACATTCTTGCCTATTTGTTTATCTTTATATGACGAAAGCTTACTCTTTCTTTTGCGAAATAGCTGCTGCAACTAAAACATCTAGAAAATTTTCACACCTTTTGCCAATGTAAAAAATGCAGATGCATTTTTCTGTGCACCTTATAAATTTTATTTGAAACTTAGCTAAATCCATAAGTTAGGTTTGTAATTTGTAATAATTTTTTTTAATCAAGTTCTACTTATGTAAATTAGATTACTTTTATCTGAAATAATAATAATAACAGTTTTAAAAATATCAATTGTATTTTTTAACACTCTGAAAAGAGCTTCGGGTTTCAATATCCTTTTAGATAACCTCTTGAACACAGAACGCAATATGTGTCTGGGGTTATAAATCGTTACGTTTAAAATATCGTAAAATGTAAGAATAACCACTATAGAAATTTAACGCAATATAAATTCTCAAGGGCAATTAAATTTTCTTTTTATTTATTCGTTTTTTAGTTAAAGTATTTCTGAAACAATCTCGTCAAAGCTGTTGCTTGTAAAGTGATTGAAGTTTAAAGTCATTTCAGCAAGCTGAGACGCTATTAATGGAAACTTATTTTGATTCTATTTTCCTAGGCTATTTTACCCCATCTGCATTGAAACTCAGTTAAGTGAAGAAGTTTTTGCACTTTCGTTTTGCAAATTAATCAGCCGTTACTGATATGAGATAAGCATGAGGGAGAAGGGGAGTGAGAAATAGCTTTTAAGCTTGTAGGAAAAGAATGACCGTTTAGCATAGAAAAGTCTCTTTCATACCAACACTTCTAAGCTGATGCTGCCACTTCAGTTTTCGTATTGGGGATCATGTAAAAATTTCCATTTGTATACCTGTTCTATCACAAAGTTCAGAGGAATTATTTTTATTATTATGTTAAATCTATGCTCTTAGTACAAAATATATTAGCAATTCACACATCATCTGAAATGCTGAATACCCATAAAAATATCCAAATCAAAGTTTTCGTTTCTATTCGATCAACGAAAATGTTGTCTACATATGAAGTAGTTATATTATGAGCAGGTATATATCTAATATTTCATAACATTCTAAGACGTAAATAGTGAATGAGAAATGGAAAAATATGAAAGGATATATTCAATCTTACCGTTAAGACAGTATTTCGTGTATTATTAGTATTTTTGCTAATTTTAATTTTGTTATTTAATAATATTAACTCAAAATTTCTGATTTCAGGCACAATACTTGATTTCAAATGCTTGTTTGTCGAAATCTTTTCTTCAATTTTTATATTTTACCAAACTTCGAAAGCATTAAATTCATAAGCAAGATGATTCGTCATAAAATATTGTTATTTTGCAAGATAATAATGCAAGACAGTATTAATAAAGAATGCTCTCATAACCGCATTTCAAGTTCAGAACATTTATTATCCAGTCAAGTTACTAAATTATTCATTTTAAAAAGACTATTGCCCTGTTAACTTCTGATCAGTTGTTTTATGAAGAAGTCACTTTCTTATTAATCAAGTTAGCTATTGTATTAAGAACTCTGTATACACCTTTGTTTGACATGTAAGTTGTAGGCAATGATACCGCAAGAAAATCATCTACTTTATTACAATCAATCATATTTTACCTACTTCAGAAGTTGTTTCAGTTATAACTTAACTTTTCCTAGGAATGGCTGAATAGCTTCATTAAAGAAATGACTGCCTGAGGTAAATTATCTTGTATTTTATTCATTAATTTCCTTTCCTTACCATTTCTTCCATTAACATAAAACAACCTACAGTGTTACTGCGTGATGACCACAAAATGTTTTTGGATCAGATCACCGCCACCAAGCCTTCTGCATCTGGTAGTATTGCTTAACTTTGGAAAACATAGACTGTGGTTGTGATTAGAAGTCATCACCTTCTGTTTAGCTTGGTGAAGCTTTTCTTGCACAGAGAATTACTGAATAGGGAAACTGGCTGAGAATGATTTTTATTTCAGAATAAGGCTTGCATAATTAAGTCTTGACGATGCGGTTTGAGAGAGGCTACTTCTCTACCCACGGAGGAATAAAAGGAGTAGCCTCTTTCCTCCGCTTTTGAAGCAGTTCATTCGAGTTTTTGAAAGCCTAAGGGAGTGTGGCATTTTTGTTTATATCCAGCTCAAGTTACTTTGGAATTTAAAAATCGGAAGATACACAGATTTAAAAACTTTGTACATATACGTGAAATAGATGAATGATTATTTTATATGTCTATTAACTTTCAACTGAAAATGCAGGAGCGAACCGGAAGAAAATTGAACAAAAAATAAATCCAAGAAAAACACAAATGAAGCGTAATGGAAAGAAAAATTATGTTTAGAAAGAAACTAACTTTTGTTCCATGAATTGTTCACCAAGTTTAACTAGTTTTCAAAGGTGATAAAGAAAGAAAAAAAAAATACAAGAAATGCATTCAGGTGATTGAAGAAACTTTATAATGGTCCTTGAAACACATCATGTAATTAAAATAGCTATTAAGCTTCGACTTGCATTATCAATAAAAGAAAATCCTAGCGTTAATATCTGATACATTTAAAAACAATTTATTGAAATTTAAGAAACGGTACAATATGTTTCAGACAGTGCGTAATTATGTTCGTTTAAATAACTGTCAATATTAAAAGTAGATATAATGTCACGAAATTCATATGTATTTTCCAATAATTTTGAATATTTGAAATGTATTACGATATTTTCAATGAAGAAGGATGAAGTTGAAGTGTACTGAACTTTTTACATAAAATAATTCGCTATTAATACCACATCAGAAAGGAAAAAAAGGCATTTGTTTCGGAAATAAAACGTATCACCTATGGAGAAAACACTATATTCACCAATGTTTATGAAAAGTTGTTTAAATGGTTAAATATTTAAAATTTGAGGAGAATTTCATTAACATCAAACCGTATTCATGAAGTAAAGAAGGTTTGGTTCTCTGAATATGGCAAAGCATTCGAAAGTTATCGTCCTGAGAGGAGGGATGCTTTCGTAGAGAACTATTTTAGGGAAACTGACTCGCATTCATATTACACTTAGGGAAAATCAGGAAAACAAACCACTCAGCTAGTCCATGCGTCTGGCGTTCGAACCCCGGCCGAGCTACCAGCATTCAGTAGTCTTTTATCGCTCGAACACTAATGAGGTAGTCAAGAGAATTTAAGAACGGTGAATTAACAGTATATTTTTATTAATATTATATTAAAGTAATTCAGTTAACGAGTATATATATTTCTTAGATAAAAATTCTGATATATGCTACATGATTGTAAATTACCTTACTGAAAAAATACAGTGAATGCACAGAAGATAAAGATTTGCACATGTGGGAAAAGAAAAAAAAATAAATATATATGTGCAGTTATTTAAACATATCTTTTAAGAAACTTGTATATTTTTCTAATCAGTTATGTAATTAATAATTAAATTATTTGCAAACTATCTGAAAATGAGCGATTAATTGATTCATAAATTCCTATGCATGTTACTACCAAGAAATCTAGTTATTAAATAATGTGTCGTATAACAACTTTAACATTTAATTGTAAACATAAATTAAAAGTATTATGTGTAGATGTATGTATAAAGTATTTAAGCAGGAATTATTCGTACTGGAAAACAGTCTACTAATGGGTTATGAAAAGCATAAAAATATGAGATGCTATGAGTACTTAAAACAGTTGTAAAGTACAAATTTTAGAATGTGGATTGTTCATTATAGGAACAAAATTTTGATGAGTATTAAAATAATCATTTCCTTGTATTTTGTAATGCCTCAGCTGCAAATTTTAAAGAATATTCTTAATTTTTTTTCCCGGTGTCCCCTCGCTTAGCTCTTATAGAAAGTAAACTACACTGGAAATCAGAAATCAACTGTAATATTTAACATATTTAATTATTAAAGTAAAAGGTCTTAGAGAGTATTAATTGTAGAGTGAATATGATTTTCTATTTAACCGACACTTTAGAAAAGTTAAAAATCATCTCATATTTGGCAAAATATTTCAGAGGCTCAGGGAACAAAATTTCTTTCTAATATAATTAACGAAAACATTTCAATTAAATTAAAATTATTCTGAACACAGGAAAGTTAATAACAGGTTATTCCGTTTAGAATGAAATATTGTTTAAAATATCTGATGTGGACGCCATATGACTTCCTTGTACGATTTATTAAATTATACACATTTTATTCTGCACTGCATTTAAACTTACATCTTCGAATAATTCTAACTCAATTACCGATCTCTCAAGGCTAATTGAAAATGACATCAAAATTTGCAAATTTTGAAATTAAATATCCCGATCAATTTTTACCGCACGGAGTCAAACTTATTCTAATTTTATTTTTCCATAACGAGTATAAAACTTTCCCAAATAAAAGTACAGGAACCGGGAGACCTCATTAAAAGTACATTTATTATATAGTATTTATGAATTAATACTTATATTTATGATATAATTGCAGAAAGTTTACCGTCGAACGTATTAAAGCCTACAGGTTTTAATAGTAAACTATTGAATATTTTGTTAAATAGGGGAGGATTGTCAACTGCGTTATAGCAGCTGAGTGGGAGAAATCGGTCAGGGCCTCTCATTTTAATACTTGGTGAACCGGTAGAGACATTAGGTAGTTTTGGGAAGCAGGCAAGATGAAAAACGAGTAATCGCCTTCGCCCGGAATCGAACCACGGACCTCTGGAATACCGGCCCAGAATGCAGAACCACTACACCACGAAGGCACGCTAGGAAGGCAGCAGGAATACCTTATATACTCCCCCTTTCAAAGGACGACTGTGGTTTTTAGGGAACCCAATCGCCAAATCCTGGGTGAGGAGAATCATCACTCAACCCCCTTTTTAGTTCGAGCGCCACTGTAGAGACATTAGGTTAATTGGAAAAGCCGGAGGGATGAAAAATGAGCAATCGCCTTCCCCGGGAATCGAATCGCGCATCTCCGGAATACCGGCCCAGCGTGCAGAACCACTACACCTCGAAGACACGCTAGGAAGGCGGGAGAAATACCTTATAAAGCTGTACGACGGAAACGCATATAATATCGTATACTCAAAGAAATAAACTTACATAATATCCTATTAACGATGCCTACTGTCATATTGCTGGCCGGGTTCAAATCCCGAGAAAGACATGGAGGTTTGTAAGCGTGTAGTGCATTTTATAGCATATGGAAATTAAAAAAATATTGTAGAATTGGTCGATTTGTAAGTCTGTCCTCTAGAGAGATCGAAGATAGGGGAAGAAGGATAGGGGATCCTTGGATCTATCTCCTGGACTGTTCCCTATCAAACTGGAACGATAAGATGTGCAAAGCCTTGGTCAAAGACAGATTCAAACTATAACTCAAATAAGCCTCGATGATTCACTTGTAAAAATGCTTCGTAACAAGGTACGCAAAATAAAATCTTTTAAGGTAAAAGATCAGTTCAACTCATTATGAAAAAAGCAGAGTTAAAGTGTTTTTTTTTTTTTTTTTTTTTTTTTTTTTTTTTAAGAAAATGGGAATTTTCTTTTGACCACTAATGAGATTTTCAAATGTAATGATGTCATCACAGTTGCATGTTACCTCATAAGCGAAGTGTCTCAGTCGATTCAAGTTAGCAATTGATCTTATATTGTGCTTTGTATAAGATATTTATTATATAAATTAAAATATTTTAAAGGAATGTGAATCCTAGGCTATATTCAGTTCACTATGAAAAGCTTGGAAATTCTACTAAACATTTTTCATGTCGAATATTCTCGATGGTAAACAGAAACCACAGTTAACATTATTTCCATTGTAGCATTGATATAACTAGCATGTTTACATATAAGAACGAAATACCTGTCTTAGCACCCACAAATGCTAATAATTATCATTCACTACGAACAGTTAATTAATTCACTTTGCATTTAAACTCGTTTTCACTTCTTAACACTAGAATCTATTACATAACTTCACCTTCTACTGCTATGATTTAGTTTGGTAAAATATAAAATAAATTTCACTCTGTAAATCAAATTCTGAATAACATAGTCCTCCACTCGAATATGGGCATCTGGAAGCCCAAATTTGTAATTTGTTTTATTATCTCTCTCATCTATTCATTTTGTAAAATTTGAACGAATTTTTTATTAACAAACTCAACAATTTTAAAGCGAGCAATGGCAACACTTACGGGAAAAAAATATCTCCAGCGAACAAGACTGTGTATCGGAAATTCTCAAGATATGCTCTTTTTAAATATTTTGTGATATAGCTGGTGAATTGAACTTTATGGTTAAATGGGAAGAGCATGATATTTAATAAATAAAGGTAACCCACAAAACGTTAAAAAAACGCGCCTTTAGGTGTCATATAAAACCTGAAAACTTTCAGATTTATTTATTTATTTATTTATTGCTTGAATTTTGGCAAATTTAGCAGCATAAATTGATGTGTGTTTTAAGGGTTAAGGAGGTGAACTGTCAAAATAATTAGCACTAAAGGTCTGAGTGACAAATTACAAAAGAAGCTCTTTTTATGAAGTTTTTCTCATCTCAGGGGCCCAACAGCGGCCGTCTATGAATACTGATTTTTGAAGTCCTTCAACTCTGATTTTTTAAATCGCACTGGCTAAAACTGAAGATAATTTCGAGTTTGAACATAAATCGTGCTAAAATAATGGAAATTTAGAGAAACTAATTATTGCAAGTAGTTAATGCTACAGGAGAATAAAGCAATAGAGCTTCTCTACTCCATTCGAAATGGTAATAGAATTCAGCAGAGGTAAATTCCTCATAAATCCACTTGTCTAAATTTCTTTGATTTCTTTAATGTAGCCATGTCTTTGCAGAATCATATCAAGCACTTTTGATGTTTAACTTTAACCGGAGTTTTCATATTAACATGGAGACCACAAAGCTGATCACAGTTAGCCCATTAGTAGTATTTGATAACTCATCAAGTAAATATAATACCTGTAACAGAATTGGCCCTTTAATCGTTCACCTAAGACAAACCATTAAAATTAGTAGCCAGCTACTAAAAAGGCAATCCTTCAACTATGCAGGGACCAAGTCAAAAATTTGTTTCCCTTCTGCTATACCATAGCGTCCTGTACCGCCGGGAAGAAGCAGCTATAGCAAAAGTGATCGACCTCAAAGTATATACTGCTTATGCTTGTTGCGGTCTTATAATGTATGGGCACTAACGGATACTGCTCATGGTACCCAAGTTTTTGACTTTATTCTTTAGACTTCTATTATGAGTAAGGGACCTATATAAGCATTACAAAAATATCAGAAGTCAATGATTATGTTAATACGGCTGCTGACATCACTAGTACTTCTGAAAAATATTCACGTTCCAACTTTGAAGTAATATATTGTAAAGAGCTGTCGTGATCATAAATCTCAGTCTTAGACGACACTCGATAGAAAATAATCACTTGAATTGTTAAATCGAATGCTACGAATCATATGTCGATATAAACAGCATTTCGAATAGTTTTGAGCATTCTGTATTAAATTGTGTTTTTGTCTTTAAGCTTTGCAAATATCATTATTTATTTATTTATTTATTTATTTATTTTGCTTTTTTTCGATATCCCATTGAAAAAATTTAATGAAACTAACCTTAATATTTTTAAATCCTGATTATGAGACTGATGTACGTTCTCATGGAGATTTATGTTTAGGTCTAATCCACATAAAGTAAAAACTATTTTATATTTTGAAGTTATCCTATTTAATGTAAACTGTAGAAAGGGATTTTTAGATAATTTCCTTTCAATAATAGAAGTTTGTTTCGGTAATAGTTTGCTTTCAGTAATTTTCATTATTACTCTCCTTTAAAAAAAGAAAGAGAGAGAGAAACCAAACATAATAAAATATTTCCTAATGATCTAGCATGGTATATACCTGAACTTAAAATACTTGAACGTGGGTGGCTGTAATAGAAACCAAAATTCCGAATTTAGAATTCAATTTGTTAAGTAACAATAGAAAACAGATGTCATGAGGAGAAGAAAACATGACATATGTTAGCTGCGCTGTGAATCTCAATGATAATCCAAGGTCTCCAATTCTAGGTCTTAAATTCTGTAAAATAACAAATTTAGTGTAGGAACATAACAGAAGAATAGCCCGAAACCCACAAAGCCAAGGAATTACTATACACAATAAGTGAGGATGAACTTTAAATATACAGTACAGCAATATGAAGTCAGAAAAATTATTCCCACATTTTGGAATGACCTCACATCTAAGGATTACGCTCCCTCCTTGACTATGTTTGCATGACGACGACACACTCCACCAAAAAAACATCCCACCTACCTGTTAATTGACATTTGTTTCAAAAACTGAAAAAATCGGGGTTGAAAAAAGATGCAGTCTCTTTTCTTTCACATAATAGTTTATTTTATTTCTAGTTATTAATATAATTATTATTTTCATTTATTGTTACAATCATTTTATTATCAAACTAATTAATATTTGAAATATAAAGGAACAAGAGAGACTGCCGTATTTCACTATGTTGATTCGACATATTTCACTATGTTACAGTTCATGATAGCTACAAAGTTAAAGAGTCAGGTTTTTCATACGAAGTTAGATTTGTAGTACCATTTTCTACAAATTTTCTGTCCATTCATTAAGATTCAGCACCTTTCTCAAACCTAGTGAAAAAAGTTACTAATGCTTGAACTTGAGGTTATGTTAGTTGAAAAATCTTCCACGACCAACATAATTTAGTACATGTCACTACTAACTTCCTAAACTAGTGTAATTTAGTAATATGGACATGCCAACAAGTAAATGTTTTTTATCCATAATTTTTTTTTCATTTATTAAATCTTAGAGATTTTAATGGTTTCCAATCACATTTTGTACCACGTCTAATTGTTTATTATTTGTTTTTTACTATGTCTAATTTCTTAATCCTCCGAGAGTTAAATTTTTCTCGCGTTAGAAAAATAATAGTTTTATTTTTGAGGGGTAATTGTTAGCACATATACCTCGCTATAATAAATATGTCTCGCTTTTTTAATAATTAGTAATTTAATTTTTATTAATATTTTAAGTTTTTAATTATTTCTCTAGGTGCGCTAGGCGTTAACCTCAATCTCAAAGGAATAAACGAAAGGGAAATAATTTTACTTTTGTAGCCTACTGTAGTGGAGTGCTGTTTTTCTAACACTAGTGGCCATTGCGACAGCAGAGAAAATAAATATGTCGACAATATGCTCCGTTAATAATATACGTCGAATGATACTGAAGAACACATACATATATATAGATGTAACTTGTATTTGAAAAAATAAGAAGTATTCATTTCATATTTAACGAATTAATTTAATTATTTCAGGCTAGATAGGATTTTCGTATATTAATCCTAATGCTAGTGTGTGTGAAAAGCTGAATTACTATTATTTGTTCAAAAATCATGGTAAGTTGTCAATTTAATTATATATAATTTTAATTTTAAAATAAATTTCGTATTCCTATTGTAATTTGCATGCAACGTACACTGTCCCATTATCCCTGTTTTTTTTTTTTTTTCTTTTCTTTTGAAAGAAGTGCGTATATGTTTACAGTAAACAAAAATCGCTTGTCATGTTCTTCAAATTGCTGTGTTGTTATTTACTCGAATGAAAAGGTTTCCGATGATGTTGAAAATTCACGATGTCTTCTTTCGATTTCAATTTACTCGTAATAAAATTTATCTAAGAGTACATGACTCTTATCGTCAGAGAGAAAATACGCTTTGAAAATTAGAAGAAAATGCTTAGATGTAAAAAATATTCAGCACAATGTACAGAAGTTTAAAATTTTATAAATTAAGCATATATTTTCTGATTACATGAATGGCAAAATAGAATTACTGTTTTATATTCATAAATAGCTGTGTAAACTCAAAACGTGTGAAATCCTTGTCAACATAAAGGGAAACATTTTGGCCCATTCAAAAAATATTTTACCACTTTAAAAGGTGTAAATATGTACTTAACTCCCTTCAAAGAAAGCAAAGGGGATCCACCTATTAGGTGTCTCCATAATAGAGACCATCACTTCCGGTCTTAGTAGTGGCTAACATCTATAAACTACTACAGACCCTCATAGAAATATATGTATGTATATATATATATATATATATATATATATATATATATATATAAGTCTTAAGTAAAAATAATTATGAGTAATTTTAAATGCCTAAAACTTGCGCTAAAGCTGCTAAATAATAAATTAATAATTTATTATTAGAAAGGGTATTTATATATAATCTCCAAGGAAAATAAATTTAATTAAAGCTATGAATTATTAGAAAAAACTTTAGTAAGTATTTTGAAGTAGCTCTCCAAGTCAGTATCCAAAGTCTGGTGAAGGAAAAAATATAGCACCTGGAAGTCAAAATTGTTCAAGTCAATCAAATCTGAAGATGTGCTGATGGGCACAAGCGCACAACAGGAAACTGCATAAATATGCTGATACAAACCGCTGCTACCTTTGAACATAGCTTTCATAAAAGAATGCAAGTATTTGCATCGACATCTGTGTACGCCAGTCCCGTGTCAAGAATATAGCATTTGCACCCCAACAGAACAAACTATGATGAAGACATCATGAGTCTGCACAACAACTTACTCAGAGGGTGGCCTTATACTCTCAGTGCGATTACTGACATATATATATATACGTCCATTGTTCAAACACAAAGTGCTACTCGGCCCATCAGGTCCATGGAGGTAAGAACCAAAGAATATCTAAGGATTCTTAGAGGATCTTAGAGATTCTTTGGTAAGAACTTCCTACCTCCATGATCAGGTCGCCTGACACCAGATACATCTCTTCTAATTGCGATAATCCACGCAAAGGCCCAATACTTGATGTCATGGCTAATAACAGTGTACCCCTTGTTAACACTCTACCTACTGAACCCCAAGGAATGCAGCATATGCTGCTCAGAGCATTGGCTGATGGGTTGATCGATACGTTTGTCTGAAGTGATACATTTTCGATACTCTTTTATTAACACAGTCCAGGAAAACTTGACAGAATTTATAGCTTCATAGCAAGATTGCCCCTTTCTTTTGACTCCTACGATTAGTCTGGGATCAAGTTATGCACACAACTGCTGTCTATTAAAACTTACTCTGATTACCTTTAGACTCCTAACTCTTTCATACTGCATCCGCCATTCGGTTGCAATCGCTGGAGAGAAAAGTAGTCAGGTACTTAAGATGTACTGATTACTTTGGCACTTAATTTTACTTTATGCATATATGGGAGCGAATGTTACTGCATTCAGCTTTAATTATGGATGGGCGGTGTAACCATATTTATGCTAAACAGGGAAGTAAATAACAAGCAGACAGATTTCTAAATTAAAGATGTGACGCTGAAAGCAACAAAATGAATAAAATTAAATTCGCATAATTTCATCAGATGTCATGCTTCAAAACCCAGACGTAGCAATCAAACAGGTTATCAAAATTCAGCCTTTTGGGAATAAACTTAACATTGTGCTTATCACGGAGTTGTAATTCTGTAATGCCAATGTAATGTCAACTGAAAACGGGTTAAGGAAATCAAGAAATCTCTTCAGAATAGTAGAAAATTGTATCTTACAAAAGAATATCTATCTATCTACATATATCTGTATATCTACGAATATCTGTATATCTGTATGTATCTCTGTATATTTATATAGAGAGAGATAGAAAGATAAATAGATTTTTTTTTGTTCTTTTTGCTGTTGAGTTACGTCCGTATGCTGGCTTATGGTTTGGATCACGGCACCTGCAAATAAATTCCCTCCGTCAGTTCGTCACCCCTTTTCCGCGTTTTGCTTCCTCAACAAGCGCTCATTGTGTAGGGTTGTTTTTGCAATGGCGGACACGTGTTCCTTATCGGCCCTTAATTATCCCATTAGCTTACGGAGATCGTTTGAGGGGGACCTCGAATCTATCAGAACAAAGTGCGGCTGCAGATGGCAACAAAACCCAACTCTTTTAGCAGCTGACGAGCTAATGGCGAATGCCATAATAATTGTTGGAGGACCATCTCCCTCAAGATTTCGCTTCATAAAAACTTCAGCTCTTCCGAAGTAGAGCTGGATAATAAAGAAATTCAAAGAGAGATAAAATATATCCCTTTTGTGGGTGATCGAATGTACCACCAGCTGGCAAAGGTATTAATTATCGGATTTTTTCATTCTAACTCTAAGATACAGTTATATTTCTTAACATTCTTTTAATGAATGTTTGTTATTCTTTTTCTGCAATAAAAGAAATCGAAAGTAAAAAAACGCAGTTCATATGGATTTGTTCTGCATATTAAATAATTAAAAGAAAGAAACCTCGCTTTAAAGCGGATGTTACTTTTGTCAACGAAAGGCTTTTACTTGCTAGTTTAGTGAAATAATTTGAATAAGGATCCCTGTTCGAAACATTCTTATGTTTTGGAAAAGAAATTTATAATGCTCGTATAATGCCATTAACGTTTCGTAACCTTTCCTTTTTCTCTTTTGAAGTTATATGCGTGATTCAGAATGTTTGTAAGGTAAACCCTATAATTTCAACTTTCTCAAATTATTTTGTCAATTTTATTTTACGTGCAACTTTAACAAACACCCAAACAACAGCATGAATAAAAACACATTTTTGAGCAATATATCCTCTCATACACTTTACAGTTATTACTACTGTTTCCAAATTGTTATGACATCAATAAATTTTTCTGAGGTGTCAGACAGCAAGTTTTAATTTTTTTTTAATTTAAATACAGGTTTACAGCGGAAGATAAGAAAACTACAAACCAAATTTAACTCTTATATTTCAAGAATACAATAGGATTTTTCAAAATATGCTGTAATAAAACTTTTCCTGCAAAGAAAATTTGCTTTTGAACAACAATGAAACCATAAGGAAGCTCGAATTTTTTTCTCTGCAAAATACTATTATTTTTATGTTATATTGCGTACTTGATTACCTTTGATTAATCTATTTATCACCTACAAGTGCAAGCAATGTTTTACACTTCTCGAATGTATTATTTTCAAAAAAATTTTGTGTTTGACGATGATTTACTAATCAGGCCATTTAAATGTTAT
The DNA here is from genome assembly GCF_044657685.1 of Stegodyphus dumicola. Lineage (NCBI taxonomy): Eukaryota > Metazoa > Arthropoda > Arachnida > Araneae > Eresidae > Stegodyphus > Stegodyphus dumicola. The sequence continues at coordinate 72,765,866 of NC_140780.1, forward strand.
CTATCGGAAACGTAGGGTCGAAAAATTCGAGAGATGGGCAAGAAATGTACATTACCCGTAAATAAAGTTCTTGTCGATAACTCGTATTCTTAATTTCTTCGATTATCTGACACTGAAAATATTTCATACCTTAGTGATACTGAGTCTTTTGCAATAGTCGGATGTATTAAGTAAAACAAGTACTACAAAAAAAAAAAAAAAAAAAAAAAAAAAAACTCTAGTGTTGAAATTCTACATTCATTTGGTAAGGTATAATGATTTTACTAGCTATTATTATTCAGAAATGCTATTCAGAGAATATTACTCTGTTGGGTAGCAGAGGCTTATGCACATCTGTGTAACATATGCATAAGTTGCACATGTTACATAGATGAAATTCTGAATGTTTAGTTTACTTCCCCTCTCTTCATTCTAAATGCTGTCAGGACCAGTGGCGGCCATATTTTGCTTTACATTCTCTGGTTGTACTACCTCATTACAGTTGATGAAAATGTAATTCACATTAGGTATTGAGGAAAAATAATTATCTGTAAAAAATACAGCAATAATGATCTGAAATTTAAACAAAAATATATTTTCAACAGATATTAAAACCTGCTTTAAAGCCTTTAAAAAAGTTACGAAAATTAATACCTAACAAAAGTGTGCATAGAATTACTCGTAGAATGAAGAAGAGCGTATGCACAATAGCTCTCAGAAGGATAAACGGATTACAAAGTTTTAATTACTTTTATGTCTAAATTACTAATAATATTTTAGCCTTTAACAAGTTTGTTTCAAGTGCTAAGCAATTTAATAAACACACAGCGTTGTCTAACACTATTAGTTTATTTATTATAACTAAGTTGATATGTTGGACAAATATATTAATAAAATGATATTGCTTTATCAGTTTGTTATAAACTTCCTAAGAATGACTGTATTTACTTTTCGAAAGTAAAGCTATTTCACAACAATAAGTATAATTTAATACAATAATCTTGAGAAAACTATATTCGCTTTACTCACTAGCTTTTGCCATACTAAATCTCTAAACAATGAAATTTAAATTAACATTCTCCCTCAAATTTTTCCCTCTTGATATCTCACAGCAACTGATTTCAAACTCTAAAAATCTCATACTTGAATCGAAATAATCAAAAGAGTTGGCGGCAGCATTCCTACCCAATATAGCCATATACGAGTCTCTTCTATCTTTTTTTTTTTTTTTTTTTTTTTTTTTTTTTTTTTTTTCTTATTTAGTTCATGATTTACGTATGCTAGTGACGATTTTCTGAAATAGACGGGAGAAAAACGAGAGAAAGTTTATGAGATTACAGCAAAACACTCGAGGGTTATCTGCCTAAGCGGAGGGATGCCTTCATATAGGACGTTCACATACGGGGAAAACCACGAAAACGCTCATACAGCCAGCCCATTCGCGGGATTCGAACCTCAGACCGAACTACAAGTGTTCAATGACTTACCGCCCGCTCTCCTCTGGTGGGCCAAAATGACAGAAGATGAGACCGAACACAAAAACTAAAAGGAAAACTATCTGATCAGTAAACACCTGAGAAAATTTTTCTCAAGGAATAACGTCCTTTTTCCCCCTTTCATTTAAACTTATAAAGCGGGTAAGAAGCAGAAGACTTATAAAGCGGGTATACAGTTCCTTGACATTTGCTTGCGTACCGTTGGGGATAACTAAATAAGGAAACTTAATTCCTGTTCCACTAAATCTACGCTTCAAGCACAACAACAAGACAAAAGGCCATTTGGCCAAGGAAAAGTAAGACAAAAGTTAAATAATGGGATAAAAATTGCATTGGAATCAACAAAAGGCCAAATCAGACATTTATAACATAGAAAATAATAACATTTACATTAAATTTTAAAACTATAGAAAATTATGTTCACAGAAACAGCACACACATGCACTAAATTAAATTAAATTAATAAACAAATAAAAATTATAATTAAAAAATTGCATAATATAAACAACCAAAACTTTGCAAGACATATTCTGAAAAATATTGTTCAACAAGATGAGGTTAGAAGTTGATATCTAACCTCATTTTGTTGGTAACACTCATAAACAGTGTTTTACATTACATATACATAATTATATCGTTTGTCTTAGTAATGAACTCCATTAATCTTTGTTTACCAGTATAACATTTTGGAGTTGTAAATAATAGTTTTAGAACAAATTTTACTTCAGAATTTTCTTCTAAATGCCAATAGGACTCTGTATTCCTAAAACATAATGATTAAACTATGACTCTTTATTAGGTTTACCACATTTACATCAAACATTCACGTTGAAGGAACAATGTACGTATTGATTAAAATTTCCGTGTCCTTTAATAGTATGAGTCAAACAAAAATCTGATCGTAAATGAGATTCTGGAACTTGTGTTAACACAATATGCACTTCCTTTCCTGTAACTCTATTAGCCCTTTCTTCTTGCCATTTTTATTTGAATTTTTTCCTAACCAGACCTCTGATAATTCGATGTGAAAAGGAAGAACGATATCTTTCAGAAGAGTTATAGATTCCTCAAAAGAGTCAACCGGTTCATTACCACGAATGCCAGGTTGTATCTAAAACATTTCTACGTTATTTTTTTTTCCGAGTCGATCCAAAAATATTTTTAGCCTCAGGAACTATATGCATTTTATTTTTATAGGCTACTAAAGTTTGCAAAATATTTCGAATGTCACTAAAAACTATAATAAGAATTATTCTCTTGAAAAATTTCTAGATTAGCGATTTTCCAGGTGAAAGCTTCCTGGGGGGTGACCGTACCACAATCTGGGATACCCCTGAATATAAATGATCCACAGTAGGATAACTAACAGCCTTGGGTATTTGTTTGTTTGCTTATTTTATTATGGCAAAGCCTCGACGGCTATTCGACTAAGAGGAGGGATGCCTTCGTAGAGTACTTTCTAACGGAAACTGGCTCGTATATATTTTACACATGAGGAAAACCATGCAGTTAGCCCGTTCGCGGGTTTCGGCCTCGGACCGAACTACTACTGTTTAACGATTTTACCGCTCTACCGCTGATGGGCAACAGCCTTGTGTAAGTAACGATAATAAAAAATCTAGATGACATATACCATTACATAAAGAACTCAAATTACACAAAGGGCGCAGAAGATTAGCTCCGAAGTTTGCAGTTCTTATGTCCCATAAGGTATAGTCCCATAAGGAATTTTATGGGCCCTTGTGTCCCATAAGGAATTTTAGTGAAATGTTTACTTTTCAATGGAAACAATTCACTCTCATCGAGATCATTGAAGTTACTTAAAGAATGAAGTAAAATGCGTAAAAGAAAATTCTTAAATATTGATACAAAAAACAAAAATAGAAATATTTGAAAAAAGTCTTTCCGTTTGGGAAAAGAAAATTCATTTAAAAAACTTTCTTCCTTAATTAAAATCTTTAATATATGAAGCTTAAATAGTTATTTCCCCAAGATAAACGGTGTGTGTTTATCTGCAAGTAAAATATCGATGATTTGAAGTACGCATATTTAGTAACGAAAACTTCTAATGCGAGGCGGTGCGGGTGAGGAAAAAACGGAACCGAAATCAGCCACCTCTGTTAGATGGAACTAATCCATCTCTTCTTTAGTGATAAAACCATTATACGAATCACGTATAAGTACCTCAAGAGCACAATGGATATGATTTAGTCGACGCAACTTATCTACAGTAACATCAAATTTAGAAACAGAGGGCGTTTTTAAGATCAAAGGTCAGGAATAAGATAGAAAAAGGTGTTTTCAAAAAACAATTTAATTTCAGGTGATAATAACGAAGCCCAAACACCGCTCCCTCAGCTAGCAAAAGCTAAGTGAAGTGACCCGTCTGCTTTGTATAGATTGATATCCACCCTCAATTATTAAGAACGCTTGATGAAGTACTTTCTAGGTGTATAAATATCACGAACTATTCACTTCCTCGTCAATTAATAATCACGTTGCTCCTATACAAAGTGAGAACATTTTAAGTTGCTTAAATTACTCGAAAAAGGTACGGAAAAGTCAAATAGGGGAAATATGTAAAGAAGTGTTAAGCTTTAGAAAAAAAAAAAAAAAAGGAGGGGGGGGGGGAAGAAAAGTGTAATTCTTCATTTGATCTTGTTAATCTTGCAGTCACTCTTATATATGACTTCTTTTCGAATTGATGAGTACCGTAGTAATATTTTATTTATTTTCCAAAATTCCTTCTTGAACTCATTTTAAACTATGTCTCATATTTTGCTTTAATGAGCTAGATTTTCCTAAAAATTTTTATTTACTTTAACTTAATGGTATTAAGAAACTATAATAAAGGATATTTTTTCTAATAACCGAAAAAGTATACTTTTATTTTTAAATTTTGAAATTGATAATTTTGAAACTGCCATAACTCACTTTCGTGATATCAAACACTTGGTTAATATCTTACATGAAATTTAATAAAGGTCTTAAAAACACTACTTTGCATTTAATTTTAATTCGTATGCATTATTATATTTCTAATTAAATGATAGCATTTTTATGTTTTTGTAGCATTCTAAAATTTTTAAGATTTTATAAAAATATTTTGTAAATTTTATAAATAAATTTCAAAATAGCATTTTAATACATATCAGTGGCAACAAACAAAATATTTCCATATATTTGATTTTTTATCTGAGTTATAAGAATTTGAATATTTTAAGGAAATATTATGTCGTACTTAAAGTATTTGATGGCCTTTTAATTAATTGCACATAGAAGCTCAAAAAAGTATTTCTAACATACTGTAATTATGACATCGATATGGAATTTATTGTACGGTTTTATTAATACACTGGTGTGCAAAAATTAAGGACGAAGTCGAAAAATTAGCATATCAGCTGAACGAAGAGGCAGAGCGGACAGAAAGACCAGTCAGGAGATTAAGTAAGGTGATTTACGGTAGCACATGCGCAGATATGCAGGTAGACGTAATGGGGGAGTGTCTGAGTAGTATAAAGCATGTTGTCGGTGTAAGATCAGTATTTCTGGCAAAGAGATTGCACGCCGTATAGCAGTTAAAATCACACCCAGTTGCTGCCTCAGCGAGAAATGGCGAATAATCAATCTGTTAGACGACATCTGGATGCTTTTACCCGAGGTCGAATCATTGGGAAGTTGAAGGAAGGCCGCAGTGTGACAAGTGTGGCTGCAGAGTTCGGAATTGCTCACAGCATCGTTTCACGACTTTTTAGACAATTTCAAACTACAGGAACAGCTATCCGGGGGTTTAGTAGTGGTCGTCCACGAGGAACCACACCCGCAGATGACCGGTATATTGCCTTACAGGCCAGAAGAAACAGGCGGCAGACAGCGGGAGAAATCACTAGACACACGACACAGGCGACTGGACGACCGATATCGCGTTTTACCGTGGACAGAAGACTGCACGGTGGTGGTCTGTTTGCGCGACGCCCTGTACGGTGTGTACCTCTAACGCCTGCCCATCGGAGAAGGCGTTCTCTGTGGTGCCAGGAACACAGGAATTGGAGAGACAATGAATGGGGACGAGTACTCTTTACAGATGAGAGCAGATTCAGTCTGAGTAGCGATTCTCATCGTATACTCATCTGGAGAGAGCGGGGAAGCCGCAATCATCCCTCGAACATCATTGAAAGGGACAGGTATGGAGGTGGCGGTGTTCTCGTTTGGGGAGGCATCATGCTTGGTAGTCGTACAGACCTTCACATCTTCGACGCAGGTTCAGTCAACGAGACCCGTTATTGTAACGAGATTCTTCTTCCATATGTGCGTCTTTTTAGAGGCGCTATGGGTCCGCAGTTCCTTTTCATGGACGACAATGCACCATGTCATCGCACAGTAGCTGCCGAACAGCTCTTAGAGAGTGAGGATATTGAACGTATGGATTGGCCGGCACGATCTCCGGATCTCAATCCCATCGAGCATGTATGGGATTTTCTAGGCAGACGCTTGGCAGTTCGTACCTTACCACCAGTAACGATTCCGGAGCTTCGATTGGCGCTACAAGACGAATGGGCAGCAATGCCTCAACAACTCATTGACACCCTCATTCTCAGCATGCGCAGACGCTGTGAAACCTGCCTAGCTGTCAGGGGAGATCATATCCCCTATTAAAGACCGGATGTTTCTTGCTGGACACCCATCACAGGGATGTTTCGGCCTTCATTCGCATTGCGCTCCATGCTACTTTTTCAATAAAGCTTCTTTTTATCCCTCTGATTTCTCTTTTAGTAAGTGCTGCTTACATTACTTAAGCGCTTACATTACTTAAGTAAGTGTTGCTTACTTACGTATTGGGGATCTTACGGTATTAAATGTGTTGATTTGGAAAGCTTTTGTACAAAGTTATATTGAAAAAACCGTCTCGTCCTTAATTTTTGCACACCAGTGTACAGTTAAGCTGTACAGGCAGTTGAGTTACATACTTCTTTTATTATCCTAATAGCATATAGGCATATAATTATTGATTTGATGTTGCCAGTGTTGATAATGTTACTACAGCTTGCAAAGGCAGTACTAGTTAAATTTCAAGATGCTCATATGCACATATGTTATATATATATCAAATAATTGGAGAGAAAATGTACAGTAACATACTCTTTTCGATATTGCATTAGCAAAAAGAATGAGCTGATTAGAAATAATACTGGGTTACATATAGAAACAATTAACAGCCTCAATTATATATAATTTATGCCTTTTGCCCCATTCTAAATGGGCTAAACTGGATTACTATGCAAACAAAATATCATAAAGACGATTGATTTAAATACAAGTTATATTATTCACTGTTCCATTGCTGAAACTAAGCCAATAATTATATACTATGGCTGGATACCAGTAGCGGCGTATTGCGAAACACGGTAGCCAATTACATTTTCTAATTTCCTATTCACAGGGAGGGGCTTGGAAAAGTTTATTTACCCACTGTGGCCAATATTTAACGAATGGGACCTGTAGGTGACAGTCGGCTGCGTTATTACTTTTGAAGAGATAGTGATCAGGATCACCTATTTCTGAAGTGCCCATTGGCCTGTGAAGTACTGCGTGAAAAAAACTATCGGGCACTTTTAGCTCTTCAAGTAGGAAACTGGTGTCTTTTCCGAATGTACTGAAAGATTGGAATTGTTGGCTGCCGATTTGGCTGTTTTTTCGCTTCTTCTTTTCCTGCTATACCTGAACAGGGACCAGCTGCGCAAGCTTTTCTAGCAGGAGTCGAAGCAAAATATTCCTGAATATATAAACTTGGCTATTTTTTGCTCTTTTAACCTCTAATTGCTTTCAGACTAGACCCTGAGTTGGTAAGTACTGCAGTGCTGTCCAACTTGCTAGTGCTGACGTACTGCCCATTGCCGTAAATAACGCTGCCAGTTCAAGCTGAAACACTGTATTTTAACTATTTAAACGTTTTGTTCAAGAATATACCACTTTACCTTCTTTTATGACACAGAGAGCACTTCCGGTACTACTTTCTGTTTTCGAGCTATCAGTATACCCCGAAATACTTTTCCATTTAGGAGCAAGATATTCCATTCACTCAGTTAGATCTGTATTTGCATGGTAGATTAAACTCCGAGTGAATTATTCCTCCAAGTGTTGTTCAACGTCAGTTTGATGTTTTTAGGGCCAGTGCCTCTCTTTCTGCCACTGGATCAAGGGGCGGTAGACTGTGGCTTTTGGGAATTTAGATGGCCTGGTCAGCTGCAAATTCACGTGATTTTATATCACGAAAGGCGTCTAAACTTTCACCCTTCGCGCTGCACTGTGGAAAGTGCAAGCGAAGAATTCCTGCGTTAGTTTGTGTACTGTCCGTTAACGTTGCACTGTGTTTTTTTCATCATTCACATGTTTTTTTTTTTTTTTTTTTTTCTTTTTATGACTAGATAAATTTGAGTAAAGTAATTTAAGTAAAATATTTAAGCTATTTTCGTTTTAAGTTCAGATCGATTGTTAAATTTACTTATTTGTTTAGTATTCGTTATTATTAACAGGAACTACTGCAAGAATTACTGCATTATACAGGAATCGATTTTTATGTAGAGCTAAAAATAAGTCTTCATCATGTCCGTACGGCGTTACGTTCCAGCCTGCAAATCTAATTGCGATGGCATCAATGAATATCTGCACTGGTATTCAAGTTCCCAAAATATACATTTAAATGGGATTTGCGGATTAAAATATTCTAAGTGATCGCTGGGTTCTGTGTGAGAGAAACATTTCGAGAAAATTATATCATTCGGCACGATTACTTACGAATAAAGAAATGTGCTGTTATTCATATTTGCAGAGAGCACCCCTAAATTAAAAAACGATTGCTTATCCACTGATTTTTTCGCGTATACTTATTGAGAATCCAACACCTAAGAGGATGAGCAGAGAGGAAAAAGAGCCAATATGGATAGACACATTATTATGAATTTTTTAGAAAGGAAAAAATTGCATCATTTAAGGATTTTTCTTCTTCATTATTAAATAAATAAACATTTTAGATCATTCAGATAAAATTTTGCAATTTTGCGTAAACTCTGCTGATAGAACTTTTTTTTTTTTTTTTTTTTTTTTTTTTTTTTTTTTTTTTTTTTGCTTAATTTTAATCTTCAACCTAAATTGGAAAAAATATTTATGTATCACTTCATATAGATACAGCAACATCTGTTCCACCCATTGATTCCTTCCTTATTATCAGAGATCATTGCATTACTAATAATTCGCTTGCTGTAATGTTGTAGTAAAATTATAGTTTATTTTATTAATGTCGGTAAATGTCAAGAGGATTTCAGGCGATTTTAATTTTATGTGGGACTTTTAATCTGCTGTTCTTTTCAATAGATACTAACTTAAAGGAATTAAAAATACATTTTCTCTGAAGTATTTATAGTTTTAAAGAATCGGATGTATTACTGATCGTTCATTCAAGCTATTCTTAAGGTTTAAAATAATAATAATGATTAATAATTAACTACATTGTAATAACATACTAAAAAGTCATTTTTTACGTCTTTTAATTTGTTAAAAGACGTAAAAAATGACTTTTTAGTATGTTATTACAATTTAGTATGTTTGCAACAATGATAATTGTCAACAAATTATTTATACTTTGGAATCATTTCATTATCTTCATTCCCTTATCCTTCGCATCTGAGAAATTAAAACTACAAAATCAATAGTAAATTTCTTAAAAATATTTTTCGGTATATTTATTAAAGAATTCTGTTCACTTTAGTATTTAGTGGAAGTAAGTAATCAAACATTAAAGATTTATTTATATAAATAAATAACAACCTTTTTTAATGTGTTCATTTTAAAACTTAGCTTTTCTGCGAAGGCTAAAAAATCATTACCATATAGTAGTATAAAAAAATTGCACATAATATCGTAAAACATAGGATAGAATATTTCGTGAATATTTCCTTATTATGCTATTAATCTTAACTGTAAATGAATGAATGACTTTTTATATAAGTTTTTCCGTTAAGTCTGTGGAAATTTAATTATTATGCATTATTAAAAAGAATAGAATCTGCGTATTGAAATCTGAAGAGAATAAAATCACGGAAAGATGCCTTCCATGACGTCACTCTGTGGCTAACCAGGCTATGTTCTCCAGTTGGCCGTGTATAGTAGACCCGCCAGGACTTGATGGGCTGAAGTAGGCGAAGTCCTGTAACCTTTACAAATTAGCAGCAACTGCAGTCTTTGTATTATAAGAAACTGTTTTCTCATATGTATAAATTATTTCCCCCATATTGCCACACCGTAGAGGACTATTCTCTCGGAAATGGTTCTGTATAATTGTTTCAGGATCTTCGTACTAACTCTCCAGCGCATAACAGTAGTCCGAAGCATTTTATTCGTAAGAAAAATGACTTTCTTCTTAACTACCTTAGAGAGAAAATCCAGGAAAGTCTATTGTTGACTGTGTATCCCACGTAGGTAAAGTTGGTTACATTTTTTAGTTAGGTCCTGCGGAGCTTCAATTGTGAGATCTCTTTTCAGCTGGTTCTTTCTGCCTATTTGTAACAGTTTTGATTTGGAAGGGGAAATTAACAATTTGTGGCTGTGTGTCCACTTTGCAACATATCCAGGAGGCATTGCGTTTTTGCATCCACATCTTTTTTTCCAGCGACTACTAAAAACAAATCATCAACGAAGGGTTGAAAATGAGCCTAATCATACCTCTCAAAAAGCTGGAAAGCAATATTAGTCACAGTATTCCAGAATGCTAGGCCTAGGCAGGAACCTAGGCAGCAATCTCTATTCAATGGTTAGTGACCCTAACTGCCGTACCGATGAGTCCGGGTCCGAATCCAGAGAGGTTATGGCTGTTTGTACGCGTAGTGTCCATGAGGGCACTCAAAATACATACCTCGAACAGCCTCCCGGGTTGGAGTGGAAGCTTAACAGTTAGCTTGATCAAGCAATATCTCAATCGCCTGTACTAGGTACTAGGTTCTACTTGTACCTGTTTCTTAGATGAAAAAAGTTCTGAGATATAGGAGTTTGAAGAAAAATATTAAGTGGTTAAAGTACGTTACCAAAAAGCATTAGAGGAATTAGCAGAAAGTTCTTGCGTTAATCAACTGATGTAAGGCTTCTGTGATTAAATATTAATCCTTTTTAAGGAAATTATCCAGATTGGCCTTCATTTAAGGATTTATGCAACAGTTGAAAATAATAAAAAATTATCTAAAATTCGGAAATTGTGTTATCTTAGAAGTCTACTGCTTCGAGATGCAGGGAAATAAATTAAGTACATTACTGTTTTAGAAAGATAGCTCTGAGAAAGCTTAGACTAAATTGTGCAAGCGATATGATGACAAAAAGCAATAGTTATTTTGTTACTGAAAACTTTCTTTGATCAATGATCCATTATTCATGGCCAACCATTTAAGCTTAAGGGGGCTGGCGGATGTTTCTGAGGAGGTAATTCGCGGTTTAGATTACTTGCATGCAAGGGCTTCAAAAATAGATCCTTGGTTATTAACCTTACTACAGGCTCACTATTTATGGTCTCAAAAGGTAATTAATAAAGACTTCCTCACGTTTGATGGATTCCTGGAATTTTTGAGTGAGAGATACTCTTCACTGGAGCCATTCTAGTAAGATTTTTTATAACTTATAGTAGAAGTCATTTGTGTTAGCTTCGAAAATACGCAGGCCATCTGGAAAACAAATCCTTCCCACAATCCCTCGCCTTCTTATTTCATACCAATTTCAACTGTTAAATTCTAGTATATTTCGAAAGGACAACAAGAAACTTTTTTTTCCGTCTTTCTAATAATTTGCTAATGCAATAAAAACTATAGTCCATTACAAGTTTCGAAATGAATCGATGAGTGTAGCAACAGTTTATTTTATTACTATAAATTAAGAAAAAAATGTCTTTAGAGTTGTACCCTTTAATTTGGTTAACGTGAGAGTATGTGAGAGTTCCAACATCGATCATAACGCTTGGTAACAGAACATACTATAATGATCTTTACGATTTTATTTGGACTTAAATAATGTTCAAATCTGTTATGTTTTTAGAAATTTTAATAAAATACCATTATTTTATAAGTCATCTTATTACCGTCCTATTCTTTCAGGTAATGTTCTAATTATTCCCTATTCAAGTCAGAAGCAAAACCAGTGATCTTTGCTTAGTCATTTAATCATGCATGCTGAATTGCCGAAAACTCTCTTGTGATGGAATTAAATCAACACTTCAAGTTTGTCTTTCTTTGTTCAGTAGTACTTAGATGATACGTAGCTTGTTCTTTCAGCTACAGTCATTCGCTAAAATTTATTACATCAATGCCCCATGAAAATAAAAGAAGAAAAGCTTTCTTTTTCACACCCGAGCAACATTTCAGAACGCAAAAAAGCGGTCTAAAAGCATTTTATTTGGATCACCGGGAAGACCGTGACCAGTGATTTTGTCTATCGCCTGATCTATCTGGCAAGCAAAGGCCATAAATTAGGGCATGCCTGAGAGCCTTGACCCTCCCATATGTTGAGCGAGAATCCACCCCATTGAAGAGACGGCTCGTTAAGCGAAAGTGTGAACCAGGACATCTGAGAGGGTTAATTATGTTTAAACTGTTTGTAATCGACCGCTGATGTACCTTCCAACTGCCTAGCTGACAGAGTCTACCCCAAGGGTACAGCATTTTGCACGCTTCCATAAAACACATTCAGTTGCAACCTGTAATTTTCTACCGCCGAACTATCTAAGACATTGTAGGGTTGCTGCACCTAGTGGGGACTCTCGCCAGTACTGCTTGAAGATCTATCTTTATTCAAAAAATGCAATTTAAGATACTATTTATAACTTAATAAAAAGGATTTTCTCTTCTCTTTCCAAAATTTTTAAATACCCCCCCCCGATTTTTACTCCTTTAATACCTAGGCTGATTCTTCCCATGTAAATAAGAGGTAATGTTTTAAATGTCAATAGTTTCAAACATTCGGCTAAGAAATACTCTGTTCAAGTGCAAGAGTAATTGTTTTTCACCAATGTTAGTTGTATGCAAATTTTGGCAATGTTTGATGTAAATTATAGCCTCTCGCCCGTAAATCTTTCCTGAAAACAAGCTTTTCTCTAATTGCAGACAGAAAACACTGTAATGTTCTTCTTTAACGAATTATTTATGCAACGAAACTGTATGTTATGTTACGGCACATACAACAAAAACTCTATGAATATTTTTAAGTATATTTTCCGTTACAAGACCACACGCTCCAAACAGTTTTTTGCAGAAAGATATACGCAGCAACGTTGCCTATTGGCTACACTTAAAATAAATGTATTGATCTCATTTTTTAAAACAGTGTTTTTGTTTACAATTTAGGTATTGTCAGTTAAAAGTATTTTTAGTGTTTCATTCTATTTCCTTCTTTATTTGCTAAAATAATTAGGCTAAGAGATATAGAGATATATGTCTTATGCTTAGGAAAATTTTGTCACAAGCGAGTGAACTGGAGACTAGAATTTCACCAGAATTGGTTGTACAGAATATTTTCACAACACTAACTGTACATCCCTCCAAGTTTTGATCAAGAACACCCCGGTGGCGATCGATCCGAGGGTCTACCATTCATCTTATTCTGCAACCAAATCACTGGAGAGTATTTTTCTTCGCCGGTATTTTAAGTGCTTCCATGCTGCACAGAGACTGTATACTTAAAAACATTTATGCCTTCTCCAGGTTTAAACCCGGATGACGACGGATGAGTTGATGATGAAAGCATTTTTAATCCCTGGAATTATCGAACTGACATATCTGTCGAGAAAAAATTGTTTGGCGCGTGTTGCCTTATAATGGAAAAGATTCCTTTTGTTCATTATGCCCTCTGTATACTTAAAAAATTTATATCAAGTATAGCCTAAAAACGTACAGTGAATGGTAAGAAAGTAACAAATTATATGGATAGATAGACTGATATATATATAGGTATTGATACAAAATTTTAAAATTAAATGGTTAATTATTATCAAATTAATTAATAGCTATTTAATTAATGTTTATAAATTGTTATTTAATCAATAATTATTGTATAATTAATTATAATTTAATTGATATTCATTAGATAATTATTTATTGAAATAATTCAATAATTAAAGGTTAAAGTAATTAAATAATTAAAATTAAATTAAATGTAAAGAGATAAATTAAATTTAATAAGCGTTTTTTGATCTAATTTTATTGCTAAAAATAAAATTTTCGAGATAAAACTTCTACTGAAATCGTTATTCAGTTACATAAAAGAAGTAGGCGGTTGCTAATTTTTCATCTCTTCTGTTCTAAATATACCTAATGTCTCTACAAGTATTTGAAAAGTGTTTAAATTTATGGGACATCCTGCATAAATATATATTAAAAGTTACTGAAACGTAGTTAACACAATGATGATAGTAATTTCATTGGGAAAGAACTGGGAAATCGAAAAATATAAGAAAAAAAAAATCTTCAATAAAAAAATGTTTTTTTAGCATTGATTACCGACAAGAAACCTTAATTTAAACCAAATTCTCTTTATACTTGTTCTTCATTATCGAATACGTATATTATAGCAATGAATGTAGAAAAGTGAGCTAAATAGATGTAGAAAATTTAAAATGTTGTAAAAATGCTAATATTCAATATGTACACTAATAGTAGCAATGAAATTAAAGGCTTGATCTAATAAAGTACTGAAATATGAAATAAATTTAATATTTAAATTATGGCTACGATTAAAAGTTACACCAAAAGAAAGCTTGAAATCTAAAATGCCAACGAATGGTAACAAATAATAAGTACTGGCCAATGAATTAGAAACCTTTGATATTTTCGTTTGAATGCGTGCTAGTTAGGAAGTATGCAATTTTTTTTTATGACGTGGTTTACACGTGGTTAGAATTCTAATATAAGTAAGGTGTAAGAGTGTTTTTCCACGATGAATGAAGTAAAATGGAAAAAATGACAGATCTTTCACCATTTTAGAAAGCGCTTATTGTTGGTGCCCGTTTAGCAGGGGCCTCGATTTCGAAGACAGCAAGTCTCACTTTGTTCTCAAAAGCAGCCATATCAAACGTTTTCAAAAGTTGAAATCAGAACCCACAGTCCTTCTCTAGAAGACGTAACTGCGGTTCGAGCACAGGTTTGCAAGAGAGTGATCGGCGTCCTCTCCGACGAATTGTACGTCAAAACAGGGACTCTACTTCAGCTGACACAGATCGTCAACCAAGGCTCTTTCCAACAGATTTCAGCTCGAATCATGCGCAGAGAATTACAAAGGATAGGAATGCTTAGTCGGGTGCCTGTCAGAAAACCATTCATTTCTACCCGACATGCAGGAATTCGTTTGCAGTGGTGTTGGGAAAGAAGCGCTGAACATCTGTGATTAGAAATGGGTAATGTAGTCGGATAAATCACGCTACACCTCATTTTGCATTGATGGAAGACATCGAATTTGGCGAGAACCCCATGAAGCCATGAATCCATCTTGCCTTAGCGCACTATGCAAGGGTCTGGTGGGAGTATCATGATATGAGGTATGTTCTACTGGCATGGAAGTGGTGCTGTAACGATCCTCATTTCTGATGGAACGTCAGTTTTAAATTAGAGGACTTCCTGTTTTCAAGAGAACTATTCCCCAGGTAATTATCAAAGAATGTGCGTTAAGGACACCCCCTTTGTGCGATTTCCTTGCTAACTATCACCCAGTGTCCGCTAAATTACCAGAAGGTAGTTCAACAGAGGAAACTCGTAAGGACACTCCCTTGTGCGGTTTATTGCTAAACTAAAGTAAAAGGGAAGGAAGAGGTTATTTTGTGAGTTATTAGTGTTTAGAGAGATGCTGTTGGTAAGTCGCGCCAACTGACTGTCAGAGCCGCATCAAGTGGAAGTTTTGTATGTTATGGCTGTACTGTAATGATGTTTTACTTTTATTTAATCCAGAAATTTTACCAATTTTTAAAATAGATATTTAAAAGATATCTGGTCTGATTATTCATCCATCTCGGATGTACTTATGCTACAGGTGCCCTGCTGTTCCTCGAGAGTAAACAAATAGCCATAAGATTTACTGGAAAATCAAGTGCACCCTGCAATCAAGTTTAGCCTGATGGCGACGGATGCTTCATGAACTATAATGCAACTATGCATAGTGCCAGAAGGGTTCAAGATTGGTTCGCTGAACATTAGTCTGACTTCCAATCCCTCCCTGGCCACCCCACAGCCCGAATCTTAACCCCATTGAAAATGTATGGAATATGGTAAAAAGACGCATCCGACAGCACTCTCGTCTTCCATCTACTTTACAAAATCTAAAAAGCTGCATTGCCAATGCATAGTATTCTCTTCACGTAAATTGCACTCCAGAAGCATTTAAACTCGATGACCAAACGAATCTTTGCAAAAGGTGGTCCAATAAAATATTGATCTTGAGTTAATTCATTGGCCAGTGTGTGTATAAAGAAACTTAAAAAAGAAACAAAACTACCAAGATAGAGGAACAAACGGCATAATTAAATTAACAAGTAAGTATTAAATAGTTAATAGAGACAAAAAAGGTGATTTACTCAGACGCCATCATAACGGTAAGTTAAAAGCTCCGTCACCAATATCCAGGGCTAAAAAACTGCCCTGGTTATTATCACGGTATCTAAAGTACACTGAGGCAAGAAACTTCACTATGGTATCATAGCATAAAGATGCCGGCACCTTCATGAGGATCTGCAGACTTGAAATGAGGCAAGCATCATTACCAGTATAAAAGGGCCAGTGAGTAAGCATTTTACTCACTGGCCCTTTTATACGACTGGCCCTTTTATTTTACTACTCTGATTAATTTACTCAGAGGTGAATGAAATAAATATTCGGAACTTTTATAAAATTTGCATAACGTCCCGAGCACATTCATGCAAAGCACTGAACTTGCAAAAAATGTTGGTGCATTTATGGCCGGCCGTATAAAATTTTCAAAGTTTAAGATAACTGCATGAAAAAAGCTGACTTTTTGTGTTGTGTTAAAAAATTATATAATTTTAGGAATATGCACGGTGACCCAACATTTTGCTAGTAAAATGTTTTAAGGCCCACCTTCTTAGACTTTGTTAATTTCGGTATGAAATGTTTTGGAATGGTTATCTTTGTGTTAGTTTGATATTTGTACAGAACGGACACCATCTATTGTTGTCAGATGGAGGGTTTCCATCGTCTAGTATTAAATTGTGAGCTTATGGATCCATTATATAAGTCATAGCGACTAGATCAAAATCATGCTGAAGTTACGGAGTTCAATACGGGATGTGTTACCTTCCAAACATAGAGACTGCCACATATTCGACCCCAATGAGCAGAACGATGTTTAAGAGGGAGTCTGCGGTACAGATGAATTGCGAATAGAGTGTGTAAGCCTCGGTACCTTGAGTCGCATACTTTTAAGCTCAATGCAGTATTTAGGGAGTGGATTTGAGAATGCTGAAGGACAGTAACGGGATTGTTTATTCTCGGTAAAGTGACAGAGAAGAACATTTTATCATCATATGAAGTCTTGACCTATTAAGGCGAGTGTCTGTTTGCATTGCAAAGAATGCTATCGTATGGAGACCCGAAGACTTAGGAGGCCTTTGAATGCCTTGTTAAACTATATTTACATGTTTAAACTTAGCAAACACTCACACTTCAACATAAAACAAAGGAAAAAACCTGCATACATTTGTTTTGATTCCTCTCTAGAGGACAACTTTGAAGTTAGTGTTAACCGGGCCCGGGCTATGTTTTGTCTATTGTCAGAATGAGTTCTGAATTTCTTGAGACAAGCACATGAGGTCAGGAACCCTAACGTTCACTAGAATTTCCAGATCTCCCAGTTCTAGGAAACAATTTTATTTTGCAGCCATATGGCACATTTTCTCGTAAATATGAAAAAAAGAGACTTGGCTGAAAATGTATTTTCTTTAAACCTATATAGAATATTAAAAAGAAAAAAAGATACTAACAACACAAAATTGCAAGGGTATTTGGTTAACATGTATGTATGAAGTTATAATTGTTACTCAATTTTCATAAAAAATGAATGCGAATTGCCGATTTGTGTACGAAACAAATGAACTTTCTTCCTTTTCTTAATGCTGTACTTTGCATCGACATGTTCCTTTATATATAGAGAGAGAGAGACTTGTTATCGGTATTAGTTCAGTGAAAGGAGAAAAAAGTCTGTCTCTCATACTCACACGCACCCACACAAAAAATCTTAAATGAACTGATTAAAATCATCTGATGTCAAATGTTCAACCCAGACTAAAGCAAATTTGCATTTCACAGTTGGCCAAGAGAAAATATTTTCCTTTGTATTCTTTCTTCATGTTACGTACCTTTCAACTTTTTCCTTAGAATTATTTTTTAACAAATCATCCAGATCTGCTAAAGATCATCATCAAAACATTAGTTCCTGAAATCCTTGATTTTTTTTTTACCTTTTTTGTTTTTTTAAAGCACAATAAATTTATTGATGGAGGTGCTCAGGAAATGTTTTGCATAAGGGCTCAAGAGTTCTAGTTACTCCACTGTTGCTTTAATGTTTGTACTATATAGCCGACAGTGCTTATTTTTGTGAGCTGAAGAGCTTTTATATCATCTAGCTTCGAACTGCGGACTTATATGTTTGCAAGTCTGTATCATTACAACTAGTCTTAAAGCATATTCAATATCCGGGCCTAAGTAGGGGAGGGGATGTGCTAGTGATACCGCCAAAGTTTCATTTCTTCTCACAAATATTTGAAAATAACAATATTCAATACTAGAAACATGTGTCTATGTGAATGAGTTTATAAGGTATTTCTCCCACCTTCTTGGCCTGCCTTCGTGGTGTGGTGGTCTGCACGCTGGGTGCGTATTCCAGAGGTTCGTGGTTCAATTCCCGGGGAAGGCGTTGCATATTTTTCATCTTGCCTGTTTCCAAAAAAAATACCTAATGTCTCTACAGTGGTGCCCGAACTAAAAGGGTGGTGGATGATGATTCTCCACACACAGGATTTGGCGATTGGGGTCCCCTAAAAACCCCAGTGCCCTTTAAAAGGGGGAGTATATAAGGTATTTCTCCCGCCTTCTTGGCGTTGCTTCGTGGTGTGGTGGTCTGCACGCTGAGCTCATATTCTAGAGGTCCGCGGTTCGATTTCCGTCGAAGACGTTGCATATTTTTCATCTTGCTTGCTTCCAAAAAATACCTAATGTCTCTACAAGTTAAAGAATAATATATCATAAAAATTTCACTATTAACTTTCACATTATAACAGCTACAAATCCACTAGAAATCTGAAACAATTTTAACTAGATGTCAGTTTAAATATTAATATTATAGGAGAGATATTAAATTTTTATTACATAATGTTCCGCTTCTTTAAAATAGTAATCAAAGCACAAATTTGCTGCTTAAGGGCCAATTTTATAAAAGGAACTTTAAGGAACAGATTATTTTTAAAAAACTTATAAATATAATTTTGTGTATTACTCTCACGTTCCTCTTACATTTCTAATCAAAATAAATGCATCATACAAATGTGCCGACTTTGTCAAATTGTATGAAATGCACTTCGTTTTTCTTATATGTAACATGAATAAGCAACCTTGCACATGCTTTCACTCAATCAGTTAACTTACTAACAATTATATGAATGTCTTCAACTACTGTTTTCTGCCAAGTGTGTCTGTTTCTCTTCTCCTTCAGATCTATCATTCTCACGTTATTTAAGACTATACATTTCTATTATAAACAAAAAACTGCTAACTTTGACAGTTGATAACTTGCAAAATTAAAGTATAAACGAAAAGACCTACGTGATGTAATAAGCAACCTTCACAATTGAAAATTTGCAAAAGTAAAGAAAGTATAAACGAAAAGACCTGCCTGATGTAATAAGCAACGATATATATATATCGTTGCTAATATATATTATGTGTGTGTGTACGAACACATATATATATATGTGTGTTTGTATGTATATATATATGTGTGTGTGTATACATATAAACTTTCAAGCTAACATTTCGAATTTATTACATGTTATTTAAGTTTTTTTTTTTTTTTTCACATTTTTTTCATCTCTTAAGGACAACTTTTTTTCAGTATGTAAAACGCATGTTTGACATTTTATAAAGAAGCTATTTTTTTTGGCTGTTAAAGAAATTTCCTGTCAGATTTTTGAAAGCGAAACCGAGCTCTGCTAAAAATATTTTCTAATATAAAATGATAAATAATAATAGTACTAATAAAAATATTTTCCTTTAGATATCCCCAATAAAAGTAATCTTTAGTGGCACTTCTTAAATACACTTAACAATCAAATTAATTCTCGAGATAACTATATTTGGTGCGAAATTTAGGAAGGATTTCATGCCAGTGATTTGATTCAGATGACTGAGGTTGTCGAATCGGTACGCTCTATAAGATTAATCGCCAAACTAGTGGCCATCCTCTTTACACTAGAGTTCTTAGTCTCTCACTTCTTCGAAAGGTGTAATCTTAAAATGTACGTTTCAGGACAACCCAACATTAGTAGCATTTATTCCATTCACTGATAATAGTGGGGCCTCGCATATCATTTGAACCAATTAATCACGCGGTAATCATCGACATCACACCTCTTCGAAATGCGGTAATTGGACCGGCGTTGCGAAGTACTTGTCATCGGACAGGTTCGACGCCAGATGCCAATCGGCCGCCATCTTTGATCGTTCATCAAAGGTCTGGACGTGATGGCATGTTACAAGCGCAAAGGGTTATCTCAGCTTCAAACTCCTACAAGGATAATCCGGTGGATACTGCTGAAATGTTTTAATGACTCTTCGTACTCAGTGGCGTGACAGAATAAGTAGTTATAAAATCTGTTTGGGCTAATATATATATATATATATATATATATTTGTATTTAATGCTTTGTACGAACTTATCAACTTGTTTCTCGCGTGAAAGAATCTCCTACGACCACCATTATTTGTATTTAAAAAGAAATACTGCCGTATATCCCAAATTAAAGCAGCCAGGAAGATTTAAAGATTCTAATTTTTTTAAATCTGCTGTTCATAATTTTGTAAAATTAAGTTTAATTAATTTAAGCTGAAATTTGGTTCCTTTATCGGAACTACTTTTTCTATTCTCAAGCAATTTATAAGCTGTAATAGAATGAGTAACAAGTAAACTATTTGTTTATAATGTTTACATTTTATCTCAGAACAATAGACTTTGGATTTCAGAAGCGCTTTTTTAATACAGCGAGTGAAATTATAAAGAAGTCGTTTTAACGTATGCATGTAATACTTTAAGAAATAGAATCTTTAACTCGATTTATTTATGTAATACTTTAAAATTGAATCTTTAACTTTTTTTTTCCCCTTTTCCTTGCCCAAGTCAGTTCTGTGTTATGTCTTCACTATATAATTTTAATGTGTCAGTAATCAATTTTTATTCTTTTATAAAGGAACATATCAAATGCCATATTTTAAACACAATGAATTTCTCATCAAACCATTTTAAACTTAATTTAAAAATATTTGGATGTAGTTTTTCGTCATATAACTGATAAGATTTGAAGCAGCAGGTACATTGCTTTCAAATATACTAACTATGAAAAGCTATGAATTGTGCAATCGAAACACTATCAAAAGGGTTTTTAAATTATTTAAGTGCTTGTAAGATATCAGTTAAAGCATTGTTATTAGAGTTCTTAGCTTGTGGTTTCATGGCACGCCCGTTTGGTGAAATTAGAAGAGGAGCAATTTGAGCTAGGGCTTGTGTAGGGGGTCTCCCTAGGGGTTTCTTTAGCAGGCTCAGAACCTCTCGTTGGCGGTATAGGGTTAGCTCTGCTGGAGTTGGGCAGGTTTTCTTTGGGTAAAGTTTTCCCAAACGATGATTTTTGTAGCACAGGAATCTTGGGTTTTTGGATTTTTCCTTTCTTACTGGATACACAGGTCACCTCCTGTAATTTGTAGTGTCGGATCTTCACAGTTGTAGCATTAAAGTTTATCAACTTTCTTAAATGCACGATGTACTCTTTTACGTCGTCCAGATCACTTAACACAAAGAGGTTTCAATTTACATGTGGCCCACCAGCGGCGGAGCGGTAAAGTCGCTGAACACTGGTAGTTCGGTCCGAGGCTCGAATCCCGCGAACGGTTTCCCCATATAACGCTGATTTTTGTTGCTTGACTTCAAAATCATACTGTATGTTTAAATTAGGACTCAAATTCAGCTGGAATCTGTCTGAGTTCTTTAGTTTTTCAATAAAATTGCACTTCCAGCCGAAGCCGCAAGTAAAACTAAATACTTTATTTATTTAACTGTTTATAATTTAATAATTTATTATTTATCTCTTTACACGTTACTGAATTTAATTTCAATTATTTAATTGTTGTAACGATTAATTTTATTATTTTATTACTTTGCTATTCCATTAGTTATTTTATTTATTTGTTCCACTTAACAGCCTTCCACAGGGCTCTGGCACTTCTAATTCTAGTAATTAAGTCTTGAACTAAGCACAATTCCTTTAAATTAGGTTTCACGTTGAATCAGATGTTTACCGTTAACAAACTAAGTGATTTCAAAACAGTTAACGCATTTCTGTAGCATTTTAATTCTTAATTGGCCCTCTTCAATAATGTAGTTAAATTAGAATACATTTAATTTAATGTATTTCCAACTAATAATACTTATGAACATTTGTAGTTTTGCTGTAATTGATAAAAGATGTTTCCATTGCCATATATTCTGCATTTGATATATTTTTTTAAATTTTTGTGACGATTTACACTTCAAAAAGAATTTTTAATAGTTTTTAAAGTTTTAAAATGTTCAATGCTAAATTACATTTTAGGCGTTAGACTATAATATGAAGGCTTGAGATTACAATTTTCTTATAATATTTCCTTTTTCGTTTCTTTTTCCAGAAATATATGCATGCGGGTTGTTTTAAATCGCCACTTTGTGCAGCTATATGCAAGATTAGAGAGTTCGGCAAAAATGAGAGTTCGATGAATGAATCTGACGAGGTTAGAGTTCGACGAGGTTAGCGAGTTCGACGAATGAGTCTAAAAGAAACGGCTTGTAGTCTGTGAGTGGTCAGCCGTGAGAGTAGACTTCGCTTAGAGAAAGATTTGATGATCGTTCATGTCTGAAAGCTGTAGGATGAGCGGCTTCATTCCTCATGCACACAAGCCCCATGCTGAATATTTTAGAGTGTGGGGAGTTATTAGGTAAGCTTTTTGACTTTTTGCAGCTATTAGATGTAATTTTTCTTCCTTTCTGGAATTACATTACCTAGTGTTATCTAATGTAACCATTTCCACCATTTTTAGGTACGCAGATAATAATATGGTTTTTGGCTGGATGACTCCTGTCTATATTTTTAATTTTAACGGCAGTTCGCAGAATTTCCTAACCACTATATTTTTAAATAAATATATTTAGGAATCGAATATATCGATTTGTACCATGTGTGAGGTGACCAGCAACGACTTTTTCAGAATTGTGCATCCAAATTGATATGGCTAGGAATGGTATTCATCATTTCTGCCACTATTTTCATTTCGAACTGATCTTCCACTGCTGCTTTACAAGTTCCCATTTTATTAAAATGAGTTTCATTTCACGTTTGATAGCCGTTGAAAGCTAAAATAAACATTGCATTATTAACTTCGAGTGACCATTTCCCTTTTTATCTAAAAAAACCTGCTTCTACCAACCTAATCTCATACAGATTGAATGACCAAAATATTAGGAACACCTCATAGTAACGCATTGGTCCAATTTTAGCTTCAATCCTAACCACTATTCTTCTGCGTATGGAGGTGACAAAGTGTTAATATCGCTTCTGAAGAAGGCTGCTTATAAGCAGTTATTGGTTGTTGCATCACTGTATGTCACTGGCAGAATAGTCCATGTTAAGGAAATGTGTGTATCTAATGTTTGGAGCGCTCAGTGTAAATTACTTCATGCGCCCGTAATGCCTTTTAAACTTTTTCCTGCAAGTTTTACCAATTGCTCGCATATGTGTACGTTTATTATTTAATTTTTATAATAAGTACGTTACGTATGTCTGCATTATATAATTTTTACGATTGCATTCTTTTTGAAATGCATAGTTGCCTTTGCATTTTACAAATAATTTTAAAATTCCGTGCTTTCATTCTGACGAAAATGAACATTTAAATTATACTTTGCATAAATCCCAATAAAATTATAATATACCTTTCTTTCAAAAGTAAAATTATAACCTTTTCTATTCTATAAACAGCCTGATAAATACGTATCTTTAAAACAACAATATTCACTTATAAATATGCATTCTAGTTATGAAATTGGTTTTGGGCTTATTTAATTATAGCAAAGCACACGAAAGCTATCTGCCTAAGGGAAGGGATGTCTCCGTGGAGTACTCTCTAATGGAAAGTGGCTTATATGCACGTTACACACGGGCAAAACCACGAAAACGCCCATGCAGCCAGCCCATTTTCTGGGATTCGAAGCCCAGACCGAACTATCAGTATTCGGCGATTTTACTACTCAGACCCTGGTGAGCCGAGGGGTACCTTAGCACAGAGAAGCTGCGGGCTGAAGTAGCATGATCGGCTAATCTTTGGAATATGGTAACAGGTAGTTTGGCGACATTTTGGTAAGGCGATAAAGGTTATTAGCTAGGACTTTAGCAGTGTACATGGATAAAGTCAAGAGTGTGCGCAATGCCATTTTCGTGCAATTCTGGGATTTTTTTTAAATGAAAATAGATCGACGTGTACATGGATACCGTGTATGTACAATTCTTAAAGACGCGGCAAGCAGTTTGCGATTCTGCACTTTCTCCCAATTTTGCACCTAATCTTCGTCATGATTAAGCACTTTTGTTCCATAACAGCTCTAGCATAAGCGTAATTCGGTTAGCAGATTGTTGGGAAAAAAATGTTGAGTTAAAAAAAAAAAAGTCTTTACTTCGTGAAAACAAAATGGCGTCCAAACAAAAACTAGCAGGTTGCCGTAGCAGGGTTGGGCGCCAAATTTTCGCCAAAAAATCGCCAAGTTACCATAATCCAAAGATTAACCGCATAATCATTTGCCTTTTAATTTAAGGCTAGTATGAAAGATTTAATACCTTAATTTCTTTCTTAAATGTAATCATTTCAAATTATCTTAAATATAACAATACATTTATTTATTAGAAAAATGAGAAGACGGTATCGAACTTTACTTTCTCTATTCATGAAAATGTAACCATTAAGGCACTGAAATCTATATCAACAAAAACTTGCTAAACAGTCCTGAATTGTAGCTCTAAAGAAATATAAAATTCATGCAAATTACATAAATAATAAAAATATATTCCTATGGGAGTAATATGATCGAATTTTTTTTTCAACAACAAATTTTAAATGCTGTCTCTAGCCTGAGTGAAAAATGGGATCATGAAATTGAAAAGAAATCCCTCTTTACTGTTTCATCGTTTAAATACGTGTGCATATATAGGCGCATTTTATGATTCAAATAAGCAAACCAGAGTTTATTGAAATTTGTAGGAAGAGAAAAATTAGCGGAAAGCGTATAAAATCATTATAATATTTTAAGTAAAGTGATCACTTGCATCAAAATGTTAGTAAAAGCTTAACTCATTTTTTCTTTCAGAAATTTCTTTTCTTTAATCACAAATAGAATTTTTGCTTCCGAATTGGGCCGTCCAGACTTAAAGTGTTTAGTGACTGTGACTGCCGCACTGAAGGGTCCGGGTTCGGATCCTGGAAAAGGAATGGATGTAAACTGTCCGTCCCTTTATAGGAGGTAACGGTGGCCGCCTATTAGGTGCCTCCATAATAAAATGACCACCCCACCCTAGTAGTGGCCAAAGCCAAAACCTAAGACCGCCATAAAAAATATTTAAAAAATAAAATCCGAATTGAAAAAGTACTGTTCATTTATGTATGTATTGTCAGCAAACTCCAATGAGCTGTCACTCTAGTTTTAAGATAATAGCTATTAACATTAGAACTACTCGTGATTAACTTAATCTTATATTTATCAAGGGGAGAAGGAATCTGTCACATTTGCGAATCGATAACTCTGTTAACATTAAAACCATGTACTAAATATTATCATTAGGTCCTTCTTTTGCCGCTAAAAGAGAGCTTATACTGATATTCAATCAATGTACTTATCTTATTTTCAAAGCTGGGTAAAAAAACATGTATCAACGGTATCCAATATTTGCAAATAAAAAAAAATTTCTGTAGTTCCACTTCATCATAAAAAACACTTTTGGCTTTATTTTAGCTTAATACAGCAGTGAATCTAATGCAAGAAAAATTGATAAGAAGAAAATATTTTCTTTAAATTTCAGTTTTCAGGAATACGGTGTTAAAAATCTTCTGGAGGAACTGCATAAGCAGTACACTCTAGTATAAAAATTAAGGTAATAATAAAAAATTTATAAATTCTTTTGTTGATTATACTTTTTCCTTAATGCGGAAAAATAATTTGCCAATTCATTTTTTCTATGAAAAACTTTTAGCCACAAAAATTTATCTTTCTATAAATTAAGTTAAAGGTTTTATTTTATTGCTTACAAGAGTTTCCTAAACGCTTTAGCATAATAATTCACGCACATGTATTTGGAATCTGTATCTATCTTAATGCAATTAGCTGCTCTACAAGAGAAGAGAGCACTGAAAAAGGAGAGAGAGAGAGGAGTAAGAAACCTAGAGGAAAATTATATAAAAGTGAAAGCTTAATGTACAAACTGCATGCCCTCATTAACAAATAATTAATGAGTACAAGTTAACGTATAAAACTACTATCGTATTGAACATGCTGTCAATTTGAGAAGTATAAGAGGGGCACGGCTCTGGTATAGCACCAGCTTTTGGAAGTTTCGGGAGGAATTCAAGACCCGTGGTCAATACACCTGCTCAAATCTCGCATTTCACTTAAGCTACTTTTGCACTTTAAATATTTTCACGCTCAGAAATAAAAGATCACAAATTCCATATACGAATCAAACACTTATATAAAAAATATATGGAAGCAAATTCAAAACAATAATAAAAAAAAAACTAAATAAATCAATGCAAAATATTAAAATCAATAAAAAGGAATTAAAATACACACAGATATTTATATAACATCGCCTCCTCCTTAAAGGCCGCACGTCTGGGCAGACTGCGGCAGGGCAATCCCCAGACCTAGGGATAATTAACTCTTAATAAAGCGCATAATAAGGCCAAAGTCTATCGTAAAGCACTAATTTAGGTTTAGAAGAAGTTCTTTGGACACGAACCACTATGTCCTTCAGATTCCTGATCATGCAGAAGTGTTCCTTCCGGAATCTCTGCAGCATGGTTGAGATGCCTCGATATTGCTTGGGATCCCATAACCAGACTTTATTTGCTTCCTTGAATTCCCTCACCGTGGACATAGCATCGCATCTCTTCTTCATCCTTTTGGTTGCTGGGTCGATCATTTCCCTGGCGAACCGATGAACGTCTTTTGAAAGCGCCTGTAGATCCTCCAGGTACTGCTCACATGAAGGAGAAGTGTTCGATGGTTGTCCGAAGACCAGATTTTACAGCAGATGAAGCTCATGATACAAAGTAATTTGCGATGGAGGAAAAGTGCTCTCATGAACTACACTCCAAAAGACTATACCTAGCAATAATAATTTCAGGTTTTGATCCCATTCTTGTTGGCTCCGGTATCCCAAGAGAGAGAGAGAAATGTTCCAATATTATGCGATTAAATCTCTGCTCTACTAGACTGGAATATAAAGGAGTAGTTTGAGTTTCTTCATACCGAGAATTCTATACAATTCTTTAAACATGGTAGATGTGATGCTTGGCATTCCACGTTGCAAAATCTAGTTTTCTACTAAGACTTCTGCAATGGTTGGAGCTTCTTGATTAGCGATGGCATAAGCTTCAAGCCATATAACAAAGTAATCCATAACATTTAGGATGTACTTGTTGACCATTTTTGTGCGAATTAAAAGGTCCGAGAATATCCAGAGCAAACATTTCGAATTGTGCTCTTACATTGTAGCGGTGTAGTCTTTTACGTGTACGTGTTTGCAGGTCTTCTCAAGCACCACACGCAACAAAAGACTGGCACCACTTTTCTACATCTGCTTTGCACTTGTCCCAGAAGAAAAGTTCGAAAACTTTATGCATTGTCTTCGTTACACTGCAACTATGAAGCTTTGGCAAAAGACTAGGGACTTGAGATCTTGGTGAAGTGAGCTGCCATCTAGAAATCTTTACTTGCTCAAATTTATATTTTCCGTTAGAGAATTCCGTCTTGCAGATGAAGAAAATCCCTTAAAGCCCTCAGCTGCCAAGAAATGGCACTCTTTAATAGTCGGATCAAAGCGGGCCATTTCTTGATAGCTTCGTTTTTCACTCCCGTTTTCCATTGTTTCTGAGAACGGGTCATAACACAGCATCTTCTATTTGGGCTGTTCTAAGCTCTTGCTCCTCCGTGAATCACTCTGATGTTATAGAGTTGGTGTGCATTTGTCTTACCTACTGGCGCTTCAAAGCCCCATTTTCCCACGACTCTTTTCTGCAGAATATCTTTTCGAAAGTTCATCAACATTTCTGAGTGAAGTCTCTTGGCGATGTCGAAATTTTATATCACATTCCTGTAACTGTTGTATCCATCTAGCCACGTGACCCTCCGGATTTTTTAACCTAAGCATCCAACTTAATGAGACATGGCCCGTGCGCAACAGGAATTTACAGCGGTAGAGTTAGTGGTGAAAATGTCCTACAATGGCTAACAACATTTTCTGATGGCACAGTAATTTCTTTCCAACTCTGAGCGTCTTTTACTAAAATAGGCAAAAACATATATTTGAACTTCAGTTTATTGAGAAAAAATATCTCCAGTTCCTTCATTGCTGGCATCTGTATCTAGTTCAGGATAAGATATTCGTATTCAAGTTGAGGATATGCTAACACAGAAGCAGAAGTGAAAGCGTCCTTCAGGATTATAAATACTTCTTCAGGGCTATAAACACCTTCACCAATCCACGAAAAGTTCTGTTTTGTTTCTGTTACAGCAGTATAAAAGCCTTGAGATTTTAGAGAAGCCTTTAGCAAATCTTCGATAATAAGTGCAAAAGTAGAGAAAACTTCTTAACTGATGACCATCTCGAGGGCGACAGCAGTCATGAACAACTTGGATTTTCTTAGGAAATATGCATGCACATTCGGGGGATATGATATGACCAACATAGCTAACTCTTCAGGAAAAGAATTTGCATTTCGGAGGGAAATTTGCAAATTTGCATTTTGCAGAATTCCTACTGAGTTAGCCATTCGAAAAATTTGTTGCATTTTCCAGGTATTCTTCAAATATTTACTCAAAAATGAGTGCGACCATATTAATGTCGTCAAGGTGTCAATAAGCTTGGGGGATTTCCTTTCCTGGGAGAGCTGTATAGTGAAAAGACTATGGAACTGGCAAAAGCTGCGATTTCCACCCATGGATCCATTTGACTTCTCAAAGGACACGACACCAATCAACCCAACCAGCCAAGGTAAACAAGATAAGCTTAATATGACAGTCCATTCATAACTGTCTCAATTAGATATCTGAATGTCGCTGGAGCATTGTATAATCCAAAAGGCATTACTTTAAACTACCAGTATCCTTGCCTGGCAGTAAATGAAATCTTCAAATTATCTTTAGAATCTATTTCATCCTTATTTTATCTATTCTATTTTAAATTTAAGATTCAGAAGCTGCTTTTCAGATTCAGAATGCAAAAAAACTACATATTTCCCGCTAGCATGTCTGAGGTGTCGTCATTTCTATGAAAAGGGAAATGTTTCTCTTTGTAATCTCATTTAGACCTCTATAATCGACAAAATGTCTCATGTAAAAAACTTTCTTCCTAACTAAAACGTTAGGTGATGCCTAAGGACTAGAGGAAGGCTCAATAATGTCACTCACCTGCAACTCCTTCAGAAGTTTTCCAACTTCCTCCTGCTTTGCAAAGGGAAGACCTGTAGAATAATGTTCAAAGCTGGATGAGAAGGAGCGTTGAAAATTGGGTCTGCTGGGATGTCGTTCAGAGATAAAGGCCCATCCTAGAAATTTCTATTCTAATCTAAGAATATGTTTCTCGACTCTCTTGTTTACTGCAGAAATATTTTTATTGTTAAGGCGATTTCTTGATTTATAATCTTTATCTTGTAGAGACATTAGGTATTTTTTAGAAGCAGGTAAGATGAAAAATAGCAAACGCCTTCGCCGGGAATCGAACCACGGACCTCTGGAATACCGGCCCAGCGTGCAGAACCACTACACCATGAAGGACGCAAGGAAAGTGGGAGAAATACCTTATAATCTGATTCTCAAGTTTTTCTTCAATTGTGGCTACTTTCTCATTCACATATTTCACTTTTCCTTCCACAGCGGCAACGCTGTCCTTCATTACAGTTGCTTGCCTCCTCACTTCAACGGCATTTCCTTCGATGGAGTTCTCCATTTCCGTGTCATTCGCATCAGTGAAGCTGTTCATCTCCGCAACATTCGTGGCTGTCTCTTTTGTCATCTCAGCTGCATTCGCTGTGAATATTGCCTTAATTTCGATGGAACTCCAATAGGAATGTTGTACTTGCTTTACATCTAGTCATCAAACAAATGTATGGAAATCACCAGCTCCGGATCCTGTTTCTCCAACAAAGCTACTGAAATTGCATCTGAAAAAAATATGAAAATGTTAATGACAGCTTGTCCTTTATTAATGTCTGTCCTAACGAATCTCTTTTAGTTCTTCACCTGGATACCACAGAGTTTATACACTGACAATACTGACTCTGAGCCGCTTTAACTTTTCGTCATTGTAATTTCAAACAACCTGTACTTCTAAAAATGTTCGACGAAGATGCTATTCTGCATCCCGCATCGAATAAAGTTATTTAGAGAATTCCATTTAACAGTACTTGCATATGGAGCATCTGTGCCTTCCTTAATATTACAAAATTCAATTGCAGCTGAAAAGCAATCTGCTTCTCCTGGTATAGCTGACCTCTATGTACACCTTCCAGTTTGAAAAGCTTAGCTTTATTTTTTCCAATACCCACTTTACCTCTATCAACTGCCTATGCTTGGTGATCAAAACTTTGCTCGTATGATCATCGCAAAGCATTCCTATTTCTTCTTCCAAACTTTCCATCAGTTCTTTCGCCAAATCTGTCATCAAATCTTCCCCTCAAATCGTCTCGAAATTTATCAGCAAACCTAGTTTCTGCCAATCTGCGACTTTAATGATTCATTTACATGCTCGTTATTTTAGAAATGCTTTGTCATTAGAATAATTTTCGGGAATGGTTAAAGAATTTCCATTAAAAACTGATGACTTTTAAGCTAATGTCAAATATCTGATATTTTAAATGAATGCAATTATATGATAAATATTGTAATATCGAAAAGTAAATTTTGCAAGCAAAACTGAATAAAAATAGAAACTTTTTATTTCATTTCTACAGAAACAGAATAGAAAATGTTATTTCATTTCTGTAAGTAATAACCACAAATAGTTTCCCATCAATTATTTTAAGGCTTAAAAGATAATGAGGCAAAATTATTTAAAAGCAAAGATTTATTCTTTTGAATGGATTTTTCAAAATTTCCTGCGGAGTTTCTCTACATAAAATTAATTATTACCCACTTCCTTTTAGACACATTTCAAGTTAATTATTTTAGGACAGTGGAATAGATTTCTTTTATAATTTCCGATCGTTCTATTTAAGCACTTACGCGTGCGGTCCTAAGACTTGTAGTACGATGCATGAATAACATTTTTTAGTTTTTTTTTTTTTTTTTTTTTGTTTTTTTTTTGTTTTTTAAATTGTTTTCTCCAACACCTAGCCTAGTGGGAGAAAAATTTCTTTTAAAAAAAAATCATTCCATGAAAACAAAGCCTGATTAAGACCAACAGAATCCAAGCTCAGGCGGAAATTTCAACCGCCAATCAGGATCAAAGCCCAAATCACTCTTCATACACTTTGTTGGTCTAAAAGTACAAGTTAAAAAAAAAAAAAAAAAAAAAGAAGAAGAGAAAGGCATTTAAAAATTTTTTGAGCGAGAAAATTCTGTTTTCCGCCATCCACCTTGGTACCTTGCTTATGCTGTTAAATAATTAATCCAGAATTAAACGTTGGAAAAATTATCATTATTTTAAAGTCAGGTCTTGAAATCCTTTATTACTCTGTCATTTCTTGGAGTGCTGAAAATCTTAGAAAGTGGGGGCCCAAAATTTTTCTTTTCCTTTGGTAAAATATTTTGTGCATGCAAATAATTATTTCAGAAGTCTGCATTTATGTTTAATACCTGTTATATGTGACTAGTAATATGTGTAATATAGTAAATTCTGTGTACTTGCCAAAAATGCACTTGTTTCGCTAAAATTTTATTATGGCCTTTTCTTTCCCACTGTATTTAGATAATTTTATTTTCATTTCTTACAAAAATTAAATAATTGCCTTACCGTTGAGAACAGGCTGCCTGTCTCCAGAGAAATGGTTTTTCAAACCCAGTCCTCCACCGTACCTAATTCTATAACAAAATAATCAATTTCAAACTTTTTACGAACATCTAAACAAGGAACTACCAAACTTTTCTCTTGTATCAACCCCTTTTAAAAGAATGGCTTTTCTTATCGATCCCCTTGAATTTTTCTGTGTATGCAACATAATCATAACACAAATAACAGCGCATAAACAACTTGAAGATAACAGTTAGACTAAGAATACGAGCAAAAGGCTTAGAGGGGAAAAAAAGAATTTATATGATTTATTTTATTTATCCTATTTATTTATTTTATTTAGACTTAGATTCATGTTTTATTAGTCTTTATTATTTTTTAATTTACAAATATAAAAAAGTTTTCAGAAACAAAAGCAAAGCCTCTAATTACATAAAAGTTTGATTTTTAATTAATGTGATGGCTGCGCTTGATATATTTGGCATAAAATTGCTTAGTTTAATTCTTAAATCACCTCGTTCAAAAATATTCAGCCTGTTTCTTATTTTCCGTAATAAATTATTCACTTAACTAAGCCTTGTTTCTACTTAATAAGAAAACGGGAAAGTCAATAGTGTTGTTGGGTAACAAATTTTATTTCGGGATATGTCTCACGGATGATTTTTAAATTCGATTTTGAATAAGACATATGCTTGAACATCTTCCTTCAATGCAATCAGCTGTTCTAGCATCATAATATCAAGATCAAATACTATATCGCAGTTCAGCGATGCTATAAGCCTTGCTGGCACATTCAAATTTTCAATGTCTTAGAAGCGAACCTTAAAAGCTTTTTAATTTTCCAAGCGGCTCGTATATAACAGTATATCTTTTGCGGAAATTTTGCGTTCCTCGTATTTTTTTGGATGTGTTTTCTCGTGTTCCAACGTTTCAGCATTTTTTATTCAGCATAAGAAATTTATATATTTAAAAGATGATTTTTAATTTTACAGAAATTTTGTGTATTTTCCCTTATATTTGTTTTATATGATTTTTTCTACTCTACATTATATAGTTTTATATCAATAAACAGTTAGTTATCAAGTTAACAATATTTTCTTAATCAATGGAATCTTTATTATACCGATAATTTGGCCGTAAATATTCGGCTATTGACTCCCAATCGACTCCATTTCTTGAAAGTCACTGACTTCATCTGAAATTTCATTGACTCTCTAAAGATGAATACTGGGAAACCCTGCTCTGCATACTATCTCGCTGAGAGTTGTCTCACAAAGTTTCCATACAATTTTTAGTCACCAGCTTATGCTATCAAATCCAAAAAAGTCATACTTTCGCAGACACAGATTTCAAAGAAAATCAGCACCTACTGACACTGTTCGTAAGACGGACTCTAAACTGAAATCAGTGCCGAAAGAAGATGAGAGTGGATACAACCACAGAAAACTGCTAAGATGCCTACTGTTCGGACTCCTGAACTAAACAAAACTCCTGTCCATTCTTCGAAGACTGTCGCGGATATTTCCACGAGTAATAATTTTGATGTTTTGTCTTCTGTTCCCGTTTCAGAACCCATGGACATTAATATGAAACTTCTAAGAAAGATGACTTGCCTGAAAACGTTCACGTTTTCTCGCAACTTTCTAAGAAAGAAAGGGTCCCGCCGATAATCTGTTCCCCACCGGAGGTTTCATGGAGTGAAATTAGAAGTATTTTCTCCAAAAACGGAGTTAAAAAATTTACAGGTATGTTGACCAGACAGAAAATAACAATCCTGTTTGATTCTGCCGACCAACGCGACAAAGCACTTCTATCCTGATGAAGAAGGAAATTCATTTTAGCACTTTTAGAGCCAAGAAGGACACTCCTTTGAAAGTCATGCTGTTTCAAGGAAGCCCTCGTTGCAGAGGTCTCACTGACGATTCTTCTACTGAGGAAATCAAGAAGGAGCTCTTCAAAGAAGGATTTCCTGTGATCAAGATATCCCAGTTCGCACGGAAAATTGACGGTTCAGAAGTGAGACTTCTCGTTTTTTATGTCTCTCTTCAGAGAAATGATGCTGGAAGAAGCATTACCGAAAGAAGAAGCTGCTGGATCTCAAAATGACTTTTAGAAACTTTAAAAGTAACAGGAACGCTATGATGTGTTATCGGTGTCAAAAATAATGGTCACGGGCAATTGTTCTGCAACAATCTCCCTAGATGTCTGAAGTGCGGTGAAGGTCATCTTACCTACACGTGTAAACTACAGAAAGAAGCAAAACCTACGTGTGCTCAACTATAAACAGGAACATGTAGCGTCGGCAAAAACTTGTGAATTTCGACCAAAAGATTGAAAAGTTAAACCTCCGAAGAAGAGATCTCAATCAACCAATCAGCGAGTCCCTCATGCTGTTTCAAGCAAGCCCTCGTCAAATGAGAAGCGAGAACCTAGAAGAAAACCTCCAAGTGAGAAATCCTACTCCAATGCTGTTTTACAAGGCTCAAAGGATTTCGAGTTGGACGAAAACCTCAAGAAACTGATCTGCAAATTTACGGAATTTGCTGAAAAGTGTAAAATAGCCACCTCAAGAAAAAGTATTGCTTGCTCTGGGCTGGGGCGTAGCGAGCATAAGTGGCGCCCTGGGCAAAATAATTTTTTGGCGCCTTCCCCCCCCCCGAAAAAAAGCACCAACAGTAATATAATGTATAGAATATATTAGTCATAAGAAAATATTGCAATTAATAATAAAATGCCGAATCTGCCATAAAATACTCTAAAATATATTAAGAACAGTCACTACCTAACTACACTAACATTGGATTCGGAAATGTATCTGTGTCTGCTGAAAAATCAGACATTCGATGATCTAGAATTAGTTAAAAAGGTATTTATTTATTTAGTTTACATATTTATATAATTGTTTTTAAAAAAGTACAAATTTTAAACAATTAAAAGCTTAATATATATAAGTAGATATATTTATTAATAATAATGTAATATTATAATACATTAATATAATTAATTACTACGTATACATTTTTCTTGCCTTGGATGGAGCAAATTTATCAATTACTTCATCAAAGTCGATCATTTCAAATTTTGCTTTTTCCACATTTAAAAATAATTGATGACTTAGGGGATCTTGTCCCCTCGTTGATTATAAATACGTCAAAGTTTATTTTAATTTGCTGAACTAACATTCATACCTAGCATTTGATAATGAAATGCAATTAATATTTGAAGCACAATTTATAGGTTTGGAAAAACATTTTCTCCACACGTTATTATGAAAGTAAGATCTGTAATGGACTTTTAGAGACGGTTTCTTTTCTACTAAGGAATAACATCTTACAGTCACATACACTGCTCAAAACAATTAGGGGATATTGTGTGTTCGGTATGAAATAACCATATAATGGGCAACCTTTTTTAACAAAAGGACAAACCTTCCTTAACAAGAGATTATAAAGGAAAATTATAACGTTTACACAGTTGGGAATATGCAAATTTAGTCTGTGACTATGCGTTTTAGATAAGGACTATGCGTTTTAGATAAGGAATAAGGAGCGACCTGCAGCATTCCTTTTGTAGTAGGAGATTAAAAACAATTGACACGCGTTGAATGCTTTGTAGCAGGGAATATACGATGTGTCAGCAAGATGACTTAGTTGAATCGGTAGCCAGGAAGGCCATCGGCCATCATTGTAGCGGAAGCGTTAGGAGTTTCCCACAATGTTGTTTTCATTTCCAGACTACGAAATTGGTTTTTATGAAACTGGATATGTTTGAAAAATTCGGGACAAGGTCGTGTTATTGTTTGAAAATAAAAAGCGGGAGCTATACGTGCATTTCGTTTAAAAAAAAAAATAAATAAAAATATATCTCTATTTTAGAGAAATAAACTGGTGAGAAAGAACGTTTTGTATGCGGATATATTTGGTTGATGTACTGCAAACATTTTATTACACATTTTAAATGATAAATCAATAATGAAAATAATTAATTATATTACAATAATTATTAATTTTAAATATATTTTCCAGAAATTGAAAGTTTCCATAAAATCTTGTTTGTAGACCATTTGGTGCCCCTCTGCAAGCGGCGTCCGGAGCATCATACACCCCCTTGCCCCCCCCCCCCGCCACGCCACGCCACTGGCTCTGGGGGTCGTTGAAGAGATGATCAAAGCGAACTTATAATTTAGTTCGCTTATTGCATGATGACTAAATAATTTTTGTCCTTTTAGTTCCAGTAAGCTCTATTAGATGGCGCCAGCGCACGAACTTAATTCGTGGTTTTCCCATATACTTCAGCCAAAGAATCTCTAGATATTCTTTGCTTCAGCTATTATGGTATTCTTCTAGTACCTGTGATTGTCTGGGTACTCTTCTGCAACTCAAGATTCTTCCCTCTGGAAATACTGTCCGGCATTTTCTAACGTCATGTTCCTTTTAGGCCTTGTTTATCATCGAGCCGGAGACGTTGCGCTTCGCGCGATATTCCGGCAATACTTGTCCGGATGCGGATTTCAAAGAATAGGAAGTTTTAAGAATGAGTTGCTGATGTTTAGATAACAAGTTCAAAGAAAAATCAAATTATGCAGGAAATTCACAGAGTAACACTTTTCTGGATACCGTAATGGCATATCCAGAGGGGGAGCTTTATTTATATTCTTTTTGTAAAAACTTTATATTCCAATAAAATAGTACTATAAATCAAATACACCTTACTTAAACGAGTAAATGAGTGGATTTCTTGATAATGACAAATACACTAGAGCCAGATTATGTGATAATGGCAAATACGTTAGAGAAAGAACAAAAAATTGAACGATTTACAGGCATATTCAGTTTTCCTATTAATGTACTAGATGGCAGCACTGGAAAGGTAGCAATTTGCTTTGATACGAGCAATTTGCTCGTATATCTCAGACGTAAAAATTGGTAATTGAAGTAACACTTTCCGAACGTAACTACAAAGTAAACCAAACCATAAAATATCTTTCAAGATTTCCCCCCCCCCCAATAAACAAGGTTAGGCTCATCCCAAAGTAGACGTCACTTACAAAGGCCGTAGAAAAGATACATAGGAAGCATTTACTTTTGAGCTATAAAAGCATGATTATTGTAAGAAATAGACAATCGCCGCCACCAGATGGCGACATGTGCAAGGTCGATTTTCTCTTTCTTTTCTAGCCTCTTCCTGATGATCTCCTACTACAGGACCCACCTAGTTCTCCACAAAGCCAGGTCCTTCGAGAAGTCTCTCCTACTACTGGGAAGTACTGCCACAGCACTGTAGAAACTCAGTATATTACAACTTAGCATCTTAGTAAATAGACAACTGTAATAGACAGAACTCCCTCACTTGCGGTACTTGGAAGAGGTTAGGGTCAAATCAGAGAATTTCACAATGGTTTGCTATTTTTATTTCATACACCGTTTTCATTTCAACAGAACCATAGGATGTTCGGTCAGATTTTAAAGCTGTAAGATTAGACCATTCTTCTTCCGGAGAACGTTAAAAACTTCTGCCAATTGCAGATAGATTTCCCGGCAAAATTAAAAATTTATTATTGGTGTTATTACTGGAAATACTGCAGCATCGAAAGTTTTAAAAAATGTAGAATATCTCAAATTTATTTCCCCTAAAGGTAATATTAACGGTAACGAACTTGAGGAAACTATCCAATTAAATAATTAATTTAATTTTTGCCTTTTGGTTCGGTTCACTTTTCAAATTGTTGCCACCAAATATTAGACCCTTGCACTATATTTAAAGAAATTAAAAAAATAAAAATCTGAATACTTTCAGATTTTACATTACGCCTAAAGAGGCGTTTCTTTAACGTTTTATGAGTTATCTTTATTTATTAAATATCATGCTCTTCGCACTTAAACCATAAAATTCAGTTCAAAAGCAATATTGCAAAATAATTTCAAAATGAGCATACCTTTAGAATTTCCGATATACAGTCTCTCGCTCTAGAGATAAATTTTTTTTTTTTTTCGTAGAGTGTTGCCATTGCTCACTTTTAAATAGTTGAGTTTGTTAATCAAAAACTCGTTAAAGATTTACAAAATATGAAGTAGATAATAAAACAAATTCCAAATTTAGGCGGGGTGGAAACGTACGCCATTCGAAATTTGATGGCTCTAGGTACCATTGTTTTATCACAATGCGAGAAATGTGCATACATTTATGCAGATTCTTCATTATTTAATTTCTTTAAATATAATAGAGGGCTCTAATATTTGGTGCCAACAATTTGAAAAGTGAACCGACATTTCAATGCAAAATGAAATTAATAGTCCTTCTGGGCAAATTGTTCCTTTGGACTAATAATGAAGAATCTGCAAGAATGTATGTTTCTCGTACTGTGAAAAAACAACGGTACCTGGTGACATCAACTTTTGAATAACGTAATCCTCCATTCGAATATGAGCATCTGGAAGCGCAAATTTGGAATTTGCTTTATTATCTATTTCATATTTGGTCAAAAATTAAAGAATTTTTTATTAACAAACTTAACGAATTCAAAGCGAGCAATGGCAACACTGTACGGGAGGGGGGGGATTTTTATCTCCAGCACGTGAGACTGTGTATGGGAAATTCCAAAGATATGCTCTTCTAAATATTTTGTGATATTGCTGTTGAATTGTATTTTATAGTTTAACTGCGCAAAACTTGATATTTAATAAGTAAAGGTAACACACAAAACGTTAAAAAACGCACCTTTGGGCGTAAATATGAAAGCTTTCAGATTTTTATTTATTTTTGTTCTTTCTTTCTTTATTCTTTTTGAAATTTTTCTGTTTTGTTTCCCCATATAGTGTAGAACGAATATGATTTTAAGTGAAAGCAAGAGTGACATAAATAGATTTATGTTCCAATTAATAATTAATTACCCCCTTAAACAAGATCATTATAATACATTCTGTGGTTTAAAGAAATTAAAGTTTCTGCCATTTAGAGCATGTAAATGTATGCATCATATTAATTGTTATTTGTCTTCAAAGTATTCTAAAAGTAGATCAGCTAAATATTGCTATTAAGCAGTATGAGTATACGTATCATATAATTAATAAAATAATAGATAATAAAAAAATTCCAAATTTGGGCTTCCCATATGCCCATATCAGGGTGGAAACGTACGTTATCCAAAACTTGACGTCTCTAGGAACCGTTGTTTTAGCACAATGGAAGAAACATACATACATTCTTTATTATTTAATTTTTTTAAATATAACAGGGCTCTAATATTAGTGGCAACAATTTGAAAAGGGAGTTGGACATTCATAGTGAACCAACGAAAATAATAGTCCATCAGGGCAAACTGCTTCTTTGGAGTAAAAAAGTGAAAAATGTTTTTATTCCTGGGCTCTTAAACAACATGCATCAGATAACCCTTGAAACTGATAAGAGTGTTATCGAAATTCTGCATTAATCCAAGGAAGCTTGCTTGATCTACTTTAAACTGTATATTCTAAAGAAAGCTATGGAACTGTGCTTGCAGTTTAAGAGCATAATAGAAGTCTTCCAGATCTCATAATGATTCGAAAAACTAAAAAAATTAAAAACAAATAGTTTTCAATTTTTATTATGTATTCAAATTGGTGTTTAAAAATTTAGTATCTGAGTAGCAGTATTATGTAATTCATTATGGTGCGTACTATCATAATTACTGTAAGTGTACTTTTTTCTTTGGATTATTTTCTCTGTGAATTCTTTTAGTTGTGCTACATGTGCACCTTGGAGGTGAAAGTTTAGACATAAAAAATTATAAACAGTGAACTTCTTTTTTGAGGGTTTTTAATATTTGGAAAAATATTTTGCGTTATTTAGAATAGGATAACTGTAATTCATACTGCATAATTTTAGTTGCTGTGTATAAATATGTAGAGTCATTAGGTTATTTTGAAGCAATAGACGTGAAAAATGTGCAGTGTCCATGCCGGGACTCGAACCTGGACCTCTCGAATACGCGCCGAGTGTGTTAACCGCGTCACCACCAAAGCATGCTTTTATACCCCCATTTTTTGCCGCTCAGATTTAAGCGGAGTGGCCTAGAAACTACATAATATAAAACAAGATGTTTTAAATATAGAAAAAGGGTTCTTTGAACTCTTATATTTAATTTCGAATTTCGTCCAGTTAGAAAATATATTATATATATATATATGTTGCGTTTGTTTTTATCAATACGTATTCAACCTGTTACTTGAAGGTGAATCTCTTATCTCAGGTAATTCCATGATATTTTCCTGAATTCGAAACAGGAGTTCGTTCACCTTTTACAAAAATGCTTGCGTCCACTGAGCATTTTTTCTTATGTCATCGAAAAAGCACAACACAGCATTTGGGAGCAATAATATTTATCCTCCATAACTTGCACCCATGTGCGATGATATTGTGAAACTCATACTTGTCGCTTTGTTCAAAAATTTTGGTGTAGAATAAAAGGTAAGTCAAGATGAGGTTTGATGAATGGCATTTCTTAATATGATACCGGCTGTTGTTAAAAAAATCAGAATCCTACACGATGTTTTCTTCTTTTCAGTGGAAAAACTTAATTAGTATAAATTAAGTACTGTTTCGTGAGGAAGCATATACCGTATGAAGTATGCTTACTAATAAAGAAGTATGACAGCTTTTCTTTCTTAAAACACAGCTAGGGGAATTTTTGAGAAAGATGGTAAGGAAAAGAGTGGAAATCAATGTTTCATTCAAAATTGTTATTTCTATAGTGTATTGTTCTTATTATACAGTTTTACAATGCAAAATCAAGGAATAATTTTCACAAATAACGATTATATATCCAGAAGCATTCAAATAATTTGGAAAATTTATCAATCTCTCTTTCTGTCTGTGTCATCTATCTTTCATTTCACTGATGGAAGAGAATTTGGAAGAAGAAACAAAGCAAGAGAAGCATATTTTAAGCAATTAAATTGTATTTTAATCCTTAATGTATAATTTAAAAATTAATTAAACATTTATACATAAAAATTTTAAATAATTAAACATATTAACTTCCTTAAATCTGAATTTTTATTTTTCTACATTTTAGATGAATGAAAGTAGAAATTATTTTTTTATATCTAATTCGGCTTATACATAATTTTCAACTGCTATTAATATAAGTTTCAGAACATTTTTTATGACACACTCGTACCAAGTCTTAATTAATTTTGTAAATATCTTTAAAATCTTCGCAAATCCTTTCGACCAACTTAAAACAGTCTCTTATCCCATCTGTTTCGAATTGTGCCAGATTATATGTTCTTCAGAAAATTCATAAAAGTGGTATTTGTTTCCACCCTATTGTATCAAATTTAAGCACTGCCTTGTAACCGTTTGCTAACTATTTAGTTTCTAGATTTTCAACTCTATTAGACAACAACATTTACGCTATTAAAAAATTGAATAGAGTTTGTAAAAAAAAAAAAAAAAAAAAAAAAAGTTAAAAGCATTTCTTCTAGAAGTTTACTCATGATTTCTTTTTATGTAAAGTCATTATTCACCAATGTTCCAGTGGAGAGTGCACTAAGATGTCTAGAAACCAGACTTTGTGAATTTCATTTCTCCTGCATCGAAATTGATGAGCTTATTTACCTTACTCAACTCTGCTTGAAACAAACGCATTTTGTTTTCCAAAATAAGTATTACAAACAAACTGAGAGATTAGCCATGGGAAGCCCACTTAGTCCCATCTTGGCTGATATCTTCATGCATTATTATGAATTAAAATTATTTGCTACTTTAAATAACTTTAAACTTAAACAACTTCCCAGTATGGTTCCACTGCACTTTTACCCTGTTTGACGGTAATAAAGATGATTTAAAGTTCTTTTAATAAGGAATCCGTTGATCCCGCTATTCAGTTCACTTTTGAACTTGCAATTCTCTTCCGTTCAACGACATTTTGGTCACTCATAACATATCCAAGTTCAGTACTACTGTTTACCGTAAAGCTTCATCGGTTTGCCTTCCACCACACTTCAAATCATGTCATCCGACTAAACAAAAGTTAGCTTCATTTTATTCCTTTGTTTTCCGTGCACTTAGAGTTTGCTCCTCCAAAGGTCCTTAGTGTTAGCAGATTGTCCTGGATCATTCCAGGATTGATTCATTCCTTTTCCGCTTCCTCAATCCTAGCCATTTCTCCACTTTGAAAATCCGGGTTTATTTTATTATTTTCTCATAAGTATTTAAATGCACAATATAGTACGAGTTCCTCAAAAACAAACGACAATATTCTCAAATCGCGTAGAAAAGTAGAAAATACAAAGTAATAAGAAAATAAAATACCTGGCGTTAAAGACAGAAAATTGACGTAAACAAATTACTCTAATTAAAAACAGAGCAATATGAGCTCGGAGATGGTGGCAACATAAAGTGCAGACATGCTAATAAATCGAACAACTCTAAAAGAATTAATGAGGTACTATTATCTTTTTATAGGAATTTGTTTTATTTCCTATTAATACAACACCCATTTCTATTACTCCTTTTAAAAACATCATTTATGATAAAATTTTGTTATGCCTATGGCTAAAAGAATATTTGTGAAAATAAAAACGAATTATTTTGCTTATGTCTATGAGCGGCTATTGACCATGAACAAATTTACGAGTGTTAGAGAACAAACTTGAACAGGATGTTGGGGTATTAAATTTCTGACTTTAATAGTTAAAAATACTTTGTTTCTTTGCGTATCACTTACTTTTCCTTTGCATAAAACCAGTGGTACGCGTACCATCGGTTGAAAATCGCTGCTCTAAATCATTCTGGCCTGAGAGCAGCTTCTGATCATGACGGGTATGCTTGCAAACAGCCTGGCGCCACCCTACTTTAGGCGAGCGAAAGAGAGGTCCAAATTCTACTAGCCAGATATCGCAGCGGTAATCTACGTTAGGAAAAATATGTTTCTGGACACAAGGTTTATCTTCAGTGCCCCAAAGTGTAGTCCTCATTGATCCCTCCTTAGAATATCTTCTCATGCGTTTGCTTCCTTAAAGACCAAATATTTCTGTAATTGTGAGGGCAAACATTATGCATGGACTTCATGGATCTGGCGACTAGAGGATATCAGATCTCATCTGACCAGTTTTTACTCTAATGGATTTGCTCACTGTGGACAATACGCGTTCCAGAAGGATCTCTCAGCTATAAAACAACTTGCTAGATTGTCGAATTCATCCTAGGTGCTATGCATCATAGAACGTGCTCAGCTCGACTTATTCTGAACGTGGCGAAAGCATTCAACCTCGTCTGACATCAAGGGTTAATATACAAACTCGTGCTACTTGTTATTCGAAGAGAGTATATTTTGCTAATCAACTCCTTTCACAATGATAGAACTTTTATAGTATGTCAAGGAGGAGAATTTTGTCTGACCATAAGGATAGAATTCCGCAAGGTTCGTGCCTAGAGTAGATACTAATACCTATTTTAAGTGACGGGCTTTCCTCTTCAGAAGTTGGAACACAACTCCTGACTTGTTACGCCGATTATACGGAGGTAGCATTTAATTCATTTTAACCAAGCTATGTCATTGCCAAGCGGCAAGATATTTTCATTAAGCAGTGGTGTAGGATTTCATTGAAGACAGGTGTAGGGTGTGAAGAATCAGAACTAAAGCCTCAAAATTTCAGCCCATAATTATCCGATGAAAAAAAACTCTCTCGGTGATTTCCAAATAGTTCTATCATTATAGAGACCTAGTGTTTATAGTTAACAAAGTTAATTATATGGGATTTATTTTTAATAATCATCTCACCTGGTTATATCATATGAATAATGTCACAGGAAAAGCCACTGCCTTTGCCTAGCGTCTGATGCCGCTCATCGATTCTATTTCTGGTCTTCAACTCAACCGAGAGCGAAGAATATATCTTTGGATTATCAAATCCATTTACTGGAAACTGGAGCTTTAAGCCATAAAGGCACTCAGAATTATGATTGATGCACGCTTTATAATAAGAAACAACCTTTTACTCCAAGACCTCAAGATTGAGCTTATATATTCTCTGCTGCAACGACAAATTCTTCTGGAAAACTGTTTACAGAGTAACTTTTTGGGCACTCTAAAGAACTTCTAACTCCGCGCTCATATCTTAAAGAACTCTAACTTCCGCGCTCGTATCCCGAGGAGAAATCCTACGGATCATTTACGTCGCATCTTCTGCGTGATCGCAACTTCATTAAATAACTGTTGTGGTCTTGCAATTTTTTTTTGCACATAATTAGGTCATTCAGTGAATGATTTATATTTTACCTTTCCGTTGTATGTATGTGTACTACCAATCATGCATATTGTCAGTGCTTAAACTGCGCCGGAGCCCACCGGAGGCCGGCTCCGGTACTTCTCAATTTTTAAGATAAATTACAGTTTTAGCCAGAGCGCACCGGAGCCCTAAATAAGATGAGCTCCGGTACTTCTTTTTATAAAACTGAACTACAATTTCAAGGGGGGGGGAAATTTAGAATTCCTAACATTTTAGTTTAACAATAAGCAGACTCTGCAATAATCTATTTCCATAGAAATACGAACTCATGAGAACATGAGACGTTCAAGTAAAGTCCCCTCACTCACATGTGAAAACCTTTCCCTTTAAGAAGGGCAATAAATTTGTTTAGGAACGCGTAAATTTCTCGCCATGCCATCGTATTTAATGTATTGTTATCGACGGTTAGAGTTAGTTATCCTCACAGGAAGGAAAATTCGTATTCTTAAATGGGCGTTAAGTGACAG
The DNA here is from genome assembly GCF_044657685.1 of Stegodyphus dumicola. Lineage (NCBI taxonomy): Eukaryota > Metazoa > Arthropoda > Arachnida > Araneae > Eresidae > Stegodyphus > Stegodyphus dumicola. Next base: position 72,810,618 of record NC_140780.1, read on the forward strand.
GGAGTACAATAAGAGTGAAATACTGAGATAAACTGCTCAAGCACATCCTACACATCGTCTTTCCCACAGTATCCACTAATGTAACGAAATACGGAGGTCGAAAAGCGTAACTATCTTTACCAATTTTAAATTCATCCTTAGAAGTCATACCAACTTTACATTCATCCTTAGAAGTCAGATTCAGGACTCATTGTATCCCTGACACACATCTGCTTGATGGCTATAATTATATCAGCAGAAAGCCGCGGTAAAAGAGAACGTTCTCTCTCACCAAGATTCCCCTCATTTTTTGTTTCCACCCACTCATACCCTCATGTCCTCATTCTGTTTCGCCCTGTTTTTAGCATTATCTGAATTTTCATCTGTACTTTAAATATATTTAACTTTTGTGATGATAAAAGAACTCCCCCCCCCTACGATCAGAGCTTAAATTGGGCGGGAGCCTACCGGAGTTCGACTCCGGTGCTTCTTAGTTTTTGTAATAAATCATAATTCTAGCCGGAGCGCACCGAAGCCCTGAATAAGAAGGTTGCGGCACTTCTTTTATGTAATTGGATAAGAATTTCAGTAGAAATTTTATCTCGAAAATTTTATTTTAAAAATAAAGTTATATTAAAAATTGCTTATTAAATTTTAATTTATCTCTTTACATTTTATTTAATTTTAATCACTTAATTACTTTAATCTTTATTTATTTAATTATTTCCATAAATAATTATTAATTATCTAATAATTATCAATTAAATTATAATCAATTATACAATAATTATCAATTAAATTATAATCAATTATACAATAATTATCAATTAAATTATAATTAATTAATTATACAATAATTATTGATTAAATACCAATTTATAAACATTAATTAAATAGCTATTAATTAATTTCATAATAATTAACAATTTAATTTTAAAATTATTAATGAGTTTAATAGTTATTTTATTTATTTAGTCTTTGTTAACGGTTTTCCATAGGGCTCCGGCACTTCTAATTTTAGAAATTAAGCCCTGTATATTGTGCTTTGTGTATAGAATGTACTGCATTATATTCATTGAATTCTCTTCGTTGACATGTATTTTATCTACAGAGGCTGTTCGCACATTTTTTTAAAACCACTTTCATTGTATTTACAGAAATATTTACCCTAAAATTTTCATGTTTTAAATGTTCCATTTGATAACCCTTATTCTTCACTACCTTTCTTCACCGTAATTTTCAAGGCAATAAAGCCTTTTTTAGTATTAAAAGAGGTATTTTATCCACTTTCTCTTGAACAGCTTGAAGTCCTTAGAGTGTTGTAGGTCGAAGTTTGGACAGTTCGCTTTTTAAAAGTCCAAAAACGCAAAATATTCGTGGATGATACATCAGAAGTTTTGCTGAGGATGTTAGTAGGGATGAGATTATATTTGTCTGTTAATACAGTAAAATATGATCGCACGGAAAAGTTTATCAATACATAATAACTGCAAAAACATGTTTTTTTCAGCGGATTTTCTTTGCATCATGCTATTAAATGATTTTTCAGTTTAGTCTTTCATGAAATTATACACAAAGAGATGGTAAATAGCCAGTTATAGTAACTCATGCAACTAATTTGTGAGGATATGTTGCCACTGGTCACGTAACACCTGCTAACTTCCATACACTTGTAGCGTTTGTCGTAGCGAAATTGTAACGAACTATTATACATTGGATTATACAGCGACCCACCATAGTGTGTATATACAGCGAAGAATCAAGCATACAGTACTAAATTATTAGTCTATTGATTTCGAGAGCCACTCAACACTTGCAAACTCGAAAGTGTTGGAATTCCTGAACCTACCGCAAGGGTTGTTGCGTTAACCCTTATCACACTTGGCTACAGTCCCAGCTGCGTAATGGCAGACCGCACGTTGAGTTGAACAGTGTTAAGCTAATTTCGCTTACTGCGAATGCTTGATGGTGTACCTTTGGCGCGGGAAGACATATTGGCGAATAAGCAACCCTACGCTAGCTTATTCGTGATCTCCATGGCTGTCGAGTGTGTTCGAGTGATGTTTACAACTGCAATGTTGTGGAGCTTTGCTTGTTAGTTATTTTAATTGCACTTGCTTATTTTTCTAATATATGTTTTATTTTAATTTGTCAATAACAGTGCATTTAATATTTGTTAACGTATGTTCGTAATAATTCGTTATTTAGATGTAATTTGTTTACATGTTATAATTCAGTAATTGTAAACTGGAGTTTCTCCCTTAGTTTGTTAGCGTATATTCGCGCTTTTATTTTCTCATTTCAAAGAATTTAATAACTAGCATTAAGGAATTGTAAAATTTCTTCAGTGTTGTGTGCAAGCACTTTATTATATTCCTCAGTGTTTCTTTATGTATGTACGAATGGTACTTATGGTAAATCCTGAAGTTTTTTTATTGCTTAAAAGTATAATGAATAAATTTTCAACTAATATATCCTAAATTTCAGTCTTTATTTGAACGAAAATTTGTACAGTTCCAAAGGAATGTGCAGAATTTCATAAGTATTATATCTTACATTTTGAATGCAAACACTGCTTCACATTACTTCGCAATAATTTCAGATTTCTAGTTGTTTGAGCAGTACAGCAAAAAATAGTATTTTAACACAGTAATTAATTTAGCACGAAGATTTAAACGCCAGATTTGTGTACAATCAGATGGCGGTACATCTACCATATACCGTATTTATCTTCTTTTCAAATCGCGCCAACATAGTAATTACGCCAAATTGTTTTCTAGGCATGCGCAGTATGCGACATTCGTTTAACACTGTTCAACTCAATGTGCGGTCTGCCATTACGCGTCCCGGCTAGACGGGACTTTTCTGGAGGCACTGATTCAACCGGGAGGATTCCTAGAAAAAAGAGCCGTGCCTGAAGCGAAGTCCCGCCTAGCTACGGAAGCGCTGTTGCGGCTACGAGGGATTTTTTCAAACCTGACCGAAAATGTCTCGGGTCCCGGGTAGTGACAACCAATCAGACGAAAGTTCTGCTTCTGAGGGATCACATGATCCCAATTTGAGCGATAATCGATTAGTATTTGGCGTTCAAGTCTTCGTAGTAAGTGAGAATGGTAACCTAGGTACGTGTGTTTCCTGGAATTGTGCGGGTTCTAAGAATTGTCCCGTTCGACGTCAAGTCCCGCGTAGCCGAAACATAATGTGATTGGGACCTTAGTGATAGAGAATTCGACTCGTAGTAACCAAATCAAAAATGGAATCCCAAGGTCATTACCATCTTCAAGCTTATGCCAAACTCGCGTACTGCTGCACTTCTCCTTGGTGTTAATAGATGGCGACACGAGCAAGCAACTACTTCTGACTAGCACCCCGTTATCCGCACAGTCTGACAGCTAAATTTCCTCAGTTTTTTTGTTCAGTTTCCTATTGTACTATCTCCTGATTTTATTCAGCATTATATTAAAGTATAAAACAAAATGTCAAAAGATACCTAAAAAGCAAAAAGTAAACCATTAGAAATTGTCTAATATAAGAAAAACAAATCCCAGCCGTCATAAAGTATTTTTATTTGTTGTTATCAGGAAAAACGTCAAAATTGTTAATAGGTCAGTTTTTGTTTGAAGAAATTATATCTCAGAAATTTTTTCTCTCTTCTTCTGCATCAATCATGATAATTTGTACTGAAAAATTTCCAGATTTTTTTCATTCGAAGTATTTTTCCCCTCAGTATTCACCCTGAATTATTTTACAACCATTCTTAAATTCTTATTATTTCAGCAAGTAATTAATTGTGAACTTACTTAAATCATTCAGAACAGCTACTAATTCTGATATGGACATGTAAACTTTTGGCATTTCGTAAAATTCATGTCCTTGGCCGTGTTATCTTATTGACGAAAGAGAAAGTTGCGTTTTTAGAGATAAGCGATTTAAGAAATTTACAGTTTGGCAACAACTCTGTTTGTTTCTCCGGTGTGTGATGCAACATATCGCTTGTAATAAACATAGTGCATTTAGTATAGTGAATATTGCTAATGTCATGATGATTGTACAAACTCTTGTAATTTTACTTTAAGTGATCTGCAAAGTGATCTGCAAGTTTCTTTCGATTATAACAAAACTCGCCCATTCCTATAAAACGTTTGGAGTTAGCCTTTTTTTTCCCATTTAATATATGTAATATTTTCTAATCGAAATGCATTCGGAAAATAAAGATTTATGCACTCAAACAGATGCTGTTAATTCGGATGTTAGTAATCCGAATAGTGACTCTCGGACTTCATTCTATCAAGATTCGCCTGATTATAGACCTCTGATAAAAAGTTCATCTCTTCATAAAATAAAACAAGACAAGAACTATTCCAAAGTTTTGGTTTCGTATACTGGTGGAACGATAGGCATGATACGATCTAAGGATGGTGGTATGTTAAATATTCATTTTTAAAATTCATATGGCTATATCTGTTTTATTTTGAAACTTGTATAATTTTTATCCTATAATGTAATCAATGGTTAATCCTTTTTGTGTAGTGTCTTTAGTTCTAGACAAAAACTGTGTTTTTCACATCCGATGCTGCCGAAATAGCGTTCAGTAGAATTAGCATTTAGATGGTATGGCTTTCATGTACCATTACTGAAATTCTTTAGATATAAGTTAGAAACTGAACTCTCTGACTGTGCTTGTATTTGCATATTGTTATTTGTGTTTGAGGTATATGAATCGCGTGATAAATTTAGTGAAATTGTAGCACTGGGATATCGCAATTTAAAACCTTAAAGACAACGTTTCTGATCAGGTGTGCCTTGAAATCTTAGTGCTTCATGAGAAATGCTAGCAGCTGCTCAAGAAACTAATTGCTAAGTCATGGCTAATTCCATGTAAATGTATGGCTGATCATATGAAATGCATATATATAGGCTCCCTGAGACATGAAAAATATGTTAAGGGTTTAAAATAAAAAAAGAAAGTTGAGCAACGGTGCCTTAGAGAATAGCAGTTCGTATCATGGAAATTCGGGGAAAGTGCAGAATAGCCGACTGCTTGGCGCGTTTTTAAGAATTGCACATACTCGGTATCCATGTACACATCGACCTATTTTCACTTAAAAAAAAAATCCCAGAATTGCACAAAAATGGAATTGTGCACTCCCTTGACTTTATCCACGTCCACATCGACCTATTTTCGCTTAAAAAGTCAAAGAAAATTGACAAAAATCCAATTCTTCTTACTAATTGTAAAAAGCGCCAAACAACTAAGTGGGCGATTCTGCACTTTAGCCAGCTTCCATTTTAGAAAAAAGCTTTTCATTTTTAAAAAGCTATCAAATGGCTCCACACATCTGTATGTTGCATTTCTGGAGTATGTAGGGTTGCCATATTTTAGGAAAGAAAACCTACAACATTTTATGAAAAATTAATCAAAGTGTTAAATATACCTATGACCTAGTTATAAAAACCTTGCATCTGATGCACATCCTTAAAAGGAAAGCAGATGTGACACTTGTGCTTCTTGAAAATGATAAAAGAATTTGTTTTTATATTGGTATATGTGTAGTATTTGCGTTTTTGTACTGATATAGTACTATTTTCTATAAGCTTGCAAACTCCATAATTAAATTATATACAAAAAAATCATGTAATTATTTTCTCTTTGTCCATACCTTTCCCCTTGGAAAATTTTCTTCAGATGCCTGTGTTTACTTCCTTTACGACAAACAAAAATTGGTATGAAGAAATGAAAGAAAATGATAATAGAAAGATTATATCCATTAGATTATTATTATTAGATTACATACATTCTGAAGCAGGTCTGTTGTGAAGATGTAGATAATGTGATGACATTTTAATTAAGTTATTTTCTAAAATCTTCAAGATTTTCTGATTTCAGAAAATATCTATGGTGTTACGGCATTATTATTCATAGAACATTTTTCCTTTGCATTCTTCTATAAATTAATGATTTCTTCTCTTTCTCTCATAATCACTTATTTAAAATTTGGGGACCTTTTTTCATCATCCAGGCTACAACACCAGATATAGTTATGAATCCTGACTGTCTAGACAAATTCTGACTGGCTGGAAACTCTAAGAACATGTATTGTTATTATATTCTTTAATGCTGATGTATTTCAGTGCTTTCTCTTTAAGGTACTTTTGAAATTAAATTGTATCATTTTGAAATTTAGGTGCTTTACATAATTCTAATGGTCAGACTTTTATTTCCATGCCTTCAGCATATTATTTAGTTTTCTTAATATCTAATTTTTTAATTGAATATTTAGTTAACAATATGCTTAATGATTTTTTTTTATCATTTTATCATTAAGTTGGTATCATAATTTAATTAGTGCAACTTATGAATGAAGATGAATTTTAATTAGGAAGCTATATATGGCTATATTTTATTTGAACATAATCTGGAAAACTGTCAAAATATTTTCACAAAGATTCTAATCATATCAGAAATCAAAGATTGACCACTTAATTTTGCAATAAATAATTTTTTTTTACATAATAACTAAACTGAACAGTTTGAGAATAAATTCTAAAAATGGTTATTTCTTTTCCTATTCAAGCAGGAAAACAAATATTTCTCAACTTTTTTCTCTTGATGCAAATATGTTTTACAGTCTGATTAGATCATGAAGTAGAATTGAAAAATGAAAAATCGCACCGCATTACATTTTATAGATTATGTATGAAGACAGTTATAAAATGGATAATTATGCTGGAACTACTTTGATATGTGCCCTCAAGTCGCCAAATTTCTTGCCAAAAATGTTTGACGAGAAACTCCATGCTGCCATATTACTATCTAAATTTTTTGTGTACATTTCGAACTCTAAGCCTAAAATGTGTCCAAAAACGCAGTTTTTGCACATGCAAAATCCACGTTTTGAACATACAATTTAAGCTAAACATCCAAAACAAAAACAAAAAATTTAGATAGCAGAAACGTAAAGTTTCTAACCAAAAATATTTGACAAGAATCCATGTACACAGCGATATGTTTTAAATTAAAAAAAAACATCTACAAATTGCAAAATATAAGCAGCGAAGGAATCTGCGCACACCTCGCTTTAATAAATTAACTTAACAACAATAAATTTCAAAAAATATCATGTACACAGCATCCTGTTTAAACTTTAAAAAAAAAAAAAAAATCTACGAATTGCACAATTTAGGCAATTAACGAATCTATAAACTACTCACACCTCGCTTAAATAAATTAACGTAACAAAAATAAGTTTCAAAGAATACTATGTGCACAGCATTCTGTTTCAACTTTAAAAAACATCTACGAATTGCACAATCTAGACACTATGCACTAATCAACAAAATAAACTAAAATAAATTTCAAACAATTCAAAAAACAATAATAATGACAGAAATTCATACAGAAAAACAATGAACATAACATTCTACAAAATAAGAACAAGAATAAAATAAAATGCATTTACCATGAATTAATGCTTTTTCGAACAGCAGAAATACCAATTTCATACCGCCTTTAACATGCCACCATTTAATCACTATAGTATTTATATGACAGCCAGACACACTATTCAGAAAATTCATACTATGGTTCACAAATAAATAAAATCACAAATCCCTACTTCTATCATGCACAGCCACTAAAAATAATCTCCCAGGTCCTCTTTCCACTCCTCCAAACACCAACTGCCCCTCAACAGGATAGCCACAATGATATATTTTTTTTGACAAATTTCAATTCAATAACTTCCACCATTTTATCTTCCCTCTCTATCTTCTCAGATACAGACGCGAACCAATGAGCTTCAGCAAAAGATTTTTCAACGTCAACAGGATTGCCATACAACACGCAATCACACCCAAAACCAGCGCAGAACACATATCGCTACATTTGGTGAAATTAAGGTGTATATCAGAGTTGTACCATTATGCTTTTCACTTTTTTTTTTCTGGTGTTTAAATTTTACAGCCTGATATGTGAAGAGTTATATAAAATTCAGTCTGATGTAAGAGAAGTGTACATCTTTTTAAATTAGTTAAAATTCAGTCTTAAATTGGTTTAAAAAGTCTAGATAGTCCATTTTTAAATTGCCACATTATTGGTAGCTCTCTGAAGATGCTGAGTGAGTGATTTACTGTGTTAAATGAAATTATATTAATCTTCTGTGATATTATAAATAATGGAAAGTCAGGTTTATGCTGCTGTTGTTATTTCTGATCTTAAATTATTTGCGGGGGGGGAAGCATTAAAAAAGAAATTTGAGGAAAGTATTGTGGTTGAGATTACTGAAAAATTTATTTTGTACTTTCTGATTAATTGTAATCCCAGTTTCAATATTTGGTAGAATGTGCACACTATGATAGCCAGGCCATGTAGACATGTGCTAAATATGTGTTTGAGTGCATATGGAATTTATATATTCTATATTTAACTCTCATATTCACTGAACAATATCTACTGGCTGTAAAAATCTATAGGATAAACTATATTTTAGGGTACCCCTTGGATTATCGCCAAGTTGTTTCATTTATTTCCAAGTTGTTTTATTTATTGTAATCTGAGTATTTTATGATGTACGTTTTGGAAACCCTATTATGACATGATTGATTTTAATGTGTAATAGTGCTAATTTAAATTATTTAGGATAATATTTCTCAGGGCTTATTTCTGCATTGGATGTTGATTAGAAGTATGTTGCTTATTTTTTGCTTTATATGGTAAAATATGTGCCGGTGGTAATATTAACCTGAAGTTTCTGTATGATTTGAAATGAAAGCATTGATTGACTGATGTATAAATGAAGGTTTAAATGGCGTGGTTCATCTCAAAGTAAATTATACAGTAATATTTAAGGATTTGGAGCTCATACAAATACTTTCGAAGATATGTGGGCCGTAATAAAAAGGGAGTTTTGAAAGAAATGCCACCAACAGTCTGGCACTATGGAGGATATTCTTGATTCTTACTTTTATGAATTTATGTGGCAGCAGTAGTATACAGATTCTAGTTCAGTTAATTTTAAACAGTTTTTGGGTGTTGTTAAGGAATATTGTGTGCTACACACTGAAGACACAGAAGTTTCTAAATAAGGTAATTCGATATTTCCTTTTTGTACTGCACAGATTAGATAACATGTATTTCCATTTTTATATTCTTTCCTTGCTTCATTTGAATTTAAAATGCAGTTTATTGAGATTATAGTTTTAATTATGTTTTGGGTACCATTTTACTTAGGAGGGTGTTGCATGTAAACAGGAATGGTGCCAAAAAAATCGCTAATTTTTGCCAAGGGGTACCCTGAAATATATTTCGTTAGAGTAGAGAGAAGGGTTCCCCCAGGTTAGGAAGTATATTGCTTGTTTTGTGGTTTAGACCGGTGGTTCTCAATTTTTTTACTAACGCGTACCTTCTGAACAAAAATTGGAAGAAACCTTTGTACCACCATTACATTTTACAGTGATTATGTTTCAGTTTGTCAATAAAAATATTAAAACAAATATTTTGCCATTTGCACAACCAATTGGCTATTCATATGAAATATGCACACATAAAAAATAGTGTTAGATTGAAAATTGGTTGCAATTTTAATAATTGAAAATTGGTTGCATAATATTTAAAGTTATAATTTAAGTTATAATTCTAAAATTTAGCATGAAATTTAGGCCTGTTTAAGCGACATCAATTTCTTTTTGTCTAGTTTTATTTCACTTCGTTTTAACCGTAAATTAGGATCCGCTTTTAATTTTCTTCTGTATTTATTTTTCAAATATAACATGGAAGAAAATCCTTGTTCACACAAATAGGTTCTGCAAAAAGGTGATAAAAATTTAATAGCTTTATTTGAAATGCCTTTAAATTCTTTTTTCGGTTCAGCCAAAAAATTAAACAAGTGTTATTTTTTAAATCTTCAGTTAGAGTTCGATTACAGGAAATTTCTGTCAACTTTTTTTTTTTTTTTTTCCCCACAAGATTTTTGAATTTCATAGTTAAAAATACTCTGTTTATTTGCGTACCACCTATTTTGCTCTTGCGTACCACCAGTTGAGAATCACTGGTTTAGACGGTAAAATGGCCAAATGTGGTAAGATTAATTAAAAGTTTCTGTTCGATTTGAAAAGAAAGGGAAAAAAGAGCATTACTTGACTGGTGTGTAAATGAAGGTTTACTTACTAGCCATTATTAGGTGTCCTGTTTGTAGGATGGAAATGCATAAGGTCGAACGTCGGACATGTGTACGGTCGAATGTCATTACGGAGGATATTTTTTACTCTTATTTTGTGGGTTTATGGGGCGACGCCAGTATACAGATTCTAGTTCAGATAATTTTAGGAAGTTTTTGGATGCTGTTAAGGAATTGTGTTTGACTGAAGACGTGCTAATTCGTAAATAAGGCGTCTGAATATTTCTTTTGTGTAAAGATGAATTTTCTTTTTTATGTTATTTCATTGTTTTATTTAAAATGTAGTTTATTGAGATTATATATATTTTTTGTTGCTGCTCCTTTGACTTTTTAAGTGAAAATAGGTCGATGTCTACATGGATAAAGTCAAAGGAGTGCACAATGCCAATTTTGTGAAATTCTGGGATTTTTTTTAAGTGAAAATAGGTCGATGATTACATGGATACCGAGTTTGTGCAATTCTTTGTTTTGTTATTTTGGCTTTGTGTAGCGGCAATTTTTGGCGCAAAAATCCCCTCTGCACAAGCCAATTTAATAAGTCAAAGAATTGCACAAACTCATTATCCATGTGCCGCTAAAAATCGCCAAGGGGTACCCATAAATATACTTTCACCATATATTTTTTTCCAAATCTAAATACTAGCTATGTAGTCTCCTGTTTTTTTTATCATATAACTTCTTGTTTCTATAAAATGCTTGTTATTATTTAGGAACAGAACAATACTTATGAACCACAAAAATGGCCAAACAAAAGCTGTTCACAAAACTGCTAATGAATATGGGACTTATCGTGGAGATACGGGGATAATCAGAAAGAAAACATTATTTATATGTCAATTACTTACATATCAAAGTTGCAAACTTTCAATTTGTGACATGAAAATTAAAGCAATCTCTAAATGAATCACATTATTTCTTGTTATTGAATTTTTAAAGTGGATGAAATAGCTGTACTCTAAATTTTAATTTTTTATAATACAAAGTCATTGCTTTGTATAAAAGGTTAGTGTTTTAGTCATGTATGAAATATCTAGCTCTTATGAGTAATCCTTTCATCTATTTTGTTAATTTTTGTTCTATCTCATCTCTCTATGTAATTTTGAAATGTATTGTATTGATAATTTGTATCTGTTTACTGTATTAATAGTGAACTCAACGTAAGGTGCAAAAATTTTAAACTTCTTTAATTTTCAGAGACCTTTTTTGCTGCAAATAATTTTCTTAGTATGTTAATTTTTTCCTTGTCTTTCCTTCGTTTTTTTTTTTTTTTTTTTTTTTTAAATCTAGGGATACATGTTTTTATTCACTGTCTTATATCTTTTTATTTATCGCTATCCTATGTGGCATTCTTTAGAAGCATTTTCACTTTCTTTGATTCACTTTTGTCCTACCAGTGGCCAAGTGGATAATGCTTAGATGGATAACTACTGAATGCTCATAGCTCAACCCAGATTTTAATCCTAGTGTATAGGTTGGCAGCAGAGATATTTTTATGATTTTCCACAAGTGTAGCATGAATAGAGCCAGCCAGTTGCCCTTAACTCTTTCACGTCAGTAGAGGCCAAAATCTGTTTCACTCAAACATCTAAATCGCCCATATGTATGTATTTTAGCCGGAATGGATTTCTTTACCCCCATGCCAAATAAAATGCTACAGCACTAACAATAACCTACTCAAGTAAAGCAAAAAGTTCTCCCTTGGGATCTTTATGTGCTTTCACCGCTGTGTGGTATTTTGCCCTTAGGACAGGATTGCAACTTCAGGCCTCAATAGCAAAACATTGACTCTAAACAGAGGAGAAGGAAGGTTCATTCAAATAATAGAACTACTTTTAGTCACTTCAAAAGAATGATTGACATGCCATTTAATAACACCCAAAAGCAATGAGGAATGCACTAACATGATGGGGGACAGCACCAGGTAGAAAATAGTTTGGGCCACCTGCCAATGTCTGAATGCTCAGCCGTTTTGGGTGACTGATGCGAAAGAGGTAAACCCTCTTTCACATGGCATCCTCTTATGGCAGATGATGCTTGTTTTCATTGCCTTAATTAAAAATCAAACAACTTTGAGTATTATTTAAAAATGTAAAAAGGATTGTTTAACATTTTTGTAGAAATGTTTTGCACCATAACAACTTTTTTGGGGGATGTTTTGCACCATTCCAACTTTGTTTAGAAGCATAATTTTTTTTATTAATTCTGAAAGTAAACAAATTGTTTTTAAAGATATAATAATTTTTTTCCCGGTAAAATCAGTTTTAAATTTTTAATAGCCCATTGCAGGAAATAGTTTTGTAATGTGAATTATCAGTGATGTAATGCTGTACACAAAATTCATAAGATATTTCTCCAACTTTCCTAGCATGCCTTCGTGGTGTAGTGGTTCTGCATCCTGGGCCGGTAATCCAGAGGTCCATGGTTCGATTCCCGGCGAAGGCGGTTGCTAATTTTTCAATCTCTCTTGCTTCCAAAAAATCCTAATGTCTCTATAGTGGTGCCTGAACTAAAAGGGTGTTGGATGAGGTTTCTCCACACCCAGGATTTGGCGATTGGGTCCCCTGAAAATCCCACTTGCCATTTAAAAAGGGGAGTATATAGGGTATTTCTCTACTTTCCTAGTGTGCCTTCATGGTGTAGTGGTTCTGCATGCTGGGCCGATATCTAGAGGTCCGTGGTTCAATTCTCAGTGAAGGCGGTTGCTAATTTTTCAATCTCTCTCTCTTTCAAAAAATCCTCCTAATGTCTCTGCAAATTTACATATTTATTAAGTATTCAAGAATATATAGTAATTAAGCTAAGATATACAGCAGCCTGCTTTTTCTGCATATACTTATAGGTCTGACTGACAGCCTGTATATATTTTAAGGTTGATGAAAACTAACTGAGTATGTAGTTTACAAATGTAATTTAAATGGTTCTACATTTTTCTCATCATAAGCATTGTAGATTTTGGGGGGTAAATATATATTTCAGGGTGCCCCTGGGTGAAAATTGGCGATTGGCCAGCAAATCACAATTTCAAGATGGCCGCTACATGAAACCAAAATAACAAGTCAAAGAATTGAACAAACTCGGTGTCCATGAACACATCGATCTATTTTCACTTCAAAAAACATCAGAGAATTGCTCAAACTCGGCATTGCGCATTCCCTTGACTTTTCCATGTACACAACGATCTATTTTCATTTAAAAAAATGAAAAGAATGATGATGTCATATAATTTTTAAACAAAGTTGCTCATCACCAAAATTGAACGAAATTTGTAGCCATTCGAAGCTCAATAAACTGCATTTTAAATCGCACAACATAAAAAAGGAAATACATGTTATTGCATATATGCACTACAGAAAGGAAGTATCGACTTGCCATATTTAGAAATTTCTGTGTCTTCAGTCTGGGGTGCACAAAATTCCTTAACAGCACTCAAAAACTTTCTAAAATTATCTGAACTAGAATATGCATACTATCGTCACATAAATTTACAAAAATAAGAGTAAAAAAATCCTCTACAGTGCCGGACTGTCGGTGGCATTTCTTGCATGAACCTGTCTTACGACAAACCCATTCATAGCCATCTGAATGATCTTTACGTTCGACCATACTCATTTTCTTCGTACAAACAGACACTTATAGTCACTACTAAGTAAGCCTTCATTTACACACCAGTCAATTAATGCTTCTTTTTTTTTTTCCCTTTTTCATTCCAAACCGTACAGAAACTTCAGATTAATCTCATCACATACAGCCATTTTATGGTGTATTTCACAAAATAAGCAACGTACTTCCTAACTGGCATCCAATGTAGAAATAAGCTCTTACAAATATTTTCCCATCAGTCAAATTCACTGCAATCATGCAACCAGTGATGCCATAAGAGGGTTTCCATAAGATTCAGCTAATCAGGATACCATAAATTAAATAACAATTTAGTGATAAATGAAACAATTTCGCGATAACCCCAAGTGGCATCCTAAATTATTGATTAACTTATTTTTCTTCTGTTTTTCTATATAAAAGTATGTTTTAGAATACTTAAATTTTTGTGATTCAGAATTTTTCTTTAATTCCCATTTGCTATGTAAAAAAATATTTTCTAGGTAGTTTCTGATTATCCACAGCTCCTTCTGAAAAGTCACAAACTTCTTGATGACTAATTTTGCACCAGGTTAATACATGAAAGACAACAGCAATTTTGAAAATAGTTGGGGACCAAGAATTCCAAAAAAGAGCGATGAATCAATAAAATTAAGAAAAGCAACAAACATCCATAACAAAACACATACCTTTCTGAAGAAATCCGTGTCTAACTTTTTTCATTGCTGTTCTCCGAATGTTCACAGTGAGCTGTTCTCGCATAAAAAGCACCAGAGAATTGCACGAATTTTGTATTGTACTGCTGTTTTCCCATGTATGTAGCAATCTGTTTTTGCCTAAAAATATCTGAGAATAGCATGAATTCAACATTGGCCTCAACTTTTGATTCATAAAATTTAATCATTTATTTATTTAATCATTTAATTTTGGCATTCTTTGCTTTTAGACAAAGCCATATTTTTGAAGAAATTCAGGCCTTCAATTTCATCAGCTAGGAAATTCCACAGCCCCATTACCTTTCCTTACACACACACATGAAAAGAAAAGAAAAGAAAGCCTTCAGGGCAACAAATACTAATGACTGTAGAATTTGAAGGCAGAAATCAACACTCCTCTGCTGCATGTGTGTGCATACCTGCTCTATCATATAATTACAATTTATTAACGTCATGGGTTGCCTGTCTTGGTGACACAGTGCATAATAGCCTTTTGAATGCTTTTCAGAGGGGTGAATAATCAGGACACCACTTTTTTCTGAATACTTTTTGAAGCCTAATTTTTTATTATTTGTCTTTATTCTATTGTGTATCTTATTTTTTTTTTAACCTTTAATCACAATTCTTAGTTTATGCTCCTGTACCCAATCTCATGGAAAAGAAAATCAAATTATATCCTCAGCTTCATGATCCGATAGCTGCTGAAGAATACAATAAATGTTATCCTGATGAAAATGTTTTAATTCTACCGTAAGTATTTTTATACTTAGTTATGAGGAATTATACTATTGTGATGTTAGTATAAATAAAAAGATTTATTAGCTTACCACTGGTTAAAAGTTTTGGTTATTTTCTATTAACACCAAATATAAATATGGGCATGGAATCTAATTAGATGATACATAAAGCTTCGTGAAACAAATAACTATTTTACATATAATGAATGTAATATATATACAGTCAAAAGTCGTTAATTCGGACACCCATAATTCGGAATGATCTATAATCCGGACCTCAAAACTAAAAACTTTCTGCGCATGCGCCGCGTTAACACATGCGCATAGGCGTTTACGCGTGCGCGTAAGACCTTTTACGACTGCGCATATGAGTGTGCGCAAGTGCAGAATACGTTTTCGCGTGCGCGTTTTATGTATAATGGACGTATAAGCTAAAATTATCTAATTATCTATTTCAGTTAATGTTGATGATTGCGTTGTTCCTTAATTTTCGAATTGGATCCGGCTTATTATTTTTTGCAGACTGTAAGAGCAATTTTATAAAAGTAAGCTTGAACTTTCGATTATATCAAATAGAATTTCCGATATATATTTGTTAATATGTAAAGGATCTAAAGCGAAAGTATGTTTTGAAATCCGAAATCTGTTTATTAATTTCACGCTGCTCGGCGGGGGGGAACGCCGCAGCGGGTGCGTAATGAATTGGAAGTTGATCTGTCAGCACTATCCTTATCTTCAGGGCAGATGTTTTTATTTTATTTGGCTTATAATTCCTTACCAAATTAGTATTTCATCTCGATGTGCTCCGTCTTTGATATGATTTAAAACAAGTTCCTCGTCATTATAATTCGCTTCCGATAGCGAAGAAAGTGACAGAGTGAAAACGAAAAATATTCGATTGACAAATTAGTCGGTGTTCTCGACATTGCAATTATAGGACTTGAACAGCGGAACTTTGTAACTGAACAAGAAATTATGTCTGTTTAATAGAATTAAAGAGAAAGTATTATCACATGAAACGAAGCAAAACTTAAACAACTTACATTGAAAGAAATGTTTAATAAAGTAAACAAATAAATATTAAGCTTTTTCTTTTTGCAAATTTTGATACCCTTTAGATCATAATTGTTCTTTATTTCATAAATTACGGTTTCATATTTTTAATTTTAGAATTTCTGCATGCCATCTTACGAGATTTAAACTGATGATCTATAATCCGGAAAAATCGATAATCCGGAATCGCCGAAGTCCCGACGAGTTCGGATTAACGACTTTTGACTGTAATACTTAATATGTGCAATGCCAGAGTTGTGCATAAGCCAAATTTTGCAATTCTCTGATTTTGTTTTTAAGCGAAAACAAATTACTGTGCACATGGAGTAAATGAAACTGTATATGGTGATCTGTTTTTACGTTAAAAAAATCAGAGATTTTCATAAATTTAGCATTGAGCATTGTCCATTCTTCCTGCTTGTTAATAGAAGGACAACATAATATGGCATGAGATCCAGTTGGTTTTGGTCTAATAAAAGTGCTCATCCTCAGAGGGTCAGAGCTTTACTTGCATGTATTAGCTCTAGAATTACCACATTTATCCAAGTAGTAAGGTATGATCCAAGGACCTATACCTTATTTAATGAGCAGTTTATTGTTTCACCTTAATATGGCATGTACTTAAACATGCATGGCTTTATCTTTGAGACAAGCATATGATTACTGGGAGAATCAACCAGGTAGTTTTTCTTAACGTTCATAGAACATTTAAGCTGCATGGAACTCAAATCCACCAGTGACAGCATACACCTTGGAAATGCACTAGGAGCCAAAATGAAAAAATCTTATTATTAAACAGAGCATGGAAAACTGTTTCTCCAGAGATGTTGGCTATTGGTACTACCTCAGACTAACAGAAGAAATGATCAATTATTGTTAAACAATAGGTTTTTCTCTTCTGATGGAAGTAGGTCTATCAGATCAAATGTGAGAAAATCTGGGATCAGGTAATGCAGAAGTGCCTAAAGGTGTTTTGGTATACCTATGCACTTTAGATCATTGACAAGCATTGCAACTATTTACCCACTCTTTGATGCCCTTTTTCATTTTGATCCAAAAATACCTGGTAAAAAATCCATTGAATTATTGCTACTACACCTGGTTGAGAGAGATTATAAAAATGTTCAAATAAAATTCTACGAAAACTTTCTGGAACCAATGATCTGAATGAAACAGTGAATGCTTTACAAATTAGTCAGTTGTGGTAATAGGGTAAGGCACCATCTTGAACTGAAGTGACATAGTATTGTCATTTTGCAATTGCTTTAATTCTGGATATCTCATTGGACTGCAGCAACAGCTTTAAAATCTAAGAATGTTGAATTTGAACTTTTATGTTTCTCAATTATGGAAAGAGCGTCAGCTAGTTTGTTGTTAGTTTTATTTGTGTGTAAAGTAATAAATGTCGCCATTAATGAGGGCTGTACTTATCTGGGTTTTGCTCAAAAGCATAAATAAGTGACTTTTGGTCTGTGCATTCTTTCAGCATGTCACGAAATCGTTTCACTGCTGTTTATGGGGAAAAAAGTTTGTGATCATAGGTGGACCACTTGGTTGGGCTTTTTGATTGGTTAACAGACAAAATGTTCTAATTGGTTTCCAGACAAAAATTATAAAGATAGAAATGAGATTTTGGTTTAGTTGCATGAGTGAATCACCAACAGCAACATAGCTAACATAACCTAATACATATAACTTTGCATTTGAAATAGGATGAAAAAGGAAGTGTTGAAGCATCTAGAAGCCCTTCGGCTTTTATGAATGCCTGCTCAGCTGGCTCTGACCTGCTGTACATCCTGGTGTTTGATTTTTGAATTATGCTTGCTTTATTTAAAAATTTTTTATTCCCTCTAAATATTAATTTAAGAGTGCTAGAATATGTGCAGCCTTTGGCACAAGATCGTTTGTAAATTAAATAAACTTGAAAATTTTCTGAATTGAGTAACAGTGGATGATTTTCAAAATTTCAGTGTACTCTATGCTCCTTTGGGATGATGTGATTCTTTTCCTGATTGAGAAACTATGAAATCTAAAAATGCAATTGTAGGAACACCGGGTGTGCATAATGAGACATTGAGACTTAATCTAAAGAGTGAAGGTAGGTGAATAAAATTTTTAGGTGTTCATATTGCTCTTCTACAGATTTTGATACTACCAAGATACAGGAGCGTAGCTAGAGAGGAGCAAGCGGGGGCAACTGCACCCGGGCGCAGAATCCAAGGGGCGCCAAACTGATGTTACGACATTTTAGAATTAAATGTTTTCCATCCTTGGCAAGCAGTAGGGGGCGCGAAATCTTCAGTTGTCCCCGGGCGCTGAAAACCTTAGCTACGACTCTGCCAAGATATCATCGACAAGTGTATGAATGACTTCATCTGTGGATCTTTGGAATGTAGCAGCTATGCTACACTCTATAACAAAACAAAAAAAAAAAAAAAAAATAATTGATGCACCAAAGAAGGAGTTGTCCGATGGAGACAAAAATTGGTGGATAGGAAGATCATGTACAGAATAGAAAATGATTAAAATTTCAGAACAAGTGAATGATTAATCTCAGAGTTACATAGTTACAAAGTAACAAGCTCAATAAGATGCTGAGGCCCACCAGCAGCCAAGCGGTAAAGTAGCTGAACACTGGTAGTTCGGTCCGAGGTTCGAATCCGGCAAACGGGCTGGCTGCATGGGCATTTTCGTGGTTTTCCCCATGTGTAATGTGCATATGAGCTAGGTTCCCTTAGAAAGTCCTCCACGAAGGCGTCCCTTCCCTTAGGCAGATAGCCCTTGTGTGCTTTGCCGTAGTTAAATAAACCAAAGCAATAAGGTGCTGACCTGCCTCTAGCCTGGATGCAAGCTGCCACACGTCATGGCATAGACTGATAAAGCTCCCAGATGGTCTCCTACTGTATTTTTTGTCAAATTTGCTCCAATTGTCAGGTTAGGTCATCAACATTCCTTGGCAGATGCAGTCGTCTTCCCATCATATCCCAGACATCCTCAATGGGAGAGAGATCTGGAAATCTGGAAGGTCAAAGAAGTGTTTTTATGTGTGAAGACAGTTCATAGCAACACGTGCCGTATGTGGTCTGGCATTTTCTTGCTGAAAATAAGGCCAGGGTACTGCAAAAGGAACGGTAGCAAAACAGGTCTCAGAATGTCGTTAACATACCGCTGTATCGTAAGTGTGCCTCTAATGATGATCAAAGGGGTGCAGCTATCAGGTATCCAAGACCATGATTCCTGATTCAGGGTCTGTGTGGCATGCAATAGTAAAAGCAGGGTCGGCACCCTGATTTGAGTGTCTCCAGACACGTCTTTGATGATGGCAGGGGCCGTAATAGTCTGTACAAGAGTAGATTTCGCTCTATCAACTGTTTGTGAATGGTCATGGTGAACACTCATGTCAAGGCCATCTTGATGGGAGAAAGCCGAAGCTAACATTTGGTGACGTCACAGCCAAGAGGGGTCAGTCAAAATGATATTGGGTCAGCGCGCTTTCTCCCCCCCCCGGTAATATATGGGAAACAAATATATTCTTGTCTTCCTATAAGCAATATTTTAAAAAAATCCTGATGAATGTATTATTAATCTTTTACACTTAAACGATGGGATTGCGTCTGAGGGGAGTTAACTCAATTAATATTAATTTTTGCTCGCTAGTCAATAACATTCTTTACAATACTATATCGTTGGTTACATACCATTATATGCAGTTTAATAGCATCAAACACTGCAAAATCAAGTAGTTTTAAACTAATTAAAATAAATATTATATCAAATTTTTAACCGCAATGTGATTAGCATTCAAAACTAAATAGTTTCACATATTTCTAAGCAATACAAGAAACTATGTTTTTGCTGTCTCATAAAAAAATTGTACCCAGAAATTCGAGAGTTGCAAATATTAATATTTCACGTTAAGTCAAGTAGATTGACATTCAAGAAAAAGTTATGTATCCCTTAGATATAAGATTTATCAATCTTTATATTTAATTGTTTGTATCAGATAATTTTAAGATAAAAATTATATTACTTTTAAATTAATCTGGGAAAATAGCGAT
Source organism: Stegodyphus dumicola (assembly GCF_044657685.1). Classification (NCBI taxonomy): domain Eukaryota; kingdom Metazoa; phylum Arthropoda; class Arachnida; order Araneae; family Eresidae; genus Stegodyphus; species Stegodyphus dumicola. Next base: position 72,830,933 of record NC_140780.1, read on the forward strand.
TTAAATGCATTCCATTTCTTCATTATTTGATTTGCAAATAGATTTTGACGTATTGATTCTTTTTGCATTTGTTATTCATAGACAAATATAGGAAGATGTTCAATGTAAAAATTTGCAGTAATTAAGAAATATTCATTTTCATAATCAAACATTTGTTTCATAAATTTCAATACTCACCAAAACGTGTTCAACAAGATGCTCCACATTACTAATATTAAATTACTGTATTAATAAGGATTGATTTTTCAATTTCTCGGGTTTCATTTGTTTTTTAAAATGATCATTATCATCAAAAATTTGAATAATTCGTCGGAACTAAGGGAACTAATAATTGGAATTAAGTGGAAACCCTACAGTGTTACAATGGTCTTTTCATCAAAATGTTTAACGACAGTATAAACATTATACCTTTCTAAAGAGGTTGAATATAATAGTACTTTTTTCTAAAAAGTGCTGAAGCTATTTGTATAGAGTGGTACTGCTCTGCGATATATATTTTTTTCAAATGCAATGGACTTGCATAATTGTCTGTATCATTAAAAGATGGTTTGATTGGTTTCAGTTTGGTTCAGCCTATTATTCCTTATACATTTCACTAACTAAACTAAATGAAATAGTAAAAAAATCTTTTTTCCCAAATAAAATTCATTTTCAGTAGCAGACTCCATATAACCATTGCATAGCATTTATGGTTAACATAGTTGTCCAAAATTATGGAAACAACCTCGAAGCCACAATCATAAAACAATTTTAGCACCTGTAAAGTCTGAATTTTTAAATCGTTTGGCTTCAGATTATGGGCAGAAAACATTAAAACAACTTCTTTATTTGAAGATAAAATTGAAGAAATCACAATGGTTTGAATTGTAGAAGCTTTTTGAGGCACATCTGTGCAAGACAAACCTTGAATTTTACCCTTCTTATATGCAATAGTAAGTTTAATACAAATCTCATGAAGTAAAAGATTCCCAACCTTTTCATGATTTTGTAGTAGTGAAGATTTATAAGAAAAATACTTTGCATTTAACCTTGTTATCGGGGATTAAATGCAAAGTAAATGTCTCTTAAGTACCCAACATTTAATGCTAACTTTTTTAAGTAGTAAGGATGCCGTAAAATCAAGGGCGAACTTTCCTATATTCGAGAATAACACATAGGACTGCTATAAAATAATGTGAAAGTTCATGTCATCATTTCAGCTGTGTAGGTTGGATGTTTAGCTTACAGTAATGAAATCTTTTTCCTAAAGAATTTAAATCAGTAGATCATAATCTGTTCTGATGTATTTTCAGAACACTTCTAAAGAGTTTCATTTACCAAATCCAGCATTTGTTCGACTATATTTGAGATTTTCTTATAACTGTACAAATGATTTGAAAGATTTTCAGATTTTGACCATTTATTACATAGATCTTTTACTAAAAGCCATTAAAACATATTTGTTATGTTTAAACCTTCACGAAAAACTGAAACAGTTAAATCATGCTCGTCTTTAAATGACACAGTCACTGCTGGGCAATCTTCCATCTCAGTACGCAAAAAAAGGTATATTCAGCCCATGTATTTGATAATTTATTGCTGTAAAGTTTTAAAAATTTTGAAAAGGAGGCAGTGTTGTCTGTAGCACAGTTTTTTTTAATTAATTTCACACTGTTTCTTTATTTCTCTTGTCCCGTCTTCTGGTGTCTTTCATTTTTGTGGTAACGGACAAGATAACCATTTAGTTTGACCGTAAAAAAATAGTCGGATATGCATCTTTTGATAAAACTGGCAATTTTTTTTGAAGTGTTACTACTGTCCCATCAGTTCGTGTGGCTTTATCGTCTCTTATGTATGATGAAACGTTCATCAAAATGCAAAATGCACACACAAGCACATGATCCTGATACAAAATCTTTCCTATTAATTTTACTAATCTATGTGTACAGTAGTTCCATCTACAGTAGGTCATCTTTGAAGAACTTAAAAGTTGTAACATGTTCTTAAATTGAATAATAATTTGACTTGCATCTCAGAATGATACATTTTCGCGACATCTGTAAAAATTCAATTAACATTGTATTATGCTCTTTAATAAAATAATAACTGGAGGAAAAGGCAATGCAGTGAATTATTTAATGCTATATAATTTGCTGTAGACTATAATTATTAAGATATGCCCTCATTTAAGCTTAGTGAATGTATAAAATATATGTACAAGCTCAATATTTTTTGATTTTCAAGAATTTTTTTTAATACTATTATTCTTGTTTAATTTAGAAGAAAGAATTATTCTAATAAAGCATTACAAGATTCATGTTTAATACATAGTTTGAAAATGAAAGACACAAGAAAAATTTACTAGATTGTTATAATATTTACATGAGCGTTATGGGATACGTAATAAATATGTATTAGAACATGAATAAAAGGGAGGGAATCTCTTTATCTTGCATTTATCATAAAAGTGTTTCTTTTGTATCACGAACTAATTTTAAGAAGTACAGGTCAAACAGATAATTAAAGAAAAACATTAAAGTGAGCTAATAAATAAACTTTCGATACATCTTGCTGAAAGTTAAATGTACTGTAGTTAAGAAATATTGAATGATACATACCTTCTATCTTAATCCTACGCTCTGTTTACACTCATACTGTTTGAAGATTGAGTACGATTGCCCTCGCTCGTGACGTCACATCAGGGAAGAACCCCTTTGGATTCCGCCTTCTCCCATCAAGATGGCCTTGCTCGTGTGCGGGTTGCACGTCTGATGGTTGATAGCAATGAATCGGACGCTGTGACAGCTGATCACTCTATCCTCTTGATCTGTTGTGGCCCTAGGGCGACCGCTACCATCATGACACTGAAATCTGCCATTATCCACCCATTCTTGCCAGCATCTTCTAATCGCTGCATTGCTTCGACTCGTATGACGAGCGATTCTCCGATTTGCCCAACCTGCCTCTTTCAATCCAATGATACAACCTCTTTAAAACTCTGACAGTTGCTCATAATAAGCTCGATTTCTTGGGGCGAGACGTTTTTTTTTTTCAGTCGTTGAAGGGTATCCTAAATTGCAATGAAACAAAAATTTTTAACAACCATTCAAGAATAGCTCCTTATGTGCACTACGAAAAAAAATAAATAAATAAAATATATTTATTAATCTCACTTTTTTATTAAACTTATTTGATTCTTCCTTTCACATTTCGAAATTCAGGTTTATTCCAAATAAAATTCACCCATTTTTTATGATTATTTTTAAAATTTGTATTTTTAAATAATTTTTATAAATTTTTGAAAAGAAATTTTGAATTATAATCTATAAAATTTTTACCATCATCTTAAAGTAGACATATTTCTAAGTATACCTGCAAAAAATTATAGTTTTTTATTCAAAATTTCTGAAGATATACGTGAATTTATACAGTACAAAGTCCGTAATCCGGACATCCTTTATCCAGAATGATCTATGATCCGGACCTCCAAGCCGTAAACTTTTTTTTTTTTTGTATGCTTTACGCATGTGGGTAAAGAATGCATATACATTACGTGCCCTATACCTCCACAGTCATAACACCTTGGTTCTGTACTCTTATTAGGTATAGCGTGTGCTTTATTTTGTGTGTTAGTACTTGAATAACCCTTATTCTTCGTATCTTGAACGCGGATTTTCTCATAAATTTTTAATTTCTCTTTGAATTCAGAAATAGTTTTACACCCATACAAACAGGGCAGATGTTTTTATTTTATTCGGCTTATAATTTGTTACTAAATGTAGTATTTCATCTCGATGTACTCCATCTTTGATATGATTTAAATAAATCTCCTCGTCGTTATAAATATCACGAATACACACAAATAGTTTTCTGGTTGCAATTTTCTAATTTCGACTATGTGTAATGTATGCTTTACACATGCGCGCGTTGAAAGAAATGTTTAATAAAGTAAACAAATAAATAAAGCTCTTTTTTTTGTAAAAATTTGATACCCTTTAGATCATAATTGCTCTTTATTTCATAAATTACGGTTTCATATTTTTAATCGTATAATTTCTGCATGCCATCTTACCAGATTTAAATTGATGATCTATAATTCGGAAAACCCCCTAATCTGGAATTGCCGGAGTCCTGACGAGTCCGGATTTCAGACTTTGTACTATATATTGGCGCGTTTTGAATTTTGGCATATTTGTTGAAAGCGATAATAACGCGAAATGTGCTTTACGCAGTTTGTTAAAATTATTTGAAAGTATGAACGATGACTTTTATTCTGCTCGTCTGCAATGAAAAAAAGGAAAGGAAGATAGTTTGCTGTAAATTCAGAAGTTCATTAAGTAAATTATTCTTGGCGCAACTGAAAAAATTGTGCCAAGATAAATTTTTTAATTTCTCTAAATTTAGCACAAAATCTTACAAAATTCAATATCTAGGCATAATTTGAGTCGTAGAATCGAAATCTGGAAAAAAATTGGCATGTTATTTCAGAAAAAGTCCGATTTTGTGTCAGAATACCTATTTTAGAACAATACTATATATATCTTCTTCTTCAATGGCCAGACAGCCCAGGATGGGCCCTTGCCTTCCTCAGAATCAAATTCCAAGCTCTTCTATCTCTGGCCATGGACATCCACTTGGTTATTTTTAAAATTCTTAAGTTTGTTTCCAAACAGTCGAGCCACCAAAGTTTAGGTCTTCCGGTTTTCGGGTGCCGGATGGTCTTGCCGAGAAGATCTTTTTAGTTACTTGATTTTCATCCATTCTGCACAGGTGTCCTGCCCATTTAATTCTCTGAATCCTTATATATTTTACTATATCTATTTCTTTAAAGGGTGTATATAGTTCTTCTTCAGATATTGTTACATTTTATGCCACCAAAAATACTTCTCAAAATTTTCTTTCAAAGACAGAAATGATATTTTTAGCTTTTTCTGTCATTGCCCAGGTTTCAGAGTATGTAAGAATGAGTCTAATTAAGCTTTTGTAAATTAAAATCTTCGTTTTTCTGCTAGTGAAGGTAGACTTCAAGTATTCTTTGAGACGAAAAAATATCGGTTAGCATCTGTGACTCTACTACGGATCTCCATTAAATCATTGAAAGTATTAACTTCTGATCCTAAATATTTAAATTTGCTAAGTTTCAAATTTGTAATTCCCAATTTCAGATTAGGGGCTGCTGTTATTATCACATGGCATGTATTTAGTTTTATTTTGGTTGACTGCTAGATGCCTTTTGCTGGCTGCAGCTTCTAGAGATGTAAAAGCCTCTCTAAGTGACTCAGGAGTGTGTGCGATTATGTCAATATCGTCAGCAAACGCAAAAATCTGAACAGACTTGTTAAAGATAGTTCCACGAGTGTTAATGTTGGAATCTTTTATGATTTTTTGGAGGGCAAGGTTAAAAAGCAAGCAGGCCAGTGCATCACCCTGTCTGAGCCCATTTGAAATAACAATAGGCTTAGAAAGATTATTCTAAATTTTAACCCTAAGTTTTGTCTCAGTAAGAGTAATGGTGACTAAATTTATAAGTTTTTCAGGTATTGCAAATTCTCTCATAGCTTCAATTAAATATTTTCTGTTTACTGAATCATAGGCAGTCTTAAAATCAATAAAAAAAATAAGTCCAAAAATCAATAAAAATAATAAAAAATTGCGTTGCAATGCCATATTCATTAGTTTTTTCCAAAATTTGCCTAATGTTAAAGATTTGTTCTGCTGTAGATCTTCCTTTGCGGAAACCACATTGGTAATCAGCTACAATATTTTCTGTATAATTTACTAGTCTACTAAAAAGTATATTGGAAAATAGTTTGTAGAAAACACAAAGGAGACTGATTGCCCTGTAGTTGGTACATTCCAAAATGTCTCCTTTTTTGTGTATAGGACAGATGATGCTCAGTTTCCAATCTTCGGGTAAAACTTCTTGGTTCCAAACTGATTCGATGAGGTGGTGTGTTTCCTCAGTGTTTCGACCTGCAGCACTTTTAATAATTTCTGAAGTAATTGAGTCAGGGCCTGGGGCCTTGTTATGTTTTAGTTTTTTAATTCCTTCTCTAACTTCTGCTAAAGATGGTGGCGGGATACTATCGGTGTTTACAGAGGTAGTTGGGTAGGTTGAAGACACATCCTGTGTATGGTCATTCAATAAGGTACTAAAGTGCTCATTCCACCTGTGGAGTACCTCTTTTCTATCATTTAGGATGATGTTGTTTTTGTCTCTACAGGCAGTAGTTCTAGGCTTAAAATCTTTGTGGCCAAGATTAATTTCACGATAGAAAGCATGGCTTTCATTGGACCCCCTCCAGATGTTCAACATCCTTAAATAGGTTGTCGTGAAAAAGTCTTTTCTTAAGCCGATGGATCTTCTTCTCCTGTTTTCTAGATCTCCTATATTCATCAACAGAGAGTCTTGAATGTCGCTTTTGGACCATATTTTTATAAGCAGCTCTTTTTGCCTGTGTTACAAGGAAGCATTCATTATCAAACCAATCCTTTGGTTTGGGTTTTCCATATATCCCATTGTGTTGTCAGCTGAGCGTATGATCGAGACTTTGAGCAAACTCCACTTATTTCCACAGTTTCCAGTTCGGCCATGTTTTTAGATCTTAGTTCTCCTCTGAGTGAGGATTATAAATTTTATTCAATTGCCTCATTTTTCAGCTTTTCACAATACAACTTTTTTTGCCTCTTTCCCTGTATCTTTCGGGCATTTGAAATTTTAGCAATTAGTTACCAAAAAGTGGTCGGAATCACAGATTGCGCCTCAATAAGTTCTAACATCCTGGATATCCGAAGAATGCCTAGTATCAATGAGTGCGTGATCAATTTGATTCCAGGTTTCTTCATCAGGTGAGTGCCAAGTCATCTTATGTATTCTCCTGTGGCTGAACACAGTGCTTGAAATTATCATGTGTTCAGCAGCAAAAAGTACTAGTCATTGTCCATTGTCATTAGTACTATCATGTAAGCTATGCTTTCCAATTGTTGGTCTTAATTCCTCCTCTTTATCCATTTTAGCACTCATATCTCTGATAACAATTTTAATGTCATGCTTGCGAAAAGATCTATATAACATAGAAAGTTCCTCATAAAAAAATTTCTTCTCCTCCTCTTCCTTGTCCTCTGTAGGTGCATGTCCATTGATAATACTATAATTAAAAAACTTTCCCCTTAGCCAAATTTTGCAAAGTCGGGGTGATTAAGAAACAAAATCAATCACTAAATGTTTTAAACTTTTGTTCAATAAGAAACCAGTACCAAAAACATGTTTTTTTCATATCACAGCTATAGTAAACCGTGGGTTTCTTTTCTCAGTGGTACCTTCCTCAAGCCATTGCATTTCCTGAATGGCAAGTAGATCCATATTATATTTGTCAAATTCTTCTATAAGAAATTACAGTCCCCCTACTGTAGTACAGTGTTTAGACATTTCAGGTTCCGAAACGGAAAGTCCTTAGACCTTTTTCAAGTTGTTTTCCAGTAGAAGCACTCTGGCAAATTATATCTTTGGATTTCTTAACAGTAAGATTTTTTATGGGGTGGGGTAGTTGGCCCCACACCCAACCCCCAACCTGGAGGACCAGGGTGCCCGGCTATACCTCCAGATGCTGGGTGCCCATTTTAGTCGCCTATTATGACATACATGAGCTACATTGGGAGCTTTCGAGACATGAAAAACGCAATTTAAATTTTGTCAATCGACCCAGTAGAACAGGAGATGTAGAACTGTTCTTTTATTTTGCGCAGTGTACATCTGCTGGATGTGCAGTTCCGATGTTCTGGAGTTCGCACTATTCATTCATTGGACACCAAATTTTAGTCATGTGCATATTCGGTCAAAACATTTATGTATACGAAATTTCAAAGCAGTCGGATTATTCCTTCTTGGTGCAGCGATTTTTTGGTTATAGAGTGTACATTGGACATGTTGCATTCTGGTTCTTTCAAAGAGGCCAAAAGGAGTAATGAAGGCTTTTTTATGCACATCTGCAAGGTTGATAGGGATCTGAGGATATGCTTTAATACGATCAATGCGAGAAAAAATTTTTATAGCATGAAGGGCTGCTGTAAAATCTAAGATGTTTGGAGTTCCATAATTATCCTTAACAATTTGGGCATTAAATGCATGATAGTCACTAACAGGTCACCATATTGTACTAGCCTTTCTTTGAAGCACGTGCAAAAATTAAGTATAATTGCTTTTAGAAAGATGCGTGAAACCAATGTCAGTTATGTTTTGAATTTCCTCCTTGGTATTTTGCAAACAGCAAGACTGTGATCTTTACAGAAACAGTAAAGACAAGTTGTTTAAATATAACGGACAATAGAATGCTTTATTTCCTGATCTGGGTGAGTAGACTGAATAATCTCCAAGAATTATTTTAAAACTGATGATAGATTGTGTTGCCAGATACATTTTTAATAGAATAAATTTGCTACATTGCAGTGAGTATTTATATTAGTCTGGGAATCAGTTGATTTTTATTTGGCCAAATTAGGAATTAAATTGCATAAAAACTCTCTTCTATTATAGGGGTAAAAACATTATGCACTAAAAATTTCCATTTAAAAATTTTTCTCAGAATGAGATCCAAAGATAATGTTTGAGTTGTAGTTACATTAATTTGAGAAGTGTTTACTGCAGTCATTTTTAGAGTTTTTTGTCATCACATCTTAAAAACTGGGATTGTTGATACACAAAAACCAGTGTGTTTAAAAAGATTTACATTTGATTATCTGTTGCAGACAAATAGAGTTGATTCATGGAAAGTATGCAGAAGGTATAGTGCATCAGAAAAGTAGCAAGAAAAATTTCTGAAGTAAAAAGTATTTTCAGGGTCTTTTAGAAAGTCGTTAATTATTTGGTGTTTGAAAAGGTTTGTGTGAATGCAAGCAAATTAAAAACTACGGTAAGTTTACATTTTTGTTTTGTTTGTTTGCATAAAGTGGAATTTTGGAATCTTATAAATTGAAGGAGGTATTAGTAACAACCTTAAAATGTGTCTACAGCAGTCCAATAATTTCTTTTTTCCCTTCTAGGTATCCAATAGAATGCATTAATGCCGCTGTAACTTGTTATGTTAAAAAACAAAGTACTTCAGAAACAAAGGGGATGATCTGTGAAATCTAGAAAGAGAACAACATATCTGTTATTTATATTTATGGGAAATGGTTTAGATTTTATTTGGTTTGCTTTGATTATAGAAAAGCATGCAAGAGCTATCTGTCTACGGAATGCTTTTGTGGTGAACTTTCAACAAGAAACTGCTTCATACCCATGTTACACATGGGAAGAATTATGAAAAGGCTCATGCAGCCTGCCCTTTGACTGGAATTTGAACTGCGGGGCAAAACTATGAGTGTTCAGGAACTTAACTGCTGTACCATTTGTCAGCTGAGAAGTGATTTAGAAGTATTAAAACTGGCATTAATGGCAATGTTTAGGAAGACCAATAGACTAAAAGTGATATTCCATTTCAACTCATCATTTCTAATCTGGGCACTGCCTAGATATCTAGTAGTTCTTTGCTGTATTGCATATTTGTTGTCTCTCTAAAGTAATTCACTTCAGCTTGTTTTATGAACATAAAAATGAGTCTCCTGATAGCTTAATCATATTTTCTTTTGATGTCGATTCTTATTTGTGAGCATTATGATAAATTTCTGGAAGTAAGAATTTTTTCATGCATTGATACTGTGGAATTAATCCTTCTTACTAACCTTTTCTTACCCAAACAATTTTTTCAAAATAACTGTTGTTGTCAAAGATTAGCCATGGGAAATCTTTTCAATTCATGTTACACTGAAAACTGTATGTACTGTTTTGAATTTGGGATATTTAAAAGTAGATTTGTATGTCCATATCTGTTATGTTTATGATCCTTTGTTCTTTATTTTTCTTTTCCATTTATCATTATCTTATTTAAATTCAGTAAATATAGCTTCCATATCATTTTATCTTCTGTCATAAGCTAAATGTTCTCAGTCTATTGTACAAAAGATGACTCTATTTTATTTTTTCATTTTTCATGCTCCCTAAGATTGCTCTTTCATGATTTGTAATCAGGAAAATTTTTTTATGTAATTTAATTTTTTATGTTATTTACCAAGTAGTTAAATTTTTTTCCATATGTCCTTCAGCATGTGATGATATGGCAGGTTTTCTTTGTTCTTGCTGTTAATTCCAAGTTCTATTCCTCAGTAAGGCACAGACATTTTGACTTTAGTAGCTTTGCAGAGTAGAAACAGTTAAAATCCATTCTTGCTCAAGAAAACTATAGGAAAAAAAAAAAAAAAACTCCGCCTGCTTAAGGAGTTGGTAGGAGGTTTAGCTGGGATGGATTTTAGGCAAATAAACATCACATGCTATTAGAATCCAATCCTAAAAATTCTGCGCTTGTAATAAGAAACATCTAGCTCCTACTCCAAACAATCCTTTTAATTTAGTTTTTATTCCTTTCTTTTCCTTTGTCAGTTAAAAATATTTATAACATTAATTTTTAAATCATTTTTAATACAGCTCGTACCTTAAAGACCATGTAATAGAGGCACTTATCATTCACCAGTTTGAAACTCTTCTCAAGATGTTATGGTAAGGATATTAGATTCTTGGATTCCATCCCTTAGAATGTTCCCATTCCATATTGAGAAGTAGCCAAGTATGTAATCCTCATATATTTTGTCTAATTAAGTATCATAATCCTTAAAGATCATACTCATTATATGGATTTCTGGAGAAATTATGGCATTCTTGTTAGTGGGGCTTACTGTATAATGTGGGTTCGATTTTATTGAAGCTGTTCATGTACATGAAATTCTGTCTAATTTGGTTAATAATTTTAATTTTAATCTTTTTTTCTCATGGCCTTTGAATTACTTATTTTCAGATTTGTCGTGATTCATCAATAGATGGAATTAACTGTTTCTTTTTATTGTAGATGCCAACCATGTTAACATTTTGAAAACCTTCTTTATAGTAGATCTTTATTGGTAGTATTTGTTATTCATTAATTTACCAGCTACTAAAGACGTAAAAAGAAAGAGATCCATAGTAGATTATGCATTGTTATGAAAATTAAAAGGGACTCATACTCAAACCATTCACTTATATTCTGGTTTTCATGTATGGAAGCTAAAAATACTACCCCGTAATAATATTCCATTTTGTATATGATGAAGTATTGCCTACTTATATCCAGAAATTTGTTTGGATTTTTTGGTGTATTTTATTAGATTCATTAGAAGCGAAGATTAGCCATGTTATTAAAATTTTATTTATAAATATTTTCTTTTGGGTTGCTTGTAGTTCAGGTGTCTTTATTTTGCCATCCCTGAATATATTCACAGAAAAGTATTTTCATTTTTAGTGATGTTGGAGAAACATCTAGGGTAGTGTATGTTATTGAAGAATACAATCCATTATTGGATTCATCTAATATGACTATGGATGACTGGATAAGGATAGCTATGAACATAAAGGTAAGATATTTTTATGGTTTTAGAATGTTCTTTCATTACTGATTTTGGCAATCATTTAGCAATAGTCTTTAATATTTTTAAATTATTTTTTTTGTGTATTTTGCTTTGTGCTATATGACCCTATTGACATATTATGTTTTGCTTTTATGACAATTAACTGGCATGATGTAGTGTTCTAATTAGGAATTTAGCAATTGCATATTTCTGATTATTACTTTCTTTTTTCTTAAATCTTGTACTATGAGTTAGGTGCTTGAAAAGTATGTGCAGCTAATTTTAAAAAGAAAGTTAAAATTCATATTCAACATATATAAAAATAGATTGCCATTGTAACTGAACATTCGTCTCTCTTGGCATCCATAATTATCTTTAAATGTATAATACCTGAATTCTGAAACAAATATAATTGAATAATTTATTTGAGTTTATACATAGAATTATTGCACATAACACAGATTAAAAACTCAAATATAAGTATATAAGATAAAAACTGTATTATGAAACGAGTAAAATTAAAATAATACATCCCAAATATTATAAATAACTGAATCCTCGGAAAAGGACAATGACATTTAATATTATAGGAGCATGTGAAATTCCCTAGTTTTTTCATGCATGCCACTATGCATTCCCATGCTTTCAAATAAAATGGTTAATTAGAATTTAGAGAAATACAATCTGGTCCAACAATATGGTCTTCGAGGTACTAAATGTGTAGAAGGAGAATTTTGCCTTGCAGCAAAGTTTTGTCTTTTCCAAAGGTGTGTCATATGTTTTCTATGGGACAGAAATTGAAAAGATTTAGCTGGTCGGTTTATTTGATATACCTGTGACTTTTGAGAAATTCATCAACCATGTTTTCTCATTGTGAACGTTCATTATCATCCATAAAAAGAAATTCATATCCAGATACACACTTAAAAAGCCTTGTACTAAATTGTAAAACTTCATTACACTATATTCAGGTTGATGTATATCCTCTGTCGAATATGGGCAGGTAAACACATCCAATCCTCTCTATTCCTGCATTTCCATTCTGTGTTCACTGTTATTTCCATTACATATGTACCACTGTAAAATTTTGTTTCGTGATCATAGTAGGAGTATTTTATGTTCTTGGCTCCTTGCAGAAGTAAACATGTCTGGCATCAGATCTTATATTGAATTTTTGACTCATCACTGAAGAAAAAAGTTTCATTGATGCAGATTCTAGCTTTAATATTCTCTGCACCAATTTAGAGGGGCTGTGTTTTGCAGCAAGATCAGTGAAACACAAAGCATCGACTCTCTCACATAAAGATCTTATCATCTAAAAATCCAAGCATTAACAGTTTTAAATGGCTTTAAATTGTTATATAGAGCAGAGATTATCTGTCTTGGAACATGCCGATATCTTGCCAATTACATAATTAAGTGCGATGCTTCTAAATGACCTGGGAGTGAAAGATTCTTCTAAATGATAATTTAGGTTTTGAATTCATAAATGCTATAAGAAGCTGTTTTAACTTGATAAGTGCTAAATGGAATTGTAAACTGGAAAGATTTAGTGGAAAATGTACCCAATATTACCATTACTTACATTTCAGATACAAACTGATCAAATTAACTGAATACTAATATACAGGTTAGCCTTTTGCTGATCTCCCCGAAAAGGCTAGATTGATTGATAATTTCCTAAAATGTAATCAGTTCTTAATTAAGAACTGAGAGCAGAATCATGCTCCATCTTAAAAAAAAGTTAAGTTTTGACCAGGTACTATAGTTTTCAATTACAACGATCTTAAATTCTGTAGATTTAGATGATCAAACCTTTTTATGCCATAATTGCAACTTACAGTTTTTGGTATTTTTGTTGCATAGGGCAATATTTAAAACTTAGCCATTTACTGTTGATTTATAAATATTCAGTCTACTGGAACGTTATGTTCGTTTCTCTGACAACAGTTTTCGACACGTAAGCACATATTTATTTGGTGCATGTTCGGCTCTGTGTTTTTATCGCTTAATGTATACATACTGACATAGCAAATTAACTAAAAGTTGATTCATACTGGGTGGGATTAGTTTTTATGTATCTGTTCTGCATTTGGATTTTCTTCTTTTAAAGTTAAGGTCTAATATTGTTTCTGAAATGCATTTGCTCTAACCCTTTTTTTTTTTAACTTCATTATTAGAAATCATATGTGATTATGCCAGAGGTATGATAAATTTTCATACATCTGATAAAACCAAATGAAATAAACTTATTTCAAGTTATATATGAATTAAGATTATTCATTTATTAAGAATAATTCTTCTTTTAAACTTAGATAAAAGGTTTAAGATTGTTTCTGAAATACACTTGTCCTAACTATTCTTTTAACTCTATTATTAGAAATCATATGAAGCTTATAATGGTTTCATTGTGCTGCATGGAACTGATACTATGGCATACACAGCATCTGCACTATCTTTCATGTTAGAGAATTTAGGAAAAACTGTTGTAATTACTGGATCTCAGGTTTGTTATTAATAATGTTTAACTTATGGACTTTTGTGTTTCTTTAGTATTAAATCAAGTATTTATATAAAACTGCAGTTCAATGCTGTTTCCATAGATGCAATATTATTTGAGATTTTTCTTACCTGAGGATTTTCATCAGTAGCAAAATGCATGTAAGAATTTTTTATAGCAGGCTGTACGAGTTTTATTTTGAAGTTTTATTTGTGTATATAACATTCCTTATGTATGCTGTTTTGTCTGTGTTTACAGGACACTTTCTTTTAATGCATTATATATGTAATATATGTAGATAAACAAGACCGTTTAAAAATCAGAAGTAAACAAACATACAAAAGGCATTTCTTCTTTTGTCTTGCTTTCTTATTATTTTGAATACTGATAGATTAAAGAGATTAAATAATAGAATTGTTTTTAAATTAGAAAAGTTCAGTTTCCTAGTTTTATTGCAAAATTAAACAGGCAAATTGTACTCAATAATGGGCATAACATTTTAGGGTTTTTTTTTTCTGTTTTGCCGGCGCAGGTGATAAAGTCGCCAATAATGGTACAACTGATACCAAATGGAATATCTTCGCAGGTAACCTTTTACGCCTCATCTTCAAACAAATCGCAGCCATTTCTTATCAGATTGATTGTTTCTTTCAATACTGCCATACAATTACATAGAATTTTTACCCAGATAGTTCAATTTTATGCCCTAGGGCCATTTGCTTGAACTAAGTCAATTAGGATGCAATCACACCACTCACCCGAAGACAAAAATGTAGGAAAGGCAACATCAAGGGTTAAATTCATCAATTCTAATGAGAATGCACTAGGGAAGTACAGCACTGTAGTTTTACATAATTTCTGAGTAAGTCATTCCTGCATCTAAATAAAGATTTAACTTGAAATTAATGTACATAATTACTGAGAGAATTAGATTTTTGTAGCGTAGTTTACATGAGATTAGATCAGTTACGATCATGTGATATGAACCGGTGAATCAGGGTGTTGAATCGTAAAAGCATAGTAAATTCTTAAATTAAAATCGCTTTACAAATTTATTGCCTTTATTTATTGGCTTTTTACAAAATTTTAAATGATATTCAAATGGTTATGCCTTCAAAATAAAAAATTCTTAGAACTAACATTTATTAAAATTTTAACAAATTTTGTTAAAATTTTTAAAAATTTTAACAAATGTTAGTTCTAAGAATTTTTTATTTGTGTAGTTGTATACGGTATGTCATCGCCAATAAAGTCTGCTTGGCGAGATTTTCACCGGCGAAACAGAAAAGTACCCATTTTAGCTATGTGCTGCTAAAGAATCACTTGTGAAAGTTGAATGCTTTAATGAAAGCTATGCCTTGCTTTTGGTGTTGCACAGATCATTATGAATGGTATTTGAAAAAGAACTTAAATAAAGGAAAGGGGAAAAAAACTTGCACTTAATAAAAAATATAAATTATTTAAGTTTCTTAATATATTTAAAAAGTACATGTTTAACATGGATTGTATTTTCAGATTATACTTTTTAAAATATCCTATAATTGTTGTGCTGAGATTTCCCACTAAACTATCAAACTAAATCTTTTCATTCTCAACAGCCTTTTTGTCAGCTCTTTCTGCTGTATTAGTAGTGATATTTTCTAGATTTAAAACTGTACTATAGAGTTTGCAGTTCATTGATTGATGATTGGGGCAAGGTCATTGCAATGGAACACTTCTGTTAGTTCATCTTAATTTATTATCACTTCTCTGCATTCACAAACTCCATTAACTGGAAAATTTCACGTTTTTGCTTGTAATAGCTGAAATCTTTCAAATTTGCAGCTATCATGATCACCACCATGAAATATGGTAGGTAGCTAGCCATAAATTGTGCCAAGCATTTTTTGAACATTTGCAGATATATTCTGTTGTGACCTTGCAGTGTTCTATGCACCAGATTTTAGGTTAAATTATTAAAATAAATTCTCTGATGGTCTTATTACTATTCAGATAATTTAGAATAGATTAAAAAAAAAGGCTACTTTATATCTGCATTTCAGTGCATTGGCTGAATGATAGACTTAACAATTTAAAGGAAAGAATCAGACTGAGGCATTATCTCTTACTGAAACTTTAGGTGAAGTATGAGCCGGACGATTATCTATAAATGGGACGGTTTTTGCATCATCCAGTAAGCCAACCAATTTCAAATGTTGCCAAGCTTTGGTTATGAAATTTTCAAACCAGTCATTTATGAATGTTTGTGGGATTCATGCAGTGTCATTTGAATGACTGATGATAGGGAAAATCTTTACTGCTTTAAATGCCCAAAGTGGTGTATTTTTTCTAATTATTAAAAGTTTAAATTTTTTTGTTTCAGCAGCATTTGAACTTACCAAAATTATTCCCACGTTGAAATCTTTGACACTAATGGAGACTTTCCTGCAGAGATTGCCAAGGTATTTCAGGGCACACATTTCAAGAAAAGACCAGTTTTGTCAGCATTATAAATTTGTTCTTAAGATAACTTTTCATTGTTATCGAGTTTAGTGAGATCATTTACATATTTTTCAAGCTGCTTCAGTATCAGCTGAAGCTTTTCCATCTGAAATTTTTAACTACATTATAACATGGCAACTTTTAAAATTTGTTAACAAACTTGTCAAATATGTACACTCAGTTGTTAAATCAGTTTGCTTATGAAATATTTTGATTTCATCCTGTAGCATTGGGCTCATCAATGGCATACCTCACTGCTACACTATCTCGCACATTCAATCATCATTTTGTCATGATTGTCATTTTTAGTGTAATGATTTTTCTGTTATTGCAAGTTGTCAGAATCCAAAGTCCCTTTTTCTGTATTGGTTTAAACGGTTCTGAAAAAAAAAAAAAAAAAAATCAGCACCCCTGGAGGTGATGTTCTGTGTAGCAAAGGAAGCGATGTCCTGCATCCACGGAACATTTTGAAACTTTGCCAAAAATATTTCATTTGCAGCTGTGTTCAGCGTAGAAATTAAGTTCTGTTTCCGAAGGATCACAGAAAATTTCTAATATGGTAATGGCTGTAGTTTGAGGTCGTGGGTGATAGAAAAGGAAGCTGATTCTATTGAAGAAATAATAATAATAATAAAAAAGAATCCTATATTTATATGCTGTGTTTTTATAATATAACCATCTAAGTCATTTTTTAAATGTTTATATGCTATTTGAATTTATAATCACGGAAATTTCAGAGTAGATAGTATTTTATGACATTCTTGTACTTTTGATGACTTGTTTACAAATTTTTTTGTCACCTAAAGTTCACCAAATTTGGTATATTTCATAGTGACCCATAGAATACCATGTAGAAATAGTGTATGTAGCAGAATTTTATTGAATTTATGGTGAATAATATTTCAAAATCTGTTTATATATGCATAAATTTACCATTTTCCTAATTATTCATTTAAATTCTTTATTGAATAATCAGTGACATTGTAAACATTGGAGTTGGGGGAAAAAAGGGGGAAAACATTGCTTTTGTAATGATAAAAATACTCATTAAATTTGTATGCTATTATTTTGTTATTGTTCATTGCTCTATAGTCATCTAAGTAATGTTAATAAAAATGAAATCTAAACCAGTTCCTTAGAAATTGTTAACCCCTAATAATGTCCGCATAAAATCTGAAGCATTGTACATTTTTTAAATAACTTTGTCCTATTAAACATTTAAACCTTTTCAGATTCCACTGTATGAAGCTCGGAGTGATGGAAGGGACAACTTTATGAACTCTTTAATCATTGCCGGTAACTATTGCATTCCTGAGGTAATTTTCATGTTTACCATTTCATATTAAAATTTTATTCATTTAATTTTTATCTATTGAGAAAAAGGCTCTTCTCTTTTACACACATGTATAAATGTAGTAAAGTTTTTTACATTCAAATCCAGTTTCCTCTAATATCTTTTAACACACTAAATTGTTAAAGGCTAAGTACCCATTAATTTATCATTATTTCAAGTAACTCTTTAGTGAAGTTTTGACTTGAATGAAGACAAACAATTTTATTGTTAGTAAACCACATTCTGTGTCGTTTTATTTTCAAAATGAAGCTAATTCTACAGATCCTTCTTGTCTTCTTATCAATCTATTGAGCTCAAAGATTTTCATTTACCTTTACAGGATGTGTTTAACGTTTACGAAGAAAAAAGAATTACAAAGCTCATGTAATGCAAAATGTTATTTTATTATGTCCCTCCATATCTAGAATATTGTTAATTGTGCATCTTGTGTATTATCTAATATTTTTTCCATATTTATCTTAGTATGTAAAAAAGTGTAAGGGAAGCACCAGACTTTGGAATCACTAATTTCGCCCAGACTCAGCACAATTATGAGATACTTTAAAAACAATGAATTTGCAAAATCTTATTTACCTTATCGGATACTTGATTCCCTATGGATGTGCAATGAAATGAGAAACTTTTCCAAGAAATTCTTTCCTTTCTGAATTATAAAAGAAAAGTTTCCAGAAATACACTGAAGCAGAACATTCTTCTGATTGGGTAATCTATGCAGAAATTTCAGTGCATTCCACCACCTGGTGTTGTAAAACATCTCAGTTACGCATGCAAAACAGATCACTAAGTAGAACTTCTTCCCCAAAGTTGTGGATAAAAACTTGCTATTTAAATTAGAAGTTTAGAAGTTTCTTGTGCTTCATATTTATAGATTTGATAAGGCCATAACAACTCTAAAAAAAAAAAGAAGAAATTAAGTTTCCTATTGTACTAGCTTAGAAATTACTCCAGCTTGATGAAGTTATTTGATTATATTATTTGAGCTTGACTGTTTGATTATATTATTTGAGCCTGTGGAAGCTCAGTGTTTATATATGGTTTATTTCAGATTGAAGGTCTGGTGGTTGAATCAAAACAAGTCACACAGTTATCTGGAGACCTGTGCTCGATCAACTAAAGGTTTTCACACCCTCTCTAAATTGATATATTGCTATAGCAGAGATCCATTTTGCTTTCTGTTTTATTTTCATTGTATATTAAAAAATTAACCTAATAGAAAAAGGTCATAGAAGTATTCATAAAAATATTTTAAAATCTATACTGTGCAAAATTAAGTTAGGTGTTCCCAGGCCATTTGGCATCCAGAACCCTTTTCAGAATCCATTTTTCTAATAGAGCCTCTTAAGCTCATCCTATGTCTTACAGTTAATTATGTTTAAGAATGATGAATTAGGATAGGTAGAAAGGAAATGGTATATCATTAGTAAGCAAACTAAGGAAATATCTAACCAGTTGTATGATGTTCATGAGATGAAATTATATTTCAAAATTTTTAACTTCACATTACAAAATAATTGAATAACCAGATCTTTCATTGCAAAGCGAATTTATGTCAGTTAGATTTACTTTAAAGCAGTGCCACCACACAGCGTCTTTCAAACCACTTGGTTGAAGGCTGGCAGACATGTTCACTTGATGAGGTCAGAGATTATCACTCATAAGAAGGAAATCAGAAGAAAAAAACCTGCTGCAGTGTGGAGTCTCACAGTAGGGTGTAAGACATTGTCTTGTTACAGCGCATTAATAACAGAACCGTTTTTAAAGATGTGGAGCTGAGTGCAATACAAAATTGAAATTTCTGCATACACCATGATGCACCTCTGAATGCATGATGTTCAGTCATATTCTCGACTTAATTCAATGTGCCTCATGCTCTCCAGACCCTCTCACAATAACCATCTGATTTTGGATAAAATCTGGACTCGTCTGTGAACAAGATATTATGCCAGTGTGAGATAGTTCGATTGAGATATTTATGACACCGCTTTAATCATGCTTCTTTGGATTGGGCAGTTAGTGGAACATAAACATCTGATACTCAGGCATACAGTCAGTCCCTTGATGTGAAGCCTGTGACGCATAGTACTAGCAGACAGTGTCTTATGAAGTGTCGCTGCAACCATGGAAGCAACAGTTCTGGAGGTTGATAATGTTTGGCTGCTATAGCAATATATCGATTTTGAAAAGGTGTGAAAATCTTTAGTCGATCGAGACTGCCAGACTGTGTCTTATGAAGTGTCATTGCAACCATGGATGTAACAGTTGTGAAGGTCGATAATGTTTGGCTGCTATAGCAATATATCAATTTAGAGAGGGTGTGAAAACCTTTAGTTGATTGAACACAGGTCTCCAGGTAACTGTGTGACTTGTTTTGATTTGTTTCCGCATTCGATAAATTACTGAATGATCAGCAAAAAAGGGAACATGTTTGACTGTTCTGATTCATTGCATCTGATAACATGCTGGCACTCACTCTCTGACATAGAAGCATCTTCTTTCAGCTATAGAAACATGAATGTGATAAAAAAATTATCATAGAAAAGTAATAAACACTTTATATCAGCATTTAATGAACCTCCTCAATAGCTGCTTAAGATGAAGGAAGCCTTCATGGAGGACTTTCTAAGGAAAATTGGCTCATATACACGTTATACATAGGGGGGAAAACAAAAATACCCAATGCAGCCAGGATTCAAACCCAGGATCTAACAGTGACTTTACTACTTTCTAGCTGGTAGGCCTGTAATATGATATTTTCATACTGCCATCTGCATTCACAGTGATTTTCAGCTGCTCAAATTCAGTTACTCTTTCAAAATTTGCATTGCATGATTAGATTTTGGAAGCCAGTATATTTACCTTAGATATGTTCATATTTACATTATTTTCATGCAGTTATGTCACAAACGGGACTGTGCTGCAATCCAAAAACTTGTAGCACCTAGTAAATCAAATGGGAAAACCTTAAAAGCAAAATAAAAGAAAATAAATGACACATGATATGTTTTTGGTCTCGGAAAGCAGCAACTGTATATTCCTAAGAATTTAATCACTTTCTCATTGAATTAAAAGTAAGTCAAACAAGTAGAATTTTAAATTAGTGCTTAATACTATGTAGGTCTTTAACATTAACCTATTTCATCAGAAAAAATATATTAATTTAAGTGTCTGAAATGTCTGTCTTGGAAACCAGTTTGGCAAAAATTCAGTTCCAAGACAGCCATCTTAATCAATACTTAGCATGTCTTTTTTGGAATCCTTTTTTCTGTTATTGATGGGCAGTATTTTCATAGTGGGGAATATGAAATATTAAGAATAAACTTGTCAGAGCTTTTCTTTCCAAATATTCAGTGACTATGTATCTACTGTTGCAATCATATTATTAAAAGTTATTGATTTGTGTGTATCATATAAAAATATTGGCAGTTTATTAGATAACATCTACAGTAGTTTAGCTGAGCTTAAACTTTTAATGTTATCTCTGACTGCAAAAAATAAAAATGTTGCAGTTAGTGATAAAACTTGATATGTTTAACTTTGTAATCTCATATCTGTTTTTATCTCATGCAGGTAACAGTACTGTTTAACAACAAGCTGTTTAGGGGCAATAGAACTAGTAAAATAAGTACATCTAGCTTGGATGCTTTTGGTTCTCCAAATTTAGCACCACTTGTTAAAATGGGTATTGGAATTCATGGTAAGATTAAAGCTCAAAATGTGCAATTTGTGCAACTAAAGTGCAATTTTGAAAACTAAAGTGCAAATGAACAAATATCTACTGTTGTGCATTTTACATGTAATAAACTCTAAATTTTATACTTTATATCCTTTGGTATTATTTTCATTTCATTTTTTAACAAAATAATTTTAACTTAATAATTTAGAAACATTTACTTATTTTCTGAAGCTTTAATCAATGCTGTTTATTTGAAATGATATTATGAATGCTGTTGAATGCTGTTTATTTAAAAATGATATTACTGGTACCGTAATTAATCGATTTGCATAGTAGATTTACCTTAATCAAGGTTCATGACATCATAAATGCATTGGTTAAGAACTTCAAAAGAAATAGGCTAAAGTAGGAGTGAATTTATTGATTTGATAATACTATTATATTAATACACTTCTGCTAAAAAAATAAGCAACAAAAGCAAAACATGGACTAAAAGAAAAACTTAATGGACATGTGCAAAATCAATCCAAGACATTGGTGTGACGTTGCTAGACCACGTAGCAAACAGTAAAGCAAAGGCATACATAAACACATGTATTATATCCATCACATTTGTCAAAAGGACCAAATGGGTCAGAAGAATGTGCAATGGAAACATCTCTGTAAGGAGTATGTCTGTGGGCCATTCTTTGCTATCCCAGTGCATACAAGTAAGCCTAGTCCTTTGTAATGGTCTTTTTTCATGATGTTTCCAAAATATCCAACAGATCTTCATTTTTTAACTTCCACGTTCAGATACCAGCTTCAAGAAATGCTTTGAAATTCTTTGAAAATTTGAGCTTTTATAGGTCATTTCTCAGTTCAGCTGCTCAAAAGAACTGTTTTACTTCCATTGCTGGTCTTAAATCTTTGTTTTGCCACGTAGGGGAAAAGATTCCTTTACTCATACTGGATAATCTTGTGATCATTCAAGGACAGCTGATCCAGAATATCCCAGTGCACATGAGCGGAACAAGTGGTGAGAAAACCCGAATAATATCCATGAGCTTTAGAAGTACTAAAGTTTGGTTACAAATCTGCTGAATTCAGAACCATCAGCCTCTGAGCTGCAGCAAACTCTAAGAGTACTCGCAAGTCTTCCATAACCGCTCCCCATACTGGACATGTAGTGTTAGAGTCCCCAGCCACTATAGAAACTCAGATTAATTATAGGATTGCTTGATCATTTTCCAGTATTAGTCTATCTGTCAGGAGACTGGGGATAAAGTAAACATTCGTAATGATCAATTTTGCATTGTTAGCCTCCAGTGTAGTTGTGGGTGTATTTTTCATCTGGTTTATGATCATTGGGGTAAGAGGTTCATTATCAACTATTGCAGCCATTTTGGGCTCTGACAAGTAAGCTCTTCTTATTGCTGGTAAGCCTGGAATGCTGTCATTCACTGTGTATAGCTCTTCCAGAAGTGTTACAGAGGTAACTGAGAAAACATGTTGTTGTAATGTTTGCAATGTTTTATATCAAGGAGGAATGGAATAACATATATCTGGCACAAAAATAGAACATGTGACGAGATATTTATGTGTATCATACAAGAGGCATTTCCATAAAAGAAAATTTGATAAGTACCATTTAAAAAGAAAAATTGGACTACACTCTTTTGCAAAAAAAATCGAAGCACCATGAAGGAAGTGGTTGTTTCTGATGAAATTGAATATATGTATAGCTCATACACAGATAATAAAATGATTAAAAAATCAAGGCCAAAGTACCTGTTCACGGCTTACAATCACGCATTGAGTGTTCAACTTAGTAGTTGGTCGAACCGCTCCTGGCGGCAATGCATGCTTGAATTCGTCGAGGCAAGGAGTGGTAGAGGTTCCTGATGTCATCCTGCAACACAATCTGCTAGGCATTCATCAGTCGTCGTTCCAGATCTGAGATATTTTGTGGTGTTCGAATCCGGCGGCCTACCATTCCCCAGACATGCTCGATTGGTGAAAGGTCTGGTGACCTTGCTGGCCAAGGAAGAGTGTCAACCTCACAGAGACAGTCCAGAGATATGCGAGTGGTATGTGGCCTGGCATTATCTTGTTGGAAAATGACCCCAGGATGACGTGCCATGAAGGGTAATTCAACCGGCCGCAGGATGGTTCCAACATATCGTTGAGCTGTTAAAGATATATGGAGGATGACTAAACATGACCTGCTGTCAAGAAATAGCATCCCACACCATCACACCAGGGGTTATG
Organism: Stegodyphus dumicola; assembly: GCF_044657685.1. Classification (NCBI taxonomy): domain Eukaryota; kingdom Metazoa; phylum Arthropoda; class Arachnida; order Araneae; family Eresidae; genus Stegodyphus; species Stegodyphus dumicola. The sequence goes on from NC_140780.1 coordinate 72,854,642, forward strand.
GCTGTATGCCTTTGTAAAACAAAGGCTGATTGTGACCACTGGTCCCGTCCTCTCCAGACACGAACATGGTGGTACACCTGCTTCAAGAGTGAAGCGGGATTCATCTCTGAACACTATACGATGCCAGTCTAATGGCAGCCATGATGATCGGCTGCAACACCACTCCAGACGACTCCGCTGATGGTGTGGGGTCAAAGGCAAAAGTCTTAAAGGTCTCTGTGAGCGTAACCCCGCCTCAGACAAGTGCTGTGAGATGGTGGATGATACCACAGGAGGTATAGATGTGGCTGTAGTGCGTTGAATAATCAACAATGGTACCATTGGGGCGGTTCAGGCATAGTAATCATGCTATCTTGCCTCGCATTTTTGCTCCTTGGCCTTTCCAGAGCCTTCATTTCATTTGCAGTTTTCTTGTAGCAACCCTTGATGCCAACATCTTTGCACAGCATTGTCTGTATGCTGCAGGTGGCAGCCTATTGCTTGGTATGACCACCCATCTTCACGCAACCCTACAATACGACCACGTTTGAAGTCGCTTAGTTGTCTGTAAGATTTTGATATTGTTGTAATGGCATCTTTAGTTGCTTCTTTATGGAATTATAATGGCAGCAATAAAAAAGATTAATTTTTTGCCTCTGTTACTGGTTTTATACTTTGCAAATTGCGCACTAGAAATGTGCACCATGATCTCAATTCCTATTCATTTGCCTTGAAACTTTGATCATTTGCATGTTCGATCAAGTTGTTTTTGCATACCAAATTTCATCACAATCGCAGAAGTGCTTCTTGGTGCTTCGACTTTTTTTGCAAAAGAGTGTATATAATCTAATAAACATTTTCTTTATTTCTAGCGCCAAAAGAGTGCTCTGATTGAGGGTAATTTGAAACAAAACGTACCGATCAACCAGCAAGGTTTTAACAATGCAAATGGCAGAATGTATTATAATTGCTTGTGTACTGTTTTGTTCACATCGAAGGTGCAGCCAAAGAACCTAGAATAGAATTCAGTTACTTTCAAAATGAACAAAAACATTAAACCTTATTACATTACTTAAAATTTGCAAACCTGTTTTGGCTGTTTGCTAAAATAAAGTAGCATGTGCAGCAGTTTTGCAGTGGGATTCTTTTTACAAGAATTTTCATAATTGGAATTAACGAACAAATTATAATGCATCGAATTTAGGCAAAAAATGCAGCAAATCTTAAGGCGTTTTCATTATTTATTTGATGCAATAGTTAATGATTGATTACAAACAACCATTGACACCAGAGAACTTTCTCATTTCTTTTCAAATATGTGTTGTGTTTGAACACAGAAAACGATTCTATATTTTTGACATTTAGTTCATTCACCCTCAGAAATTTCTTAACAAGACTTTCACTGTTTCTAAATATATCTGTAAAGGTTTTGGCAAATCTTGATACTCCATATTTTGTGAAGTTATTATCAAGGTCTTCTAAAAATACTTTTGCTGTTCTCTTTAGCATCTGAATAATTAACACATTTGGAATACTTTTGATCATTAATAACCTATGTTCTTTAATTTCATTGATATGTATCTTTCAGGTATCTTAATTTTAATGCTTGCATATAATTATTAGTATAGGTGATTTCAGTCTAAATTAGATGCACTTTTTAGAGTTCATACAGTCTTTAAAAGTGTTTAGATTTTTTGGAATCGATTTTTGGTCCTTCAGAGTCCTTAATTTAGGCCAAAATCAGCAGAAGGTCCTTAATTTTAATCATCAGAAATTTCTGTCTGTTTTTATGACTGCCATTTTGAGTGTGAATTAGCATTTTGGGGGAATATTTTTGGTGATTCACTGCCGTATGTATGGTTATCTTTTGAATGGGTTCATGAGTTATAATTTGTTTTTATTTCTAATATAAATGATGGCATACTCAAGTTTCTGAGCAAGAAGTGAAACATAAGCATTTCAAAATTCATTTTTTCCAATAAAAAGCTCTTAAACAACTTTTTGCTTTTGGGGATGTGAATTCTTTTGTATTAACCGGTTCTAAATTTGGCGAATTTTCAACATTTTCGCAATTTTAAAATATATTAATTTTGAGATCTGAAAATTTTTCGACTATTTTTTTTTAAAGCATTGTAACATTGATAAATTTCATTAAAATATTCGTTAATGTATTGAAATTATATTTAAAAAATAACATTAAAATAAAACATTTTTATTTTCATTGTCGTATTATAAAGTTTCATTTTGGCAACATATTATACAATATTTTGAATCTAAAATAATAAGATATAATGCTATAAAGCACAATTGACGAAACAGCTCTTAGCAAAAGCAAAATTAGCTATGTAATTAATTAAAAATGTCTTGTTTTTAATTTTTTCATAGTAAAAGTTTTTTGCATGTAATTAATTGTCTCAGAATATTCAAAATTCTCAGAATGTGCATCAGTTTTCTCTATAAAGTTAATTTTATACTTTTTCCTTCCCCCCCTTTTTTTTGGTCCAAAATCTTTCTGTCTTTTTGCTGTTACAGAAATGGTAGGAATAATTTTTCTTTAGGATTTTAGACATTGCAGCTTGGAAAGTTTAGAAGGACTTGAAGGCGATATTTATAGACCCACAATTCTAGCAGATTCGAAAAATATGTGACAAAATTAAAAATGTCTCCATGGTATCAACACGTAATGGATGTATGAATCTTAGCATGTTTATCTTTCCTTTATTATCTTTACTTTTCACCAGACACAAACATGGAAAATATCAAAAATGCTTCTAATCTTATCACATGGGCAGGTATTATAGAAAGGGATTTTTTTTTATTATTAAAGAAATTGAAAAATTACAATTTAAGAGATTCATCTAAAATTTCTTAATGCATCATACACATAGCTGGCACTAGGCCATTTTCCCACCTGATGTAATCTCTGTGGATCCTAAATTCTGCTGCCTAGTGCCTTTCTAAATTCTGCTTCCCGTGCCTGCTCTAAATTCTAAAAGTTTTGCCATTTCTAGATTTTATTGTTCGATGTGTCACTAAATTCTAGAAATTCTGCCACATCAGCTCTGTAACCGGCCTTTACTATATATATATTTCATATTTCTTCTGAATGTTCATATTACTAAAGAAATAAAGTAGCCGCTTTTTCTGTACATTCTAAATGCATTTAGTGTTTTTTAGAGTAACAGATATCTTTAATTAAATCCAAAAATTCTAAAATGAAAAGGAAACGGGTTGAGGAAAGAAACTGAATACATAAAGAAAATTATTCTTCAAAGATATATGTAGTTATTATAATGTGAATTACTCAATTGTTTATGATTTCAGCCTTTACTATAATTTCCCATTTCTATTTCCTCATATGATAGAGTTATTGAGCCAGATTAAATTAAAATTAAATTGTAGGGCCTTTTTTTAAACAAATATTGTAAAAAATAAAATTTAATGGTGGTCATGTAAATCCATAATGACTAAGGTTATCAATGTACCTAATTTAATTATTTATAACTAACTGCTTACCCTTAAAAGTTATCTCTACATATTAGAGCAAATTATTGGCTTTCATTAATACTCACTGTGATCACAAGATAAAATATAAGAATGTAAAACTTCAAGTAAAACTTATTCTTTGCATCTACTGAGACTTAATACAAAACAACATATCTCTGGTGCTTTAATATCTTATTGGAACCTTAAAGTATATTAACTGGGTTACAACTCTGGAACTGTACACAAAGCTACGACACAACTGCATCAAACAGAGCCTGACTAACTTTCAACACTTGCCAACTGTGCCTACATCAGGCCTTTCAGGTTTGTTCTAATCAGCAGGTCTCTCTCTAGCAGCAGCTGTAACAACATTCAGTCTTTTGTTATGAATCATGCTGATTATGATCTTATTTCTCATTTTAACATATGCCGCTTGACATAAAATCTAGCTGCTATTTACTAAACCTCTAGACTGACCAAGTATGTGACAAAATGAGACATTAAAAAAATCAACATAAAGCTAACTGTTAGTAAAACTTAAATGTCACTTATCTTCTTTCAGATATAGCCAACTATTATAAGTGTAAAATATTTAATGCTACTTGATAACTTGCATAAAGTTCATATTGTTCTCAAACTTATTAACAATTATGTTAATTCATGTTTAGTAAAAATGCATACTACTTAGGAATCTATTGTATTATTAGGATGGTATTGCAAAAGTGAAATTCAGGCATAGATAATATTTTGAATTGAATTTATTCAGTTCCTGTTTGCTCATAGGTCCTTAATTTTTTTCATTAATGGTCGTGCAGAAATGTGTACGAACCCTGAAATAGGTTTAACATTACACCCTAAAACCACTGTTGTTATTTTTTTTTTCATTGGATGAAAGTGGTTTAACTAATATAATTTTGACTTTTTTTATTCATTGCCAATTTTGTATATTAAGTAATTATTTCCTTACTAATTAGAACTATCTTTTTATGGGCTGATATGAAAATAATGAAAAATTAAAATTTTATACATATTTAAAAAAAATTGTTGCATTATTAAAGTAGTTAATTCATTTGGTTCATTCCTTTAATTAAAATTGTGTGCATACAACCAACTATTGAACAGGTATTTAGTTCTATAATCTTTTTGAAGCAAGCTGTGTATTACCTAGTGTTATAATAGTCAAATTTATTATATGAATAGTCAAGTTTTCATAACTAATAATTTTTATTTCTCTGCCATATTGAAATTTATTTTCATATTTTATTAGTTTGCATTGTTAAACATTTATTTACCTACTTCAGCAAGAAAAAAGAAAAAAAAAAACTTTAACCTCTTTGTTAAAAGTGGCCTCTTTTTCTTTTTAGTTGAATGGCGAAATGTCTATCGTCCCACCAGTATAGAAAAGTTTAATGTACACTGTGTTTTAAATCACAATGTTGGCCTTCTTCGATTATTTCCAAGTATTACTGTTGAAGTGGTATGTAAATTGAATTTTAAACATATTTAATATTCATATGACAGCTTCTACAGCATATATCAGGGGTGGCCGAACTTCATGTCTGTGAATGTTGCACGTTCATTCATTCAGGAAAGTTCGAGAGCCACAACATGATTTTCTAAAAGCTGAAAGTACGTATTTACTTCATTTTAAAAGTACTGAAACAGGTTTTAAATGGAAAAATTATCTGGTTGTAAACAGTCTTAAAAGACAGTTTATTTTACTTTTCTTTGGACATTGAGTTTTTGGACATTTTAATTTACTGTGCTTCATGCATATATATTATTTGCATAAGAGCTGCATCACCTGCCTGACCACAAGAACATGGCTTGTGAGCTGCATGCCACCCCTGACATATATGATTGACATGGATACTTTGTTTGAAATATGTTAATACTTTGTTTGCATATTAGGGAATGTTCTTTTTATGTATTATTTTTCTAAGTTTTTTTTTAAATACCCGTAGACATTTTAGGTCACATGTATAAAATTCTACTTTTATGTCTTAAAAGAAAGATGTATGTAGAAAGGTGATCTAAAATCTTGAATGTCAATATTCTTGTAGGTTCGGGCTTTCTTGAGTCCACCAATAGAAGGTGTGGTTTTGCAAACATATGGAGCTGGTAATGGACCATCACAAAGAAAGGATTTGTTTGATGAATTAAAGCGTGCAAATAGGAGAGGTGTAATAATTGTAAACTGCACCCAGTGTTCTCTTGGACAGGTGGAAACATCATATGAAACTGGAAGTGTATGTCTGATATTGTAATTACTTTTATTGATAACTAAAAACCATATTAATATGATGAAAAATGTTTCTATATTGGTTCCTGAAACATACCTGCTGTATTTGTTCTCTAATAGAGTCTCACATTTATTTTCATTGTTAAATTGTAATGTCTGAAAACTAATAATTGTTTATGTATGTGGATGAAAATTGTATATTAGGTACAGTATTGCTGTTTAGAAAATAAATATTTTAGAAGTAATGCAATTAATTTATTCATATAAAAGAGCATTTCATGTTGAATATACTGAATGTTAATATCTGTTGCAAATACTGAAAGAAAAAATGAAATTGTAATTCTAAAATAATGATGATAACTATGAATTGCCTGTATGAAAATACCTGTCCTATTTATGCATCGGTTTCACGTTACCTGTAATGCTTTGAAAACTGCTCTATTCTAAATGCAGGTAATACTTCTTGACTGTGTGTAACTCTGCATATTTATTATCCTTTTTTTTTTTTTTTCCAGGCTCTCATTGAAGCAGGTGTGGTTCCTGGGTCAGATATGACACCTGAAGCTGCATTAACAAAATTAAGTTATGTTCTTAGTAAAACAGAATGGTCAATTCAAACAAAAAGAACAGTATGTTATTTCAGTATATATGTATATGTGTGTGTGTGTGTGTGTGTATCTTCTTATAAAGATATTTTATGGCTTATTTCTTTTATGAATTCATCAGGAATTTCAGGGTTCGTACGGTCCTTAAAAGTCCTTAAGTTTTTTGGAATCGATTTTTGGTCCTTAAAAGTCCTTATTTCGGCCAAAATCGGCATAAGGTCCTTAATTTTAATAATCTGAAATTTCTATCTGTTTTTACAACTGCCATATTGAGTGTGAATTAGCATTTTGCAGGAATATTTTTGGCGATTCACTGTCAAATATGACTATTTTTTTAATGCGTTCATGAGTTATAATTTGTTCCTATTTGTAATATAAATATTAGTGGGATACTCGAGTTTTTGAGCAAGAAGTGAAACATAAGCATTTCAAAATTATTTCATTTTTTGTAATGAAGAGCTCTCAAACAACTTTCCGCTTTTGGGGATGTGAATTCTTTTATTAAACGGTTCTAAATTTGGCGATTATCAACATTTTGGCGACTTTAAGATCGATTTCTATAAAAAAATGTTAATTCCGAGATCTGGGAATTTTTTGACAATTTTTTTAGAACATTCTGACATTGATAAAATTTATTAAAATGATGGTAATATATTGGAATTACATTTAAGAAATAACATTAAAATAAAGCATTTTTTTTCCACTGTCATGTTATTAAGTTCCATTTTGGCCGCATATTATACAATTTTTTGAATCTGAAAAATAAGCAAGGAATAATGCTATAAAGCACAGTTTACAAAACAATTTTTAGCAAAAGCAAAATAGCTGTGTAATTAATTAAAAATGTCTTTTTAATTTTTTCATGGTAAGAATTTATCCCATTTCTCTGGTGACCGTGGGACCGACAGTATTAAAGTTAAAAAATAAGTATTGTCTCAATGAAAATGTGATCAAATGTAGTTTTAATGAAATTTATTGAAAGATTCTAAACAAAAATACGGCTTAGCTTTACACATATTACAATATGAAACAACTATTTTGGTAACATTTTTTAGCTATCTCGCATCCAAATAGTTTTGAGTTGTCATCGTAACATTTCGAACAATACTTTCAGACTTTATGTGCGTCTTCTTCCTTTTTCTATAATTTATGAATAATTTAAGTCGGCAATATTGCACCTCTTGATCGCAATATTGCTACCGGCTGAACGAAAAGGATAGCAAATTCGCCGCCGGGCTCAGCGTGTTAAACCTTTACCGTGGTCACAAGGTAAAACACAAAAATATAAAAATTCATGTGAAACTTATTCTTTGCATCTAGTGAGACTTAATACAAAACAACTTATCACCGCTAATGCTTTAGTGGCTTAATAGAACCTTAAAGTATATTAACTGAGTTACAACCCCTGGAACTCTACATTAAGCTACGACACTAACAGCGTCAGACAGAGGTCAGCTAACTTTCAAAACTTGCTAACTGTGCCTACATCAGGCCTTTCAGCTTTGTTCTGATCAGCAAACCTCTCTATAGGCAAGCAGGAATGATGACAACAGCCAGTAAATCATGCTGTTATTGTAAATCATGCTGATTATGATTTTAATGCTCATTTTAATCTATGCTGCTTGACATAAAATCTACTTACTATTTACTAAACCTCTAGACTGAGCAAGTATGTGACAAAATGAGACATTAAAAAAAGCTAACTGTTAGTAAAATGTAACTAAAATGTCAACTGTGTCCAGTTATTATGAGTGTAAAATACTATTTCATGCTACTTGATAAATTTCATAAATTAATTTTACTCTCAAACATATTAATAATTATGTTAATTAAGTTATGTTTAATAATAATGCGTCCTACTCACGTTCAGGCATAGATATAATATTTTTAATTGAATTTATTCAGTTCCCATTTGCTCAAAGGTCCTTAATTTTTTTCATTAATGGTCCTTAAAAGTACTTAATTTCCTTGTGCAGAAATGTGTACGAACCCTGAATTTATACTGAGCAAAGCAGTTAAAGAAAACGCTTTATCATTAAGTAAGAGTCAAATATATTTTAATTGCTGAAAACCAAGTATTACCTATAAATCCTTAAGCATTATCGCTCCCATGTATGAGAGTGTAATAATATTTTTTAAATTGAGCTCATTTCTGAGCATCAACTGATTCGTTCTTAAAAATAAAACATTAAATATAATACATCGAACTTCTTTCACGATTTTCCTAGAAGGTGAATAAAAAATCACTATATTATTCAATAATTTTTTTAGTTATTTATCATCTCTATTCTTACCACATTATTCATTCTATTGCCACCCAACTGGGATTGTGGTTAGTTATACTGATTGCCATACTTAAAGGCCCAAGTTCAAATATCCTGGAGAAGGCATGGATATGTAAATGTGTTGTGTCTGTGCGGCATGGGGACATTCTAAATATGCGGAGTGCCGAAAATAGTCCTCTTGAGAGGTTGGTGGTAGGGTAAGAGGGGGTGGGAGAGCCTTGGACCTGTTCCCCAGGGGTGCCCTCCATCAAAATTAGGGGGCAGAACTGAGAAGTCATACTGCCACTTGTATGGTGCTCAAGGCTCTTGCCAACAATAGGAGCAATCTTGCACTCCATGCCACAATGAATTTTGTGGCCTTGTTTTGATGTTACTGTCAGACAAGTGAGATAAGTCACAACAACTGATTCTGTTATTCAACTCTAAAACTGACTCATGAGTAAAAGAGGAGATATATTTTCTGTTTTTAGTGTAATTTGTTACAATGCCCCAGTGCAGTCAGTGGGTTTTAACATATGTCATCCACTTTTATGTGGGTGAAATCAGTTATTATTTTTCAAAGACCTAAGTTAGATTAACATTTCTGCTGATCAGTTTGCAATATCTTATTTATATTTTTGTGTGTTAGCTTATTCCCCATGACGTGCAGGTTGGCTTTTCCTATTACTCCTTCTGAGTCTGCATATTAATCCTTCTTTCTGACTATAAGAAGCATATCACAAAACCATACAAATTGTTTGAATTGCTTGTGCTCATTTTATTTTGTTCTATTTATGATGGTAATTTCTTGATATTACATCTATTTCAAATGCTATTAATTATTTTACCGTTTCTATTGCATGTCATTTCTGTTTTATTGTTGGCTGCTTTTTTTCAAATTATATATTGTTTAGAAAATGCATAGTTTAGAATAAGTGTTTTTATTTTTCATTATGATATTTTTATATGGTAATTAAAAGCATTTGTATATATTTTTTGTTTATAATTTTTTGATGCATGTGTGTGCATGCATGGGCTATGGAAAGGAAGAGGCTGAGAAAGAATATGTGTATGAATGTGTGTATATGCATATAATTAGTGTATTAGCACAAACACAGTAACAGCTATCTGGATACATGCCTGGGAATATTTCTGCTATCAAACTAGAAGTAATAAACATGTGCTTTCCATGCATGATGCTGTAAAGAGAAGCCTTATTCCTAGTTTGCAAAATAAAATACTCTACTGGAGATAGAATTAAAAAAAAAAAAATCTATCCATGCCAAGTAGCAATATCTTAGGTGTATGTCTAGAAATATAATTTGTCCAATCTAGGAAACAATAAATTACATTCTGCAAGTTCTCACCATTTTGTAGATCATGCTTTTGTAGCTTATGCACTAGTAATTTGTGTGGAATTAATTCCATATACATACAATAAATTTTTCATAAAATGTCCCACCTTTCTTTGTTTTCAGCTGAACTTTTCTTCCCCCATAGCTTGTACTGTCACAGATTCTGACTGTAACTGAGATTAGATGAATGTGGGACACATTTCAGAGTTTGGAATTCATTTTGGCAAAGTACATTGGTGGTAGATTTCTGATACAATGGTAGTAGATAGTAAGCAAATGTGGCACCCAACGTGCAGCCAAGCTTGCACATATCTAAATCATGGTTCAGTATGTGGCATGTTCTTTAGACATGCTCATAGCCTATCTCTCTAACCTTGATACGATGATCGTCCAGCACCATTTGGTGGATTTTAGCGATGTTTTCATCAGTGGTTGCAGCTTTTGTCTGTCCTGAACGTTCATCATCACCCGAGCTCGTTTGGCTATGTTTAAATTCAGCAGCCCAAAATTTCACTGCAGTAAGTGACTGTGCAGAATCCCTGTATAGTGTATCCAACTACTCTTTAATCTGAGTAGGCGTATTATCTTTCAAAAACAAGTATCTAATGACAGCACAATACTCAATTTTTTTTTTTTCCATTTTTGCAAAAATGGTCACATCAACTCACAAAAGTAATTGTCATTCGTGTTCAAAATGGCTGAAATTTTGATTGGTTTTAAAAGTTAGAATTTTATTTGCATTCAAGTAATTTTTATATCTACTGAAAGAAAATGGATTGACTATTCAACAGGATCAAGTGATGCCCAATTTAAGTTCTTATTTATTCTGTGCTTAATTTTATGTCTGACCAAAATGTGTACAAAAGCAATGTACTTAGTTATTACTATCCCTGCTTACACCAATCATATCTCTTGATTCCTTACACATTACTTATAACCACTCCTTTCCCCCACACTGTTACTGTGTGAGCTTTTATTAGCTCTTTCTTCTTATAAATTGTATTTTAAATATTTATTTTTAATTTAGTATAAAAAAGGTACAGATTAATTTCAATAAACTTAGCATTTCATTATTTTAGAAAATTATTTCAAGAATGCTTAGTGTTTAAATGTAGGCCTGGACCTCATCAGCAGTCAATAAATCCATCAGTTTGCATATGTTCTTTCCTTTTTACAAGCACTGATACTTGAAATAATTTCAGTACATTATTGTCATGTTTTGACTTAAACGTGTGTTATCACCATCTTTATTTAAATTAAGTAATGTAATAATGTTTTTAATTGTATTTTTCTAACTTTTTGCATGGATGTCTGTTAATTATATAGAATTAAAATAATACAACAGTAAAATTTATTACAAGAATCCTGAATAAAGGGCGAGAGGATCATAGTTTGTGAAGTGTGAAATTAGGGTTAATCTGTAATTACAAAAGAATAAATATTAAGGACTGTTTCGAAGCCTATGATACAAAAAATACTTTGAAGCATGTGGTGAACAAGATGTGAGAAATAGACAGTCTAAAACACTACAAATGATATAAAAACATTTAGACACCAGTTTAGATGTGCATACTCTATTCGCTATGAAAAATCCACTTGTGTTCTGCAATCTCTTTATGAATGTTGTTTCAAATGCCGTCCTAGGAATAAAAATATTTTCTGAACCTAAAAATTTCTTACTTAACTTGTTCTGAATTATTCAGATTATTGTAATTAAATGCCTGTTATGCAATAATCCATATTGCTGAGAAGTGAGCAGTTTTTTAATTCATTGGTGCAAAGTATGTAAAATAGGATAATGAAGAAATTTGTTTTTAATTAGAAGCCTTTCTTCATTGTGTTTTAAAAGTTAGAATTTTATTTGCATTCAAGTAATTTTTATATCTACTGAAAGAAAATGGATTGACTATTCAACAGGATAGCATATATGAGTGAAAAATATTTAATATTTAAATATCTGCCTTTCTTTAATTAGATGATGAAAACAAACCTGAGGGGGGAACTTACAGTTCATAAAGAAATGAAAGTTGAAGACTTAGATGTTTTTACGTCAATTATTCAATCACTTCGACTTTCAACTTCAGAGGTATGTAATTATTTTGTAGCTTCTCATATATGTAATTACAGAATACAGCTCAGTGTTTGAAACTTTTTATTTGTGTTTGCATTTCTGATATATTTTATATCATGAGTATTTTGTGTATTTTATTATTTTGCTTTCTGGTTTAAATGTATCATTAAATGCAGTTTCTTCAAGTATATACAGTACGAAGTCCATAATTCGGACTCGTCGGGACTTCGGCGATTCCGGATTAGGGGTTTTTCTGGATTATAGATCATCAATTTAAATCTGGTAAGATGGCATGCAGAAATTATATAATTAAAAATAGGAAACCGTAATTTATGAAATTAAGAGCAATTATGATCTAAAGGGTATCAAAAAAAAAGCTTAATATTTGTTTACTTTATTAAACATTTCTTTCAATGTATGTTGTTTCGTTTTTTGTGCTAATACTTTCTATTTAATTCTATAAACAGACATAATTTCTTGTTCTGTTACAAAGTTCCACTATTCAAGTCCTGTAATTGCCGTGTCGAGAATACCGACTAACTTGTCAATCAAAATTTTTTCGTTTTCAGTAACCTCTCTGTCACTTTCTTCACTATCGGAAGTGGTACTTCCTGGATCTAGAACCATACTACAGATTTTGCCGTCCGTTGATTGATGATTGGAGCATTGTCGTCGCAATGAAAAACTTCTGTTATATCATCTTCATTTATTACCACTTCTCCACATTTCTTTACAAAATCCAATAACTGGAAAATTTCACCTTTAGTTTGCGATGTCTGAAAACCTTTCAAATTCACGGCTATCATCTTCATCGTCCTCACCATGAAATATGGTAGCTGGCCATAAACTAAGCCAAGCATTTTGTAACGTATCTGGAGACGCATCCTCCCAATGTGCATGTGCATGCATAAACACATTATGCACATTATGCGCAAAGCATACCAAAAAAAAAAAGAGTTTGTGGCTTTGAGGTCTGGATAATGGATGTCCGGATTACAGACTTTGTACTGTATAATGTTGACCTTGGGTTTCTAAACCAAGTGAAGTAATATAGGTTCATAAAATTTGGCAATTTTTTTATACCTTTTTCTTCCAGAGGACTAGCAAATAACAGCTTGAAAATTTTGTAATGTTACTTTAACTTCAGCAATGCCTAAACAATATTTTTATATTAGTAATTGAATAATAAAGAGTATGATAAACTTTTCTGTTAACATTACGCTTGACAGTGATTACAGATTTAAGTTAAATGCATTGAGAAATGCTGACAAGGAAAAATTTAACAAAAATTTCTTTTGATACTTCTTTTGATTATTTCATTGTTGGTACTTGGCAAAATGTAAGATTTATCTTTCATATTTAATCTGTCCGTTATTGATTAGCAAACTAAGCTATTTAAAAGCAATAGGTGCAGCTCTTAAGAATTTTGTCTTTTTACTTCTTTAATCTGATTGCTTTAATAAAAATGCATTTAGTATAAGTATTTTCATTATTTGCAATAAATATTTCACAGAATTGCATTATATATTTTGTCACTTTTCAAACATGCAGAAGATATAAACCATTCCTATGTTAGTCTATTCATCTAATATCTAATAAAATGTTGCGCTATTTTATCTGGACTATCTCTATTGATAGTCTGTAGTGATAAACCATATTAAACTTTAAAAGAACTCTTATGGGTGACCATTAAAATCCGTACCCTTTCAAATTGTTTTTCCCATATTTTCGATTTATTTCATTTAAGTTCATTAGTAAACTGTACTATTTATTTTTTATCTTTGTATTGATATAAATTATTTTAGTAAATTGTAACTTATAATGAAAAAAGCAATTTAAATTTTAGAAACTTTGTTTCTGTTTTTGATTTTTAATATAGATAAAAACCTTTGAAATGAAGCATAACTACTTTAAATAGCTTTATTTTGATTTGAACTTTTAAGCTTTAAATCTTGCTAACACTTTGGGCTGAAATTTTTATTCTGTTTAACATTTAAAATCTAGTGATTTGCAAAAGTTATTTTTTCATATCTAACGATATACAGCAAATTTATTTTTCATATTTAGCAATTATTTAAAGCTATGAGTTTGTCACCCGTGTTAAAAGTTCATTAAAAAAGAGTAACAAAAAAAATTAAATATTAACCTTTAAAAGACGGGTGGCCTAAATATTGGCCAGAGCTGCAGTGCCTCAAAAAGATGGCTGTGGCCGAAATATTGGCCAATGAATTTCCCTCTTACCCAGCCTTCAGGGTGCGGAGATAGTCATTGTCCGAATAACCTCCCTTGCCACTTATGCGAGATGACCTTCGCGCCTCCCAACTGTAGGGTTTCGTAAATTCCCTTTCGTTTCCCTCGGCAGTGAAATCTTAGCAATTTGACATTAGTATTAATTTCACCAACTTTTCAGTGTCATTAAAAATATATTTTTTCTTTATATTTCCCCTTTTTATTGTAATTTTTGTATTTAATATTGCTGTTTGAAACATGCAAAATGCAATGGAGTCCAATGCAATGAAAATATAATCAATAAAATCTGTTTTTAAAGTAAAAGAAAGTAATTTTACAAAAATGTTAAAGGATAAAAAAAGCTTTTATCACAAAACTGCAAGAAGGAACAATGAACAATAATGTAGTTGAAAGATGAAATAACTTACGATACAATGGGGGGAAATCAATAAATTAAACTGAATAAGAAAGACTACTAATGAAAAAGGTAAACTAAACTAATATAAGAAAAATACAACGGGATTTGTTTGATGTATAAATACAAGCTGTTACATAATGCTTGGAAACAAATAAAAGCGAACTGCCGATTTATACGAGAAACAAATAGTTAAACATCATTTTTGGGTATAAATTTAAAATGTTAATTAGTACATATAATTCTAAACTAAATTCAGTTTGGAAACAAATGAAAACGGAATAAACTATGAACTGATATAGGCGTGCATTTGCTGCTAAGGCATATTTTCATTATGACGCTAAGTCAAAAGTTAATATTCCAACATACGATTTAGCTGCAAAATCTCATTATAATATGTTTCTTTAGTTTAGGGAAGGAACCAGCAGAAAAGAGAACAAATTCAACAAGTTCTTTTATATTATTCCCTAGTCCCTTATCTGAAAATTAACAAAGGCGACCTACAGGAAAAGTTGCAAAAGAGTAGTAGTTTCCCTTTACAATGGCAGCTAAAAGGGGGTGAAAATGCATTTGGATTTCCCGTCTTTTTAAGTGAAACCTTTCCAAACTGCCCTGTCTCTAAAGCTGTGTTCCCACTGGGGTTTATCTGAGCTAACGAACACAATTGACGTAGCCGACCCATCTCCAAAACCAGTTTTTTCCCATAGGGCGGCAAGTTGAAAAATCTGAACTGCAGGCACAGCGGGGTTAGTTGACACATGGAACTGACTCCGTTAGCTCAGATAAACCCCAGTGGGAAAGGGCCTTTAAAGGTTAAAGAAATTTCTTTCAGATAGGTACGTTAATAAGAGCAAAAGTTTAAAAACATGTCTAAAAACACTTGGTTTTTCTCTGTATTACATATAAAAGAAAACCAAAGTTGTTCATCAGTGAGAAATTATGGCACACTTCTGTTTTGTGAGTGAAAGCGCATGTATTCAAAAAGTGTGGATGAACACATTGTTGATATTTATGATTATCTTGAAAGAAGTTCACAAAGGAAAGAAAAATTGAAACAGTTCCAATAGCTGCATAATACTGAAATAAGAAAAATTTTGAAACATATATGCACACACTGGCTATCTTTAAAGAAATGTTTATCTGGAATCCTCAACTAATAGAACCCACGTCTTGAATTTTTCATAGAAGTAAATGCTTCTAGAGTTAAGATAAAAGACTGTTGAAAGTTATAAAATACCTAAGGTAAATGGAGATGTAGTTACTACTTCCACTGTTAAAAATAGGTTTGAGAAAAAAGTAATTTCTACACTGGTGAGCAATTTAATTGGCAGTTCTCAAAATGATATTACAAATTAAAACTTAAAGCTGATACAAATTTCTCTCAAAATAAAAAATTTAAAAAAAAAATGCTCAACAAAGGAAACATTTTCCGATTACTGTAAGTTTATCTTGTGAAGAACAAATAGTTATGTTTTTGTCTTCGAACCTTAATAAAGCATTTTGCTTTTTCGTACAATTCATTTTGCCGTCATTTTATGTTCTTAACACAGTTATGCAAAGCAGAATTGCATTAATTCATGCTCTGCAATCAATGATTTATGATCTGTGTAAAGACATTTTATCAAAATTTGTAAAACCAGTCCTTGTTTTGTCTTCTAATTCTATCTATGATGTAATTTATGAACTAGAAAATGAGAAGAAAGATGAAGTATTGGTAATAGGAGGGGCAACTTCCAAAGTACTTCTACTTCTGCCGAGTATGTGATTTACATTACATAAATTTCCAATCAAATATGAAATGATTTGACATGCTAAAGTTGCAGATGTTCCTCCTCTAGCAAACGCATTTTTTTCTGATATAAGATATTTTATGAATAGATCCAGTTTTGCTTCGTTTAGTGTGAAAGACAATTTACTGTTTAATCGTGAAAGACAATTTTTTGATGTTGCAACTGACAAACTGCAGTCGCAATTTTGCAATTTACTATTAGAAAACTTGGATAAGTCATAAAACCAGCTAGGATTGACACCCAGTGGAATTGAATTGGAAAACTGAAAGGTGCTGATGAAATTTTATAATATAGTGAATTGTCTAGAATAATGTTGCCCATTCTTACAATACTCCAAAGTAATGCAGGGTTGAGAGGATTTTCAGTGTTGTTGCTAAAACAAAGAATAAATTTAGATCTAATATGAATAGTAACACATTAGGAAAACTTTTAATAGTAAAAGCAGGCCTATGTGGCAATTGCTATGAACAAAATTATGCAGTTTCTTAATGAAAGCGAAGTCTGCCACTCTTCATAGTGTTTATATGAAAACTGATTAAAGAATTATTATTATTTATTTTTTTCGTAAAAGATGCAAATAACTTTTTTTTTTTTTTTTTTTTTTTTTTTTTTAATGTATAAGTATTTTTGTACTGTTTGCATTTACAAATTAGTAATTATGTAAAGTTAATTCGTCATTAAAAAGTATATTTATGTCATTTAAAAATCTTTTGAGAGAGAAATTGAGAAAAATTGCCTGATTTTTTATCGTTGTGGGTTGGCAAGTTTGCATCTAGATTGTGTATAACTGGGAAGATTGCACAATTGGTTTCTCATTTGGAAATCACATTTTAATGTTGCTCATGTTATGCCTGTTGCAAAAAGGAGAAACTCCTATCAGCAGATGTCGGAAATTGAACACGACATAATTGTGGCCCATCAGGACTGCAGTGTATTGTTGCACAATCTTGCTGCTCATTTTGTTCAGGATCCCATGACTATTTAGTGAGTATGGAATCTATGGGTTCAGGAGGTCCATATTGAATGCCATGCAGCGTAGCAAACTCAGGCTGCTAATGCCTGGAAAAATAGACATGTCTTCCTGGCTTTGTGGGTAGTGACTTGGTGGAGCTATTGAAAAATTTGAGCTCACAAGAAGAAATAGAACTTGATCCAGAAAAGACCTATGCAATGTTTTTTCTGCAGGAAGGTAGAGTTACTTGCCCTCCCAGGTTGAAATATAATGCTAAATGATTAAAGTTCATTGAAAAGATGAAATACCCCAGTGTTATTATTCATACAAAATTAAATTTTTTGGATCATTTTAAGGATGTATAAGAAAGAACTGATGGTATTTTGAAATATTATCGCAATACTTTTACTGCGGAAACTCTTGCAAAGAAGAGCTCTACTACCTTGTTGTTTATTTTTAAAAATGTAGTAATTGCATTTTGGTTATGTACGCTATTGGCGCATGGGGCTGCAGGGTGGAGGAACTTGTGAGAGAACAGAAATTAGATATAATGCAGAGATGCTGGATGCTTGCGGTTGTGCATCTTTCCAAACCGTTTCAACGGAGGTGACTTGTGTGCTTGCCAGTGTGTCCCCATTTCATATCAATATGTCTTTTTCTATAACAAATTTTTTATGAAAAACAACTAGATTGCATCATTGGAAATCTCTAATATAGAATTAAAAAGTGATGCCTTTGAAGAATGTCTTGAATTGATTGACCCTGCAGATATATTTAGACTAAATTATGATCGATTATTATGTACTGTAAATGAATGATATTTAGACTGATGATTTAGACCTATGAGGAAATGTTTGTTGATCATGCATTTTCAGTGTATTATTACGGAACTGAGACTGACTACACAAAATTCTTATTAAATATCAGGAAAACAGTGTACCAGGCTGAATTATATGCAATACTAGAAGCTTTGACCTGGATCGAAAATAAATTATCTTGTGGTCAATGTGTCCATATATTTTCTGATGCACTATTGACCTTGCAATCATTTTCTGGACTTGGGTTTGATAATAAACTTATTGTGAATATTAAAATGAAATATAGAAATCTGCTTACAAAATATAATATTAAGATACATTGGATAAAGGCACATGTAAGTTTCCATGGTAATGAGAGAGCTGACGCACTGGCAAAAGAAGCCACACTTGGCAACGGTAAATAAATTAAACTCCAGGGCTTTAGAACAAAGACTATTGGAATTTTATACAATAGTCTATATGAAAAATGGAAAAACAATTGGGAATTCTGGGAGAAAAAGAAAAAAAAATATACGTGTACTATACAGATTTATAAAGGAAGAAAGTGCTATGCTGATATAGATCTGAATCAGGTTTTGACTGGATATAACCATTTTCCCATGTACTTGAATATATTTGCCTTGCAGGAAAACAATCTTTGTCATATATGTGAAATAAGAGGTGACAATGTTCACTTCATTGAAACCTGTGGCCTGACTGCTAGTATTAGAGATAAAATGAAAATCGAATTTCCAAGAGATCTTAAGGATTATAGTAAAATGTGGCTTTATTCCAAGCAAATAATGAATATTATCAATGCACAGCGATACTTAGCTGGAGTGAATGTGTGAATGGTGTGCATCTGTTTTATTTATGTCTTTTTATTACATGTTCAACTGTTCATTATTTTCTTTCCCAGTTCGTTTTTGTTTTGTTGGGCTGGACAAGCTTTGTGGCTGAATCATTGGCTGAGGGAGCTGGGGCTTTTCTTTTGTAGTAACATTAATAAAGGCAATATACATAATTATTCAAGGTTAAATTAGAGTACGTGAAATTAATTAAAAGATAAGTAATATATATATATGTATATTCACATGTTGTATGATCTTAAATTCACTTAGTGTGAAATCGAGTTATTCTACTACTTGCACAATAGCTGCAAAGTAAGTTAATAATAATTTATTTACTAAAGAAATATTGATTATATTATCTCCTAAGATTAATTTTAGTAGAATTATCTAAAAAGAGTGAATCCATAGTTAGTAAGTATAATTCTGAAAATTGTTTTAAAGTAACTTGAATGTAAATTGTTAAAAATGTTTAATGGGGACTTATATTAAATCATGAATAACAAAATTTCAATTGTAAAAAGAAATTAAATTATAAGCAAGTAATCATTGCCATTGATCAGAAATTAGTTGACTTTTCAAGGGGAACAAACCAACTCCCGTCCAGCGAACAATAATTAAGAAATAAATACGAAGGTGTTTTGTCCTTTACTCAAGTAATAAAGTGATGCCAAACCGGCAATTCAAGCCAGATATTTCCGTGAATTGGAGGGATCAAGAACCAATGCAGAGCACTAAAGAACTCATTCTGATTAAGTATTTTCGCTAATTCAATTTTGAGTGAAAAGCAATTTATACAGTAAAATTGATAAATTACCTGAGTAATTGTCCCCCGACACCCTCGTGTTTATGCATTTTAATTCAAAACTATTTGTAAAAAATTAAACATTGGAAATTGGCATTATGGAATAGAACTCAAAGTAATTGAAATAAACATTAGAAAATTACGAAATGTAAGAAATTTAATGCAATCTTTGCAAAAACAAATCAAAATCAAAATTTAAATTTAAAATATATATAATAAGAAAAGGGAATGTACATGAAGATATGAAAGGCCAGAAAAGCATTAATTAACTTACGTTCTTTCTAGTGGGAAGTGGGCAAAGTGTTTTCTTCATGTCTTACTCAGAAGGGTTGTGTTTCTGAAATTTTTTATTGGCAGCGGGGGCTTTGAATTATTTCAGTCGGCGAAACTTGTGTGAAGTAATTTATGGGAGAGGGAGTGACTAGGAAGGCTTGAGGGACATATGTTGTGGAGTTCTTATTTTAGTGAAAAAGTATATTCAGTGAAGTATATTCAGTATATATTATTTTAGAGAAATATTATATATTAATTTAGTATTTAGTATATTCATATTGTTATTATTTATTGAAATATTATATATTAATTTAGTATATTCAGTGTATATTATTTTAGTGAAAAAGTATATTCAATTTACTTCAAAATGGTGAAAAAGTAAAATGCTTATTTAGTGTGTATATTCACACATATTTGATAAAAAAATTATAAACTTATGTTAAAGAAATGAGACAAAAGCAAATAAAAATAAACAGTTGAGAACAGAAAATTTTAAACTAAATAAGATGCATTAAACACTAATACAGAACACATAGAAACAGTGCTGTCGATGAGGATGGCAGCTGAAAATTACCCCAGCCTGTTTGAGATGTTATGCGTGATACTGAAGCAGTCATGTATCCGTTTCAAAACATAGCAATTTTTTGAAGTAACTTCAGCCCATGCTCCTCTGCTGGCTGTCTAAGGGGATGGTTTGAAGTCTCTGCAATCAAACACAGTGACCCGGACCTCCTGCCAGCCTACATGAGCAGGGATCCGGACCTCCTGCCCCTAAGTCATTTTCACATTGTCTAAAGAGATGCAGATAAGTGCAATGTTGTCTGCAGCACCATGAACGGTGAGTGCAGCATTTATTGTTGTGGCTTTCCTTAATGTTGCAGGAGTTGCATCACATCATCATTTTAGATGAATCTTGATTCTGCATACAGCATCATGTTGGGCATTCATTTGTGGAGGCACTGAGGGAGAGGAATGTTGCCAGCTTGCATACATCATGGTCATACAAGCCTAGCAACTAGCTTGTTGGTATGGAGGGCCTTTGCAGACATCCTGTTCACCTCTTATTCTCACAGCTGGTAATGTGGCCACACTTTCTGACATGTTAAAGCCTGTGACTGTGCCCTATCTTCAAAGCCTGTGTGATGCTATCTGTCAGCTTGCAGTTGTGCAATCACATGTTGCCTATGGAACCTCGGTCGACAACCACATGTTGCCTATGGAACCTCGGTCGACAACCACATGTTGCCCGACCCTCCTCGATATAGCGGATGTTCAACTGTTGGCTTGGTCAGCACGTTCTCTAGATCTCTCACCCATTGAAAGTATTCAGTCATGGGTTGCCAAGAGACTGGCACATCACTACATTCTAGCTCCTGCAATTGATGAACTCTGGCATTGAGTTGAAGCTGCTAATCTGTGTCCATCATCAAGCTCAGTTCGACTATGGAATTAAGCCATTGTTACTATCAAAGGTGGCAGGGTACTGGATTTTGCATGCTTACATACCCCAAACCACTCACAAATTTAATCATTGTTCTTCCAA
Organism: Stegodyphus dumicola; assembly: GCF_044657685.1. NCBI lineage: Eukaryota > Metazoa > Arthropoda > Arachnida > Araneae > Eresidae > Stegodyphus > Stegodyphus dumicola. Next base: position 72,876,296 of record NC_140780.1, read on the forward strand.
TTGTACTCTATATGTACAATAAATAAGATTCTGCTATTTGCTTTCCTTCCTGGTGTAGCGATTTTAATGGCCAGCAGTGTATATCCTAAAATCACGTTTTCGGGACATGAAAAAATGTAAGTTGAATTTTGTGATTTGGCCAACAGTTGTAGGGTTATAGGTATGTCTCCCTTTTTCCATTTGTAGTTCATTTGCTTTCTTTAAAAAATTGTTCAGCTGTTTTATTTACATCTTTTTTTTTTTTTTTTTTTTTTTTTTTTTTTTTTTTTTTTTTTAAGCACTCAGGCATTACTTTTTGGATGTACTTTGTAGCATTGAGATAATTTATAAGTACATGGAGTACTACTTACCGTAATTTATGTAGATGGGGGGGGACGAGTTACTCGATTATCCATCAAAATTAAAATTTCCAAAAGTTACAATTCCAGATTCTACAGCTTGCATTTAAATTTTATGATGCGAGTCAGTTACATGCATTTCCTAAGTCTCTTTTTATTTTAAGAATTTATCAACTCGAAATCTGTTTTCTAAATATTTTCATTAAGTTTTCAACACTATATTTTAGATATGTTCTGGAAGGTATGTGACTCATTCTTTATTCTGGATTTTGTAAGTTTTGAAATGAGTTATTTGTTCATTTCAAAAAAAAAAAAAAAAGCACCATCTAAATGACCATAAATTTACCACTAGACAGTTAATTGAGTTAGTTGGCTTGAGATCTCTCAGCAGCCATTGGTATTCAAATAATCTCTGAACAGTCGTATTCAGTGACAGGGCCAGCTTCTAAGCATCGAGCTACCAAGTGGAATCTCTGTCCTTAAATTTTGCTGCTTTTTCTCTGCTGCCTTGTATACTAACCGTCTTTGGCACCAGCCCTGCTTAGAGATGCAGATTTCATCTACAAATCTCTGCATGACTGATAAGCCTTTGTCATAGATATGTGCTGCCCAGTGTTTAGTGACACTAGCTACACAATTGGCCCTGATTCAATTGGTGAAGAAGCCATGGGTGTTTGTAAGGATGTAGTGTCTGTCCAGCAACAAGGCACGCAAAATACATGGCGAGCCGAAAGTCTTTTCAAGAGGTTGGTGTTAGACCCTCAGACTGCCTCTGGAATATTCTCCCCCAAAATTGGGGCAGAAGTGCACAGTTAATGTGACAAGACCATACCTTAATGACCTGTGATAAAATTCTTATGTCATGCCTACTTCTACCTGTATCTGTCATAGATATCATGTCTGTGACAGAGATGGTTGCTCATGATTCTTCCTGAACAAATAAACTGTCACTGAAGAGTTGTCTTATATGAATATGTGATGGAAGGCTGATTTTCCAAAAACGATGCGAGAGTCATGGTTTTGTGATATCTAAACGTCGATAGGTAATATCATCATCAAGAAAGGAAAAAAAAAACATCAAATTGGAGCCTCAAGTGGGACAAAAATTCCAAACAAGTATCCAAGGAAAAAACAGACATCTTCGACTATTGCAAAGGTACGTTGTTTAATGTTAAAAGAAAATCCCCCTAGTCAAAGGACAGTTGCAAAATCCCCGAGACAAAAGAGAATCCAGAATCACCATTAAAACTGAACTTGAATTCAACTCTGTATCGTATTCAAGCCAGTACTTTGTCTTGGCTTTATTGACAGTAAAAATGACACCATCATAATCAGACATCTCCTAAAAATACAAAAAGTAGTGTACATTGCAGTGGCCTTTTTGCGTAATGACCATGCTGGCGAGGCATGTTTGTGTTATTTGAATATCAGTAGCAACTGAGAAGATCTAAGCCAACGGTGTGTTAGTTGTATAATGGTTTCTTCATGTCTACAGTAACAAATAGTGGTATTCTTTTGCATCCTTTCCCTCAGATAACTTTGCTTAGCAAAACTGTGAGACACACCCTATTTTTGCATGGGGAAGAGGGGAATGTCTTGTATTTACATAACACAAGCTGGAAAGTGCATTTACTCCACAAGAAACAAACCTGAGGCCACCAGTGTGAGTTTCAGCTATTTGGGCATTGACGGACCTTAATGTTTATGGAATCTCAATATTTTTTCAGTATATATAGCATTAGTATGCTTAAAAATTAACATACAGAGGCTGTTCGCACATTTTTTAGATGATTTTGGTAAGCGGTAATAAAAAATCGTTTGCTGCAAAAGAAGTAATTGCAATTGTACTATGTTTTTAAAAGTCAAATTTATCGTCTGTGGCTTGAAAGTTTTGTTTTATTCAAAATGGTGAAGTTAACAAAGCAGTGGTTCGAAGGCTACATTTACACTCTTTCCGAAGAGAAATATGCATACTCCATTATCCAAAAACAATGTGAGAGTCATGGTTTTGCGATATCTAAAGCGTCGATAGGTAATATCATCATCAAGAAAGGAAAAAAAAAAAAAAGTCAAATTGGAGCCTCAAATGGGACAAAAATTCCAAACAAGTATCCAAGGAAAAAAGCGGACATCTTCGACTATTGCAAAGGTACGTTGTTTAATGTTAAAAGAAAATCCCCCTAGTCAAAGGACAGTTGCAAAATTATTAAAATGCTCGGTGTCCACTGTAAACAAAATGATAAACGTTGATTTAAATCTTAAGAAAGCAAAAAAAACGCAATGTGCATCATCTTCTTCCAAAGCATATCGCTCAACGCAGGATATGCTGCAGAATTCTATATGAGAAACACTTATCCAAAGAAAAATGGAAAACAATTGTCTTAATAGATGAAGCATGGATGTATTTAAATGACTGTAACAAAAAAAGAGCCATTTATTATCATAAAAGGGGAGAAAGAAATTTAAGTACATGGTTCAATGAATCAAAAGAAAGTTTTTCTAAGGGGTTCATGATTGTTTCTGGTTTTTCTTATAATGGCAAGTTAAAAATAAAGAGAGTGCAAAAAAAATGTCAAGATTAACTCCAAATACTTTCAGGAACAAATTTTATCGCTAATTTTTCTGAATGAAATACCATCACACGGTGCCATCAATCTGTGAGACTCCATCAGGACAAAGCTAGCAGTCACACATCAAAATCCACTGTAGATTTCCTAAAAGAAATGAAACAAAAAACTGGTATCAACACCATACCCTTCACTGATATCCCTACTAAATCTCCCGATGTGTAACCTATGGATTTTTGTGCTTTCGGACTTTTAAAAACTGCATTATCCAAACATTGTCCCAAAACCCTAACAGGACTCTGGAAAGCTGTTCGGGAGGAATGGGATAGAATACCTCTTCTGTCACTTCAAAAGGCATTATTATCCTGGAAATTGCGGTGTGGAAAGATAGTTCAGAATAAGGAATGTCAAACAGAACATTTAAAACACAAGAATTTTATGTAATATAGTTTTGTGAATACAATATACGTCATCTAAAAAATGTGTGAACAGCCTCTGTAAAAATGGAAATGTAAGTTTTTGACATCTTTTTAATGATTAAGATCTTATGCAGTATATGAATAGCTTACAAGTCAAATGTTATGGTGCTTTACAGAACTTTTGTCTTTTATTTCCACTGATTATTTTTAAGTATATAATATATCATGCATTTGTATGTTTCAATGTAGGAAATTGATGCTCTGCAAGATGCTCTCTCTCCTACAATTTTATGCAGTATTGTGTCTGAAGGCAACTTAGAAAAGCTTGAAATCATGAGGCAATTTGTAAGTATTTATAGAACATGTTTGTATGTAAAACATGAAAATTCTGTGAGTTTACATGTTGAATTTTTATATTATTTTTACATCATGTGTTTCTTGTAAAATATATCAATGTAATAATCCTTAATACAGTTGAAAATATGATAAACATCTTGATATTCATTTTGGAGTGTAATTGCATTCATTGTATGAACTCAACAGAAGGCAGAATTTTGGTTTTATGATACTGATTTTGAAACTCTATACCTCTAAGACAGTTTTTGAATTTTAAAGTGTTGCAATTAAATGTTAAGAGAAACATGTCAAAGCGAAATTAGGCTCAAAATAACCTCAGGTTTGCAAAGATTTTGCATAAAACTTGATGCAGTAGGAAAATGGTCAAAACTTTAAACCATGAAAACATTGAAATAATGAAAAGTAGGCATTCAGCCGTAAAAACTGAAAAGCTCAAAACGACTAGTAAATAGCAAAACACAAGCATAAAATTGACTACATGCAGAATTAAATTATCAAACCAAGAACTTCACTATCTGAAACTGAGATTACATCAAAAGTTAACTAAACAGAAAGAATTAAAAATTAAAATCCATTAACCTGCTAGAATGAAAATATTCATAACAAAAGTAAATTGGCACTACAAATAGCAAAAGCATATAAAAGTGCAAATTAAAAATTACTGAATTTTACATTCTTAAGCTATTTAGAAGCATAATTAATAATAACTGAAGCTGATTTACTGCTAATTAAAATTTTCATAATTTTCAGTATTATAATTTAATAAGAATATCAAGATGAGATCTCTTAAATAAGTGATATAATTAAATAGTATTTTATCAAATTATTATACTGCAGCTGTAACTTTAGTGTAATATTTTTCCTTGGTTCTTCTGTGTTTTAAATATGTCTGCTAACCTTAAATTAAATTTTTGTTTACTTTTTTAATAATTCACAAGCATATAATGTGGCAATTATTTCTGCTATAGGGTGTATATCTTTCAGCCTGTGATTATGATTATCGAACTCCACTCCATATTGCTTGTGCAAATGGAAACCTGCAAATTGTTGAGTATCTTCTGAAACACGGTGCCAGTGTTCATATGCGAGATCGGGATCATAGGACACCTCTAATGAATGCAGTTGAGAACGATCATCATGGAGTAATAGAGCTAGTAATTAAAGCTGGTGCTTACTTGAATTTGCCACCATTAATAATTGGAGAAATGCTCTGCAGGTAAATAAATATAATTATTCTGTTGTTATCATGCTTAAATTTTTAATTTAGACTTTTTCTTTCACTGATACTTTTGCTTTAGTGCAGCAAAACAGAATAACTTACGGCGTCTCGAGTCTTTGCTGCTTGCTCGTGCTGATCCTAATGAAGTTGACAGCACTAAAAGATCTGCTCTTCATTATGTGAGTTCTCTTTTGCTTTGTAAAATGCATTATTTAAGTATGGTTAAACCATTTTATAGAATCTTAATTTTTTTTTAAACATTTCAGGCTGTTGAAATAAATTCTAAAGATATTGTTACTTTCCTGTTAAATCATGGTGCAAATGTATCTGCTCAAGACATATATGGACATACTCCTTGTGATATTGCAAATATCTTGAAACGTTCTGATCTTTTGGAGCTGTTGCAGAGTCCTTTATCACCTGAGTAATTGTAAAACGTTAAGATAACAGGAAATCTCATTTTGCATTTCTAGTCAGTGAAATCTGCTTTAAAACTTGAAATCTTATTTAATGCTGATCCCATTTACAGACTTGCTTCTCTGTGATGTTTTCCTTCATTTATTACTTTAAAATATTTTAACTCATTATGCATGACAATTTCCTCAGGGTATGCACAGAAAACTGGCAGTTTCACTAAAGAAATAACTGTCAAAGAGAGCTGTTTTCAATCTATATCTGAAGTTAAGCTACAGCGCTATTTTATCAAGTTTATCAAGTTTCTGCTTATCAAGTTTCAGAAGCAATGCAAATGCTCACTTAAAATGCAAGAAAAATTTCAAAATGTATCCTTAAAATGGAAAACAGAATTAAATTGCACAGTAGATGTTTACAATATAAGTACATGTTGCCGCCCAGCATGTAGTATCAGTGCATGCAAGTTTCCCAGTAAAATATAACATTAACAAATATCAAGATGACCACCCACTTCTGTGATGTATGAAAAGGATAAATTAGCAATTATCGACTTTTCAGGTATTGAAGGCAAGAGTTGCCAAACACTTATGCTGAATTGAAAGAGGCAGTATTTATAATTTCTGTATATCACCGTAGTAGTTTATGCATGGACTGTTAACAATGTGTTTTCTGGCAAGAAACTCGTCGCCGGCTGCGAGATAAAAAAAAAGGCAGTACTAGCTATCCTATATATTAAAAGAAATATGCAAAATTCAGGTTTTACTCATATCCTGACACAACTTTTCTGAAAGTGAGGGGGGGGGACTGTTAGATGAAGTGTTTTCAATCCTATTTGTACTTATATAAAGACTATTAAGGTTATCTTTTGACTCTGATAGTACCTGCCACCTATGCTTGCTCTGTTATTCAAGTATGGAGTAATAAATTGTTATATAATAAATCAGCTTTAAGTTTAGATTGTGTAATTTTGAATTTATCATTTTTAGAGATATGCTTATTTATTGATTTGACAAAAAATGAATCTCATATTTTTTAGGAATTTTATCAAACATTTTCTAAAATAAATAATTAAATCTGTAAAATATGCATGATATCATTAAGATATACTTTTTTAAACATTTCAGAGTATGGGATAATGATAAATTATTATATCTAAATGCTTGTTTATAGGAAGTGCTTTGCAGAAATTGCCAATTTATCTAAAATTATGATCATAAAAGACTGATCATTTGATCAGACTTACATGATCATCATTACTTAATTTCTATGAAGTAATCTTTTTATCCATTATATTAATCATCTCAAACTAGTTCTCTTTGTGTATGAATATTAATGAGCAATTTCCTTTTAACAATAAAAATTACCAAATAAATGGATGAATAAATTTTACATAGCAAAGGCAAAATTACCATGCTGTATGATCAAAAAGTTTCCTAAGTTATGCAATATATGCTAAGAATCTCATTTTGCTTGCATTATCAACATTCATTCAAATAATGTAGATTATCCTTTTTTTACTATCCAGGCTATATTTTATACTGACTAGGTGAAAAATATCCGTTTATGAAATAAACATTTATTTCTGTTTTAGCATTATCAGTACAGTCCATTAATAAGTTATTTAATTTATTATATTATTATTTATTGTGATGTTTTTAAGTTTAGCATTTTGTGTAATTTCTCATTTTATTAAATAGTGTAGATTTTGTCCTTTTATTGTGGAAAATCATATTAGTCCAAACAGAGGAATCCCAGGAATCAAATATGCTCGGGTAGCTCTGTTTGGTAGTATTATCATTTTGCTTAGTGAATGCGGGAATGCATGAAGAAGACAAACCTGTAAACTGTAAGTGATTGAATAACTAAGAATTATTTATCTTAATCTCTAGATGCAAATCTACTTATATCTTTTTTTTTTAAATTCTAACAACCTCTGCAGAGCTAGTCCAATAGAAAAATGCAAAATAAGTTATTGCTGCATTGGTCGAATTTAAGACAATTTTACAATTTTTAAGGTATTTTACAAGAAATAAGAAAAAAATTGAAAATCAAATTATATAAATACCATAATGGAAGAAAATATAGACAGGCACGTTTTTCATGTTTAAATTTAATAATAACAAGTATAAGGAATAATTGCTTTAATATATATTTTTTAAATGCAAATTGTACGAGACCACTCTACTTTTCAGGAAGGCATTTTAGGTGGGCATTGTTTTATTTTGATTTAGTTTAGTACAGTATTTTAATGCTATAAAATACGTAAGATTTTCTCTCCTTTTCTTTTCTTAAAACTTCATTTTTGCACCCTTATTCATTTTTGCACACCTCAAGACATTAAGGACATTATTTATTTGTAGAAGAAGATCGTTAATGTGTTATGAGCAATTTCTTGTTTATTGTTAAAATGATACTGTTGTATGTGTATTTTTATTTATGGAAAAGTTTCTGATATTTTAATTTTTAAATATTTTTGTCATTGACGAAATTTTAAGCTATTTGTAATTATTTTAAGTTGCTTCATACCCTTTTCATTAAGGCATATCATATGATTTCTTATATATTCACTTTTATCAAACTTAAAATTTATATTGTTTAATAATATGTTACTACTGTTTTATATGATAAACAGATTATTAAAAGAGAGAGACTGCTTCACTTTCTATATATTATCTGTTTCGATTTCATTGTTAATGAAGGACAGCTGTTTCCCTTTTTGCATTATAAATAGAGTGTTAAAGAAGAAAGGCTGTTTTCACTGTTTAGATATAGGACATATGAAGACATTTACTATGAATGATTGTTGTTATTTTAAAAAATTCCACATTGGAAAAAATATTATAGTTTCACTTAAATGAATATAGCAGGGGTGTTTGTGCTCCGGGGATTTTGAACTTCGATGCCCGGAAATTCCGGGGATCGTCGTTCAAAAGGAAGTAGGAATAATAAGGAATTATTTATTTTGATGTGGGTAATTTTGTTTGCTTTGAAAGCAGAAAACGCAAGGTCAGTGTGTGTGGTGAAAACTTTTCCTTTCCTTCTCCAAAGGCAGTGATAATGCGTGAAAAGGGGGGAAAACTTTTTTGTTCTTTCCTTATTGCGAGTTATGACTCATTCCCCCGGTTCTCAGACATTCTCTTCTGGATTCTTTTCGGCAAGTAGGCACGGCAGAAAAAAAAGGGAGAGACTTCGTTCGACCAGATGTGCGATCACGTGACTCTGGGTTCAAAGGTCTGATCTCTCCTGGTGTGGTGCCAATAAGTAAAGAAGGGGGATTTTTCGCCGTATTAGCTATTTGTCATTGATTGCTTCTCAACTTTTTTTTCTCCACTGTGTAAAATTTCCGTTTCATTTATATGGCTAAAAAAATCCAATGACTGATCCACTTCACAAAGATCTCTTACTGAATATGAACAGAAGTTGGAAAACATATCAAGAGGACTTAAAAACATGTATTTCAGATGAGTCACCTATAAAGGTCTCTGAAAAACCTTCTACATTAGCAGAAAAGCAAACTGCTTCTACCTCTGCATGTGCAGTTCTCGAGGAAATTTCTTCAACTGTAAATGAGGAAAAGAAAAGTCAACCTTCCTGCAATTATGAAGTTCACCACAAAAGAAAGACAAGCCCACAAACATCAGAAAATAAAAAAAAAAGCAGCAGAAAGTAGATAATTTTTTTTAGAGTTAATTCAGGTAATTTAAAATATTTACATAAAATGTAGTAGTTTATATGTTTGAAAATTTATGGTTATTAATTTTGCAAAAAAAGTAATTCATTGAACTTTTATAATTAGGTCATTCAATACTTCATAATTGTAATTTTTCATTTCTCTCCCCCCCCCCTTCTCGAATCTCCAAAATGTCGGTAGTAAGTCCGTAAAAGTTTCAGGGGATTTTTTGGGGTCCCACAAACACCCCTGATATAGTTTAATATGTGTTTCTTAAACAGCATTATAATTTTATTGTATCTCTTTTATTACTGTGCGATTGCTGTACTAATTTTTCCAAACATATTACAGAATATATTGGAATTTTCATTTTTTAAACAAAGTTGTAATTTCATTATATTGCTTTATATCATAATGTGACTGTTGTTTTAAGCATGCTTTAGCAATGTATGCCGCATTGAGTTGCAACAAAATGCTAGTTATCAGACTTCAAATCTTTAACAAGAGAGTCTCTACTATCAAACTGCTACAAAAATTAATGTTGAGGAATTTCTTTAAAAAATCTGTGTCAGTCTGAAACATAGTTTTTCTTTTGCATGCAGCAATATCAAAGATTTTTTTTTTCAGAAGTGGGAAAGTATAACCTGCAGTACAAGAGTATAACAAATCACTGAGCATTTTTATTGAATTTAGTGTCAGATGAAATTTAAATATTAAAAACTGTAAAAAAAGAATTTAAAACTATAGCTATAAAGTCTACTTTTTACTGAAAGTATTAGTACAGAAATTTTTCTGGCATTTGTATATATTAAGTTGCATTAATTTTATATTTATTTCTCAAAACTGCTAATTCTGAATACTTTTTTAAATATATTTTCTCTGATAATTGTGAAGCAAACAATGTAATGCTTAGGTCAGTATTTTTCAAAAATATTTTAATGTAACATTTTCTTCATATTTAAAACCGTAGTTGTTTTTGCACAGACCATTCTCCAAAAATTGTTAAAAAGGTATCTATCAGTAATATTTATCATTTCCTGTTTCCTAAGTAAAATATATTTTAATGCTATCAGAATTAACTTCATTCTATTAATAAATTTTGAAAATTAATTGTTGATCAAAAAATGTATTATATCATGTTCATGCTGTCTCGCAATCTCAAGTCTCATTATTTTAGGAGTACTTTTATTGAACTTGGAAATTTCTCAGTTTATTTTTTTAATGTATCATGTAATTACTTACATTAAGTAAATATTGATTTAAGTACCATAATAAAAGAACCTTATTGTACATCATGAGCAGCCAGTAATTAATAATTATTTATTTGCTCTTCAGATAAGTCTACAAATCATTCATATCATTAGAAACAAGCTTGAGATGGCCAACTTGGATACAACTAACATTATGCTCGTGATTTCTTTATTTTTCTAAACATATAACTACACTGTATTGCTATGCAGAATAGTTTTCTGTACAAAAATTATATCGTCATGAACAGGGTCAAAGGAAAACTCGATGAAAATAATTTAATAATTACTATAAAGCATGATGTTTTTGGGGTGGTTTACAGTTCAATCTAGTAACTTTGTGTCTACAAACCTAAGTTTTTTTAATTAATTAGTGGTGTTAAGTAATGCTATCAATAAACTTTGGGAGATATAGCAAGGTAGTGTTTCTAGTAATTCACCTCGTAACACTAGATCGTTAAAGCTCCCCAAAATAGAGCTTAAAAAGTTCGATGGAAAATTATTGAACTGGCTTCCATTTTGGTCTCAGTTAAAAAAAAAAATACACGAGAACCCTGATTTGCACAAAAGTGACCAATTTTAGTATCTTTTGCAGAGCATTAAACAAGGGACATGTGCTAGAGACTTTATTGACAGTTACCCAATGTCTGCGAAAAATTATTCAAAAGCTATTGGTGCTCTTAAGGAATGTTTTGGGAATCATGATTTATTAATTGAGGTATACGTGAGAGATTTTGTAAAGTTGATTGTAATGAATGTTAAAGCAGGTAGTAGTGAAAAATTACCATTGCCGCAATTATTTGATAAGATTGAAGCACAACTAAGAGCTCTCGAATCCTTAGATATTAAAACGGAAAACAATGCTTGTTGGTTATATCTCATGCCTCTTGGAGGAAGTCTTCAGAGCCTGGCAAAGAAGCCTGCTTTTTGGAGAAGTAAACAAAAGTTAGGATATTTCTCACTTAACTAATATGATGAAATTTTTAAGAATGTGAAGTGGAAGGGGAGGAAAGACTTAAGTTAGGGCTGAGTGGATTTGAAATTTTGGGGCAAAAAGACAAGTATTGCGATAAATTGAAAAAGGATTTAAAAGGCAAATTTAAATTGAAACAGTTAACGAATGTCGCTAAGTCGGCAGTTTTCCTTATGACGAAAGATAATAACTGTATTTTTTGCGATAAACTACATGGTAGTAAGGATTGTTACGAAGCACTTTAACAGTGTCTCTGGTGCATTGAACCAAATTGAGTGGGAAAAGATAACTGCTCTCGAAACTCTAAATCTGATTAAATGGAAATTCATTCCCCCAGCCGTAGCATGGTGGGGCGGTTGGTGGGAGAGACTAATTCGCATAGTGAAAAATCTACTTATTCGAGTTCTTGGTAAGTTGTCTGTTACATATGAGGAACTGCTCACAGTTCTTTGCGACGCAGAAGCCACCATTAACAACCGCCCATTAACATACAACTCCAAAAATGCAAATGAGTTGAGGCCTCTAACACCATCCAACTTTCTCCAAGATGTCAAAGAGATTGGAACAGCTGATCTTGATCATTTGGATCAGAATAAACCGGTAAAGAGAGAACGTTATTGCCAAGAACTGCGAGAATAATTCAGACGACGATTCCGGAAAGAATGCTTGGGTCAGTTGGTGCAAAAACCTGGCACATCTGACAAAATTTTCAAAGGTGAAGTGGTACTTGTTGGTTCTGAAAACCAGAAAAGACTTAATTGGTCACTTGCAGTGAAAGAAGAACTGTATCCAGGGAGAGATATTCATTCGTCCAGTCCAAAAGTTTTGCCCTCTAGAAGTTAATTCTTCTGGAGATAATGACCCACCAGCAACATCACAGAATGACAGTCCAATTCAGAAGAATGTTTCAGTGGCTCCTTGGACGTCAAGAAGCTGTTGAGTAATCAAGATACTGAAGAGACTGGGCTGTTGAACCTTCGAACTTTGTTGATTTACCTCGAAGGTGGCAAATCAAGGTGTAAAAAGGTGAGAATCAAGGTGAGAATGTTACGTAATGCTGTCAATAAACTTCGAGAGATATCCACGAGACTTTGTTTTATGAATCAGTTTTCGGTGTTGCCATGCATGTTCTGATCTGTGTTTGCTTAGTGATATAAGCATTCTATGAATTTAATTATTAATTGAATTAATTATTAATTTATTAACTGAATTGTATAGTGTATTGTATTTTTTCTATTTATTGAATAATATCCTAGTAGAAATTCAAGGAAACTGTGAAGCTGCTGATGTCAAGTGTTAATAAAATTGTTATTCGTCAAGAAGCATGTGCAGAATCCAAGTAGATAAAATTTATTTCTTTTTCTATAAATATCAAAAGTATAAACAGGTGCTCTAATAGTAGACTAATTATTATTGAGGTTTATATACGTATATTAAGAACCTTTGCAGAACAACCGTTGATGGGTAGTCTCGACATAGTTCTGATTTTGGTCATTGAATTTTCGTTACAAATGGCAAACAAATCATTATTTCTGCTTACTTCAACTAACTGATGTGATCAAATCATTAATATAAGGCATAAGGGGTGATTTAAAAAAATAAGATGAATAGGAAGCAAGCCAAGGGGTTGCAAATTATCTTTCTCTGAGAAAATAATTAGGATTGGATTCTAATACATCCGTCCACCAATAACCGAACAATAAACTACTGTGTTCTTGTAAATTAGTCCAAGAGTTCAAAACCTCACAAATTGGCTTACTACCTTTTCTCTTTCAGATCTTTTTTCTTCCTAATGTGTAACATAATTATGAGCCATTTTCCTTTGAAAAGTCCTTAACGAAATCATGCCTACCCTAAGGCAGGTAGCCTTCAGATACTTTCTGAAAGCAGTGTTTATCTGAGATCAGATAAACACTGGACTCGTATACATTAATTAGTAAATTATTGAAAGCTGAGGAATATGAATAATGAGTGATAAAAGTTAAATCACACTAATACTCAGTGATAGATAAAGATATCACTGTGATAAGTGATTTTATCACTTACATTTAACTCTTATCCTGCTTTTAAAACATATTCATATTACACCTCTAATTCCTTTTTTCCAAAAGTAAAAACAGACTTACACAAGCCTCTTTATTGTAAGATCTACTGACTTCAACTGAATCAAATCATATGCACATGAATTAATAAATTTTCATCGCGTAGAGTCTTCTTAAACCAATGCTTGTGCATTTCTAGCCAGTTTAGTTGAAGAGCATATCAAAAATATTTCATTTCTTATCATTTTTGTATACAGACTCCAGTATACTCAGAATACTCCATTTTATTCAGCAGAAGGATTTATATACTAACACAATTCTGTTAACTCTTTGAAACACTTTACAAAAATATCTTGTATTTTATTATTCACATCCTACCTTGAACCGCTAAACCTTGATTTTCATCATGTGAAAGAATAACACGGATTCTTAACATGATGTCACCAACTATCCCAGAGCCTCATAACCATTAGTAAATCGAAGCTGAAACAACCTTGATTTTTGTAACAATGTACATGGAAATCGAATTATTTTTTACTTTTTAGAGAAGAATTTCCACACAGTGGCCAGTTCTGTGAGGGGAAACTGAAAACAAAGTCTCAAAATATGCATTGAATTAATGTTCAAGTATTGAAATGAGAACTTGTCCCTCTTTTACAGTTTGGAATAGTCTTTTTTAGTGCGAACTCAAAACAATGTCTCAAAATATGCATAGAATTGATGTTCAAGCACGGAAATGAGAACTTGTCTCTCTTTTTCCAGTTTGGAATAGATTTTTTTTCAGCCGGTATCACCATTACTTTTTGTGAGTTTCAAAGCTTTTTAACATATTCATTCTAACTTAAGCTAAAAGATAACCATTTCACATTGACAATATTTTATTAAAACTGAACTCAGTATTTTATTTAAAACTGAATCTTGCAGATGTTTCAGATTATTTGACATTTATCATTCTTAGCAAATAAAATCCTGCATAAGCATCATACGTAACAGAAAATATTGATATGAATGTCAAATAATGATCCAATGTAGTCAGCAACTTTAGAAAAAAAGAAAAAAAGTTAAGATGACTTAATCTGAAAAAGACAATACTTTCTAAGAAGCAGTATTGTAATTAAACACTGGAGACTTACAATTATTCAGACATATGTAACATTTAATTTCTAATGGCCATCATGTACTACAATAAAGAAACTAAATACATTCCACAAAGTACTAAACACATTTTCTAAAGTACTAAGCACATTTTCTTTTAATCGGCTGTAATCTTCAGAAAAAAGTTTGAAGAAGGGGTACAGTGTATGTGCTTGGAACCATTTGTTAGTGACTTTCATTTTCCTTGCATTGATCAAAATGAACATGTAGTTTAACGTCAATTAAATTCAAATAAGAATGCTTCATGAATTCAAGTAAACATAGGAACACAGTCAACCTAACTGATAATAATTGGAAAAGCATGTAAAGAACTAGAAACGACGCATTTGTAAAGGGTATTCTAAGGCAGACTTGTGCTATTTTCGTTACACTATGGCTATATATTATTTACTTTCAATTTAAGTATTGACTTCTAGAAACATGGTGTCTCTCAGACATTGGTATGGTATAGAATAAAAATTAAGGGCAAGACCAGTGTCTGTGCGCAAGGTTATATGTTATAGGCATATGTTAAATTGGTTATTTCAAAGATACTAAAGGAATAATGTTTGAGTCAAAACAGATATTTTTACAAAAAAAAAAAAAAAAACTCATATCTTGTTTCAGTGCTATAAATGAAAAGTATGCCAAAATTAGGTAAATACATGTATAAATCTTATGAATAACGGTAGATTAACTCGAATCTTTTTTTTAATTATCCGTTATGGAAAACAGTGATCATAATAAATTTTTAAAATGTTCATAGGAAGTGCATTATAATTTTGCTATCGACTTGCGAACTGATAAAAATGAAGGAAAATATAAATTATTATGTTTGCTTGCTTACGGTATATTCCATCGTCGTTCAAATTTCTTTTTACTTTCGAATTGTAATATTTTTGAATTTGAAGCTTCAGAAAACTGAATCACGTTGAATTATCAACTTGTGCCAAAGTGTAGAATACAATTGCCAGAATGGTAGATTTTGAGAAATAATGTGATGTACACAAAGATAACATTAAAAATACTTCATTCTTTTTCATGCACAGTTCATGAAAGTGGATAAAAGTTCCTGTACCTGACTTCTCTCATTCAAAATAAATGCATGGAAAAAAAATTTCTTGTGCAATTTTTGCATACTCAGATGCTTACATTTTATTGGGGGGAGGGGGGAATCTGACATCTTCCATTTTCTTTTTCACGTAATACTGTTTAAAGCGGGAAGTTCTTCCGTGGATATTTCATACATCTTTTATACGTTTGGAACTGTTCTAATTATTTACAATACAAACTAATAAGGGCAAAGTCTCTAGGCTATACAAGAATTATTTTGAAGGTTTACTTAAACAGAAATGAAGGATGTAGCCCATGTGTAACGAAAATAGCGTATGTTTGCCTTAGAATACCCTCTACGAATGAGTCTTTTCTTAGTAATTTACTCGTTTTTCCGTTATTATCGGTTTGGTTCATTGCGTTCCTATCTTTTCTGGAATTTATAAAATATTCTTGTTTAAATATTTGTACTGAAATTTATTTGCTTAATACATGTGTATTTTGAACAATGCGTACGAAATGAGGATCACTAAACAATGAATGGTTTCAAGCACTTACACTCTATCCCTTCTTCATTCTTTTTTCTTAAAATTAAAGCCGGATTAACCCATTTTATCCCAATTTATTTATTTTGTCAAATTTGAAAAGAATGTTATTTTCTAGGGTTAATTAAACCTAAACAAACTAAATATAACAAAATTAGAAAATTGTTTATATTTTATATAAGAAATCTGCCCCATCCTCTAAATGGGACACTAGGATAAAATTTACACTTACATGTTTTTAGTGTTCTCTTCAATGATGAAAAGTGATTTCCGTGTAAAAATTTTACTTTAGACTAATACTTTCTTATTTACAAAATAGTTCACTTTTCAGATGAATTTCACTCTAATTTTGGTGGGAAGGTCCAAAGCAAGCCTGACAAAGAGTTTTTTCACATTTGCCACAGTATGTTTTTTTTTTTTTTCTCCTTTGCAACCCTCTCTTTGACAACGACGCTGTTTTTCTCGCTTTAATAAAAAAAATGGCCAGCAGTATCTGTACGGATGTCTTCTTTTGCATCAGAAGGTACAGTCGAGATCCTAGGTCTACCTTTTGTTCTTATCACAGTTGTTTTTTAGATAAACTGTTGTTACAGCTCTTCGGAACTCCTTCAAGTTCAAGGCTTCATTTTTGTCCAGAGTTTTGTGAATCATCCAGGCGTTTACCATAGCCATATCCTGTGAACGTATAAAAAGTGGTGGCCAGTACCACTTTTTTTCCACGAATTTTAATGGAATAAAGTCCAGCCAACCAGTCGTAGTGATCCACATCGCCCATATGTTTGTTGTAAGAATTAATCAAATTTGGCATCTTCACGTTAACTTTATCTTTGTGTCTTCACATCAAAGAATGGCTCTAAAGTGCTGAAATTTGTAGCAACAGTGACAGTACTATTATCATTCCATCATACCAGGAAAATCTCAGAGTTCTCGTCAAATGCAAAATCAGACGTGCCTCTTTCTTTCGTTCGCATAGACTTAGATTCTTCTAAAGGTCACTTTTGGTTTATTCGATTTTCTCGTATGGTTCCTGTAGCTCGAAAACACTCTTCCCCAAGACTTTTCAAAAGATCAGTGC
Source organism: Stegodyphus dumicola (assembly GCF_044657685.1). Taxonomy (NCBI): domain Eukaryota; kingdom Metazoa; phylum Arthropoda; class Arachnida; order Araneae; family Eresidae; genus Stegodyphus; species Stegodyphus dumicola. The sequence goes on from NC_140780.1 coordinate 72,893,349, forward strand.
TAGTAAAAAAGTTATCAAAATATAAAGTGTAGCTTGAAGGATTCACAATATTCTCTGTTAGTTTCATCACAGCCCGAGTACCAAGATGAGTATCATTTCTTGCATCAGATTCTTTACCGGAATAGAGAGAAAAATTGTAACAATATCCCTCGCATCCACAAAGAGCCCAAAGTTTATAGCCAAAACGTATTGGCATGCCTCGGATATTACTGTTTCAGACTAATACATGACGATCATTTCAGCAATGCTTAGATTTGCAGAGAAGTGTCTAAATTTCCTAAAATTATTATTGAGCACGGCAAACAAAGGCTTTACTTTGAAGGATCGATCCTTGGCATGCTGACTGACAGTTCCATTGTCCACAATGTGTAAATAAGATTTCAACTTTTGGAAGCGGTTTCGTGACATATCATTTTGCGTTAGGGTAATGCCAAGGTCTTCAGCATCTGACCAGTAGTCACGTTCGCAGATATTTGAATGATAACCTAACTGCTTATACTGACAAAATTTCCAATAAAAATCACGTATTTCGTTAGCAGTGGTAAAAAAATCGTGTTCGTTTTTACATCTGTTGCATATCGTACATTTTCTTTTACAATGAGAACGTAGGCTTGACTAAAACTGCTCAAAAAGCTCCGATGGAGTTTTATCTTTCAATGCAGTTTCCATCTGCTTGAGCAAGTCACTTGCAATTGATTCATCCTGTGTTTTCCATTTTGTATATTGCGGTGATTTATTCTTTACCAAGATGACTGATGTCTTTTAGCTTTTTTTTTTCTATTCTTTGTTGCGGAAACACTAGAGCTTGTGGACGGTTTAGGCTGGAAACTATCTGCAGTTATAACCTCCAGAGACCCAGGAGCACCGTTTACAATAATCTCACCAGTATTTACTTCATTCTCATCCCCTTCATCTTCGTCAGTTACTTCACTGGCATCTAGTGTTAACACAGCAATTTTAACGTTGCTGTCATCTGAATCTAAACTATTGAATAGTTCTAATGCTTCCTCTAACTTCAGAAACCTTTGCACTGGTATAACTCAGCAGGGGTGAAACACTAGAAAAAAAAATTTTTAAACCCGTATTTTTAAAGAGAGAAAGAATGCGTCAATTGCATAATTATCGTCTCATTGTCCTATTTAGAAGACAGTTAAAACACAAAGCGCTAAAACTCACCTATTAACAATATAGCTTTTATTAACCACCAGGATGTTACCGAAAGAGTACTTTCACATATAAAATGCCCAGCCCAGTGTCTAAAGTAAACTGAAAACGAATTCAGCAACCGCAAAGAGATGATACAAACCACGCCCACTAATGCGATGAATGAGCAAAATGTCCAGAGGAAGGAGGAGGGGGCGAGACACATAACTCACGCTAGCAGATGCTAATACATATCCCTACATATTCCAGCTGGCAAAATATTCGCACCAAGCAAATACTGATTTCCACATGCTAATTTTCAGCTGTCATTTAAACAGAACAGTGGGATAAAATGGGTTAAACAGAAAATGTATTTAGTACTCTGTGAAATGTATCTCATTTATTTATAACGTATGATGATCATGAAAAATGAAATGTTATGTATGTTCGAAGAGTTGTATGACTCCAGTGTTTACTTAAAGTAAGTTCTTACATTTTACCAAAGCCAAATTTTCGAGAGCTCGTTTTTATCACTAAGGAGAGACAGCCGCCGAGTTAAATCTTGCTGATCAATTGAATTTGTGTCAAATATTAAAGCAGTGTGGAATCCCTTATCTAAATGCATGTATCATACGTTCACTTCTTTTGAGCAGATCTGAGACAGAGTCTGCTTAACTCTTTGCACTCGAGCGGTGCCTCTCAGGCACCACTGCATGTGATGCGATAACTCGAGCAGTTCCTGAGAGGCACCATTCGAATCGATGTGTTTATTTGTGTTTGACTTAAGGAATATCGCTTGAGAGATCTACTTGGCCTTTTGTAGATCATATTACGAGGTGTCTGAATAGCTATAAGGATGTCTTATCTCAAATAAAGGTTGTCTTTGCAACGCTTATGCGATTAAATGTCTTTATTTCAAAAAATACTTGCGACCGCGGATAGGACTCTGTCTTCGACATCAGTTCAAACTCAACCTTCTTGCTGATCGCAGTATTTCTTTCAAAGTTACTGAGCCCAATAAGTATGGAACACGACGAAGTAGTTACTTCTAGCGAAGATGAGTTTAATTTTTCGGCAATAACGAACGAAATTACATCACTACATAGACAGCTTGCCCATGAGAACGAAGACGGAAGTGATAAAGATAGTGACGAGGTTAGAGGAGCAAGAAGACGAAAAATCGATAGTGAATCTGGAAGGCTAGGTGATTGTACAGAAGAGACTGAACCTTCAGAATGGACAGTGTGCACAGAATCCGAAGAAATCCCCAGAAGAAAACCGTTTGTATCCGGTGAAAGACAAGTAGAACCGCACGTATTTGCACACATAAAAGAACCAATAGATTTTTTCAAATTATTTTTCACCGAGAATTAGTTACTGACATAGTGCAGGAAACTAACAATAACGGTGGAAGGGAAGACCTTATCATCTCGTTCTATATGGCGATCATGGTACGATGTAACAGTTACCAAATTTTGGGCGTTTATTGGGGCAATCATAAATATGGGAACAATGCCACTGGCAAACATACAAGAATACTGGTCGAAAAATGATACTAGTTATATTTCGTTTTACTCAGACACGTTTACGAGAGACCGATTTTGTCAAATATTTTGGAGACTTTACCTCAAGACAATACCCTCAAAAAACACAAACCCTAGAACCCGTTTGCAATTAGTATCTGGTTTCCTCAACTATATAAATGAAAGGTTCTTGAATTATTTTGTACCCGGAGAGCAGATTTGTGTGGATGAGTCGACTGTCAAATTCAAAGGCCGCATATCATTCTTTACGTACAATCCAATGAAACCTGCAAAATGTAGTATTCGGGTTTATACGCTCGCAGATTCAAATACCGGCTTCATTTGGCTATTCAGCCGTATTATGGATCTCTAACAACAGAGACTTTGATAAGACCCGATCTACCGCTATCAACCAGAATACCGCTACATCTATACAAAATGATACAGAATAAAATTCCCGGTGTTTAGGGACACCACATGTTCATGTACCATTATTATACGAGTTACATATTAGCGGAAGAATTACGCAAACAAAAGTGCCACTTAACTGGCACGATCATGACAAATAGAAAGCACCTGCCATGTGAAATACGAAAGTCAAAATTTGAGAATCAAACCACATGTGCATATCGTAAAGGTAATATTTTGGTTCTTGCGTGGAAGGACAAGAGGATTGTGACGGCTTTGACTTCTTGAAATAATGCGGGAATAACTCCTGTAAGAAGAACTCTACGAGGCGGTATTAAAGTCGTTATAAAAAAGCCCAATGTTATTGTAAATTACATCAAATTTATGAGCGGTGTTGATCGAGCTGACCAATTGGCTTTGATATATTGTTTTTTAAGAAAATCCGTAAAATGGTGGCGAAAACTATTTTTGGGGGTTTGGAGATCTGCTCCATCAATTCATAAATTCTTTATGAATCAGTAAGGAAGCAGAGAAACGAACGGCCGCTTAGTCACCTACAATATTTAAAAATTTTAGTGGATCAACTGAGAGGAGACTTTCGACAAAAACAACCCAGCACAGCTTCTACTTCACATAGCATTTGTGAAGCGATCCGACTAAATGGGAAGCTGCATATTATTTTGATGGGGGGAAAAAAAAAACTACAAGGTTTGCTCCCAAAGAACGTCCCAAAGGCGACAAACTGTATACTACTGTGACACATGCCCCGACAAGCCAAGGATGCATATTGGAGATTGTTTTGCAAAATATCATACGAAGCAAAATTTTAGAACGTAATGTTTAATACATATGTTTCATTAAGTTAAAAAATATGTATAATGTTAAAATATACGAGTTTAAAGTGTTTTATTGCGTCTAAAATTATTTTAAGTTAACAATAAGGAACTCATGATATAAGCGGGAGTGGCTGATTACTCTTGAGTAGCTGGATCACCCGACAGAAAAGCGCCTCGAGCGGAAAGGGTTAAGAGAGTCCTATCAGTTCTACCATTTTCAATTATGAAAATTTCTTGCGGATTAGTGCTGCCATCTGTTATAAGAATACGCAAATAAGGACTTTTGCCACTTAATTTTAAAATTTATTATACTTGGAAGTTTGGATAAATTTAAGCTATATTGAATTTGTAAAGTATATTTTAGGTGGATGATTGTCATGTCATTATCGTTTTATGTGATTCAGAAGTTCTTTAATTGTGAAAGCTTGTTGCTGTTACATCTTTCAGTTTTCTCTTTCAAGAAGTACTTTCATTCACTTTGTAACACATTGCTCGCGTCTGACTTTAAAATTTAAGAGTGAAATTTGGGTCTTTTTTTTTTTTTTTTAACTTTAAACTAAGAAAATTTCTTACTGGTGGCGTAAAGGATAATAAGATTTAAATTTTTATTGTCTAGGAATGAGACCTATATTTATCGATGGGAGTCTATTCTTGGATTTATATTGTCTAAAATAATTTTAAGAGGATTCTATACCCTCTAACTGAAATATCAATTTAAAAATTTTTTTAGTTAAATATACATTTAGAACTAATAATAACTGTAATTTCGAGACTATCTAATAGCTGTATATGTTATAAAACAATTTCAAATACTTTGACAGCAGTTTAAATGCCAAGCCCACCTCAGTACTCGCATTGTTTTGCTTCTTAGTTACGTCATTTTTTAAAGTGAAAATTGCTAGAAGATGTATGTGTTTACCTTCTTACTATACTACCGTCGAACATTGTTTAGCCATGCTTCATAATTATTTTGAGCAACAAAGCGTTGATAAATAATCAATATTAAAACCCCCATTTTTTCGTAACGAGTTCAAACTTCTCAAGTTTTATAAGTGAGAATTTCTGTTCTTTTTCTAAAAATAAGTTTTTATGTTAATTTTGAAATTACTTCTCATCAGTGTTATAAAGATATTATATTACAGAATATTGTTATAGAAAAAGCGGTGGCGTAACTGATTGCAGCATTGCTGGACATTATATGAAATATCAGACTGTATAATTTAAGTATTATTCAAGAAATTGAAATTGTTCAAATAACTTAATAAAGTTTAGAAGTTAAGAAATGTGTTACTCAAATTGTTAAAGTAAGACTCCGTATCTGGCGATATGTCGCGTTATGTATTTAAAAATTTTTCAATTAAACAATAAATTAATGATATTATTAAAACTGATAATAAGTATTTTATTACATATATATGTAAAATGAGTAAACATTTGTTTTTAATGATTTACACATTAAGAAGTATTTAAAAAAAGGTTTTTTTATCAACGAAACCATTTAAAGAAAAATAATTCTGACATCTGGATTTTCTCGCAGCATTTCTTGTCAAATACCTATTTTCTAAATATATCTCATTGCAAATATATGCTTTTAATATTTTTAGCCATCAAATGCTAAACTGATGATGTCAAAATCGATTCCTTAAATTTATGAAGTATAATCTTGTAAATATAGTTAAAAGTTCTAGTTAACAAACCGCATACCATATTTATACATGATTTTTTTTTTTTTTTTACTTATGGAAGAAAGCTGAACTTGTTCGGAGGGGAGCATTCTAACTGATCTTTTGAACATGGATTCTGTTTTAATTGTTATTCAGTCAAAATAACACTTTTCAGCGTTAACTAATATAAATTTAATTCACTACTCTGTCTGTCCTTCTCTTAGCATTTATACTCAGACTGCTTCTACCGCAGCTCGTGACTATTGATAAAACAGGCATATGCTGTAGAGAAATTATCGTGGTATTGTATATTAAAAATCTGAAAAGAGGAAAAATGTTTTCATTTGTAAATTTTTTTTGACAAGATTAATTTAAAAAAAAAAAAAAAAAAATTGGGACTCCTTATTATAATTTTTTTTTTCTCCCCTTATTCATGGAAGGTAAATAAAATCTTTCGAAAAATACCAGTCAGTCAAACCTAAAAATGATAAAGGAAAGAAAAATTTTCTGCAGAAATTTGATGGCCCTATTTTTTGAGAATTTACACGAGTTTATAATAAGATATACTAAGTTATGTATGTACTCTCTTACTACTATGGAAAGGGGAAAAGTACAAATATGTAATCAATGTTTCATAATTTAAGTAAACTGCGGGTTAAATTGCCGCATATCCAAATTAATTTTAGGTTTAGAAGAAAATATAATAAGTATAATTACTGCTATTATAAGATTAATAAAAACTTACTGATTAAATATCGTTAAACTTTTATTCGGATATCACCAAAATGTAAAATTAAAATCAATTTGTAAACCAACGTTTCTTAAACTTCTTTCATTCATGATCTCTTTTTAACGTCGAGAATTTTTCGCAGCCTCAGATATTAAATATAGAATAAGGATATAAAAGTACTATTTTCCCAGAAATAATTTATTTCTTTGGTAAATAATATACGAATTAAAAACAGTAGTTTTAGTATTTGTTTCAGGCATGCACAAATGAATGAAAGAAAGTCACATTTTAATGAGAGGGATGTGCTTGTTATTTTATGCATAGTAAATTAAACTTAGGCGCAGTATTTGACAATGCTGGAATAGATAATCTTCACTGTTTCTCAGCGTTGATCTTTAAATTTAATAAGCGTTAAAATTAGAAAAGTCGTTTTACATAAGTATGTGATGCTGAAGGATATTTAATGCCATTTCAGAAATTGTGGGAAATTCAGATCTAGTCCTGATCTAGAATTAAATCAAGGATTTTTGTGGAAACCCAACTTTTAAGTTTGTGTAACTCGATAATTCAACATATTCGTTCAGGGCTTAATAATAATAGCTGATTAATCTCATTATGTCAATAAATTCAATTTTGAAAGTCCATCAGTTTAATTTCTTTAAATCCAGGTATCTGAATTAAATTTTATCCCAAATTTTTCCTCGCAACCCCAAAATTTGGCTTTGCGACCCATTTGGTGCTGCGAATCACAGTTTAAGAAACGCTGTTGTAACGCTGCTGAAAAGTTAGTTTTCAATCCTACAGATGGCGCCACGACAGGTAGTTGAAAATTGGCTGTCGCTGGGAGTCTACTGAAGTACAATTGGAAAATTTTTCGCAATGTTGTCCAGACTTCCCCATTTAGCATGACTACTATGAAAACTGAAAAACTGATGTCGCAATTCAAAATTTTACCGTGAAACTTTAAGTCTCAAAGCTTTTAAACATATTCATTATAACTTAAGGTAAAAGATACGCATTTCAGGTTGACAATATTTTATTTAGTACTGAACTTTTAAAGTCTTTTGAGAATGAAATTTAATTTATCATACTTGGCAAATAAAATACTATGTAGGTATCATACATTATAGGAAATATTGATTTGAATTCCAAATAATGATCCAACAAAGTTTTAACGCAGTCGTTTTAAGATTCGCATTTCAAATTGACATCTTTCTTAACATTGAGCTCTTACAGCTCTTTAAGAACATTTGACATTTAATTTCTCATGGATAGCCAATAAAATTATGCATTAGAATCATACATAACAGTTAATGTTGACATAAATTCTAAATAATAATCCATCATAGCTGTTAAAATAAAAGTTTTAACAGGTTCATTCTAACTTGAGATTACGTATTTCAAATTAACATTACTTAACATTGAACTCTTGCAGCCTTTTCTCGAGAACATTTGATATTTAATTTATCATTGCTTAGCAAATAAAATTATGCATAAACATCATACATAACAGATAATATTCATATCAACTCCATATCATGATCCAAAACAGTAGGTAACTTAAAATGCTTAGCACATTTTAGTATGACTTAATCTAAAAAAGACACATTCAAAGAAGCATTATTTTAACTAAACGTTATAAGGTGTAACCTTCTTTGCTATCATACAATTACAGCGATCTTATTAGGAAACCTGGCGACTTCTTGCAAAGGCGTAAATAATACCAGCACAGAAAAAGGTTAAAACAAACCTTTTATTATTCGTCAAATTCTTAACAAAAATGCACTTACTTCCATTGGCGTAAATAAGGGTATGCAAGGAATGCAGTCGCATAGGGGCCCCAAAGGTTTAGGGAACCCATGAATGTCCTGCTGAACTATATTTACATATTTAAACTTAAAACACGTATAAAAATCATATATTCGAGTAGTTTAGTGTACCATAAAGTTTTCTTAAAAGAAAGGGGGGAAAACTTTACCATACATATTTTTTTACAAATATTGTATGTTCAAATAGTTTTCTTTATTAAATTTATGATAAATATGTTTTATATTTAACAAATGCATCATTTATATTATAAAAGTTCTTATTTATGACTTGTATATTATTGCATAAGTCATGTTCGTAGGCTCAGCTGATCACAGAGCGCTATATATTAGTGTAATTTCTTTTTTGTACGTTTACCTATCATGTTGTCTGTCAGTTTATAACATAACCAGTTATTTACTAGGTTGCTAAATTAAGCGGGAAAAAACTTGGATTGGCGCAGATTTTATACAGAAACTCGCAATATACTTGCATGTAAAACCTACTAGATTTTATTTAAAAATCTCCGCAAATCTAGACTTTCTTCCCCCTTTTTTTAAGCACAGTAAATTTATTGGGGGGGGGGCAGGAAAATGTTTTGCACGGGAGCCCAAGAGTTCTAGCTACGCAACTGCGTACTTCGAATTCACAATAACACCGACTGCCTGCGGTGGGAACTTAAGAATAATTTAAAATAAATTTAAATGGCAAAGAGTAGTGCTAGACTACTTAACAGGCTGACTCAGCTACCTACACCTGCGATAGATTTTCTCTAAACGGCCAGACGGCGTATCAACAACTCAGAGTAACAGCAGGAGAGACAGATAGCAACTTGCGCTATGCTAGCGAAATCACGCTCTCACTAACTTTCTCTTTTCGCCCGTTTAAATACTCTTTTTCACATTAACTTAATTTTTCATCCTGGCGAGGAAATGCGAGGGGTAGTTGAAGAGTTCAGAAAAGGTAACAAAAATTTGAATAATTGGTTATTCAAATTAAGGGAAACCCTACAACATTACAGCTAAACAAGTCTTCGAACATATATAACATTAACTTTAATATGACCATCATACATAATAAATAAATGGGACACATTTAACAAATTATGAAACGCATTTTATCTTTCAATCGGCTGTATTCTTAAGAAAAGGATGAAGTAAAGATACAGAATTTAGAGCCATTCGATGTTAGTGATCTTCGTTTACGACACATTGAGCAAAATACAAATATACTTTAAAATCAGCTAAATAAATTCAAATATAGGTATTCAAATAAAAATACTTCACAAATTTCAGAAAAGTTACGAATACAATGAATCTAATTGATAATAAGCCAAAAGCGTGTAAAGAACTAAGAAAAGATGCATGAAGGCAAACTTGATTTATTCTTCACATGGGTTGCTCTTTCGTTTCAGGCTAAACAAACATTCAAGATAATTAGCTGTACAGCTAGAGGTTCTATTCATCCTGGTTTGCAATGTAAATTATCTGAGCAGTTCCAGACAAATAAGAGATGTATACAATATCCGCAGGAAAGTTTTCTTCCCATGCCAAACAGCAATATTGAAATATAAAACGGAAGAAGAAAATGTCAGATTTCAAACAAATCAGCATCTGAGTATGCAAAATATGGACAAGAAATTAATATTTTTTCTGAAAATGTTCCGAGTGAAAGAAGTTTGGACCTTACCTTTCACGAACTGCGCATGAAAAACAATGAAATATTTTAATCAATAAGAGTGATTTATTTTTTTTGAAAGTTTCGGTTCAGAGATATTACAACTCAAAAGCAAGAAGGTTAGAACGACAATGGAATATAGCTTAACCAAGCGAACGTAATAAATGATTTTTTCTCTGTTTTATGAATTCGTAGGTAGGTAGGTAGCAAAATTATAATGCATTATGAAATTTTTAAGAATACATTACGACCATTGTTTCCATTACATAGACTTTTAGGAAAAATTTCGTGTTAATGTATCGAATTTTATAAGAAATTTTATAATCTACTAATTTAATTTCAGCATACTTTTCACTTAAAATACTAAAAGACGTTAAAATGTTTTTTTTTTTTTTTTTTTTTTTTTTTTTTAAACATATCTCTATTTGACTCAAACATTACATCTTTAGTATTTTTGAAGTAACTGACTGAAAATATAATTACGTTGTATTTATTTCACAGCCACTGGTCTTGTCCTTAGCGCAGTGTTTAATTCATTTGCTGATAAGAACTTTGTGAATTTACGAACTTAGCTTTCAACTCAGTGGCGTAGCGAGGGTGGTGGTTAAGGGGATGTATGATGCCCCGAGCGCCGCTCGCAGAGGGACGCCACGGTAACACGACCTTGTCCCGAATTTCTCAAACATATCCAGTTTCCAAAAACGATTCCATAGTCTGGAAATGACATTTTTGTAAATTCCTAACACTTCCGCTAGAATGGATTTCGTTTGACTCTCCTGTAAACGACTGATGGTCTTTCTGACTACCGATTCAACTAAGTCATCTTGCTGAGACATCGTATATTCACTGCTACAAAGCAATCAACGCGTGGCAATTGTTTTTAATCTCCTACTACAAAGGAATGCTGCAGATCGCTCTTTATCTAATACGCATAGTTTTCGACGTAACAGACTAAATTTGCATATTTTGTAAAGGTTATAATTTTCCTTTATAATCTCTTCTATTTCTTTTTGTTAAAATGGTTGTCGATTATATGGTTATTTCATACCGAAATCACAATATCCCCTATTTGTTTTGAGCAGTGAATGTGACCGCAAGATATTACTCCTCAGTAGAAAAGAAATTGAACCTAAAACTCCATTACAGATCTATGGAGAAAATGTTTTTCCAAACCTAAGAATCGCACTTCAAATACTCCTTACTATTTCATTATCAAATGCTAGCTATGTACGTTCGTTCAGCAAATTAAAATAAATTTTGACTATTTACAGTCATCGGTGGGACAAGATCCTCTAAGTCATCTAGCATTTTAAAATGTGGAAAGAGAAAAATTTGAAATGATCGACTTTGATGAAGTAATTGATAAATTTCCTTCATCTAAGGCAAGAAAAATGTATACATAGTAATTAATTGGATTAATGTATTATAATATTATTATTAATAATTATATCTATTTATATGTAATATATATTAAACTTTTAATTGTTTTAAATTTGTACTTTTTAAAAAAGTATTATATAAATATGTAAAATAAATAATACCTTTTTTTAACTAATTCCAGATCATCGTATGTTTGGTTTTTCAGCCGACACAGATACATTTGTGAATCCAGTGCTAATGTACTAGTTAGGTAGTGACTATTCTTAACATGTTTTAGAGTATTTTTATGGCAGATTCAGCATTTTATTACTATTTGCATTATTTTCTTATTACAAATATTTTCTATGCATTATATTACTGTAAGTGTTTTTTTGTGGGGGGGGAGGGCGCCAGAAAGGTATTTTGCCCCGCGCGCCAGTTATGCACGCTACGCCACTGTTTCAGCTCTTGATTTTGCCAAAATAACAGCTTCGCCTTCGGGTGTGAAGTTCGATTGCCCCAATAATACAAAAAATTACCGTGATTGTCCTTGGGGCAATAAACTAAATCGACTACTAAAAACTCGCAGTAGTTGAAGCTAGTAGCAAAGTGCTAATCCAGAGTCCATGATACTAAAATATAGCTGAGTTAGTGATGCTTGGTGGTGCCATCTGTGGGAGAGAATATCACCAACTATTCGCAAGAGTAATTTTCCAATTAGGGTCAAAACTGCAGAATGTAACGTTTATTATTCCAATACACAAAAGCCGTCAGACAGCAAGTGTGTGTTTAGCCTTCTAAGAAGTTTTCTTAAACCTGAGAAATAAAGGTATAATAAAGTATAAGAGTATAATAAAGTAACATTTTTATTTTGTGAAATATAATTTCACTTTAAAAATATCTTTTCAAGGGCACTTGACTAATGTCTATAATATGTCCTATTATATGCAGTTGAATTCATCACAACTGTGTTTTTTATTTTGTGAAATATAATTTCACTTTAAAAATATCTTTTCAAGGGCACTTGACTAATGTCTGTAATATGTCCTATTATATGCAGTTTAATTCATCACAACTGTGTTCTAAGAAGATAATAGTCTAAAGTTCCTGATTATACGCAATAGGATCTTTTCAAACACATTAAAATGCATGTGTCTACAGTGCGCTTGCCATGGGTAAGAAATACCTTGTTCAAAAGTTATAATTTTGAGGCTTCCCAATGAAATAAAATCTGAAAATTAAATCAATTTCAAGAAATTTTTATTTCTGTATTGTATAAATATAAGATATACATATGTGTGTATAAAATATGACATCTCGGTAATAAAAGCAATAAAAATAAAAAATCAGTTATTAATTATGCATTTTAATTAATATTATTGCATTACATTTATTTGAACTTTGGGATGTTCAAAATGTATAATGTTATTGGGTACGTACTTGATCTCCTAGTTTCATCCGCCAGAAAATTTTTAATTAAATCATTTTTATATGCAAATAATGTGCAATGTTTTTTTTCTGTTTATATCATTGTGAGATTATTTGGACATTATACATGACAAGTAATCTTTTATTAAATTTAGCTTCAAAAAACATTTGCCTCAGAAAATGAGGCTACAGGTAATGCTAAAGAAATACATAATACATGACAGCATTTAGAAGCGTATCAATAAATTTGTTTCTGTATATATATTTTATAACATCACGAGAAGACATATACAGTACGTCTGAAAAATTTTAGGATCGAAGTCGAGATATGATATATGTCGAGATATGAAGAATATCACTGCTTAGCCTTCTGTATGTGTTTCGTCAGATACTATACCATTTTTTAACACATTGATAGAGCTTTTGGATTGATTAGTAAAATCAAAATCGTAAAAACAACCTTGTATTTAGCGTAGCGTGTTTCTCTTCTAGTCTGATTAGTAAAATGTCTAAACTTGAAATACTCATTCATTTCATTGTCACGGTTCCATTCAAGTTTTTATTCCTGATATACTGATACTGAATGAGACCTAAAAACACTTTTATTTTATCTCCCCTTATGATCCCTAAAGCACTTGCTTATTTTCCCCTTCGCAATTAACGTCAAGGTCCCCCTCTTGACCGCATTCGAGACGCCACCACCCGAAGTAGGGTAACTTTAAAATGAGTTTTCCTTTAGGAGAAATGAAAGCCGCTGTTTGTTTAATCGAATTCTTATAAGGATATCTTTCTAAAGGAACGGATGCCTTTATGAAAGTCTCCAAAACAGAAATTACTACGTAACTGACTAAATCTGCCAAATAAGGGGGATTATTAAGAACAGTTATATTTATGTTTCACATAAGCTGTTTGATTGTAGTTCCAATGTACGAAAAATATTTTCTTATTTTTCTGCGTTCAGTCGTTGAGTTCATAATGTCAGATGTCAAATGCATACATTAGAATAAACAACTTCATTCAAAATTTTCTCTGCAAGCGGATAACATGTTCATGGAAGCACGTTTAAATGTGTTGGTAACATTGTCATTAGTTTTAACTTAGCAGCTTTATTTAGATTAGCTGGAAAGTATCAGTTCTAAAATTTTGTAAACACCCTCTGCCACATTTTTTTATAAAACAGAAAATCTTTTAACTCTTTTTTTTTTTTTTTTAATCTAAACTAAAAAGCAGGGTAGAAAAAACAAACATAATGCGTAATGGCTACCCTCGTCTCACGGAAATGTAGCTGCTTCCACTAAAGTATCGTTAACATCAAATGACTGTCCTTCATCCTATGTGGTTAGCAGTACAGGATACTGTGCTGAAACCTGCGTAACAAGCTAAGCTTCAGAGGTACTCCTTCACTTTAATAGGTAATCCCGTAGATGAACGTGTTTATGGAAGTGTAGGTCTCCTCGTTTTCCTTGACTGGCTGTCAAATGCACTTCATCTGGCAATATGCCTCCAAACTGTCACTTTTCAGATAAATTTTTAATTTTAATTTCAGTTTGTTCTGTTAAAAGTTAAAAGATTTGTCTCCAAATGATTACATCGATCAATGAGATTTAGACTCTCTTATAGATCAAATAGTTCCTAAATCTTTCATCTTAGTAGGCAACTTTAATTGTCATAGCTTTCTCTGGGGAAGTAAGGATCTGAATTTCCGAAAGAGACAGATTGCGAAACTAACTGAAGATCACTCACTTTGCTTTTTAAATAATGGTCAGCACACTTATATTTCATCAAATTTACAAGGACGTTTCACTTTATCGATTTTGCCATTTCCTTTTCGGGTTTGCCGTTCCACATTCTACTTCCGGCGATTGAAAGAGCTGATTACATGGGTTTCCGAGGTTTTACCGCAGATTAAAAAATGTAAATATAAGTCAGTATCATCTATCAAAGCAAGTCTACTATGAAGACATCTAATTCCAAGATTAGCCAACAAATGGTAAGCAGTTAAGGCTACTAAGCTCTGGTACCTCACTCTGTAATACTTTGTTTTGTTCTGGAGCTAAACACTGTACCGTTCCACGTAACTCTCATTTCTGTTCCCGGTGGTTGAACAGCATTCCTCACAGTTTGCTGATGATTGCATCATTTCCCTCTGAGCGCAAAAATTTCAGAAATTGTATTTTTCCTGAAGAACGGAAAAGACCCTGTTACCCCTTCAAAATACTGCTCTGTTTGCTCCCTACCAGTGTTTGCCAAAGTGCTGGAACGTATAATAGCTACTATCTTAAACTACTATCTGGGAATCGGTGGCACTATGCATCCTAATCAGTACGGGTTCAGGGCCGGCTGTAACGCAATACAAAATATGCTCAAGACTATATAACTGATATATTAGGCAGGACAATAGGCACATCATGAGTGCATCAGTATGACACAACATAACGAGAGTGTATCTGATATTAGGCAGGACAATAGGCACATCATGAGAGCATCAGTATGACACAACATAACGAGAGTGTATCTCCAAGGCTTATGTCTTGGACCTACTCTGCGTAATAGTGTCACCAACAAGGCTTTTCCTATTTATAATGGCAATGACTGCATTCACCTCATAGCTTACGCTAATGGTGGTGGTCTTGAATGTTAGTAGTTTGCAAGTGTCAATAAGTCTGTAGATTTGGCAAATACCCACAAACTTGTAATCCTCTCAGAAAAGATGCAAGTCTCGTAATTAGCCGAAAAGATCCATTCAAACGTAATCCTTGTGTTAACTTGATGGAAAGTTACTGAATGTGTGCAGTAAATAAAATACTTAGTGCTGATTGTTAAAAATAAACTTTCATAGTTGCCACGCACAAAGTATGCTACGCAACGATCGCAGTTGCTGGTAAACTCAATGCAGTTATCATCTTCTCTTAAATGGAGGTGGGGGTGCCAATGAACCTTTTTAGGCAATGGTACCTTACGGTTGTAGAATAAGCTATCTTATACGGTGCTACTGCATAGGGTGAAAAGCTCAGTTTATAAGTACAGGTTCCCAAGCATTTTTATCCCATTTTTCTGTTTTTCGTAGACCTCTTCTTAGAGATCTTTCCGAAACAGTCAGGCAGTATAATATTTATACTCGAGCGTTCCCAAACAGAATGAACATGGCGGTAAAATTTCACTCAAGGCGTTACCAAATACTCAGATGAAAGCAAAATTTATGTAGAAGTCACATGACCTGAAAAGGTGAAAATTTACCTGAGAATTACAGCTGTCAGGTGAAATTTTACATTGGTTGAGTGGTTTGAGAACACTACCCTAATACTGAACTACTATAACTACTACCCTAACACTACTACCCATTTTTGAAAAAATGATCAACTTCAAAAGTGATTTTGACAGCTGACACTGAACTACTCACTTTGATAGCTTTTATTGTAGAATAAAACATTTTTAATACTAAAAATATATAAAATTTTTATTCTTGCAGCTTTATTAATCGAAACGGCACAAAATGCAAATCTTACATAAAATATTCTTATATAAGATAAGTACCCAAAAAATAAATGAAATAAATGCTTTTAATGGGAGGAGTCTGATACTTTAATGGCAAATTTTTAATATTTGGCTTCAAATTAGGCAGGCTTAACCTTAAATCTTCTCGTCCAGTAATTTCCAATCTGGTTCCTTTTTTTTTTTTTCTACGAAGATTGGCAAATCCTTTTCACGAGCTATGAACCTGGAAAAGCTATCAAAAACCTTGTTGCGATAGTGAAGGATAAGTAACACAAATTCCTTTTTGAAGTTATAATTGTCTATATCCCTTTTTAAACTGCACCTTAGTACTTATTCCAGTCAGTTCTTGTAAGAAGACATACACTTCTTCAATGTTGCCCTATGGACTGATAATCCATTGTGGTATTTAAATATTCAAAACATCTTCAAGCCTGGTTTTAAAGTCTGTGTGAAGGGAATTTAATTATTGAACGTAAGCCGGAAGGCTATCATCCTAGCAGTTTGTCTGTAACAAACTGGGAAAAAATTCCTCCTTACAATGTTTTGCTTCATTAGATTAATTCTGGCAAGAAAAGATACAATAATGGACTTGGTTTTTATTAAACTTAGACTGTCACTTAGGCTGCACAGGCGGTATAGTGGTTAGGGAAAGCCTGACTGCGATACCGAAGGATCTGGGTTCATGGTTGTAACTGTCCGTCTCTTCATATGAGGCGATGGTGGCCCAACTATTAGGTGCCTCCATACTAAAGAGACCACCACATCTGGCCTTGTATAGATTAATGGACTGTGTTACACTGTAACTGTTCACAATCTGCCATTAGGAAAAGAAAAGATTGTCACTTAGTGAATGCAGGCTTTTCTCATTAAATTTAATGAATAATAAGAAATGCCTGGTTTGTATTTGATTAAATTTTCTTTTAAACATAAATAGGAGCTTTAGCAAAACTCTTAACAGTCTAGAAATAAAAAAAAAAAATCTTGTCAAACATAAGCCGTTTAACAGCCAGCATTCTTTAGTGTAAAAGAGCATTCGATGAAAGTTTTCGCCATTTTTTTCCCGCAGCTGCGCAAATAATGTATAATTCAATGCGTTACTCCAAATTTTGTTTACTGCGTTTCGGAAGAACTGAAGAGCTTGATACAACAGGTTCCTAGCAAGTAAATGTTGTCGATGAATGACCCAGTGAACTGCAAACACCGCTGGTACATTTTGTTTGAAATGTCTTATGAAACCACCACAGCGCCCAAACATGGCAGGTCCCCATCTGCTGCTGTTGGCATTATACTTAATAAAGGGATTTTTCTATGAAATAAAGTATCTGTTGTTCTCGCCAAGAGCAATTCTTCACGGATTTCTTGGTCCAAATCTTGACGAACATATGCTAATTACCAGGTAAATATCATTACCAGGTAAAGTTGACTCATCCAACTATACGGAGAAATGGGTCGTTTGCAGATAATTAGACAAGAAGCTTTCATCATCATCACTCATTTCATCAATACGTCTTTGAAATGCAATGTTGCCCAAAGAAATATGTTTGAGTGCAGGTTGTGTAGAAGAGTTTTTAAAACCTCTTCAGCGGCTGGCAAAATTAACTGTTCTCCGATAATACGTAGCTTTCCTGATTTTGCTATTAAGTAGTGAGATATTGTAAGTCACCTGCATAGCATCACCGTCTCTTTTTGACGTCGAAGCAAACATATTACCCACCGTGGGTCTCTTCTGAAGTTTTTGTTTCAGTTGTTTGAAAGTATTTCAAATCTTTATCTGTTTTATCAGGGTGACTGCTTTTCAAAAAATCTTCCAGCTTAGATAGTTTCACAAAGTTATTACTTAAAACTTGCACAAAAAAGCAAAAAAGGCACATGAGCCGGTGTTTGTTTGTCAATGATGGAATGGAGACGAACTTCAAATAATCAACGATATACTGCCTACATTTATTTTTAGATTCAGCGGCAGTTATCTGTGGGTAAAACTTAAACAGTTTAAACGTGATAAGACATATTAATTCCAAATTGATTCCCAGTGCAAAACCTTATTTCAATCTTGAGTTAGATGTACAGGATGTTTTTTAAGTTGGGGCATTGTATTTACCAGGTTCTAGTACTCACTAAAGTTACTCTGCAAAATTTACCTTATGGGAAAGTGTACAGAAATTAAAAATCCCACCATACCCTACTTTATGGCACTCTCGATCACCATGCCTTTGGTTGCCTCAATAATTAAAAAACCCGGTGCTTCGAACTGGGCAGCATGAGCAGAAAATACAGAGTCCTTCTGTTTCGCAAAACTGTTTCATATTTAAAATCATTTTGCGATAAGAAGCGATTCCATCCCACGAAGAGTAGCTTTACCAAGGAGATAGACTAATGTGTCAAGATTATATATAATAAAGCATACTAATGCAATACGCACCACGTACTATTATTCAATTGCAATTTCCATCCACATACCTAGTTTAATATCTCATAACTGGTTATTCGTGTCTAAATGATCTAATCATGTATGTGGGTGTTTGCGTGTGCGACATTTAGCAGATAGCAGTTAGCCGACAGGACATTTAGCCGATATAGATGATTAGCCCACAGGACTTTCCACCGTCAGGGACATGTAGTCGGGACACTTAGTCGACAGGGACATTTAGTGGACAAGACATTTGGCCGAAACGGACAGTTAGACTTATAGTTTATCATCTTAACCGACAGAACATAAAGCCGATGACACGTTTAGCTGACAACACGTACATAAAGATTACAAGAAAACAAAACAAACAAAAAAAAAAAAAAAAAAATCGGCAATATTTTACGACAAAATAAGACAGAAAACGAACATTATTTTGGCAAAAATTTCGAAATTAATTCTGAATAGCAATCAGACATAGCATCGAAACGCTTTTATAAGGAAAGAAATGAGAGTAGTAAATCGAAAACAAGTATAACTTAATCTGTTGAGGAAAATAGTGATGGAACGTGAAGAAAACTAAGGAATTTGGGAAACGTTGGAAAAGTAGTGTCATTAACTAAAGCGGAAAATTTTTCGTTAATGTGGAAGGGTTCAAATAAGTCTAATTTACTAATTGATGAAGCTTTACGGATAATTTTTGTAGACTGAAAGTCTACAAATTATGATTAAGTGGCCAATTGTAGTCAGCTAACAAAAATTTTTTTGTATCTCCTTTTGTACCGTGATGAGAAGTTTGAACGCTCTTTCAGTTTAGCCGATATAAGTTAAACCACACTAACATAATAAACTATATATATGACAAACCGCATAAGCTGAAATTCCATAAGATATATGTCCAACCACAAAACAAAAATTTCACAATCATTAAAATCAGAGATGGGATATTTAAAAGAATTGACCAACGAAATTTTACTGATGGTTGCATATATAACCTGAAAAGTGAATCCGTGGAGAATCAGAGCAATTTTGTAACTGACAAAGAGATGAAATGTTATGACGACAAGATTGTTAGGATTATTTTTAATAGTTGAATGTCTTTTATGGTATCTAGGATGTCTTTTATAATGTCTAGTGGAACATTTTTGAAAGGATTCATCACTGAACGTCGTAGAAAATCTTCTCTCATTGGAAACTGATTTCAAGTAATTAGTTTCTCAGCAAGTATTCTGAATAGCAAATTTTGGCAGCACGATATTATGTAACAGTAAAAAGTATATATAGTTGGCAGAGTGACATGACTTTGCATGGTGAAGCAAATACTAGTAAACAGAATAAGATTTACGGTACACAATTTCGGTTCTAGACTAAGAATTGTAGTCAATATATATAAAAAAAATTAGTCGAATTGGCAATTTCCACTACCTGAAAATTAAACCCGTCTAGCAAATGGCTATGTTTGTGAGATCGAAACACGCCTATAAGCCGATGAAATGTAATGTTCCTAAAGCGTTATGTAAATAGGTTTTTAAGGAATATGTTAAAAAAATGTCCATATGAGACCAGAGCTACCTATGATGAATTTAATGAAATACGAAGCATATGCTGCTAATAAAAATTTAACACACCGTACATAGGAAATACAATGAAAGAGGATATTTAACATTGAAGAATTTCAAATTACGTTTACAGGTATTTTACAGAAAAAGAGTTCTACTTTTGCTTTGTTTCTATTTACTGTACGCTTTTTCTGCTAAAACAGAGCAATTTGTTAAAAAAAGAAATATGTCCATTTTGCACCATCAGTCTTCTAATAAACCGAAAATATACTAATTTTAAAAAATATGATTTGTATAAATCTAATAAAATTTTTATATTCTCACTGCTATAAATTTAACAAACTTGATTAATATATTTAACTTAAAATGAAGTTTGATTAAAAAATTAAGCATTTACCCAGATTCTAAGTTTTGACAAGCATTATATTTATTTTACTTCTTAACACGCGTATATAATTATGAATCTTTAGCACACAATAAGAAAAGTTAAATTTTCTAAAACGCGTTTTAATAGATATTTACATTAAGAAATACATTGTAAACAATAAAAAAAGAAAAACTACAGCATGAAACTACACTAATAGGCAACTAGAAAGTACTTTTTGCTATAAAAAAGCATATTTCGACATTAAAAATTATCGTAACAGCATTGTCACAATACTGTTTAATCTCTCTATAGATTACGAAATTACTCATATTATAAGCTCAACTTTGGAGTCATTTTCTTACTAATGAGTAAAATTCGTTCAATTTTTAAAGATCACATCTTTGACTTTAATTCTTGAGGAATTTTAACATATCAAGCCAATATGGTTTGAAATTTATCAGTTAAACTAAAAGAGCGTTGAAATTTATTGTCAGGGAACATGAATCGAATGCTTGAAAGAAGAAATAAATTTTTTCTAGTTAATCACAACTGAGAACTTAATCATAATCTTAACTTATCTCTAAAATATTTCTTCTAAGATAATTATTCGTAGATCTTCTTCAATTAGTAGACTGGGTTTCTTTAAACTTTTTCACATTAACAAAATTTTTCTTTTTTAGTTACCGGCATTAATTTCTCAACGCTTTAAAAATTCTAATATCTTCGCTTTTTCACGTTTCATTATTATTTTCCTCGACAAATCAAGATACTTTCATTTCTCTTTGCTCCACTTATTTCCTTCCATATGAAATCGTCTCGCTTCTCTGAGTGCTGAAATTTTCTTCCCCCATCTGAAACAGAGTATGTATGATTGCTCTTGATACTGATTTCAAAATCTATGCCAAAATGAAGTTGCTTTTCTGTTTTATTTTAAAATATACACTCTGTTTAGCATTAAATAACGTCAAAAATATGCTGCTTGTTCATAAAACCTCTTGTGTATCCTGATCAGATAAATATCAGCAAAATTTTACTAAAATATTGTCTTTTTTTGTTCTTGGTTTTGCTTACATATACGCGCTGTCAGCTGAAATGTGTTATCGGCTAAACGTGCTGTTAGAAAAGCCAACATGGCCAATTGTAGTGGTGACGAGTTCTGCGCAGCTCTGGACAATGAAATTCAAAATGTGGAATAGCCATCATATCCAAATGCACCACAAATCAGCAGATTCGCGATGATGCCAAGAAAGCTTTGGGTGAGATTAAAAGTTTTATTACAAGATATGTTGGGCATGTTAAGTCTTTAAATTTTCGTGAAGCTTGTAAAGAAAGTTTGCTGAATTCTGTCACGCAAACGAAATCTTATGCTAATACTGTGGCGATGTCTGTTGCGCCAAATCAGACTGCTGAGTTATAGGCAGGGCGGAAAACTGCACATCTGGATGATGATAAAAAGCTTCTTAAAGCTGAAATTAGATCTTGGGAAACATAAAATCAAAATTAACAATATCTAAACAGTTAATAACAATAAAGTAATGGCGAAATGTATTTCGAGATGTGGTAAAAAAAAAATTGTTTTCTTTTGCACGAAGACTGATTTATTTTGAATCTATCTATTCCAAAGCGAATATAGCCTACGCTATTATAGTGTAAAATGTGCAAAAGAGCATTAGTCATAATGAAATCCTTTAAAATTAATTGAAGAAGATAATCCCAAAAACTGCGTCTAGTTATTGAAATGCATTCTGCTGTGCGTTAAAGTTCGCTTTAAAAATTTTCAACATGAGAGAAGGGTAGTTATTGAAGTGCATTCTGCTGTGCGTATTAAATTGATGCGTAATATGTATAAAGTTGAAGATTTTAATTGTTTAAAACAGGTATTTTAAACGCTTAGGCTTCATACAAGTCTTAAATGAAGAAATCCCCTGGCTTGTTATTGCTGCTCTGGTGAGTATAAGAGTTCAGACTAAGATAAAAAGAAGTGCAAGTGTGTGTTAATTGCATAAGATTCAATTAAAAAAAAAGAAAATGCAGCTAAGAAAGGTAATGTAATCATAAGCTATTTTCTGAAACTTGCCTCAACCATATTTTTATGAAAACTCCTGCGTCTCCAAAAATTTATTACAGGTAAGTCCGTCAATTCATCTATTTGTTTTCTACAAATTAATTTGTCTAAGTCAAAATGTACTACTCAGCAACTTATTTTATATGTTGACATGGAGGGAAGTGACACTAATGTTGCACTGGAACTTTGGAACTTTGCGGTTATACTGGCTTTCAGCAGGAAATTAAAGTCCTTCTCTTGCCAGTTCCTGATGTGATCCCATGTGGGGCCTGACAGAGTAGAAACCTGAAAGAAATTTTCTCTCGTGGAGGCAGAAGTGTGCTGGAGAGAGAAAAAGAGAAAAAGAAGCACTTTGCTCCTGTACTGCTACATCTTGGATGGAATCCGCCTAGCAGGGGCCGGATAACGAAACTTCGGATGACCTGTGTAAGATAGCCCGAATACTAACTGTTCATTCGTCGGAGCCAGTCACGTGGGAGGTCACCCTCCCAGAAACTGACCCCGATCGATGCTGCTTGAAAACCAGAAAAGTGGAACTTAGAATTCTGAACTCAAGAGGTGGGCGGCAAATGGGCGGAGGTTTTTGTCTTCAGCCAGGATTTCGTAGATAAGAATGTCCGTGAAATTAGCGGGATTCACATTGATAATATTATTAAAAAAGTTGTTGTTTATTCTGCTGAGGTAGTCCTGAATAGTATCTATTTTCAAGTCGGAGTGGAGAGTCCTATTCCGAACATAGTAAGGAGCTTTTGTGATGATTCTTAGCACCTTATTTTGAAGCCCTTGGAGTTTGCTAATTTCGTTTGCTTTGTAGTTTGCCCAGGCTGGGGAAGCATACGTGAGAATGGGTCGGATTACAGTTTCATAAATCCTCTTTTTCAGTCTGAGGGTGAGGTTTTCATTCTTTAGGAGAGGAAAAAGCCTGAAAATGATCCCGTGTGCTTTTCCGCTTACTCTAAGCATATGATCCTTCCAATTGTAGTTCTTGTTAAGGGTAACTCCCAGGTAATTAGCTTTATCAACTGTAGGGATGATTTTGCCAAAAAGTTTAACCTCAGTTCTGACCCTTTTCCTCTGTCTGCGATTTCGAATGAGTAGAATCTTGGACTTTTCTGGCTGAATGCACGTTTTCCAGCGACTGCACCACCCCTCAATAGCAGGGATTTTGGCCTGAATTCTTGACAAGGCATACTCTGGGTTTAGAGACTTGGTGGCTATTGCTGTATCATCAGCGTAGCTGGCTGCGAGAACATTTGTATCCTCGGAAAAGCAAGGGAAATCGTTGGTATAGATGATGTAAAAAAGCGGGCCTAAAATATTGTTGCACTGATCCAGGAATCGCGCTTTTATAAAGGTGTTCTTCCTGGTTTTCCAATTAAATTTAAGTTTTACTACGATTCTGATGCAGAAGCTGCTATTATTCGTAATCAGAATCTTATGCCTTATGCCCCCCCTGAATTTTGTTTTGATCCCTAAAATTTTAGATGCAAGAATTCCTTATCTCGACGGTATTAGATGCATTAGTATATTACCTACTTTGGGGAAATATCTTGAAAGTCTCTCTATTAATACAATAAATTGATATTTGAGACGGAAATGTTTTTATAGTGATTCTCAGTTCGGGCTTACTCCTCGGAAGTCTATGAAGATGTCCTTCTTCGCCTTATAAATATCTTGCAGTATACAGAGAAAATGAAATTTACAAAAAAGGCTAAGTGTATTGGTGTCATACTTAACCAAAAAGTTAACTTGGAAAAAGCACATCGAATTCCTTTCTATTACATATGAAAACAATATTAATGATTTTCACCTAACTGTCGAAAATACTTCTGGCGTAAGCTATAAAGTCAAGAAACTGATGTATTAGCAGATCATTGTGCCTTCATTTCTTATAGCTCTTATGCCTGTTCTTGCAGAGAAGATTAGCGAAAGAAATTTGAAAAAGACAAAACGGAGAATTCTTCTTCCTACTATTAGGGATTATAGGGCCTTAAGTTTTGAGGCTACTTTTGTTCTTGCAAAAGTTCCGCCAGTTGATTTCCAAATTGAATACAGGAACATTTTGTGGCATTGGCAACTGATACTTTAGAAGCCTGTATACGAGAAAATGCACCCTTCCGGGATATTTCTCATCCAGCTACTTTAGAGTCCATAAATTTCTGTGATTATAAAGAGACTATTGAAAAGTGTTTTCATGTGGTTTGCTTTACAGATGGCAGTAAATGAACAATAAGGCTCTAGTATTTGTTCTTTTTGAAGACAAATATGAGGTTTGCTATTTTAAGCACCGTATTCGAAATTAATGTACAATCTTATAGTTTATAACAGTGTTGTTTTGGATATAAAAATTTTTGATTATGATTTTACTATTTATTTTGTTCTGCATATTTTGAACTACAGTTGATCTAGAATTATTAAATATTTCACGAATTTTAACGATTAAGAAACCATGCAATTTTTTATGTTACGTGGATTAGAATAGCAAATAAGGGATTTAGCATAATTCTATTAGTGATGGTAGAGGAAGCTTGGCGATTTTATTAGTGCGAATCATTTGTCTCTGATTCATGAAAATCGCATACCTACTTTCAGTTCCATGCATGGCTCAAATTATATTGACCTTACACTTTGTAGCTTGGGATTGCTGTCATACATTCAAGGTTGGAATATCTCTGTGGAAGATTATCTTTCTGGCCATAAAATGATTATTTTGAACTTGCTGTACATATCTTCCGAATATATCTTCTTATTCGAGTACTTTTAATTTAAAAAAAGCGAACTGTTTCTTATTTATAGACTATGTAAGAGAGAACTGCGTGACTTGAATATCATTCTTGATAGTTACTCTGATCGGATTACATTAGAAAATGCTGTGTTTCTACCGTTATTTTTCATTATGCTTCATTATCAATTCCGATGAAGGCAAGTATGAAGAACGATGTTCCTTGCTGGTCTAAGGAAATTGATCTTATAAGAAGCATGTAAATGCTGCTAGGCATAGTCTCTAGAAAGAAGGAAAAAGTATTTTTAAAGACATATATAAAATTAAATATTTTGAGTTGCGACACAATTATAAGACTAAACAAGTTAAAGTTAAGCTTGACTGATGGAAAAATTTTCTCTGATATATTAATATTTACAATGTCTGGGAAAATATACATAAGTATGGGGTCAAGACCAATTTTGTGAAAGGGTTGAATTTTCAGGAAAACTCCTGGATGGCTGTATTATTTCTTCATTGAGTGATACTATTTTTGATATTATGGCAAAGAGTTTTTTCAAGAGATAATGAGCTGGATGATGATAATTCTCATAGAGCTATGCGTACTGAGTCAGAGGGGCTATATATTTCATTTATTGACTGCCAGTTCTCTACTACAGAAGTCAACAGTGCTATTAAAAATTTCAAGAAGAACAAATCACCTGGGCTAGACTTTCTTTCTGATGAAATTATGCAGCACTTTCATACTTTTCTTTTTTTTTCCGCATGGATTTTTCAACCTTTGTTTATCTTTTCAACACTATGGAATAGAACTCCTTTGTCCCCCCCCCCTGAATTTTGTTTTGATCCCTAAAATTTTAGATGCAAGAATTCCTTATCTCGACGGTATTAGATGCATTAGTATATTACCTACTTTGGGAAAATATCTTGAAAGTCTCTCTATTAATACAATAAATTGATTTGATATTTGAGACGGAAATGTTTTTATAGTGATTCTCAGTTCGGGCTTACTCCTCGGAAGTCTATGAAGATGTCATTCTTCGCCTTATAAATATCTTGCAGTATACAGAGAAAATGAAATTTACAAAAAAGGCTAAGTGTATTGGTGTCATACTTAACCAAAAAGTTAACTTGGAAAAAGCACATCGAATTCCTTTCTATTAAACATGAAAACAATATTAATGATTTTCACCTAACTGTCGAAAATACTTCTGGCGTAAGCTATAAAGTCAAGAAACTGATGTATTAGCAGATCATTGTGCCTTCATTTCTTATAGCTCTTATGCCTGTTCTTGCAGAGAAGATTAGCGAAAGAAATTTGAAAAAGACAAAACGGAGAATTCTTCTTCCTACTATTAGGGATTATAGGGCCTTAAGTTTTGAGGCTACTTTTGTTCTTGCAAAAGTTCCGCCAGTTGATTTCCAAATTGAATACAGGAACATTTTGTGGCATTGACAACTGATACTTTAGAAGCCTGTATACGAGAAAATGCACCCTTCCGGGATATTTCTCATCCAGCTACTTTAGAGTCCATAAATTTCTGTGATTATAAAGAGACTATTGAAAAGTGTTTTCATGTGGTTTGCTTTACAGATGGCAGTAAATGAACAATAAGGCTCTAGTATTTGTTCTTTTTGAAGACAAATATGAGGTTTGCTATTTTAAGCACCGTATTCGAAATTAATGTACAATTTTTCAGGCAGAAATTCTCTCTATTTATTTTGTCGTTAAGAGGATCAAGAATAATAGGACTGCATCCTAAAGGTACTTTATATAATCTGATTCTCCTTCTTCTCTCCACCTTCCGAATAGCATTACCAGCAGCAACAAACTAGTAATCGAAACTCTGTTAGCTGTGAGTTGGCTTCGAAATAGGGGAATGGATATCCGCTTTGCTTATATGCATGGTCATCATGGAATCTATGAAAATGAAAGAGATGATTTCCTAGCTAAATACGCTATAAATTTACCCATCGATAGCAATATTAGCATTCCAAAGACTTAGTTGAAGTTCCTTTTATTATAAGAAGTTTTTACATAAGTGGAATGAAAAATATATTTATCTTGTAATGCTGGGTGCACCAAAAAGTACTTTCCTTCTATTTACCATAGATTGCGTATCTCGGTTTTTATCTGTTCAAGATAAAGTTGCAAGTTACCTGTTTCGTTTCAATCTAAGATTAAGCAGTTTATGTGAGTATTCGAAAAAAGTACGTCAAGATATGAAACATTTAAGCCCCTTTGATACATTCGTGATGCACGGCGAGATTGGATGTGTTTAACATTTAAAAAAAATAAATAAATAAATCGGTTAAATGTCCTGTTGGCTAAGTGTCCTGTTGACTTAATTTCCTTGCCAATTAAATGTCATGTAGGCTAACTGTCTGTGTTGAGTAAATGCATGTGTCGGCTAAATGTTCTGTTGGCTAAGTGTCTCGTCGGTTAAATGGTTGTCGGCTAATTGTCACGGACGTGTGTATATGTAATACGGGGATCCATATATGTGTTTATATGTATGTCTGCACTTCTAATGCACATATTCATTCATCTGCTACGAAATGTAGAATACATTCACCGGGTTAGAAATCCTCCTCATACGGTTAACGCTAGAACTTACTCTGGCGGCGTTCTGTTCTATTCTGTAATTATCATCTGTGAAGCAAATGTTTGCATTAAATGCTTTAGTGTTTTCAAACAAATACGACAAGTTAAAAAATAAGTTAAAGGTAATCTTTGAATTTTGTATTACTATAAAAGTTTGAGTAGCTGACATTTATATTTACATCATGGAATAAATTTTATCGCAATTAAATCGCAGCGTACATAGTATCATTATATTTATCTCGGAAAGTAAGCTGACTGCTTTTTAGATTATGTACATAGTAAATAGACTATTGCCAAACAAATAATAATTGCGTGTAAAACCAATAAAATCTTAAGGAAAAAAATCAACTCTTTTAGTTTAAGGAAACAAGTAATTAGAAATTACTTAAGTGTACACTAAAAAAAAAAAAAAAAAAAAAAAAAAAGTTCAGAAACATTAAAAATTCATAAAAACTAAAGTGAATTGACTTAATTAAGTTTATGCTAAAGTACGTGTTTGAGAATCACTTAAAAACAAGAGTTTGCTAGGGGGAAAAGAGGAAAAACAAGGAAAAAGTAAAAGCATATTTAATGTTGCGGTTTAAAAAAATGAGGGCTCTTAAATACAGAGCACTGAATCAAGATATTCAACATACCGTATTTTAAACTGCATGAATAATGACAAGCATGGTTATTTTTAGAATATTAGCGCGTATTTTTTTAATGCGAAAATTTATGAATGTAAGATTGACCAATCAAAAGAGCAGTTAAATGCTATGTCATAATTAAAAAACTAACTAGCCAATAAGTACTAGAAAATAAGTAAATGAATGAATTAGAAAATCAAAAGGAACAGTAATCCTCATTCTGTTTCAGTATTACTAACTTCCTATTGCAGTCATGTAAATTCATAAAAATTTAATATAAATTATCTAAATACGAGTAGCTATTTGGTTACTTTACATATTTTGTTATAAATTACAGTCCTACGACTGTAATTTTATTCATATGAATTTTTAATGTAAATTTCTATTGCTAAGAGAAACTGTACTAAATAATTGCTTACTTTACCAATCTTCGATAGTGCATGATTTTACATAATTTCATTTATTCAATTTTACTATGTAATTAACTATTTTGGGTACTTTTCCATTTTGCCGGCGCAAGCAATAAAGTCGCCAAAAAATGATACAACCGTTACCAAACGAAATATCCTCGCTGGTAATCTTTTACGCCTCATTTTCAAAACAATTCGCAGCCATTTCTTATCAGATTGATTGTTTCTTTCAATACTGGCATACAATTACATAGAATTTTAACCCAGATAGTTCAATTTTATACCCTAAGGCCATTCGCGGTAATTAAGTCAATTAGGATGCAATCACACCACTCACCCGAAGGCGAAAATATAGAAAAGGTAAAGTTAAGGGTTAAATTCATCCATTCTAATGAGATTGCACTAGCGAAGTAAAGCACTGCGGTGTTACATAATTTCGGAGTAAGCTATTCGTACGAATTGAAATAATTCTTCAATTTAAACTTGTATTCCAAATTAAGATATAACTTGAAATGAATGTAGATAATTACTGAGAGAATTAGATTTTTTGTAGCGGAGTTTACGTGAGATGAGATCCCTTAGAGTCACATGATAAGAAACTGCTAATCAGGGCGTTGCTGCATGAAAGCGTAGAAAATTCTTAAATTAATGTCTTTTTACAAAATTTTAAGCCATATTAAAATGTTCATACCTTCAAAATAAAAATATCTTAGAACTAACTTGTGTTAAGCGTATGTGTGTTGTCGCCAATAAAGTCTGCTTGGCGAGATTTGCGCCGGCGAAACGGTAAAGTACCCTATTTTGTTTTGGAAACGTTATTGGTTGTTCGTTAATTAAGTATGGTAATTTCAAGTGCTACCAGCCTTGAAAGAAAAATTGTTGTTTCGGACTTACTAAGAGAAACTGAATGCTGTTTATGTTAGAGCAGGAAGAAGCATGGAAACCTCACTCAACTAACCTGGTCAGCCACCAGGAATAAAAAGGAGTTAGATTTACTAGATACCGGTTGGTTAATTGATAACGCCAAAGTATGCGTTGGCTATCTGCTTAAGGAAAGGTTTGGTTTATTAATTATGGCAAACCACACTAGGGCTATCTGCCTAAGGGGAGGGATGCATTCGTGGAAAACTTTCTAACTGCTTAAGGAAAGATATGGTTTCGTGAAGGATTTTTCGTGAAGGCAAATTTTTTTGTATTGAGGTTACACAGTAGGAAAAATACAAAAACTTCATTTATAAGCTCATTCTTGGGATATCGAATCTGGGACGAGCTACTAGTGTCAGTACTTTTATCTACTGTACTCATGACTCAAATGTCAACTTACATTTCAGTGCTTTAGCCACTCGCTGATGGTAGATTTTACATTAATTGGTTGTTTATCTTTCGATATAATCTCTAGATTTAATACTATTATAAAATTAAAACATTTCGTACGAAAAGTTATATTTTAAAATATTGCTTTTTTTTTTTTTTTTTTCCTTATTTTTGGGTACTTCCATTTTAAGTTCGAGTCTTAGCAGAAAAGGCTGGTCGTATGGCAGTTTCCATGCTTTTTTCTTCCGTAACGTAAATACTAGCTAGTCCTCTGCAAAGGCAGCTGTTTCAAGGCAGATATCTTAAGCGTAAGAAATCATAAGCAGACATCACGATAATTTTCTTCTTTTTGACAACGTAAATGCAAATTTGGGTTTCTTTTAAGCGTGATTTTTTGTTATATTTCTTGAAAAGATATGTTTTTGTCTTTAATATGCAACTCATTTCATTTGTAACCTATCACGAACAGTCTGCAAAGAAGCATTTACTGCTTACGGGTCAGAGTTATTAATTGTTCTCGAAAATGGACTGTAAAAGGTGGTTACGAGCTTTATTTCTTGAAGTATTGATATTAGACATGTGCTTCCAATTAAAGTTTCTCAAAAACGAGATGAAAAGTTTTTCAAAAGCGCAGTTTCTACGCTAATCTAAAAGAGATCTACAAATATAAAATTTAGCTTTTTTAGATTCCAGTACACAAAAATTCTAAATAGTAAAACTTTATTGTATTTTAATAAATTAAAAACAAAACGTTCTATACAATTACATGCAAAATTTGCATAGTCGTCGAAAAGATAGTCGAAAAGAAAATTGTTGAGTTAGATCACATTTAATTGCTCGTTATCGAACATAGTTTAAGATATTTGAAAAAGCTTTGGTGTGTGTCATTATGGCAAAGCCTCGAGGGATATCTGCCTAAGGGAAGGGATGCCTTCGTGGAGGACTCTCTAAGGAAAACTGGCTCGTATACACAGAAAAAGCTTTGGAAACAATTGTAAGAAAAGAATTCCCTCATTTTGAGATCAATGGTTCTGCAATGCAGTATTTCCGAACTTTCCAGTTGGCAACAAGCTCAACTCAACAACCATGATCTTGCAATGCAGTAATTTCGATTTTGAATTTTCATAATCATCATCACTGTTGCTAACAGTCTCCTAATTAATGTGGAATCTGTGCTTGATGGATCTGTGAAGACATGATTATCAAGACAGTTTGTCAAGATCACACAGTTTGTCAGGCTGTAGTCAAAGCGTTCGCTTTTAGAACGCAAATAATAAAGTTTCTGCAGTCTATCCCTCTGTTCATATTTAACTGTTTTCTTTTCAGTAAATGTTTATTTCCCAAATTAGAGCATTGGAAAAGTTGAAGTCAGTCAGAACATCAAGGTACTGAAAAATGAAGCGGGACTATAATTGCATTCTCTTTTCGATACCGGTATCACTTATAAATCCAATAACACAATTCTAAAATACTTAGAAGTTCTGCTTTCAAAGAAGCAGAGCTAGGCGTTAATCAGTTATAATATATTTAGCTAATAATTGAATGACAATGTCATCGCTAATATAAGAGTTTCTGTTACAATGCAATAACAATTAGACTGTAACTGAATTACTTATACTTGCAATTACAATGTAAATGTGATTAGAAACTGTACAACTGCAGCGTAACTTAATTATTAATCGTACATTTATGTACAATGCAGTTGTTTTCAGAAGCTATTCAATCGCAATGTATTTTTAATATTTTCAATTACTAATTGTAATTACAGCTACAATGTAATTATAATCGCAGTTATACTGTAAGTGTATTAACAGTAATTACATTATAATTATTATTAAAACTTGCTATTTGTTATACCTTGAGATAGAAATATTATTTTTTCTTTTCATATTAAGTCTTGTTCTCGGAAAATAAAATCTGTAAATACGATCTTCAGAAATTGGCTGAGAAGAAGCACGCAAATAATCTGCACACAGCTCTCTGCAAATGTTGCTAATGTGCGAAACATAAGATCTTAATTTATTTTCAAGCTCATTCATAGCTGTCATTCGGGAAAACGTAAGAGCTTTAATTTATCTTCAAAATTTAAGCAGTCGTCTTTTTTTTTTTTTTTAAACAAATTACGGGCACTTGCCTCTAACGGCATTGACCATTACTGAGGCCAGAAGCGGTAACAATTTTATTGTAGAGGCACCTAATAGGCGGCCACCGTTACCTCCTATGAAGGGATAGACAATTTTACATCCATGCCTTCTCCGGGATTCGAACACGGGCTCTTTGGTATCGCAGTCAGGCTCCCCTAACCGCTGTACCGTTTGGGCGGCAGTTTAAGCAATCTTTTATTAACTGCGTAGAACTCGTAATTATACTAAAATTACTTTGTAATTAAAATAGTTAATGCAGTTATTACTGCAGTTTAATACAATGATCATTGATTCGAGCTGTAACGTGACTGAAACAGCAATTAAATTTTAGTTCAGCAACAGCCGAGTATATGAGATTGTTTGTTGAATAATTATAGTTGGATTCGAGTTCATATCCCGGCGAACAATTTGAATGCCTGGGATCTTCGTGTTTCCCTATATGTAACATGAATATGAACCAGTTTCCCTTACAATATCCTCTTCGAAGGCATCCTTCCCTTTAGATGCTTTTCTGCATTCAATTAAACAAGGAATACCAAGGGGGTCGGTATTGACTCTCTGAGGGTCAATGAAATTTTCAAAGGAAGGTCAAAGGAATTGGGTCTTTTTATAATATTTGTAAAAAAAATGATGACATGACAATCTTATTTTGGTGGAAAGGAAAAATTTCTTAATTGAGTTTCCTTTATTTGAACTAATGTATTCTTGAATCCTCGACTCCATAATACTATCTTTCAAGACCTTCTTATAAAAGGATTTATGGATATTGACAAGAATGTCAATTTCGAACTTTGTGTCAGTCTTTGCAAGAAAATGATCCCGTTCGTTCCTATCAAAAATCGTATGTCCACGAACAAATGCGAAAACAACCGAAATGTTTTTATCTTTTAGATTAAGTTGTTTTTGAGTTTCGACGATTATGTTATTAGAAGAAGAAATATATTTTAGGGTCTCTAAATATGAAAGGGAATCGGTACAAACGAGATAGTCTGAAACAGCACTATTTTGTTAAGAGATCCATTTGATGGCGAAGTGTAAACACAAAAGTTCAGCTCTAAAAACCGTGCAATTCACCTCGAATTCTAAACTGACAGTACTCGAATTTAAGACCATTTCTGAAGATAACAAATGCGAAACCAACTTTGCCATAAATTTTACTGCCATCAGTATAACAAGTTACAGGGAATTCATCTGTGATTTTATTGCTAAATTGAATAACATTAACAACAATTCTTTCTGAGGGATGAGGAAGAACAGACGGAGGTAAGACACAGTCAATAACCAGAGACAGAAGAAGCAGAGAGATTTTCCCTAATGGCTGTATTATGAAGAACGGCAATGTCGACTGGAGGAAAACCAGAAATTGCATACACAGACTCATAACTTATGGTACGATACCTACGTATGACACGCAGAAGTATCCGCCGTTGAATGTGTCGTATATATTAATAATTTATTTTCTTCTTAAGCGAGATACCCCAAAATCTAGAGCCGTACATTATGAAGAGTGCAATTGCTTATAGATGAGCGAATGTATGTTGAAATTAATACCGTACGTGTTGCTTGCAATTCGACCTAATCTACGCTGTAATTTATCACATTTTTCTAATAGGTAAGTTAAATATCACTTCCAAGAAAATTTGCAGTCAAGGAAACCCCGAGATATTTCATTCGCTTTATCCAATGGGGTTCCGTCTAGAAATAACGGAAATGCATCATAACAAACGTTTGCTTTTCAATAAACATAACTCTGGTTTTACCGGGATTAAAGTCCAATATAAAACCTTTTGACAAATTGGAGATGAAGTTTAAGGTCTCCTGTGCGCGGGAAAAGTAGCAGCAAGATCCGTACTCTGGAAGCAAGCGAAAGTATTATTTGCAAATGTTCTAGCATCGCAACAAGCAAGATTTTTCAGCTTTGATAGGATATCATTAATAATGATAAAAGTAGGTCCAGAAATTGAGGGCAACCCTTTTCAAGGGGACGGATTGCAAAAGCCGAGACAGCTGCAGTTTGGCTGTTCGATTATTTAAAATGTCAGCATCAAACGAAAAAATATTCGTTGAGAGTTCTACCTTTTTAAAGAATATTGAGAATACAAGTCCACCCCGCACTGTTGAAGGTGCCTTTTATATCTAGAAAAAATAAAGTAATGTACAAATTTTTCTTTTTACCTCTCTGAGAAATTTCTTAAAAGACCGTTTTCAGTACTCCTTTGAGGTATAAAACCATATTGCTCACCAGAAAGAAAGTCTCCATGGCGCAGATACCAGCAAATTCCGTTAACAAGAAGTTCTTCCAAGCACTTAAACTAAGCTAGGAAGTAAGCTTCTCTAAGGTTATCTAAATCAGGAACCTTAGACTCATTTCCTTTAGAAATAAGTATCACTTAAGCATGTTTCCAACACGTGGAAAAATACCAGCATCCAGACAAACATTAAAAGGTTTATGGAGAGAAGAGAAAGGAAACACTAGGTGAAACTGTTTAATAATCTGATTTATATAGAATCAGGACGAAGTCATTTATTTGGTTCCAACATGAAAGTAACTGCATTAACTTCATCACAGGAAAAAAAGAAGAATCAACAAAAGAAGAATAAATAATAGGCGCAAAACTGACGGCACTCTTTATGTAAATCATTATCATTTTCCTTAGGATCAGAAGGGAAGGATTTCTGAAGTATAGCGGTTATTGTTTCTTCAAGAGAGTTGATTGTCTCTCCCGTACATAGACGAATACCAGTTATTTCAATTTTTTCATGAAATCTCTTTTAACACCATATGTATAATCCCCCGCCCCACACACATTATGAACACCAGTGGTCGAAAGAAATGTTTTTCATGAATCAGATTTAGCGTCAGTAACTATTTGATTATATACTTTCTATATTCAAGATATTTACATTTATACTGTTTTCTAAAAGTCGGATTTCGAAAGATATTTCATGTGAAACATTTCTTACAAGTATAACAGGATTTCTCATTTTTGGCAGGGATGTATTTAATTCTGGAGATTTTTCCTCAATCTCGGCTTGAATTCGATTCCGATCATTTTTGGAAAGACAACTAAAAGTTTACCTTTCCAATATTTTTCAAATTGCATACACAGCTTAGCTTCTAATGGATTAATTTTTAGTTGAATAATTTTCCTAACATCGCCAGAAAAGCCATTTTGAGAGGCCACTACTAAGCAATAATTCGAAGAAACGACGACTTTTCATTATTCTTTGTGACATTAGATGGCGCCACGACACTAGTAATCCTTTGCCTTGAAATGATTTACCATCTTTCAAACTCCCCCTAGATATATCCAAAAAATTAACATCTTTGATTCGTTCAAAATTCTTATAAATAAAAATCTCAACTCGTCCAGAGCTTATCTGATCTCCTTTTGCACCTGTTGATTCATTTGCATTTAGATTGAGGTTTCCTGATCCAACGATTTTGCAATGTTTTTCAAGAGCATCATAAAATGTGTTATTTTCCATAGCAGCCATTCTAGGCCGATTAAGCATCAATTAAAGCGTTTCAAGCATCATTAATTAAATTACAATCCCCGAAAATGCGTAGAAGCCTCCTATCACATAAATTTTCTATCCCAATTAAGAAAAACTATAACATCATCTGTGTGAAATTTTATATTGAAAAAGGTATTATGCTTGGTTGAATGGGTGTTACTAACAGATATTAAGTGATATATTGAGGATAACCTATTATGAAACTGTCACGTCAAGTCTGTCTTATCTTGGTCCTCCCCCTTATCGGTCAGTTGCGGCTGCACCTTGCACCTGAGGGCTTGCACCCCGCACCACCTCCTGTTCTGTGAGCTCTCCGTTTCATACTGGGTACCACCAGCGGCGGAGGTGTAAACACAGGTAGTTCGGTCCGAGGTACGAATTCCTCGAAAGGGCTGGCTGCATGGACGTTTTCGTGGCTTTCCCTATGTGTAACATGTATACGAACCAGTTTCCCTTAGAAAACCCTCCACGAAGGCATCCATCCCTCCCCTTAGGCAGATAGCCCTAGTGCGCTTTGCCTTACTATCAATAAACCAAACCAATCGTTACATACTACTATTAATTTCTTATTGATATAAAGTTATATCCCTTAGTAAGAGAGAAATCAAATCAAATAAATATCAGGGGAAAATATAATAATGTTATGGTAATAAGTTTATTGCATTGAAGGGAAATGTTTAAGAAAATGTCTTATTTAAAATAATGGATACCCTAAGTTTTAGAATTTAAAAATTTCTGGAGGTTATTAGCAAAAGTCTTCTATGTTGTCTAGATACTTGGTTCGATGAAAAACTCTCCAGGAAGTCTGAGACTGGCCATAAACTGCTGCGCAATAGAATGATTTGTATCATCTTGGACAGCAGTACGCAAACTCAAAAGGGCTGTTGGTAATCTGTCATTCCAAGAATGGCTGTTGTGAGCTTTTAATGCTGCTTTCAATGTTTTATGAAGACAATCAACTTTGCCATTACAGGAGAGGGGGAATGTTGCAAACTAATGCCACAGATTTTGGACAAGGTTCGAAATGTGTCACATTTGAATTAGGATCCACGATCGCTAATGAGTTTGTCTGGCGTTCCGAAACGTTCAATCCAATCACTATAAAAGGTTCTTGCTACAGTATCAGCTGAAATGTTGAGGTACGAGGGAGTAACAGGTGCCTACAAAAGTATAGATAACATTACCTAGAAATGTAGCAATCGTAAATGAGATAGGCATATACCCTTAAGAATGAGATTTAATAAGGAGAAGCAACATAAATACGTAATAACGGCTTAAGAAAGAGTACAATCCCAAAACAGACACGGAAGTCGAAGTTTACATATCATGTTGAGGGCAGAAGACTAGACTGAAGTCGTTACACAGACTGGACTATCGTGGAATGATGTGCCAATTGGCGGTTTTCTCTAGAGTTTTTGAGTCTGTACGTCCTGTTTGGCGCTGCCGCTGCAATGTTATTTAAAGGACTTGCTTCCATCAAGTTCGAAAATAAGTCAATGAAAGTAAGACAGTAACTACTTGGATTGGGGGAGGAGGTCCTATGAGATCGATATGGATTAGAGAAAATCTTCCTGGTGGTTACTTCAAGCTCGCCTAATTTTGTTTTGGTATGCGGGATGATTTTAGCTGTTTGCCAAAGAACGCAGGTTCGCATCCGCAACTGTATATTTTTCCTAATGTTGGGCCAATTAATTTTAACGTCATTACTTTTATAGGCGACTTTATTCGTTCTTGTGATAAGCCGTTAATTCGTTGAAAGAATTGTTTTCTGCAAGTTTGAGGAATATACGGCCGAATATTTTTAGTTAATATAGTTAATATATCACACTACAAATATTTCTCCAAAGGTAGAAAACCTTGCTTTAAATTCAAGGAAGTAGTGGTTTGCAAATTCTCTAATTCTTCATCTTGAGGCTGTTCAGCTATTTTTTCATAATCTATTGATGAAATTTCATTAGCCTTAGATAATGTATCGGCTACAATATTATTCTCACATTTTACATATTTGGTATCAGTCCAAAATTGGGAGATAAAATGAAGCTGGCGAACTTGTCTAATTGCTGCTTTGTCAATTCTTTGACGAAAAGCGAATATTAAGGGTTTGTGGTCTGTATAAATCGTAGATACTCTTCCTTCTAGATAATGCTTGAAATGTCTAAATGAACGATATATGCTTATCATCGTTTAATTAAAAAAAATCCTATTGGTTTCCAAGATTGGTTTTCGCATTATTCTAACAGAGCCAAATGCCGTACCTAAAGCATCTGTAAATAACACCAGAGGTAACTCAGAATTGGGAAAAGACAGCTGTGCAGTGTTCTCTAGATCATTCTTGCACTTTTCATAGTATTTTTCAGCTTCTTCAGTCCATTGAATGTTTCGTTTTTCCATCGTTTTAGCTCCCTTAAGATATTCATCTAACGATGCTTGATTCTTTGCTGCATCTTTTAAGTAACGACGCTAAAAATTAAGTATTCCAAGAAAAGTTCTAAGTTCATGAGTTGTTTCTCGTCGTTTGTAGTTGGCAATAGCTTGACATTTTTCTGGTTAAGGACGAGAACTCTGACGTCTAATTAGGTATCCTAAAAATTCGTGTTGTTGAACAGCGAACACAGATTTTAAAATATTTATTCTTAATCTTTCGAAAACAAATTTAAGAAAATTTTCGTGTTCTGCATGCGTACTGGATGAAGTAAGTATAATGTCTAAATAGGGCGTGTATACGAGCCAGTTTCCCTTAGAAAGTCCTCCACGAAGGCATCCCTCCCTTTAGGCAGATAGCCCTAGTGTGCCTTGCCATAATTGAATAATCCTAATCCTAAAGAGGGAAAAAATAATTCTGATCGTCTAAAGACTTGTGAATAAATCGTTAAAACGCTGCAGGAGCATTTATTAAAGCGAAGCTTATCACATTAAATTCGTACAAACTGAAAGAAGTGATAATAGTTATTTTATATTTGTCTTATTCTGCAATAGGAATTTGAAAATAAGCTTTGAATACATATCAGCCTTAAAGAAAATATTTGTGCTTTTAAAATAGGATGAAAGTCTTCAATCTGAGGAATTAGGTATCGATTCAGGTATCGTCTGCGCATTAAGTCGACGGTAGTCCCCGCAAGGCCGATATGAAGCTTTTTTTTTTTTTTTTTTTTTTTTCCGTAACAAGATGTAAAGAGGATTTTGATGGCCGAATTATTTCACTGTCAAGCATAAATTTAAGTTCTTCTTTAGCTATCGCCAAAAGTTTTGGATCGAGCTGTCGTGCCTTTGAATAAACGGGTTGACCATCAGTCATAATAAAATGCGTAACGCCATTTTTAATTTATGCAGGTAAAAAGGTTAGGTTTAGAAATGTTGGGATATTTCGACAGTAAATGGAAAACTTTTATGGGTTTGGTTAATGTGGTTTCGCAGTTACCAATTGAAATAGCAGCGACATCACCCTGAACACTAAGTTGTGTTATACTATCACTTATTTTTTTTCTTATTTATATCGATAAATAAGGTATATCTATGAAGAAAGTCAGGTCCTAAATACCTTTTGTGACATCAGCAATTATGAATGGAAACTGAAAATGACGGCGTAATCCCAAATCAAGAGTTAGCGATTTTATGTCATGTGTGGAGATATCTGTGCCATTAGCTGCATATAGCTCGTATTCAGTTTTACATTTATTCTGAGGAATAGCTGGAATTATGCTTACGTCAGTTCCACTATCGACAAGAAAGTGTACATCTGATCTTCGGTCAAAAGCGAGTAAATGAAATTTGCGACAATTCTTATTTTCTGCAAAAGAGTTTGCCGCTGAACCTATTGCAGTTTTGAGTTTTCCTGATTTCTGGAATGGTTGTTTAGCCAAGCCCACGGGGGCTGCCATTTCTCTAGAATGCGTTTTGCTCCAAATCGAAAGGGATAGAAAAATATTCACCATTTGGATCATATCGTTTATGAGATCGGTTTAGAGATCGTGAACGGGAAGTACGTGAATCCGAATTCCTGTGTCTTGATTGAATGGTTATATTTGATCGATTTTTTGTTCAAGGGAGGCAATTTTTTCTAACAAACCATTTGCGGAAAGAGAAGATTTCATTAGCACTAAATACTTCTGGTTTTTGAGTCATATCACTAACTATAACTGCCATACACTGCAAATGTAACTTTTTTTCCATCACTAAGTAATAATATATTTTTTATTCAGGTACTTTTCACGAAGTAATAACATATTTTCATCACTAATAATATATTTTTATTCAGGTACTTTTCACGAAGTAATAACATATTTTCATCACTAAGTAATAATATATTTTTTATTCAGGTACTTTTCACGAAGTAATAGCATATTTTCATCACTAATTAATAATATAATTTTTATTCAGGTACATTCTCAGGCCATAATGTTTTGATTAAATTTTCAGACACATCCGTAGTAGCAACTGATCTTTGTTTCTGTAAAAGTCGGCTTAGTTTCATATCGCCAAGCTCAATACCAGTA
Organism: Stegodyphus dumicola; assembly: GCF_044657685.1. Classification (NCBI taxonomy): domain Eukaryota; kingdom Metazoa; phylum Arthropoda; class Arachnida; order Araneae; family Eresidae; genus Stegodyphus; species Stegodyphus dumicola. Next base: position 72,933,646 of record NC_140780.1, read on the forward strand.
ATCACACGTTTAGTGCGTACGTTTTCACTTTCCTTAAATAAATGTAATAATTTAATTTTAGCATCCGGATATTTTGTGGCACTTCCTTTCGTTACAATATCCCAAATACTTTCAATGAACTTAGGTTCAAGTTGTGAAACTAAATAATTAAATTTCGTTTCTTCTGAAACAATATTACTGATGTTGAACTGCTTTTCAACTTGAATAAACCATATTTCAGGCTGATCAATCCGAAAAGGAGGTATTTTGACACTTGTGGGATCGAACTCTTTTAGCTAGTATGTAAAGATGCGATCTTACTACTAAGCTCGGCGACTTCTCTCACAGGCGTGAAGAAGTAGCACACAGAGAAAGGGTTTAAATTGCCCTTTTATTTGATTAAACTCTTTAACAAAAATGCATGTACTTCGTGCTCACAGTACCAATGACTATTAGCGGTAGAAACTTACGAATAATTTAACAATAACTTTAAATGGCAAAAAGTATTGCTGGACTACTTAAAACAAACAGGCTGACTCAGCAACTTACACCGGCGATAGACTTTAATAAACAGTCAGAAGGCGTATCAGTAACTAAGATTAACAGCAGGAAGGACAGAATAGTAACGTGTGCTATGCTAGCACAATCACGCTCTGTCTAACATTTTTTTCCGCCCGTTTAAATGCACTTCTTCGCTTAAACTAAATTTGCATTCTGGCGAGGAAATGCGAAGGAAAATGAGGAGCTCAGAAAAGGTAACAAAAATTAAAATAATTGGTTATTCAAACTAAGGGAAACCCTACACACTCACCATATGCAGTTTCGGCGACTGAATCGATTCTTTCACAGCAGTTTTAGACGTGTCATCTATTGTCATTTCAGAAGTAAAACAGGGTCACCAAAATGTGGTATTGAGTACCGGTATTCAGACTGAATTATAATTTAGAAACAGCAAGAATCACTGTAGAATGGCTAAGTTTACTTCTTTTATTTTATTTATTATTTATTAGAGATACTTAATATATATAATACTTATAACAATAACAATAGAATTAAAATGCAAAAACAAAATAATCATGAATAACTGCTTGTTGACATTCAGCATAAAAGGAATATAAATATAAATATTAACAAAATGTTAAAGTTAATTAAAAAAAATAATTAAACGCATGCAAAAATATAAAATACTTGAAAATTAAAATAATTATTATTGATGCGATTACAAATATTTAAATAAAGAATTTTGAATGTTTTGTTTTGAATAATTTCAGAGCTTATGACGTTTAATCCCCGAGCTCTTTCCGTGATTATTTCGGCTTTAGCCATTTTCGATAGCCGACGTTGAAATGCTCCTTTAAAATATTTAATCCAACACACATAGACCATTTTGTGTAGTCTCCAACTACGTTCCTTTGAATTTAAACTTCAGCTTAGGCTATTTTAAATATTGCCAAGTGGAGGACCTTACTAGACTGAAAAGTAAATTGCCACTCTGTCTGAATAAAAATGACAAAATCCTGAGTGTAGTAAGATCTGAAACCCTACATATTTATATGCAATTATTTGTATGATAATTATGTTGCGTGCTATATATTGCCTTGAACAGGTCCTTCACGAAGGTATCCCATCTCATTGGTATATAGCTCTTGCGTTCTTTTCCACTACTTTGAATAGTTCAGATTCTTTATGTCTATCGGCGAACATCGTAAACACATATTTTTGCCTAGTAAAGTTAAGCATGTTTACTTTTATGAGAAAAAGGCCGAAATTAGTTCCTGTATATATACTTATAAGGTTTTACTTTATTCTAGCCAATTATTTTTAGTTTGACTTTCCTGTTTCTCCTGATTTCAGTTTCCTGCCGGAAGGTAAATATTGTATGACGTAGATTTTGTATGACGTTTATATGACGTAAATTTTAAACGTGTTTCAGAAGCAGTATTTAAGCTGAGCTTCAAGAGTTCAAAAGAGTAGTTGCGGACTTAGTTCCGATGTTTTTACTGCGAGTTTAAAATTAGATCTCTAGTTCGGTGTTCGACACCTTTTAGTTTATACTGATATTTCTCGGCTCGGCTTTGCTGGGTGCAGTCGGTTTAGCATTAGTTAAACTAAGAAGCCAGTCATTAGATTATCTTAATTTACTATTAAATTGTTACATTCTTATTTTCTGTTACGTAGTGGTGATTTGTGAGCACGAAGTGCGTGCATTTTAATTTAGATTTAAATAAAAAGGTTATTTAAACCTTTCATTTGCAGTATTTATTCTTAAAGACATAGCGAGAATTCCCTACTTAGTCTTCGACGTAGGATTTAAGAGTGTATGCCTCCAAAGAAAACACGAAAACTCCATATCCTCTGCTTTGAGTATATTTTTAGTCCAAAGAGCTTTGTCCCTGAAGGACTATTGTTTTCGTTTTGCGATTTTGCGTTGAATCTCTATAAATGTCCGTTTCACTTTTCAAACTGTTGCCACCAAATTTTAGAGTCCTGCATTATATTTGAAGAAATTAAATAATGAAAAATCTGCATAAATGTATGTATATTTCTCGCATTGACATAAAACAACGGTACATATAAAGCCATCCAATTTTGAATGATGTAATCCTCCTACGAATATGGGCATGTGAAAGACCAAATTTGAAATTTGGAATTTGTTTTGTTATCGATTTCCTATTTTGTAAAACTTTATCGAATTTTTGATTAACAAACTCAAGGATTTCAAAGCGAGCAATGGCAACACTCTACGGGGGGGGGGGAAACTTTTTATCTCCAGCGCGAGGAATTGTGTATCGGAAATCCTAAAGATATGCCCATTTTAAAATTATTTTGCGACATTGCTGTTGAACTGAGTTTTATGGTTTAAGTGCAAAGAACACGATATTTAATAAATAAAGGTAACACACAAAACGTTAAAAAACGTCCCTTTGGACGTAATTTAAAATCTGAATCCTTTCAGATTAATTCTAATCTTATAAAATCTAGCATCGAATTTATGCTGAAAGCCGTTCCATACTGGTAGCCATGATATTGGAAGCCATCAATTACTCGCTACGCACCCTCTGTTGATTCATATCTTTAACAAACATCAGATTTAAACCAAGCACACTTGTTACTAACCAATTGAACCTACTTGGCCAATCTAATTTGCCAATTGGCTACCAATTGGCCAATCTAATTTTTTATTTATTTACCTAAAATATGTACATATTTAATAAAGGGATAATTTTATATTGCTACTACAAACTACGTGCAAAAGTTAAGCAGGATCATTCCAGATGGAAAGTACTTATATTTCTTTCGCATGGACTATTTCTTCGGATTATTTAATAACTTGTTATCAGAAATTACTGCCCATTTTGAAAATACTGAGTTTTACTTTAATTTTTAATTACGATCAAAAATGTAATTATGAGGGGCAATTTCTTTCCTAATTAAGTAACTGTAATTACCTGCAACAGTTACAATTACATTGTTAAGTGTAATTAGGTCATAAAATTTAATTACACTGTAATTTTGCTTAGATTGAAACGTTCCTGTGTAATTGCAATACAACGGTAACTACAAAATAGTTGTGTAATCGAAACTCTTTTGCAATGAATTGCAATTATATAATCCGGTTACAATTATAATTGTGATTTCAATTACATTTTATCCAGTTAGGCAAACGCGAACAGCTTGACAAGTCTAACAATTAATTTCTTTACATCGGAAGTCAGCTAAGTAGTATACTATCTGTTGTTCTCGTAGACAGCAAAAAAAGAAAAAAAAAAAGTACCTATTCTATCAAGCTAGAGGCGTTTGATTAATGATTCTTGTAGCACATTTGGTGTTTTGTCAGTAATTTTTGCAGACATTCTTCTTAATTGTAAATAAGAAAATTTTTCTATTATCATTTAACGGTAAAGACAGGAAATAGTTTTACGAGCAAACGTTCCTCAGGATATAAAATGCATGGTTGAGTCTTCAGACTTCGTGGATACATTTCAAGGGTCTTTGCGACCCACCGGCTGGGAACCTCAGCCGTATTGGGTATAACTTTATATTAAATTTGTATTTTATCCCATGGAAGGATTAATTAAGCATATCATTGCGAAATTTGCACTTTCTTGTATTTAAGTTGTTAAATCATAATGAATAGTTTACTAATAGAACATTTTGTTCTACGGCGACAGTAATTTTTTTATTTAGTGGACTTTATACTTGCAGAACATTATCACATATAGTATTAAAACGGTTTTCATAAAATCTTCGTTCTAATTTTGAGAAATTTCGTGATTGGAAATACATGTCTGAGGTCGATACACTTGCATTCAAAGGTTGAACAACAAAGTATAAAAAGTATTTATTCGAATTTATTGAAATTTTCTTAGATCATGACGTATAACGAAAGTCATTAGCGTGGAGAAATGAAAAGAAAATACCTAATAAATAATTAAATAATAGTATTGAACAAAAACGTAGGACTTTCGGCCGCAAAATTTTCGTTGGGAGAGGCCTCTCAATACGCATAGTTATCATTTCAGCTGGAGACACATGCCCAATAACGATGATTTCATAGCAACAGTGAGATCATTTAAGAAGGTGTAGAGCTGTCTATGCCCATTCACGAAGCAGAGACTTCCTTAGCTATGGAAAACTACAAGGAGGGTCATAAAAAGAAACTGATAATTTTCTGAACATGTTTTACAAATACGCGATAGGACATAAGTAGTTTGACCTCGAAGACCATTTCATACAAAACAGTGTTTCCTGTTACACGTATCAATCGATGGCCCAGTGACCTCGAGATTTATGGCTGATAAAAATGGCATCAAGATACATGGCTGCAAAAATGGGTGAATACATTAAGCAAAGATGCTATCTCTCTGCCACAGTGAACTCATAGTACCGCGAGGGAAGATTTAAAGATCTTGGCAAGCTATTGACTGCAATCCCTGCTCAAATCATCGCATCGAGTACTGCCTTTGTATGTATGCGATTTAAAACCTCCCTTTAAATACTATCTCTTTCTTCCCCATTTAAATACACATGAATTAAAATTAGTATTCTGGCAGGAAAACGAAAAGGGAGAAATGGCAGTATAGATTCTGAACCTAAAATAACTGGTTAAATAAAATAAATAAGTTACCTCACAGCTGAACTTGTAAGATTAGAACTGTATTAAAACGCTTGCAATTAATTTCCGGAGTTTAACCTTCAAATTGTATGGTGTAGTTCTTAAGGGCCAGAGAATTGCATTTTACTGATGGCTTTTCTAATTTACCAAGGAAATCGAGTTTTGTTCATACTTTGGAATTGCTAGGGAAAACATTGACTATATTTTCTCTTAAATGAAATTATTGATCATTTCTACGAGTAAATAATACATATGAAAAGATAATTTTATTTATGAATTTCAAGAAAGCATAATTTTATTTATCGGTCTGTAAGAATCCTGTTATCCAAAATCCATTTACCACATACCAATTAAAGATTCAAACAAGTAAATTGTAAGTATAATAATTATTTAAATTTTAATAAAAACGACGCCTGAAAATTGCAATTTTTCAAGCGAATAACTAAGATTTTAATGCGAAAATATTATCAGCATTCTTGTAAAATATAAAAACAAATGATAAATCGATAAATAAGAACATCGTTCTTTAATATTTTACTTCAATTTTAATTTCTAAATAGTAGTTTTGCGCAAGTTCTGTAGGTTTATTATTAGGAAATTTTTTAATCAAAGCAAAGACAGTTAGAAACAGCGTGTAACGTTAAGTAATCGAGGAAAACATCTTTGTGCAATAAAATGACGAGAAAATAGTTCAACGTAAAAATTAACAAAGGTAAGATGAAAACTTTCCCCGAGTGGAGTTTTGTTGGAACTATTCCGGCACTGTCAAAGCGTTGTCATTGAGACACTGTTTTAGAAGTTACAGCGCTCAACGTACAAGTTGAAATGCTAGGCCGAAAGAGGAGATACGGGACTGGTTTTTCCACATCTCCATTAACAACGGAGTGGAAGTACGTCATTACGCAGACTGATCTCTATAGCTTCTAGGGCATCCAGATTGAAAGTGAATTATTGCGAGCAATGATTTTGTCTTCTAAAAATCTAAAAGTGTGGTTTTTATCTCGTTAATGGGAACCAGCTGACGACATTTTTACTCCTTTTTTTCCCACATACCTAATGTGTTCCTTCATCTTCAGGTCTTCAAATTTCAGTGATTATTTGGTCTTTAGGATTCAGGGATTAATTACACATTTGCGACAGTAACTTTCAACTTCAGACTCAACTCAAACGTGACAGTCAACTCTGTTCTCGCTAGGATTCAAGTTACGGATCTTCCAGTTTCCTACCTGGACGCCCTAATCACTTACACGAGCACAGCAAGCACGGAGAATGCGACCATTCCTTCCCACTGAAAGGGGAGTGGTAAAAGGCATGAGATCCGGTCGACCAAATTCAGCTTGGTGACAAATTATCGTCTACTATGGTTTTAGTGCCACTGTAGAGACCAACAGCTTTTTAATGGAACTAGAAACATTAGCAAGCATTTGGGAATTCGCTGGGATTCTAATTATAGATTTTTCCAGTTTTCAAGCTGGACATGCACATCGAGAAGTGCATGCTTTACATCACAAGAGTCTTCACGAAAGGATGCAATAGTTTCCTTGACAACATAGATGTTTTACGTTCATTACTTCTCAAAGATACCTCTTACACATGTAACTGATAAAAAAAGCAAAATCTACATTTAGGTACACATGACTATTTTGTCGAATGGTTCGCGATCGGCACAAGTTTTATTAATTTAATTATTTAGTTAATTTCGTTGATTAATAAGTAAGATCAAGTTTTAAAGATAAATTCTGTCTAAGATAAAATAGATCATTATGCAGGTGAAAATGCGACGCCTTTAAAATATTTGATTGTTCAGCATATTTTAATTACATTTGTATCCATTTGAGAATTACCGTAATGCGCCTTTGGTGTAATAGACGTGATGGTAAGCATCTTTTAATAAAGGCTTGCAATTAATGGGGTAAGTGTGGGTAAAGAGTTTTAAGTGTAATATGTTTCTTGCGTGTAAAAGCATGTATTTACTGGTAACAATACTGTTCATTGGAAACGTTTACACTTTTATCAAAATTCTATGAATATAGAATAGATTTGCAATGGTTTGGGGAACAATAGAGGCGTGATCTAAGAGTAAAATTTAGTTCTATATGTCGTAGAAGGCCAAAGTCTACACGTAGAAACAGAAAAGTATATTTGTTTAACCTACAGATACATTTTCTATTATTTCCTTCTCAGTTCGAATTATTTTCCATTATTACTAATTAATCGGTATTCTGACTAATAAAAGTATTTTCTGAGCGTTGAACATTTTGCAGCCTCTGACTCCAGTTCCTTGTTATGCCGAAACTTAACTCTAGCATCTTTAAAGTACACATAAGTGGCAGATAAATTTACGCATGTAATAATGCCAGTAAATAACTAAAAACAGGATATAAAAGTCTTTACCAACTTTTTCTTTTATTCTATTTCTTTTTTTAACTCAATTTTTCCTCTAAGAAGTCTTCAAGTTTTGCAGTTAAAGCTCGTGTCTCCGAAGTAACTTGTGGGCCCTCGCACGGCACGAATAAAATGGAAAATCAGCGATAAAAAATGGTTCCGAATCTGGCGGGGCATCCGAGAGAATTTGATACTTCGCTCGAATCCTCAGTTGGTGCGGGAGGTGAGCTCTAGGTCAGCAGCTCCGCCATCCATCACTGTCAGAATGAGACCAGATGCCAGAACGCATCGAAGCCCGCAATTATTCTCTCCAAATCCCTTTAGCAGATGAACTACATGATACTCTTGACGACTTTACTTTTTAAACTTTCCACCAGATTACCAGACTCCGAGATGATGACACCATCAATAATTCGCCCTTTTCCCTTAGATATGTTTTCGATTCCCTGAGCAGTTCCACCCCCTCGAGTATTGCCTCTCCCATATCTATCTATCTATCTATCTATATATATATATAGTATATATGGTATGTGAGTGTAAATCATTACGATCATATTTAACTATATTCTATTTAAACTTTAAAAAAAGGTTTAAATTATTATTATTATTATTATTATTATTATTATTTTGCTTATTATTGCACTTGTATTCTAAATTGTTCAGATGATCATAGATTTGTAATAGAACTCACAACAATCACTAATTCCGTATCTAATTTCTGTTTTCCTAAAGAAATCAGTTGGCTATGCAATTATCCGTATTTGCATCCTTTCATCAGATATAATTTTTACATTTATTTAGGAGTGTGTTTTGTTAAATTTACTTTATATTTAGTCCTCTGCTACTTGGAGATGTATTTCGCTGACTTTACCCTTATTATTTTTATAATTCTACATTTGCATTCACAGTTTATTCCTTCGTTGATTCATGATATCTTCACGCTTAAGTATCTGAAATTGATCTTTTAATCCCTCTCGTCTCTTTATGTTCACTGCACAATTTAGCGCAACTAGGAATTAGTTTTCTACAGTTTCTTACTTTTTAATTTGGTAATTTATACATCTCAGTCACTGCTTACCTCCTTAAGAACCTGAACGTGAGCAGTATTTCTGAGAATATAATGAAATAATCATACTGAATACCACATAGTCGATAATACATGGTCTATTGATCAGAAATCTATCGCTGATACTCAGTAAAGTTATTTATTTATGTTGTCAAAAGCACTGATCACTTCCGTTGTTTCACTATATATACAGTACGTATATGCATATGTTAGTACATACATGTACTTTATACTTTTTACTACTTTGGTATAATTTCTATATCTAGATTAAAGCTTAACAATAACTGAAATTCCTTTGCGAAGTCATTTTTTTTAATAATGCTCGTAAAGTCTTCCAGAGCTAAAAATTTTCGTTCTTTTGCATATTGATGACACTGATAGCACTGTGTGAATATTTTAAATCATGATGCTAAATTTTTGAGTTTTTAAAGGATTAGAGCTTAGCAAGAAGTGCTTTCTTTAAAGTGTTTTTTAACGCAGCTTTGGGCATTGTGTCTGTACGAAAATGTAATTTTTTTTTTTTTTTTGCTTTAAATTCTTTTTTTCGAAATCTTTCCCGCTGTGGCTTGCCTCTGCAAAAGTCATCTCTAAGAAAAGGGTTTCTTATAATTCATGGGGGTATCGTATTTAGCGAAAATGCTCATAAGAGTTATCTTTCCGTTTTTCTATTTATTTTTTGAAAGTAAAATTCTTTCCACTTTTTCAAGAAAAACAAATTGTCTCCTCTACCCCGACAACAAACATGTTTTCGAAGTCTTTTAGATTACTGGTTCTGCTTTTTGACTTCCTTACTTAATTATAATTAACAGCACGTCAATAAAATCAACTATGGCACGATATTGCACTTGTGTGCATAATATTTTTGAAGAAATTAAAAATAATTTATTCCTGAATCCAAAAGTTAATTAAATAGTTAGTTTATAAAGAAGTATGCATCTGCAGATGTAAAATAAAAGTTTTCAATGTTTTTCTAATTTTTTGGTTTGAATAAGAATTCCGTTTTATATCGGAGCAACTATTTCTACTAAAATAATAACTCCTAAGTACTTTAAGTATATATTTCAGAATAACGTAAATTTTAATTGCGTAATTTTCAAACTTTTTTACGAATACATTTTTAATGTGCACTCTTTTCCCGTCGATGAGCTCTCGGATATTGTTTAGGTATCTGCACGTATGTCTTGAAAAGAAATCTGTGCATTAAATTATTATTGTTGCAAATGCTGCTTTATGAAAGAAGCATTTTCAAAAGCTGAACAAGAAAGCAGCGAGGATGAAGCAAGCGGAAATCTTTGCAGCGAGAGCACGTTGCTCTCTTTTGGTCTCCTTTCTTTAATAAAGCTTTCAAAATAACGCAAATTTTAACTTATGTTCAGAACGTTCCATGAATAAATGCAAACGGAAAGATCAAACTAGTTTCTTTTTCGTTCCCCCGTTTGGTGTCCTAACCGATGTGGTGGAAGACTTATTAAACATGACTTACCTCAGAAATAACTCACTGGGATCGAATATACTGACACTCTCGACTCTGTGGGCATAAAATACACGGAACCGGTCGCTATTATTTTAAAGGAAAGCCTATGCTGTCCCGGGGGGTAGTGGCGGATGCCATCCGAGTTGGTAGCGCGGTTGCAGGAGATGGTTTCAATATGCTCCACACCCTTCATGGTATCCCTGCTTCCGAGAGTGGTGACCCTGGGAAGCTTGTTTAGCCATCAACCCACCTTCTGCCTAATACGGAGGCCGTGTAGTGCTTTATCAGATGTGGTGGACTACGTAATAATAAATAGTTTCTCTCAGAAATAAGAAAAAAAAAATATAAGAATTTATTCTGACATTAAAAGATTCGCAGATGATATTATCAAACGGGAACGTGATTATCTTGCATTTTGCTTTATTAAGTGACCGTGCCCTTAAGTGAAAAATAAAGACATGAATTCGTATCTGAAATAAAAAAAAACATAAAAAACATTTCAATAAAAAAAAATTTCAATAAAAATAAAACATAAATTTAAAATAAATTAAAATTTAAAAAATATAAATTTCTTTTTACTTTTTCGTCATTGGAATAATATTAGTATTATAAATTATCTTCTGCCTCGTTGAAAACGCTTCTATATAAATATGTTGATTGCTGCTAATTTTAAAGCCATGTAACACATTTTCGGAAACTCCGATATATGTCTGAATGCCTTAGAGAACAACTATTACTTCCTTTAAAGACTACTTAAAAAAACTGGTACATCTTAAGGAGGCAAGTTTTTAAAGTTTTTCTCAGTAAATATCTTAGTCTTCTATAAATTTTGAGAGATTTTAAGTTTAATTATTAACAACAGTGTAATTAATTTATTATATAATTCATGATTCGTGCAACGAAAAGCAGTAAGTAAATAAATATTCATCAGAAATGATGGATTTTATCCTCTTAATTATTATTAAATCTTAGAACTCATGTTACAAGTTCAGCTTTCCTTTCTATCAGGGTAACTCAGGTTTAAGGTTTCTTTGTTTTGTAAACAAGATTCGAAATAAAGAAAACTATTTCTCAGTTTCGCTCTAAATTAATTTCATGTGCTAATATTACGGTGCTAGGCCGTGCACGCCTAAGGCTAAAAATATTTTGAAATTTCCCGAATTAGGTAATTAGCTGCTTTAATTGATGTGCCTTTGTTATAAAAGATTTTTAAACATCTTACCCACTTGAAACGAATCTATAAGGTATTTTCTCCCTTCCAGCATGTCTTCGTGGTGTAACTGTAGCACACTCGGCGTGTATTAGAGAGGTCCAAGTTTGAGTACCGGCGAGGGCATTGTTTATTTGTCCTATCTCCTGCTTCAAAATAACCCAATGTCTCTACAAATCTTCTGAAATCTTCAACGTTTTGCTACCTTCTTGATGTTTGATTTTGAAGCAGGACTTACTGTTATTTACGACTTACTGTTACCTTCATGCGAAACAAGTTTACCATAAACTGAATATTTGCGTTAATCATAGCAAAACTAATGATTTGTAATTTTCAAGTTTTGTTAAGAAACTATCAATGCACGAGCAAAATACTTTGCCGTTATTAACTGCAAACATCGAAGTTTTTAGTTAGAGAAAAAGATTCGTTTTTGAAATGATTTTGAATTTGTCTTTTAATTATTTTTCACAAGGAAAACATTTTCCAGCCATAAATAACATGCATGCACTTATTTTGTATTCAGTAATTTATTAAACTTTAAGCTCGTGAACATGAACAGTGGGTTATTTCAAATGCATGCAACCAGGCTTAAAATATCTTCAATTTTCCACGAAATTTCCAAAACGTGCAAGTGAAAAAAATTCCTATGTACGAGAACTAAATGTAAGCCTCGTTGAAAATATTTCTGCGAAACACATTTCCTAAGAAAGTTATCCATAAAAGTGATCATTCGTCAAGTCAGCAACTGTCGTATGCTTGCGGCAAATAACTATCATTATCATCCTTGATTCAGAGTTTGTAAAGGAATTAAAATAGGTTGCATTCAGCTTGAAAACAGGAAACCCATGACCTAGATAACAATTCTACAATGTAATTAGTAGAGGAATAGCCCTCAAATTGGGTTACGCAAGGTAAATATTTAGGGATGGAGAACTTTTATCGTATAATAAGCTATATAACTTAAAAACATACATATTAAAAAATATAAGATTTATACAATATGAAGAGACATTTTAGCCCACAGTCAATTTGCTTTAAATATCAAAGAATATTCGATAGTTTCCCTACCACTCTTTAACATATTTCTGATCGGTATTCGTGAATCACTGCTATCAGAAAATGGAAATTTTGCTGACCAGTTCTATAAAATATTTTATAAGTCGGTTAGTAGGATTAGAAGACGAATACCAAGAACAAGCAGCCAAGAGAACGACGTACGTCTTTTTGTATAAAGTGCCTTTTACAGTTATATCCTCCATCACAACCAAGCAACGAGATAAATAAATTCTAGAAAGGAATCTTCTGTATGATTGGTGTATTCCGAAGTGTTTTAAGTAAAGGTATGTTAAAAATAACAAAATGCATTCAGTCACTTTTCTCAGCTTGAGAAACATAATAATTAATATTTTTGTATTTATGAAATTGGAATTGTATTATCATTTTTATTATGCCATTTACTGTTGCTATGTAATTTTGCACAAATGTATGTAGTCAAACCTCGGTTATACGCTTTTCACCAGAGTGATTAGAAAATGACGTATTAAATAGAAGTAAAAAGATTTAAATTAGTCTTCAAGATCAATCTAAAGAAAACTAAACTAAATTAATCTAAAAAAAAGCTATGTATTATTTAAGCATGTACTTTTTTTATTTATTTTGAAACAACCATTAATTCGATTTGGAAACGTGGAATGTTCGATTTGGAAACGTGGAATGTTTCCGGAATCGAAACATTCCTGATTTTTGTTTGTGTAAACAATCCATCCAATTAAGGATTTCCTTTTTTTTATTTCTACAATCTACAGGAGTTCCATGCAAAATTTCTTTCCCTTTCTATTTTGTTTTGAATTTAAAGTTTTATCTTCATAAATAAGAATCGTATTTAAAGTACTCGTTGGAAGACCACCTTCTTAAATAAAACAGGTTTTCTTATCGGCGACTTTTCAAAAACATTTATTATCTTTACGTTTTGTCTTAATGCTCATGTAGTTATCTTTTTTTAGAGTTTTTAAATATTTTTACATTTAATAGAGAAAAACGTTATGTATCGAATTGAAGTGTGCAACGGTAAAAAAATAAACTGAATCAACCTTTCCTTAGCCGACGTTTTACTTTTCAAAGCCAAGCTCATTTCTAAACTGATATGATTTTTAACATTTCGATTAAAAAAATAACAATCTGAACAAAGAGGAAATGTTCCGAAAATCAGAATTATTAAAATGCAGTTTCCTGAAAATTGCGTAGAGTATTCTGTAAAGTGAGTGAATACGAGAATTCAGATTCTGAATTCTCTCTTAATACATTTAATCGTTGGTTGAAAACTGATTGATTTTGATATAAAAGAAAATAATAATAAACTTATAGTACAAAATGATATAGTAAGCTATTTTTGCTTTTGAACATCAACAGGAAATATCGAGTATACTGTAATAAGCTATAATGAAAAATAACTGAGGTATTTTGGAATTTTGCAAAAGGGATGTTTTAAGTGGAATAAGATGTTATTCAGATGACAGCATAAAGAATAACATTTCTTACTTTTGATAGAGGCTCTTATTCTTCAAAGTATTATACCCTAAGCGGATGAGATAGCAAGAATACTGGTTAAAAGTTTCAGTTTGACCATGAAGTTGAGAAAACAAAATCATAGATCGTTACAAATAATCATTACATGGGTATGTGCAATTTTCTTCTAACAGATAATTTTACGGAAGTAAAGAATACATGATCATGCCTCAAAATTGTGTTTCATTCACTGGCGTGCAGTTTCTTACCTGACAGGGAGAAAAAAAAAAAAAAAAAAAAAGTTTCCTTCATCACTTTATATCTTTGCCGAAAGAGAGATTATCTCGTTATAAATCGACAATTTCGGAAATTAAATCTCTATTTATTTTAATAAAAATATTCATGAAGATTAGGAACATTGTAAAATTTCTGAAATCTCGTTGTATTCTTACGATGTATTATTCTAGAATCAGTTTGGAATTCTGTGGAGTTAAGTATATAAGGTATTTTCTCTTACCTTTTCACATGCCTTCGGGGCGTAATTGGAACTCGACGCGTGTTGGAGAGGTACAGGGGTCGATTCCTGCCGAAGGAACTGCGCGTTTTTCAAGTCTTTTAGTTAAAAAAAAAAAACCTAATCCGAGATTAAATACATTAGAGAAACTGAATTTTAATATTGCTAAACAACCAGATTAAAAAGCTTACCAATATTTTTTATTTTTCCTTTTTCAACGTACCGTTGTTTCTTTAATTCTTTTTATCTTTTTCCTGTTTTTAGATGTACATTTCACAGCCACCTATACATGCATATAACTTAAAACTTAAGATATGAAAACGAAAGAGCTAAAATAAATCCTTTGGAAAGAAAAATTTATTTAATAAACATTAATATTCTTTAATTCAGTCACTTTTAAAATTACACATTTCGGTCTGCTACCGTGACAGTTAAGGGGGAATACTGCTTTCTCATATTTAATTGTACTTTTTACTTTCAAAACTTTTTATATTCTAATTATTAGTTGCTTTTATACGTTTAATTACATGTATTTCTAAGAAATACTTAAATGCGCAGAGGCGTTTTAAAAAGCAAATATCTTTATTTTCTTGCTGTGTATCGTATTTTATGCCTGGCATGCAGCTTTGTTTAGGTCCTGTCCTTTCCATTATTCTGGCGTTACATTACTTTTATTTCTAGGGAATATTTTCTGAGTTTTAGAGTATCTAAACCTATAATTTTTTTTAACTGACGTGCTGTACAAAATGTGAGGCAGAAATATTCAGACAGCAGGCTTCACATGGGCTAGAAAATATTTAAATCAAATAAAGTTGGCAGTTACAGGCACAGAGTAGGGATGATATAATATTAAACTACAAACTACATGACCTAATTTAAATGAGATTCAATAATATTCTAAAATAAATAATAAAACGATGAAATTGAAATATCGTAAAATAAGACAATAGAATTATAAGTATGGTGGAACTTGGGATTACTAATGCCTCTATCACGAATAAATTAACTGAACAAAAAACGCCTCAGTTGAAGAACGGTGTCTCGAGTTGGGAATACTCAACTCGTAAATAGATGATTTTTCAAAGATATTTTGAAGACACTTCTGACACAGAATCAATATCTAGGGAATTCTAAGAATATTATTTTAATATTTTCCATTGCTTAATTCTTATTAACAAAAACTTAGCAGTAACTCAGACATTGAATTCAGCTTAGAGGAAATTGCTGCAAGATAGCAATGTAGGCAGATTATGATGGCTTTTAACACTGAAGGTTTCTCCTTTTTTTCTGATACTGTGTCTAGAAAAAAAAAAGGCATAGGCTTGGATGTTAGCAAAGGAGAGAAGGGGGAGTTACGAGAGGATCATAGAAATGAGCTCAACAGAAAAGAACAGGAACAACTTCAGGAAGAGCAACAAAAGGCGACTGCGAAAGAATTATCTTTAGAGAAAAAGGAAGAAAGAAGAGATGAATCTAGTTCTCTGATAGAATAAATTTGTGCAAAATGGCGGCAAGATGTAAAGTTTCATGTAATGATATCACCCTGGTTATGCAGTAGTAAGCTATAGTATGAATACTTTCACTAGCAATGCAATACCTCATTTTAGAAACATTTTAAAACGCAGACAACAGCATGTCACATTGGATAAATGACATAAATTTTGAGTGAAACCAAGGAGGAAGAAATAAAAGGAGACGTCTTTTTCCTCAGTCCGAGCTTTTGATAGATTAAAGAGGCGTGGCACTTTTGTTTAAATTCAGCTAAAGTTACTATGGAACTTAAGAATCGGTCGATACATGGCAAAAAAAAAAAAAAAAAAAAAACCTTTGTACCTTTAAAATAGATGAATAATTGTTTTATATGTCTGTTACTTTTTAACTGAAAAATGTTGAAGAAGAAAACTGAAAAAATAATAATAATAATAATAATAATAATAATTACAAGAAAACCCAAAAATGAAGCATAACGGGGGAAAAAATGTGACTTTTGTTATATGAATCGTTTACCAAATTTAAGTAGTTCGCAAAGATAAAAAACTGCACAAAATACATTCAGGTAGTTGAAGAAACTTTACAAGTTTTCTTAAATCACCCTCATGTAATCAAAATAACTAAGATACGACTTACGTTATCAATAAAAAAAAAAGCATAGACTTCATATTTTGTACATTTAAGTACAATGTGTTGAAATTTAAGAAGTAGTATAAAACGTTTCAGACATTGCCTAATTATTTTCGTTTAAATAACTGCCAGTGTTAAAATGATATTTAGTGTCACGAAATTTATACATATTTCCCAATAATTTGGAATGTCTGAAATATATTACGAAATTTTCAATAAAAAAGGCTGACGTGAAAATGTACTAAATCTTTTACACAAAATACCGCATTCTAAGACTTACAAAGTAATATGCACTTTCAGAAAATAACTCATACCGAAGGAAACAGAATTCTTTATTTCAGGAATAAAAATCAGGAAGCTAAAACCAAGTTAAAACTAACATGGTAACCAGAAATGGGGTATCATCACCAAAATTGAACAAAATTTGTCACCAATCGAAGGGACAACCAATTCTAACACTACACCCATTATATTATTTATAAATGTATATGAAAATGTGTAATTTATTCATTTATAAAATTCTATGAATGTTATAATCAAGAAATCTAGTTAATACATCATATGATGATTTTACCATTTAATTATAAATTGTAGAGTCATTAGAATTCTTTTGGAGGCCGGAGAGAAGAAAAGTTAGCAACGCCTTCGCCGGGAATCGAATCAAGGATCTCTGGAATACCGGCCCAGCGTGCAGAACCACTATATCACGAAGGCACGCTAGGAAAGTGGAGAAATACCTTATATACTCCTCTTTTTAAAGGACGACGTGAGATTTAGGGAACCCAATCGCCAAATCCTGGGTGTGGAGAAACCTCGTCCAACACCCTTTTAGTTTAGGCGCCACTGTAGGGTCATTAGAATTTTTTTGGAGGCCGGGGAGATGGAAAATTAGCAACGCCTTCGCCGGGAATCGAACCACGGACCTCTGGAATACCGGCCCAGCGTGCAGAACCACTACACCACGAAGACACGCTAGGAAAGAGGGAGAAATACCTCATAAAATAAACACGAAAGTGCTATTGGCAGATGTATTTACAAAGTATTTAAGCAGGAATTATTACAGATAGAAAACGGTTTATCGAAAAGTTATGGAAAGCATTATGCTATATGAGATTCTAAGCGTATGTAAAATAGTTGTAAAGTAGAATTTTTAGAATGTGTATTTTTTATTATAAGAACAAAATTTCTAGTATTAAAATAATTATTTCCTCGTATTTTATAATAACTAATTTGCAAGTCCTAAAGAATGTTAATAATTCTTTTTCCGCTCTCCCCTCCCTTAATTCTTATAAACTGTAAATTACGTGGAAATCAGAAATCAGCAGTAATAATTTTTAACCTATTTAACTATTAAAGTAAAAGGTGTTTTAATTTGAAGAGAACATTAATTGTAGTGTGCATATAATTTTTGATTATACCGATATTTCAGAAAAGCTAAAAATTATTTCATATTTAAGAAAATATTTAAGAAAGAGACTCTGGAAACAAAATTTCTTTCCAGTGTAATTAACGAAAATGTGTGAAAGCATTTAAGTCATATTAAAACTATACTAGACACAGGAAAATGAACAGCAGTTAATTTCGTTTAGAATGAAATATTGTTTAGAAAAACAATCTTTCAATAGGACTCTGAAATATTGTAGAAAAAGAAAATATATACATTTATATTTATATTTATAACCTACTTGCTGAATGTTTCCCGCCAAGCGTATTAAACTCTATACGTTTTTAATAGTAAACCGCTGAATGTTTTGATAAACAAGGGGTGTGTGCCATTTGCGACAAACTAGCTGAGTGAGAGAAACAGGTCAGGGCCTCTCTAATTCCTTCCTCCACGAGTGAAACAGAGGAGTCTCAAGTTTGGGTAGAAGGAAGATAGTCTATTTCCTATCTCCATGGTCTGAAGCAGAGTCGATTGATTTTAAGAGAAAAACAAAATGTAAATCTGCCCCAGAAAGGAAGTTCCCTGCTTTTTTTTTATGGAAGGGGGTTTCTCAATCGAACAATAATATCTCTTCCAGTAATGATGTAGTATGCAATCTACCGCTTTTAGTTACTTATTTCTTAGACGTACTAAAACGCTGTTTATAAATGCGAAAATAAATTAAAATTATTAAGACTACATAAGTGAAAATTATTTCATTAATTAAGTAAATATTCTATAAACGTTCTAATTCCATTAAATTAAAATTCTTTCCAAATAAAAAAAAAAAGGTGCAGGAGAGCTCTTGAAACGGCCGTTTTTATGAGTCATTCAGCCATATACTACATTGCGAATATTACACAGCATGGCTTAAAAGCAGTCTCCACTTTTGTTAACTAATCTCCACCATACTTCTGCGAGATAACCAGGAAACATTTGCATTCAACACGACATGCAACGTTTCTACACGACATGCAACGTGTGCTACGCCGCATGTCGTGTAGAAATCCGTAGCTTCAAAATCTCCCAGCCAGCACGATTCAATTGTGTTAGTGTTTTTACCATTTGCAAGATCGATAAAAAATTGTCAGTCCTGCAGACGGTACAAAAAAAATGATTAAAACAGCAATAGATTATGGCGGCGGTACCTAAATAATAACTAAACAAAAGCAGTATATCGCATACTACATTATTACCTCTCTTCCTGATCACTTGCCATTTAAGCCGTCCACTATCTTTCGTATCGGGACGGCGGTAAAATTAAATAACATTTTCATCTATTTTATCTGTTTATCATTGTTTTTGTCTTCTTTTCTCTATATTTAATGATAACCAGTGGTTTTTCGTTTCAAATTTTTGCACAAACTATTTTTATAAAAGCTTAAATAAGCAACCATCCAGGAACGAATTAATTACTTTTTTATTAATTTCTATGGCGAAAAGAATTACGATTCACGAACATTTCGGATGACGAATGACCAACAGGAACGAATTAAATTCGTAAATCCAGGATTCACTGTATAAGAAATAAACAAAAATAAAGCAATTATTAGTATTTGGTTTTAAGAATTGGAATGAATTTATGCATTTGATACCGCACTAAAGAATGTATGTTATGTATTTTTACGCTACATAAGAATATAAAGTTTTGAGTTAGCTAAAGTAGATGCGATTATCAGTTTCAAGCACTAAAAATTTTCATTTGCACTTACATTTTGATTAATGATTGCAAAGTTCTTTCTCTGTTACTTCGTTCGTCGCTCCTCATACTTAAAATGATAATAAATAATAAAATAATAAATAAATAATCAATTAAATTCAATTCGTTATGTTCTAATTCGACAAAACTCTGTTTAATAGCTTATTTATCGCCTATTGTCCAAATATTTGCTCCTTGCTGATAATAAATGAATCATGAACGTCGACGGAAATCATTCCCTCTCTCCTCTTTTAGTAAGAAGATCCGACCAATTAGTATACAAAAAACGTAAAACTGAATGATAGTTTTACTATTAAAAATGTTTAATCATTGGCATTGTTATTCATTAAAAAAATGGTGCTGGGAACATCAGGAATCTTATTTTTCCTCCATCGAAAGCTTTAGTTTTCCTCCCTTTTCTGTCATTTGTTTTCCAGTTATGGATCATGAATTCCGAAATTTGGAAAGTTGTTCTTCCCTCCCCCCAATTTCATTTGAACAGCAAATAAAAATGCGGTGAATTCTACGTGCTTAAAAGTACAGCGTTTAACATTTTTTTGAAAAATATTTTATTGTCAGTGTCGTGATATCTATACAAGACTGAGAGTTCGGCGGCTTTACTTTTACTTCATCGAAAGTGCAGTAGATGGCGCTCCGATTCAACATTTCCTCTTCTCCGTTATATGGTTTTGTTTGCGTTTTTCTAGAAAAGTAAAAAAAAAAAAAAAAATATGAAGAAACTGCCTGAAATATTAGAAAAATAAATATTTAAATTTTTTTTTCATTTTATCCAGGCAGAAAATTTAAGTTTAATGGCTTAATAGATACGTATAATACGAGGCTCGGTAGAACCAAGTGAGTTGTCCAACACACTTTCGTTCTGAAAGACAGCAAGCATACCAGCCATGGAAATATTGATACAACAGAATTAGTCTTTTTCCTCCAGCCAACGTATCTGTAGTTATTAGTAAGGAAGCTTGTATAGTAGTGGGGTGGAAAATAACAAAATACGCCCGTTTTATTCTTATGGAAACCATTTCGAGATCTTTCTAAATGATTACGTCTGAGACAAATAAATGCAAGGGTTAAAATGAGCAAAATACCTAATTAAAAGTAAATTGATTTATATTATATACAATGATAAGTGACCACCGTAGCCATGTTTAATGATCGAAGCCACGATCATGATGCACTATATTTGCAAATAATGCATTATTCATCTTTGCAAAGAGTTCAGACTATAAATGTTCATATTAACGGCGTTCTAGTTGATAATTTACGAAGGATATGTTTCCATAAAGAAGGTAACGAATACTTAAATGTGCATTCTAATTAGCTAGGCAACAATCTGTTTTAAAATTACTTTTGTTCTCCCCAAGCAATTGAATATTTTTATGTATTTAGTAGAATTCAAATTGATTAAGTTAATGGGACACTCATATTAGTTCTTAGATGGGTTTACCTATATTTCCCCTGCAGTCTTCATATGAAGAAAAACTAAAGCCCAGGTAGATGCAAATGAAACACCTACTTTAAAGATTGATACATTCGGAATCCTTATTTATATAGTTAAGTCTCATTTATAACGACTCTCTCACGTTCCTGACTGAGGGGTGGGGGTGCCTTATAGCAAGTAGTCCTATAACGAAAATTATTTTAGGCATTATAAAGGAGGATGGTACAACGAAAATGATTTTTTTTACTGCTGATATCTCGAAACTTTTTGTATACGTCGCTATAACTAGTCGTAGTTATAAAACGTGTGTGCTGTATATTCTTATCAGTTGAGGACATCAATACGGGGTTTTAATGAAATAATCTTTATAACGAATGGCCATTATAAAGAACGTCATCTGTAATGTATGACAAAATGCATTTTAGTTATAGCAACCAAAGTTAAGGACATTACAGAAATACTTTACCAAACAAGAGTTTCAAAGGGTTTACATCATGTTTACGTGTATAATAATGCAAAATTGTATGCCTTATCGAATAATTATAATTATACAAATAAATGTAATAAAAATTACGGGATGGACGACAATAATTTCATAGTTAAAACTTGACTTTTCATTTTATCAAATAGTGTGAATGAATGGAGTTTAAGAAGCGGATTCCCAGCTACGGTATTACACTATTAAAAGTATAACAACCTAAACTTATAACAGGTTGGAAATTTCTAACAGAGGTTTAACGCTTGAAATTCTTTTCACCAATTATTAAAATTCCCAAGCATTTAATGGCTGTTTCACGAGAAATGTTCGACATAAATTATGAAGTTAAAAATACTTGATGACAGTTTTGAACAATATGTTTTCATTTCTTCGTAGGCTTATTTAGCAGTATCAGAATTAAAGAACGTATCCTCCAGTCCTTCTTTCCCAGATGTCTGATTAATTTCGATGTTCATATTTTAAACTATTAACTCGGATTTTCTACACCACTCTCTGCATCGTATTGTAATATATAGATATGAGTTCATCATATCATATATGCTGGATTCTAAGATCAATATATTCAATCATAATATTACTGAAAAGGCAGCCCTAATAAGCCATTAATTCACATTTAGTCGTAGAATTATGTTTTGCTATTAAACAAGCAGTTTAAAAATCAGTTTGAAAATGAATCATCAAACGTATATAATTAATAGGAATTTTTACATTCCTGTATGACCAGACTCTTTTTTTTCTATTTTCTTATAGCTTGCAAATATAGTTCTGAGAAGAATTTAAAAAATAGGCAAACACCAAAGTTTAATGTTATTTAGCTTGCATATTTAATCTTTATTATACCATTAGGAAAAGGTTCACCTTTCTCATAGTATTTCTTTCATTATTCTCACTATATCAATATTGAAATTTGTTCTGTATGTGTTTCGCACTCAAAAGTCTGGAAAATTTGGGAAATTTTTACAAAAGGGCTAAGTTAATTATGAACGGGCCCTGGCTACGTTGCGGTTAAATCACCCAGTCAATATCAATCCATTCGAATCTTAGTGTAAAGTAGGATTTCATTTGGTAACAGCCGCTTGTCCGTGGAGGGGTGATCTTAAATTCGAATACAACTGCCTCCAAACAGGGATCTTTGGAAGGGCAGGGGGGGCCTACTTCACCGCCGCTGCACTTCAATGTATCGTGAATTGTTATTGGCAGTTATTTAAACGAAAATAATTACGTAGTGTCTGAAAAGTTTTATACCGCTTCTTAAATTTCAATAAATTGTATTTAAATGTACGAAAAATTGACCGCTGCTCGTCTTGTATTTATGAGTCGCATTCGACAAATTTTTGTCCAGCCAATCAGTCAAGGACAAATCCCTCGTATTTTATCATTAAGTGGGAAATATAAAGATGTGGTAAATGTCTCTGGATTGCCAACTGTATGAGTATGAGATGGTATGAGCATCTGCAGCAGAAAGGGAGTCCTGAGTCCTAGTCGAAATCCAAGTCATACAGAGCATTAGATAAGCAGATACCGGACTAATTAACGATACAAAATATTTATATTAAAAGATAAAAATTTACTTACGGCATAATTTTAACCAACGATCAATTTTATTAATGTCTTTCCATTGTCATCAATGCTAAGAAATGTAAATCTTTATAAATTTAATTATTCAGAATTTTTGATTTTATTTAAGTTTAGAAATAATTTTAGCATTTGTTCTAAATTTAAAAATTTGCCTGGAAAGTTATAATTTAGTTTAATTATATATGTATGTTTATTTGATTCTATGTTTCTTGGTACTGAGTACTGAGTTTGTTAGTAATAACTACGTTGTTATTAGATTAGGTTAGAATATTATTGTCTTTGAAATTTGTTCCTATATTTAGAATGTTTTTATTAATTTATTATTCAAAGTATTCTTAATTTACACGCAAAATTGGGGTCCGATTAAATCTAATAAAGTTTTCTGAAATGTATTAAAAATTTTTTGTTTTATGATAATTATCATGATTTTATATATTGTTCTTAGCACGAGACTCAGGTTTCTGATCTTTTGACACATTTACGATACTGAAAATTTACTTGTATTGTTATAGTTTTTGTTTGCTTGTATACACATTTCAAAAAATATTTTCTAAAATTTAATTGCTTTTCTTACTACTTTTTTTAATATTTGGATTAACTTTTGTTTCTGGTTCGCTGTATAATTTTATTAATTCTTTTAATTTAGGTTATATGCCTTTTTGATTTCGCCTGTAGGGGCTGGATTGATGAATGCATATTAATGATTTAATGTATATTGCATTAATTTATATTTTTCTGATTTTAAATAAATTTTACATTTTTGTGCATTTCTCAGGTTTTCTCTTTTACCTCTCTACGCAGAGCTTCCTGAGGAAATTATGCCGGTAGAGGTAAAATTATTCGCTTTCATTTTTTTCGCATTTTCTTGAGTATGCGGTAATTTTTTTTAATGAATTTTGTTTTTGCACTGATCTGGTTTATCTGGGGATTTTGGTTTACCTGGGATTTGGTTTTATCTGGGATTCTAACTCATCACTCCAAATTGTATATTAGAATTTGCTTAGCATATGTTTTGGGTTTTAAGTAAGTAAAAAAATTTAAACCAGAATTGTTAGGTCGATTTTACAAACCTCATAGACTTCAATAAACAAACAAACAAACTCTCCAATAAATAGAAGAGGGAAAAGGAAGAGAAAGCGTAATAATCACTTTGTGTCGTTGGTCGTCTTAAGAAAAAAAGACAATATACATATCACAGTCTACAAATTTTCTGAATACATTTTTGAAGAATGGGAAACAATTTTTTACGCATTAAGGGAGGAACATTAATTTAGAAAATTTCATTACTAGAAATCTACCTTTCGCGAAACGGTAATTCCAAGAAAGACAACTTAGTGGAAGCCGAATGAAAATCGTACGTTAGCCAAAAATGTTAACAAAGACTATTAAAAATGGCAGCAAAATTATTTAAAGCACAAAGAACAGCCTCGCAGTTTGAGAATAATTCAACTGTTCCTAATAAAACTGTATAAAACCAGAAAAACGGACTGTAATATTTACTAGAATCCTTAATGATGGTATACCAGAAGCTATGTCAGTTCCAACTGCAAACGCTGGCTTGCTGGTTTAAATGAACTCTTTTTGGCTTAGTGTTTATAAAAAAATTGTGTTTTTCCTCCAATTTTTCACTTATTGTTATTATTTAATTTATCCAGAAATAGATTCAGATAAACGGTAGTTTATAATACGTGTATAAGCTGCTGTATGGAATTGAACCAACAACATATAACCACAACCTTCCTCCCCTTCTTCCTTTCCTCCCCTTTTTATTGGAATTTCGTTTTCCTTCATTTTCCTTTTTTCTCTGTTTTATTTTGTTTAATGAGGTTTTTAAAACTGATTTAACAATTTTAGTATAAAATGATTTGCTTATTTATTTGCTTTACTTGTAGCAGCAATTAGTGTGCGTCTAATGGAGTTTAATCTAATTGATATATTTTCTTCAAATTTTTGAATTATATACCTATATTTATTATGTTAAAACAATAACAGTGAAATGGTATTAAATCAGTTTTAATGATTTAAAATGATTGAAACAATATTCAAAAGATTAATGATGAACTACTCGAAGTAGGCTAAACATAGCAATGCATACTAGAGCAAAATTTAACTAAATAAAAAGCGAAAGTACCAATGACGGAGTGGATGAGATTGATGAACAGTGGTAGTGCGACCTGGGTTCAGATTCCGGGGAACGGCCAGGCTGAATGGGAGTTTTCATGGTTATGAGCAAGTTTCCCTTCAACATCTAACACTATTTGGTAAGAAAACCTTTTTGCTTACCTTTCCTTTATGAAATTCATAGGACACATATTATCCACAGGACCCTGAATTATTTGCCATTTTATTACACGGAAAATTTTATTTATGACTATTTACAATTCTTTGTTTTACAGAAGAACATTCATGATTTTACTATGGTTGCCATTACACCTCAATCAGAAAATCCGCAAAGCGAAACCTCTCGTGGCCAGCAGTATGAAACTGTAATACCTCTTTCTTTCAGTGCCGAAATATGTCGCAGCAATAGTTGCTGGGCTATGGCAGCTACACAGAATATTAATTTCTTCGTGTTACTCTAAGTCGGACAGAGCTGTAATTTTAACCAGTTCAACGTGCAGTTTATATTAATTGTCCAATAAAGTATGTCCTTTAGTATGTCCTAATCTTCATGATATTGCATTTTGGGTGGTAGCGTAAATCTGACGCTATAACTTTATTTCCTAGTAACTGGAATAATGACTCATTTTGTGTAAAATCTTGTAAAGAGTGGAAATTTTTCTTTAATTTGTAACAAATAAAACTTTATGAATAATATAGTCATATATCATATTACGTTTCGCTTTCTTTGTCTAAGCTGTAATAAAATGATTTTTGTCTATAAAGATGGAATCTGTTTTAAGAATGACTTTCGTTATAATATTATTAATACTTTTTAAAATAAATTCAACTTAATTACCAAGTTAAATTTGGATAAAAAACTTCGTTTCAATTTTTAAGTAAAAACCAAAATTACTTTCTCTAAGGGTTTAGGATTTGTCGCCGTTTTACAGTTGCCCTTTCTCCGACAGGACTTGCCCTGAAACATTTCCGTCAAGTAGAAATAAAATACGTAATGAAGGTTGCTTATAATACATATAATTACATATTTTAAAATAAAGGATGTAAAGACATTAAACAGTTAATTAATTAGTGAGTTAGAAAATTATGTCAGTAACAAATACAACAAAATTATCACATTTCATAATTATGAGTTAAACCTCCGAGTAATCATTTCTAAAATTATGCAGATACAGTGTTTAGGTGATTCGTCGAAATTTCTTGAAGTTTTAATCAGCCAGTTCAGAGAAATCCCTCATGCAAACAGAAAATTCAAATTTTTATAAAATCTTAACTGAAAGTGGAATTACTTTGGAATGTAATTAACAAATTACTCTCTTAAAATTAATAAATATATAGATAGATATACTTATAGATTTAATTTTACTGTATCAGGCATAACAAAATATTTGTATAAAACTGTATACAAACGCATTTTATATATTATTGAAAAGGTTTTAAAGTATGGAGCTTGCTAATATGTAAATATTAACAAACCATTTAGTCCTTTGAATGACAAAAGTTTAGAAAGATGTTTTACCATAACTTTGATTGTAGAGCAAATTTTTTTCATGCGATTTGTTTTAAAATGTTTGTGAAGAATCGAGTTTTAGTATAAAATCAAAAACGAAATTTTTTTTAATTATATAAATGTGATACTCTTTAAATGTTATCTTAAAAATAGCAGATCTATTTTGAAATCTCAAAATAATTTCCTTTTTATTATAAATTTTATATTATATTTTTTAAATGTCAATATTATGCTTTCTTTCATTGCTATGTATTATGTTTATAATTACCTTATATCTATTCTTAATTATGTATGCATTTAGTTGGTTATTTAAATTTAACCAAATACTACACATCATTAATAAATTTATTATAGTATATTTTAGGAATAATACATGAGTTTAGCTACAAAAGATTCTTTCTGTTAAAATTTAAGACAGTCGGAAGTATACAACAGGTAAAGAAAGTAGATATAATTTAGGCATTCAGAGAAAATTATGTCTTGAAGGCAAATTGGTCCGACGGCGAATGGGCTCAAAAGTGAAATGGCATGACGGCGAAGGTGAGACGGCGACCGTGAATAGTTCCATTCCTCTCTCTAATTTGCAGATGGTTTTGTTTATTGGAATTACGGCAAACCATACCAGGGCTATCAGCTTGAGGGGAGGGGTGCCTTTGTGGAGGACGTTCTAAGAGAAACAGGCTCGTACACACGTTGCAATGAAGAAAATCACGAAAACGCCCATGCAGCCAAATCCGTTCCCTTGGAATCGAACGTAGATCGGAACTACTAGTGTTCAGCGACGTTTCCGCTCGGCTGGTGGTGGGCCTGTAATTTGTAGAAAGCGAAGAATTGATTTTACTGTAAGCTTTAACATAAATGGTATTATAATCAAAAATGGGTGTTGATAGATTTGTTACAAATTCCTCTCTTACTGAATATTAGAATATTGTTTAGCTTTTTGGTTGCATATAAAGCCAAATTATTCCATAGAGTACGATGTATACAATAGTAACTTAAAATTTAAAATTTCATTTAAGGAACATTTTAAAGAAATTATGATTTATCGTATTTTACACAGTGGTTGATCTGTGTTCAGAGAACCATGAACGCTAGAACATAGCAGTTTCACACAATTTCAGAATCGAAGTCATTAATAAATCGAGGCGATTTGAATAAAAGATATCCTGTTTTACCATTTAGCTCTTTATTCTAGTTATTAATAATATACATCTAGTAGCATATTCAATGAGCTTCTATATGCTTACGTAGATTCTTTAATGCTTTTAGCTACAGACGGCAAAAGACTAAATTAATAATGTTTCTGACTTTAGATAGCATCTTAGGGAAATCAGGGGTACTAGTTATTGTCATTCTCGCCTGACTATGACTGACTGTAAAATGATCCACTTAAACACTTGGTAGAACTCACAGACGTACTCTAGTCGGTATTTTGATACATTGGCATCTTCTACCTACTGCAGTTAAACTACTGTTTAATTATTATGCTTTAAAAAGACGCCTTAGTCCTCAAAATGCCGTGAATATTTGGAAAATTCGATTTTAAAATTCTCTTGATTCTGCAAGAAATCAAAGGCAAGAGATGTTGCCGTTTTGTAGAAAGGGCTGTTGAAAAAAGGTCTGCAGTTTTTCCTTCGATAAAGAAAAAGAATAACTGCATTGTCACAACTGGAAAACACCTCTTTTTAAAGTGTCTCCGGCAGGCGGACATTGTTTCGAGTGTAGCATCCTATTTGAACACGGGATTAAATCATCTTTGCAAAGGTAATCGCTGCAAGAAGCTTTCCTAGTTTCGGTCCTGAAAGGGCAGAAGGATGCAGTGTCCCGGAGAAGAAGAGAGCAGGCTCCTTTCTTTGCCGTTTATGATATGGAAATGTATTCGGCTGCAAAAGACGCAGAATGATGGACACGCTTTGGCTTTTGCGAAATGGGTGGAGTTCCAAAGTATGCTGCGGTGAACTTTTTTTAGAATTAATGATACGGAACATCATTTCCAGTTGGTTTGTGCTCGCGCGGGAGAATAGGAGACACTGAATTACTGGTCATATTGTTTCCTTATGAAGCGCTTCACTCAGATACCCCTTACTATCCCCTTTTTTCTCTAAAAAATTGTCTCTCCCCTCTTTTATAAGCGGAAAACAGCGAGATGTCCGCTATTCTAGGTTTGCCAAGGGGCCGATTCGTTCCATCCTTGCCAGACATCTCGCTCCATCGCCAAGAATACCGATTTCTCTACTTTTGAAATTGCAATAGCTGCTCGGCTGTTGTGTTATCTTTCTTGCGGTTTGACGCTGATTAGGTTCAAGGGTTTTGGCACAGATTTTACTGAGAGAAAATAATTTCATTTTGAGTTTGGAGCTATCGAACAGATTATTAGAGAAAATTTCAAAATTTAATGTTTCATTGCAAAAAACAGTTTTCAAGTTAAAACGCGTTTTCTGGTATAAATAAGGCTAAAATTTTTCAGTGTTTTAAGGTGTATGCTAAATATTCTTATTCAACGTGAATTACCGTTGTCCAGGCGGCAGCTTTCTTCTAGCATATGAAATTGAAAAATTTAATCAGATATTAATTTAATATTGCTTTTCTTGTTAATTTAGGAGGAAGCATCATAACTTCCGAAAAGGAAATACTGAGTTCAAGCTTTAATGGAAAACGAAGCAGTTGCTTTTGGTAATATGCTTGAAAATCTTTGTTATGTTGAATTTCCTTAGCAAATAAATGCCTTTTAATTTTACGTTAAGTTCTAATTATCTCTGAAAATATTCCGGTTCCAAAGGTAATTATTGCTATTCTATTTTACCTCCCGCCAACCTGTATACATAGGTAAAAAAGATAATGCTTTCAGTCCAGTATATATATATTGAAACCAATTCACTCTTTAGTTATGGTTGAGAAAACTGCTGCGTAGATGACTGGAGAGGAAGTCACAACTGGCTTGACAGTTAAAACACCATTTTTATTTTGAACAGGAAAAACTCTTCGGAAAAACATTTTTCCTTAAATTAGTATCTCACTAGGGAAGCCAAACGCTCCTCAAAATTTTTATATAAGCAATTTACATTTTAGATAATGAAGAAAGAAGACGAAGCGAGAGACGTGATTTATTCAGACAGCAGGTAGGCAAGAAAAAGTGATGCGTACTAACTGCGGCTGTATTTATAAGCCGAAAAGTATTTGTTTTAATCCTAAGCAGCGATTGGGCTAAAGTTTCGCAGTGCAGAGAAATTGTAGGGAAAGAGTGTAGTAAAATGCTGCAGAGTTGAGCAAAATGGTGCAGAGCGTATATTTGAAGCGGGGATGTGTTTAATTATAATTTATGAATTTAAAGGTCTTTTGCCAGTTGCTCCAGTTAAGTTTAAAAATGCTAATTTAGAAGTCAAACAACAAAAATCAGCTTTATATTTTCAAATTTTCACAGAACTAGTTTTGATGGTTCGATAAAGCCATCGAAACTAGTCCTGTGAAAATTTGAAAATATAACGCTGATATTTGTTGTTTGACTAAATTAGTACTTGTTCGGCGTGTAATTGTATCCTAATTTAAAAATGCTGTTTCATATTTTGCATATTAAATTAGCAATAGCCTTTAATAACTCTTTCTAATATGGTTACTTACCTCCTCGATTCTAAAAATAGCGATAATTTTTTGGAATTTAAGCGAAATGACTGCGTCATTTCTAGATCAGTCCATGCATATGACTTAATAGCGCCGATAATGTAACTAATTTGGAACTTAAACCGAAACTTTCTCTTAGTAAGTTGTCATACTGGATAACTGCACACTTTGTTTCTGCCTCTGTTCTCGCAAGGACGTTGCTTGATGTTTTTCTTCATATT
Source organism: Stegodyphus dumicola (assembly GCF_044657685.1). NCBI lineage: Eukaryota > Metazoa > Arthropoda > Arachnida > Araneae > Eresidae > Stegodyphus > Stegodyphus dumicola. The sequence continues at coordinate 72,964,141 of NC_140780.1, forward strand.
ATAACAATATCTAAAATGTGAAACTTTTCTGAAGCAGGCATGTGTAATGTGCCTAGTAAATTGCGGGTGCAAAATATTTGACTGCAATATAATAAATATGATTTAAATCTGCTACGACTGCGTCTTATTGTATTTATATGACTTCCAAGTTCCTTTTTCATTCTAGATTTATTATGTGTGCTTCAACATCTGTTTGTATCATTCCCAAATCCTTATACACACACACATACATACATATATATTAAACCTATATGTGAGACCCTCGTGCACATGATTGCTCTCAGGAGAAAAAAAATAATCCAGCAGTAAAGATCGAGAAGAAAATAATATAATAATAAAGTGATAATAAATAAGTATGTTTAAATATACAACTAATTAATAATTTTAAGTAAATGTTCCACAGCAAAACAAAGCTTAATTTTGTTACATAGATTTTTAAATAAATACTTGCTAACAAAGCAAAACTTCAAAAACTCTCGCAACCCACCAAAAATTGTGTCACAACTCACATCTTGGGAACCACTGCCTAGAGAACTATTGTTGTCACATTTGGAAATGTAACAAGAAAACTTCTATAGGTTATATTGTAGCAGGAGTTCCTAAATGATGATGAAGTTAGATTAATATGGGATCTCGAAATAATTCTCAGCTTCGATGCCCTGGAAGACAATCCCATAAAACCTGGATACTTGGAGCTTGAGAGGCAACACATGATTCACATGAGCACAGGAAGCGCATGAATATCGACACCGAAAATTCCTTTGGGCACTGCCAGAATGGGATCTCAGAATTTAATAATCTCGAAACCGAAAGATCAAAGATTTTGAAATTTTTCAAATACCATGTGATTCACATTCGTGTCACCTTTTCTATTAAATAATAATTGCATCTCATAATCTTTAAATTTCTATGATGTATACTGCATTTCCATCTAAATGCGCCTTTCTGATCTAAAAGGTCATTTTACTTCTCAGTATTTTCCGTCTAGACATATGTATTGTAAACGTCAAATAATATGAGAGATTATTGCTGCTGAAAGTGATGATTTTTCAACGATACAAATTCATGTTGGTCTTTAAATAATAAAGATTATGTTCGATAATTTTATGATCTTAACAGCAAGTGATTTGGATGTAGAAACAAATATGGGAAAGTTATTGTGTAAAAATAAATAACGCAAACAAAAAGTAAATTAATATCGCTATTTTACTTGATAGAGTGAACGTCTCTTTTCTAAGGTTAGCTTACAAAATGATAGAGTTATATCAGCTTCAAAGTTAGTATTTTGTGGCGTCTAGCATAGTCGCCAAATTGGCGATTAATTCGAACCTATGGCAATTATTTTGCCACAATGAATCTAAACAGAGGAAGTTTGTGAAAAACTAAACGGAGTTAAAGAGACACTGTAGGGGTCGAAAATAGGATAAAGAAGCAGAGTTTAGAGACACTTAGTTCTATTTGTTGATGAACGACCAAATTTTGGAGACATGTTAAGCTAAGTAGATGATTGCTTCCCATTACATGTCTCGCCTGATTTAAACTTCCTTTTTCTTTGTTAAAAGAATGGGCAACTCTTTATGAATGAAATCCATTCTAATTTTAAAGAATAAAAATTTTTCCCAAATGTCTCGCAATTTTTTTGTACAATGCAAAAGTGCTCTTGAATGAGACTATTTCGACACCACCATATTTTATCTTCCGATTTTGACACCCTCAGAAAAGCTAATATTCATTCAAACACAAACTTTGCACTTTTGTTTCTCTCCCAGTTTCCTTTTTAAATATTTCCTTTAAATTCACAAAAGTCCTTTTGGGTTTTATATTTGGAAATTTTTCATTTTTCTTTTCTTTGTGTCATTCCCAGATTACAACAAACACTCCTGAAGAATTTAATAAATACGTTCCGACAAGAAATGATTCCAAATTTGTTTTCTTCCTGAATATGTCTTGAAATATTTCAGATCAATGGAATAAAAACTACAGATTTTTTTTGTGTCATATCCATTTATTCTAAATATTAACAATAATTAAGTGTCAAATAAAAGTCAAAAGAACATGGAAAGGGGAAAATTAAATTAGTTTTTTTTTATGAAATGAAGGGTTAGTGAGTCATAAATCTGTATGTAAAGCATCCGAAATAATAGTAATACTTTTTCAATTGAAATTTAACCTGTAAATGTAGTGCACGTGAAGGGGGAAATAAAATATAGGGAAGAGAATGAATAATTTCTCTTCTTACTTACAGAATTAATGAAGAAGTATTAAAACTTTTCTTAAGATAATTTCATTTGAAAATCTACAATTTTATACACACTATATTTCTTCAGATTATTAATTCATCACATCTATATAGCTGCCAATGATAATTTGGTCAAAATTCTATAGCTCTGAACAACTACATTCAGCTCAACACTGCTCGAGGGAAAAAAATCTTTAAAATCAAATTTCTGGTTTCAGAATGGAACTCACTGGTTGAATAATTTTGAGAATTTCCCCTCGTGTATTTAAATAATCGACCAGACCAACAAGCACTAGTAGTTCGTCCCCTGCTCAAATTCTAACGAACTGGCTAGCTAGATTGGTGTTTTCTTAGTTTTCTCCGCATGTAACACAAGTTCGAACCAGATTATCTTAGAAAGATAACCCGAATGCATCCCTTCTCTTATGCAGATAGGCCTTGTGTGCTTAGTCTTAATCGATTAACCTAATCTATTAGCTAAACCTCGAATGTATGATAGTCAAAAGTTACCAATCCCTCATTTGAACGATCTATGGTAAATTAACAGCTTTCTCAGTGAGATAAATGTAATATTCAATGAAATGTGGTATGCACAGATATACCTTTACTCTGAAAATTCAACATTTGTTTTTATATATGCACAGTTTACAAAAGATCTATTTCGATGATTCGTTTTCAAATTCACTTTCTTTTTATAAGTACTATACTATACCTTAATTTGAAAAGACGCTAAAATAGATTCGAAGAGCGATGCGTGATCAAATCCAAGCACCGCTGTTGCAGTGAATGAAGCAATTTCGTTCTAAAATTAACAAAAATATTCCTGTTATAGATAATCATAATTTAACTGTGTTAGAAAAAGTAAGTATTATTATTATTCTTATCATTTCCAGTAGGACTGTTAAATTTTGCTTCTTCGCGTTCATACTATACTATTTAATCTTTATTTAATAAAACCTGATATTTTAGAAAATTACTTTTGTGTGCAATAAATTGAAACAATATTTATAACATAAAATAAACATTACAAAGTTTGGAAATTAATTTCTTCTTTTAACAGGTGTGTAAGAGGAGAAAAAGAAATATTAAGTAACTATATGCATACAAAATAAGTACCACCTTAACACAAGAGTTTATATAGTTTATGATTTTCCTTGTCAGAAAAAATTGGCGATGACTAAGTTAATTAACAACGCTTTTGCTACATGAGTGAAAATCGGTCTTAAGTCAGTTTTTATACGCTGCTTAGGAATTAGAATACGAAAATATTTTATCATTTTCCGTTTTGTAATAAATCATTAAAACCCCTTTTACACTGCAGTATTTCTAACGAACATTAAATGTTTGTCTGCATTTGCATTAAGGAGCATCCTATAGAATGAATTGTAACTTGAATTATTTGTTATGATGAAATATGCTTTCAAACGAATTGTCAATTCAAAATTGGAGATTAGAAGCTTGAATTCAGCAAAAAAAGTGCCTCAAATTACACAGATTTTAAATAATATTAGCATACAGATGAGAAAAATTAATGCGAAAACGTTTGAGTTTTCAATTTACCAGCATGTGAAAGCAGTACTGACAGCTTTAAGTGCAATGACATAAACACACGTTCAAAAGAATTGTTGGGGGTTGTTTAATTTCTTATGTGATTTAATCATAATAGCAGAATATGTTAGATTAGTAAAACCTTTTACCCAAAAGTATATGATCACTTTTTGCAATCAGTTCTAACATATACAATATGGCAGATCAATTACTTTGCGTTCTTTTTAATTTACTGAATAGAAATGCACGAGCCAAAAAATCAATGAAACTTTGCGTTCTAAAACCTGAGCATGGTGAAAAATTAGGCGGTCTTTTATTATGACCCCTGTAAAATAATAAAAAAGTTTCATAACAGGTGGAAAATTTTTTTAACCGCAGCACAGCGATAGGATAACATTCTTTCCGCCCCCGGGCGAAGCCGTATTTATTTATGCATTGAAGCATAAATTTTACTTCATAAAAACTAGCGAATCAACTTATTGAGATTTCTTTTAACTACTTATAGATACTTTCGGATCAGTTATTATGTTGGTTAATTAAGCCATAGTTAAAATTGAGTATTGTTATTCGGGCAATAATTCGCTGCCTAAGAAATGCTAACTTGGAACACTAAAGGGAGGTGAGAAATTGAAATTGGGAAAAACGTTACGCCCATTTCTCCTACAGAGGTTGAGTGTAAAAGATATCTATAAACTTAATTATTTTAAATATTGACTTTAGATATGAACATTAGCTATAAAGCTTCTAAAAAAAATCTGAGAATTTTTTGCAGGGAAGGGAGTTAAACTCAAGGGAGTAAGAAAAACGTTTTTACTCCCTGAGTTCAACTAAATGTAACAAAATCTCACTTTTTAATTGGACCTCGTATAATAGTATTTTTCGGACGTTTTAGTGTTACCATCTCCTTGTTTAAACTATGTTTTAACGCCTCTCCTATTTCGTGAATACTATATACAGAACCGTGCGTATGTAATTTTTCATCTGAAGTAAAAAGGTAAATGCTCGCCATTATATACAGTGCAAGGCGTCCGACCATTTGAAGACAATAAATAAGTAAATAAATAAAATAACAGAAATAGTTAAATAAAAGAGAAAATTAAAAAAATATATCCAGTAGAAGCTAATTAAATCTGTACACTTTAATATTCATTAAAGATAACTATTTCAAATTATAATGCCGTAACTCTTCAATAATATTCAATCATAGCTTGAAAAATTGATGGATATAACAAATTACGTTTGGAAATAACAGTATTTAAAATTTCAGTTTTTATAAATGACATCTAAAAAAAATCTGAAAGCTTTCATATTGTAATTTACTCCCAAAGGGGCGTTTCTTTAACGTTTTGTGTATTCCCTTTATTTATTAAATATCTTGTTCTTCGCACTCAAACCATAAATTCAATTCAATAGCAATATCGAAAAATAATTTTAAAATAAGAATATCCTTAGAATTTCCGATACACAGTCTCGAGCGCTGGAGATTAAAAAAAAAAAAAAAAAAAAAAAAAAATCGTACAGTGTTGCTATTCCTCGCTTTGAAATCTTTGAGTTTGTTAATCAAAAATTCGTTTAAGTTTTACAAAATAGGAAATCGATAGTAAACTAGATTCCAAATTCCAAATTACGACTTCCAGATGCTCATAGTCGGGGGAGGATTTCGTTATTCAAAATTTGATGGCTCTAGGTACCGTTGTTTTATCACAATGCGAGAAACAATACATACATTTATGCAGATTATTCATTATTTAATTTCTTTAAATATAATTCAGGGCTGTAATATTTGGTGGCAACAGTTTTAAAAGTGAATCAACGCAGAAAGTGAATCGACGCAAAACGCCAAAACGAAATTAATAACCCTTCCGGGCTAACGCTTTTTGGGTTAATAATATAATGAATAATGCAACTAATATAAAAGTAGAGCACTAATTTTTCAAGCATTTATAATAACCTAATGTTTCATGCTTTTAAAGAAGCAAAAATCCTTAATTACGTATTCAAAATATACTTGATCACTTAATTCATTTGGGAGAACTACCATATTTGAAAATTTTTTAAACCAAGGGAGGATCTTATATATTTTATTTTATTATTTTACGTTTGCTGAAGTTTCCTTCGTCACCAAGAATAGTAACCGGCAAAGTTAAAAATATTCTTACAGCTGCATCCAAATTCGGATACGACTGAACTAAACTAAATTCTTGAATTATTTTTAAAAGAAAATTGTAGCTGCTTTAACGTCTGAAATTATTGAAACAGCGTGATTTTTAAAATTTTTTATTTCATACTGAAATTCTGTGTCATTTACATCATTCGGAAGTACTAAATTATAAGTTGCTGCTTTTAAATCATTTAAATTCAAGACAATTTTCACTAGTTAGAAGTTGAAAACTGGAACGTATTTTGTGTAATCTCCATTTCATTTGCAAAACTAAAACATCCTTTTTTTAAATTTCTTCCATTATGGAAAAAAAAAAAAAAAAAAATGTCTGAAAAATTCTTTTTCTTCTCAACTTATTTTGACAATATGATTTATTAACTCATCTTTTCCTTTTCTGTATATGGGCTGCACCAGCGTCAGAGAGGTAAAATCGCTGACACTGGTACTTCGGACCTGGGATCAAATCCAGGCAAACGGACTGACTGCATGGGCGCTTTTGTGGCTTTTCCCATGTCTAATATGTATGCGAGCCAATTTTCCTTAGAACGTCCTCCATAAAGACATCCCTTCCCTTAGACAGATAGCTCTATCGTGCTTTGCCATAATTAAGTAAAACAAACCAAACCGTCTCTAAAGCAAATTTTTTTACACTTTTTCTTTTACACTTAGATAAATATGTTTATTACACATAATTATCTGCACGCAACCTATTATTCGGATAAGTTTAACGTTTAGATAATCTTCGTAGGAATCATTAGCTGTAACTAAACTTTAGATTGACTGTTTGTTGAAACTTTAGAAAGATCCTTTGTTTAAAACTAAGAAGAACAGAAGGCACGCGATGCTTACAAATCAGCCAACCAATTGCAGCGAGATAGCGAACCAGCGGCCGAGCGGTAAAGTCGCTGAACACTGGTAGTTCGGTCCGAGGTTCGAATCCCGCAAACGGGCTGGCTGCATGGACGTTTTCGTGGTTTCCCCATGTGTAAAGTGTATACGAGCCAGTTTCCCTTAGAAAGTCCTCCATAAAGGCATCCCTCCCTTTAGGCAGATAGCTCTCGAGGCTTTGCCATAATCACATACACACATGCAGCAAGATAACTCAAGTACAGCAAGTTCAACTGTAATATTTAAGTTCTAATAAGCTAGCAACCAAAAGCTGCACAAATCAGTGAACGCGAAGTTGGCTCAAGAACTTAACCGGCGTGTATTTTCAAGTACCGGCAATTACAATGCCGGCAAATCAAAGACTGCAAATCTTATCTTATGTAGGAAAATTAACGTGGCCTCGAGAGGCAGAACACGCTCTGTCTTAAAATTCAAAACCCTAACCTTAAATACACCCTAACTAATTCGCATTCTGGTGGGCAAACGGAAAGAAGAAGTGACAGTAAGGATCCGAAACATAAAGTAATTGGTTAATTAACAAAAAGGAACCTCATAAAGTACATATGAAAGCAGCATATAATTGGATAAGTTCATACAAGATATAAATGTTAATTAAATATTAGTTCAATGCACATAATTGTATAATAACAATATGTAACACTTCATAATCATGAAAACATATCTGTGAGTATATGAATAATTTCGAGGGAGGAATGAACATTTGTGCGCTTATCTATAGACAAGAGATGCTTATAGAGTATAAAATGTGACAGTTCCTTAAGACTTACTGAAGTAGGTATCGAAACTGAGGTTTACAACTTGCAAATGTGAACTCTGCCAAAAAAAGGGAAGAGACATTGATTAAGGCCTCTGAAGGAAGCTCTTGTTTAATGAATGCATGCATGTAATTTATAAATCGATTTGATATTTTTTGCCTTTTTATCTCCTCTTTATGAACTTTTAACAGATATTTTACAGAAGATTTATTCTTTGCCACTTATAGGAAAATCTCTAAACTTGTCCTAATACTATTATAGCCAGGCTTAATTTCTAAAGTTAGAAGTTCTAGAATTCCACAAATGTCGTCAAGAACGGGAATAAAAATAAATAAAAAAATAAGATATGAAATAATAATATAGAATTAAATAAAATATGAGAAGCTGAAAACATTAATAAATTAAATTAATAATAAGTAAATAACAAAGTAAAATATCATAACCGTTAAATGAAAATAAGTAAATTGATAATAAATTTAATCGAAACAATTAAACAAATTAAAGGTAATTAAGTTCATCATAACATGGCATAACAGAGGATAAAAGCTACGTTTCCTTTCTCTCTCTATTCCCGCCCCCCTCCCAAATAGCCGGACACTCTCTTCTCATACATTATGAATAAAAACATCGATCAGTCATTTAGTTACCTCATCACCAAAGAACATTGTACAGGGTACACCACTACAGGTGGTCCGAGGCTACGTTCGCAAGAAGCCGAAAGGACACTAACTTTAGCCTTGCAAGGGATTCAAACCCCCAACATTGTAATTCAGACTTACAGTCATCTTCCGTTAACCATTCATTATTACCATTAATTAACATTACCATTAGTATTTATTGCACAGTTGTGTACATAAGACGTGTTTTATTTTGGTTTCTAATCCGGTTAAAGACATTTTGACCGATTAAATGTAGCCCATAAAAATGATTCTTCGCCATAAGTTCGCATTTTGACAAATAGGGTTTTTTCTTCAGTTGAAGTTTTCCATGCATTTTGCTTTTCCCAAGGAAACTGAGTCATTAATTCTGTATCTCGCATCAATATCAGTTTTACTAACTGCTAAATAAAATGTCGCAATAATATTTTCTGTTAATTTTGCAAATCAGTTTTACAGTAGTGTCTCTCTCACTTGAAGTTTTAGGACACTCCGATAGAATTGCGATTTCTCTCAGAAATTTTAGAAGTACAGGAATTGGACATCGTCTGAATTCAAGCCTTAATCAGAGTAAAATTTTTCATATCTTAATAGAGATATTAATAACACAATGAAATAGTTAGATTCATAGCTTGCAACTAGTCATGGAAAAAGAAATCTTTATTTAGCATCGTAAATTATTAATTTTCTAACTAATTAAATTAGTTTTCGTGCATTACATAATTTGTGTATATCTCCTGTTTTACTTTGTATATATTAGTGCATATACTGGTTAAGTTTATCATTTTAAAGTAATTTTTATTTTTCAGAGGATGATCAAAATCTAAACATCGGTTGAATTACGCTCTTTAAAAACTCCTAAAAACTTCTTTGTTTTATAATTTTTCAGTCATGCTTCAAGTTTCAAGTAAAATTAAATAAAAATTAAAAAGTTGCATCGTTTAATACGTTATCATACGGAACTTTAAAAGAAGCTCAGAAATAAGAATACATTTTTAAAAGCAAGCCAATTTTAAATAAGCAAATTTAAACAAAACTAAAGCACCCTTAAACTTTGTAGAGTACAATGCATACTTCGGAGCAGAAAGCTTGAATTTCATTAATAATAAATTCATAATAATAGCGTCTAAAACGTAATAACAGATTATGCCAAATTCCACGCTAGAAGACTCACTTCTTCCTGGTGATGCGATAACAAAACTGTCGTACAGACAAGCAAAAATTAGGCCAGTCTTTCACATTGCGGAAAGGCATGAGGGAAAAGTATTTTTCCCTCATGCTAATATCAGCAATATTAATAAAATATTAATATCAGCAATATTAATAAAATATTAATATCAGCTAAATATCAGCAATATTAATAAAATGCGTATTTTATTAATATTGCTGATATTTAGACAACATCAGGCAGGAAATCGACACAATAAGGCAGGAAATCGACACAATAAGGCAGGAAATCGACACAATAAGGCGCAATTCGTTTTGTTCTAAATTTCTGATTCTGTAAAATTCTGTTTCTGTAAAATCGATGATTTGATGCGAAGTTCTGTGTTTAAATTAATAAGGATTTTGCTATTTGTTTGAGTTAATAAATAATAATTTATTTTTTCCAGTTTCAATATTACAGGCATGCGCCTCATGCATCGGGTGAATTAAGACGATGCCAGTGACACTACTCATGAGTATTCGTGATTATATGAGCAATGATAGTATAAATCAGGGTTTCTTACTTTTTGGTGTGGGGGCCCAATAATATTTACAAATATTTTGTGGGACCTCATAAGCATTGGGCAAATCCGACACACACGGGAGTGAAACTGTCAGTTTCTTCACTTGTACTGTAATATACTACTGCAATTTTAAGTCATTTACTTTCATTTTTAAAGTAACGTATTTGTTTCTTCTTTGTCTGTATCGTCTTATATTTATATATTTTCAGATACATTATTTAAAAATAATGGCAATGTAAAAATAATGGTAACTGCGAAATTATTATAACAAGGTAAAGAAATATCAAAATTGCTAAAATTTTTGGAGGCCCCTATTGCAAGTCGCGACCCACAGTTTAAGAAACTCTGGTAAAAATGTACATGTATATCCATAATATAATGATACATAAGTTGATGCTCTTAATAGCAATGATATTTACTGCGCATTACATGCAGAGATGATAACAGAAAGTATAAATACACACAGAGCTATGTACAAAATACGAGTAATGATACAGAGGTATGAGAACTGCTGAACTAAAAAATTGAAAGCGGTTCTTTGAATACTCTCGTTATTTGTAAATACCTGCTCTCAAGACCATATAGAATAACTAAAATAATTTAAAAGAGCTTAATATGCCATTGTAATTACTACATAAAACTGCAGTTAGAAATATAAAATAACAGTACAAATACTAATGATATAAAGGAAGGACGTACACATACATATACATATACAAATTTTAAAAGATACATAAGTAAATACTAATACACCCAAGCAAATATTAGTATGCAAGGAATATATCTAATAAATTCTTTCGGCTGTGCTTGTAACTAATACCAGCTATGCATTAGATAGTATGCATTAGATAAGTCCTGACTAGTGAACTTATAGTATTTCAGTATTTCAGAGTCTGTGAAAATTTATTAAATGCAATTTTTTTCTACAAGTTGTCTCTCCACGCAGTTTCTGATGTCTTCCGATGCATATGTTTAGTATGCTGGCAGTGGGGGACGTAGTGATTTGGCCCTCTAATTATCACAAATAAAAACATCCGTAGTTCTTAAAAGAAAGCGCTTTAGATAGCTCAAGAAGGAATCATTTCTTCTAGCGAAGTATGTGATGTACTCATTTCTTGTGTGTAATTTAAAGCTAAAGATAGTTTGTATATCCGTCGTTTTGTTGCGATCGCATCCCATCTCGTTTGCCAGAGATTTTTTAGATATGAGATTGGAAGTTTAGTTGGGTGTTCTAGTTGTGATATGTTATTAACTACTAAACTAGTTGATCCGCCTTTTCATTTCAATAGATGCTAACATGTGTGAGCACCCAGTAAAGAAAAGACATTCGGTCTAGACGGCAATTATTAAGCAGATATAAGATTTGAAATAGTACAGATCTGCTACTGTTACTTTAAATGACCGCCTGGGCTCACGCCGAATCACCGAAGATAACCAATCTGCTGTTTTGCAAGGTACTTGCAAATCTCATAGCAACTTTCAATGCTTCTACTTCTTCCTATTAAACAGTATTGTTTTTGGTCAGACGTCTGGTTCATGTATATCTTAACGCTGCATTTTGCACGCATAATGTCTTTCCTGTTCCAGAATTCGTAAGAAATCCATCCGTAAAAATTGCCAAAATATTAGTTGCTATTGGCTTGTACATGAGAGAAATGTTCTTCTGCCAGATCCATTTATGATGGATACCCCAGCGTTGCTGATCTATGTGTTTCATAGTTCCATGTTTATTATCTCAAGTGTTCCCCAAAGCTTGGAGTCACCTTATAGTCTTGTGTCAGATATTATTGCTGCTTCCCTTTCAGCAGTCAAGTGTGAAGAAAAAATTGCTTTGAGAACTTCGGGTACAGAGAATGTAAATTTTCCGTATCCTTTGCAAACTAAGATCAGTTAGGTATGCTGCATTTCCAGCAGCTGTTTTCTCATGCAGTTTGTAAAATTCTGGCCCCAAAATAATGCTGCGTAAAGTAAATTACTTTCATTTACTACTTTGTACCATAGCTTAAGGTAATGTGGAGGCACTTCCCAAATGATTGACGTAGTTTTTATCATTGATGTCGTGAGTATGGCTGTTTTCATTTTAAGGGTCTCAAGGTTGGCATCCAAATTAATCTGCAGTCAAATACGACACCTACATATATTCATTTGGAGACACATTTGACTAGTCCCAGCAATTTTACTGCTAAATATTTTCGGAATGCTTCTCTTATGCACCGTTTATATTAGATGGGTCTTGTTTGTAGAATTGGTGAGTTTATGAGCCAACTAGCAAAGAGTTCCACGCCTTGATGTGTTTTTATTCCTAAATTATTTCTGCCTATATAGAGTGCAGAGGCATCGAGAAAAAACAGGTATTTCATGCAGTTTACTCCTTTGAATAACTAAATTTTATTTTTAAGACTACTATTGACTTTTTTTAAATCAAAATTAGTTTTAATCTTAAAAATCAGGTCTACTGCACCTTTTATTTCAGAAACGAATCCATAATCATAATAATTAATAACATTATATTCAACCCATTGCAGATTATGAGCTATGATATAAATTTTCTCCCAATCTCGTTTCTGCTTTGTCTGGTTGATTAAACAGGAGATTATCTTTCATTGATTTAATTGACTGGTTTATTAAACTGTTCAGATTTGTTAGTTGACAGAACAGTCAGAAAATGACTATTCAAAAGGACAGATATTTTCATTGGGGGAAGAGATATTTCTAAACACTCGTAAGACTCCCATGCGATCAGCCCTTTCAACCACTGAGATTACCATTGTTTCGAAAAACTATGGTAATCACTTCCCGATGGTTGATAAAAACTTTTAATCACTTGTACATGAGTGGGCTAACTATTAATTTGATAACACGATTCAGGAAAATTCTGAAGAATTTTACTTCGTTTAGTGAATATCGGTTGACAGCTTTTAAGGAAAAATGGCTTTCGAAAGTTCAACTTATCAATTCATGAAGCTCAACTAAACAGATACACTGGTGTGCAAAAATTAAGGACGAAGTCGAAAAATTAGCATATCAGCTGAACGAAGAGGCAGAGCGGACAGAAAGACCAATCAGGAGATTAAGTAAGGTGATGTACTGGAGCACATGCGCAGATATGCAGGTAGACGTAATGGGGGAGTGTCTGAGTAGTATAAAGCATGTTGTCGGTGTAAGATCAGTATTTCTGGCAAAGAGATTGCACGCCGTATAGCAGTTAAAATCACACCGAGTTGCTGCCTCAGCGAGAAATGGCGAATAATCAATCTGTTAGACGACATCTGGATGCTTTTACCCGAGGTCGAATCATTGGGAAGTTGGAGGAAGGCCGCAGTGTGACAAGTGTGGCTGCAGATTTCGAAATTGCTCACAGCATCGTTTCACGACTTTGGAGACAATTTCAAACTACAGGAACAGCTATCCGGGGGTTTAGTAGTGGTCGTCCACGACGAACCACACCCGCAGATGACCGGTATATTGCCTTACAGGCCAGAAGAAACAGGCGGCAGACAGCGGGAGAAATCGCTAGACACACGACACAGGCGACTGGACGACCGATATCGCGTTTTACCGTGGCCAGAAGACTGCACGGTGGTGGTCTGTTTGCACGACGCCCTGTACGGTGTGTACCTCTAACGCCTGCCCATCGGAGAAGGCGTTCTCTGTGGTGCCGGGAACACCGGAATTGGAGAGACAATGAATGGGGACGAGTACTCTTTACAGATGAGAGCAGATTCAGTCTAAGTAGCGATTCTCATCGCATACTCATCTGGAGAGAGCGGGGAAGCCGCAATCATCCCTCGAACATCATTGAAAGGGACAGGTATGGAGGTGGCGGTGTTCTCGTCTGGGGAGGCATCATGCTTGGTAGTCGTACAGACCTTCACATCTTCGACGCAGGTTCAGTCAACGGGACCCGTTATTGTAATGAGATTCTTCTTCCATATGTGCGTCTTTTTAGAGGCGCTATGGGTCCGCAGTTCCTTTTCATGGACGACAATGCACCATGTCATCGCACAGTAGCTGCCGAACAGCTCTTAGAGAGTGAGGATATTGAACGTATGGACTGGCCGGCACGATCTCCGGATTTCAATCCCATCGAGCATGTATGGGATTTTCTAGGCAGACGCTTGGCAGCTCGTACCTTACCACCAGTAACGATTCCGGAGCTTCGATTGGCGCTGCAAGACGAATGGGCAGCAATGCCTCAACAACTCATTGACACCCTCATTCTCAGCATAAGCAGACGCTGTGAAACCTGCCTAGCAGTCAGGGGAGATCATATCCCCTATTAAAGACCGGATGTTTCTTTCTGGACACCCATCACAGGGATGTTTCGGCCTTCAGTCGCATTGCGCTCCATGCTACTTTTTCAATAAAGCTTTTTTTTAATCCCTCTGATTTCTCTTTTAGTAAGTGTTGCTTACTTTACTCATGTCCTTACGTATTGGGGATCTTACGGTATTAAATGTGTTGATTTGGAAAGCTTTTGTACAAAGTTATATTGAAAAAACCGTCTCGTCCTTAATTTTTGCACACCAGTGTATATTATTTCCTTGATGTTAAAAACATTTCTTGAACAAAAAGTAATTTTAAATCTATTGCAGTACTTAAAAAAATTTAACAATGCACTTGATTTTTAAACAAATAACCTTACTATATTTATGAGTAACCTGTCGTTATAAGTTGATTAACAAACTGTATCTGACGTTTTCCAACTCTCGTTAAGGGTAATTAGCATCTGTGCTAACAGCTTTGTTATACAAAGAAGGATAGAAAAGTATACCTCATTAATGTTTTATCTAAAGTTTGATAGATATGTATTGAATGTAATAACCAGAAAGCTTCTACCAGTTTTAATGTACCTTTTTCATGAAAGTCCTTTTTCTGGGAGTATAGCACCTTGCAAATGATTGACTGAATTTCTTCAGCAGTTTCGAAGTGTTAACCTGTCACAGCACTTTTCAGCTCATTTTCGGACGGTAGCGGGTTTTTATGGAAAACAGTTTAAATTTCATTCGACATATTCAGGTTAACCAGCCGTTGTCAGGAGTATTGAACAGGAAATACGGAATGATTGACGAGCATTAGGAGAAAAGTTCAACTTTTTAAATGATGTTGCATACGATGTCGTACGTGTGAAACTGTTAAGTTTATGAAGCCACTGAACTGTGGATAAGAAATAGCCTGACTGACAAATAGAAGAAACAAAGAATAATATCATCCTTGGAATAAATGAGGTAGGTAAGATTATGAATTTCTTAGAGGTTTAGCACTATCACAATAGGCTATCACTACGATTTGGCTGAACAAGTTCAACCGATCGTCAATCATCTGGCTAAACTCCAAGAAAATGGAGTTTTATGAGCAATGAGTGCTGAAACGAACATCACGACCGAAAAAAATATCTCGAGCCGCACAGTTCTTATACTAAAAAATAACTAACGTATAGTTTTAATGTGCATAAGATTTATTTTGCCTCTCTGTTAGACTTCAGCATAGAAAAAAAAAATTATGTGCGTTTGTTTACGATTTTCACGGGTTTTCTTCTCGTAGTAGTGGAAAAAAGAGCTACTTAAAACATTATCTGCTGTCTTTTCAGGGGTTATTACTTTCAAAATCGTATTAATTTTACGTCTTATTTTTATTTTATTTTAGTTACTTATTTATTTTCGGAGGCAGTGCAGGGTAATTTTCCCTGTGTTTTCCTTTTATTGTAATCCTTGAAGCAATTCATTCACTCGAGACATTTCACTTTGGACTACTAAGATAAAGAGAAAAATATTGGATATAAACGTTTTTTGACACTTTTCCCAGACAGAAATAGTATTGCAAATATAATATTTTGTGCTAACTTATCCAGTCATTTATTCAAACGATTTCCAAAGTTTCATGTGCTGATTCACATTGTGCTGGTCATTCACACTTTAGTGCTGGCCATTCACATGCCTTTGTTTTAATGTCCATAGTCTACAATAGTTTGCTGTGAAATAAACCACTGTCTGCCATACTCTGCAAATGACGCGGAGTAATATATAGTACCACGTCAGTAAAATGAGCGACAAAATTTGCCGAGAAACTCGAATTTAAATGTCATTAAATATGAGTTATAAACGTCAATAAATTTTAGGTTTTCTAAACGAATTCTGGAGTGAAAATTTTCTTTCTGTTTGATTCTCTTTTCTCCCACTCTTTTCCTTATAACTCTAAAGAAGCTTGAATACATAATCAAAAGTTTAGAATATTATCTAATACTACTAAATAATCCATTAGTAAATAAATTAGATAATATACTAAATTATCCATTAGTAAATAAATTAGATAATATACTAAATTATCCATTAGTAAATAAATTATTATTTTATCACTTTGAAGCTTTTGCTCGATTATTAGGCAGTTTATTACGATTAGTTAAAATGTTAATTTAAATCAAAAGTTTGGAGTTATAAGTACTTTGTATTCGTTAGAAGATCTCATAGTGTAAAGTTTATAAGTACGTCTTAAACACATTATGAATAGCAAAGCGATTTTCTAAGATGTCATATTAACAAAATTGCACACTTCGTGACATTCATTACTTTTAAGTAAAGAATGATTTATGATAATTCTTCCAATGTGTTTAATGCTAAATGCATTGGAAATACTGGCAGAAGTGCATTACGTTTATTACTGAAGCTGAAATAATGCAATTATTTAAAGAGTTTCGTCCTGTGTTTTTTGTATTGCAATGGTTTATGCTGAATGGATTTTTAAAATAAATAACAGGAAAAATTTTTTAAAAATGTTTATAGCGACCGAAGGCTGAAGTATTTGACGAAATTATTGTGAAAACTGAGTTTTTATTTACTGTTTATTTATTTTTTTTCGCTTACTTGAAATGTTCGTTGTGAATCTTCTTTTTTTTTTATCTCCTTTCCTTTTCGATAAGCAAGAAGAAAAAAATTAAATAGCATATGAGTATGCTCAATTAATTATAATTTTAATAAAAATTTTGGGGGATTTTTTTTAATTTCTTATTTTTATTTTTAAGGTCAGACGTAATTGATCAGCTAATTTCTTCTCCAGTAGCATTCGAGATTAACGATTGTATCGTTTAAGTATTTTAAGAGACCTTGTTTTTTGTCTTCATTGTTTTTTTAATTGTTTTTTACATTAATTTTTGATTAGTAATCATGAATGGAGTGTTTACTTTGAAAATGCTTTTGGTAACTGGTTATCGGTTTTCATTTCACTTCTTTCAGTTTCTTTTTCAGTAATTATAAGTGAAATAATTTTGCTCATTTACTTATATAAAGTGAATTACGTTTTGTATCTTGAAGCATGCTAATAACACATAAAGATAACATGATGCTACAGCTGGTTTCTCACAATTAAATTATAACCGAATTTTAAACTAATACTTTTGAGCTATATTGTCACATGTTTGATAACAGGTTGCTAATGCTTCGATGTGATTTCCCACTATCCAATACACACCGTGCTTAGTGTCCAGTTATTAAATAGTTTAGCTTGGTGGCTCTAAATATTTCTCTAATTTCTGCTAGCTACTTTGCAAGCTATGTGTTACATTTAGAGTTATTGATTGCTTTAATTTATTGACTTATATTGATGCTTTATTTTTTTTTTTTAATTTTAGGATATTATTTTATTTTGATTACAAAATTTCATATTCACTGTAAAAATGTATATTTTAGCAATTTATCTGGCAAGTGGCTTACAATAAAATAATGGAGGTATATGAATGCTCAATTGAGTCGTTTTATGAGGCAGCTAAAAAACTGGATTTTTCAATATCAAGATTATTCATAAAAGTAAAAACATTCTAAGTCTAGTATACAAATAATGTTATCAAAACTCTATGTAATGATAATTTTCATTATACCAGTCAGAGAGAAGAATTCTTTAAGAGCATAAATTTCAAACAGCTGCCGCTTTGATGTTTATTAATGAACAGTTTTTGTTTGAAACTATTAAAGATTCTAAATTATTTCCTTACTGTTGAATAAGCAGATGTTATAAGCAGAATTACGTGTCATAAAACCATGCCATATCTTTTTCTGAAATCTAAACCTTAGTTAAGAAATATCGTGTCCAGTTTTAGTATTATCATAATTAATACTATTACGTTTTTTTCTTTTCTGACACGAGTTGTTCGTTATTTTCTTCCCTTTACTTCACGTTCGTAAGTACGGGGTTCGTGTGGATTTGGAGTGAATAATGACGACACTAGATGAAGTATCGAAACACACTTTATTTAGCAATATTAATCTGGGCAGCTCCAAAGTCACGTTTTACAATCGTCGAAGATCTACTATACATTCGCTGGAAGAATCAGCGACACAGGCTTCATGTTATCAGGCTATCACGGTGGAGACAGCTTCACGGCAAAGCACTAGAGTACAGCTCCCGACTCTGCTTGATCGTTCTCGGAACTCCACATACTCTCGAGACACTCCACGCTACAACTCGCGATGGACTCGACGACACACAGAGCACAGCTCCCGACTCTTCGGTTCAGTCGTTCCCGGAGCTCAACACGCTCTCTCGACGATGCACTACGAGACTCTTTCGGTGCACTCGATGACCCAACTTGGCACTCGCTGCCCGGCTGTCAACTCGATCGACTCATCAGCAACTCGTTACTAACTCCTCCGCGTACCAGCAGGGTTTATATATCTTTTGATTGGTGTTCGAGAACATTCTGGGCTAAACCGGTAAGAATTCGTTCCGGAAGGTTCTCCATCCGTCCATGGCATATCGCCCATTTTGTCGCCAAATGGGCGATTTGTCGCCAAATGTGGCAACCCGGCCTTCCCTTGCCATTTTATGGCAAATCAAAAACTGCTTTGTGGGGAAGCTATCTCACCGCGCCTGTACATTTCGTAACAGTACGTTTTGGATATAAAGCTCTTCAGCTTAATTTGTACCATACATGTAAACTTGTATACACGTACACTGCGCTTTAAAAAAAAGACGGGGGGGGACAGTTCTGTATCTCCCGTTCTACTCGGCCGATTGACGAAATTCAAATTGTCTCGAGTGTCTCGATTTCATGTCTCGAAAGCGGGACTTAGGATATATATTATATTTATATATAGCATTATTCTAACATAGGTATTTTGACACAAAATCGGACTTGGCGGAATTTTCAATTTATTACTTTCCTTATTTTTCATTGATGCACGAGAGGAAAAAAGGTCCATCGTTCATCCTTTCAATTAATTTCAATAAAGCGCGTAAACCACATTTTCGTTATTATCGCTTATATTAAATACGTCAAATTTCAAAACGCGCCAATATGTAAATTCACGTATATCTTATGAAATTTTGAATAAAATACTCTAATTTTTTGAAGGTATGCTTAGAAATACATCTACTTTAAGATGATGTTAAAAATTTTATTCTTATAATTCAAAATATTCTTCGGAAAATTTATAAAAAATATTTAAAAATACAAATTTTTAAAATAAAATTTAAAAAAAAAATGGGATAATTATGGTTGGATTAAGCCTAAATTTGGAATTCTGGAAGAAGAAATTAAGTAAGTTTAACAAAAAAAAAAAAAAAAAAAAAAAAAAAAAAGATATTAATAAATGTATATCAAATCCAATTAACATTGAGGAGCTAAAATTTTGAGAGCTTATTTTTAAAAAACTACTCATGCGATTTTTACAAATTTTGGCAGTTTGGTATAATTTGAGTCGTAAATTAAGTAAGTTTAACAAAAAAAAAAAAAAAAAAAAAAAAAAAAAAAAAAAAGAGATATTAATAAATGTATATCAAATCCAATTAACATTGAGGAGCTAAAATTTTGAGAGCTTATTTTTAAAAAACTACTCATGCGATTTTTACAAATTTTAGCAGTTTGGTATAATTTGAGTCGTAGAATCGAAATATGGAAAAAAATTGACATGTGATTTAAGAAAAAGTCCGATTTTGTGTCAAAATATCTATATTGAAACAATGCTATATACTAATCTTATACATATCCTAAGTCGCACTTTCGAGACATGAGAAAACACAAGTTGAATTTCGTCAATTTGGCCTAGTAGAACGAGAGATATAGAACTGTCCCCGCCTCCTTTTTTTTTTTTTTTTTTTCGCAGTACACATGAACTTAAATACATGTACACTGCTCAAAAAAAAAAAAAAAAAAAAAAAAAGGACAGTCCTATATCTCCCGATCTACTGTGCCGATTGACAAAATTCAAATTGCGTTCTTCATGTCTCGAAATCGCGACTTAGGATATATATTAGATTTATATATAGCACTATCTAACATAGGTATTTTGACACAAAATCGGACTTTTTCTGAAATAACATACCAATTTTTTTACATATTTCGATTCTACGACTCAAATTACGCCTAAATATGAAATTTTGTAAAATTTGGAGCGAAATTTACGGAGAAATTCACAAATTTATGTTGGCACTTTTTTGTCAGTTTGCGCCAAGAATACTTTACTTGGCGAACTTCTTAATATACGGCAACCTAGTTTCCTTTCCCGTGAGAGGAAAAAAAGTCACCATCGTTCCTTTTTTTCCAAAAAATATTCTTTATATTATATTTTTAATTATAACTTATTATTTTAAGTAATTTTTTCTTTTCCGAATTTCATTTTAATTGTTTAAGTTGAACTTTTTTTTTTTTTTTTTTTTCGGAATAACTGTTTTAAAAATTTCTATTTACCTATTCGAATTGCGTAAATAAAGGTGCAGCGTTTATTTATTTTTTTTTCAAATAGTTTTCTTTATATATATTTTTCGTCATAGTTATTATTTTAGGTCATTTTTAAATTTTTATACTTTTATTTTAATTGTTTATGTTGCATTGCCTCTTCAGATAATTGTTTTAAAATTTTCTATTTATTCCTTCGAACTGAGCATTTTAAATATATTTATTAATATCAATTTTCCAGAATTTGATTTTATTTATTTGAACTGCGTTTCTTTCGGAAGAATACTTTGTAACCCAGACTACTATGCGTTTGAAAACTGCATACTATATTAAAAGAGAAAATACAGAAAAGCACAGTTTTACACGCCTTTCAATGTTCCGTTCAGAAAAAAAATATATATATAAGAGAGATGTATAACAGATATTTTAACTTAGGATGACTTGCATACACTGCTTTAAACAGTTTTATCATTCTGCCCATTGCTTTACACAATTTTATCCTACATTTGGTTTCTTAAAATGTTATTCATATTTTAGTCAAATATTTTATTTTTGAAATCGCAAGAATCAAATATCATAAGATTGAAAAGTTTTAAATTTAAAAAAATACGAATACTAAATTTTACGAAAAAATTTATTTTTCTTCTCTTTTTCTTTAAGCATTCTGAAAGTATATTGAAAAGTATCCAACTTTTCGAAACATTTTGGTATTTCTGACAATCATTTTAAATAAAGTTATCGACTTCCATTTCATAAAGGCCCACAAACGGCCGAGCGGTAAAGTTGCTGAACACTGGTAGTTTACTCCGGGGTTCGAACCCCGGTAAATGGGCTGGTTGCATGGACGTTTTCGTGGATTTTCTCATGTGTACCGCGTATGACAGCTGGTTTCCCTTAGAAAGTTATTCACGAAGTATTTCGTCAGAGCCTTTATCTGTCTTTAGAGGCTAAACATTTTGAAGGTATGAGATGAAAGGAAAGACTGGTTTCATCAAAAGGTTTTGGTTTATTTTATTATGACAAAGCACACTACGGCTATCTGCCTAAGGGGAGGGATGCCTTCGTGGAGGACTTTCTAAGGGAAACTGGCTCGCATACACGTTACACATGGGGAAAACCACGAAAACGCCCATGCAGCCAGCCCGTTCGCGGGATTCGAACCTCGGACCGAACTACCAGTGTTCAGCGACTTTACCGCTCGGCCGCTGTTTCATCAGGAAGGGAAAAAAAAAACATCTTTAGGTGACATCCACATACATCACTGGATAAACACCTGAATCTTCAAATAATTCGACTGAGAAAATCATGGGATTCACCATTTATGATACGATATGATGTTCTATAACGTAATTTACACAACCATATAGATTAAAACCAGTCGCTCTTCACTTTAATCTGCAATGATATCGTTTTGGCTTTTCTGTTAACACAAGCTCAATTGATGGTATTTGCCGGTGTACAAGTTCAAGTGTTTTTTCTTTGAACACCTAAATTCTTTGAAGTATCCTGAAAGTATATTCGAAAGCGTCCAACTTTTTGAACATCTTGGTATGTCTGACAGCCAAATTTCCCTGCAAATTTTTGCTTACTTTTCTCCCTAATTTTCTTCTTTCCTTCTACAGTTATTTTCAGTGCTCACACAAGAAAATTAAGATTTTTCGACTGCTAGACTTCCATACATTTTGCATTCTTGTCAATTTTTTAAAATATCAATTATATGAATTGCGTTTCAGCTAAAGACAGCTTTTCATTTTCTAGTCATTTTAGCTATAAATAAAGTTTAAAGCGAAGTCCAAAGGATAAATATTTTAATTAAAAGATTTTTACTAAATGACAAAGAAATAAAACAGTCCAGCAGGGTTTATTATGTACCACCGAGTAACCCGATTCTTATATCGGCTGAAACAATCTAAATCATACTAAAGATCATGTTTTTTTTATACAGTCTATAACGCGAGAGAAAAATTAGCTTCTTAAAACATTCTTTTTAAGAGGATTAATATAAAAGATTATATTTATATAGATATTTTTAAAGCTGGGACTTGAACCAAACTGTCAAACTTTTAAAGTTTAATTTACATGGTGGTTATAATTAAAGTTTCAAATTGAAATGGACATAAAAGGAAAACTACCGGACCAAATGTTATCAAACTTGGGAATCGTGTAAAGGAGGTTATGGGAATTTATTTTCAGCGGAAAAAAAAGAGTTCAAAAACTCACCATCAGGGGAAAAATGGCGCTGTATACAATATTGTTAAATGAAATAAGACACGAAAACATCTGTTTAAAATGTGTTTAATATTTTCCGAAACGTGTTACAAAGCATGTTCAATGTAGCGTCCAGCATTTTCCGAAAGCAAGTTAAATCATGTTACTGCATTCTCAACAGCAGCTCTTAGCATATCAGGTTTGATTTTGGTTTGGTTTATTAGATTACGGCAAAGCAATCGAGGGCTATCTGCCTTAAGGGAGGGATGCCTTCGTGGAGGACTTTTTAAGGGAAACTGGCTCGTATACACGTTACACATAGCATATCAGGAGGAATGTTATCAGTGTATCACATTTTTCATTTCTGCCAAATTGTTTAGATTATCACCATAAACAGTGCTTTTGAGATAACCTCATAGACAAAAGTCACAGAGGTTGAGGTCTGGTGGGAAGAGGGGAAGTGTTGGCCTATAAGACGTTCATTCGTGAAATGTTGCCTAAGTAACTATGCGACACTCTTGAGGTGGTGCCCAGCCCTGCATAAAAATCGTAGTATCTAAAATTCCACGTTACTGCAGTTCATGTATCACGAAACATTTTAATATTGACTCTAAGTGAGCTGCAATCGCAGTGGTCCAGCTGTCGACTGCTCTTCAGAAAAAAAATGGTTCTGTTATAAGACTAGCTGTCATTCAACAGTAAACGGTGTGAAATGACTGTTATGCAATCGAATGCAGTAGGAGAATGCAATGGAACTAGATAGATAACATGAGAGATTTCTTTGGCTGAAATCGATTAAAAGCGTTTTGAATCAGTATCTTCATGTTTTAGTGCCGAATTCAGGCTTAAAAAATTACAAATTAGCGATCT
The DNA here is from genome assembly GCF_044657685.1 of Stegodyphus dumicola. Taxonomy (NCBI): domain Eukaryota; kingdom Metazoa; phylum Arthropoda; class Arachnida; order Araneae; family Eresidae; genus Stegodyphus; species Stegodyphus dumicola. Next base: position 72,987,883 of record NC_140780.1, read on the forward strand.
GTAAGAAAACGATTTCCAGATTGTACGCACTTGTGAGAGTGATTTGCGATCTCACATTTTCTAATCGCTAATTCGTGGTTTTCACGAACGAAATTCTCACTTACAGGGATGGCGCGCTCGACATTTATCGAATTTAACGTCTTTAAATGGTAATTTGCCTACTTCAAAGTTTCTTAAGGGTATGCAACATATTAAAACCGTTTAACAAAAGGTTAAGTTAGATTCCGACCTATATTTCGTTTAACAATATTGCATACAGCGCCATTTCCCCTCCTGGTGGTGAGGTTTCGAACTTCCTTTTTTTCGCGGAAAATAAATTCCCATCCCCTCCTTTACACGATTTCCAAGTTTGATAACATTTGATCCAGTAGTTTTCCTTTTATGACCGTTTCAATGTGGAACTTTAATTATAACCACTCTGTATGTTATTAAATTTTAATTTGAAGCTATGCGTTATATGTATACCATGCGTAAAATTTTCGCTTTTATGGAAAAATAAAAAATCGAAGCAAATATACTTAGTATAATGGACCAAAACTGAAAACATTTCCCCTCCCTCCGAAAATAAAATATTGAAATTTCGAACTTGAATTTATTGGGTTATCGGAATATTTAATATTGACTTATCTTCTAAGTCCTAGTTCCGACAACAATTCCGTCAAAAATTCCGAATTACTTAAGCTAAAGTAAAAGATTTAGTATATATTCACTGTATGTTAATAAAGTAATCAGAGTGTAATAAAAATAGATTATAAAATTTACGCTGATGTAACTTTTTGTCTGACTGCACAACATGTAATGGAAGAGAAGGTTTGTAGAGATCTGTTTTTGACATGCCTCTAAAAGTAGATGTCATATTAATTTTGTCTCTTCAATGTCAAAAAACTTTCCTTTGAGAGGCAACTTTAGTTTTTGGGAAAGAAAAAAAAATCACAAGAAGACAAATTTGAAGAACATGCAGGACGATTGAGTACACATACTTATTTTCGGAACACAAGCGGTTCTCCGACTGGTTATTGAATAATGAAAAGATGCATTGTCATGCAATACAAAACATTTGGAATACGTTTTCTGGCTGAATAATGTAAGATTAAAAGTCATCTGCTTAATTCACATCCATTTACAAGTCAACTACTCGGGCAATTGCAGAATCGTTTTGATCCTGAGCTTGTAAGTCAAACCTAATATCACTGGATTTAAACACTTTTTTAATCTTCCGAGAACGTTCCTTCTTTAGCTCATATTCCAAGAATATTAAGTGAATACAATTATTGCCAAAGAAATTGAATATTCATTTGCACTACGGCTTGGTAGTTTACTAACGAGTTAACAAAACTTAAATTCTGCTTTTTGTGTCTAAGAATACAACAATATTTTAAATATTTACAAATAAAATATTAAATTGGAGCCTCATCAGCTGCCTAGCATTTGAAAAAAAAAAAAAAATTGTTAAATACTAATTGTTTGCTGCTCAGTCTAACCCAGGCTGCATGGTTGGTTTTCGTAGTTTTTTAGGTTCTCTTTACAAAGATTCTCTATGAAAGCATCTTAATCAAATAGCTCCCATGTTCTTTCTATGTTCCAATAACCGACTAACCTAGTTTAAGCGCGATTTCCAAGTGAAGTTACTAGTAAAATCCGAATACTCATTAAAAATCATGTAGCTAGCCAGTCGGGAGTAACATGAAAGATACGGTGCCAATAATTGAAATGTTGTTACGGTACGCTGTTTCTTAACTTAGATGGTCATTCCTTAATTAAATAGCCCACCAACGGCCGAGCGGTAAAGACGCTGAATACTGGTAGTTCGGTCCGAGGTTCGAATCCCGCGAACGGGCTGGCAGCATGGGCGGTTTCGTGGTTTTCCCCATGTGTAACGTGTATACGAGCCAGTTTCCCTTAGAAAGTCCTCCACGAAGGCATCCCTCCCTTTAGGCAGATAGCCCTCGTGTGCTTTGCCATAATTAAATAATCCAATCCAATCCTTAATTAAATATAATTGATTTGTAAATTCTACTAGAACTGACGGTAAGAATTGAAGTGGAAATAAGTAATATGGTGTGCAATCTTGATTAATATAAAATTAAAAATATTTGCATAGAAAAATGTTTGCATTCAGACAGAAAGTTTTTTGAAATATTTGCAATTACTTTATAAGAAGGATTTATTAATAACCGTAATAATTACTTATTATATTACTGATGATTAGGATTCAGTTCTTGACAATTACATTCTAAATTAGAATTTTAATGATATAATGAAAATACGCTACGCACAAAAATACATTTTAGGAAAAAAAATGAGTTGATTTTTTATGTTTTAAAATTTCTTAAATTCATTTAGTAAACATCGTATCCTCGTTGTTTATTGAATCCAGAATGTTGGTGTCGTTTATATAATTATTCTTACTTGTCCACAGAATCTGCTGACTTATCCAGCCATTAAGTAGCTGCAGATCATTTCTACATAACCATTGAACTTCCATTAATTCAGTCTCTAGAGGGTTGTATGTTTATATCATAATTTGACATTTATAAAAAATGATTATTCTAAATATTATGTTTCTATAAAAATATATTGTGGTTTAAAAATATGGATGATAGTATCAGCCGCTCTTTCAGCCACTTCAAAAGCAACAGTTTGTTTAGAAATAAATTATGCAGTTAATGTCATAAAATTCAAATAAATATCAAACGAAAATTCTCAGTTTTAGACAATTCGATTTAAACGAAGTAAAGTAGCAGACGATAAAACGCCAAAGATAAAAATTTACTCTTACAAAAACTTACTCTTAAATTTTTTAAAAAAAGAAAAGATACGAGAAAAATTTAAAAAAATAGTTAAAAATTTGAATAATATCATCTATAATTTAAAAAATAGCCTTTCATATAGTATTAATAAATATTTATTACGCATCATTGAGGGAAAAAATGTCATATAATTAATTCTTCGTAAAATTTTACTTGAAGTTTAAGGTTAAAAATAGCTGTGGCAATTCAGTGTAACAAAAATCCATAGACCACATTTGGCGTTATTATCGCTCAAAAAAAAAAAAAAAGGTGCCAAATTTCAAAACGCGAAATTATGTAAATTCGTGTATATCTTAGAAAATTTTGAATAAAAAAGTCTAATTTTTTGCAGATATGCTTAAAAATACACCTACTTTAAGATAATGGTAAAACTTTTATAGGTTATAATTCAAAATTTTTTTCGAAAAATCTATAGAAATTATTTAAAAATAGAAATTTAAAAAATAAAACGCAAAAAATGGGTAAATTTTATTTGGAATGAACCAAAATTTCGAAATGTGAGAGAAAAAATCAAAAAAGTTTAATAATAAAAGAGATATTAATAAATATTTGCCAAATTCAATTAACATTGAGGAGCTAAAATTTTGAGAGCTAATATTTTAAAAACTATTCGTACGATTTTTACAAAATTTGGTATTCTGGCATAATCTGAGTCGTAGAATCGAAATATGTAAAAAAATTGGTATGTTATTTCAGAAAAAGTCCGATTTTGTGTCAAAATACCTATGTTAGAATAGTGCTATATATAAATCTAATATATATCCTAAGTCGCGCTTTCGAGACATGAAAAACGCAGTTTGAATTTTGTCAATCGGCCCAATAGAACGGGAGATATAGCACTGTCCCATTTTTTTTTTTTTTTTTTTTTTTTTTTTTGAGCAGTGTACATGTATTTTTATTACTTATGCTGTGGATTTTTTAAAAGTAAACTTAAACTTTGCGGAGATAAAAGTTTGTCAAAATATGCGAACAAACCAAAGATTAAAGAAAACTTTTCAAGGAAAACAGGAATAATACGTTTGATTTAAATGTGCATTTATTTTAAAAGAAGAGACATAATTCGAATGAAAATTACACGTGTTAACAGTCTGTCTGTAGCTTATATTTCTGCGTATTCCCTCCCCCTTCGCTCCCTTTTATACTTCGAGTAAAGATCAATTAAAAGTCCAAAAATTTAAATTCCTAAGTATATATGTCAAATTTAATGTCTGATACTCTCCTCTTATTATGGTAGTCATGATAATACAACAAAATAACTAAATGGTAAATTAAAAATGTTGCTGCATTTTAAAATTAGTTTTACATTTGTCGTAAGAGTTTATAGTTTACTGCCATGAATATTAAGGTAAAGGCGTTTTCAGAATAAAAGCAGTTTTGTAATCATATTAGTATAATTTAACTATTTCTCAGAAATTTCAGTTTCTAAAGTAATTTTATTCAGCCATAAATCTCTTTGCAAAGTGTATAATATTGTAAATAAAATTATGGTTGTTCTTATATTTCTTCTCTCGAAATCAAAAATTTCATAAATCATATCAAGAATTTGAAAAAATGTCGAAGAAACTCTTGATAAATCTAGCTTATGTAATAGAATTTTTGCTATTATTCTATAATCTCCTGAATTTTAACAAGTCTCAGTTCTGTACAGCCATAGAGTACACTACTTATGAGAAATGTATCGTAGTATTAAAAATGTTAAGTATTAAATAGTTTGAAGAGGAAAGGGTAAGTTTTAATACAAAATTATATATAGTAATACAAATTGTGTTTATTTTCAAAACTAAATTAATAATTATATACATTATCATATTATTCAGAAAAATGGTTATTATAAACTAAATTGTTCCATTTGTCTAATGTTTCATAACTTTATAACTTACTACGATGAATTTAATTAAAATCACTAACTATTTTAGATTGCAGTATTATGCATTTCTTTAATAAATAGTTTATTGAAATCAGCTCTCGTAGAATAGAAAATTTTCTAAAGAAATGATTCAGCGAAAAGAAAGCCACTTTTTCAAAATTCAAAGTAAAACTGTTTGGTCTGGCATCACAAATTTCATGTTAATTTTGCTCATTTCTTATTACATTTACATTACTAATTCTACCTCAAGGAAAATGATTTGATTTCTTTTTTCTAAAATCTTAAACCATAAGAGACATTAAAGAAAAATACAAATTTATACAAGACTCGTAAATAATTATGTAGTAATTGGAAAGATGTTTGCTTTAAGTTAAGATGCATTGATTTCTTTGCGCTCATTGAGAAAAAGATACTTAATTTGGAGGGAATTGTGCGTAGACCGGTCCCCTAATTATGACGCAGTAACTTAGCGTTCAGGCTTTATCTGTCTCGATAGTAGTGATGGGGATGAGGGGCTCAGTCATCTTATCCAGGTGATGACCGTCCATCACATTTTAGTCCGGCGTCACTGTAGAGGGGTAGAGGGATCGGAGCCGTAAACATGAAAAATCAGCATAATTTAACTGGGAGTCGAACTGCGAACCTTTCGATTGCCAGCTGGACGTGCTTCTAATTAAACCATGAAGGTGCACAGTAAGGGAGATAAAAGTGCCTTACAAAGTAATCTTAAATTGGGCTGCACGTGGTAATATAACAGGTGCACATAAATAAAAATGAAAAGAAAATAACACTATTCTTACAATTTATTTTTATATTTTTCCTGTTATTCTTAAATCATTAATTATTTATTGTTTGGGAGATACATGGGATTACCCATTTTAACTTATTACCTGCCTATACTGAACCTTTGTAGAAATTTTTTTTATCCTTTTCAGCTTCATAAGAACACTAAGTTTTTTTTCTTCTTCGCTTCATTTCCCTCAACGCATTCTTCGGTATTCGCTGCTAAGCGTGCTTCCTCTCCGTGTTTGTAAGAAGTGAAACAATTCCCACATTGACATTTGTCTGTCAAAGTCGGTCAATCAAGTGAATTAGGTTTTCTTTCGCGTGAATAATTGATCACTTAATTTAGTTCCATCTTCGCAATACTCGATTATTATTCCCGTAGCCTGAGCCTTCTCTTTTGTTCAGTTCTGAAGAGAAACTGAAAAAAAAGGCGATTTGAAATGCAAATCTTTGAGAGTGAAATAAAGAAGCAACATGGGGAAACATGCTAATGAGGGTCATAAACGTCTCTCTCCGGCTCGTCCTTTTTTGATGTTCTTTTTAGCAGGCTAAAAAACAATAGCGACATTTGTTCTTTTAAGAGGAGGGGGGAATGCGGATATAGGGGGCATGTACTTAATGACATTTTTCTTAAATCGTCGTATGTACGACGTCGAATTCTCGTGTTAAATGCTCGAAATGGTATTAATTTTATGGTTTTCGCTGGGCAGCTCACTCAAATGGGTTCTTTTCTTGTTGTGGAAGCAAGACCCCCCACTATTTAATGATTTTGTTGGCGCAGTACTAATGTAATTTAATGACTTATTTCCAATTAAATTAGGCACTGTAGTGGAAAGCAGACGCACATTGTGAAAAATTTTAATTTACATCTTCCCCCCACACCCCCACAACTTCTCTTGTGTCATTAGTCATTATGAAGCGTAATTACCACGCTACCGAGGAGTAGCCCCCAATAAGAAAAGCTCGGATTTTGCGCCACAGCATGTCACGGGAAACGGGACACTTTTTGTCCTCTCCCTCCCACTCTTCTTACTACAACGTCCAGGTCGCTTTCCCCCTTGAGTTTGTTCTCTCGAATTTTTCTCCCTTTGAAACGGAAACTGCGCGCTATATTGTTATCGCCGCAAGTGAACTCAAAATCGGAATTCTTTTTTTCCCCCTTCTTTTTCCTAACAATCGGAAACGCAACTTCCAGATGGGCATTTTCTTTGAGGAAAATAGTTTCTTTTCTTTTCCTTTTTTTCCTCTTCCCTTTCTTACTATCTTTCTTTAACGCATTTGCCTCTCATCAAACTTTTTCATCCCGTTTTTTGGTTGTTTTCCGCGAAAAAGGAGCATTCTTTTTATTTTGTTCGTTCTTCGAATCCCGTTGTGTTTTTAATTGTTAATTTAAGATTTTTTTTTTAACCATTACAAAGGAAATCTGCGGAGATCGTTACATCGTTTTCTGAAAGTGATCCTCACTTCGGATATTTTTATTCATAAGAGGCGTATAGAAAACAATAAGGAATTTGGGCATATTCTAGAGGACGTTTTGGATCTGGATTCGAATAATGCGGGTTTCCACTATCAGCAAAATGTCCTTTCAAATGAAATTTCAATATCCAAAGTCCCTTTCATAAGAGAGGAAGAGAATAATTTACAGATGATGAATAAACCATGTTTAAGCCTGACGACAACACAGAGTACAAGTTACTGGTCTTGCAGAATGTTGACTGTTTCGTTAAGATATGTTGTTAAACCTAGAATATTCAAAAGCATTTAGAAACACAATGCATATAGTAGAATACATGTTCGAAAATGTGTTTAATATAAATATCCGCTTTCAAAAAGAGAGAAATTTCTGTTACGTATAGAAAAAAGCTTAAGTATGGTCAGCGAGTAGAAGGTTGATTAAAAAGCAGAATTTATTTTGATCATCGTCTCTTGAACTGGCCAGTGGGCGAAACGCCTTTCATGAATATGTTCTCAGCCCATAGAATTTGCAGTAGGAGAATCCCGGAGTATTTAAAGTCAGCATTGATTAGTTTAATAATTATCCATCCGCAATCAAGCTTCATTAAGTACTGGCGACAAAAATGAGCTAAACACCGCTACAGCTAAGCATAGATAGTACCGTAAGGCAGTGACATAGAGATAGTAAAAGAAGCGACACGGGCAAAGGCTACTTTGGCCATTAGCAATAGTGATGGTGAGAAGTTTTACTATGTTAGAATGCAACTGATACGCTGAAATCCGTCCTTAAAATCGCGTAGAATGACTTGTTAACTCTTTGCCCATTTAAATGGCAAAAAAAAAAAAAAAAAAAAAAAAAAAAAAAAAACCCACAGACTGATATTTGTCTATGATCAATGAACTCTTGTCACAAGTGATGAGTCATGGTAAGTTGAATAGGGGGCTACTGCCCATTCTGCACGAAAATAGTTGCATTGAAACATGAAAAAAAATCTGGAAAAACAGTGTTTTCCTAATATCGCAGGAGGCCGACCAGCGGCAAAGTGGTAAAGTTGCTAACCACAAATAGTTTCGATCTATCTACGATTTCAGGTGAACGAAGTGGCTGCATGAGTGTTTTTGTGGTTTTGCTCATAAATAACGTGTATACTAGCTAATAAGTATTCCGCGAAGGCATCCTTCCACTTAGGCAGATAGCCTTAGCATGCTTTTTGCCATGGCAAATTATAAGCCGAAAACCTATATATTGCGAACATGAACTATATTTTACATGTACATCACTAATTCAGTCGATCAGCGTTCTTTAGTGTTTTTTCCCCTAAAGAAAAAATGAAAAGCATGAAAGGGGATTCAGGTCTGAAAAATCACGCTGTAAAATTTTTGTCCATGTAATTCTTCCAGGGAGTGAAGATTCTATGTGTTTAGGATTTCGCAAAGGCGGAAATATTCTTTATCGTTCAATCGCCAATACTTTTTCCATATCTAATTCGTTCTAAGAACGTTGCTGAGCATCGTTCGTGGACTGAAAGATTTCCAGGTTTCAGCTTTCAACATAGTTAAATTTTGTAAAAGCAGTAATGCTTTTCTTTGCGCGATGCTTCCCAAATGGTTATGTATGACAGCTGTAGTTGAATAGCCAAAACGTGGCATTCCCTAAGTTTTTTCAATTTGGTCCATAATCTCTTGATTATCGAATACTTTTTAAGTCCCCTTTTTCACTGAACGTCTCTGAAACCCTTTTTGATTGAACAGGTGCAAGTCTTCTCCCAACCGATAAGCCATGGGGTAGCTTTGAATATGGCACACAGCAAGTAAATTTCAGGCATCCAAATAAGCGCAACGTATAGCAGTTAACTCACATCATTCAGATAGTAATGTCTGAGAAGCAAGCTCAAGGTCGTGCCCGTTAAAGTCTGATCTCGTACCACTGAGTTGCAGCATAAGGCATTTCATAGGATGTTAGTTTAGACAATATTTAATATGTGCACTCTCGGAAAAGCATTAAAACACTGAAAACATCTAACGTAACCAATATTTAACTCCTATGACATACTTTTTTCCCTCTACGCGTTAAACAGAAAGCGCGACTTTGTCAATGAATAGTATGTGGAAGGTATAAAAAATGAAAATATAATTATAGTATATATACAAATTTTCAGAATAACTGGATTATCCTATTATGGTAACGCACAATAGGTATAACTTTTGAGAGGAGAATCTTCCTGGAGAGCTTTCTTAGAGAATTTGGCGCTATTTATGTTACACGGGAAGAAAACCACGAAACCATCTTGCAACCAGCCCATTCAATCACCGAGAACAAAACTCAAAAGCCAATGCTTTTAGGAGCTTTAGCTGTTCGAAAAATGGTACGATCTTTTTCAGGATGAAAGAAAAATTCTTTATATGGAAAGTAACGTTTAAGATATACCACAGTTAACAAACCAATTTTACAGCTGATGTCTTTGATGTTTAGTCATTCTGTGATTTTATAAAAGGCAACCCTTTTTTCGCCTCTAATACTTTTCTGAATAAATGAAGACTAATATGATCCTTTAACAATTTTACGACTAGCCTATTTTCTGAAATATGTTCTTAGAATTTTACTACAATCTTCACTGTATCACGCGGGAGGTTTACTTATACATTATGTCCAAGCTAGCAAATACAAAGATTTCTCAATTATCATTTGGTTTATTACTCAGTATCAAAGAATCTCTATGTAAATAAGTTTCCATTGCATTAAATTCCATTTGTAATGCACTTTTCACTTTTCGAATATAAGTGCTTTTCTCTCTTTCTTAGTCTCCCACCACAAAGGACCTGCAGTACTCTTAAATGCATTGAATATTTTGAACATTAAAACATTGATAAAAGGAAAAAGATTTACAGTTATGCATCAATTGGTAACATACTCATAATCATACTAATCACAAAAGCAAACTTATTTTTCCATCTGTTTACATGTAAATTTAAACCGAGAAAGCATTAATGGTGTTTGTTTCATAATGCTTATTTGCTGTCAAAAGGAAAATAATCATTCGCTGTTTATTTTATTTATTTTTAAAATCACAAAAGAATTATATACACAGGCAATTTGTGTAACTGATAGACAGTAATAGTGGAAATATACCGCTTCTACGCAATGAGACGCTGAATCACTATGGTGTACAGTGAACGGTTCTTACTGAGGCGCTCAGAGAGACGTGAGGCTGCTACATTGTCATAGACACAATTCATGCTGATTAAAAAGGGTTGCTACATCATCACGGACGCGAATCATACGTTTCATACTATTTGTGACATGATCCGGATTCCACATCCTCTATGTGCATGCTTATTTTGCACAACTGACGCAGAATGACTTGCTTTGACGCCATGGCAAGCTCTCAACGCTATTACAACACGCGGGTGTATGTTCCCTGCTAAAAGTTTCAGTACTTTCTTTCCAGCTCAAGAGTTGCTGCTAGAGGGTAGCCGTCTCACTCACGATACTTTATGATTGGCTGTCATTGATACCAACTAAGGCCTGTATAGAAAGACGCTGTGTCACTTTCCATCAATATAATTTTTGGTACATAATTTTATATATTCGTTTCGTTTACTAATTTTTAACATGAAATTATTCGTTATATTATAACTTACGGATTTTGTTTAATGTAACATGAAGGGCTTCAAGAAAAGCGAAGCTCTGCCGAAAAAATAGGATTACAGGGGCAAGTTTATTGAGGTCAACAGCTATCTCGCTAATACCATCACCATCTTTCTAGCGAGTTATTACCAAGCTGGCGATTGTTTTGGCGACTAATTTTTATCTCCAAATCGGGCAAGAAATCGCCTAAAGTCGCCGGACTTGGTGAACATTGGGCCACTTTTGGGTCCGGTCCCTGTATAACTGTAATTGGCCTAAATGCCTATGTAATTGTAAATGCATCTGGGCCTTAATATGACCATATGTGCCTTTCCGTAATTTCGAGAAATAGAAGGCACCAAAGAGTTCTCGGTGGCTGGAGGAAAACTGTATAAAACTGTATTGACAGATCTCCTTGCCTGCTTCGCTCTTTAGTTGTGCTCTGCATCGCGCCGTGTTTAACATTCTCAGTAGTTTGAAGTGGTAACTACTGATTGTACTCTGGCATACTGAGGAGAACTGTATGTTTCTATAGAAAGTTCTAGAGCCGTAAAGTATTTCTTTGGACAAAATAAATTTTATCAAGCTATCATAGTTCCGTGTGCGTTCAGTCCATTACAAACTCCTACGTACGTAAGAATTCTCGGCATCAGGAAGAAGGTTGAATGACGGTGACAAAACCGATGAAGGAGCAACTAAGACAACTTCCCTGCGAATGGCCTTTGCTGTATTCCAAGAAAAGATGAAAGAGACAGTCAAGTTCATGAAAAAGGAGATGAAAGCGGGCCGAGAAAAGAGTAAAGTAAGTCAAGAGGAAAGGAAAAGAGAAATTTCTGCCGTAATAAGAAAACAAATTCAAAGCTATGGAGACATGGCTGTAATACGAGTACAATAGACGAGGTTGAAGATAAAGTTGGAGAAATTCAACAAAGAGTTTCTGCTGTGGAACAAAAAATTGAAGAAAGAATTTCTGCTGTCCAACAACAAATCAAGGAAAGAGTTTCTACTGCTGTGAACAACAAACTGAGGACAGAGTTTCTACTGATGTCTCCAGGAAAACTGACAGCTTGAACAAATTCATAACGGAAGCTGAACACAATTCTGATGCCTTTAAATTTGTACTTATATCTTCCGGACCGGCTCTAAAACTATCCACGTAGGATGGGAAACCTCCTGGCAAGCGCACAAGACTCAGTGTAGTGACAAATGAGAATGGATGAGACTCCGAACTAAGGCCTGTCGTCTCGCCGCTTCTCTGAGAACAGACGGAGCAGATATCCTTGAAACTCTGCTCGAAATCCAAAGACTAGACTTCGATGATCCTTCCGGCGCGTTGGCGCTGCGCGTTTGGCGGGAAGTGTTTAAACGACTATAGAAGGCTTCAATTGAAATCTCGACAATAGAAGCCCACAAAAACACTCCAGAAGCACGCCACGGATGTTGAAAAGCTGACTCATTTCTCCTTTTTGGACTGTCCGACGGAAGCAAGGGAAATACTGTCCCTGCCTTCATTGATGACATCCAGGATCCTGAGACACAGAAAGCTCTGCGAATGGCGGATGTCAAGGATCTAGAAAGATTTTTAGCATACGACATGAAATTCGAAGCAGCCCAATAAGAAACCCGTAGATACCGGCACCCAATCAGAGCTGCTCATGTCCAGGAGTGAGTGGATCAACTGACTTCCCGTCTAGATGATCTAATCAAACAATTCAATGCTTTGAGAAGGAATAGGAGTAGCAATAAACCGACCTAAGTGCTGGAACTGCGGTAGTGAAGGCCAAATACGAAGGGACTGCAGAACACCCGAGGCACGGAAGCCACTCCCAGGAGAGGGGAAGCAAATTAGTAGCTATCTCTTGGGGAGGAGATTGCCAGATATTGTGAAGCTCCATTTTAAAACGCTTCAGATTGCTGCAATGTGTGACGGCAGTAATGAACTCATCATAATGAGACATATAAATAGGGTCCCTCCAATATGACCATTACTGCTGGAGTCAATGCAACCATCGTCTGAAAATATTTGGCGTAACATTTGGAAGGTAATCTCATTTGGACGCCGCCTTGCGTTATCAGCCAGAGTGTGTTCGGTTATTAAATGGAAATTGATGGAAATTTAAACGTTAATATCAACTTTGGAAGCCAAGCCAACCCCCATATGGCATATATTACAGATAAGTCATAAGAGAAAAGACTTTGTTTGGAATAAGCATATTGAGCTGTTTTAAGGAAAGATCTTATCATTTTTCTTAGTACACGTATTAAAATCTAATGTTAAACTTGACACGTTACATAAAATTTTTCACGTGTGGCGTTTCTCATTCATTTATATTTTCGCTATAATTGCACTAAAATTATGAAATATTTCTACATGTGCTTTTCAGAATTTTAAGTCATGAATCATTTCTGAATTCATAATGCATAAAACCTGTGTTTCATGTTACATGATCTGTTCTACCATCTGATTCCATTATTTAAGTAACATTTAAAAACTCTCTATAGTTGTTCTATAGTTTGTTCAGAGCGAAAATTTGGCAATTTTTGATTTCATTTTCTGCTTATGCTCATGTCAAGAAATACAGTTAAGTTATCAATATTACCTCCAAATTAGAAAATATGTGAATATATCCTGAAATTCTATACATTTACTTCGAAAAATTTATGTGAGTGTCTTCATTTAAACCTCTAATATTTTCTTTTCCTGCATTACGACTAAATTTCGAAGCACGGATCTTAAAAAAGTAACTGTAGCATCATTCTGCTTCACAAAAAATGTTTTTCTTTAGAAGAGATTTCTTATCCATAACATCTTGGGCACCTGGAAAATGTTATCTCTTTTTATGTTTTTAATGGCTGCAAATCACTCCATTTTCAGTTATTTTCCTTAAGCCATACTTTGCATTCTAAGTACTCCTAATCAGATTTTACAATCAATTTTTAATTGATTTAATAAATTTATTAAATGTTTCAAAGATTCAGCTTCAACAGCACTTCCACTTTAAATGAGAAGATTTATAAAAATAGATTTACCGCAACTTTTCGCAGATACTGATATAATCGCAGTTAGGTGACGAGAGGTTAATCCAATTCATGCGGTCTTTGAATCCCTTTTTACTAATTTGGTAAATTTTGAGCTACTTAAAAGAGAGTATTCGTAACTTGCTATCAAGACAATTTATATAAGTAGTTTTCTGCAATTGTGGTTAATTTTCAATCCATTTGCTTACTTATGAAATTTTATTCCCAATCAAATTATAAGATATTTCTCCCGCCTTCCTAGCGTGCCTTTGTTGTGTAGTGGTTCTGCACGCTGGGCTGGTATCCAGAGATCCGTGGTTCGATTCCCGGCGAAGGCGATTGCTCATTTTTCATCTTGCCTGCTTCCAAAAAAATACCTAATGTCTCTACAAAATAATTACTAATTTTCTTTTTTCTACTCCATTTCGTATGTCAGAAATACTCAGTAAAAAAAGTTCTTTCTTGTCAGTGCTACAACCAAGACAAGAAATTATGTGAATATTTTTAAATATCTGTATATTTGTTTATCAGCAGAAATGTACATCAGTATCACATATAATATTTATTCACATATAATATTATTTATTTTAACATTTATTATGTTTACTTTTCCTGAAACACTTCATAAATTTTCAAACATCCTCATAGTCTGTAAAATTTACGAATTTGTGATGCTGTCAAGTATTCATAAAAATTCCGAAAAATGCGCTCTCGTTGATGTTTTAGGCACTCAGAAATAATTTTCCTTTGTTAGTGATGCAGATCAGTGAATTTATTTTCGCCTTCAGTGTCTTCAGAAATATATTAATCGATCGGCTATACTCCTTAATGTGAGAGATTTCCTGAGTGTTTGTGAGAATAAGTATTCATTCTCTCATATAAATGAAAGGAATAACTTTCTTTAAATTTTGATTATTCAGAATATTCATCAACTTACAACAAAATGCCACACCTTCTGCCAATATTCAACATTCATATGAACTTCAGTATTTCCAAAACTATCATGCTCTAATTTTTGCTGTCAGTTATTAGGAGACGAGCGATGTAAATACAGGACATATAGGGCTCTAGTTTTTCTTATTGGCATGCAAATATTCCTTAAGTTATGACATTTTACAGAATTATATAAGGTATAAATTTACAAGTCCGAAAAATAATAAACGACAATTACTGTGAAAACTTCTGACAGCTATTATTCAAAGCTGATTACCCTGATATTCTCTACAAGGTATTGTTCTTGTAAAACTTTTATTTCAGAAATCGCCTTGAAACTTTTTAATGAGCATCTGATCTTCGTTCTTACGTAGAATTTACAATTCTGCACGATTTTTTGGTAATAGTGAGGAACAAATGCTCTCTTAAGTATTTCAGGAATTGTTGGCATGTTATTGATAGCTATGAATTAATTAATAACTACCAAATAAAACGTGTTAAATTGTCAGAAATGTAATCATTAAACAATTGATGGATCAAAGTATGCGAATATAAAAAAATTGGAGAAAGGTAAAAATTAAAATATTAAATTAGATGGGTAATAATATGAGGATCATGGAAATTCAAGGATTCTATTTTTCGGAGTTCTTTTGATTAAGAAATTGATGTAAAGATACTTGGACACATAAATTATTCTTGAATTGAACACTACTGCTATCGCTTGAAATATTCAAGACTCAGATATTCTATGAGAAGCCTTACGTAGGCGTACGTACGCTTTACGTACGTTCTTTGAGAAGCCTTATGCAAATATTGAGAGATCTCAAAGAAAAGAGAGTTTATTTCATACAAAAGAGATATTGAGGTTCTCTTTTCGGTGAACAAATTTGCAATAATAAGGAAGGGAACTAACATTAGTTATATAAATGCAGATACAGTGAATATTTCCAGGTTAAAAATTAGTAAATAAAATGAATATATAAAATTATATACCGAAAATTATATTGATGGAAAATTGCCTAGTGTCTCCCTGTATCTGGCTGGCATCTACTATGACAACTATTCATGAGGTCATCAAGGGTGGCACTGCTGCCTTCTGCTAGCAACTGCTGAACTAGAAAAAATGTACTAGAAAATTCTAACAAAGAACATGTAACTGCGTGTTTTAATTACAATGTGGATTTGCCATGACGTCAGAGCAATAGGCATTCTGCGTCAATAGTGCAATATAAATATGGATTATATGGATTTCGAAACGCGTCATAAATAGGATGAAACCTGCGAATGGCGTCCGTGATAGCACAGCAGCCGCACAATTCCCTAAACGCCTCACTAAGCCTGGTTCACTGTGTGCCACAGCGCCTCATGACGTGGAACCGGTATATTATCTTCCTTACAATATACCAAAATATATTTAAAATTTTTTTTAGCGTTATCTTGTTTAGGAAATAAACAGAAAAAATATCTGGAACTCTTAGTAAATTTTCAAATCAGATATTTTACCTGGAGATTTTGATTTCAAGTGCAGACACAAAGCTTACTACTGAGCTTATTTTGTTTTCGAGTAAAGAGTAAGATACATATTTTAATTTTATAACTGAATACTTATTTTATTTTTTCGACTGAAGAATTAGAATTTATTTTTCAAATTTATTGGTGAATATCTACATTTACACTTTTCATGACATTTGCTTTTAATGTTGATTATAGAATTAAAAACTTATACGATTTAAACGTAGGTTAAAGGAAGATGCTGTGATTATAATTTGATTTCCTTTCGTTATACTATGGAAGTATGCTAGATCATTTATTTTTTGTCCATTTATATTTAATTTTTTTCGTTGTTACATAAGCTTTTTTAAACTTAAATTAAAAATTTGTTTTCATTTTTGCTCTTCGATCGTCCTCTCGTTTCTTCTTCATTCACCGTTCTTCACTTTCTTCATTCACTGTTCTTCACTTTCTTCATATGTGCATGCAAAATAAATGCTGTTTAAAGCCACAAGGGCAAAAGCAGAAATGATTTTCTCACTCTTACTGAACTTGCTGTGATGCGGGAATGGCGTTCCTGCTGTTAACTTGGAACCAAATCCTGTATCAGGGAACTTTTCAAGGCATAAAATCCTTTGAAGAAAAAACATATAATAAAAAGGACGAAATTATTAAGAGCTGTTTGTTTTAAGGATCAGACTAATTAATAAGTAGTTAGGTACTGAGACGGAAAATCCAGCCAGCTGAGTTAAGGAATTTAAATAACTTTATTAAGGATATGGTCAGGTAAGTTGAAAACTATGTAAAATATTGTTTTATTCCCCACCCTATACAGATAATCGTTATTTATTGGCATCAGCATCCTATTTTTCCAACAACATAGTCTAAATTGAATTACTGAGTTATTTTATGTGTTCTTGAACTTAGAATAAATTGTTGAAATAACCTCGTTTGCAATAATTCTCGTAGAGCAGATTTTAAGCACTAAAAATTTTATTTAATAAAATTATATAATTGCGTTCGTTTAAGGAACACTTACTGCTTTGCTATTATGTTAGTTAATCTTATCAGTAGTTTTAACTGCTTAAGTATTTATTATCCGAATCATTCTGAGAATCGGGATATCATCGAAAATGGGCTTTTACTATTCATGAATTTTTTTATTGGATGCCGATTTTTAAAAGTAATAGGTTTTAAACAAATGGATTTTTACGCATTGTGGGAACAAAGGCGAAGTACCGAAACGTTTCCTTTTTTGATAATTTTTCTGTGTATTTGTTTTTACAATTGTATCGCAGAAAATAATGTTTTAATTTTTAGGTTACAAGGTACTCATGTTTAATTTTTTGTTCAGTTTTCTGTCCTACTAAATGTATGCGAAGAGAGAAAGAAAATGTTAAAATTAATTTAAAAAACGTTTTGATATTGCAAATTTTGGCTTCCAGGTGAAGTGATATGGTAATTAAAATTCTCGAAAAATTCATGCATGAAAGAAAGAAATAAATAAAAATTAATTAAAAAAAAGCAAATGAAAAACAATGTTGGAAGCAAATAAAAAACTTCTTGGGAAGTTTGTGGCAAGCGGTTACAGTTGGTACTTTAAGTACGTACCAACGTAACGTAAGATTAGTTTGCTACGTAATAAAGTAATTTAGAATATGAAATAAGTTTATGATTAGAACCGCCAAAAGGGCGTTTCTTTGTAAACTGTTGTTCTCGCATTGTGAGTTAAAAAACTTTTCTAACGAATCAAACAAACGTAACAATTTTCCTGCACGCGCGTTTTCGGGTGCGAAGTTGAAGGAGGCTAGACTAAAAAATACGACCAATGGCATTAACTCCCCTGACGTAGACTATGACGTTTTCAGTGTTCATAGATGCGTGAATAGTTCATAACGCTACTTTCGGAGTGCTTTGTAGAATGAGTTTCATCTTACATCGCAAACAATGCAGTTTAAAAGATTTCGTTCCTTCTGCTCAAACTTTAAACTGTATAAACGTCTTTTCCAGCTTATTACTCAAGTAGTGTTTGGGACTTTCCTGGGAATCCTTAAAATTTGGACTTAATCTGTTGAAGCTTAATTCAACTTGATATAATTCTGAAATGGTTGGGAATACTAGTATAGTTTCAATATTTTATTAAAAACGTTCATGCTTAATCAGAAGTTTTTCTTCCAGTATCGTATTTATTTAAAAACGGAGATTTTATATAACTACAATTTGATATTTGAATTTAACCGAAAATTTAAATGGATTTTTAAAATGCAGAAAATAGTTTGTCAGATTTATGTTTTAAGAATATTCTTAAAATGAGTTTAAATTCTAAGATGATGATGTTTAAAAGCCTTAATTTATTGCTGAAAATAATGTAGTACTGTACAAAAATTACTAACTTAAATATACCAGTATTTGAATTTTATGGAATGCAGCATTTTGAACATCATCAGTGCACGGAAGCTTTTGTAAGAGATTAAGAAAAGGATAACTTACTAATGAAGCTTTAGCAAAGAAAAGATCTATTTGAAAATGCCTTGTTAAAGTAAGAGAGAATACTTCATTTTATTTAGTACTTCTGGTAGGTGGTCAGTCCCATTCTGTAATACTCTGTTAATTATTATTGCAATTGAATGCTGATTCTTTTAAAATGGAATAATTAAAGTATATTTTCGAAGGTACCATTAGAAAAATAAAGGGACAAAATTTACCACACAGAAGGGAAGCAACTAAAAAATATTTACATGTAGAAATTTTTTAATTCTTAGGTCCACGCTTTTCTTCCAAAATAGATTTATGATAAAATCAAGCTTATCATTTCGAGTAAATTCG
The DNA here is from genome assembly GCF_044657685.1 of Stegodyphus dumicola. NCBI lineage: Eukaryota > Metazoa > Arthropoda > Arachnida > Araneae > Eresidae > Stegodyphus > Stegodyphus dumicola. Next base: position 73,006,697 of record NC_140780.1, read on the forward strand.
AATTTAATATATGTTTGAAAAGAAGAAATCCGAATACAGATTTGTTTAAAAGTAATGCATAAATTGTTTCGACTTCGTAGCAAGGTCCCGGACACTGAATTGACTTCAAATGTTCTCTAGTCTCCTGCAGATGAGAAAAAAAAAAGCATGAGAGAGAAGGGAGTTCTGTTTCAGCAGATTAGTTGGTAGAACTTTCCTCGTCGGGAGAAATCCAGAGTATCGAGTAGTTAAGGTATTTTCTCCATCCTTACCGCGTGCCTTCGTGGCGTAATCGAAAATCCCATCAGACTGGCAATCCGGAGTTCGAGTCCGGTAGAGTCCGGTAGAAAAAATTCTAAGAGACTTTACAGAGCCATTTCTAAGACTGAGCCTTTTAGAATACCATTTAAGTAACATTCAATGGATATAACGTTTTAAAAAAGACAGAGTAATCCTACATATGTATATTATTTTTTGTATAATAATCGATGAGTCTAACGCTGTAAAAAAGACCATTTCTTTGTAGATGCTACATTGTTCAGACACATCTCACCGAAAAGAGGGCGGAAGTGAGTAAAATCATACACCTCCCTAATAAGAAATATCAGCTCAATAACACAGAATTGTTTGACCGATAGGTAAAAAAAAATGCTCTTATATAATACTAGGTCTGCTATGTCTGGAGAATATAAACTCCATTATAGTAACCATAGTAATTTACTTCGTACCAAACGTTTGCCGTCTCATCGTTGTTCAGTGTGATTAAAACAATAACTGAACGATATATTTCCCTTTTCAGCAGATTTCCTGCCAAGAGCTTGACAACCAGAACTTTCGATACCATTTATTCACATCTAAAGCTATCAGATCAAACAAATATTATTTTTGTTTTCTTTTTTTATTTATTCTGTGAGAAGAAGCTATAGCCCTCTACTCGCCAAGCAGCTACGAAAATTTAAAGATGAATAATACTTTGAAGATAAGAACTAAATTATGTAGATGAGGAAAGAACGCGGGTTTAGGGGCTTCTTTCCCCTCAAGGCGGTTCAATAAAATAATTATGAGGAGCTGATAGGAAGCCGACGATTTACGAATATCCTTAGAGAAGCATTTTCTGTGTTTAATGTCATCTATCTTCAAACCTTAAAAGCACTCCGTTTTCCAGCTCTTTACAGTTTCTCTGTGACTTACAATTGTGATCCACCCTATTATGCTCTGAGTACTACTTAAGTTTTTTATGAAAATCCATCGCATTCTACTCTCTTTTTTAATGTTACAATAGGAATTACTGCAAAGTTGCCCACGAAAAGTAATAAACCTAAGAAGCTGGAAGTTGTGTGTATGATCAGTTTCCTAGAACCACTCTATTTAGTTACTGTAAATAAATGTGAAAATCTAAATCTTTTGACCATATTTTCCTTTATCTTTACCTGTTGGTTTGTGTTTCTATAAACTGTGATTTTATAAATAGAAATTGGGAAAAAAGTTATGTACTCTTATGTTTCGTAAAATGCAGTTTAGCATCGTTGAAAATAAAGGGTTTTATGCTTCCTGATCTTCATGCGTAAACATTTATGGCTACGCTATTAATTTTGGTATGCATAAAATTATATCCAAGTACTTATCTTCCTGCGCATATAATTCATCCTCAAACATATTGTTTGATTTCAAAATTTTTGGAAGATTTGCACCTTTCCCATTCTAAATTTTTTTTTTTTAAATATCGGAAATTTTCTCATTGAAATAAATTTAGTGAATCAAATCATTGAAATGCCCGGACTTAATTTATATGAGGTATAAAAACTCAGCATATAAAAGTGAGAGTTTCCCCCGCCCCCCAAATTTCATCAAAAGTTACTTATGAAGATATTTTCTTATCACATCAAATCTAATTTTGATTGTCCTTTATTTCCGCAGTAATTTTCCCTTAAGAAGACACGTATAAAAATGCTTCCTTCAAGTGAACAAATATACTTCGCATTCTCATTTTTATTTAGCTTTAATATTTTAGTCAAAATGTTGCATTAATGAGGTCAACGTTGTTTTAACTCTTTTGGGGGCAGAGTAACAAGAGTTAATCATTTTTAGTTTACTATCCTCCTATAGAACATTTTCTGCGTCTATGTTATTATTACGAAAGTTTAACCAAATTCAACCGTTCACATGTTTTTCTGAACAATTCTGTAAAGCAATACTAATGCCATGCCCGCCATACGTCCTAACTTTTTATTCCCTCTCACCTGTGAAACTTTTGCAAGATGAAATTATTACCATGCTTCCCAGCTACTATATTTGCACATACACTCTTCACTATTTTTCACTTTTAGCACTTTACCATCCCTCAGCCCATTCGCACGACCTCTTTGACATTCTCTCCTGTGATACACCCGAGAGTGTGATCGTCTATCTTACTGACGCCGCTGCTAAATGACATCCGACAATCCCACCTTTTTTACAGAGCTTCAGAAGTTCATAAATTTACATTTATTCTTCAGCAGCCTCAGAGGACAAGTATCATTTATATCCTAGGCAGGAAGAACGTAGGTAATTTATTTAGATGCCACATTGACAAGTTGGTCTCATGTTGCCCTAATCAGTGTTAGGTTCCATTGAAGTACGTAGACAATATTTGGCGAATAATTTCTGTATATGAAACTGCAATATATATAACTAGCTAAGCAGTTAAAAGAGAGCAAAAATCTTCCAGAATGTTCAGAAGCAAACTATAACAAACAAGCATAAATTTTTGTTAGCCATTCAAAAATAAATAAATAAGTGCATCTTTTTAGTTCGTGCGCCACTGTAGAGACATTAGGTATTTTTTCAAAGCAGAAGAGATGAAAACTGAGTAACGCCTTTGCCGGGACTCGAAGCACGGGCCTCTCAAATACGCGCCGAGCGTGCTGACCACTACACTACGAAGGCACGCTAAGAAGGCAGGAGAAATACCTTATATGCTCCCCTTTTCAAAGGGCGACTGGGGATTAGGGGACCCAATCGCCAAATCCTGGTGGTGAAGAATCGTCATCCACCACCTTTTTTAGTTCGTGCGCCACTGTAGAGACATTAGGTATTTTTTCAAAGCAGAAGAGATGAAAACTGAGTAACGCCTTCGCCGGGACTCGAAACACGGGCCTCTCAAATACGCGCCGAGCGTGCTGACCACTACAATACGAAGGCACGCTAAGAAAGCGGGAAAAATATCTTATAAACTTATAGTCCACAGAAAAGGCTATGAGACAAAGTATTTAAAAAAAATATTCTTTACATTTTAACCATTAATTAAATGGCCTCGGAATCGTTCTAAAATTGTGTGCATATTATCAAATTATATTTATATCTCTGTATATTATTTATATATATATCGATGCGGCAGCGTTCATAGTAGGATATTAAAAACACACCATAAGGCAGTAATTGTAATTTATTTATTACCTCTTATGTCAATTAATAGTTAAAGGTATGCCATTTACTAATGTGCAAGTCATTGTCCATTGCGTGGATTACTTTTTAAGTGTGATGCCTGTCAAATGGTGCCCCCTCTGCACAACACATTCATCTAGGCGGCGTTGGAAGCTTGCCATAACTCGGCGTAACGTATTCCGTGGAACATTGCCGATGGCATTTCTGATGCGATCCTTCAACTCAGGAATGGTGGCATAACGTGTTCGGAAAACTTATTGCTTCAGGTGGTCCCAAAGGAAAAAGTCTGCACATGAAAGATCAGTTGAGCGAAGTGGCTAAGAAATGTTACCTAAACGGAAAATTACTCTACCTGGAAATGTCTGTCGCAAGAAATCCATGCAAATTGTGGCTGTATGCAAGGTCGCTCCGTCTTGTTGAAACCATAATTGTTCTACATCCACATTGACGATACCTAATTGGGGAAGAACGAAGTCTTGCAGCATCTTTAGGTAGCTTTCATTGGTGACAGTTACAGCCACACTCCGGTCATCCTCAAAGAATTAAGCGCCAATAATCCCAAAAGAAGCAACTTCACACCACACTGTGACACGGTGCAAGGGCTTGATGTGCAGTTCATGCGGGTTTACATCACTCCAATAACGCATATTCTGTTTATTCACTGAAACACATAACTCGAAATGCACTTCATCTGACATCAGGATGGTGTGCAACATTTGTGGATTTAGGCGAAGGTGTTGACGCATGGTTAAGCAAAATGTTTCTCGTGCAACCCAATCACGAGGCCTAATTTCCTGAACAACCTGCAGCTTATATGGGTGAAAATGGAGATCTTCGTGCAATATTCTAATGATTGAGTGATCAGACATATGCAAAGTTTGCGAATGACCACGAGCAGATCATTTTGGGCTACGCAATATTGCAGCACGAACATTTTCCACGGTTTCTGGTGTCCGCACAATTCTTTCACTTCTGCCCGGTTTGCCATTGCAAACAGAACCTGTTGTTCGAAATGCACTTACCCACTTCACAATGGTCCGTCCATCTGGAACTTTCCCATGACGTCCCAAGTTGAAATGTTGCGAAATAGACGCTGGGTAGCAATAACAAAGTAGTTATTCCTGAAATAACTTTCAACAGCAAAGGCATGATGCTGTGCACTCCATTGTCACACTCGAAACGGCAGCTGATTAGTACACGAATGCAGCACGAGCTAGCGCGCATTCATGCATTCATTGTACTACGCAAGTGAAATTACGCTATGAAAGCCGCCGCACCCTGTGTATATATTGGAATCAAAACATTTACTTTAGACGCTTTAAGTTTATTTTACTTCAATCCTTCAGCTATAGCGCAGGGACGAGTTTAAAAAATTTTGCTTTTAATTTTTAGCCTATTATTATGTTTTTTTTGTATCTATATACCTATTTGCATCTATTTATATATATCTATGCATTAATATATATAAACTTAAAGCATCTAAAGTTAAAAGTAAATTGGTGTCAAAACAAGACGATGCCTCAAAAATATTAATAATTGCATCCTTGTAAAGGGGTTAAACATAAAATCAAAACATTTTAAAATAAAAATGATCATAATAGTACAAACTCAAAAGCTAAAAATACAAAAAGGGAAAATATATACAAGGTAATAAAAACATAAAAATTAATCTCACTTTATTGAAACCTTAATTCAGAACTCATCAGGGGAAAATAAATTAAAGCTTCATAAAAGTTGATTAATATGCTTCGAAAATGTGTTTAGTTCTCCCAGTAAATTTGAGATCAAAAACCGAAAAAAGAAACAAATTTATATTAAATAAAAACTCATACGAAACCGAAAAAAGTGAATCTCAAATGTACCAGGATTTTCCCGACACGCCTTCGAAACACTTGGAAAAAACAATAAAACATAACATTGTTTCAAATGACTGCAAAATAATCGAAACATTACATATTGTAAAATGACCACTCGAAAAAAAAATTGGTCTAAGAGCATTATATGCAAACCCGAAATTCAAATTCACATATAAAGATAGATCGCAATGTACCATTGAATACTCTGCGCGTTCCATAGACCTCCCGCGCATGGACTCCTTTGTGTGAGGATATCTCAAAGACAATGTTTATCGCACCAAACCAAGAACAATTGATGCATTGAAATTGGAAATTGAAAGACAATGTCGCGATATTCCTAATGACCTGTTTCGTGACGTTTGCGAATCCCTTGGTACGCGTTATCAGCGTTGTCTGGATAATGATAGTCATCAGTTTGAACATTCATGAACATGATGCCTCAATTACATTGGTTTTCTGTATTGTATTCCATTTCACTCTATGTTCAGAAATAAAGTTTTACTCGTCATTCGAAATGTGAGTACACATTTACAGCGTTTTAACAACAACAACAAATATATATATATAGCATTATATGCTTGTAATGTACTACTGCATTTCTGTTTCGTATCAACTCCTACTACTGTATCAAGCAACGTCATTCTAAAAAATGTGTCATCCTGCAGTATCTTAACATTACGAAACAGGGAAAGTAAACAGGTTATTTAATTATACTAAAATTGCAAGTATTTGCAACTCTAACTGTTACTGTACTATGCAGTTTTATTACGACATTATGCTAATGAATTTGTTTACTGTATTGCTGTTGTTACAGTCAACTCGCGGTTAACCTAGAGCGGATAAACCGAGCTTTCTCCAAAAACATTAAGTTTGTTTATAAGGTATTTCTCCTTCCTTCTTAGCATGCCTTCATAGTGTAGTGGTTAGCACACTCGGCACGTATTCGAGAGGCCTGTGATTCGAGTCCCGGCGAGGGAATTGCTCATTTTTCACGTCTCCTGCTTCGAAATAACCTAATGTCTCTACAGTGGCCCCCGAACTAAAAAAGGTGGTGGATGAGGATTCTCCCCCCCCCAGGATTTGGCGGTTAGGTCCCCTAATTCTCAGTCGCGCTTTAAAAGGGGGAGTATATAAGGTATTTTTCCCGCCTTCTTAGCATGCCTTCGTAGTGCAGTGGTTAGCACACTCGGCGTGTATTCGAGAGGTCCGAGGTTCGAGTCCCAGCGAGAGCATTGCTCATTTTTCAGGTCTCCTGCTTCGAAATAACCTAATGTGTCTACATGTTTACTGAGGAACGATGGAAAACTTACTCTCACAAACTATCAAAATAAAGGAATTTCTATAGGGAATGCAAAAAGAGCTATAAAATGCGTTGGATAGTAGCAGTGATAGCAAATGATGTCACAATATTTAGGAATTACTTTTAAACCACAATAGTATATAATTTTATTGGACATAATGGGGAATATATTAGCAGTGTCAAATTACAATATAAAAAATGAGTTGCTAAATCATAAAAATAACTTAAGCGTACACCTATTAATCTTCTTTTCCACCTCGACTCTTATTGAAATGCAAGATTAATATAAAGAACAACAATTCTTAGTGTTCTGAAGTGTGTGTGTGTTTTTTTATTGCTGATTTAATTGACGTTACGAAATAAACTTATTTGCCAACTAAAACTGCTTAAAATACATATAAATGCTATTTCTCTGTTAGTTATAACATCGGTTTCTCATCTTTAATGGGCTATTCTCTAACAGGGGTTATTCCTTTCTTATTATGAGTCCAAAGGTCTTTGTCCTTGAAGGATTATTATTTTCGTTTTGCAATTTTGCGTCGAATCATTATAAACGGCGTATCACTTTTCAAATTGTTGCCACCAAATATTAGAATCCTGCAATATATATGAAGAAATTAAATAATGATGAATTTAGATAAATGTATGCATGTTTCTCGCATTGTGATAAAGCAACGGTACCTAGAGCTATCCAATTTTAAATGATGTAATCTTACTGCCAATATGGCCATCTGAAAGCCCAAATTTGAAATTTGAAATTTGTTTTATTATTATCAATTTCATATTTTGTAAAACTTTAACGAATTTTTGATTAACAAATTCAATTTATTACTATTATTTTATTTTAAAATTAAATTAAAAATTTAAAGAGAAATAATTATATATAAATGTGCAGGTCACACAAATGCAAATTCTTTATGTAGGATCTCATTTCACCTTCCAGAGCAAAATAGAGACAGTGTGTCTGTAACTTGTAAATGAAGTAATAGTAACAATGGCTATACTGAAATCTTTGGAAATTCTATCGCGATAGATACTAGGTTTACAACGTAACAGAGAGATTCTGATCACATATTAATTAATCATAAATTATTTGCTCCTCATAGAAGCAAATTAGCTCCTGCAACTCCCCCCCCCCCACTTTTTTAATTAAAAAAGGTACCAGTTTCGGTTTTTCATGAAAGTAAAGTTTAGTACAGTAAGTGCTCTAAAGCAGGAAATACTTGCTTGCGCCAACATTATTAGTGCATATAGTGCATATTTTACTGTACTTTACTGTATTGCAGAATTGCATTTCTCTATTCCTCAGGTATGCTGCTGCACAATGGAATTAAAAAATTATGAAACTTTACATTGTGTATATGAAACTTGTATCCTAGAATTAAAAATTGTCTCTTGCCTTTTTAACATACAATATTATTTTGTAAAAAATACTCTTATAATATACGTCATATAAATGGAATATGTTACACAAAAATTAAATAATTTAATAAATAATCTTTAATATCTTAATAGTGACTACTTATCCCTTTTCATTTAATCAAATAAATGAATGTATGGCGAAATAACTTTACAGATATGCATTAAAAATTTGCTAAAAACTTTCATTAATTTCATTAATCAGCGTCACTTAAAAGACAATCATCAGAATCATTTATAAGACAACTTATGATTGCGTTCTGCAGTCACAAAATCACATCGTGAGTACAGCTGCTTGTATTATGAATCATGGTGTCTTTGTCAATCTTATGCAGTTTTAAGATTGCTATCCTTTATTCTTAAATATTAGTCTTAACGATTAACTGTTTAATATATTTCAGTGACGCGACATTGAAAGTTCTTACCAATTTTTATTCATACTCATCTCTTCATTTTTTTCCAAGATTACAATTCGCTTGGGAATAAAACGACTTCATATATATAAAAATATGCGAATGCCCAGTACGTTCTAAAATCTACACTGGTGTGCAAAAATTAAGGACGAGACGGTTTTTTCAGTATGACTTTATACAAAAGCTTTCCAAATCAACACATTTAATACCGTAAGATCCCCAATACGTAAGGACATGAGTAATGTAAGCAACACTTACTAAAAGAGAAATCAGAGGGATAAAAAGAAGCTTTATTGAAAAAGTAGCATGGAGCGCAATGCGACTGAAGGCCGAAACATCCCTGTGATGGGCAAGAAACATCCGGTCTTTAATAGGGGATATGATCTCCCCTGACTGCTAGGCAGGTTTCACAGCGTCTGCCCATGCTGAGAATGAGGGTGTCAATGAGTTGTTGAGGCATTGCTGCCCATTCGTCTTGCAGCGCCAATCGAAGCTTCGGAATCGTTACTGGTGGTAAGGTACGAGCTGCCAAGCGTCTGCCTAGAAAATCCCATACATGCTCGATGGGATTGAGATCCGGAGATCGTGCCGGCCAATCCATACGTTCAATATCCTCACTCTCTAAGAGCTGTTCGGCAGCTACTGTGCGATGACATGGTGCATTGTCGTCCATGAAAAGGAACTGCGGACCCATAGCGCCTCTAAAAAGACGCACATATGGAAGAAGAATCTCGTTACAATAACGGGTCCCGTTGACTGAACCTGCGTCGAAGATGTGAAGGTCTGTACGATTACCAAGCATGATGCCTCCCCAAACGAGAACACCGCCACCTCCATATTTGTCCCTTTCAATGATGTTCGAGGGATGATTGCGGCTTCCTCGCTTTCTCCAGATGAATATGCGAAGAGAATCGCTACTCAGACTGAATCTGCTCTCATCTGTAAAGAGTACTCGTCCCCATTCATTGTCTCTCCAATTCCGGTGTTCCCGGCACCATAGAGAACGCCTTCTCCGATGGGCAGGCGTTAGACGTACACACCGTACAGGGCGTCGTGCAAACAGACCACCACCGTGCACTCTTCTGGCCACGGTAAAACGCGATATCGGTCGTCCAGTCGCCTGTGTCGTGTGTCTAGCGATTTCTCCCGCTGTCTGCCGCCTGTTTCTTCTGGCCTGTAAGGCAATATACCGGTCATCTGCGGGTGTGGTTCCTCGTGGACGACCACTACTAAACCCCCGGATAGCTGTTCCTGTAGTTTGAAATTGTCTCCAAAGTCGTGAAACGATGCTGTGAGCAATTCCGAACTCTGCAGCCACACTTGTCACACTGCGGCCTTCCTCCAACTTCTCAATGATTCGACCTCGGGTAAAAGCATCCAGATGTCGTCTAACAGATTGATTATTCGCCATTTCTCGCTGAGGCAGCAACTCGGTGTGATTTTAACTGCTATACGGCGTGCAATCTCTTTGCCAGAAATACTGATCTTACACCGACAACATGCTTTATACTACTCAGACACTCCCCCATTACGTCTACCTGCATATCTGCGCGTGTGCTACCGTACATCACCTTACTAAATCTCCTGATTGGTCTTTCTGTCCGCTCTGCCTCTTCGTTCAGCTGATATGCTAATTATTCGACTTCGTCCTTAATTTTTGCACACCAGTGTAAGCTCTGTTATCCACGTAATATGTTTAAAAGCACATGAAATGAGCAGCTTTAAAAATAATTAATAATATAAGTGTAAATTAAATAAATAATAATATATTTGTAATAAATAAGTAATAATTAAGTGCTTAGTAACTCAGTTCTGTTTTCGAGCTCTATTTACACAATATTGATTTTAAATGAAAATTTTAATTACATGCGTTTATGTGAATTTAATTTAAACTCAGTTTAAGAAAAAAAACCCAATTAATTGTTTACAAATTATTTGTTTGTTCGTAAAACGAAGATAAGAATCAGGTAATTATTTTAATACGGGCCTTTTTCAGAAAATTGGCTTTAAACTCTTATATCATTGGCGTCGAAAGTGAAAGTCGGAAAAAATTCACTGCACCATTTATGAAATACAGTTACTGGTATGCTAAAACAAATATTGACCTAAATATAATAGATGGAAAATTTTGAATTTCTTTATCTTATTCTTTATCTTTCTTTACCTTCTATTTATCTATCTTATGCGTCACTTGGGAACTGCCACTTGTTAGTAGTAGTTGGCTACAACACTGATGGCTTACATGCGATTCGCATGTAAAAGTGAAGATGTTTGTGAAAATGTTAGATGTATGTGACGATCTCTGCAGATGCAATATCTATCCATCCCCTATGGAGCATCCTGGAGAATGTTTTTGATACTGAGAAGGCGAATAGTTTAATGGATCTGGCCAACTTCCACCGAATGGCTAATCGACAAGTTCTCCACAGCTAAGGGGTGGGAGATTTCGCTATTTGCTCAATATGTTTCTTAAAAGGCATCTTCCCTCTACGAGTAAGAAGAAAATAACAAGGCAAATAACAAGGTTTCAGCAGTTTATATGGTAAAGTAACTCACAGGTAAATCGAAAGTGTGAGGTTTGAAATCCGTTCGATACAATCTTTTTCTGATACACACACACAGGAAATAAGTAAATCAATAAAAATTAAAATAAAATAAAATAAATAATAACAGCACTTTAATTTTAAATTTTTAAACAAATACTTCATATACGATTATTTCAAGCTCTTTTAGTGAAAGCTATTTTAATACTGATGATGTTGTCGTAATTTTGAACAAATTTCTACATGTTTTTGTTTTAATCTGTGAGTCTAATTGTCCTGTCACGCTCAACGCGAAAAATTTGGTAATCATAACTAATCATAACGTGTGAATAGATATGGTAAAACCAGATATTTCATATTTCCCACTTTGCGACCTTATAATAAATTAATGACATTTGGTGATTTTAAGTCTGGCAATTTCTCGAAACTTTCGGGATCTTTGCGATTCTTATTCTGTTATCACATATATTATTTTTATTTAAACATTCCTTTTACTTATAAAATTTTTAAAGAACTTATATAGCGAACATAGCAACACTTAACACTTAAAATGGAATTTTAGAGATATGCGGCTTTTAAAAGTTTGTAATTTTTCTGTTGAATTCTATGTGGGGTAATTGCTAATAAAATAATATTTAATTAATATGTTTTAAAAGGTAAAAAGGTTATCTAAGGTCATCTTTTTAAGAAACCTGAATACCGATATTATTACCTGAAAAGAATGACTGGGAGAGGGACTGTCACCTCTACGATTAATAGGAACAGAGATGTGGGAATTCCTATGCATCTTCTTTCTGCCCTGATCCTATATAAGAAAGTACGCTGCGCTAGTTAATATTTTTAAGTCTATTCCCAGTTCACAGATTAAAACCCGCACCTCCAACATGTGATTTTGGTGCACCTTTTGTAGTCAAAACCTGACGTTTTTCAGAGCGTTATCGACTGCTTTAACGCATCTTTGGGAATGAAGTTGATATATTTTCTGGCAATACCTTCAATGATATTATAGTTACCTTCTACAGTGATCCACTGAGTGCATTATGTGTATCGCTTCGAAATTTTAAAATGCTTTTACGTCTTACTTATCCTCCGCGTCTTCTCACAAGATCATGTAAATTTCATGAAAACAATAAAATACAAATGACTTTTAAAATAATAATTAAAAAAAAGTCAAGCAATTACTCTGGCAGTCTGATAGGGGAGCACTTTTTTTTCAAAGACAAGTAATTACTCTGATAGTCTGACTGCCGATAAGAGGTATGGTATAAAAATTCACCATCTTTTCTACAAAATTCTTGGGTTAGTAATTCATATGAATAGGTTTTTAAAATTTCCAAAAAATTTAATCTGAGAGAAAAATTTAAAAAATTTCGTTTGATAAAACTAATTTTATGCTTCCTGTTTGCCCAGCCGGTACACTGGTTAGTGACCCTGACTGTCGTAGTGATGGACCCGGGTTCGAAGCCCGGAGAAGGCATTGTTATTGTAACTGCCCGTCTCTTCATAGGAGGCTACGGTGGCCACCTGTTATGCGCTTCCATAATGAAATGGCCACCACTCACTTATGGCTATTAAAGAAAGCGCCCATTTGTTAAAAAAATAGTTGTATGCTTCCTTCATAAGATTTCACGAAAATTAATTGAAATCTTACTCAGGCCTGAACAATGTAAAATAACATTTAAAGCGTTATATTTATAGTTAAATAACTCACAATTTCTCAAGCAAATTTATGCAGCTCTAATAATAGCAATATATAACGCTACGTAAAAGTGTTTGAGAAATTGTAAGACTAAGTATATAATGCAACCTGAAAAATATTAAAATATTTGTAATGATTTCATTCTAACTAGGTTAAAAATTTACGGGATACTAATATACATAAATAAAAGATATCTGATAGCTAACAAGATCGAAAATTTTAACTGTACAGAAGTTTCGAAGGCAAAGTTATTTCAGTTCTAGTGATGACAGTCAAGTAATTCTTGAATTTCAAAACTTTCGTTTAGCTTTTATTCCCAACCTTATATGTTTACATGATAATTAAATGTTATTTATTTGTGAAAGTGAGTCCTATTTTGCTTGAAAGTTTGGACATTACTGGCTAGCTAGGATTAATAGTCACAGAAACACAGACTTCTGACTCAAGAAGTGAAGATTCAGCAAAGCGTAAATGCAAGATAAAAGAGCAAATAAATATGCAAAAGTAGAGAACCCATAAAACTGAAAATAGAGAACCCATAAAACTGAAAATAGAGAACCCATAATAGGAAACTCAGAGATATAAATAGCATAATTAGTCTTTCCCTCCAAAACTGAAAGAAATACATAAACTGCGAAACAATTATATGATGTTAGAAGTATTAAACTGGAAAAGGGAATACTCAGGTACATTTAATAAGTCTTGAAGTTTCTGTATAATAAAAACAAACATACACTCAAGTATCTTATATACTCACGATAATAGATTCTTTAAATGATATGTGATTAACCAACCAATATGATGAATTACTATAATAAAGGCTTAACTCTTTAGGTGGCTCAGGGACATGGACTACGTAATTTTAAATATATGATGTTACTTGTTTTGCCACTGGTGGCCTAAAACTTTGCCAGATTTCTTGAAAGGAAAAGAAAACAAAAATAAGCCTTGAGCCGACCTAAGATCACTCTACAATATCCGCACTTTCAATAATTTTGCCACTTAAAAAAAGACTTTGAACTGCAATCTTTGATTAATATTCCTCAGAGAGATTCGGTGACGATTTTATCTGTAACAAAGTTACGATTCATGATGCTCTGATTTATTCGTATTATTCCAGAAGTATCTAAAAATATCCTTATAAGTTTAATACTCAAGAGACACAAAAGGAAATGTAACGAAAACTGAATTATCTTCCTTTTCCTTTCAACTGACACTTCTAAAATATTCGTTGTGTATTGTTACCGCAATAAGTTCTTTGAAGTGCTAGGAATTTACTTCTACAGAAACAAAACGCTTATCTCCTTTCTGAAACTTTCCTCAATACATGTTCCGATGGAACCTCAAAGTAATCTTTTCCGATTTAATACTTATCTTGAGCTTAGAAATTTGGCTGCTGTTTACAGTTAAAGACTCCCCTTACCACTCTCTGAGAATATTTTAAAGAGAAATTTGTAATTTTTGTTAACACAGAATTTATTCGGCAAATAAACTAAGGCCGAGCTAAAACTACCTTTAATTTTGCGATCAGCATGATTGATCTAAGACAGTTTCTTAATCTTTTTGATAAGATGGACCGTTTTTAATATCCACTTTAATCGTGGAATCCTTATTTTGCTTCAATAATGTGGTTTTAATGCAGTATTTTGGAAATGAAAAAAAAATCAAATAATATTTACTTGCTTCAGAAAGCACTTTCAAAATTAACACTAAATCTCTGAAACTAATGTATTCAAATAGGACTTTTAAATTTAAATTTCAATAAGATGAGTGGTACTGATTTTTATTATTTCAGATATACTTAATGTTAGGCTTTATGAATGAAAGTTGAATTCTCATGTCAGATTTGGCATCACGTTTGTTGTGATATTCATTTTTTTTGTCGCTACATAAACTGATATTTCACTTTCGCATATATATTTAGTTGCAAATGGTAAAAGTGCCAACAGGGCCGTTTGTGACAATTGAGGTTATTCGTCTTTTAAACTTCACCAAAATTTTGCTAATTGCATTAAATTAAATTTTGCAACGTAGAATCAATGACTGTATTTTTAGTAAAAGTTTCTCATTCTTCTGCTGGTTTTATCGAAGGTCATGCATTGACAATAAATGGATTTTTAATCCACAATTCATTCTTATGTTTAATCTTCTGTTCATTTGAAAGTTGCTGATTGAAACCTTCACTCAACCCTTTCAGGTGCTGAATAATTTCTTCAATAAATATCTCCCCTCTTTCAAGCTCTTCACGTTCAGGAAAGTCTTTTATTGTTGGGAGGCAATCAAATTGATGGACCACAGATAGTCCAGAATTCTATCTTTTTATTGAAAGCAAGAATTTTTTCGTGAGTCGTACTTGTTTGCCCTGAAGGGTTAAATTAACTTCATTAATCTTTGAAAAAAAATGTCACTTAAATAAGCAACTACAACCAATTTCTGTCAAATAATCGAATTTTCAGTTAGAAATTGTGTTCTAAAAGGAAAACGCATTGACCTCGACCCTTAGCTCAAAATACGGGTTAGCGTATTTCAAAGAGATAACCATTTGACTTCAGTGTTAAGAGATGTATGTAAAACTCCCCTATCCTTATATAATATTTTGAATAAACGATTATTTAGTGGAGTTGAGAATTTATGAAATTAATGACTTTAACGACCTTGTCAAGAGCAATCTGATGGCTCGAACAGAGGCTGCTAGAACAGTTTTGGCGATATTTTTAATAAGCTGTTGCACAGCCCCATAAATTACACCCTTCATGGCCTCTGCTCCATCGGTATATATATATAAAAATGCAGTTATCTCATCGTATTTTTTCCTCTTCAAAAAGAGAATTTAGGAGACCAAATATTTCCACTCCAGTAGTACATTTGGTAGAAATTTTAGTACAAAACAAAATAACCTCCAATAATGCGTTTTCATGCTGATACCTGACGGTGACAATTTATGTTGCATCCAGCTACATCGATAGATTTATCCATTTGTAATGAAACTTTGCTGCGTGAATTCAGACGAAAAGTAAGTTCATTCTTTATACTGGCTGCTAAATCTCTGATACGCTGAACTACTATGTCATTCGAAAGCGGGATCTTAGCTATTTATTTTGCTGTTTTTTTCATCTAACACATATTTTACCGTTTCCGCAACGGGCACTTTACTAATATTTTCCGCAACTGAGTATGCTTTACTGCATTAAACTACCTGATAGCTTGTCTAAGTAAGAAGCCTTTCTTATAGCTGCTAAGGACTGATTACTGTGAAGCATTAACTGGCCTAACTTTGTCTGCGGTGATTTCATTTGTTATCATTTTCATTATTCTCATTTTTAGCTTTAGCAAAAGAGCTAGTTATTGACTCTGATGTAGAAGAGCCAGGTTCTGAGCCAGGTAATGTAGAAGAGCCAGGTTCTGAGCCAGGTGATGTAGAAGAGCTTTACAGTGTCTTTTTTAAGCGATCTTTCCATCCTACAACAAAATATGCAAAACAATTTTAAGACAAAAAGTACAAGGACTGTTAACTTTTAAAGCCTAATAAAGTGTAAGTGGTTACTTACATTGAAATAATACTGCTTACAGAATATAAAACAAGAACAAAATATTAATACAGTTTCTAGGTTTTTTAAACTTCAAAGACAGAGTGTAACATCTCGTCTACATTTACACTGGATCACGTGAACGTCGAATCACCAAGTCAACGTTAACATCAGCTGTGAATCACGTGATAGGATAATATTTAATCTGGAAGGTGCGAGGGATAGAATGCAGCTGTAATTTTGATTCTTTTTGTGTCTACATATGTAATCGTCGAAAAATAAATGTTTGTCTGTTATCTTAGTTTAAGTTTCTAATAATTTATATTATGGCCATCGAAATGTTATGCTTTTTACTTCTAATCTTATGGAAGATTATGTGTGATTTGATGTTTTAAAAACCAGTAAAGTTTATTTATAACCATAAACTTTCAATCAATTTATATTTTGTAAGACATGCATCGACAATTGATTTTGTATTCCTACTCGCAGCACCCTTTTTATATTCAAGTCTAGGGGCTTCGTTCCTGCATTTCTAGATCTGTGGGATACTGTATGTGTAGCGATCAATAAAGAAATAAGCCAAGGAATCACCGATATCGGGATTTCGTGTGATTCCCCAACACAACTGCTGTAAAATACCAAAAGTTCTCCCACTTACAGAGTCACAACTTGAGACATCAACGTCAGCATTTGCATCGACTTATCCAGATTAGTAAGTGAAAGCAAGAGTTAATTCTTATTCCCCCCCTTTTTTTTCAATTTCGTAGAAGCATTAATTTTTATTACTTTTTTAAGTTACTTTCTTGAAGGTTATGAAAAAAAAGCTCGTATGTTTTGCGGAACCCTTAAGTGATTGAATTTCGCAGAACTTGAGTGACTGATTCGCGGAACCCTTCAGTCAAGGTTCCGCGGAACGCAGTTTAAGAAAATATTATTTAAACAGTTAACAGTTTATAAGTATAGGGGAATTAAAGTAAAGTTTAAGTAAAGTTTAACTAGGAACACTAATAAATCAATTTTTGAGTAATATAAGTCATACTAATTCTTAAGTTTGGTGGATTCCATGAAAGAACGATTATAAAGAGTTATGTATCGGCGATAACTTCAAAGAAAATGTATGCCTTGTGTTAAAAGCATATCTCGTTCGTAAAGCAAGTTTGTAGCTTGTGATTAATTCGTATATAACTAGATCTTCCGACTGCAGCTCAAATTGTTTTAATAAAATTTTATTGTTATAAGAAAGTTTCAGATACAAGTTTGGGATTTCGATTTTTCAGATGACTGCAATCTGGTCGAATACTCTTTAGTTTATCAGTTTTGAAATTTGAATTAAAAATTTCTTCAGCTAGCTTAAAAAAACATAGTTCAACATGTATTTTTGTATGATATGAATTTTATGACATAAATATTTCATTTTTTCCGTGGTAAAAAGTTGAACTGCAGTGACGTGAATAGAAACTAGTAGAAACTAATGAAAAAAATTCAATTCTGATTTTTCTATTATATTCTATTTTTCTATTTGAGCTTGGCCGTAAGCTCCAGAAATTCAGTGACAAGTAATTAAATTAAAATCAAATCAAAATAAATTCAAACTTTATATACTGTTCGGTTAAGTAAAAAAAGTGAACAGATAAAAATTTTCTTGCAAATTTGCAAAAAGTGTAAACAAACAATAAATCAATTAATTGGAGTAATCTTAAATTATAAATTTAAACAACGGACAAGTAAAGTTTAAAATTTAAACTCAGTTACAGCAATAAGTATTTGTGCATCTTTCAGTTCAGAAACAGGCTCTTTCTTTTTCTTCTTCAGATAACCCCTATGACGATATACGGCGAGAGGTAAAATCCATTTTATGAAATTTTCTAATGTGATAATTTTTGTACGAAACTTTTTTTTTAAACATGTTGGTTTATCTGAGGATTATGGAACACTTCTTTTTTTGTAATAGTATTTTGCATTAACAAAAAATTTGTTTTACCATTTCATTATTACAAAAGTGAATATGATTTGAATTATATACTCGTACGTATATATATAATTTTAAATTAAATAAAAATTATATATGTATTTTTATATAAAATTTTAAATTAAATTTAAATTAAATGTAAATTCTAACATCACACAAACAGGAAGGTAGAACCCAAATAATTTAGTACAAAAAAGGGAAAAAATTGTTGCATAAAAAACTAAAATAAGTGAAATATCTTTAAAAAGTTTTTAAAGTTTTTTTTTTTCGGTACACTTTTCCCCCTTTGTACTACATTTTTCTTTCGTTTTCCCTGTAGAGAAAACTATTCTGACTATATTTTCTAATTTAATCGAAATGCTGTTTTCTTTTTCGGCCTCTAGGATGGGGCTACTTACTAATGTGCAATTTATTCGTTTTTCCCTAATTAAAAGTTTATAAAATTAAATTGTTTTTCCCCAGTTGAGCTTTATACTGGTAGCTCAGAAACAAGCTAACTTACTATTGTATTTTCGAGACGCCAAACCTCTAATAATATTCCTAAAAATGTGGAATAAAACTACTTTCATTTGTTTAAATTAAATTTTTTTCACATTTATTTTGAATTTTCCAAGAATTTTTTTTCACTATTACGATTGAGTTCTATTTTTGGTTTGCTTTGGTGCAGCATAGCGTGTTTTGTACTATTTGGTTCTGCATTGCTGTATATGATGTGACTCTTGAATCTGCTCTTAATTTAAATTTAATTTTGAATTATTACCACTTAATTACTGCAGCTTTCAGTGCACAATTTAGCTTCCTGTTTATTAGAACGTATTGTTTTCTATTTTTATTTTTGATTTCATTATATATGTATACATATATGTATGTGTAAATATATGTATTATGAAACTTTAATTCATTTTTCCCTGATGAGTTCTGTATTAGGATTCAGACAAAGGAGATTAATTTTTATTTTTATTTCTATTACCAATTAGCATTTTTATGTTTCGGGTTTATTCTACTGATGAATTCTTATATTAATTTTGATTATGTTTAGCTACAATGTTAGACATTTTGTCCACAGTTGCAGTTATTAATATTGTTAGGGAATTGTCTTGTTTTGATTCCAACTTAATTTTAATTCAGAATGCTTTAAGTTTAATTTATTTCAATCTTGCAGCTATCCTGCAGCTATAGCGCAGGACTGGTTAAATTTTTGTTTTTAGTTTTGGCATATTACTATGTTTCTCTTTGTGTACATATATATTTATATATGATCTTAAATTTTCTTAGTGCGAAATCGAGTTATTCTACTACTTGCATATATGTGTGTATGTGTGTGCCTATGTATATGCTGTAAGGATCCTAAGTTTTACTAACGTTTATTTTATTTTAAAACTGTACTATCACTTCTTATTTTCTACTTCCGGCCAGAATTAAATGCTTTAACTTGTTTATGCAAATTGTCTTGCTAACGCCCAAGTATTTAAGTTATGGCTTTTTGCCAAGAGAGAGAGAGAGAGAAGGAGATTTAGGAAGCGAGCCGCTTGCCACTGCAGTTTTACGAGTGTTCACTTGTTGTTTGCCTTTAAGGCCAGATATTTAGCCCTTCTGATATTTGAAAACGTATTGTAGTTTCCTCAGCTCGGCGTACTACATACGTACCCTTTTAAATAAAGGCCAGTCTTAGTGTTAGCCATTTGTATACTAAGTCAAAGTTAGCTTTTAGTTAGAGTTTTAGTTAGTAGTTTTATATTTTTACGTTCAGACCACAAGTGGTTGGTCTCTGTATCCCGAAGTTCGGGAGTACCTGTAAAGTAATAGAGAATAAAGGGTTTAGTATACCCTTCCTGCTTGTGTCGTCTATTCCACACAATCTGGAACAGAGCTTCAGTAAGTTAACTGTTCTTATTCAGAATACAGTACGTTCCCGTAACAAGTGAAGAGACGTACATCTCCTGACAATGCATGTATAAACGTTTTGATTTTGAACTTTTTTTTCCTTTTAATTATTGTGTCATTTATTATACATATACGAATTGTTAAATGTTAAAAATTTTTTAATGTTCGTAATGATGGTATCTAAAAAAGCGAAAGTTACAAAAGAAGCGTTGAAATGGAGTAAAATACATAATCCTTAAAAATGATAAAAAAAAAAGTATAACGAAAAAACATTCCAAGGTAATTTCGTTATTTAAAAATTTATTAAGAGAATAATGAATGAATTGATAATAATTGAAGAACGGAATAGTTTGGATGGATTAAGATGAATAATATCTTCGTCAGGGAAACATAATCTGCTCGTTTTTCTGAAACCACTCTTAAACGAATTTATAAGAAATCGAGCAAATGAAACTTAACTTAATATCTAATACTTTAAATATTTTTTTAAATAATTTATCCTCTCCCGAAATGATCTTCACGAAAAGCCAAAATCCAAAGTAAGGAAGCAAGGACAACAACATGATAATTATCGAACAAAAGAAAGTACTGATAAACGCACAAATCCGCAGTTATATTGGCAATAAAAAAACTAATTAAAAAGGCAATGATCATAAAAAATATGCAAACCAAATTATAAATTAATCTAAACAGCCAAGTTTAGGTTGGATTCTTTGACTATGGCAAAACATATGATGGCTATCTGCCTAAGTAAAGGGATACCTTTGTGGTGAACTTTCAGTGGGAACTGACTCGCATTCATATTCCACATGGTGGAAACCACGTAAACAAACCAAACAGCAAACCCTTTTCCTGCATTCTAACGCAGGTTTAAACTTCTAGTATTTAGTGGTCATACTTCCTCGGCTACAGGTTAGGCTTCTAAATCAACTTTGAAATAAAAACTTATTTAAAAATTATAAGTGAACAACTAAGCATTTTTAGCCAATGGAGCAAAAATCTTAAAAACAATTTACAATAGCTTAAAGCCTATAGATGAGTTTTGCCGTAAATATTGGTTGATAAAAGGAAAGGGAACTGAACAAATTCACGTGACCCGGCAACTCGAAATCATGCTAGGAGCAGTTTCAGAAAAACGACCAGACTACGATGGATAATGATATTCCGCTAATGAAACCGTTATCCACCTTAATCCATCCGGTCTCCTTTTGTTTTTCTATTATTATGAGGTTTTCTTTATGAATTTTTCCTGGAAAAATTACTTTGGAAAGAATTTTTCCGATTTTTAAGTATTTAACTCCATTTAAATGTTTAAATGTTTCTTTGCCTTTCCCCCCTTTTTTGGTGTGTGTATACTATCCATGAGACATACATAAGTTTTTAACATTCTTCAACTTAAATTTATTTTATAAGAAAAATTGTATAGGATAGGGAATTAAAACTGGTACTTAGGCAGTCTTAGGCAATGCGTCATTATTTAATATTATCATTTTATTTTATTACAGTTAAAAATATTTGGCAAATTTGATTCTTAAAATCGATCCTGTAATGAAAATACTAGTGTTCCCCGGCCTTGAAATCCAGACTGCTAGTAGACTTTCTACTTGCTTGAAAACCATATTATTTAGACACGAGGCGGAAATGTTTTCTCTGAGTGAAGAGAATTTCTTTTCTCATAACGCTATAAGGTATTTCTCCCCCCTTCTTGGCATGCCTTCGTGGTGTGGTGGTCTGCATGCTGGGCGCGTATTCCAGAGGTCCGCAGTTCGATTCCCAGCGAAAGTGGCGCTCATTTTTCATCTTGCTTGCTTCCAAAAAAATCCTAATGTCTCTACAAGACTACTATGAAAACGAAAACTAATATATTTACTAATCTATTTAATTTGTTCAGCATTTCAATAAATAAATATCGAGCATTCAAGCCTTGATCTCTGAATTCATTCGGAAAACTGTTTAATTGTTTTCATTATCTTTTCCTTTCGTATTATTCCTTCATTTCTCCTCCAAAAAAATTGTTTTGCAAAGTTTACAAAAGCGGTTTGTAAGATTGATTATACTGTAACTTACATTCTATTTTTCCATATTCAGAAAGAAGATATTATTTTTACTTTGGCTTCAGCGAGAGTAGCTCAAATTTGACAAGCCATCATTATCAGTCTTGAATCGGATGACATTCAGCATAATGATGCAGTTTATTTAGAAGTTTACGCGTAGAAACAGGATTTACAAGCAAAAAACTTCCATCTCAATAGCAAAAAGTATTCTTTCGTGATCCATAAGAGTAATGTTTGTCAAGTTTTTCGTAATTATGCGTGAGCAAAGCATTTAAATGCAAACAAAAATTTCTTGAGGAATATCGATTTTTTTTAACTCTTTGATGCCGATCTTCCGAAATAAATAATGCTTCAGCCTTTTTAATAAATGAGAAGGGGTGCTGCAGTGACAAATGGAAGGACAAACCGTTTTTGTTTGTTTCGAGGAAGGTCACATTAAAATGCAATATCTCTCTGGGTCTCATCTATTAGGCTCAAGTGAGATGTAGCTTTAAGTGGTATTAAAGGCGATGTATTTTGCATGGTCCCATTAAAGGTGCAGAGGAGTTCTCCCCCTCCACTCCACAGTAAGTGGCAGATTGTTCGTGTTGAATGATAGACACTGAACTTAATGGTGACCATTCTGTTCTTGTTCCCTGTAATTTTCAGTTACCTTTGGCTCTCCTAGAAACGGAAGCTTATCACCTTGTTGGCAAGTGATGGGGGAGTAACAGAGATCGAAACTCAAGTACGCAGATTACGGGTGCCGATCTTATTCAAGAGACATTAGACAGATTTCGTTTGCTTGCAAAGATGATTCCGTACCTTTTCCGAGATTTCGCCTCCTCCCTTAATGGCCTAAGGGTAATCAAAATGTCATTACAGGTAGCCTAATGACGAGCGGGCTGGTTGTTCAGTCCTATCCTGCCTCTCGCATTTTGCCCCCACCCTCACCGTTCATTACTTCCCTCCCCCCTCGTCTCTTTCTGGCATGGTGATTACCCGGGACCTCTCTCCTTTCCGGCTGGATCTAAAGACACCTTATCTTGAGTCACAAGCTGCATGCTTAACCTTATTTGATGATATGTGAATTGCAGTTGGATGCTTGTCGAACTTTCGCCGCTCGACTAAAAAAGGGCTCCTCATTTTCCAGCTCCTGGACGCGACTAATTCGTTTCGCGCGATTGTTTACTGCGCCGTGTGATCACTCTAAATACGTCGCCTCCTATTTCCCCCTTTCTTTTCCTTTCGATTCACCCCCCAGCGCCTACTATTATTAATCACATATGATTGAAGGTGTCAACCATGGTCTCGCGTCTGTGCGTTCATTTATCAGCAGACGCTTATGTTTATTTGTGTAAGTACGTTTCTCATTGAACATATTTATATGAATCTACGTATATCGCGTAGAGCAAATGTACGTTTGTATTTGCTCTTCTGATTGTTTAAGTATTTATCTGTACTATATAAATTTGGTTAAATTTCGGTAAAATTCGTTTTTTGAAGTCTTTTTATTTAATAGATGCCTAAGTTTTCATTTTCAGTTTTGCTGAAATTTTTACATCTTCTGCAATGGATTTTGTCTTTGCCGGAACAATGTACTGTGTGTGTTCCAAGAAAGGAATTTATACTTAGGATAATATAAGAAAGCCGTGGATCGAAATTCACTATATATTCGATGCTTGCTGATTTGAAATTTAGTCATTTCGGATACGGCAAAGCACACGGGACTATCTGCCTAAGGGAGGGGATGTCTTCGTGGAGGACTTTCAAAAAGAAATTGACTCGCATTCCCTTTACGCATATAATAGGCCAACCAGCGACCGAGCGGTAAAGTCGCTGAACACTGGTAGTTCGGTTCGAGGTTCGAATCTCGAGAACCGGCTGGCTGCATGGGCATTTTCGTGGGTTTTCCCATGTGTAACGTGTATACGAGCTGATTTCCCTTACATAGTCTTCCACGAAGGCGTCCCTCCCTTCATGCAGACAGCCCTGTAAGCTTTGCCGTAATCACATAAACCAAACTAAACCCTCTACGCATGAAAAAAACCAAGAAAATTAACCAGCTAGCCAACCTGTTCGCCTGGGATTGAAACCAGGTCGAACTTCCAGCATTCAGTAGTCTTAACCAGTTAGTCATTGGTGGAACTCGACGCTTACTGAAATTGTAATAAAGGAACATTCGGCATACTTTAACTGCTCCGTTTTCTAATTTAGTCTGATAGTTCACAAAAAAGTGCAAAAAATAATTAAAGAACTTTTATAAGCAATTATGTAACGCCTTATATCGACAAAATATTAGTTCATCATTTACTGAGTGATTTTCTACGCATCCTTTATGTCATTTTTAGCCCAAAGGGTCAATTTGCCCTGAAGGGCTATTTACTTCACTTTGGCATTTTTCGTTGATTCGCTATAAACGGAGAATCACATTTTAAATTGTTGCCACCAAATATTAGAGCCCTGTATTATATTTAAAGAAATTAAATAATGAAGAATCTGCATAAATGTATGTATGTTTCTCGCACTGTAATAAAACAACGCCTACGGTTTTATCAAAGTACCTGGAGCCATCAAATTTTGAATAACGTACGTCTCCACCCGAATATGGGTATCTGGAAGCTCGAATTTGTTTTATTATCTACTTCATATTTTGTAAAGCATTTATGAGTTTTTGATTAAGAGACTCAACTATTTCAAAGCGAGCAATGGCAACACTGTACGGAAAAAAAAAAAAAAAAAAAACATTTTTATGTCCAGCGCGCGAGACTGTGCATCAGAAATTCTAAAGCTACGCTGTTTTTAAATAGTTTGTGCTGTTGAAATGAATTTTATGTATTTTAAGTTTGTTTATGTTTTTTAATTTTATATATTTTAAGAACGTGATAACACAAAAAACGACCCTTTCGGCGTTTTTTTCACCGTTTGGTCTTTTTTTTTTTTAAATAGTTCACAGGGGCAGCACAGCATAAAATCTGAAGGCTTTCAGAATTTTTTGTGGGGGATTATGAAATAATGAAGAAAACATTTTGGTGGAAGGTATAGTAATGCATTCAAGTATACTGTAGTACTGACACGCTGAAAACATTTCAAGTACTGGCTATGTTGAAAACAGTTGTTATATGTGCAAAATATATCAAGCTCCAACTGTTCGACATGATTTTCATTCCTTAAAATCAAATAATGAGTTATATTAATACGGCACTCTGAGGCTACTTGCAGTTAAACTTTCGTTCATTAAAATTGTCTCAAGTATTACCAAGATTCTTAACAGTCTAGCATAAGATGCACAGTGATTTTAAATTTTTAAGTACTTTCATTTCATGTAGACAATTCATGTTAGACGCATTCCAGAAATGTGACAAACCAGTTGTATCACGGGTCTTCTAACTGCGAATTAGCCGTGCTAACCACTTACACCACGAGAATACGTACGGAGAAATGCGATTATTCCTTTCAGCTTTACTTTAATCCTCCACAAAATATAGATGCATTTCATATGAGTGATCTTTAACACTACATTTTTCAAATTAAAATATTTAAGCAAAGAGTTTCTGTTATAATTTATGATTAAGTAATGTACAATGAATGAAAAAGAGGAAAATAAAGAGGAATAATTAACTAAATTATTGAAGGAAATAGCTATATTATTTACTTCAGTGGCAAATTCAAACTTCGAAGATTTTATTTACTCGAACAAATGCTCCTTCAATTTTGTTATATTTCGGTTTAGTTTCCTTTTGTTTATAGCCTCTTAACATCGATATGTTAAAATAAATGTTTTGTACATACATTTTTATATCTTTCGCAAATTATGATAGCTTTTGCAAAAATTATTTCCTGGAATATTAGAGGAATACCGTGCAAATTTGAGTTTTTTGCCTAATTTAGCTGGTTACTGAAAAATCTTTCACTTAATTTCCACATAAAAAGGCATTCTTAATTTGTTAAGAGTTAAATTCTTTTACAAAGACTAATAAAATTATATTTAAAAGCCAATGAATTCTGAACTTCGAAAAGTTTTGAAAAAAAAATTTGAGAAAAAGAGTAGAAAGCACAAGATAGCATACTTTGTAATATCCTAGCTAAAGTACAGTTCCTTGAAAGCTAGGATAGTGAAGAACTCTATAGCGGCAGTTTCCTGAGTTCGTGTACGTATGTAACAACTCCAGAGAAGGGTTAAACTACCTTTTTATTCCAACTCTAAATATAGTTATAGATGGTCCTTCTTGGGCATACAAGAAGCCACAGAATCAAAGCCACAGAGTTGGCCTTTAATTAAGGATAACCAGTGTATTCTAGCAGGCACATATTAAGTACGGCCGTAGAATAGCAAGCTTTAACTAATAACAGCAACGTGGCCGAAAGGCAGAACATCCACCTCTACTAAAGTAACTCAGACTTCAGCTTAAATACTCGTTCCTACCTTATTTGCATAAATCGAAATACTGAAAACTCATTCTGGCAGGGAAACATAGGCAGAAAATTAGAAGGTAAAGGAAGGCTTGTTCCAAAATGAAAGTAACTATTACAAAAGTAAAGTAAAACCCTACAATATATCAATAAATGTGTGCTTATTTCTATTGCAAAGTTGTTGTATTTCATGTCAAGTCATTGCAATGTTTAGTACTTAATGTGCCTTTTAATTCCCCTTTTTCTTTGTAATTTTTTAATTACTATCCGAAAAATGGATTCAAGTTACTTTCAAAACAGCAAGAAAAACTGTAAATTTTCTTTAATTATTAATCTCTTTTTTGGTCAGCCTTCCTTTAAAGAATTTCCATTAATTCTTCATTTGAAGATGCAGTTCTTTAGTATCACTTTTCCGCTGCAGTTTTCAGCTTTGAAAATTTGACGATCAGAATAAAAGGTATATACTTAAGAGGCCTTATGGCTTGTTTCGTTTTTGTTAATCGCAGTTCATAATGTTTGAAAATTCTCAGAAGTTCATTTCACTAGTAAGATGTCTCTTGGTGCGTAAATGTGTGGTGTCACTTATAATGTTTCATTACAATCAACAACAAAATAAGTATGAAGGACCCATTTTGCTCATATTTTAAGCAATTAAAATCAGTTGTAAAAGCAAAACAAACGAAGTAAAGATTATTATAAGTCAACAGGTAGCAGCTTACTTTGTCTTCAATAAATTTTCTAAGTCACTTCATTTAAAACAACTTTGTGAAGAAAGAATCAGGAAACAGAATGTTATGGTTAACTAAAATTTAATAACATATTTAAAATGTTATGGTTAACTAACATTTAATAAGAACTTTCATGAAAGAGTGAATTCCTTTCTGTTTGGAATGTGCGTATTTTCATGCATACGCAGTCCGACAATTATACAATAGTACACACGTCATAGAACAAAATAAAGATAAAATAAAACAAGAGACTATTATGCTGAGTTTATTCAAAGTATACCGCTTTTGCATAAGTAATAACTGTAATATAGTAAATGGTGTGATATACTATTGACTATAATGAACTCTGCAAATCTTTTTTTTTTTTTTAAGGTTGAAAATATGCCTCAAACAACTAATACAAAATTTTGCATGTCTCTAGCGTATCAATAAAGACACCTTTCCTTAAATTAAAGTTACCTCTTTGAAAGGTTATAAGGTATTCCAGGTGGTGGATGAAGATTCTTCACCACCCGGATTTGGCGATTGGCTCCCCTAATTCCCAGTCACCCTTTTAAAAGGGTATTTTCTCCCTCCTTTCAGCATCTCTTCGTGGTGTAACGGCTAGTACACTCGGCGCGTATTCTAGAGGTCCAGGTTCGGGTCCAGGCGAGGGCATTGCTCATTTTTTCATGTCTCCTGCTTCAAAAATGCCTAATGAATTTACAAGGTAACTTTAATTTAGAGAACAATAAGTAGTCGGAAGGAGACAGATCAAGTACATAAGCTGAAAGATTAAATACACATGATTGTCTTCTGTCCCAAAAGTAGTGGACAAGTACTCCTCGGTGATCGGCTGCATTGTCATACAGTAAGGACTGACTGCTTGCTGCTAGTATCGGACCAGATGAATCCGCTTCAGAAAGGAAATTAAAAATTCTAATCTTTATCAGTATCAGTATTTCCTTCAATTCAAGTTTATAGCGAATAATTCTTTTACTCTCGCAAAAACTCACAAGCATGAATCCTAAAGATTGTCTTTACTGCCTTTCCGTAATCTTGGTAAAATTCTGTTTAGCACTCTGACGTTTTATTTATAAGAATATAGTGATAACATGAAGTTTTATTCCCATCGCAATCGACTTTAAAAAAATTCTATAGTTTTACGAATAGTTTCAGAAATGTCTCTTGCATGAAAGATTTTTGCTCATTTCACAAGATATAAGCACAAATCGAGAGGAGATTTTCTTTACGTCCAAATCTGCTAAAATTTTCTGAATTGCCTCTTTGTAATATCGTAATCATCTGAAATAAATCTAACAAGTGAACAAACACCCTTAATTTTAATTAACCACTGTGTTTTTAATTTTGCTGCTGTGGAAATGAGATGTTCGAGGGAAATACAAGCTATTTTGAAATTATTTGAAATTTTGAAAGCTAAATATTTCAGAAGTGCTCATGATGAACATAGGTATTGGCCCTTGAGTACAAATTAGTCTTACGATCTGTTCTGGGATGTAATCTAAATACTACTCGTTTCTCACATACACATTTTTATTCGAGATGACCCTGTCGGGTTGATCGGTCATATTTCCAGTTTTCAGAAAGCAGTTTTATGTCCTTAGAATATTCTTATAGTTTCGTCTATCTTCTTGTAAAGTTTAATGAAAATAATAGAACTTTTTGTAGTAGTCTAACAATGGCAGTGCATTGTTGAATTAGAGATAGAAACTTCGCTGCAAACGAAATAATCTTATGTGCTTGCAGGCTTATCATTGTACGGCTAAGTTTTGCCATTAACCAGCTAATGCCAGCATGAGAATCTTGTGATTGAAATTTAAATGAAATATATATTTTTACGTGAAGCTGTAATTTTCTATAAATATGGATATTTGAATTTGCTTCTCTAAATTTCATTTCCTGAAATATAATTCGTTAGATTTTAATGGAGTACTTAGTGTTTAATACATCGGAGTGAGGCAAAATGCTTTTTGATGCTTTTACATAAATATATGAGATGGGTGTTTTTATTCTTCCTTTTCTTTTGCCTAACAGTTATGCGGCCAATCCACAGGCACGGTAGCATATTGGTTGAAAGGTCCTGCAGTTGCAACTGTCTATAACACAATTCCTAAGATGCACATGCCTGGAATAGGGTCTTTGCCGAATACATGTATACTTTGTCAAAGGTCAAGAAAGCGAATGAACGAGATTTTGAAAATTCTTGCTACAATCTCGTTTATGTGACGAATGTCGTTTCTTGATCTTTTCATTCAGTCGTCTCTTCAATTTGGTAAATTAAATAATATCAAACGTACACAGTTTTGATTAAGAAATGATAAGCTCGTGTTTGTATATTTAAAGCTCGGCTGCCATAGTCTGCATGATAAATTCCCGAAACTATCTCCTCTGATTGCCCGAATTCTAAATATCCTATAATTACTGCATACATTTTTTTTTCGGAATTGCTAATTACATTTTAAAACAATTTATTTTCTTAAGATTGTTTCTAACAGTTTCTTAAGATTGTTTCTACAAGTTTCTTAAGATTGTTTCTAACAGCCTTCTAAAAAGTGATTGAATCTCTCATAAAACTTTAGTACAAAAATTAGTCAGAAGATAGCCTGCTATTCAAATTTAAAGGCAAAAAGCCTTGAATTTAATTCCAAATCTAGTTTTAATTCCTAATTTTTAAAGACACTTAAGAATTTTTCAGTAAATCGAAGTAAATAGATTCGGTCATTCGGTAATGCAGAAATTACTGCGAACATTTTCTTTTGCAAGTGACATTCTTCATCAGTTTACGATTTACTCCATGTCTGCTACGAATGAGTCAGTTGAAATGGAAATAAAGGAAAACATAAATACGAAAAAACTGCTCTCTCCTCCAAAATATACGCTCATTTTTAGAACTTGACTAATTTTTCACATTGGAAGAGCATGTGTATTTCCTGAGAAATATTCCGTGATATATGTATAATAAAATAAAATAATTTATATGTTATTAAATCTTTTATATCCAACTAATCCCTTATACTTACTTCGCCCTGAGTTCCAATACTAGCGAACGGACTGGACGCATGAGATTTTCCGTAGTTTTCCCCATGTGTAATACGAATATGAGCCAAATTTTCTTAAAAACTGTTCCGCGAAGGCATCCCTTTCCTTAGGCAGGTAGCACTGGAAAGCTTTGCGAAATTATAAATAATATTAATCAGTACTCCTATCTTACTTCAAGATTACCAGAATTGATATTTTTAAAATATCTAGTAACACAAATTTAAATTTGAAAAAGATTTTAAAATTTAATACGTTTTAAATCGTTTTTGAAACATTTTGAATACAAAAGTTGAAAACTATATATTTTTATTTAAATTTGGTGTACTTTAATTCTTATAGATTTAAAATAATCTATGAGATTTTGATTAATACTGGAGAAAAACCACAATCTACAGCTTTCCGTTTTTTGTGAAGAAACAATAAATATAAATTAATAAACAGGAAATAATTTTTATTATTTTTAACTAACCATAACATAAGTATAATTCGTAATATATAATCTACAAAATCTTATTGAATTAATTTTGTTTTAGACTTAAAATGCAATTTAGGAACGGTTTACGGATTGAAGTGCTTCACAATTAGGGTTTCTCAAGTACGTTTTATTTAGAAAAAGAATGTGCTTCCAAATCAAAAAGAGAATTTGAAGATGAAGATGACGCTGTAGAATATAAGAAAGAGTAAAATAATCTTAATCACTAAAAATTGGAACAAAAAATCTTTTCCAAACGATTTATGGAGAGGACATAAATCGTTAGAAAAGATCTGATTGTATGTTGAAATGGACATTTAAAATTACTCACACTGTACATCTGGCCTATGTTAAATGACTTCTTTACACCTTCTTTGCATTATTGGTGCCAGTAAACCTTGTATGATAAGTATATTTTTTATTGTATGCTTAAAAACTTCAAACTTAAAGTCGTAGCTTTAAAGAAAAACGAATTATAGGACTGATTTCTTTTCAACAAAGAAATTTCTTTTTTACCCAAACTTTTTAGCATTAAGTTCGCTGAAGAATCATTGTAAAAGGTAGTTTTGATACGGAATACTAATATTATAAAATTAATCTTTGAAATAATGCATCACTTGCTATCGCCAGCATAGTTATAAGTTATAAACAAGTGACGCATTATAGCTAATGCAAGTCAGAGATATGCTTAAAAATCTGAAAACTGGCCGTCTGTCATATATGCAGCTGCCATATACGATGATAGATTGTTCCAACAAATAATAATCCCTTATTCGTTCTCATTCTATCGATGGGTAAAATAAAATTTTGTGGTGTTTAATAAGTAAATAGAAATCTGTACAGATATCGAAAATATTTTGAAAAATCAACAATTATTTACTTGCTACGTAAGTCTCTGCATGTTTTCAGATTCACAACTCTTTTATTTTATTATACCAATGACATCTGGGCACCAGCATGATTGGATTACATAAGTGCCTTTTTTCCTATTTGTTTTGATATGTATGCGCTGAATTGCCATTAAATTGTAATTAATATCGAACTATGTTTATTTTATGCATAAAACTGAATTTGTTGAATTAATTCCGTACGTAAAATATATGAAGAATATTTATATATGTTGCCGTATGTGAAAAAATAATTATTCTTGCACATAGAACTTAAATGCAATATTCTTTCATTTAAAATGGCATCAATATTTAGGCTTTATTTTGCTGAATAATTTCATTCTTTATGAAAAACATTCGCAGCATTTTATCACAGTATCATAATTGGCCGAGTTTCTTCATTTTTCGTTATCTAAAATGGCTCCAGTTAACAGCATCTGAAAGCTGGTACAATTTTCAACATGCACGGAGTTTGCGTCATATAGAAGATATTCAAGTACATAAATTGAGCTCAGCGAACCAGGAAATACTTCTCAAGTACTCACAAATATAAGTATGCACCACCGTAAGTTATCACGGACTTTTTTCTAAATACACCAGGACTTGGAAGACCTAAATTTAGCTATAGATACTCCTGTTTTATACTGGCTCCCTAATGGGTGGTAACAACTATGTTACAGCTTAGAGATGGCAGTCGCCATTCTTTCCTTCCCCAGAGCGCAATATTATTTTTTAACTGTTAAATTTTTAATCAAAATCTCTGTAACAACTTTTAAACTGATAAAGAGAATGATAGATTTTCAGTTAGAAAAGAAAAGGTTCTGACCATAGTAATGACCATGACTAAAGAGCAACATTTTGCGGTGTTTCTTGTGAAAAATATTTACTTCAAATGGCTATCTGAAGTTGTCTCTAAATCATCAAATGCAAAATTCTTTTTCTTAACTACTGAAGCAGATTATTCCTTCTTTCTGAACTCCTATATGCTAGTATTAAAGGTTTCTGACGCATCGAACTGTACTTCATCAAAAGGTTTTTAATAAAGAACAGCTCAAAACATGTGAAGGTTCAAGACCAGTTTTTGCTCGAAACCAGCGCCACACGTATATTGCTATCTTATTTTGGTCTTTTGCCTCTGCGCATAATGATTCCGTATCTCATGCTTCAAAGAACAACACAAGGAATGAGATATTTTGTTAAAAACAATAAGGTATTCATTCGCACGAAAAGGATAACTTGGTGACAGTAAATAATACTGATCCTGTTTGATTTCCTATTTATGAAACTAGATTTGCTGAATTTAAACTAGAATATCTTACCGTTTACATTTTGTTAAGCAGAAGTAAAAATAATAAAAAATGAATTATTAGGAAGAATACTATGTTTAGATAAGTTTTTTAATGATCATCCATATGCTGATACGTATATGAAAGCTTTTAGCTTTCAAATTCGGCGGATCATAAAGCTCAGCGTATTTTCATAGGCTGGATTAAAATCTTCCAAAAGTCGCTTCGACTTGCGTGCTGTGCGTTGAGTCCAACTGATTTAAATAAAGCATCCAAAGATGCTGAGACCTATCCTTCTTGTTTAAGAAGGAGAGATGAAAGCGAGGTAGCGAAGGGGGAAGCTTGGACATTCCCTTTCCAAGAAATCCCTTTCATGCCTCCCGCGTGGAGATTCCTTTGCCATCTCCAGGGCAAGGAGCAAGGATATGGACGAAAGAAACCGGTAAAAGATGCTTCAGAAGAGAACAAGAAAGAACGAAAAGCAAAAAAGAAGAAAAACACATCACACAGAAAAGAGAGGAGCAAAGAGATTTCATCCATAGCTATCGATCGGATTGCTTCTCCCCTCTGGGACCCCTCTCCGGGGGGTCAAAAAGAGCTTAAAAGGGTAAACAGCTGACAGGTATCGGAAGCAAAGTCTGCATTACAGTCATACAAAACTATTCTCATATTAATAAAGAAAAGCGTCGCCGCAAAATTTCAAAGAACATCCATCTTCTAAAAGGTTTCTATTCCCTGATCAAGGGCAACTC
Organism: Stegodyphus dumicola; assembly: GCF_044657685.1. Lineage (NCBI taxonomy): Eukaryota > Metazoa > Arthropoda > Arachnida > Araneae > Eresidae > Stegodyphus > Stegodyphus dumicola. The sequence continues at coordinate 73,040,319 of NC_140780.1, forward strand.
CCGCCCTGCCTGCGGGCATGCAGAATCGGGACTTCCATGTGCCGACTTTTAAGAGATTGCAAAAATGAGAAGAGGCTTCTGTCTGAAGGATTTATTTATTGCTTCTGGCTTGATATACGCACTTAATATCGCCCGAGATTGACACGCTGCGAGCATCACACGCCTACTACCCCCTGATGTCGAGGAGTCACTTTTTTCATTTTTTTCTTAATATCGTTCCGGAGCTATTTTTAAAGAATGTTTTCCGCTCCGCTTGATACTTTCTTGTCTCTTTCGAAAGATTGGATTCCTTCCTCTCTCTCCCCTTTCACATAATAATTGTCCGCGAAAATATTTAATGCTGCGGAAGAAGTGTTGTTGCTGACACAGTCGCGGATTCACTTACTTAAGAAGTATTCGCTTGGAGAGAATACTTCGATTGCTTTTTTTTTTCCCTTTTAAAAAGGAGGGGGAGGGGGAGAATCTCGACATTTTTGGTCGTTGTCAGGAACAGCGTTTGTTATACCTGAGGTTACTCGACTGTTAAAAAAAGTGGTATTTTTTCATTAACGTTTGAATAGGTTTACTTCACTTTGATCGCTCAGGTATGCTGAGAGCGTCCTAGAACGCTCTCCAAAGTGTGAGTTTTTGTTGTCATTTTTAGTTCAATTAATTATTAAATTCTGGTCTTTGCGCTTTGAAATGCTTTTCAGAAGGATATATTTCTGTTTTTTTTTTTTTTTTCTTTTTTTAATATTTTCAATGATTCTTGCAAGTAGTTGTAAAGGTATTTCTAGAAAAGCATTACGTGGCACGTAACAAAGCGTACTGTTAAATAGACAAAGCCATCAAAATGTTTATTTACGCCTGAATGAGCTACTGGTCATTCAGTAAATTTATATAAAGTAATATACATTGTCAATGCTTTATTTAATTCTGGGAGGGGAAACAATTGTATTTACATCGAAATTAATAAATAAAGAGATGAGGAAACTAATCTTACTGCATCTCTTGGGGAAAACAGGAATGAAACGTGAGAAAGTAAAAGATGTTATAATTTTGAAAACATCGAAAGAAATGGATTGAAATTATTAATATTAACTAAAAGAGGTAATTTTTTGTAATTTGAAAGACTTCAAGGAAATCAATTTCATCAACTAAAGAAGCATTATGGATAATTTTTACAATGCTAAAGTCAAACTCATAATTAAATGATCAACCGTGAGTAGATGTCCCAGATTTGTTTGTTTCTGTTTTCTGAACAAAGGATTCGTATTGCTTGATGTAAAATTTTAAAGCTTTTTTAATTTCACTGATATACGTCAAATCACACTTAAAAATATGGTATAAATTCTCGAAGAATTAATATCAAAGATGGATTCAATGGATGGAATTAATATCAAAGATATTTATTTAATGCTTCTTTTAACATCTTTAGTTAATGTTATTATTTCCAGCCCAGTTTTCCCGAATGCTTTTATAACCCTAACAGCTTAGCTTTTAATGTCACTATTATTTTCTTCGACAGCGGGTATTTTCCCTTTGCTTCGTTCATTGATTTCGGTATAAATATGATTGTCACTCTTCTCAACTTTGTAAAAATATACAACTTCTGAAAAAGGATCTATGCCTGACAGTCCTCGAAGTAGAAAGAATTTTATTCAGAATCAAAGGTAACCTGAAACTGCTTTTTTGTCTAATTTTTAATTTTATATTTACGTGTTCCACTTCCAGTTAAAAAGGTAATTTGTTTTCAAGTGGATCTAAGCTTGTGCAAAAATGTTATCAATAAATTTTAACTGTGATTTTACAACTGCCCGTGCACTACTTTCAAATTAAGTTTAAAGTTATTGTAATTTGATATTTCTAAGCAGTAACTCTCCAGAGATAACTTCAAGCTGATTGAATAAATTAATGATAAAATTATGAAGCAGAGATAGCTAGAATTTACAATGTTTACTTGCTTTAATAAAACTTCCCATAAGGAAACATTTTTAAATAGGATCTAATAATTAAACAAAAAATCATAATTTGAAAAATAAATTTAAGAAATAATGAAAGTGTACATTAAAACTTGGTATAAATGTACCGGGCTAGAATGCTTCAGAAAAGTAAATGCTCTGTTTTCAGCTTTTGTAGATTATCTTAGCTTTTATGAGGAAGTCCCATAAGCTTTAAAATAAAGATACGAAAATCACTGCACATCAGTTTTGCTCATTAACCAGAAAACGCTTCAAGTGCAGATGGACGGATAATTTTATCTGCAAAGTAAAATCTTCTATTCAGTTGCCAAGTTCGAAGGAATGGTTGGAATGTTCACTAGATTGCTGAAAGGTTTGAGACCGCAGTTCCTCTACATTCCGCCATTTATAGAAACCTGGATTTACTTCTAAGCTCGATGTTTAAATTCTGGATTGTTAGATGGAAAAAAAGTAGGCTGGACCGAGTCTGTGTAACCATTTGTTTGCTCGATTTCATGATAAAATTATTTTTAGATATTCGTAAAATTTTAGAATTCGTAAAATGCAATGAAAGTGTGTTTTCTGTCGTAGAACCCGTGACAAGAACTACTTTTCATGTTATGAACATACTAACATCTGTTTGTTGGAATTGCAGAGAAATCATTTCTTCGAAATTGTTCCTTCGGACGAACCATCGAGTGTTCAATAATGTTAAAGGTCCAGTGATAAAGGATTTCAAAGGTACGCGTTTTCTTCATTGATTGTGTTCCGTAAATGATCACTTAGAAAATATGGACAGTGTATATCACAGAATTATTCATTCAGAGGCAGGGAGAGGCATTGGTAAAGGTTTTTGCATCACAGTATAAACGATGTCTTGTAGTATCTGATTAAGATCTCTTAATAACGATAATGGTCTACATCTTGGTTGGAAAATGATCGCTCAGAATGGCTAAATTATATACATTAAAGTCCATGAGATACTATCCCAGATTATTATAGACCTAAGTCCATATTACACATTTGAAATCAAGCTGTTACGTTGTTGTGCTGCTATTTGATGTTTTCAAATTCAAACATTCAAGCTCTACTTGGACACCAATTCATATTTTGTTAAACAGAAAGCCATTTTTGATCGCTTTCCATTAACCTAACGAAGATCTAATAAAATTTTTTATAGTTTTTAATTTTCTGAAGCTTCTTTCGCCACTAGCAACAGAAACTGGCAACGTTAAAGTGTATTTAATACTGTTTCCAATTTCAGACACGATTGAATTAAACTATATTTGTGAAGTATTCCTAAAGAACATATGCTTTAGTATATGGAAATACATTAGTATATGCTTGTAGATATTGCTTGTACGTGTACATTAGTATATATATATAATTATTGAAAATAGTGTGTTTATAAAAACCAGATATTTTTTAGATTGAATTTGTGCAACATTTATGTCATTCTAATATTTAAATGCTATGTTATACTCTTAAAAAAATGTGTTTTTTAAAACTAAATATTTTTTAGACTGAATTTCTGTAACATTTATGTCATTCGAGTATCTAAATGCTATGCTATACGCTGCTGCCTTTAAATTACCTAAATTCAATGATTGTTCATCAGTAGGAAATCGAACACTGGAAAATATAGCGCTCATTTTTTAGTAACTTCGTTTCAACTGTAAGATTAAAGCATCTAAGAGTCCTTAAATTCGACTACGAAAAAATATTTTTTTCCATTGGTACCTCTAATATGATTCATTAAACATTCTTTTTCGTTACTGTTCCTAATTCTGCTGAGGTATTTTTTCTAAAGATAAATATTTACATTTCTCAAAATTATTTTTAGAAATGGTTTAAACAAATTTTAAAGAAAGATATAATCTCTCTATTAAGATTATTCAATTTTAGCTTTATACATAATTATAGTTTTTCACTGCAAGGTTTCACTTATTTTTTTCTATTAATTTCAAGATTAAATTCCACGCAGATAATAAGCGTAATTTTTTAAAATTAATTTGCTTTAAAAATGCTATTTTTTTCCTCCAGTGGAAGGATTTATCATTTGGTGCTATATCATTTAATAACTGTTATTCTTCGTTTATTTGTAGATCCGATTTTTTAACAGTGTTTGCTTTTTTGATGCCCATGGAGTATACGTTAGACTTATGAATGTTATTTTAAAAACATACCTAAGTTCATCCAATCAGTTTATAAAACACAAAAAAATAGTTATATCCTCTATATAGTTTTAAAAAATAATAACACGCTTGAATTTCCAGAAGCAACATGTTTGTATACTAAATTTAAGCTATGAGTCGAAGAAGGAATATATTTAGCTTGATCATTTCTTTGCCGAATAATGGCTTGAGCAGATTTGTACACTCCAGCCATATTGGCCCCATTTATCATATCCTTGACCTCAAACGTGGATATCGAGGCCATCTAACTTATAAATAATCTTGTTTGCCTGTTTGCTATCTGCTATTCTGCAGATAAAACTGGATGCATGGTGTAAAGTGCATCTGGGTGAGCAACAAGTTACTTGTTGCCATCAAAAATGGGCATGTAGTCTGAAGTTTAGTTTACCATAACGTTAAACATGTGATAGTACTTTTCGGGATTAAACGTATATTTCGTATTCAAATGCACAATCATCTAATATAACTTTAATGTAAAACAGTAATGAACGTGTAACACGTGATCGAATGATGTAGAATATTTTCGGAAATGAGGACAGAATAATCAGTGGTATACATCGCCGTGACAGGCCAGCAATTGAAAAAAAAACGATGCTTTGACTATTGCAAGGCTGAAAAATGATCTTGGAAGCTAGGTAACAAAAGGTGCGAATATGTCTTTACATTTGGGCCTTTAGTTTGAAAAAGGGAAAACATTTGTTTGTAGGAAATTGACTACGTCTCAAAATATATTTTAGTGAGATATACAAATGCAACAGTTTCTTAACTTCTCTGATACGAATATAGAGAATGTTCAATACTTTCCTGGTATTCGTACAGCTTCTTGTATATTTTTCAAGACTTGGGGTTCTCCAAAGTTTTACCTCTTTAAGTTTTTCCATAAAAATGGGAATAATAAGTCTATCATTAGCTTTCAATTATTCTCTTATTATCGAAATAGAACATTTCTCTTATAGTAAACATCTATGTTATAACGAAAACATCCTAAATTATATCTATGATGCTTGGCATAGCTATTCCGCAATCCTTTCTTAATATCAGTTCAATTGGACCTATGTACTTTTCTGCGTAATGACATTTAACAGCAATAGTAATGTAAATACCACATAATAAGTTTTCCGGCACAGAACGTGGGGCATTAGACGAAAGGATTATTGTAGGATGACTTTACTCATAGCGGAAACTTAGACGATTCCTTGAATGTGACTTCCAGAATTAAAAAGGATATTCTTAAAATATGAAATAGACTAATGCAAATGAAGTCAGGGAGGAGTTCCAAGAAATGCCTGTGGAAAGCTGCAGACTGAGGAAACACGTTTTCTTATTTTGGTCATATAAATGTTGCTACGTATGGTGTATGTAAGTTATTTTCACTGTATTTGTTAATAAAAAATATTTTATTTGGATAAGCAGCAGCTACAAATTTTATGTTAATGGTTATAGCTCGCTGTCATGGATGCTAAGTTCGACTTTATATGAACATTTCTTATTTGAAAGCAGGCGCACCAACGGCCGAGCGGTAAAGTCGCTGAACACTGGTAGTTCGGTTCGAGGTTCGAATCCCGCGAACGGGCTGGCTGCATGGGCGTTTTCGTGGTTTTCCCCATGTGTAACGTGTATACGAGCCAGTTTCCCTTAGAAAGCCCTCCACGAAGGCATTCCTCCCCTTAGGCAGATAGCCCTCGAGGCTTTGCCATAATCTCTCTCACACACACGCTTATTTGAAAACATCCATAGAGTAAAATAAACCTTACAGTTTTCCTTTTTGGTGTTTCCTTTGTGTGTGTTCTATAAATATTGCATTTATAAAGATGCATAAAATAAAATTTTGCAATCACATTATTAGACATTTATGCTATTTTTGAAATTCAAAATCAAGCGTCGCTAATGTATTAGGTGTATGCTAAAGCTGTACTCATTTTTGGACAAGCAGATTAGGAATGCACTTGACGCGTACGTCATGCTTTGATGACTGAAATTTTCTGCCCATGAAACACGTAGACAGAGAGCATATAAAGGTAAAGAGTTTGTAAGAATAAATCAGTCTAACATAGATTTCAAATGGTTTTAAATGCCAAATGATATGCATATGAGACATTATTTGTTTTACTAGTTAAATAGAGGTTTCTACTGCAGCCCTAATATGCTGAAAAATTTACTAAGTATACAGACAGATGAAGTATAAGATGAAGACATAAATTGCAAGATTCATTTATATTTCAGGTAACATTAGTGGTTTCTGAGAATATTCTGGACAAAGCCATATTGAATGCCTCATATCCAGCAGCTCAGGAATCAGCGGAAACGCTATCCATACACTAAACAACAGTTAAAAGAGAAATGTATGCACATGGGTTCATCGCAAACCTAGATCAGAGAGTTTTAGATTGAGTTTCTTATGAAAAATGGATATTTTATAGTAATGTGAAACGTTGCAGGACTATGTTTCGCGTAGCTCAACCTGCTGTATCCACCTCAAAAGAAGGTTTTCATCCTGAAAAGTTTTTGTTTATAGAGTCATTAGATGATTTTTAAGCAGGAAAGTGAAAAGTGAGCAATGGCCTCGCCGGGAGTCGAACCTTGAACCTCTCCAATACGCGCCAAGTGTGCTAACCGTTACACCACGAAGACATGCTGGAAGAAGGGAGAAAACACCTTATATACTCCCCCTTTTAAAGGGCGACTGGGAGTTAGGGGACCCACTCGCCAAAGCTTGGTGGTGAATAATCATCATCCACCACCTTTTTAATTCGGGCGCCACTGTAGAGTCATTAGTTAATTTTAAAGCAGGAAAGATGAAAAATGAGCAATGCCCTCGATGAAACTCGAATCCTGGACCTCTCGAATACGCGCCGAGGAAGCTAATCGTTACATCTCGAAGGCATGCTGAAAGGAGGGATTTAGGTTACTTTATTAGGTTATTTTATTATTTAGGTTACAAGAGTTATTTTAGTTTTAAACTAATCAGGTTTATTCAGTTACTTAGGTTCTTATCTTTCCTCATTTCCATTTTCTGCCAGAATGATATTTCAGTTTCGCGTAGAGTAGTAAGGTAGAAAGTAAGGTAGAAAGATACTATTTAAGCCGGTGTCTGAGTTACTCCAGACAAAGCGTCTTCTGCCGTTCTGCAACGTTGTTTGTCTGATTTAAGCTTGCTATTTTACGGCCGTCTTTTAATTGCTGGTTTGTGTGCGTTGGTGGTAGGGCTAAGATCTAACTCGTGTTAATTACCTCTGTGCAGTTTCGGCGATTATTTAACTTAGCTTTAGTTTTAGATTTCTGTTTTGAGTTGCAACCAAACGTATTGGCTAAGTTTGTAAGCAACAGGAGTGCTGTCTGTAAATTCTTTCTTGAGTAGAATAACAGGGTTTTTTCGCCCTTCCTACACCTTGTCATTGATACAGTTTGAACTTAGAGAATAGTTGCTTCACAGTTCAAGTAAAGATCTAGCCAGAAAATTAAAGTTAATTTAGCTAGAATCTTGGTAAACTGTTTGGAGGGGAATGAAGGGAATAATCCACTGGAAATACCTCCCACATAACTAAAGCATTAATAGTGCTGTCAACGATTCGACAGACTGAGGCAAATACTGATACGTAAGAGGCCGGGTCTTGTTAATCCCATAGTTTTTCAACATGTTAAAGCCAGATTTATTGCTGCTTGTGAAGAAACTACACCACTTTGATTGGGAAGTTTTAACTTATCCAGCATATTCCTCGGATCCTGCTTCTTCTAACTCTTGTCTTTTTCGATCGTTACAAAATTCCAGGGCCTTTAAAACCCCTGTTGATGTGCAAGATAAGAAAATAACAATAAAAGATTTTTTTACTATAAACCAGAGGACTTTTATCGACAATGGATTAATCTACTGTAACGTAGATAGCAAGAGGTTATACTAACTGAACACAGTTAAGTGTAATATAAATTCCTCTATTGTTTCGTGTGTTAACATTACTGAAAAAATAATACATAGGCACTCTGCTCCTTTTTTATTTACTGCTCTTTTCAGTTTAAAAAACAAGTAGAACTTTTTCACACAATATATCTAATATAATTGGTCACACGTATTAAAGCCACATACTGTGTAATGCTTTAGGACGTAATTATCAGTGTCTTAAACAGGAAAAATGGTGTTACGTTAGAAATGTTGTGGAGAAACAAGAAATACTTTTCATTCAAAAGGCAATAGTACCTTTTGCCTTAATTGACAGGGACCTCCACTATCAACCGAAGTCTTGTACTCGACAAATCCTTTTGATTACAATCAAATAATTACTGGACAAGAGGACTTCCCGGGGTACCTAAAAAGATTTAATTTGCAAAATAATAGTCTTTATAGTTTTCGTCGTGCTGAAGGCAATGCACGGCATTTCGTCTAAGACTGATTATTATTGCGACATGTCAGTGAAAAACATGGTAACGTAAAAGAATTCTATTGCAGCAGGAAATAGTTCAGATTTCCAAAGGATTTAATTAACTTTATAAATGGCAATAGAACAATAGTGGGAATTTTGGTTTGATATTTTTAATTGTATTTTTGTTTCTCTCTGAGGTATGCTGCGTTAACCATGAGACCGATTATTATCGGCCAGAAGGTTACAGCACGCTCGTATATACATTACATTACATTATTCCACAAAGTCGGGAACAAAAGAGAGGCAAATCCAGCAACATCGATCGGAGATTATCAGACGAACTAGATATAAAGCAGCTCCCTTTGGTTCGTCACTTCCACGACATAGCTGAAATCTGCTGAAGCTATCGCCTTCACGTCCATAAACTGAATCTAGATGAAGAAAGCAAAAGTGCAAACATGCAGAAAACTCCTAGAAAACCCGTATGATATAAAGGTTTCTCCCAAATAATTTTAAAGTGCAATGAGATTATTTTTTCAGTAATTTTAACACACGAAACAATAGAGGAATTTAAATCTGCTTCTTGAAACTGTTGCCGAATGGGCTTGTTTAGAACACAAGATAATGTTTTGCATCTGATGGAATTTTAAGGTAATAATCTGTACGAATTCTTTCCAAACTGTCTAGTATAAACATTAATGTCTATTTTGAATAACTGCCGCTGATGTGTTCCTTTTGAGGCAGAAGTATCTGGTGCTAGTGAACAGAGTTAATTAAACTGGAGTGGGTTATTTGATAGAGACTAAGCACATTAGAACTATCGTCTGAGGGAAGGAATACTTTCTATCTTCGTGTCGAACACTGTAAGACAAACTGTCTCACATTCACGTTACACAAGGATAAAAGCCAGCCAGTTCACCAGGTGGAACAGTACATGTTCGGCAATCTTATAGTCGGATATTGGTAGGGGCTGATTAAGGGAAAGAGTGCTATTCTGCAGCAAGATGACATTAAATCTCATACTGTTAGCAAAAGTCAGGAAAAGAATTACAGCAACTTGAAGGAACATACCAATGATACAATCAGCATACAATCTAGCCCATTGGTCTTAAACTGCGGCTCCCGAAGCAATTATAATGAGGCTCGTCAATACGTTTCAATTATGTATTTGTTTTATTATAGTGCTTATAGATTATGATATGGCATAAATCCATTGAGTAGTGGATTCCAATACAGTGTTTATAATAATGGAAACACTCTAGATTCAAAATAATGGAAACCCTCTAGCTTTATAAGGAATTCTTTATTAATATGGTATAGGATCGTCTTTGGTAAGTAATACAGTTCGGATGCGCTTGGGAATCGAATCATATAAGTGCTGAATAGTGTGTATAGGAATATTGTATCATTCTTTTCATGGAGATACTGAGAAAGTTCCGGGAGAGATGCTGGTGTAGTATGTCGATTCCGGATTGAACGCTCTAAAACAGACCGTAATGGTTCCAGTATATTGAGGTCGAGGAAATCTGCGGTCCATGGTACATGTTTCATTTCATCCTCGTATTCATTAAACCATGATGGGACAAGTCTCGCTGCCTGAATAGGAGTATTATCATCATGGAAAATTGGATCCCTTGCATGAAACAAAGTTTGTATCATAGGATGAACTTGGTTAGCTAAAACTTCTCTATACTTCTCCCCAGTAATAATTCCTTGCAGGGTTACGATTGGGCCAGCAGAAAGCCACTACACGGCTGCCCTTACCGTGAAGAATCAACCTCTATGCTTGACAGTTGAAAGAAAACAATCACAATCATACGCTTCTGCAGGTGTCCTCCAAACGTGCACCCGTTCTATTGTAGGGAAAAGTGTGAAAGGTGGTATAACAGTTTTCCACTTATCAATTGAGCAGGTTTTGGTGTTGTTGCACCACTGCAGACGACGTTTGGTATTAACATGTGTAACAAGTGTCTTAGAAATTGTTGCTCTGCCGTAAATATTCTGTTTATGAAGATGCTTCTTAACTGTTTGGCTGCAGTTGCTTCATTTTTAGGCATTAAAAATCCTCTTTCAACACCCGTTGATCTCTTTGACTCAGCTTCTCCTTCCGTCCACTAATTTGCTTTGCCGAGTTTCTCTTGTAGCGCTGTGTGTACGCTGTCATGACTGTAGACACTGTACCTCTAGAAACTGCTAATAGCTCGGATGTTTCAATTACAGTTGCTCTAGCTAGTCGGGCTCCTACAATATGGCCTCTTTGAAACTGGTGAGGTCTGATATTTTACGCTTCTGACGAAAATCCAAAACTATACAACTTCACTAAAGCTACCTCATGCTAGTATGATATATACTTCTTATATTAAGAAACTGGTAGCTAGGATTATATTTTGTTGCTTACGAAACGCATACTTAAATGTCACTTTTATTAACAGATGTTTCCATTATTTTGATAACCACCTTTGTATAACAGTGTTCTGATAGACCCGCAAAAGAAGCTAAGGAAAAAGGTACATTAATCATCGCGTGTCAAGAAATGACAACTTAAGATATAAATATAAACAACATTAGAATCATACGGATAGTGTTTATGTGTGCGACTGCTACTAAATGAATAGATTCACGATGTCAGTTAAGTGAAAAAATTACAGATTTTGTATCCCTTGCATGCCAAGCCGCAATACTATCCTAAGGTAAACGTCGATGCAATCAATAAATTTATTCGCCAGCCAACAGTTGATAGAACTTTTATGTTCTGTTAAGTCCGTCTCCCCCCCCCCTAATTTTAGTACTTTTACGTTCCTTAAATCAGTCACTAGGTGATAAACTAAATGTACAGCTATGCAATTCATATTGCTAAATAGACGGAGACAAACTAACGTACGGCTTGTCAAACCTGATTTTGTATTTGTCGTTAAATCTACTTTGCATCAACCCCAGTTAGTTGAAATTGTGCAAAACGTTTAAGTGTTGCTTTCATATCAAATTAAATCTTGTTGAATTAAAGGTTGTAAACAAAATTATAATCGCGATTTTAATTAAGAGATTAAGTTGCAAGCCATGTCTTTAAAAAAGTAACCCTTTGTGATAGAGAAGAGACAGAAGAAGGATGTGATTTTCAAGATAAATGAAGAATTACGTACTTTTGAGATGTTATGGACAATAAAAATTATACGTTTTATTTGTAATAAGGGAATACCAGTTCCAAAAGAATGCAGCTTATGTCGCCATTACGAAACGAAACATAAAGAAAAATTTGAAAGGTTGGATAGTAAAGTGAGGGAAGAAAAGTTGCAGTTTTTAAAATTCTGCTTACAACAAAAAGGGCTTTTACGGAAGCAAATAATTCTAGTGAAGTAACAGTTTACGAAAGTTTTGGTCTCGCGCACATCGTTGCAAAAAGATCAAAACCATTTAATGAAGATGAATTCTTTTAAAGACTATTTGATTAAATCTGCTGAACTTCTTTGTTCTGACAAACAATAATTATTTTAAAATCTTGTTTTCAGCCAACAAAGTAGCGGAACGTATTAACGAAATCGTTAGTAATTTACGATGTGAGTTAAATGAAAAAAATACAGATTTTGTAACATTCTCAATAGCAGTTGATGAGAGTGTTGACGTCACAGGCATAGCATAGCTTATCGTTTTTGTGAGAAGTGTTAAGGATGAATTTGAAGTAGTTGAGGAATTACTGATAATAATTCCTATGACAGAAAAAATTGTGCACAGAGTATTTTTTCTGAATAAAAAACTGTTGCAGATAAATCTAAATTAAATTGGGATTAAATAGTTGATTTGCAAGTGATAGTGCAGCTGCTATGGTTTGTAAAAAAATGGCGTAGCGGTGAAATTAAGAAATATAATGTAAGAAGACGATTTTTTAGAATGCACATTGCGCTATACATTGCATTATTCATCAAAAACCATTGTGACAAAAGTTTGCAAATGGATATTATTGTGAAAATAGTAATTAAAACAGTAAACTTTCTTAATGGACGGAGCTCTGAATGATCGAGAATTTGCTGTATTGCTTGAAAAAATTGAAAATGAATATGGAGAAAGGATTTATTATGCTAGAGGTGAGATGGTTAAATCGAAGAACTGTGTTAAAACGAATTTTTGATTCGATAAAATGTTAAAACAAATTTTTGATTCAATAAATGAAATCAAAATTTTCACGACGCAAGAAAAGTTAAAAATCATCGGCGAACCATCGGCGAACTACGTAATGACATATGGATAACGGAATTAGGATTGCTTTTTGATTTAACGGGACATTTAAATGTTCTGAATAAAGAGCTGGAAGGAAAGGATAATCTTATCACTGACATGTCTACATCTATTAAAGCATTATAAGTTAAATTGCAAATATGGGAAACAGAACTGAAATAACAAACTTTCGCACATTTTCAATCCCACCCTATTATTCCAAATGAAAACTCTCAAATGTACAGAAGACAGATAGCATTGTTATGGCAAGAATTTGAAAGCAGATTTAAGGAATTTAATGATTTGAAGTCTGATTTTAAATTATTTTCATTACCATTAAAAGCGGATGTGAAAATATACTAGGAAATTTACAAATGGAACTAATTAATTTATAGTATACTAAAAATCTTATTCAAAGATTTGAAGATACAGATCTGATTAACTTTTATTCGTACTTATCAAAAGATAAATATCCTCAGTTGCGAATTTTCGCAATAATAATTCACTTTATTTGGAAGTACTTTTATATGTGAGCAGTTTTTTTTTTTTCGTAATTGAAAATAAGCAAATCTAACAAAAGAGCCCGACTGACCGATGGGTATGTACAACCTGTGATGGAGATAGAAAAATTTAATAAAGGAAAGAGAATAGATTGCTGTTAATTATTCTCAAGTTTCGTTCCTTTGGGGAAGTTTTCTCTAAAAATTTACTAAGTTTTCATAATTTGCTTATTTAACTTTATGTCAAAAGTAATTTATTTAGTGGTTAATTCAACATATTACAATTATTCGAAATAAATATCAGTCCAAAATTTAATATTTAACTGTTAGTGCATTTGAGTTACGAAATGTAACCAAAAAAATTGTTACAGGTGGAAAATAAGCATGTTAAATTGCAATTTTTACCTTTGCGTTATAATTGTTACTGTTTATATATGGTTTGATAAATCTTTAGTTCCTTAAATTTGAAATTTAGTTTAGTTAATTTAAATTTATTTAAAAAACATCTGGCCCCTAGCTGCTTTCAGGTGCTTATAGCCTGCCAGCTGCCTTCAATTTAAGTTTGAGATCTCTGGTCTAGGTCTTTGCATCATCAGGTTATTACTTGTTCTGATTCATGACCTACTTTCTTTCCGGGTGGGACTGGTTTACCTGGAAGATGAGCGTTGGTGCCGAAAATCTTTCAGAAAGGTCATTAAAGACGGTGCAAAGCGATGACTTATGCTTTGAATGCCATTCAGCTTTCGTTAGCATTAAACCTACATTACATGAATTTTTATTTTAGCACAAAAAAAAAAGTACATGCTATTACAAATACTTGTCCGATAAGATAGAGGGAAACTATTTTAAATAATATATTTCTTCATTTATTGTATTTAATAAGTTATTTATTGCTCATGCTATTTAGTAGCAAATTACATTCAGGGATAACCAACTACCACTTCTGAAGTAGGAATTACTGACAAGAAAATGGATCTATAAATTAGTTTAATCCTTTCAAAATTTTAGCAATAATAAGGAGTTGCCTTGACTGGTATCTCATCAGGTATGCCTTCTCTTCCAAGAAACTGTTGTTCTAAGTACTTCATCTTCTTCTTGCATAATACAGGGTGTTTATAAAGTCCCTGACCCATTTTGATGTTTAATAACTCATAAAATAATGAAGATATAAACAAACTTATGGCATTTATTGATGGAATAACTTATATATTTTCTTTTTCAGGTTTGAATAACTTTACTTTTGTAAATATCGTCTGCGCGTGTGGTTAATTTCAGATAATTTCATTTTCCAGTCTAAATATCTGTACTTTTCTAAATATCGTCTGCTTATTAATTGCATTTTTCTCTCTTTTGTTTTTGGCAACTATTGCAATGTTATGTTTACTTTTCAGCCACATGTCTTTTTGCAATAAGATGGTGCACCACCTCATTGGGATACCATCGTTCGTAGTTCTTTGAATGACCATTTTACAGGAAGATGGATTGGGCGAGGAGGTTCAATTCCTTGGCCACCCAAATCACCTGATATAACGCCGCTGGACTTTTTCCTTTGGGGATTTGTAAAGGACAACGTTTACAGGAGGACAGTGTCGAACATAGATACCTAAAAACCAGAATTACAACCGTAATAGCCTCTGTGGATGCCGACATGCTTGCCGGTACCTGGCGTGAAATTGAATATCGACTTGATATTCTCCGTGCGACGAAGGAGGCGTACGTGGAAGTTCATTGACAAGGGTCATGAAACTTTTTGAGTGTATCTAACCATTTATTTTATTAATTTTAATCTATCTTTTTTATTTTATGAGTTATTAAACATCAAAATGGGTCCGCGACTTTATAAACACCCTGTATATTACGGTCTTTCTTTGATGCCTTATTGTGACGGATGATCCTGGAACACTTTCAATAGTAATTTTATTCTAGGTTCATACACTTGACACTCTGCCTGCAGTTTCTGATTCTCCAACAGAGTGAGCTTTACTTGAAGACTCTTTTTGGATAACCGCATTCACTTCAGATAGCATTCAAAAGTAATAAGTTCATAGAATTCTAGTTAAATTGAGTGTCCTTAGCAGCTAGAAACTTGAAAAGAGTGTAGCGCTTTTTGTCTAGTCTTCTGAAAACTATAAGAACAAAGTCCAGAGAAGGGTTAAAATACCTTTAAGTCAGAGAATATTTTACAGTTGGCCCCCCTTTCGGGCTTACAGGAAAGCTACCACTTGAAAAAGAAAATATCCAATTGAAAAAGAAAATAAAAAATACTAAAGAAAATAAAAAAACTTAACTAATTCTAACTATCTAAAACTTAGTCGAAGCTGTACAGGAATAACTAAGCGAGTTGGCCCTTATTTAAACCTCACCGGTGAATACTAACAGGCACTAAATAATACGGCCAAACGTAGTAAGATTGGCTTAAAGCAACGACGTGGCCAAAAGGCAGAACACGCTGTATTGAGAACTTCTGAGCTCTTCTACGGAAGTGATTGAAACTTTCCCTTAAATACGGGTTCTTCCTCATTTACATAAAACGCTATACTGAAAATTCATCCTGGCAGGGAATTATAGGTGGAAACAAGAAAATAAAGGAAAAGATTTCAAAACGAAAAGTGACTATTAGGAAATAAAATAATCCTTATAAGGGCTACTGTATCATTACATGTTTTTATGAATTTGTTGCTATTTTCATAAATTTGGTTATCGACCTCACTTTTATCTTCACTGTCATTAGGCACTGCTCCCGAAAACCATATTAATCCGTCAATCCCACTAACCGACCATTTTTTTCCATAACATAAACGCTGTCACTAATGATTTCATTAAATTTTATTATAGAAAACTCATAAACATTTAACAAACCCCAGAAACATCAGGAAGTGTGTGAGCAATGAGCATTCAATTCAATTACATAAGTATACTACGAGAGTGACCGAATGCAAAATGTTGCTAGACGGCAGCACAAAATTTTATGTACCCAGAGGGACAAATTTTAGTTATCTATTTCAACCACCCATATAATACTAAAATAAATTTTAAAACATCAAAAACCATTTTCCATCAAAAACCATATGTATTACGAATATAATGTACATAATTTAGTAACATTCGCTACCGTGCCATCAATTATATTACTATGCAAATAAAGCATATCAGAACGTCTATAAATGTTATTAAGAGCTACTTGTTAAGAATGCATGTGAATGATCACTAGCTGCATGATGCTTTCATTGAGAAACAAGACATGTGCCTCTAAAAGGTAATCTAAATTAATTATGACAAATGAAAACACCATACACTATACGGCTAAATTATGCGTTAAGAAATAAAGTGACCAAAATATTGAAAAACTTTTGTTTGGGCTCAAACGTTTTTCGTTACCTTAACTCTATTTCTAAATATTAATCGCCCAAGGTCACCATACCGTTTCATGTAAGAAGAATTTTGTCTGTAGAGCAAGGTATCCTGGTTCGATTCTTCTGCTTTACAATTTAAAATGTTCCTAATTTGAATTATTATTTAGAAAGATTATAACTCGAAAATCACTTGTGACTAGGTTATTTGAATTACGGGAAAGCAAACTAAAGCGCTCGCCAGTCATTCCGCTACTGACTTTGTATTTAAGATGGATACTTCTGTAATTAAGGATCTTCATTCGGAACAAGAAACCAATTCTGTGCAAAAATTTCGCTAAAACCGCAAAAGCATTGCGTCATCGTTCTTGATACTCAAAACGTAGGATACTTACAATGTATCTTGTAGTTAAGCAATTGCGTAAATTGCTTAAAAATTTCTTAATTTCGTGATTATTTGATATCTGCGGAAGATATTAATCAAAAATAGACGAGAAATTCTTTTGCAGGCATTATACAAACAAGTGGGAAGTATAAACAAGCAGCCCTTTTTAAGTATGTTTATTGAAACAATTAATACGTAACACAACACACTGCTAGCACAAACTAAAAAAACTCTGCAATAAAGTCCTATCTCTGACTTTTGGTTGCTTTTCTTTCATTTAATGGTTTAATAATGGCTTTCAAACCTTCTTCGTCAGAAATGTATTATGATGAAGTCTCAGGTAGAGAAGAATTCATTTGTAGAGAGATTGCCATTGTGTTTGAAAACAAAAGCTTTTATTTATTTTAATCATACATTTGCCATATTTGCTTTTGTGAGCTTGCAGGCATATATTTAGAACCAGGCCATTATTAAAGTAAGAATTAAACTAAAGCATTTTCTAGGGTACTGGTAAAATGAACAATTATGCGTAAGTTTTGAACTTGAAGCTAATAGAAGTATAAAGGCATAAAATGGAAACCAACTATTCAATTTTCTTAATAACAAGTAATAATTAAAATAAATGAAAAAAAGAACTCAATATTTCTTTGCTAATACATATGGACAAGAAACATCGGCAGTTTTATAGCTATCAATTATGCATGTAGATGGCTCATATCTTTGATTATGCAGAGAAAGAAGGCGGCTATTTTAAATCTAAGTGCCTCTCTGTGCTCCTTAATATTTCATAAGCGTTTCAAAAGAAACGAGATTTCTCTTTTTAATTGTTTGCTGAAGTTATTATTTTAAAATGATTATATTGGAATCATTGTGTATTTTGCTATTTTTCAAACCTGTATTTGATTTCAGCTAAAAGGGGAATTTATATTTTTTAGCAGTTTAATTTAAAATCTCAAATGGTATTTTACTAGATTGCTTTTACTAAAATTGACGTTAATTTCTGCGTTATTTGCCTGTAAAATCTCTGCTGCAATCGAATCTACTTTGCATTGAATATTTTTCAGAGAAAAACTTGTTCAGAATTAGGCATTCAGTAAACTAGAAAGATTTCCAACTAAACTTGAAAAATAACTTTATAAATAAGATATTTCATAAATTAATTGTCATCAATACTTATTTTTAACCCTAAAAAATTACATAATATTCATATGCATGTGATTTGTAAGCTAAAGTGACCTAATTAATTTTAGAGAGTTATCCAATGACATTACATAAAGGGTTTGATAATTTTGCATTACGAATTCAGAGTCTATTTTTAAGCACTAATTATTAAAATAAGGATTTTTTATAATAGCCGTAAAATTTAAAATAACAAGAATTAAAAAAAAAAAAAAAAAAAAAAAAAAAAAAAAAAACAGGAAATGAATCGCATCTCTAAAATTTGTCTAAAACTAGACATGAAAACAGATGTACAGAAAAGAAATAATAAAGAAATTGCGTTGTCTCTACGTTGCATAAAACGTAATAACTGAAAACCCTGTATTGTTGATGGATGTTTCTACAAGGAAATTTCATATGGCGAGATCAAGTACTCAATTTAACATTATCTGATAACTTTGTTTTCTATGAGTGACTGTATCGAATGTTCAAAATATAAGGAAAGTATCTACCCGTTAAGGGAAGTCTCCATCCATGAACATTTTCCTTGTCCTATGTCTGAAGAGTCTTGTGTTGGTTGGTTAATCGATTATATTAAAGCAATCTAGAAAAATCTGCCTCAGGAGAAAAGGCTTGCAGAAGGACTTGAAATGGAACGAGGAGATTTTAGAATGAAAATGCTTTGCATTTACTTTACGCAGGCTGCTTAGTTTGAGAACTGAGACTGCAAAAATGTAATTCTTCTGTAGTCTATTTCCATACTCTTACATGGTTACAAATGACAATAATGAATTTGACAATTTTCTCAGTTAAATACCCTTACTTGATTTAAAATAATAAGAAATGACAAGAAATATTTTGAGAATTTTTCTGAGTTTTCTGAGAATAATAAGGAAAATGCTCATGGATGATTTAGTCAATTCCACAAAAAACTAACAAATTTATTTCAAGATAGTATCATAAAGAAGGCTTTCAGTTAATAAACATGCGTCCCGTTCATTCGTATGAAACATGCAGAAGGAGATATAAACTGGTTTATTTTTTAAGTTATTTTTATTTTATTTCAGAGAAATGGTCAGACATTTGTAATTTAATACATTCATCGGGGTTGGCCAATACCCATTATTCATTTAGTCTTCTTATTAACGAGAACATTGCCTAATGTACTCAACAAAGGGCGACTGATTTGATAAGGTTCAGTCACAATTTTGAGAGAGAACACCCCGAAGGACAGCTCCAAGTATCTTTCATCCCCTCTTCCCTACCACCAAACCACTGAAGAGGACTTTCGGTTCTCCAGTATTTTTAATGTCCTAATGTCGTCCAAACACTATGCTTACAAACATCCAAACTTTCTGCGGAATTCAAGCTTGAGCCCATAGATATAACTCTCGAAAGGCTGTAAGAATGCATATAAATATCTCAACGCACTTCACTGTCAGAAGAGATTCAGAGTTAAATAACATACTTATATTAAAAATAAAAATATCAGAGAATTAGGCCCAGCAAAGATTAACTGTTGAAATGCAAATTAATTTAAGTAACTGTCCTAGCTCTCATTTAAAAAAATCTAATAAATTTCCATGTTTTAAAAAATAAAATAGTTCCTTTCTACAAAAATTAGTCCTCCTGAGAAAAACAAGTAATTTCCAAAAATGTTTGAGAGCCTTAAAAAATGAGGATTAGGTGAATTTATTTGTCTACGGAAGAGTACTCGTAGGGGACCTTTCTTGGGAGGATAGAAAACTTTACAAAGAAAACTGTACATATTCATTTACACTTATTGGAAAACCACGAAAACCTAACCCAACGATCCCATTCTAATGGTGGAATCGAATCCAGGACGACTTGAGTGCTACTTGATAGTGTTACCAGTGCTGTGTAGTCTCATCAACGGGTCTATTAATATACTCAAAAGTAAGTATTTTTACTTATTCTCTACATGAAACAGAGAAATTATACGTCTTGAAAATATTTCTTAACGCTTTCTTCAGTAAAATTCCATTTTTTAATGCATCATCCGTACACTAATTATTTCACTTAGGCGAACTTCAACAGTTTTGCCAATTGTTCCACTTATGGGAAGACGTATTGCAGTTATCCAACAAGCAATACTGAGCTTATAAAGAATTTTGTTCATTTAACAGCAAAATTCTGGCACACAGAACATTTCGACTTCCGACTTTTTTTTTAATATTTGACATGCTGTATTCAATTTGACGAAGAGGATTGCAGAAACAGATTGTTTGTAGGAAGATGTGCCAATTATGAAATTTATTCGCGTTTTTCTCTCGTTCAAGAACCTGTTACACGTTGCACGGAACTACATTAAGGCCGCAACTCGATCGCTAATGTCTTCCAGAGTATCATATATCACCAGTGAGCTTAATCCAGGTGACAGCCACCAACTACGCGCCTAATCTTTGCAAACTCCGATGCTTTTAGTGTCCTGTAACTGGACTTCCGACCAGAAACTGATTTAGCCCTTAAAACAGAAAAAGACATGGACTTAATTCCTCATGGAGATCTTCTTCCCTTCTCCTGCCTTTTACTAGGGGCATTGATTAATTCGTAGGGTTTCTATACTCATGAAACATGAAGTACTTTTAATACCTCTCTCGAAACTTTATTACATCAAACACCCTAGGAAATATTGAATAAAATACGTATATTTGTAATCTGTTTGCATTTCTTGATATTTTTGTAACAGTTACTTCTTAAAAAGTCTGCGTTGAACTTTTTTTTTCCTCTAAAAACCCTTATTTTATACAGTTTATAATGCAGTTTATTTATTTTACGAATTTCATACTAATTTTCCCTCGCGACACTTTCTTTTACTCCGTTTTCTTCTGTCAGAGGGTCAGTCATGCCAGGCGGAGGAAACCGTTGAAGTGGTAATTTGCCTTGCTTTTGCTGTTTTCTCCATATGAAACGAATAGATTTTCTGTAGAAAATCCACCGTGGAGGCATTTATCTTAAGACAGCTAGACCTCCTGTATTTTGAAGTAATCACTTAACTAACCAACCAACCATCTTAAGATTGCTAATTTTATAACCTGTGAAGTTTTCCTCTTAAGAAATATTTGCTCTTGAGAAGATTTTTGTTGCTAGCCTTATATTGTTTTAGTCCTGTAAAATATTATGGGCGATGAAATTTTCTAGTCACGTCTTTGGTTCCATGTTTCAAGAAATATTTTTTTCTGCCAAAGTATCTTTTAATCAAGCTTATCGACCCAACAAACAAGGGTACTTAAGATGCATTAAGAAAGTTAATGATTTTTCTGAGTTTAAAAAGTTGAAGTGTATTAATCGTGCAAATGTATCTGGACTCTCAGAAGTTTGTAAGAATGCATTTAAAAGTCTAAATTTACTTCACTGTCAGAAGAGTGTGATTCAAAGTTAATCAGATATTTATATGAAGAAGGAAAATATTAAAGAATAGGTACATAGAAGAATAATTGTTGAAATGAAGACGAATTTAAGTAGTTTCCTTACCTCTTATTAAAAAAATCTAATTTCCATGTTTCGAAAAGTAAAACATTTTCTTTCTACAAAACTTAAAGTCTTCTGAGAAAAACATACAGTTTCCGAGAACGTCTGTGTACCTTAATAAATGAAGATCAGGTGAATGTATTTGTCTATGGCAAAGTACTCGTTAGGGATGTCTTAGAAGGGATTTCTTTACAGAAAACTTTATACGGGAGATTTGTCTCATATTCATTTGCACATACTGAAAAACCACAAAACCTAATGCAACGATCTTATTTTAACGGTGGAAATCGAATACAGGATAAACTAAGAACTGAATGGTCTCATCAGTTGTCCCATTAAATGGGCCTAAAAATAAGTTTTTTTTTTCCTTTCATGAAATAGCGTGTTTATAGATATTGAAAACATTTCTTAACGTGGTAAAATTCAATATGTTCTTCAGGTAATAAATGAAGGTGTTTTTAAAAGCATATCCGAAGATTTGAAAAACCAAATATCTTGCCCATCGAATGTCCAAGGCATAAAAAGCATTTTCTACTATTTTTTCGATAGAATCGTATAATTCTGTATGGTATATAGGATACATAAATCAAACGTTGCTATAGACTTCTATGGCAGTATATGTTTAAACCCAGCGAATTTGGGTCTTTAGTCTTTGGGGGTTCCAAAGGGAGTTTTCTGAGTAATAGTGTTTCAAAAGGAAAGAATCACTTTAGTTTTGCAAATAAAATGAATATTATACGTTATTTTCGTGAAAAATTTTAAAATAAAGGAAATTATGTTCTAAATATCGATAAGGTTCAAGCTCATCCATTGAAGAACATTATAGCAATCTTTTCCTCCATCCTGCTCGTCTAAGTAATCTGAGATGACTACTACTGTTTTATATTGTAATTAAGACGTTGAGATTATTTTGCCTTCTAGGGACTGTGACCATGCTGTGAGAAGGTGAGTGGTGATTAATAAGAACATAATGATAAGTTTCCAATCATCAAGGCATTAGGTCTCGCCAGTCATCAAAGCTTTAGTTTTTCTTCAGTATTACTAGCAGTTTATATGCTTTAAAGCTCCCCCGTAACTAATTTGAGGAGTTTCAAGAAATCAGCATAAATTTGAAACAAATTCTTTTCGACTGTCAAATAAGATTATCGTTTCTTTGCTCTTATATATTTAACTTTTTGGCATCGAATTCGTGTTCTTGTTTAACAGCTCCTGTTTGAAATTCTGACTTTGCTGCAAAATATTCCACATTTAGGTTGAACATATTTTCCCTTTTGATAAGTTTCAGTAATTTGGATACTGTTTCTATTATGCCAACTTCGAATTTCATTGATTTTAGAATTAAGTTTTTTAGAAATCGGAAATCGGATGCTTTTCGTTAAAACAGTGCAATATTCATTCTGTTAGACGTCTGAATAATAATTTATTGATAATAAAACACAACAAAGCTGTATAAAGGTGCTTTTAATTAATACAAGCTTGTCTTAATGTTTGGTAACTGTAAATACAAATACAAATTTTAAACCTTTCTCATGGTTTTAATTGAGGGAAATACGGAAATAAGGGTAAGTAGTGTGGAATAGTTCAGTGCTATGTGCTCGAACATAATCCTATGAGCGAAATTTTTAAGGGAAACATATAAATTCAAAAAAGAACGCATCCATTTATTGCACTAATTTTTAATTTTCACGGTAAGCTCAGCAGATAGGAATTGTTAAAATATTATTCTTTTGAAACTTAAGATTACTTGGATAAGATATTTTTTCAATAATACTCAGCTGTAGTGGATATGTAAATAGATTTAAATTTTGTTGCGTTTTCGGGAAAGGAAATTTCGAAATGAAAGGTTTTTCTTGTCAATTACCTCAGTTTTCTGAAATTATACTAAGAAAAACCTTTTAATATAAATACGTCAATAATCGTTAATGATTGAAATTAATAACTTAATTTAATGGGTGTTAAATTTTTAAGACATGCAGTTTTTGTTGTTCATTTACTTAAGTTGTCCAATAAATAATACTAAAAAACATTCTTTAACTGGATGTCAAAATAATGAACACATGATAATATTTCCAAATTTTCTGTGTTAAAGAAACGAGTGAATAAAAATAAATAATCTTCCACATAGTAAAAGTGATAAAAGGAATAGCAACATAACTTTTGTAAATATACTTAAAATTACTTCACCCTAGGTAGCATTTGCTTTATGGCATAACACTAGTTTGATGAAATGCTGCATAATTGAGTTCTTTAAGTTAAAAAAAATATACCTTGATGCATAGAAAATCATTTTTCAGCTTTCATTCAAGAAAAGTAGCATATTTTGTTAACATCCTAGAAAAAAATTACTTTATTTTCCCCCCGAAGGAATTTTAGTCTCTTATTTGAGTTATTAACCTCATTAACCTGAGCTATAACATTTTCATGAAAAAATTGTTTGAAATAAGTGTAGTAGTTCAGTGAGAAATATTTGAGTACAGTGCACTTTCGATTACCTTGGTGCGGACTATCAAAGCGTGTTGGCGCGCACACACATATTCAATGCTATGCGGGAAAGCGCGTTTAAAACAAACATGCGCAAAGCCAAGCGTACTCTAAAATCCGCTCACTTGCGTCTTTAAAGTTTAGTTTCAACGATTTCCTTGTACAATTCGTTCTACATATGCATATTTTCAGTTGATCACTAGGAATGTTTTGTTTCATACGTATTTTCGTGTATATTTTCTTCTTAGTCTTTTTTAGAAAATTTTAGAACTTAGAAAATAAATAAAGATTTCGCTATTACTCAAACACTAAGCGGAAGAAAGTTGTTTTAACATTAAAACAAAAACTTACATTAATCAAAAGATTTGGACATAGCCGATTAGTCAGTAAAGCTTGGACTTCATCGAAAGAGTGATTCGAATACCATGACAAAATACACTTAGAAAAATACGCAGCAAAATTCGACAAATATTTTAAACGTTCTCAAAAAAAAAGAAGAATTTCTGATTATTTAAAAAATAAACAGATACAATATGCAATAAAACTGGTGGTTTGGATCATTCGCGTTTTTCAATTATTCGTGATCTGTTTCTCTGGCATTAGCCGGATAATCGAGAGTACACTGTAATTCTAAAAGTAAATTACTTTCTACATCACTAAATCAGGGGTCCTAATGGCTACGGACACCACTGCGCCCACCAACGGTTTTACGTGTGGGGCCGTTGCTGTGCAGTCAAGATAATATATATATACATTTCCCATAAAATGTTATGTAAGTTTTTTAGTTAGTAATTAAGAAATAGAGAAATATAAGCATATTTGTTAAAAAAATATTTGTTTATAATTATATATTTATAATTTTCAGTGGGCTTACCAGATCGGGATTATCCGAGTTTGAAAGTACGGTCCTGGAGTCACGAAAAATTTGTCATTTTCACCCGGTTGTTTGTTTGAAATTAAAAATGTCAGATGTCATTGTTTACAGCAATAAGTATAAAATAAAAGTACAGATCGCGACTTACAGATGAACAACATGATGATTTCTTACAAGCAAAAATATCTTACTCTCTCCTAATTATGTAGCCATGGCCTATGAAATGCAAAGCACACTGACTTTGCGAACTCCATTTTTATAAATTAAATTAAATAATAATTTTTATAATTTATTTTACTTAAGAATATCATCAGTAATTTTTATATCTTAAAATGATATTTTTGTAATTTTTTTGGTATATTATTAACTATGTCAACCTATAAATTTACTTGAAAGAATAGATCTGCCTGCAACCCCACCAATATTCTAGAATGTACTCTAAGACAAAAACTAGTACTAGATAGTGGGTAAACATAGCATTCGGCTATTATAAAAATAATACATACTTGACGTTTGTTTGCAATGGTGAAGACCTTAGGCGATTACATACATAAGACATGGATATAAACGCCATCAAATGAAATTTTTGCCACCAGAGTCCTGTAGTGACACTGGCTTTCAACCGTTCATTTGATACCCCTAAAAGAAAAGCTTTTGTTCTTTTTCTACGATTATCATTAGAAGTAAAGCCATTAAAAATCCTGCTACACTTTTGTTTCCTCACCTAATAAAACTAGAAGTTGGCATTCGAAAAACCAAATATGTCATTAACTGCACTTTAATTAAGACTTTAAAATTTTCTCAAAACAATTTAAAGAAGTATTTTTGGCTGCAAAGTGTTGAGAGAACATTATTTTACCTACTTCATTTCTTGTTGCATAACATGCCTTGCTCTTTCTAGCTGTGCTTTGTGTATGTTCTTTACTTGTTTGAAATTATTTTACATATTATTTTAACTTTAGTGTACGAGTTTAAATGTCTTAAATCAATGTTTTTTTAACTTATTTCTGATTTGCTTGAAAATGAAAAGCAGAACAGATCAGGAACACATTTAGGAGATAAGGCTTTTTACAACCTTTTCTAAACACTCTGAAACTTATTTTACGCGAGATTCTCTAATATAAAAAGTGCTAAAAATTTAAAGTGATAAAAAGTGCTTTCATGACAAAGCACAGAACAATAATTAAAACTTTAAAACATATTGCGAAATATAAATTTAAAAAAAAAGATTTGTAGAGTCATTAGGCATTTTTTTATGCTGGAGGCATGAAACGTATACAGTGACTCGGACTCTGAACCTTCCGAATATGCGTCGGATACGCTTCCGATTACACCACAAAGGCATGCAGAAACGAGTGAAATACCTTATATACGCCTCCCCCTTTTAAAAGGCGACTGGGGATTAGGATACCAATAACCGAATCCTGGTAGTAACGAATTAGCCTCCACCACCATTTTTTAGTTCCAGCCCCACTAGCCCCCCTTTTTTTAAGCAGGAGATTTGAAAAATGTGCAATGTCCTCGCCATGACTCGAACCTCAACCTCTCAAATACGCCTCAAGTATGCTTCCAATTACACTACGAAGGTATGCGGCAAGTAGGGAGAAAATACCTTCTAATTTCATTAAACTAATAGCTCCTCAGCTTGATTCTTAGCTTGTATACTAGTTATGATTCCGTTTAACGATGTATTTATGGGTGTAATTTGTAAATTTTCCAGTATTTAAGAATTCATAATTAACTTAATTATGATTAGTAAATTAACTAAAATGTTAGGATAATTGAATATTATGATTCAATTATTCAGTGTTGAGGATATACACGTTTTGAAAATAAAAGAATTCCTATTACAAAAATTATTTATTAAACAATTAAGCAAGAAGAGCGATTTAACAACAGATGGTGAAAGCAGGTAAAATACCCACAGGCAGAGTATTTCAGGAAGCAATTAAATTCCTAAAAAGGGAACTTTAAAACTCTTTTATGAAAAATAGAACATTCTAAATACCTCTGCCAGGAAAAAATATAAAGAGTTAATGCAATAATCTGATGGCATTTACTGAAGTATATTATGCAATGCTATGAATGAATTTAACTAAAAGTTTGGATGTATTTGTGCTCTGATTTGGGGGATAGTTAATAGATAATTTCTTAGCTTGTGACCAAAGGAAAGATGCAGTTTGTAATCTTTTACATTGTTGAAGACCAAAATTTGCAATTGGTAATAATTTTACAGGCGATTCAAAAATATGTTTCTGAAATTTAACCTGAAATTATTTCAAGTGATGCCTTTTTAGTCACCGTATATTCTGTGTATAACTCACAGGTGTATAACGCTCACCTATAATTTCAAACTAACTTTTTTAATTTTTAGGCAAATTCGCAGTATAACGCGCACCCTTTTGTTTACGAAGTAACCTGAAAGGTACATGTGCGATGCTGTTACCTTTTGAAGTTATTCATTCGAAGATTGTTCCCAAGCTTTCTAACAAAGGTATACTGAACTGAAAAGAGATAAGGGGAATCGACTGTGTGGGGACAAATGCTTGAGGGAGTAAATAATTCTGTAAAAAGGGTGGGTTGTATTCAATGTAGCTGTTTAGGTGTTTACAAAAATGTTGTTCTAGGATTTAGAGAAACTGGGGACATAATTTGGGATAAGAATGCACTTCTGACCTGAATGAATTTGCGGAGTTAGGAGTCAGATGCTTTCTGTTTCTGCAGTCATTAGAAGTCACGATTTTGAAGTGAATGTCGAAGGCTTTTGGAAATCGCATTTGCTTTAGTTGAAATAGAGTTGATTTAGTGTTCCTTTTAATAGTAACGTTTAGTGGTACCGAGTAATAAAATCGCTGTACTCTGGTAGTTTCTACCTGGGTTTGATTTCAGGTGATTGGGCTGGCTGCATGGGCGGTTTCGTGGTTTTCCCCATGTGTAACGTATATACGAGGTAGTTCCTTTAGAAAGATCCTTCACGAAGGCATCCCTCTCCATAGGCAGATAGCCCTAGGACGCTTTGCCATGATCAACTAAACCAAACCAAACTTTCAATTACATAAATGTTTTAAATAATGTTCATGTTTTAGCATTATTAAATTTAAAGAAATCAGTTTTGCAAAGATTACCATATGTTTCTATATATACGTATATAAACACAGACACACACATATATATATACATTTATTTTTCTCCTCCCCCCTGGAAAGGACAGTATATAGACACACGCATTTATCTCTTTGCCTCAAGTGAAGAAACATGTAGGCAAGGCTCTGGTCGTCATACATATGCTCATTAATGCTGCATCAAAAAACGAGATTTTTAAATAAAGTTATAACCAAACTCGATTCTTTTTAACCTGCTATATTTAAATTTTAGGATGGTTTTAAGAGCAATAAATAAACTATTTTAGATTTGAATTGTATGCAATGGAAATATTAATTTTCCTGATTAAACAACAGCAGAAGCTTCCATGTTTCTGTTGATTTTCACACTAGTTGCTTTGTCAGTTTTATGATTAGTACAAGGTAGCAAAACCAGTATTGAATTTTCTAAAAAGATAAGCATGAATGTTTTAAACTTGTATAAAATATAGAATATACGATCTCCATCTAGCGCAAAACTAACAAATCAAAGAAAGTTTATAGCTTCAATTTAAACTCAAATACACCAAATTTTACCTCCAGTACACCAAAATAAGCCAAACCGTGTAAAATTTGAATATGTTGCCAAGTAAGAGTAGCTGAGTAAAACTGCAATATGCAAATTAGTGGCACTGCACTCGGAATACGTCATCTGCGAGGAGCATAAAAGTCCATGTTTGAGAGCAAGACCACATATTTCACTGTGATAGTGACATCAGAAATCTGAGATAGCCAATTCGTTACAATGACCTCCAGGCATCATTTGCCTGCAGAACTACGATGGAGAGCCATTGGGAGACTAGAGGCAGGACAAAGTCAAACAGAGGTGGCCAGATGGCTAAATGTGAGTCCTTTTGTGCTTCATAAACTTTGGAGACAATTTCAAACCATAGATTCGGTATCTAAGGAGATTCAGCCAAGGACGGCGAAATGCTACGACGAGCGTCTATGACCGATATTTGACATTATGTGCACGCAGGAATAGAACCGCTACTCCGATTCTTCTTAGATCCTCCTTTGCTGCAGCCACCTGCAGGTTGGTGCCAACGTCAACTGTGCGTAGAAAGCTTCACGAAGGTGGTCTGTATGCGAGGCGACCAGCCATTTGCGTGCCTTTCACGTCACGCCATAGGAGGGACCGTTTGCAGTGGGCAAGACAACATATCCACTGGACACCTGATCAATGGAGGGCTGTTCTCTTTACGGATGAGTCCAGGTTTAGTCAAGAAAGCGATAGCAAGCGTTATTTGATATGGAGAGAATCTGGAACCAGTTATCATCCGTCAAACATCCGTGAAAGAGATGCATACGGAAGAGGCAGTGTCTGTGTTTGGGGTGGCATCTCTTTGGCTCCTTGTAAAGACATGGAGCACAGACCTCCATGTCTTTACAAGGGGAACCGTGAAGGCTGAAGTTTGCACAGATGACATCCTTGATGTTTATGTGCGCCCGTATGCCGGGGCTATATGGGATGCTTTCCTGTTACAGGACGACAACGCAAGACCACAGAGGGCTTGCATCGTAGATGATTATCTTCAACAGGAAACAATTATGCGCATGGAGTGGACAACTCGATCCCCGGACTTGCATCCTATCGAGCACGTTCGGGATGCATTAGGGAGACATCTAGCTGCTCTCAATCCGCCCCTCAGACCCTTGTCGCGCTTGCGACTGCTTTGCAAGAGCGCTTTGTTTCCGACGCTTTGTTATGAAGCTGTATCAGAAGCAAGAAGTTGATTTGCGTAATACGGCGAAGGGAAAAAATGATACAATTTAAATTAAACAGTTAGATGCAGAAGCTTTTGTGATTTTAACTGCAATTCTTCTAAGATCATTTTGAAAATCCTCCTGACCTTCACGAGGCTCTAGGATATTGTAAATAAAGTTGCTCAAAAGTTCTGATATATTGTAAACAGAGTGATGCTTAAATTGCTAGGAAAAGAACAACACACATTTCTAAGGGCATTTTAAAATATTTTTTCACTCGTGCGATATTGTGCTTTATGTATGAAAAATTGCTTAAGAACTTAATGTTAACGTGTTATTTATATACGTTTTCTTGTCAGTTTATTTTTCTATCAGTGGCAAACAGTTGCTCATTAACCATTGGTCGGGAACGGTCGAAACTATTGGTCATTTAGTCCTCTCATCATCGAAAGCTTCGCCTAAGATGTAACTCAAACGGTAGGCCGATATTACGCCTGAGAGAACTACAGTAATATCCATGACTATCCTTAAGTCAGAGTTCTCGGTATTCAAACCCGAACCCAGCGATATGTCAGCCGACACTACCTAAACATCATACCAAAAAAAAGGCTCTCATTACAGGCAAGAATATGACACATCAAATTAGTCTAAACCGGCAAATTGAAATGCCGGCTTTATATTTGGAAATCGCATTGCCTGTGTGTGTTGGTTGAAAGTTAGTTATGACCCATCTAAGAAGAAGGAACTCATACCAGAAAGCGATCGTGGGAGTATCGTGGTCTACCGGGAAGCGGAATATCGTAACGCGCAATTCCTGCTAGCAGTGGTCCAGAAGCCCACCAGCGGTCGAGCGGTTGAGTCGCTAAACACTCGTAGTTCGGATCCCGGCGAACGGGCTTTGCCGTATGGGCGTTTTCGTAGTTTTCTCTATGTGTAAGTTGTATGCGAGCCAGTTTCCCTTAGAAAGTCCTCCGAGAAGGCATCCCTCCGTTAACAAAACGCCCCTTTGGACGATATATAAAATCTGAAAGCTTTCAGATTTTTTCCTTTCTTTTTATTTATTTATTTATTTGATATAATAAGGGAAGTTAATACACAGATATAGGAGCCGATCTCTTTAGTCGGGAGAGGGAAGAGAGAAATAAATGAAAATGATATGAGATGGCTTATCATTAGAGAAAAGTGAAAGATTAAAACAACTTAGATGCCAACAAGTTCCATTTGCTTTTTTCTGTGTTCACACCTGCTTCCCATTTTCATGTGTTATTTTGCTTTTAACTCTGAACTCAACTTCAAACTCTGAACACTAATGGGCTTTTAATTCACACATTAATATAAGTCAGCGGTTCTCAACCTTTTGATTATCGCGTACCACCTAAACAAAAATTGAAAACCTTTAGTATCACCACTACAAAGTACTAATACCACCACCACTCTTGAACAAAGCTCAGATCGCATAAATTTACGAGTGTTAGAAAAAAAACGCAATCAGGATGTTGGGGTTTTAATTTTTGAATTTAATAGTTAAAAATACTTTGCTTCTTTGCGTACCACCGGTTCAGAACCCCTGCTTTAGGGCTTTCTAAAAGTTTGTAAGGTTTGCAAGGTCCATCCATAAAACCACCTGACGTCTACAGTTAATTTTTATTGCAAATTAACAAATGCACAATGTGCACATAAATTACCGAAAAAGAAAAGGAAATATCTCACTACGTTTTATTTCGTGAGCACCAAGGACGTGCATAAACTACATTACTATTATTCGGTTTTTCTATTATTTTAATAACCACTATCCATTTTTTAAAAATTCTATTAGAACTTACACTATATTTAAAAAAAATATTTTAAAAATAAAATCATCTTTGATGTATTAGATTGTAATCTGAAATTTTCTTGATTTTAAACCTAACTTTCATCTTAAACACACTTTTTTCCAGCCAGAATTTTAAAAAATTAGTCGTAGGTTGGGTTCATCTTATAATGATTTTCAATATAATTAAAAAGTATAGTAAAATTCTGATGAATATTTTTACGAGAAGGAAGGTCAGGGATTAAAACGGAAGGGGAGGATCTCTGATTTAAAACATTTGTATGTTAACAGCGTACTCAGTTTAACTTCTCAGATCATTTTTCGTCACAACATGCCTGTTGTTTAGAAGGATGCTCTAGGAATCCCTATAAGCTTAAATTCACAAACAAAACATTTTTGAAACTTTAGAGATATGTGTGAAATTCTTCGTTATTGTGAACATTTGATATCTTTCATAAGCATTCAATGGCTTTTTTTAACCTTAGAACAAATTCTTAAAGAACTAAAAATACTTCTTAATAGTTACTTATCTTTTTAGGGCGTTTACAATTTATTCACTACTTGAAATAACTGCTAAAGAGTCATTATTTCAAAATGCTTTCTACGTTTTTGTTGAAACCGATCTAAGGTTTTGCAAGTAACAGATGGTGCCATCTATTGACCAATTGAGTAATTAAAATGAACTTTGATTTTACACTTAATAATAGTAAATGTTATATACTTATACTACAAATACAAACTCCCATGTAAAAAACTTCGGCTGAGAATTAAGGATAGAAATATAACTTTTTAATTTTCAAAACGCTGGGATTTCTTAAAATAACAAACTGATTTCTTAATAAATAATAATAAACTGATTAGTTTAAATCACAAATAATATCTCGATATCCATCGTATAAGCGCAACATTTAACTCTCTACAGACATTTTAAGTTTAAATTTAAACTACTTTTCCTTTCTTAGGATTCTTTCAGCTACTAACTACAATTACTACATTTTTCACTTTTCTTTCGATACGTGTTAAAAGGTTTCCATTAAGTTCTACGTTCATGCAGAGGTAGACATACAACTATCGAGACCCGGGCGGAAATTCCTGCGTATTGGAATGAGCACCATACAAAATGTCAACAAAAATATATAATTAGCATTTATTTAATTAAAATTAAATAGTTAAAATGATTTGAAAAATAAACAATCTTAAGACTAAAGCAAAAACAACTTACACCTAGCAGAAAAACATATATTTTTAAAAGTTTAATGTTATTTTTGATGTTTTAGAAAAATGTTTTTAACTTTTCTTTCAATAAAAAAAGCTAAAACTGTTTTTTGCTAGCTTTGAATTCTGATTTTTTTTTTTTTTTTTCAGTCCAAAGAGGCTTTGTTCCTGAGGGACTATTGTTTTCTTTTTGTGATTTTGCGTCGAATTACTTTGAATGTCCGTTTCCCTTTTCAAACTGTTGCCAACAAATATTATTGCCCTGTATTATATTTGAAGAAATTAAATAATGAAGACTCTGAATAAATGTATGCATGTGTCTCGCATTGTGATAAAACAAAGGTACCTAGAGCCATCAAATTTTGAATGACGTAATCCTATTGCGAATATGGGCATCTGGAAGCCCAGATTTAAAATTTGTTTTATTATCAATTTCATATTTTGTAAACCTTTAACGAATTTTTGATTAACAAACTCAAAGATTTCAAAGCGAGCAATAGCATCGTCGCACAGAAAAAAAAAAAAAAAAAAAAAAAAAAAATTATCTCCACCGCGTGAGACTGTGTATCTGCAATTCTAAAGTTTTGCTCAATTTAAAATTATTTTGTGATATTTCTTTTGAACTGAATTTTAGGGTTTAGGTGCGATGAACATGATATTTAATAAATAAAGATAGCGCACAAAATGTTAAAAAAACGCCCCTTTGGACGTAATTTCAAATCTGAAACATACCAGTTTTTTTTTTTTTTTTTTTTCACTTTCATCAAAACTAATGTTTTTAGCTATTGCATTTTCAAATGAAAGGATTGCAAAATGACTAAATATTATTTACTCCGGAGGTATCCTTGATCCAGAGGCACGGGTGGTCCACCTGACCCCCTCCGCCCCAACAGTCGGTACATTGATAATCCCCCCTCCCCAACAAAGAAGAAGAAAGGGATCGGCTATTCAAATTATCTTTCATATGTAAATCAAGCAAGGGAGCAAACATGTATTGTTTCCTTACGTATTTTAGAAAATATATAAATTTCTAATTACCGTATTTGACGGCATATAAGACGCACCCTTATTTAGAAGGCCACACACTTGTAGATGTAGAAAAAGCTATGTGTGTCTAGACCTTTATCCGGGGTAAAAATAGCATTCAGTATTGAAAGTTAACCTGTGTCCTTCACGTATAAGACGCAGGTAACTTTTTTGAGACCAAATTTAGGAAAAAAAGTGCGTCTTATATGCCGTCAAATATAGTATATATTTATTATTACTGTTTTAAAACAATAATAATGAGTGCTACATACATAGTGCTAACTCAGAAATTATTTATTAATTACACTATTTTTTATTATTATAAAATTATTTAACAAATTTTTAGTTAAATATGAAACTTATTTATATTGTGTATCAAAGTATGCACATTCTAAAATCACTTTTGAATTTTACTACTTACAGTTTAAAAAAAGATAAATGCAAGGCATACAGTTTGAAATTTTAAAATATTTGATTTATTTAAAGTTTATTGTTATAAATACGCAATTTAAAGAATTGCGCAATATAAAACGCAATTTAAAACTGTATTTTGATTTAATACAGTTATTTTCAAAATTTTAAACTTAACAAAAATTAACTGAAAAAAATTATGATTTAGTTATTATGTTTTTGCGTCCCTTGCTTTCTTCGAATGAAACTTGCTCGGTGAAGTAATACGAACTAGATCAAAACAGTTTTAGAAATACCATAGCAAAAATACTTTTCATTATTTTTTTCCCCTTGAAGAAATTGTCCTGCGCAAGATTCTTTCAAAGAATATATTACTCTCCTTCAAGATAATTTGCCAAATTATAAAATTTAAACGAAATAGCGCCAAAGTATTGGTGGAATTCACAAATTTTCTGTTAAAAAATAAATCTTCTAGCCATTCAAAATTCAGGTCAGAATATTTCAGATACACTGAATACTATAGAATAACTAGAGAAGAGATTACGTGGAGGGAAAAAAAAAAAAAAAAAAAAAAACGCCCACGTACACACGTAAAACATCAGTGATTTTGTAGGGATATTAGGTATTTTTGGAAGCTGGCAAGATGAAAAATGAGCAAACGCCTTCTCCGGGAATTGAACCACGGACCTCTGGATACCGGCCCAGTGTGCAGAACCTGGAAGGCACGCTAGGAAAGTGGGAGTATAACTTTACATAAATAACCTTATATATCAACTTTCATCTTGCCTGCTTCCAAAAATACCTAATGTCTCTACAGTATTCAGACGTGATTCTAAAACTACGTTCTGGGCGGAAGTGGTAAGTTGAAATTAAGAATCGATAGGAAAGGAAGTTTAACTGCTAATAAAGTTAACATAATTCTTACAATTTAAATATAGCGATATTATAGATGAACCAAAAAAGCCAAAAATCGGGGTATTATTTTACTAAATTAAGTTTAAAAATTCATTACAAAATAATAAAGCGATAAACTACCATTTATTTTCATCGCACTGCATTCATAAAAATGGAATGACAGAAATTTGGTTTAGAAATTACGAATAAATGATTGAACATATCCTTCTAGAATGAAGCAAAGCTGAGTAAATGGATGCTCAAAATTATACTAATAAACAAATGAGTGAAACGTAAGGATGCTGGATTTCATTATACAGATTTATCCTGTTTTAAAAAAAATATATAAAATACTTAGTCACTAGCAGCATATATTCTCATGCTTAATTTTGACTGAAATTTTTTGTTTGCCATGATGAAAGAATTAATCATTAAAAAGACATATCATAAAAATGGGGAATGAAAATCTCTCATTTCAATTCTGCGATTTTTAGACCATGCATGTAAAGTAGAGCAATATATTTTAATGCAACTGCAGCGAAGTTCATATGTATATATATTCATATATACAGTATATTCATATATACTAGTAAAGTACTTAAATACCGGAATAATTTTTGAACAAAAAAAGCTGTTAGAGTTGCGAAAATTGTATTTGCGTTGTGACTACGTTGAGCATATTAGACCAATTGCCACCTAGAAGTTTGTAAGTTAGCTAATTTGGTAAGTTTTTGATGGGACATCGCAAATGACAGAGGGAAAAAATCAATAGCAAACATATAGGGTATCACCAGTTTAGTATGAAATAAATCTCTGCATACCCTCAATAACTTGAACAAAAGCCCTGAAATGCAGATTCCTCGATGTTGGATCACATGAATAAATTCATTATTAATGACAATGCAAACAGCAAATCTTTAAACGAAATTTGCTTACAAATCAGTGCGAATGCATATTAATTAGGATCATCGTGCTCATCGGGAAAAGACAGTGCTTATACTGGATCTTCGAAACTAAGCAAGATTAGTTATTCTAAGAAGAGTTCTTCGAAGTAATATGTGGAATGCGGCCATCAGGCAAGAGTAATAGCGCAACAATGCATACCATATTTTGCTAATTGTTCTCATCTGACTTTGTCTACTAATATTTTCAATGGCTTTAGAAGAAACAGGGAGTACTGCAAGTCGATCTTGTTCAGGTAGGCTTATACTTCAGTGTGCAGGTGCAGTCAACAGACTTACTAATTAATACATGAGCTAGTTCAGATGTTCTACAGTACCAGAGACATCCTATCTTATGCGCAAGCCTGCCGGCACCGCAGTATCAGGGATATCAGTGCGGCGTGTGGCCTTGCATTTAGTCATGCACGGCAAATTGTACATGAATTGCGAGCATAACCGTACAGCGCACTACTCAGAGAGGAAATGAATGGTCCAATTTCGTTATGTCCAGCTTCATTTGTTGCGTACAATTTTGTTCTCTGTCAAAGCGTAATTCAATCGCAGTTGGGTGTTAAACGGACACAGCCTGTATTATTGAACGCATGAAAACGTATTATAGAAACAAGAGGTTTATCATCAAGTGAAATGGTCCCGCAATGTCTAATGCAGAACGTGGAGCACTCACCTCACAGGACCTGTGTTTTATGATGAAAACTTAACTACGGCAAGGTACTTGGAGTTGTTGCAAACCATTGCATCCGATTCTTCAGATGACTTGCCGCTACTCTGTTCTGTGTGATTCCACCATGGCAGTACCCATTGCATCAGTGCAAAGTTTCTTCTCGGAAAATTTCCAGCACAGGATCAGCGGCTATGGAGGTGAGTGAGTGAGCGCCACCAAGGAAGACCACTGACCTGGCCTTAGCCTCACAGTGTGTTATCTTCCTGGCAGAAACCATCTACTCTCTGCTCCATCCTGCTCCGGGAACGCAGCCGAATAGACGGCTAAGAGCCTCATAAAGTCTACATATAAGCTTGGATGTTGTTGTACGGGGAAAGAGTTTCCTGTTAGGAACTGCTTAAAATTAAGCAAAGAAGCAATCAAAAGACTGTTAAGAATCGCTGTTAGAATAGACAGAAACTTGTGTTAGATAAAGTAAAGATAGGAGGACTTTGCCTGAAAAATTAACTGCCGTGGATTTTCTGGACTGCTAAATGTCTACATGCGGGTGCTTATCCTGACACAACTGTCATATCTTTATGGGGCTTCTGTGAAATCGTTGGTCCTACATGGAGGAAAGTTGTAACCTATTAAATTATTGCACATAGTAAACTTTAAGAAAATAAATAAATAAATAAATAATTTTAAAAAATATATATAAAGAGAGAGATTAAATGATGCTTAAAAGAATCCTAGCGCCCAAACATAATTTAACGCAGTTTACTTTCCATGTGCCTGACACTTATGTAAGAACATTTAAAAGATTGTGTACCTGTTATCACTAAGATAACAAATTCCTGCATAATTTAGTTCTTTGCGCATACTTAAACTGTAGTTGTTTTACAAATTGAACCATTCACCTACATTTTCTTTCGTAGTACTTGCAGACAGGATAATACATACATAAGTACAAAACTGAATATTAAAGTGAAAAACTAACATGATACTGAGTACAGAAATACAGAAAGCTGATCCCTAATGCCTGCATACATAACACTTAAAAATGCATACATAATACATGAAAACTAAAAATAAAACTGATAAGCATAATACAGAAAACTGATCATTAAGTACTGCTATGTAGTCTAAATCCTAGCCAAGTACGAACTGACCTTCATAGTACATGCTGAGAAGGAATAAATACAGACTTGAGTACTTTAAAGTGAACATAAACAGAAAAGTACAGCACCATACTCAGTAAAACTGATATCTGATTCCAAACACTTGAATACATAATGCTGATACATAATTACAAAGAGAAACTTACCTACATTAATTCCATAGTTGGTTTTATCACCTTAGAACATGCACATAATTTATACAAAACATAATTAAGCACGTAATGCTGATCACTAGGGAAGAGATTCAAACATGCAATTGATCACATAAATACAGATATTTCTTCCCTAAAATTTGCATAAAAAGTTGAATATTTATTAAAATTAAGAAAGCAAAAATGCCATACCAATAATAATATCATTCATAAACTTGAGGTGATAACAAAGTTGACCTTGCCCTTCTTGAACCTATTTATCACAAACTTAATTTAAATACACGATTAGTAGGTGTAGGAAAAACTCATTGCTGTTGAAGATTTTACTGGCACGATCTGGTCTTGCGAGTCCTAGACCTGTACATTAATTGCAAAAGTAAACATTATAAAGAATATAGGCAGGTTGCTGCCATAGTCCTAATTATCTAAGTTAGTCTTGGGTTGAGAGGTTCGAGGTGTGTGCCCACATTGATTTAGTGTGATTTATACATTTTATGATTCAGAGCGCTAAGCACTTTCTCTGACAATGGCTGGCTATCGAGGTCACTTGACATAATCCCAATGGATTTTTTTTATGTGCGAATACGAAGGAAACTAAGTATACATCGTCTAATCTTGCGAAGTGAACGATCTACGAAGTCATATTATCCAAGCATGCAACAACTTAATTCCTGAAATGCTAGAAAATATCCAGTAAGAAGTTCTAGCTCAAATATAAAGTCATATTGCTGCCTGTGGCTCATACATTGAGTCTCTTTAACTGTACTGACATTTTATAATTCTAGTACACTATTTTGTGCCTTTTTTTCTTTATAACGCTGAAAAGTCTACTGGAAGGCTGAATCTAAGGGGTTCAGGAAATCTGTTGAAGTTAATGCTGCATGTAGTGCATTATTTCATATTAAATCTAGGACGCTGTACGTATTTACTCTTGATTTTGCTCTCGCTGCCTTTCATAGCTTCTGCGACAGAATTTCCAGCTTCCAAAATTTGCCTGTAAGGGCGCTGTAGTCTGTTTAATATGAAACAGCGTAGTCATTTTATGTAGACAGACATAACTTCCACAAATCTAGGTTTCTGGCGTGAGAGTTATCTTTCTGCTTAAAGATTTTTCTATGTGAATGTAAACCAAACTAACCAAATAAAAAAACGATTTAAAAATTTTTGTATTCGTATGATCACCCATTTTCCTACTACAGAGCCCATACGCAAAATGTAGCTTTTCTGCGATAACGCTCGGACCAACACCATCTAGTACGTCAGGAAAACTTACGACCCTGCGTTACTATGCTATTTTAAGTTGTCTAGCTGCATCCTACTCCTCCGGAAAGTTTCTCCGACTCATACTGAGACACACTGTACTACACAGCTGAATAACAAAAGCAAATTTGTAAAATAATCCATACATTCACATTCTTTCAGGAAGAACAAAAAATTAATTATAGTGCAAAGTAAAATTCGAAATCAGAATTAAAATGAAATTCAGAAATAACGCTACAGAGCAAAATAAATACTGCAGAGTACAAAATAAATAAAAACCAAGATAAACGTAGTGTTACATTTCTCCTTATGTCTTCTTAAGGGAGCTGGTATTACGACAAGTGCAACAAATAACCATGTTTCTGGGTTGTTCAATGAATAATTTAGTAAGGCCAAAAGAATTTTTATACAAAAATAATTAAGTAAATTAAATGAAGTTGCTCATTTAACAGCCGGAGCCCTACATAACTCTCCACACGAGAAAGAAAAACGAAATGGCGTAGCTTCCCGCTAAAGGCCAGCCATAGAAATAAAAGTAATTGAATTAAAAATTATCAGAGAAAGTAACAAATATAAAATATTTGATGCAAATCACTAAATTGAAGAAACGAGAACTGGATTCAACTAATATTTAAAAAAAAAAAAACTCCTGTGGTCAAGATTACTGAATGCTTGATAGAAAATGGACTCACTTGACAAAAATTAATTATTTAATGAAATGAAATAAACATAAAAATAATGATAATGAAAAATATTTTACTTAAGTTATTATAATGCATTAAATTCTTGCAAACCAAGTAAATACGAAATGTGAAGAAGTTACTTCGTACGAATTTTTGTCTTTCATCCTGCTTTACGTAAGTCGAAAAATACGTTTCACTGTTATCATTGGCTTGACGATTTTTTTTTAATTATGCCTTCAGGGAGTCGCTGCACCAATCCCTTCAATATTTTACAAGAAATGTAACATTTAGTTTTACTTGGTTTTTAATTATATTTTGTACACCGCAGTATTTATATTATTTTGCGGTATTATTTTTTGATTTGATTTTAATTTTAATATCGCGTATTTAATTTTCTTGTTCTAGAAAGAATTATGAATTTATGAACTAAATTTCACGAAGCTACTTTTATTATTACCGCTAAATTTACTGCAGCTTTTGCAGAGTTATTTAGTTCCATGTTTTATGCAAACTTATTAACAGTGCACACACAGTTGAAGATATATTCTGATTACACAAAAAATAATTTAAAAAAATCAGGTTAAGAAATTTTGTATTACCATGGATTTATTACAATAAACAAAAAATATAGCTGCTAAAACACTGGCATTTTACAATGTATATATTATTTCACATAACTCACGTTCATTTCAATAAGAAGGGTTTTGTTGCAGAATCGAGAACCATTGGTTTCTGAATGTCAGCTCATTTACTTTTATGGCCACTTACAGAGACCATGATATAAAATTAAATCTGTAATAACATGGAAGGTTCTAGATAAAAATAATTTCGTTTTTTCTCTGTAACCTATAATCGAGTTAAAATGCCAAACAAC
Organism: Stegodyphus dumicola; assembly: GCF_044657685.1. Classification (NCBI taxonomy): domain Eukaryota; kingdom Metazoa; phylum Arthropoda; class Arachnida; order Araneae; family Eresidae; genus Stegodyphus; species Stegodyphus dumicola. The sequence goes on from NC_140780.1 coordinate 73,081,213, forward strand.
TTATAACGATCTGTTAAAATCTGTTAATTGATAATTCTTCGAAATTTTCTTCACCAAATGCTATTGATGGTATCTTCAACTGTTTATCGCTAATTAAATTGTTGAAAAAATTGCTGTCATCAGTTTACGGGAACATCTGCCACATCTAAGCAGCGGTCTAGATTATTTCCTATGACATTTCTAAAATCACAACTCGTTTTGCTTCGGGCGTTTTTACAAAAAACGACGTTGACGTTCGCGCTTAACTAAAGACATAAAAGTCATGTGCATTTCTTAAACTATGTGACAAAGAACCTTAGATCCTTAGATTTCATTAGTATAGCTGCAATATTATGTCGAAATGAAGTAAACATGGAAGTCGTTCTGAGTAACACACTGACCTGGGAATCCGCGCCGTTGTTGTCATTTCAACACAATCTGGCATTTGTGTAATCGATGATTTATGAGAGCCAGTTTTTCCATTAGTTTAGCTAAGCTCGCAAGGATAGCAAAAAATGCAGGTCAGTGTTTCAAAACTAAACAATAGCTCTCTTTTGGCTTAGAAACATTGAAAACGAAACGAGATTTTGTGATTGCTTACTGTCACGGGCCATTAACGATCGACTTCTGGTACATAAATGATACTACAGGAAATACAGAATGAGATTAAATTAAAAAGAAAACTCGTGAATTTTTCAAAAACCTTTTTTCGATTCTACCAATGATTGAAGTGTTAACTACTTTTCATGCACTTTTTCTGAATCACGGAAGATATTTGTATCTATTTTCTAAAAATTAGCAAAAACTTTTTTCTTCGTAAACTAAGCTGATGAATTTATCATTTAAATGAAGTTAAAAATCTGTTAATTATTTTACTTTATATTAAACCTCATGAAGGGCAGGGTGTTAATATTTTTAGGAATTTTTGTTAAGAATTTAGATAAAATTGTCTAGTTATTTTTCAAATGCAGCCTGTTTACTGAATTAACGAAAGTGTAAATTGAGTCTGGGTGAAATCAAACAAAAATTTCGGAAAAATTAATCGTCTGTTCTTCTCAACTTATTATTAATAGAAAATATTTTTCTATGTCTTCTGTCAATAAATTTGAGGAAGGAAAACCGCTTTCATTTAAACAAAATGCAGGTAATTATTGCCAAATGTCTTTATTTTCTTATAATTCTGACAGAGCTTATATTTACAGGGTGTAACCTTCATTTCTTAATTTATTCATATTATAATCTTCGCCTCATTTGTTGAAATCTACCGATTTATCACTTATTCCCAAAAAGAGTCTAGAATTTCTTTTAAAACTTATTTCAACGATCATTAGTAGGAGGAAAAACTAAAGGTGTTTTAGCTGAAGTATAACGTGTGTAGTCCCCTATCAACTATAGTTAGACCTTAAGACAGAATAGAGGAATAATTGCAGCGTTCTTAAACTTTTACAATAGCCTAAAACTACTGAACAGACAAATTTTAATATACACTATTCAATACAGCGTCGCTCTCCCTTTTTGCGCGGATAACAGCAGCAACAGGCATGGATAGGGATTCCATTAGGTTCTGAAAGCCATATGGTGGTAGTGTAACCCAGCAATTCTGCAGTTTCTCCCATAAAAGCGTCACGAAGCATGGTGATGTATTAAGAGAATTATGAGAAGGCTGCAGCTCGTTCCACACAGGAAGAGGGTTATAAATCCTTTTCACGAAAGGATTTATATTTGGAAGCCCTAGACTTCAGACGAGTATTCCAGTCTACTGCTATACTGGTTGATCAACTCTTGTGCAACGAGTGACCGATGGGGTGGTGCACTATCCGCTTGGAAGAGCCCATTTTTCTGTGGGAAGAAAAAGTGCGTAAAGGGGTTAAATGATCAACTAGAAATGTAGCCTGAGCTCATTAGTGTTCCACTCAGCGTGATGAGAGGACACAATGAGGGCTATGTAAAAATGATCTAGACAGTTACACTGCCGCCTTCGGCCTGTACAGCACTCGTCTGAGAAGAGAGATGCAATGCTTCGTACTGTTTTGGTCATATACATGAATTCTGCCATCCTCCTGAAGTAGCTGGAATCAAAATTCATCGGACCAGATGATACTGTTACGAATTTTGTACATACGAAAATAATTTTAGTGAAATTATATGTGAAACTGTGGTATTTTTTGTATAATGTAACATAAAATGCTTGAAAGAGACAAAGATCTGCCTCCATTTAACATTAAGTGGACTTTCCTCATGGGACACATCAGTGGAGTTCCTTGCAATATGACCATCGATACTGGAACCATTGCTAACATCATCTGGAAAGATAGCTCAACAGTTGGAAGGTAGATTTATCTGGATGCCTCCTTGCTTTACCAGCCAGATGCCCGTTCATAAAATCGAAACTGATAGAAAGTAAAATGTTAACATCACGTTTGGAAGTGCCGCCTACCACTACATGGCATATGTAGCAGATATTACCGACTTTTGCTTACTCGGATTAAAATTTTTAAAGGAAATATAATTTTCTCTTTGACTTTAAAATAACGTACTGCATCCTGCTTCTACGGACATAACACCGTTTGGTTATAAAGATGAAGGAGATAAATTCGTCAACCAAATCATAGCTCAACACGATATCACAGTACCCGTAAGAATAGAATTTTTACTTACTGGATCTAAAGTTGAAAACAGAAGTTTCCGGTACGGCTTAATGGAATATCCCAAGAACTGTAACAGAATGTAAAGAGTACTAGTAACCTCGGCATTTATCGACCTGTCGAAGACTGTCCTACCGGTGAGAGTTCCCAACGTTAGCGATAAAGCGAAAGTCATTAGGAAAGGCGAATTGGTTGCAGCATGCACTCCAGTGACCTGCGTTAAACGCACCAGCAGTCCTTCAGCCTCTGTGTAGTCGAAGAGCCTAACATCGGAGTTATTCCATATTGCACAGCTAAGCGATGAAGAGAAGAGTGATGCCGAACGTGTCGTTCAAGAATTTCAAGATGTTTCTTCCCTCACATCTTCTGTGATAGTTCGAACCAGTTTGGGTCAGCACATAATTGATATGGGAGATCATCCACCAATCAAACAACATGCAAGACATCTGTGGGTTGCTAAACATTTGCTAAAGAGGTAAGAAAACTTCTGAAGAGCATGCAAGAAAGCTACGTTATCGAGCCTTCAGTAAGTTCTTGGGCCTCTCTCATCTCCCTAGTCAGAAAGAAAGTTGGTTCTGATTAGGACGTTAAGAAGATTTTGCTTTGATTATTATCGATTGAACGAGCTCATGAAAAAAGACAGTCAGCCTCTTCCCAAAATTGACAATATTCTGCCCATTCGGAAACAGGTGGTTTTCGACACTTCATTCAAAAAGTCGATATTTGCAGGTAGAGATACATCCTGATGACCGAGAAAAGACGGCATTTACTACTGGACAAAGTACTTCGCAATTCAAAGTGACACCGATTGGATTATGTATGTTTGGATAAGATTTGGCGCCGGGGACCATTCCAATGACTCTTGGAGAACAGGTCTTTCCTACGAAGCCTGTCTGATATACATGGATGACATCATCATCGTCGGGAAGAGTTTTGAAGAGCATTTAGAAAATATTAGGAAGGTACTTCAGAAAATGAAGGAAGCCAATCTAAAATTAATTTTTGCTTATTGTAAACTATTCAGACCGAAAGTGGATTACCTTGGACATGTCATCTCTGCCGAGGGTATGTGTAGGCATTCAGAAAAAGTGCCAGCAGTTAAATATAGGAGACGCTGTAAAAACGTCCATCAGCTGAAAGGTTTCCTGGGGTATTGTATATACTATAGGAGATTTGTAAAGGACTTTTCGTCCATCGCAAGAGCCCTTCACAAGCTGACAGCGACAAGCAAAAATTCTTGTGGACAACTAAATGGGAGGCTGAATTTAACAAACTGAAGGAGATTTGAAATCTGCGGCAATCCTGACGTACCCTCAGTTAGACAAACCATTTATTTTTTATATGGATGCGAACAATAAGAGTATCGGTGGTGCTTTGTCGCAAGAAATAAACGGTCAAGAACGTGTCGTGGCACTTTGGAGCAAGTGTCTGTCTAAACCGGGGAGAAAATAATTAATACGCATAGCTAAAGGTGTAAAACGTTTCCACCATTACGATCTCCGGCAGAAAATTCCTGCTTCGCACAAATCATGCATCGTTGTCCTGGATTTTAAATTTCAAGAATCCCAAAGGCCAAATAGCGAGATGGATACAAAGACTCCAGGAATATGACATCACTTTATTAGTCATCGGAAGCGATCATTACATGGAAACGCCGACGCCCCGTCCGGAAAGCTGCCGGTATTGCTTGAGGATCGAGGCGAAATACGAGCTGCTTAATCAGGTCGCATGACAGCAGCCGGTATCGTGCGACCGGATTAAGTTGGTCGTATTAGCAGATGTTGAAGTTACAACTTCAAATCGGCTATTTGAGACCCATGGACTGAGTCAGGAAAGACCACTTGAAAGACGGCTACATTAAGTCATAATTGACCTAATGGCGTCCTACCTAGTAGGATATTTCGATCTCTAGTCCTACTACAAAACAATACTGGGTACTCTGGGGTTGACTTAAAATTTGAAACAGAGCCATGTACGCAAAATTTGAATTAGATGATAGAAAGGCATTCCGATCGCAGCTGATATTTCCAAGATCCCGGATCCTGGACATTCTTAAATAAATACGAGAACATAGCAGCCCTACACGGTCCACTTCGGAATATTGAAGACTTTGCGCAGAGTTCTACTGAAGTAATGAAAGGGCTGACGTGCAAAAGTAATGAAACGTTTGTGATGTATGTGCGGGTCAGAAAGGATGTAAGAAACGCAGCGAGCTGCACGGAAGAGAAGCTGCACCTTTACAACATAACATTTTGAACACATCGCATTTGTCATCCTGAGACCTCTGCTACGAACTGCTGATGGCAAAAATACATCCTCGTTGTTATTGATTGCTTCATGAAATGGCCTAAAGTGTATACTATCCCTGATCAGGAGGCTGTAACGATAGCAAAGGTAATGATACAATTTTGGATTTCCAGGTTCTGAGTGCCTCTTCAGTTACATTCCAATCAAGGAAGGAATTCCATCTCTGCAAACTACTAGGCATAGAGAAAAATACGACGACGCCTTTACATCTGCGATCAGACGGCATGGTAGGGAGGTTTAATCGAACCATTCTTAACAACTTCTTGCTGATGGTTTCCGTAAACCAACAGGACTGGGACCTGAAGTTACCTCTAGTCTTATTAGAGTGTCCCAGTGCTGTCCATGAGATTACGGGCTACATTTTACACTACTTTTTCTCCGTCCATGCTCTTCGGTCGTGACCTTCGTCTGCCTTCCGATGTGTTATTTGGTCGCTCTGCGGATGCGCCTTCATTGCTTGAGAAATTCATTCAAGATCTCCAGGCATGGTTTGAAGTAATGCATAGGAGAGAACAAACTTGGCAACAGAAAAGATGAAGACTCGATCCACACGAGAGCTTACAGCACATCGATTCAACGAAGATGACAAGGAGTGGTTATGAAATCCGATTCGACGAAAAGACCTTTCTCCTAAACTGTAGTCACCTTGGGACAGTTTAAAGTCGTTCATTACGATAGTCTAGCCCCTTACTATGGCTATAGAATGCAGTGCCCATAGTGTATATAATGTAAATATTATACTAAGACTATTGTCCTATTTGTATTCATGCATTTATTAATTGATTTAGTGTTTAATTTGTTGTATGTCATTTATTTAAATTATATTTAGTATGGCATTAATTTTCCTTAAGTGTAAGTATAGTTTCCTTTCCAGGGATTGTACTCTCCGGATGTGCATTTCTTGGGAAAGGGGCAGTGTTATGAGTTTTGTACACATATAAATAATTTTAGTGGAATTACAAGTGAAATTGTAGTATTTTTTGTATAATGTACACGAAATGCTTGAAAGAGACGAAAAAATAAGATTACAGGAGGCGAGACTATTTAACATTAGGTAAATGGCTAACTCACTAAACTGATGACAAATCGCCAAAAGTCACCAAATCTGGCGATCTTTTTGTGACTGTTCAGTCCGGTACCTGTGTAAATATTTGATACTGTAATTGAATAACTGTAACTATATCCGGCTTTTAGATGTAGCTTTAACTGTATATACCGTCCTAATTTCGAGAAATGGAAGTAGATTGATTCTTGAGATTTCTCGGCGGCCGGATGAAAACTGGAAAGAGCAATCTGCTCTCATTTGTTGTTTAGTTTTGGGTTAAGTACGGAGTATAGAGCTATATGTGAGAGCTTCGCCTTTTATATGCGCTTCACATTGCTTTGTCTTTAAAATTCTTAGTAGTTTTCAGTGTAACTATCGATTGTGGTCTGCGATACTAAGTAGTGCGAGTGCTTTTGTGGAAAGTTCCAGTACTGTAAAATGTTTACTACCTAATGACTTTACAAGTGGTGCCTGAACTAAAATGTCGTGGACAATAATACATCACCACCTGGATTTGACGACTAGGTGCGCTCTTTCCCACTCGCCCTTTAAATGGGAGAGGTCGTAAGGAATTTCTTCATCTTGTGCCTTCCTGGTTTAATTGGAAGCAGTTTCGATTGGTAGACGGGAGGCCGGAGTTCGAATCCCTGGGAGGGCATTCTTGATTTTTTCATGTTTCTTGCTCAAACAAACCTAATGACTCCACATAATTAGCAGCACTCAGCTGTCTGATATGCAAGTTTAAATTACAAAGTATATTTAGACATGCTATTCAAATAGTGTTACATTCCATGGCATTATTTTCCATAAAATAGGAAACAATGCACTATGGACTCCAATTTTGGTCGTGTGGGGTACACAGCATATCAAGTTATCTAAACTGGGAATTTTTACTTCACTATCCAAATTATAAACGGCGATTTTATTTAAAAAGGAAGGCATCTTTGTTTTTGTGAAGTAAGCTATACTCAAACTGGGGGAGGGGGGGAACTGCGGGAGGGTAGATAGGCATCAAAGTAGCATACAGTCAGAGTTCCAGCTGCACGATTTTCTGATTAAAAAATAAGCGAAATGGCGACAAAGAAATTTCATGGATTATATTTTAACGGCAACAAAGAAATTCCATGGCTTATATTTTAATAGCAACAATTTATTTTTGGCTCAGCCAGAAATTCCATTGCTTCATGTTTTGGAAAAGGAAAGGTGGAAAAGACTTTAGACGGAAAAATGCTGCAAATGAAAAAAAAAAAAAAAAAAAAAAAAAAAAAAAAAAAAAAAAACTCGAAACATGTATCTCAAATACAGAAGGAAATTAATTGACAATTTTCTTCTTGCGCTCACTAATGATTCTACCCAAAGAAGAAGGATCAAATGGCGCGACCCTGGAGCATGTTTTTATGCTTCTGAGATAGGATGATTGGAATGAGGGTGACTGTGATGTATGGCAATCGCTTTGGGTAAAATACGTGACCAGACTCATAATTTGCGTATTGAAAAATTCAGCTATATGAGGATGCAAGTATTTTACCTACATTAGAGTCAAATCATTAGCAACAGTCTCTTGAAACACACTGTATCCTGAAGCATCCAATTCCAATAATTTGATCCTATTTGACTGTTATATACTGTGCTGAAATTATATGTTGCATACTGAAGAAGTAAAGCGCTCGATGAATTCATCGGCATGCATTTCATTCAAAGAAAAAACATATTTTAATACACAAATGTTATTAGTAAAAGTATTTTTATTAAAATTATGCGAAGTATCCCGTATGCATATTTCACAAGTGCACATCAGCGTAGCCACTGAGGGAGGGGTTTCGAAAATGGACCAATAAGCTTCTATTGCTCTTGTGACGCTAAATCTTCAAGCCTGTGAGCGTATGTTGTTTACGTTTTAATTTGTATTTGTTTCGCATGTATGATGTAATAGTAGAAAATCTCGTAGTACCTTCGTTTTATGAGTTTAATTAATCGCTGACATTTCACTTTCGCGATTTTTATCCCGCATTAATATTTGGATTGATGTTCACGGCATATTATCGCTCTTTACATTAAGAAAATAACTCAAGCTACAATTAGTCTCGAATATTATGCATTTACTTAACACCTGTGGATTTACTAACACAATTTTTTTTTAATTCTGTTGAGAAGGACTGTAACTGTTACAATGAATCTAGTGTTTCTTATTTCAGTGCTTGCATTCTTTTGCTTTTTAAAGTGTAAGATTCAGAGTAATATTGCGTATGATCTGATTATATCTATTATTAACATTGAAAGTTAATACGTGAGTAAACTGAATATATTCGTTGTGAATAAGATAAATTCGTTCAGTTTGATGAGTATTTCTTGTGTAGATAGTACATGTAAGAGTAAGCAGTTATTAAATGTGAAATTTAACACACTACATATATACGAATCCAAATTAGTAAAGTTCACTTTGAATAACATTCTGCATTGGTTATTATAACATCTTTTCCGTATAGACTGTAATAAAAATTACTGACTTCTATTTACATATATAATTGGGTATAAATATTTTTCTCATATGCGTAGTTTTATGTAAAGATATCATTTGGGCTCAGATGTTATCACATGTTTCTTTCTTCATCTTATTTACCACTTATTAAGTAATATTTTACGTGGATAATTTTGCGAAGTATCCAACATTTGTTTGTGTTTATTTCAAATTCCTTCAACCAGGTAGTGAAATCTTCACAATTGCTTATATTTGATCCAATTTCACAATGAAAAGTTTCAGAAGAAATCGACGATGCTTTAATTATTTTGTACAGAAAATTGCGTGGCAGAATATTTTCAACCATCTTACTTAAATCTTAAAGCACGTGAAAGAAATATTACTGGATGCCCATTCGTCCATCCTAGAAACCACTCCCTCGGTGGCTACACAGATGTGCACTTATGAAATATGCATCCCGTATATTTCGAATACTTTAAAAGCTCTTGTTTAGAATAGAGTATCAGTAATATACATGATGAGCAATAGCGTATTTCAGTATCTGATTCTGTTTCGGCCTACAGTGATTCAACTTCTTGCAAAACGCGTGATAATTTTAGAGAAATGCTTATGCAAGTTTTTCAAGGAATTTTACATACAAGTTTTAGGATAGCTTATTAGTACTATTTTACTTAGGATAGCTTAGTACTATTTTACTTTAGGGTACTTATTAGTACTATTTAAAATTTTTAGGATAGCTTATTAGTATACTATATACTTATTAGTACTAGTTTATTTATCCTAACAGAAGATGACACGAGGTTTTCATTGCATAAAGGATTATGTTCGTTAAGTTAATCATAATCACTCGTTCTGTTTCGGCCTACAGTGATTCAACTTCTTGCAAAACGCGCGATATTTGAGGGAAATACTTATGTTACTTTTTAAAGAAATTTTACATAGTCAAAATTTCAGGATAGCTTATTAGTACTATAGTTTATTTCTCATAACTTAAGGTGACACGAGGTTTTCATTTCATAAAGGATTACGTTCGTTAAGTGAATCATAATCATTGCGTATGTTGATTTCAGCAGACATAGATTTTTCCTGTGAATTAAATTTCTTCTGAACGCTGCCAGTTTCTGTGCTCCAAACCTCTGTGAAAACTGTAGATTTCGTTGCTTTTAAATTCCATATCAAAAAGGCATTCAGGAGCAAATTAATAATTTGTACCAGTTAACTTCAGTCCTTCGAAAAACCTATTTTAATCGAGAGACAGATCACAAACTACGCACAAAAGCATAGGATATATAGGAAGAAGTTAAGAATGCAATAAAAACACAAGCCTAAAAACAAATCTTTTAAAGAATGATTCAGAGGAAGCTATTTTATTCTACAACTCTCATTTAGAAGTCAACCGTATACAAAGAAGTTAAGTGTAACAAGGAAAATGCAAAGTTTTTATGTTTTATTAATATCAGTGCAGATGTAAATAGATTGTTTTAACTCTCAGTTAGAACATATATGGCATTTAGCATTACATGTGCGTAAGATCTTACTTTTCCATGTAAAAATAATCCCCTTTTAAAAAGGTTTATAAAATATCTCACAAAGACAATATATTCCCTTATAATATATTTTCTCCCTCCTTTCACATTGCCTTCGAAATGAAACTGGAAGCACGCTCTGCGCGAATTCGGGAGGTCCGGAGTTCGAATTTCTGTGAGAGCACTGTAGATTTCTTTGGTATGCTTGCTTTGAAAAAATCCTAGAAAACGCTTTACAAGTGGCGCCCGAACTAAAAGAGGATAGGCGATAATTCGTCCACCACCACGATTTGGCATTTGGGTCCCCTAATACTATTACATTCTACATTAATGTAAATCGTTCGCGGTAGTAAAACTGATAGTGTTTTGCGGAAAAAAGAGAAATTTATGATATTACAAGAAAGAATACGTTTTGTTCGTAGATACAAAAAAAAACAAAAAAAAGGGGGGTGAAACAATTGCCTTTTATACTTCCTTGTACGAAGTAAAAAGGAAGTATTGTAATCGCGAAAAGCTTCAGGCATCATATTTCAACGCAAATATCCATTTCACCGCTATCGAATGCCATTTAACGGTCATTTTGTGTGACATTTGTACATAAGGTTAGGATAAAGAACTCTTTTCCCTCCAAAAAAAAAATGTGAAACTAATTTAAAATGAATTCTGAAGAGAATTTTCCGGGGCGTCTGTGCTTACGTACGTACGTATGTATCTCGCATAACTCAAAAACGAGTAGCCTCAGAACGTTGAAATTTTGTATATAGGACTGCTATAACATGTAGATATGCACTTCGTATTTTGGTTGCAATCGGCCGCACCAAAAGTATATAAATATATGTATATATATATCCACTCTGTTATTCGGCTCAGTGATTTCAGTTTCTTTATTCTTATATGTTTGTAAATTGTGCATTTTTTGCTTTAAAAGTCATTGAATTATGTTGTTCTTATCTTTCGGTTAAGGTTTTTATGCATTTAATGAATCTGTATGCAATATTTTTAGAATTATCAACAATTTAAAAGTTGTTTAAGTGCCGCTAATAATTTTTTCCATAGCGGCATTGCTTGTTTACATTTGAAACAGCAGAATAGTAGATTTGTTGCCAATCTAGAGAAAGTAAGCTTTTCAATAACAAAGATAACGCCTTCTTTTATTATTGCGAATAAAATCATGCTTAAACCATTCTGGAATTTATTCGAGGAAATAAATGTTTAAGATTTACTTCATAATTTTCAATACAGACATCTTAAGTTTTAATGTATTTTTGCCTTGTCGCGAAGTAAGAACTGAATTAATTGAATGAGAAATACTGAATCGTCTGTGAAAAACTGTTTCTTTCTTTCTTTTTTTTTTTTTTTTTTTTTTTGTGTTGTTGTTGTTGTTCTTCTTCTTTGCTTAATTTCTTTTATACATCGTTTTAGATTTATTATAGTATTTGAATAAAACATGTGGCAACGATTAGATAATTCTTAAGATGATATAAATTTTTTGCATTCTGAGTTAAAAAATGAATGAAATGTAACGCTGTTAAGTAAACCTAGGGCCAGAGTGTCCCTATGGTAAACAAATATAGTGAATTTTAAAGACTGTATTTATTCTATTGTGGTTTATGCGCTATCGACGAAGTAGATTTAATTAAATCCAATAAGTTTAAATGAAATGCAAGAAAAAATGGGTATAATTTAATATTCCGTGCAAGGAAGTCATGTGGCGCACGCATCAGATTTTTTTTATTTTATTATTTGCTGTAACTAGAGTATAAATTTTGCATAAAATTCAGTTAATGACGCCTCACTGAATTCCATATTTCACTATTATGTCCAGCGCGGGGTTCTGATAGGTAAATCAAAATTCTTCGTCGCTTTACAGAACATCATTACCTCTGTACGCGTGAAAAGAACAGCTTCTAACTTCTCTTTTTAATAGAAAAAAATATAAATGCAAAAATATTACGACATAACTTCGCGTTCCTGAGAGTTGCTTAAACATATAAAAATATTGGAGGATCAGAAATAATGCATGACATTGTTCTGAGGTCAAATGATGTTAATGAGCAAAAGTAAGTTATTTAAAAATCAGCATGGGCTTTTGAAAAGAAAATACAAAAAAGAAAAAAAAATTTAGAGAAGGTACAATTATTAAATCTATGCCTTAAGTAGAAATTCAAATTTCATAAAATAAATAAATATATATATATAAACTCACTTATATAATGCAGAATATGTAGATTCTTTTTTATTTCATTTATTTCACTTCTGTCTTTAATCAAAAGGAATGAAGCAAGCTGTCATCATCAAAAAAGAAATACATTCGCATAATTATAAATTCCCGTGTTAAAATTAATAATGAATTTATTTGTATAAAATTTAACTTTATTTGTATAAACTTTTATATGAATATGTTGAGGTTCAGTTATTTTTCTTTAAAAAGTGTTTATATTACATAACCCCATTGTTTTCACTCTTTAAATATAGTAAACATTTTTAGAGTCATTAGATTTTTTCTTTTGAGACAGGAGAGCTGAAAAAATGTTGAGTGCCCTCGCCGAGACTCGAACTCTGAACCTCTCGAACACGCCTCGAGTATGCTTCCATGCGGCAAGCGGAGAGATGGGAGAAAGTACTTTATACGTTGTCAACTTAACTCTTAATTTATTTACCAAAATGTGATACCGAACAATGGAATGTGGACTTTTTAATTCCAAAGTTTTTCTTTTTTTTTTTTTAAATTCGATGCAATTACATGTGTTTTTATTCTCTGTATTATCTCTTGTGTAATAATAATAACAAGCGTTTGACATCTAAGAATAATTTCATACAAAAGTCATTTTATGTCATGAACATAGTGTCTTAAAGTAGAATTATACACAGTAGATATAACTTGATTTCATTAAAAAATATATAGTTTAAGAAATCATCTTCATCACATTTTTATCTTCTACACATATTCTTTTTAACCTACATATATCTTGGGATATTTATAGAATTTCGGATTGATTTTACAGAAGTTAACTATTGGAATCTCTTTCATTTTCTTGCTATATTTATGTCAATTTAGAAATATAGTGTCTTTTTTTACCAGCAAAATATCTTCTGAATTACTCCATACTAATCACATCAACCTCTTAAGATTTTTAAAAGACATCTCTTTTTACCATATGATTTGAACTACATTTTATACTGCTCTACCTGTTGCTAGAGCATTTCTCAGTCATTTCTCCATGCCTTCAGCTCATTGGAAGAAACTCCCACATCAACCTCATAAGTTTTTTAAAAGACATCCCTTTTTACCATATGATTTGAAATTATTTCCCTTTTAACTCGATCTACCTGTTGCTAGAATGCCTGGACATTTCAAAGTCATTTCTTCATGCCTTCATTATCATCTCAAGTTCATTTTACCAATTCACTTGATACAGTGTGTTTGTGCATCTTGAATTTTATTCACCATTTGTCTGGCGCATAGTAACCCTCGAGGTTTCGTGCCATTAAAAAATCAACCAACCAACCAACCATACTAGTCAAACAGATAAACATGCTTGCCTTCAGTCGAAGATTTTAAAAGAGAAGATTCTCTGGTCAAGGCGAATATCTTTTTATCCATGCAGAGAAGCGACAGCTTATATGTAAGTTGCAGAACTGCTATGTGGTTGTTGTCTTATATAATATGGAATAATGGTTGCCAGAGCCAACTCCGAAGAGAGGTTGGACTTCTATTTTCCACCCCCAACTATGAGGGAGAGCACCCCGGGGGAGAATCCGGGGGTCTACCACACCTCTCTTCTCCCACCAATCCACGCGAGAGGACTTTCGGCTCGCCGCATATTTAGAATGCCACCATGCCGCACAGACACTATACATTTACAAACATCCATGTCTTACCAAGAATTTCGAAACGGGCCCTTTGATACCTGAGTAGGCTCCCCCAACCACTATACCGTCTGGACGACGCATAAATGCTATGGTCACTGGAAATGATTCATCTAAAAAATCTGAAATTATTCTTTGCCATTTCATTCAAATCCTTATTGCTTTACGATTTGTTTGACTTTGAACCCATAGCAGCAGATACTGGTTGCTTAAATTCAAACACAAAACTCCATTCGAGTATTTTTCAGTAAGGAGATGATGAAAAGAAAACAGATTCTTATTAGAAATCTTTGGCCACTAGTTATTAGGAAAACCTATTAATCTTTGGCCACTAGGAAAACCTATTGGGATTGACTGAAAATCTGCAGTCCAGAAACGTTACAGATGTACTGTATGTGTTAGCTAAAAAGAAATTTCATGTTTATTTTATGTTTCTGAAGCTAGCATACCTTACTTAATATGTTCTTAACAAAAACTTTTAATACATGACTGCTTGTTTAACATGCAAAGGTAAAACAGAAATCTATTTTCATTTGAATACACATCAAATGAGTTATACTCAATTAGCAATCTACATATTAATTGTCGGGAACAATTGCTTGACATCATTTTATAGCAGCATATGATACTTTGACGTATGGGACCTGAATACGCGTAAAATATTTTATATAACTAATTAGTTTCCGACTAGTGAGGCTTACAGTGTTTGATAGGAACTACGTGTATAGTCAATCAACAATGCGGAAGAAAGATTTTACAGTTATCTATTAGCTGATAGCCTTTTCATGTCGCCTGTTGTCTTCCAGTTCGATGAGTAAATCTACATCAGATTTCTTCTGATCTTCGAGCTTCGGAGATTGCCTCGATGTGCTAAACAAACGCCATTTAAAAGAAACAAATTTCATGCTAACTGAATTCCTGGATTGAAAAGAAAAAAAAAGCGTTCCGTGCAGGAATCATCTCAGAATGGATACTTCTAATGTCCTCACGTGAAGTTATCACGTGATTTTACCAGTTTAGCTCTTCTTCTGTGATTATAGTTTGTCAGCGAACAAAAACAATCCGCTATTAGAGAGTTGGAGCAAGGGTAATAACACGTTGCCGCGAAATTCCTTCCCTGAAAGGAGAAACTTTTATTCCCTGACTTTGCCATCCACAACAGTTTAAGCGGATGGTTGCAGTAGCTAAAAATTCTAATATGCTTCAGGGAATGTAAACGTGTTTAACTTAGTAAATAAACGAACAGCAGTCGAACAAAAGACCCTGCAAAGAGGATTTGTTCAACAGACCCGACGTTTGAGGGGAAAAAGGCAGTTTCGAATGCTTTAATCTCATTGACGGAAGTGGAGAAATAATCTTTGAATGAAATCAATATTGCCCTAGTGAATTTCGTTAATTTTATCCCAGTTTGGTAGATGCATGCAAATTTACGCGTCTTTCAGAATGATCGTAAATGATTAACATGAACACATATCCATTCACTTGTCGTTTAACAAAATGCAGTCTTAAAATTGCAAACTTCTTAATATCTAAGTTAATAAGAAAAGACTGGTGTAAAGCAGGGAATAGGAATGCATCGGGAAACTGGAACGGCTGAAAAGAAAATGATTAATAAAGTAGTTGCAAATAAAATGGTGCGATATGGGCTAAGCTAATATATGAATGAAAGATAACATGTTTTTTAACATTTTTTCGAAGCAAGCTGTAAGGGTTTTTTACCCCCAGGACTTTGGTTCCTGATTGCGGGATTAGTTATTGAATTCCTGCTTGCTTAGCATTGAGAAAAACGAGCCATTTCCTCGTACTTCTGTGCGAAGGCAAAACTGATAGCCCTGCGTGCTTTATTGCACTTAATTACTTGTCTGTTGATATATCTCATGTGTCAAATTATGAGAAATGAAAACAGAATCACACTAAGTTGCTAAAATTCATATTTGCACCCCAAGACTTGTCACCCTTGAAAATCAGATATATTTAACTAAGCTTTAAACAAGGTTGGGTTTAATGTGAGAGGAATGCTTTGTCAGCCAGTTAATAGTGTTACTAAATGTTGGAAGACCTTTCCCAGCCAAATAAAGGAAAGTATAGCGTATTTAAGTGTTTATTCTACGTTATTTGTAATAATAAAAATTCGTATAAAGGACCTGAAAAACTTAAAGCTAATCAGTTATTTTTAATTTTAAGGGCTCTTATCCTGTGATTTTAGTTATAATTTTTCTAATACCATTCCATCTTCAAAACTGTCCTATATTCGCTTAGTTAGTAAACATCATTGTTTATTTCCGTCACATAACACTAATGGGTTATTATTAATTTTAAGGGCTCTTTTCCTGTGACTTTAGTTATAATTTTCTACGACCATTCCATCTTCAAAACTGTCCCGTATTCACCTAGTCGGTTTATCATTGTTTATTTCATTGTTAGTTGGTGTATCATTGTTTATTTCATTGTTAGTTGGTGTATCATTGTTTATTTCTATCATATAACTGATGACTAAGAGTAAAAGAATTTAAGCTTCAGAGGATTTATTATAGGTTTATTTTCATTCTCATTTAAAATCTTTTACCACGCGGCTGCTTTAGCTTTCTTTACACTAAAGTAACCATGAGCTGGTAAAAGACAAAAAAACTCAAAACCCAAATAGTGTTTTCTTATAGAAATTTTCACAATGCGCACAAAAACACACACGACTGAGATGGCCATTTCACTGCCTAGACAAGGCTTTGATGGAAAAGTACAACTTTATTGCTCTATTCTCTTTGAAACTGTAGTTGATTCTACACCATAAAAGTACAGCATTCCTACACTGCCTTGTCAACTTTTGGCGATTAGGCTAAAATGTAAAATCGATTATATACACGTACAAGAAACATTGTTTCGCGAGGAGAGAAGAAAACGAAAGTTTATAGCAAATGATCAGTGCAGTGTGCTATTAAAAATTCTACTGCTACTCTTCTCTTTTACATTTGTTTTTATTAGTTTATCTTGGTAATATCTTTCGGTGAGTATTTTGTCAATTATATATAAAGTCTCGTATTTTTAGGTAACATAAACTAACGTGCTCTTGAAGACTATATGAGGAATTATCCTCAGGTCTTAAGAAAGCAGAAAAGTCAGAAGAAGGGTGTAAATGACCCTTTATTTATTCACATATAGTTGAACAAATGGTCCCACTTGGGTTCAAACATGTAATGTTGAACTTAAAATGTAATTAAACTAGCTTAACGGCTCACATGATAATTTAATGCACAGGAAAGCTCTGACTCGTAGAAGCCGACGGAAACAAGATTAATGGCTAGAAGCACTCAATGCCACAGAATCAAACCGCTAATTATTCAGAATAACAACGTGGCTTTCAAGCAGGAATAACACGCTCTAAGCTCATCTTCTAAAACCTTCGCTTCAACAGCACTTCTTTCTACTTCTACCTTAATTTGAATATACGCGCGCTATCTGATCAGCATTCTGGCGGGAAAGCGTGGGTGAAACGAAATTGAAAGGAAAGTTGCTTTAACTAAAAATTAACTGTTAGTCAAACTAAATACACTCATGTCCATAAATTAAGGATAATGCAAAATCAGGCAAAGGAAGAGTTAGAAGCAAAACAAATTTGACTTATTTGTAAAGCTTATTTATTAAACAAGAGGTAAAGAGCAAAAAAAGATGCTATATGTTTGATATTATTAAAAAAATTAGCGATTTTTTCTCCCTGGAGCAAATTACAAAAAAAAAAAAAAAAAAAAAAAAACCTATTTACAAAAAACCAATATTACATGCTTGGTATGATTGTTAATACATTGTATGTCTCCCAGACGATGCAATACAGTGCGTACAACGCCTAGGCATGCTGAGTCACATAAAAAATCATCCAAATGCGTCCTTTGTGTCATAACTATTCGGTTATTGCACTGAAATGCTTTTAAAGCGCCTGCGAACAATTTAACTTCTTTGCCTGTATTCCTTATATATCACTCTCTTACACTCTCGTCATTGTGACGTACCATCGGTGTCATCTGGTTACTTATTGAAATTTGCATATGATTCTTGAAGATGTGTGTAGTGATTTTACAGGTGATATATTTATTTTAGAGTTCGATTTCCGCGTGACTCTGAATTATCCTTAATTTATGGACATGAGTGTAAATCCTCACAAGTAAATATCGCAGGAAAAAGTATTCAGTATTATGCGGCGTATTATGTAACCGTGGAAGGTCTTTCGACGTATTAGTCATGGACATGAGTACTGCTGTAATAGGATTTAAAAAAAAAAAAAAAAAAAAGAACAGTGGAATTATAAGATGAAGAGATTGCAAACACACACACACACACACACATATATATATATATATATATATTTATGCCGAAAACTCTAAAAAGGAAATTATATTAAAGATATATGAAAGTGTATTACATCTGTTATTTTAATTTATTAGTAATTAAAAATTTAAATATACTTTACAGGCATTTAAACAAATATTCAAACAAAATTCTATAAAATCATGAAAACGCAGTTTTTGGAATCGAGTACAAGGCCTAGAACTGCATTCAGCTTCTTACAATATGTATTTTCACAAAAAGCACACGAAACATTAACTGATAAATAGAACGATTTCATAGTTTGAAGTTTTGTTAGGTGGTAAATTGATGCATCCTTTTCTTGTATACCTCATAAGGTATTCCTCTCGCTTTCCAGCGTGCCTTCGTAGTGTAACGGTAGCACGCTGGGCCGGTATTCCAGAGGTCCGTGGTTCGATTCCCGGCGAAGGCGGTTGCTAATTTTTCATCTCTCTGGCTACCAAAAAATCCTAATGTCTCTACAGTGGCGCCCGAACTAAAAAGGGTTGTGGATGATGATTCTCCACACCCAGGATTTGGCGACTAGGTCCCCTAAAACCCTAGTCACCCTTTAAAAAGGGGAGTATATAAGGTATTCCTCCCGCTTTCCAGCGTGCCTTCGTGATGTAACGGTAGCACGCTGGGCCAGTATTCCAGAGGTCCGTGGTTCGATTTCCGGCGAAGGCGGTTGCTAATTTTTCATCTCTCTGGCTTCCAGAAAGTCCTAATGTCTCTACAACCTGGCATGTTTGTTTCTGAAATAAGATTAAGAAGTCTTCATGCTACCATTGGGTACACTTTTCCAGATACCACTATATCTGAATAATACTCATTTCCTTACGCTAGAAAATCTGTATTTAATGTATTCGTCCCGATATTTTCTATTTTTAACATAAAGAATTGAAGAGTGCGCCTTTTTTCAACATCATTTGATTATTTTCCATGCACCGCTAAATGTCCTAATTCGGGCGTCTGGGGTTGAGGGTACGGATGGGACAGTTTAGAAATTATTAGTTAGAGTACTGAATCATGCAGACCAATTTTTTCAAAAGAAAATATTCGAATCCATCTCTCATCATCATCTACACAACATGAAATTCACCCAGATTTTATGATCGAATGTATTCGAACAGACAGACATTCAGATCTAGTAATGCAACGGAATAAAAGTTTTCAGATAGAAACGGAAATGCTCACCCCTTAATTTCCCTTCTAAACTTCGATTGCCTGCAACCGTGTCACTCACTAGGAAATTGAAAACCACAGAAGACTGTAATATCGGCTTTGTCAAAAGCTGTGATGGAAATTTTAAAAAGCATACAAGTCTGGCATTGTCTTCCGAAAAAAGACAATTGTTTCAGGCTTTCATTCACAATTAAAAAAAGCTGCTAATTTTTCTAGGTGGTGTCAGATGACCACAATGGCCCGTAAAATGGCTCCTTTGGAGAGGGTTTGCCACTGGCTAAAAAAACTTATGGATTGTCAGCCATTAGAGAACTAAATTCCATAAGGTAATTTATTTTCTTAAGGAAAACCGTTTCTGTAAAAGATGGGGGAGACTAGAAGAGGGTGGGCTTCCTCAGGTAGCGCTCCGAACTAATTACGGCTGCCCGTAAAAGGCAATAAATCTTTGACAGTCAGCAAAACCTTTAGTCGACAGTTTCGACAGGAGTTGGAGCTCGCCACTCAAATGTTCATTCAGTCTTAACATGAATTTACCCTCATTGATATTCGAAAATGTCGAAGAAAGTGCACCAAGTTTTTTTAAAGTAAGTAACAAGTTTAGGCTGGAAAATGCGCAAGTGATGCATTACTCGTCCGCTAGAAGGTGAGCTTTATTTATTTGCTCAAAAATTAGCAAACCAGCATGAAATTACTAAATATTTCGCGTAAAAGGTAAGCAATTTTTTATAAGTTTTGAAATCTTGTCGTAAATAGTTACGCCATTCAGCTTGAAAGAGAAGTAAAATAAAAACAGAAGTACCATTCTGATTCGTTATTTCTAGAAGTTCTATTAGTCTTGTCCTTATAGATGCAACTTTCGACTTCTCTTCAAGTCAAAGAAGTTTTAATGATCAGCTTTACAGCATCCAACTATATGTATTATAAAACTTTGACTTCCTTAAGTTCCACCTATGAAATAGTCAAGTCTATCAAGCTCTTCATAAGAGGTGATTGTTGTTTACTTGTGATCGTGGGTTCGTTAATTAACCTCTTTGGTTTATTCCTCGTAAGACAGAGAGCAGTTGTTACAAACCTATTTCTTCTTCTCTTTTCACAACACTACATTTACATTAAAAAAAGAACAGAAATTTACAAATTAAGCAATAACGTTTTAATATGAGAAAACCACTGACAAAATGTTATCAGTCAGGCTATAAAGAAGACCATATGGGAATTTTCAAGCGTAGATGAGGAATATAGATACCGAAGTTTGAGCTTTGTTATAAACTGCAGAGTAAAACTGCAGTTTCAGAGTAAACTGGAGTGGCATTTCTAACTTCTGCAACTCATGGCCTCTTTAATACCTCACGTTTAAATTTGTTTTAATATTAACAGTACCTATAATTAAATTAATATTTTCTATTAATTATTATTTTCAGAAATTTTTCGAATGATCATTGTTAATGAATAACACACTAAATAGAGATTATAAAAGGAAGGATTGAGAGCTATCACTCGTAACACTGACACTTATTTCCGTTATAAATACTGTGCAGATGATGATTAATATCTATTGCTGATCAACGAATATAATGAAGCAGGATAAAGTCTAAAATCGGACTTTAAGAAACATTCAAGAGAATTATCATAGTCCTATTCTGTCCTCAAATATACTTAATCTTGCATATCCTTTCATAAATGTAGTGGAAGTGCTGGTGAAGAATTAAACAAAATATACTGATTTACACCCCCCCCCCAAAAAAAAATCTGCATTACTGTAAGTACTTTTTTTTTTTTTACATTTTTAAAGAGATTTGTTTTAAATGAATAAGCTTATTGTTTCAGAAATGTTTTCCCATCGTATGTTTAGCCTCTCCGCATCTTTTCATGGGTTTCGGTTTAGGAACTACATTGGCAATCATCTCTGAATTGAAAAATTTAAAATGAGACGTCGCTCTGATTGCTGTTCCTTTTTATGTTATGCCTTCCGATAATAGATGTTACTAAATAAATCGAATACGTTATTTTCAAATAAACACTGCGAACATCACAGTTATAAAGCTTTCTTTTCAATGAACCAGTTTCGCTTTCCAGACGAGCAGTGGAGTTATATATCAATTTAAAATTCCATTTAGGAACAAGGTCATAATTTGCACCTTGTTTATCGAGCCATGAATTAAAAAATAGTGGACAAAATTCTTGAAAGACTTTATGCTATCTTCAAAGAAAAACGAAGTTTTTGTCATTACGGGGGAGATAACAGAGTGAGAAGAAACATGTAATGAATTTTAATGCTTGTCTGCTGGAGATAGCAAGGGGATTCGAATGATATCTTTAACGTTAAGGTTTGACGCAGTCTTAATAGTAACATGATGCCAGTTTCAAGGTTAGCGCCGAACAAGGTGTTTATATATAGTTTATGTGAGTTACGATCTCGAATTAGGGCAAAAATGTTTGTTTTCTTTGGAATTTAATTCTGGTAGGTGCAACATGTTTTGAAAAGACCTTCAAGTAAACATTTTTATAAAAATTTGAGCTGAATCATCATTCTTAGAAACAACATTTGAGAAGCGCTTGCGTTCTTAATACGTTTTCCTCTAAGATTTTCATATAGATTTTAAATAAAATTTCCTGATACAAAAAGAGTCTGTGAGGAATCATTATAGAACACAAAGCTCGTCAAGCTTCACTAATCTGACAATAATATTGGACAAGTCCACGAATTTTACCGTGAGAGAAGGAGCGAGGAAATAGGTCTATCTCTGGCATAAGCCTTGGGCATCTTATAGGTGACAGTATAACTTTGCCCTCTTACATTCCAGTTCTGAAGAAGAAACGCCTCGGAATACAAATCCAAGGGTTTTATACCCCTCTTCTCCAACCACCAAACCATTCGAGAGGACATCTGGCTCTTGGTGCATTTTAAGTGCACCTACGCCGGAAAGCCACTATACACTAATATCCAAGCTTAGCCACCTAAACGGGATAGTGATTAATGATTCTGAATATCATACCGAAAGGCCTGGATTCAAATCCCGAAGAAGGCATGGATGTTTGTAAACATATAGCCTCTATGTGGCATGTGGACACTCTTAATATGCGGCGATCCGAAAGTCCTCTGGAGAGGTTGTCGTAGGGAAAGAGAGATGAGAGACCTTCCCGTGGTACTGTCCATCAAAACTCGGGGTGGAACTGAGCAAAGTCGTACTGTCAACCGTATGGTGCTCAAGACTTGCCAACAGGAGCGCGCTTGCCACTCCTTGCCACGATTAATTTCGTGAGCTCGTTCTGATGTTACTGTCAGACAAGTGAGACAAGTCACAACAACAACAAAATATCCAAGCCTTCTCCAGGATTCGAACTCTGGCCCCACGATATAGCAATCAGCATCGCTAATCAATACATCGATCTGAGTGGCTCATTAAACGTGATTGTAATGAGAATGAATCCAACATATCACGAACTGCAGCAGGAAGGAAGGTGCCGTGTTATTAACTTACGTGTATTCTTCATAATTACTGACAACTGTTACGAATCTAGTACATAAACATGCCAAGGATGTTTTGGTAACTATTCAAGTATGCAAATAGTGGACATACTTTAATCAAGAGTTTGAAAATTTTTGTGAACTTTTTGTGGTTCAACGTTAAAGCCGCCCTTTAAAAGATGAAAATGCTGTAGAGACATTAGGTTATTTGGAAGCAGGAGATGTGAAAAATATGCAGTGCCTTCGCCGGGACTCGAACCATGGACCTCTCGAACCCGCCCCTAGCGTGCTGTCCACAAGGCATGCTAAGAAGACGGGATAAATACCTTATAATGCTTCAAATAAAAATTGGACTGAAGGATTACTTAATGATACTTGAAGCCTAATTTTACAGTTTTACCGAATAGTTTAATAAAAAAGGCGTATTTTTCTTTAAATGAAATTTAGATATTTATAAAGATGAAGTAAGATATTTATAAAGATGAAGTATAGCAGAAACAATTCTTCGATAGGGTTACATATTCAGTATGCACTAGTAAATTTGACACTAAATGTTCCTTAACAAATGTTTGTCGCAGTCCTCTTTTCCGTTTATCCTTGCATAAGTATGCTACTGTGTTATTTTTTTTCGCTGAAATATTTCGCAGTTTCGTAGATTACTATCGAAAGTCTGAAAATTTGGCCTTGAAATAATGTGATATATATTACCATTTCAACTCCTTTATGAACAGTAATGAAATTTTTGATTATTTGAAATCCTTTTCTGTTTTATTGTTAATATTAGTAAAATAAGGATAATAAAGAATGGTAATTTATAAGTTTAAACTAATACCATAGTAATCGTATCGTTCAAAACTTCTCGGTAAACACTACATTCAAAGTTTACATAATGAGAAAAAATTGCTTTGAATGTAGTGATCATTTAATGCTGCTAAAATTTAAAGTAAGTAAAATTCACAAGCATGTTATCAAGATAGAATACCTCCGTTTCATGTAGATTGAAGTATTCGGTAATATAACTGGTATATCGCTTATCACGTGCAGAAGTTCCACTTGTTGTTTCAGAAACCTTTCCTTAGTTAACACTTATAAATTTACTTATACAAGAAATAGAAGTATAATAGCAATTATTATATCAGGCTTACTTTGCGAAAGCTTTTACTTTGCTCATATAATGAAAATGAAAATTATAACTGAGAATGCACAGTAAATATTGTTATTAGATGAACATAAATTCTCCTCAGGCAGAATAAAGCCATTCTTTATAAAATATTTTCCTTGTAATATTTTATTCTTACTGAAGGAACAAAGCTTACAAAGAAAATATTTTTGACTACCCTTCTGCTTTGTGTCAATATTCTATTGGGTTATCAATGTATTGGCGTTACGCCTTGCAGTTACTTTACGCAATAGATAACTTGATTGTTAGTGCATAACAAAATTTTGCTTTCAGTGTTGCTTGAGATGTTAAATCGTAGTATATGAATTATTGATTTTCTAGTATGTTATATAAAATTCGTGTCATTTTAGAAGAATATTGAACTTTAAGAGCTGTATTATAAACATTTATGTTCTTCTAATACCTGCATGAGCTTTCAAATGAGCATATGATCATACAATTTCTGTACCTAAAATCGTGAAACAACTTTGTCTTAAATTTTTAATTCTGCTAAAATTATCAACTGTTACTAAATCTTATTCCTTTGAGTCTCGTTCTTACAAGAAACGTTTTGTTAAATTATATAAACATGAAGAGAGTATCTTGAAAACACTTTTTTAAAGATAAAGACCAGAACCCACCAGCGGCCAAGCGGTAAACTCGCTGAATACGAGGTAACTTCGACCTGCGTTCGATTCCATACGATTGTCCCATAATCCTTTTTTATAGTTTTTCGGAATCCGCTCTCTTGCTTTTATTCAGCGTTCCACTTACTGCAACTCACTGTCGCCTGCGGTTAGCCTGGAGTAGAGAGCGAGCATGCATTGTGGACACCGCAACAGTGAGCTTGTGTGATGTTTTCCGACGAGTCCAGGTTTAGCTTGCAGTCTGATTCTCGCCGGACTTTCACATGGAGAGCTCCAGGTACGCGTTACCACCAAGAAAACATCATTGAACGACACCGTTACGGTGGTGCAGAAGTGCTCGTTTGGGGTGGAATTATTCTGGGTTCCAGAACTGACCTGCATGTTCAAATTGGAACCATGACAAGCCAAATCTATCGGGAATTCATTCTGGAACAACATGTACGGGCGCACAATTTGTGTTTATGGATGACAACGCCCGTCATCACCGGGCAAACATCGTAAGCGAATGCCCTCAATCGGAGGATATCACCCATATGGACTGGCCAGCATTCTCACCGGACTTGAATCCAGTAGAGCACGTGTGGGACATGCTTGGACGACGAGTTGCAGCCCGTCAACCTCCTCCTACATGTCTATCGGAACTTCGGAGAGCGTTGCTTTCTGAGTGGTGTAATATCCCCCGAGATCAGATCGATAATTTATACTCAGCATGCCTAGGCGTTGTACGGACTGTATTGCATCGTCTGGAAGACATAGAATGTATTAACAATCATACCAACTATGTAATATTGGTTTTTTCTAAATAGATTTTTTTTTGTAATTTGCTCCAGGGAGAAAAAATCGCAATTTTTTTTAATAATATCAAACATATATCATCTTTTTTTGCTCTTTACCTTTTTTTTAATAAATAAGCTTTACAAATAAGTCAAATTTGTTTTGCTTCTAACTCTTCCTTTGCCTGATTTTGCATTATCCTTAATTTATGGACATGAGCGTACATACATTATAATACGAAGAAGAGTATTTAAATTTTAACCATTTTATATTCACATATACAGGTACCCCTGATCAATGGTTAGTGCTATTGGCTTTCGTAATTTTGGGTCCAAGCCCGGAGAAGGGGGGGATTGTTTGCAAGTATATTAGTGGCTGTGAGGTATGGAGGCACAGACACTTGCCCCCGTATAGTGCAAGTACAGACACTATGGACAGACTTGCATCTTTATAGTATACTTGCCTGTCTAGGACACTGTATAGGATATTGGCACATGTGTAGGACACTTGCATCTGTGTAGCACATACCCTACACATACAATTGTACCTATATAGTGCACCTCTATAAGATTAAAAAACTTAAAATACTGGCGAGAAAATCTTTTAGAATGGCTTGGTTGTAAGTCAACCAAGCCATTCGAAAAGATTTGGATTTGATGGAGAAAAGTCCGAGAGCCTTTTCTCCATCAAAATTACGACGGAACTTCGCCGTTCTAGCGGATATAAAATCGGTCGCGTCCTGTGGTGCACCATGGGCAGCATTGTCGGTGATGTGATGGTTAAATGACCAATGGGTTTTAGCCGTTCCTGATGAATGCATCAAGATGCAAGTATTTGGGCGATTTGAAACAACAATTTTAAATGTGCAAATCCTTATGTTCCCTGTTTTCAGATAAATGTATCTAATCTTTGTTTTTAAACAGCTGAATGACATTACCTAAAAAATAAAAGAAAACAGCTTTCAATTTTGCTTAAAATTCATAATTATTTGATGAAAGCATATGCTTCCTAAATTGCATCCTTTTTTTTAAAAAAACTTCAGCTATTTGAATAACTAAACATCGGAGAAATACTTCATTTATTACATTTCTCTTACAGTTTTAATCAAATTCTCAGGTGTTACTTTACATGACAGTTTTCCAATGCTTCCAATAAGAAGTGCTTATAGAGTCATATGGTTATTATTTTGATGCTGGAGACGTGATAAATGAGCAATGCTCTCGCCGTTACTCGAACATGAAACTCTCGAATACGTGCCGAGTGTGCTACCGTTACACCACCAAGGCATGCAGAAAGGAGGGAGAAAATTCATTATATACTCTCCCCTTTAAAGGACGACTGGGGATTAGGGGACCCAATCGCCAAAGATTGGTAATGAAGAATCATCATCCAACACCTTTTTTTAGTTCGGGCGCCACCGTAGAGTCATTAAGTTATTTTGAAGCAGGAAATGTTAAAAATGTGCACTTTCCTTGCCGGGACTCGAACCCTCGACCTCTCGAATATACGCCGACTGTGCTACCGTTACA
Organism: Stegodyphus dumicola; assembly: GCF_044657685.1. Taxonomy (NCBI): domain Eukaryota; kingdom Metazoa; phylum Arthropoda; class Arachnida; order Araneae; family Eresidae; genus Stegodyphus; species Stegodyphus dumicola. Next base: position 73,108,159 of record NC_140780.1, read on the forward strand.
CGAGGAAGGCATGCAGAAAGGAGGAAGAAAATACCTTATATACTTAGTGTTTCATTGAAAAAATTTACTTTTACTAGTATGGTGTTTATGGAATATGATTGGGTCCCAAGTATCCCTAAATAAAATTACAATTTTTCAAAATACTTTGCTAATACCTAGTCATCTTTTCACAAAAAGGATAAGCAATTTTATTTTTAAATAAATGTGCTGTAACCTAACGAAAAATAGAAACAATAAGAAAAAGTTTTAAAAGAAAATTATTTTTAAAAAAAATCAACAACTCAACCGTTATTTCGAGATTTGGAGGATTTTTGCATGGACGTAATTTTTCCTCTTGCCCCAAAGTAAATTTCTTTTTGTTACTTTTTATTAATTTTGGCATCTAATTTTTTTATGTGGTGTTTGTATTTTAATTAAATTTGTTAAATATACAAAGTTTATTTTCAAAATTAAATTTTGAGAGGAAGTATAAACAACTCAGTATTATTAATCATTAAAATATATAAATAAATGAAATTTATATTTTAACAAATTTTTTACGTTATTCATAAAAAATACCAAGAGATTTATATTCCTATATCCAGCTTTGAATATGTTTGTTGATGAAGCAATCGAAATCAGTTAAGGCGTTTCACAGTTACTTCAAGCACTGCTTATTGCCTAGGTCTACAAGGTTCCAAGTTTTATGAGCTCCAAAATGATCTTA